>NC_092336.1:400062500-401555000 GCF_046630445.1 Rutidosis leptorrhynchoides | reverse complement strand
GAACCTGTGAAGGTATGCGTAGCGTACTTCACTTTGTCCTCTTCAGTACACTTACTTATGGCAAACACCGATTCGACCTTCTCGGTTCACCGTTTCAATCCGATCGGTCCTTCGGTTCCATCAAATTCCAAAGGTTTGCAGGCAGTGAATTCTTTGTAGGTGCATCCTACATGATTTCCTGTACTGCTAGATCCAAGGTTATTGTTGGTTTGTAGCGCAGCCTGTACTGTGGCTATGTTTGAAGCTAGAAAAGTACGAAATTCCTCTTCATTCATATTCACGGTGTGTCGAGTAGTCGGTGCCATTTCCTTCAAAATAGTCAAATGGAACAAGTTAATCATACAGAATATTAAGAGTAGTTAATAGTATTTCGTAGCATAATATGAACTCATTTATAAAAGCTTTTTCTTCATATTAGCGTTTTATAAGTTTAAATTCTTGTAGTACCTACCCGTTAAGTTCATACTTAGTAGCTAATATAAACTACTACAATTCTATATGAAAAACGGATTATAATAATATTTGGCGTTCAAACTTTTATACAATATTTTACAAACTTACAATACCGCTTATTTTACATAAAGCATGAAATATAGCACACAATAACTTTGATACAAGATAGTTGTGAAGATAATTCTAGCTAGTACACAAGTCGTTCAGCAAAGGCAATAAAGACACGTAATTCATACGTCCAGAAACAAGTCATGCATTCTGGTTTTACTAGGACTACTTCCCATCCTTGGTCTTGTGGAACATAACCGTTATGGCCGTTGATAAGACAGCGTGTTGTAACGTCGTCAAAGGGACGAGGGTTACGTAATGTCCTACAGTCCCGTAACAATCTAAAAACCTTGTTTCTCACCCCAACTACTGAGTCCGTTACTTGTGGAAATGTTTTGTTTAATAGTTGTAGCCCGATGTTCTTGTTCTCACTTTGGTGAGAAGCGAACATTACTAACCCATAAGCATAACATGCTTCTTTATGTTGCATGTTAGCCGCTTTTTCTAAATCATGAAGTCCTATGTTCGGATACATTGAGTCAAAATAATTTCTTAACCCGTTGCGTAAAATAGCACTTGGGTTCCCCGCAATATATGCGTCAAAGTAAACACATCGTAACTTATGGGTTTCCCAATGTGATATCCCCCATCTTTCAAACGAAAGTCTCTTATAAACCAAGGCATTCTTGGAACATTCTTCGAATGTCTTACAAACTGATTTCGCCGTAAATAGTTGTGCCGAAGAATTCTGACCGACTCTAGACAAGATTTCATCAATCATGTCTCCGGGTAGGTCTCTTAAAATATTGGGTTGTCTGCCCATTTTGTGTTTTTATACTGTAAAATAGATAATAGTTAGATTCATAAAAAAAATACTTATTAATACAAGCAATTTTTACATATATCATAAAGCATAAGCACACTATATTACATATATTACACCATACGAATACAACTATCTTATTCCGACTCGCTCGTTTCTTCTTCTTCGGTTTTGGTTCGTTTTGCCAAGTTTCTAGGGATATATGATGTTCCCCTAATACTAGCTGTCGTTTTCCACAACGGTTTAGAAAAACCTGGTGGTTTAGAGGTTCCCGGGTCATTGTTACAACTTAAGGACTTCGGGGGTTGACGATACATATAAAGTTCATCGGGGTTGGAATTAGATTTCTCTATTTTTATGCCCTTTCCCTTATTATTTTCTTTTGCCTTTTTAAATTCAGTTGGGGTAATTTCTATAACATCATCGGAATTCTCGTCGGAATCCGATTCATCGGAGAATTGGTAATCCTCCCAATATTTTGCTTCCTTGGCGGAAACACCATTGAACATAATTAACCTTGATCGGTTGGTTGAGGATTTTCTTTTACTTAACCATTTTATTATTTCCCCTACCGGTTCTATTTCCTCCTCCGGTTCCTCCTCTTCCGGTTCTGATTCTTCTTCCGGTTCTGATTCTTCTTCCGGTTCCTCTTCGGGAACTTGTGAATCAGTCCAATATATATTCGACTCTTCGTTATTATTATGTGAGTCAATGGGATTTGTGCTAGAGGTAGACATCTATCACACAATATCAAACATGTTAAGAG
Organism: Rutidosis leptorrhynchoides; assembly: GCF_046630445.1. NCBI lineage: Eukaryota > Viridiplantae > Streptophyta > Magnoliopsida > Asterales > Asteraceae > Rutidosis > Rutidosis leptorrhynchoides. Next base: position 401,552,910 of record NC_092336.1, on the reverse strand, counting down.
ATTAATATATCACATAATATATACATGTTAATAATATATAGTTTCCAATAAAAATGTTAAGCAATCATTTTTAAAGAAAACACGGTCGAAGTCCAGACTCACTAATGCATCCTAACAAACTCGATAAGACACACTAATGCAAATTTTCTAGTTCTCTAAGACCAACGCTCTGATACCAACTGAAATGTCCCGTTCTTATTGATTAAAAACGTTCCATATTAATTGATTTCATTGCGAGGTTTTGACCTCTATATGAGACGTTTTTCAAAGACTGCATTCATTTTAAAACAAACTATAACCTTTATTTCATAAATAAAGGTTTAAAAAGCTTTACGTAGATTATCAAATAATGATAATCTAAAATATCCTGTTTACACACGACCATTACATAATGGTTTACAATACAAATATGTTACATCGAAATCAGTTTCTTGAATGCAGTTTTTACACAATATCATACAAACATGGACTCCAAATCTTGTCCTTATTTTAGTATGCAACAGCGGAAGCTCTTAGTATTCACCTGAGAATAAACATGCTTTAAACGTCAACAAAAATGTTGGTGAGTTATAGGTTTAACCTATATATATCAAATCGTAACAATAGACCACAAGATTTCATATTTCAATATACATCCCATACATAGAGATAAAAATCATTCATATGGTGAAAACCTGGTAACTGACATTAACAAGATGCATATATAAGAATATCCCCATCATTCCGGGACACCCTTCGGATATGATATAAATTTAGAAGTACTAAAGCATCCGGTACTTTGGATGGGGTTTGTTAGGCCCAGTAGATCTATCTTTAGGATTCGCATCAATTAGGGTGTCTGTTCCCTAATTCTTAGATTACCAGACTTAATAAAAAGGGGCATATTCGATTTGGATAATTCAACCATAGAATGTAGTTTCACATACTTGTGTCTATTTTGTAAATCATTTATAAAACCTGCATGTATTCTCATCCCAAAAATATTAGATTTTAAAAGTGGGACTATAACTCACTTTCACAGATTTTTACTTCGTCAAGAAGTAAGACTTAGCCACTGGTTAATTCACGAACCTATAACAATATATACATATATATCAAAGTATGTTCAAAATATATTTACAATACTTTTAATACATTTTGATGTTTTAAGTTTATTAAGTCAGCTGTCCTCGTTAGTAACCTACAACTAGTTGTCCACAGTTAGATGTACAGAAATAAATCGATAAATATTATCTTGAATCAATCCACGACCCAGTGTATACGTATCTCAGTATTGATCACAACTCAAACTATATATATATTTTGAATCAACCTCAACCCTGTATAGCTAACTCCAACATTCACATATAGAGTGTCTATGGTTGTTTCGCAATATATATATAGATGGGTCGACATGATAGGTTGAAACATTGTATACATGTCTATGGTATCTCAAGATTACATAATATACAATATAAGTTGATTAGGTTATGGTTGGAATAGATTTATTACTAACTTTCACATAGGTAAAATGAGTTGTTTTTATCAATCTTGTTTTACTCGCCATTTCTTCGTTTCTAATCCGTTTTGAGTGATTCCAGTGGCCACGGTTTCGTATTGAACTTAACTTTATGAATCTAAAGAGAAAAATTATAATTTTATAGTCGGAAATACAAGTTACAAGTCGTTTTTGAAAGAGGTAGTCATTTCCGTCGAAAGAACGACATCTTGATGACCATTTTGAAAAACATACTTTCACTTTGAGTTTAACCATGATTTTTGGATATAGTTTCATGTTCATAAGAAAAATCATTTTTCCATAAGTATAGCTTTTAAATCAAAGTTCTTCTTAGCTTTTAATTATCCCAACCAAAACAGCCCCCAGTTTTACTACGACAGCGTATATCCAGTTTTATTGTGTTTATCGTGTTTCCGGGTTTTAAATCATTAAGTTAGCATATCATATAGATATATAACATGTGTTTAGTTGATTTTAAAAGTCTAGTTAGAAGGATTAACTTTATTTGCGAACAAGTTTAGAATTAACTAAACTATGTTCTAGTGATTACAAGTTTATAACGTTGAATAAGACAGCTTTTTATGTATGAATCGAATGATGTTATGAACCTCATTACTACCTCAAGTTCCTTGGATAAACCTACTAGAAATGAGAAAAATAGATCTAGCTTCAAAGGATCCTTGGATGGCTTGAAAGTTCTTGAAACAGAATCATGACACGAAAACAATTTCAAGTAGGATTTCCACTCGAAATAAGATTGTTATAGTTATAGAAATTGAATTAAAGTTTGAATATGATTATTACCTTGTATTAGAAAGATAACCTACTGTAAGTAACAAAGGTTTCTTGATCTTTGATGATTACTTGGAATGGATTTAGAAAACTTGGAAGTAAACTTGCAATCTTGGAAGTATTCTTGATTTTATGAAACTAGAACTTTTGGAATTTATGAAGAACACTTAGAACTTGAAGATAGAACTTGAGAGAGATTAATTAGATGAAGAAAATTGAAGAATGAAAGTGTTTGTAGGTATTTTTGGTCGTTGGTGTATGGATTAGATATAAAGGATATGTAATTTTGTTTTCATGTAAATAAGTCATGAATGATTACTCATATTTTTGTAATTTTATGAGATATTTCATGCTAGTTGCCAAATGATGGTTCCCCACATATGTTAGGTGACTCACATGGGTTGCTAAGAGCTGATCATTGGAGTGTATATACCAATAGTATATACATCTAAAAGCTATGTATTGTACGAGTACGAATACGGGTGCATACGAGTAGAATTGTTGATGAAACTGAACGAGGATGTAATTGTAAGCATTTTTGTTAAGTAGAAGTATTTTGATAAGTGTCTGGAAGTCTTTCAAAAGTGTATGAATACATATTAAAACACTACATGTATATACATTTTAACTGAGTCGTTAAGTCATCGTTAGTCGTTACATGTAAGTGTTGTTTTGAAACCTTTAGGTTAACGATCTTGTAAAGTGTTGTTAACCCAATGTTTATAATATCAAATGAGATTTTAAATTATTATATTATCATGATATTATGATGTATAAATATCTCTTAATATGATATATATACATTAAATGTCGTTACAACGATAATCTTTACATATATGTCTCGTTTCAAAATCATTAAGTTAGTAGTCGTGTTTTTACATATGTAGTTCATTGTTAATATACTTAATGATATGTTTACTTATCATAATATCATGTTAACTATATATATATATCTATATATATGTCATCATATAGTTTTTACAAGTTTTAACGTTCGTGAATCACCGGTCAACTTGGGTGGTCAATTGTCTATATGAAACCTATTTCAATTAATCAAGTCTTAACAAGTTTGATTGCTTAACATGTTGGAAACACTTAATCATGTAAATAACAATTTCATTTAATATATATATATATATAAACATGGAAAAGTTCGGGTCACTACATGTTTGGGTATGGTGCACAATATCAACCCAACTATAGTAATCAAACACTTAGTTACTTTCACACTTATAAGTGGTAGACTTATTAAGGACAACTCACTAGTGTTCAACACTAACTTAATATAAATGGAAACTTTCTAAACGTGGAAACTATCTAAACATGGAAACTTACTAAAAGAGGAAACTTACTAAAAGTGGAAAACTTTCTAGACATGGCAACTTTCTAAACAAACATTCTAAAAACGGAAACTTACTAAGAATAGAAACTTAGCAAAATGAACTATACTTAAGTACATACATACTTAAACTTATCTTTAACTCGGGCAAAACATCTAAACTATTCTTAATGTCATTATGTTGACATTCGGCTTACGATCATCCAACTCACTTATCTTTCTCTTCCAAGGAATAACGAACTCTTCTCCTATTAAGGTGAACTCATAGCCCCACTCTTTATTGCTGCAACTTATTTATCTTTTTGGGGTGAGACACATGCTACTTTTACTATTTACAATTTAGACACAAGTACCAACCGTTAAACTATGCTATACCTGGCTATGTCCAACCAAGTATCTACAGTGATATTTTTAATTGCTCGTTAAATGCATTCTTAATTATTGGGGGTAGGCCTATCGGGAGTAACGTCTCCGATACATTTGACTAAGTCTTTGTATCACTTAATAATGAAATTAAACCGACAAGGACAGACACAACTTGTCATTGGGGAAAACTTTGAACGTTTAGTCTAAATATCATCAACTGGCATAACTTTTTGATCCCTGCGAGATCAACTTTTAAGATGTTTGTGATCTTCTTTGACAACTAAAGATCTGTGTGATCTACTTTATAAACAAATCTTGTGTTCTAAAAACAACGATAACTACTTTTGTTAAACCTATGATTTCACTCAAACTTTTTGGTTGACACTTTAGCATGTTTGTCTCAGGTACTGATTGATCAAGCTTACTACTTATGTGATGCTACTTGGACATAGGATCTAAAGAACTATCGCATTTATTATTCTTGCATTTGAAACATTTACATCATTATAATTTAAATTCTTGTAACGACATTCTATTTTCCGCTGCGTACTCAATAAAGTTTATATCATATAGAATTGTTCTCGTATTATAATATGTTGGTTTATTTGATATTAGTGACATTTTCTTCCTGACCCTATCTGGAGGACGTCACAGTAGGTCTGACAAACTTATTTGTTAAGACCTTTTTACCCTTAACTATCTTGGCAAAGGTATTTGGAAAGACAGCTTCAGGATCTGTTTCAAGAATGAGGTCCATGTAAGTAACTTCTGCAAGAGCAGCAGCAGGAGCATAGTCACCAGCAAAGAAAGCTTCAACTTGGGCAGGCACCTGCTCATTTACACACTTAGCTGTGCGTTGAGTAGATGTACACCATGAAGCAATAACCTTCTTGAGGTCGTTTAGCTGGTTCTTAACATCTGCTGCCTCAACGTGAAGAGACTTTAAAGCAGAATTTTGTTTTTCAAGTTTTGAAATTTCATCCTTCAAGATCTTAATTTTATCAATTTTGCTTTAAAATTTATCATTTAAAGATTTGTTATCATTTTTCAAAACTTCTTCACGTTTACTGCCTCTACATAAATCAACTCTTACGTAGTCAAACATTTCAGCCTTTTCATCATCAGTATAAGTTCGAAAATTATCAACCTTATACAGCATTTCAGATTTCCATTGAGGTGAATCCTTTTTCTGATCAGCTTCCCTCATATCAGCCAAAAACATACTACCATTATCATCCTCATCAGACTCCTCGACCTCCTTGGCCATCAAACACAGATTTTTACCAGAAGCATAACCAGCATCATCATCATCAGTATCACTGTCAGAAGATGAAGAAGAGCTGGTTTCATCCCAATCATGATGCTCAGCAACTAGAACCTTTTCTGGCTTCTTTCCCTTCTTATCAGCCTTTGCACTTTCCTTCATCCAAGCCTTCATAGCTTTGTACTTTTTCTTGTACTTATCAGCTTTTGAGAAGGAGTTAGCATGTGATGTTGAAGGTTTCCTGGACATGCATTCAGCAGCAAAATGTCCAACCTTCCCACAATTGTAACACTCAGTTTTAGGACCCTTGACTGATTTGCTGATATACCTAGCATTTAGTTTCTTACTCCCTTTGTATGGCTTGCTGGTTCTATTACGATTGAACCTTTTGAACTGCCTAGCCAGCAAAGCCGTACCTTCAGCAAACCCTTCCATATCATCTTCATCATCACTGCTTTCTTCAGACCCAGTACCACTAACCATCTCATCTTCAGCTGACTCATCTTCTGCCATCAACTTTTGAACCAACAAAGCTTTTTGAGCTTTCTTTTTAGCAGCAACAATAAGAGCAGTATCATCAGTTTTTGAGGATTTTGAGGTGGTGGGGGCAGACTTAAAGTTTTCTTTTAAATTCAGTTCAAGTTTAGCTTCTACCTTCTCATGGTTCCAAAGTGTACCATAGAGAGAGGACATGTTAAAGTTCTTTAAGGGCTGGGTGGTTCTTAAGGGGTCAGTGACAGGTTTTCATTTAGTAGGCAGTGAGTCAATGAATTTGTTTACTTGTTCAAAATCAGTATATGTGATTTTTAAAGTAAGCAGGTCAGCAACTAAGGAGTTAAACCTAATGAAGGTTTGCTTAAGGGTCTCATTGTTATAGGCAAAGAACATTTCATACTCTCTTTTCAAAGCAATAATCTTGTTCTGCCTAACCTCATCCATGCCTTCATAAGTGACATCTAGATAGTCTAACATAAGCTTAGCATTCAGCTTTGCCTTAATCAGTTTGAACAGGTGGTTAGGTAAAGTTATAGCTAACAGAGTTCTGACCTTAAGGTCAAGTTCAACATGACGTTTGTCCTCAGCATCCCATCTGGCTGGAGTGAGAATAACCTCTCTGCCAGGAACGGCAGGAGTGTCAGCAGTAGCTGGGATGCTATCAATAGTCTCAGTTGGGACAAATGGACCATCTGTGGCAATACCAGGAATAAGTGGGTCAATACACTCCAGGTGAAGCATGAACCTTGCCTTCCAAGTTTCATACTCATCTTCATCAAATTTGGGTGGTCTATTGGATGAGCCATTTTCAAGGTAAGCTGTATATAAGTATGCAGCCATGAGAGATGTCATACCCCCAAATAGGGCCGAGGAAGATATGACATCATAATATCACAACACAAGTATGTATAAACGAGAATGACTCTATATGAGACATTTTAATTGATTACCAATGTATTAAAGCAGCGGAAAGTGTTATGTCATTACAATAAATGTTTCAATGCAATAATATGTATGTATAAATGCGGACTCCAATAGCAGCAAGGTCCAAATAGCAAATAATCTTTAGCAATATTCACCTGAGACAAAACATGCTTAAAGTGTCAACCAAAAATGTTGAGTGAACAACATAGGTTTAATAATTATAACAAGTTTTTAGGCCACAAGATTTAGTTAGGGTTGACTGATATTAAAATTAATCAATAGAATGAAGTGTGTTTATTAATATAATGAATATATTAACAGTGACCGATGAAGTTTGTTTATTAATATAATGAATATATTAACAGTGACCGATAAAGTTTGTTTATTAATATAACGAATATATTAACAGTGACCGATAAAGTTTGTTTATTAATATAACGAATATATTAACAGTGACCGATAAAGTTTGTTTATTAATATAATGAATGTATTAACAGTGACCGATAAAGTTTGTTTATTAATATAATGAATATATTAACAGTGACCGATAAAGTTTGTTTATTAATATAACGAATATATTAACAGTGACCGTTATTGTCAACAGACAAAGTATGTTTACTAATATAACGAAATATATTAGCAGTGACCGTTATTGTCAACAGACAAAGTATGTTTACTAATATAACGAATTATATTAGCAGTGACCGTTATTGTTAACAAACAACATGTATATAGTTAACATTTGAGTACTTGTGTCTAATCATAAAAACAATTTAAAAACAAGCATGTGTCTCACCCCAAAATTTATAAAACAGTTAAGAAATAGTAAAAAGAGGGGCTATGAAGTTCACCTTAACAGCAGATAGATATTCCACGCAAGATATATGATCGGATTGTATAATCAGGGATCTCAACCTAGAGATATAATGTTCGATTAGGTAATGTCTAATAGACATAAAGTTTGTTTATTAATATAGTAAACTATATTTCGAGAAAGTTATATTCATATGAGTGATAATATAATTAGTGTTTATTAAGTGTTACTATATATTTTAGTGTACATGTTATACTAATAATAGTATTATTAGTTACATTAATGATTCAATTATTGAGTAAGTTATCATTATGTGTTACATATATAATTTTATCTATGTGATACAATACATTACATATATACTCTTTATTCATTATACATGCATTTATTTTTAACTATATGATACACATGTGTTAGTAAGTGTAGGTGTTACATATATAGTAGTGTAAGATGGTACATAAACATATACTTGTTACTTCTTGTTATAGTTAGGTTTACTAACTTATATATCTTACATAATGAACATTCATACATACATACACACGTACATATACATACACATATACACATACATATACACGTATGCATATATTTACATATACACACACACATATACATACAATGTATACATGCACATACATACGTTTGCTTGCATGCATGCACGTACACCATGATCCTAACTATGTTACTAATTACTAAATCATAACTTTTAACATAATCTTAACCTAATCAATACATAAAATCATATCTTTCTTCCTCAACCTCTATCATAATCTTTATTATCTTTTAATTACATAAAATAAGAACTTTTTAAAATATCAACTAATAATCTTATTAGCCATAATCTATTCGTATACATAATCTTTATCTATCTTTACTAACTAATTAATATCTTTTCACATAAAATCATAACTTTATTCATACTTTTAACCATTTAATTTTCTAGCCTATATTTATTCATAATCACAATCATACAACTATTATTATTAACTAGTTTAATAATCAAAACCCTAATCTTTCATTATAATCTTTAAAGCTTTTGCCATTTAATTATATAACAAAATCAAATCTTCTATTACCAATAACCATAATACTTTTAATTTAACAAACTTATTAATCATCATCAAAATCTTTCTTTCTTCATACTCATTATCTTTATTCTTACAAGATTCATGATCTTAATCTTTTATCTTATGCATTATACTTATTCATTCACATTAATAATTCATTAATAATACTTGATCATACTTATTCTTAACCCTAAACTTCTTTTATCAATCTTAATTCATAATCTTTTAATCTTAACATTACCCATCACAATTATCATAATCTTCTTTACATATAAAATCATACTACATATTGATAACTAGTTATAATACTTACAACTATAACTTAATAGATTTAATGTAGGAATGGACTAGGGTGTAAAGACTACCTTAACAAGATTGAAGACCAAGGACGATGATGATACGTGAAAAATAAAACAGGCTGCAGCAGCACAGCAATATACGACCCAAAAGGGCTGTTTGGGTCTGAATTAGTTCAACAGAATCACAGCAGGTTAGCAGCAAAACACAACCCAAATCGTAGGGTTTCTTGGGCTATTTATCACGCAGAACCAGCAAATACAGCAACAACTATGCAGCAACAATGAGTTATTTATGGTGTCGATTTGCAGCAGATCAGAGAACCAACACAGCAAAAAAAAATGTGTAGAAACAGGAGGTTGTAACAGCAGGTTTAAGGTGGTTTGGAAGCTGGGTTTGATGGAGATTTTAGTCGACTATGATAGGGGTTTGGAAGGTATTTCAGTCGACAAAGAGGAGGGAGAACTGCAGGTTTTTAGTTGACTCAAAAGGGCTGTGCAGGTAGCTGTTTAATCGACTAAACTTTAGAGGGAAAGCAGAAAAAAATAGTCGACTAACTCAGGTTTATCTTGTGGTGTGATCATGAAGAATGTTTGATGCCTTATATAGTTGTGTGGGTTTCCTAATCTCCTTAAAATTACTTGGAGATCAAGGACACTAATTGTAGTTTAACTAGGATTTTTAAAAGCTAAAAAATCGAGTTTTTTTCCCCTAAAATCTATACAGCCGATTCATGTGTGCATTATGTTTATTTATTTTTTTTCTTTTACGGTTTTTACTTATTTATTTATGTAATTTATATTTTTTTTATTATTATTAATATTATTAACATTAAGGTTACATTTATTTTATTTACATTTTATTTAGTTATTTGTCCCCAACTTTTATTAATTTTTATTTAGTTCCAATTAGTTTACATAAATTCATATTTGTTTAAATCTTATAAATATTGTCACATTTTAATTTATGACATATTATTTATATTATTTATTTAGTAGTAGGGTTAGGTTTTAATATTCAATATTAAATGCTATTAGGGTTTCGTATTTAATGTATAGGGTTTGGTTTAGGGTTTTAAATATTATTAGAGTTTTAACAATACACGCGATCATTTACTGGAAGCATAAAAGTTCGTTTGTCGTAATGGATAACAACCCTAATGATGATGCACATAATATGACTTTGAAACCTTAAGGACAACTTGGTAAATTCATAAGGGAAAAGTGAGGGTTGTTATAGTACCTCTCCGTTAATTTAAACTTCATCCCGAAGTTTCAGTATGACTTCTCGGATGCATCAACATTTGAGAATAGATGGGGATATTTTCGCTTCATTCGGTCTTCACGTTCTCGGGTATACTCGGGGCCTCTACGTGAATTCGAACGGATCTTAACAACAAGAATAGAGTTTTGTTTCAAACGTTTAACCTCACGATCCATAACTTCTATAGGTTTTTCGATGACGTGAAATTAATGCGAAGATCATTCAAGGGAATAACGAGTTTATCGTCAACAAGACACTTTTTAAGATTCGATATGTGAAATGTATGAACTTTAATTAATAGGAAGTGCTGACTAAAAATTAGCATTCGGTCAACATTTTGTTAAAGCAAAGTTTACACTTGATTACCGTGGGGACCTACTTGAATGAGAGTTGATATTGTATGAAGTGTTAGCTAAAAGAACCTGGGTGAATGGAATACTTAGCCTTATGGACTTCATCCAAAACTAGTTCTTGGAAAATTTCTGAGTAGTGGTGATTTTTATAGAATCGACATGTACTTCTTCACTATTAACTACATGTCCAAGGAATTGTACGATTCGTTGCCAAAGTTCACACTTGGAAAACTTGGCATACATTTGTTCGTTCTTTAAGGGCTCTATAATAAATCGCAGAGGTTGCTCGTACTCTTTCTTGCTCTTGGAATAGATTAAGATGTCATCAATGAAGACTATCATGAATTTATGAAGATAGAGTTTGCATGCAGGGTTCATAAGATCCATGAATACAGCAGGAGCATTGGTTAAACCAAAGGACATGACAAGAAACTTATAGTGTCTATAACGAGTTAGGAAAGTAGTCTTAGAAACATTGGTTTCCTTGACTCTCAATTGATGATAACCCGACCTAAGATCAAGTTTCGAATAGATACTTGACCCTTGCAGTTGGTCAAAAAGGTCATCAATAAGCGGGATTCTTGATGGTTAGCTTGTTGAGTTCTCGGCAATTAATACGCATTGACCTTTCTTAATAAAAATAACGGGTGCTCCTCACGGAGGCAAGCTAAGACGAATGAAACCTTTCTCCAAAAGCTCTTGGAGTTGGCTGGATGACTCCTTCATTTCGGGTGGAGCTAATTGGTATGATATCTATGCAATAGGTATAGCACCGGGCGTGGATAATTGATAAGTAGAAGATATATAATATCTAGGGTTGATATTTTTAGTTGACAATATAGATATAAGGAGTATGTAATGGTACACAGTGGTCCTAAGGTTGATCAAATCTTATTCCCATCATGATCCATTAGGATTTATGTATGACTTATCATAAGATAATGACGTTGATCATGAAATGTCCCGTTCTTATTGATTAAAAACGTTCCATATTAATTGATTTCGTTGCGAGGTTTTGACCTCTATATGAGACGTTTTTCAAAGGCTGCATTCATTTTAAAACAAACCATAACCTTTATTTCATCAATAAAGGTTTAAAAAGCTTTACGTAGATTATTAAATAATGATAATCTAAAATATCCTGTTTACACACAACCATTACATAATGGTTTACAATACAAATATGTTACAACAAAATAAGTTTCTTGAATGCAGGTTTTACACAATATCATACAAGCATGGACTCCAAATCTCGTCCTTATTTAAGTATGCGACAGCGGAAGCTCTTAATAATCACCTGAGAATAAACATGCTTAAAACGTCAACAAAAAATGTTGGTGAGTTATAGGTTTAACCTATATATATCAAATCATAATAATAGACCACAAGATTTCATATTTCAATACACATCCCATACATAGAGATAAAAATCATTCATATGGTGAACACCTGGTAACCGACATTAACAAGATGCATATATAAGAATATCCCCATCATTCCGGGACACCCTTCGGATATGATATAAATTTCGAAGTACTAAAGCATCCGGTACTTTGGATGGGGTTTGTTAAGCCCAATAGATCTATCTTTAGGATTCGCGTCAATTAGGGTGTCTGTTCCCTAATTCTTAGATTACCAGACTTAATAAAAAGGGGCATATTCGATTTTGATAATTCAACCATAGAATGTAGTTTCACGTACTTGTGTCTATTTTGTAAATCATTTATAAAACCTGCATGTATTCTCATCCCAAAAATATTAGATTTTAAAAGTGGGACTATAACTCACTTTCACAGATTTTTACTTCGTCGGGAAATAAGACTTGGCCACTGGTTGATTCACGAACCTATAACAATATATACATATATATCAAAGTATGTTCAAAATATATTTACAACACTTTTAATATATTTTGATGTTTTAAGTTTATTAAGTCAGCTGTCCTCGTTAGTAACCTACAACTAGTTGTCCACAGTTAGATGTACAGAAATAAATCGATAAATATTATCTTGAATCAATCCACGACCCAGTGTATACGTATCTCAGTATTGATCACAACTCAAACTATATATATTTTGGAATCAACCTCAACCCTGTATAGCTAACTCCAACATTCACATATAGAGTGTCTATGGTTGTTCCGAAATATATATAGATGTGTCGACATGATAGGTCGAAACATTGTATACGTGTCTATGGTATCTCAAGATTACATAATATACAATACAAGTTGATTAAGTTATGGTTGGAATAGATTTGTTACCAATTTTCACGTAGCTAAAATGAGAAAAATTATCCAATCTTGTTTTACCCATAACTTCTTCATTTTAAATCCGTTTTGAGTGAATCAAATTGCTATGGTTTCATATTGAACTATATTTTATGAATCTAAACAGAAAAAGTATAGGTTTATAGTCGGAAAAATAAGTTACAAGTCATTTTTGTAAAGGTAGTCATTTCAGTCGAAAGAACGACGTCTAGATGACCATTTTAGAAAACATACTTCCAGTTTGAGTTTAATCATAATTTTTGGAGATAGTTTCATGTTCATAATAAAAATCATTTTCTCAGAATAACAACTTTTAAATCAAAGTTTATCATAGTTTTTAATTAACTAACCCAAAACAGCCCGCGGTGTTACTACGACGGCGTAAATCCGGTTTTACGGTGTTTTTCGTGTTTCCAGGTTTTAAATCATTAAGTTAGCATATCATATAGATATAGAACATGTGTTTAGTTGATTTTAAAAGTCAAGTTAGAAGGATTAACTTTTGTTTGCGAACAAGTTTAGAATTAACTAAACTATGTTCTAGTGATTACAAGTTTAAACCTTCGAATAAGATAGCTTTATATGTATGAATCAAATGATGTTATGAACATCATTACTACCTTAAGTTCCTTGGATAAACCTACTGAAAAAGAGAAAAATGGATCTAGCTTCAATGGATCCTTGGATGGCTCGAAGTTCTTGAAGCAGAATCATGACACGAAAACAAGTTCAAGTAAGATCATCACTTGAAATAAGATTGTTATAGTTATAGAAATTGAACCAAAGTTTGAATATGATTATTACCTTGTATTAGAATGATAACCTTCTGTAAGAAACAAAGATTTCTTGAGGTTGGATGATCACCTTACAAGATTGGAAGTGAGCTAGCAAACTTGAACGTATTCTTGATTTTATGAAACTAGAACTTTTGGAATTTATGAAGAACACTTAGAACTTGAAGATAGAACTTGAGAGAGATCAATTAGATGAAGAAAATTGAAGAATGAAAGTGTTTGTAGGTGTTTTTGGTCGTTGGTGTATGGATTAGATATAAAGGATATGTAATTTTGTTTTCATGTAAATAAGTCATGAATGATTACTCATATTTTTGTAATTTTATGAGATATTTCATGCTAGTTGCCAAATGATGGTTCCCACATGTGTTAGGTGACTCACATGGGCTGCTAAGAGCTGATCATTGGAGTGTATATACCAATAGTACATACATCTAAAAGCTGTGTATTGTACGAGTATGAATACGGGTGCATACGAGTAGAATTGTTGATGAAACTGAACGAGGATGTAATTGTAAGCATTTTTGTTAAGTAGAAGTATTTTGATAAGTGTATTGAAGTCTTTAAAAAGTGTATAAATACATATTAAAACACTACATGTATATACATTTTAACTGAGTCGTTAAGTCATCATTAGTCGTTACATGTAAGTGTTGTTTTGAAACCTTTAGGTTAACGATCTTGTTAAATGTTGTTAACCCAATGTTTATAATATCAAATGAGATTTTAAATTATTATATTATCATGATATTATAATGTATGAATATCTCTTAATATGATATATATACATTAAATGTCTTTACAACGATAATCGTTACATATATGTCTCGTTTAAAAATCATTAAGTTAGTAGTCTTGTTTTTACATATGTAGTTCATTGTTAATATACTTAATGATATATTTACTTATCATAGTATCATTTTAACTATATATATATCCATATATATGTCATCATATAGTTTTTACAAGTTTTAACGTTCGTGAATCACCGGTCAACTTGGGTGGTCAATTGTCTATATGAAACATATTTCAATTAATCAAGTCTTAACAAGTTTGATTGCTTAACATGTTGGAAACATTTATTCATGTAAATATCAATCTCAATTAATATATATAAACATGGAAAAGTTCGGGTCACTACAGTACCTACCCGTTAAATAAATTTCGTCCCGAAATTTTAAGCTGTTGAAGGTGTTGACGAATCTTCTGGAAATAGATGCGGGTATTTCTTCTTCATCTAATCTTCATGCTCCCAGGTGAACTCGGGTCCTCTACGAGCATTCCATCGAACCTTAACAATTGGTATCTTGTTTTGCTTAAGTCTTTTAACCTCACGATCCATTATTTCGACGGGTTCTTCGATGAATTGAAGTTTTTCGTTGATTTGGATTTCATCTAACGGAATAGTGAGATATTCTTTAGCAAAACATTTCTTCAAATTCGAGACGTGGAAAGTGTTATGTACAGCCACAAGTTGTTGAGGTAACTCTAGTCGGTAAGCTACTGGTCCGACACGATCAATAATCTTGAATGGTCCAATATACCTTGGATTTAATTTCCCTCGTTTACCAAATCGAACAACGCCTTTCCAAGGTGCAACTTTAAGCATGACCATCTCTCCAATTTCAAATTCTATATCTTTTCTTTTAATGTCAGCGTAGCTCTTTTGTCGACTTTGGGCGGTTTTCAACCGTTGTTGAATTTGGATGATCTTCTCGGTAGTTTCTTGTATAATCTCCGGACCCGTAATCTGTCTATCCCCCACTTCACTCCAACAAATCGGAGACCTGCACTTTCTACCATAAAGTGCTTCAAACGGCGCCATCTCAATGCTTGAATGGTAGCTGTTGTTGTAGGAAAATTCTGCTAACGGTAGATGTCGATCCCAACTGTTTCCGAAATCAATAACACATGCTCGTAGCATGTCTTCAAGCGTTTGTATCATCCTTTCGCTCTGCCCATCAGTTTGTGGATGATAGGAAGTACTCATGTCTAGACGAGTTCCTAATGCTTGCTGTAATGTCTGCCAGAATCTTGAAATAAATCTGCCATCCCTATCAGAGATAATAGAGATTGGTATTCCATGTCTGGAGACGACTTCCTTCAAATACAGTCGTGCTAACTTCTCCATCTTGTCATCTTCTCTTATTGGCAGGAAGTGTGCTGATTTGGTGAGACGATCAACTATTACCCAAATAGTATCAAAACCACTTGCAGTCCTTGGCAATTTAGTGATGAAATCCATGGTAATGTTTTCCCATTTCCATTCCGGGATTTCGGGTTGTTGAAGTAGACCTGATGATTTCTGATGCTCAGCTTTGACCTTAGAACACGTCAAACATTCTCCTACGTATTTAGCAACATCGGCTTTCATACCCGGCCACCAAAAATGTTTCTTGAGATCCTTGTACATCTTCCCCGTTCCAGGATGTATTGAGTATCTGGTTTTATGAGCTTCTCTAAGTACCATTTCTCTCATATCTCCAAATTTTGGTACCCAAATCCTTTCAGCCCTATACCGGGTTCCGTCTTCCCGAATATTAAGATGCTTCTCCGATCCTTTGGGTATTTCATCCTTTAAATTTCCCTCTTTTAAAACTCCTTGTTGCGCCTCCTTTATTTGAGTAGTAATGTTATTATGAATCATTATATTCATAGATTTTACTCGAATGGGTTCTCTGTCCTTCCTGCTCAAGGCATCAGCTACCACATTTGCCTTCCCCGGGTGGTAACGAATCTCAAAGTCGTAATCATTCAATAATTCAATCCACCTACGCTGCCTCATATTCAGTTGTTTCTGATTAAATATGTGTTGAAGACTTTTGTGGTCGGTATATATAATACTTTTGACCCCATATAAGTAGTGCCTCCAAGTCTTTAATGCAAAAACAACCGCGCCTAATTCCAAATCATGCGTCGTATAATTTTGTTCGTGAATCTTCAATTGTCTAGACGCATAAGCAATCACCTTCGTTCGTTGCATTAATACACAACCGAGACCTTGCTTTGATGCGTCACAATAAATCACAAAATCATCATTCCCTTCAGGCAATGACAATATAGGTGCCGTAGTTAGCTTTTTCTTCAATAACTGAAACGCTTTCTCTTGTTCATCATTCCATTCAAATTTCTTCCCTTTATGCGTTAATGCATTCAAGGGTTTTGCTATTCTGGAAAAGTCTTGGATGAACCTTCTGTAGTAACCAGCTAGTCCTAAAAACTGGCGTATGTGTTTCGGAGTTTTTGGGGTTTCCCACTTTTCAACAGTTTCTATCTTTGCCGGATCCACCTTAATACCTTCTTTGTTCACTATGTGACTGAGGAATTGAACTTCTTCCAACCAAAATGCACACTTTGAAAACTTAGCGTACAATTCTTCCTTTCTCAATACTTCTAACACCTTTCTCAAATGTTCACCATGTTCTTGGTCATTCTTTGAGTAAATAAGTATGTCATCAATGAAAACAATGACAAACTTGTCAAGGTATGGTCCACACACTCGGTTCATAAGGTCCATGAACACAGCTGGTGCATTAGTTAAACCAAACGGCATGACCATAAACTAGTAATGACCGTAACGTGTTCTGAAAGCAGTCTTTGGAATATCATCTTCTTTCACCCGCATTTGATGATACCCGGAACGTAAGTCAATCTTTGAATAAACAGACGAGCCTTGTAGTTGATCAAATAAGTCATCGATTCTCGGTAGTGGGTAGCGGTTCTTGATGGTAAGTTTGTTCAACTCTCGGTAGTCGATACACAACCTGAATGTACCATCTTTCTTCTTGACAAACAAAACAGGAGCTCCCCACGGTGATGTGCTTGGTCGAATGAAACCACGCTCTAAAAGTTCTTGTAATTGGCTTTGTAGTTCTTTCATCTCGCTGGGTGCGAGTCTGTAAGGAGCACGAGCTATTGGTGCAGCTCCTGGTACAAGATCTATTTGAAATTCAACGGATCGATGTGGGGGTAATCCCGGTAATTCTTTCGGAAATACATCAGGAAATTCTTTTGCGACGGGAACATCATTGATGCTCTTTTCTTCAGTTTGTACTTTCTCGATGTGTGCTAGAACAGCATAACAACCTTTTCTTATTAGTTTTTGTGCCTTCAAATTACTAATAAGATGTAGCTTCGTGTTGCCCTTTTCTCCGTACACCATTAAGGGTTTTCCTTTTTCTCGTATAATGCGAATTGCATTTTTGTAACAAACGATCTCTGCTTTCACTTCTTTCAACCAGTCCATACCGATTATCACATCAAAACTCCCTAACTCTACTGGTATCAAATCAATCTTAAATGTTTCGCTAACCAGTTTAATTTCTCGATTCTGACATATATTATCTGCTGAAATTAATTTACCATTTGCTAATTCGAGTAAAAATTTACTACCCAAAGGCGTCAATGGACAACTTAATTTAGCACAAAAATCTCTACTCATATAGCTTCTATCTGCACCCGAATCAAATAAAACGTAAGCAGATTTATTGTCAATAAGAAACGTACCCGTAACAAGCTCCGGGTCTTCCTGTGCCTCTGCCGCATTAATATTGAAAACTCTTCCACGGCCTTGTCCATTCGTGTTCTCCTGGTTCGGGCAATTTCTAATAATATGGCCCGGTTTTCCACATTTATAACAAACTACATTGGCATAACTTGCTCCGACACTACTTGCTCCGCCATTACTCGTTCTGACACCATTTGTTCCTTTCGTTCTATTAACCCCTGGTCCGTAGACCTCACACTTCGCCGCGCTATGACCATTTCTTTTACACTTGTTGCAAAATTTGGTGCAGAACCCCGAGTGATTCTTTTCACACCTTTGGCATAGCTGCTTCTGATTGTTGTTGTTGTTGCGGTTATTATTGTTGTTGGGATGATTGTTGTAGTTGCTATTGTTGTTGTTGTTGTTGTTGTTGGGCCGTTTGTTGTAGTTGCGATTGATGTTGCGATTGTTGGGATAATTGTTGCGATTATTGCTGTAATTGCTGTTGTTGTTGTATTGGTGATTCTTATCACCGTTTTCCTCCCACTTTCTTTTGACTTGCTTCACATTGGCCTCTTCAGCAGTCTGTTCTTTAATTCTTTCTTCAATCTGGTTCACGAGTTTGTGAGCCATTCTACATGCCTGTTGTATGGAGGCGGGCTCGTGTGAACTTATATCTTCTTGGATTCTTTCCGGTAATCCTTTCACAAACGCGTCGATCTTCTCTTCCTCATCTTCGAATGCTCCCGGACACAATAGGCACAATTCTGTGAATCGTCTTTCGTACGTGGTAATATCAAATCCTTGGGTTCGTAACCCTCTAAGTTCTGTCTTGAGCTTATTGACCTCGGTTCTGGGACGGTACTTCTCGTTCATCAAGTGCTTGAATGCTGACCACGGTAGTACGTACGCATCGTCTTGTCCCACTTGCTCTAGATAGGTATTCCACCATGTTAACGCAGAACCTGTGAAGGTATGCGTAGCGTACTTTACTTTTTCCTCTTCAGTACACTTACTTATGGCAAACACCGATTCGACCTTCTCGGTCCACCGTTTCAATCCGATCGGTCCTTCGGTTCCATCAAATTCCAAAGGTTTGCAGGCAGTGAATTCTTTGTAGGTGCATCCTACACGATTTCCTGTACTGCTAGATCCAAGGTTATTGTTGGTATGTAGCGCAGCCTGTACTGCGGCTATGTTTGAAGCTAGAAAAGTACGGAATTCCTCTTCATTCATATTCACGGTGTGTCGAGTAGTCGGTGCCATTTCCTTCAAAATAGTTAAATGGAACAAGTTAATCATACAGAATATTAAGAGTAGTTAATAGTATTTCGTAGCATAATATGAACTCATTTATAAAAGCTTTTTCTTCATATTAGCATTTTATAAGTTTAAATTCGGGTAGTACCTACCCGTTAAGTTCATACTTAGTAGCTAATATACAATTCAACTGCTACAATTCTATATGAAAAACTGATTATAATAATATTTCGCGTTCAAACTTTTACACAATATTTTACAAACTTACAATACTGCTTATTTCACATATAGCATGAAATATAGCACACAATAAATTTGATACAAGATGGTTGTGAAGATAATTCTAGCTAGTACAAAAGTCGTTCAGCAAAGGCAATAAAGACACGTAATTCATACGTCCAGAAACAAGTCATGCATTCTGGTTTTACTAGGACTACTTCCCATCCTTGGTCTTGTGGAACATAACCGTTATGGCCGTTGATAAGATAGCGTGTTGTAACGTCGTCAAAGGGACGAGGGTTACGTAATGTCTAACAGTCCCGTAACAATCTAAAAACCTCATTTCTTACCCCAATTACCGACTCCGTCACTTGTGGGAACGTTTTGTTTAATAGTTGTAGCCCGATGTTCTTGTTCTCACTTTGGTGAGAAGCGAACATTACTAATCCGTAAGCGTAACATGCTTCTTTATGTTGCATGTTAGCCGCTTTTTCTAAATTACGAAGTCCAATATTCGGATATATTGAGTCAAAATAATTTCTTAACCCATTGTGTAAAATAGCATTTGGGTTCCCCGCAATATATGCGTCAAAGTAAACACATCGTAACTTATGGATTTCCCAATGTGATATCCCCCATCTTCCGAACGAAAGCCTTTTATAAACCAAGGCATTCTTGGAACGTTCTTCGAATGTCTTACAAACTGATCTCGCCTTAAATAGTTGTGCCGAAGAATTCTGACCGACTCTAGACAAGATTTCATCAATCATGTCTCCGGGTAGGTCTCTTAAAATATTGGGTTGTCTATCCATTTTGTGTTTTTATACTGTAAAATAGACAAGAGTTAGATTCATAAAAAAAAAATACTTATTAATACAAGCAATTTTTACATATATCATAAAGCATAAGCACACTATATTACATATATTACACCACACGAATACAACTATCTTATTCCGACTCGCTTGTTTCTTCTTCTTCGGTTTTGGTTCGTTTTGCCAAGTTTCTAGGGATATATGATGTTCCCCTAATACGAGCCGTCGTGATCCACATTGGTTTAGAAAAACCTGGTGGTTTAGAGGTTCCCGGGTCATTGTTACAACTTAAGGACTTCGGGGGTTGACGATACATATAAAGTTCATCGGGGTTGGAATTAGATTTCTCTATTTTTATGCCCTTTCCCTTATTATTTTCTTTTGCCTTTTTAAATTCAGTTGGGGTAATTTCTATAACATCATCGGAATTCTCGTCGGAATCCGATTCATCGGAGAATTGGTAATCCTCCCAATATTTTGCTTCCTTGGCGGAAACACCATTGACCATAATTAACCTTGGTCGGTTGGTTGAGGATTTTCTTTTACTTAACCGTTTTATTATTTCCCCCACCGGTTCAATTTCTTCATCCGGTTCCGATTCTTCTTCCGGTTCCGATTCTTCTTCCGGTTCCGATTCTTCTTCCGGTTCCGACTCTTTGGGAACTTGTGAATCAGTCCACGAATCATTCCAATTTACATTTGACTCTTCATTATTATTAGGTGAGTCAATGGGACTTGTTTTAGAGGTAGACATCTATCACATATTATCAAACGCGTTAAGAGATTAATATATCACATAATATTCACATGTTAAAAATATATAGTTTTCAACAAAATTTGTTAAGCAATCATTTTTCAAGTAAACACGGTCGAAGTCCAGACTCACTAATGCATCCTAACAACCTCGATAAGATACACTAATGCAAAATTCTGGTTCTCTAAGACCAACGCTCGGATACCAACTGAAATGTCCCGTTCTTATTGATTAAAAATGTTCCATATTAATTGATTTCGTTGCGAGGTTTTGACCTCTATATGAGACGTTTTTCAAAGGCTGCATTCATTTTAAAACAAACCATAACCTTTATTTCATCAATAAAGGTTTAAAAAACTTTACGTAGATTATCAAATAATGATAATCTAAAATATCATGTTTACACACAACCATTACATAATGGTTTACAATACAAATATGTTACAACAAAATAAGTTTCTTGAATGCAGGTTTTACACAATATCATACAAGCATGGACTCCAAATCTCGTCCTTATTTAAGTATGCGACAGCGGAAGCTCTTAATAATCACCTGAGAATAAACATGCTTAAAACGTCAACAAAAAATGTTGGTGAGTTATAGGTTTAACCTATATATATCAAATCATAATAATAGACCACAAGATTTCATATTTCAATACACATCCCATACATAGAGATAAAAATCATTCATATGGTGAACACCTGGTAACCGACATTAACAAGATGCATATATAAGAATATCCCCATCATTCCGGGACACCCTTCAGATATGATATAAATTTCGAAGTACTAAAGCATCCGGTACTTTGGATGGGGTTTGTTAAGCCCAATAGATCTATCTTTAGGATTCGCGTCAATTAGGGTGTCTGTTCCCTAATTCTTAGATTACCAGACTTAATAAAAAGGGGCATATTCGATTTTGATAATTCAACCATAGAATGTAGTTTCACGTACTTGTGTCTATTTTGTAAATCATTTATAAAACCTGCATGTATTCTCATCCCAAAAATATTAGATTTTAAAAGTGGGACTATAACTCACTTTCACAGATTTTTACTTCGTCGGGAAGTAAGACTTGGCCACTGGTTGATTCACGAACCTATAACAATATATACATATATATCAAAGTATGTTCAAAATATATTTACAACACTTTTAATATATTTTGATGTTTTAAGTTTATTAAGTCAGCTGTCCTCGTTAGTAACCTACAACTAGTTGTCCACAGTTAGATGTACAGAAATAAATCGATAAATATTATCTTGAATCAATCCACGACCCAGTGTATACGTATCTCAGTATTGATCACAACTCAAACTATATATATTTTGGAATCAACCTCAACCCTGTATAGCTAACTCCAACATTCACATATAGAGTGTCTATGGTTGTTCCGAAATATATATAGATGTGTCGACATGATAGGTCGAAACATTGTATACGTGTCTATGGTATCTCAAGATTACATAATATACAATACAAGTTGATTAAGTTATGGTTGGAATAGATTTGTTACCAATTTTCACGTAGCTAAAATGAGAAAAATTATCCAATCTTGTTTTACCCATAACTTCTTCATTTTAAATCCGTTTTGAGTGAATCAAATTGCTATGGTTTCATATTGAACTATATTTTATGAATCTAAACAGAAAAATTATAGGTTTATAGTCGGAAAAATAAGTTACAAGTCATTTTTGTAAAGGTAGTCATTTCAGTCGAAAGAACGACGTCTAGATGACCATTTTAGAAAACATACTTCCACTTTGAGTTTAATCATAATTTTTGGAGATAGTTTCATGTTCATAATAAAAATCATTTTCTCAGAATAACAACTTTTAAATCAAAGTTTATCATAGTTTTTAATTAACTAACCCAAAACAGCCCGCGGTGTTACTACGACGGCGTAAATCCGGTTTTACGGTGTTTTTCGTGTTTCCAGGTTTTAAATCATTAAGTTAGCATATCATATAGATATAGAACATGTGTTTAGTTGATTTTAAAAGTCAAGTTAGAAGGATTAACTTTTGTTTGCGAACAAGTTTACAATTAACTAAACTATGTTCTAGTGATTACAAGTTTAAACCTTCGAATAAGATAGCTTTATATGTATGAATCAAATGATGTTATGAATATCATTACTACCTTAAGTTCCTTGGATAAACCTACTGGAAAAGAGAAAAATGGATCTAGCTTCAATGGATCCTTGGATGGCTCGAAGTTCTTGAAGCAGAATCATGACACGAAAACAAGTTCAAGTAAGATCATCACTTGAAATAAGATTGTTATAGTTATAGAAATTGAACCAAAGTTTGAATATGATTATTACCTTGTATTAGAATGATAACCTTCTGTAAGAAACAAAGATTTCTTGAGGTTGGATGATCACCTTACAAGATTGGAAGTGAGCTAGCAAACTTGAACGTATTCTTGATTTTATGAAACTAGAACTTTTGGAATTTATGAAGAACACTTAGAACTTGAAGATAGAACTTGAGAGAGATCAATTAGATGAAGAAAATTTAAGAATGAAAGTGTTTGTAGGTGTTTTTGGTCGTTGGTGTATGGATTAGATATAAAGGATATGTAATTTTGTTTTCATGTAAATAAGTCATGAATGATTACTCATATTTTTGTAATTTTATGAGATATTTCATGCTAGTTGCCAAATGATGGTTCCCACATGTATTAGGTGACTCACATGGGCTGCTAATAGCTGATCATTGGAGTGTATATACCAATAGTACATACATCTAAAAGCTGTGTATTGTACGAGTATGAATACGGGTGCATACGAGTAGAATTGTTGATGAAACTGAACGATGATGTAATTGTAAGCATTTTTGTTAAGTAGAAGTATTTTGATAAGTGTATTGAAGTCTTTAAAAAGTGTATAAATACATATTAAAACACTACATGTATATACATTTTAACTGAGTCGTTAAGTCATCGTTAGTCGTTACATGTAAGTGTTGTTTTGAAACCTTTAGGTTAACGATCTTGTTAAATGTTGTTAACCCAATGTTTATAATATCAAATGAGATTTTAAATTATTATATTATCATGATATTATAATGTATGAATATCTCTTAATATGATATATATATACATTAAATGTCTTTACAACGATAATCGTTACATATATGTCTCGTTTAAAAATCATTAAGTTAGTAGTCTTGTTTTTACATATGTAGTTCATTGTTAATATACTTAATGATATATTTACTTATCATAGTATCATGTTAACTATATATATATCCATATATATGTCATCATATAGTTTTTACAAGTTTTAACGTTCGTGAATCACCGGTCAACTTGGGTGGTCAATTGTCTATATGAAACATATTTCAATTAATCAAGTCTTAACAAGTTTGAATGCTTAACTTGTTGGAAACATTTAATCATGTAAATATCAATCTCAATTAATATATATAAACATGGAAAAGTTCGGGTCACTACAGATCAAGTGTCATTATATTATTCTAAATCATACTTTTATCACTCCATAAGGTTACTACTATGTCATCTAGTCAATATGCATCTTCATCGAGGTGAAGGATTCAATGGAAAATGAAAGAAAAGAAAATAACATCATTCATTAAAAGAAAATAACTAGAGTATTACAGAAACTTTAACGAAATCTTTCAAACTATAGAAGTACTAAACGATAACACAAAGAATACTATGAAAATTTAATTGACTCTTGTAGTTGTCAAAAACTCTTCATTGTGCCTCTTCATTCTTCTTCTTATCCAAGCATTGATTTTTGAAATGTCCTACCCTTCCGCAGTTATAGCAAGTAAGAACGGTTGCATTTGCCTTTGTGGCTGGAGTTTTGGCTGATGGAGTAACAACTCTACAATTCTTGGCTACATGACCTACCTTCTTGCACTTGGTGCACTTGGTCTTACACCATCCTTTATGATGTCTCTCACATCTTTCGCAGTAAGGACGTTTTCCCTTATACAACTTGTTAGATTTTCCCTTAGAAAGTTTGTTGGATTTGCTTTTAGACTTTTCTCGTTCCATCCCTTTTCCCTTTTGTTTTTGCACCTTCTTTCTTCTTGTGTTTATCGATGAAATAGCTTGCCATGCAAGCAGCTTCTTGTATGGTACCCGGGTTCTCCAAGATAACATCTCTCCAGACTTCATCAGGTAATCCCTTGATGTAGCATTGGATCCCTAGATATTCGGGAGTAGCCATGAGAGCAAACTCTCAAAATTGGTTGGTGTAGCTCATGAGATCAGCATTCACCATTTCTATATTACTGAGCCCAGGCCTTTCAGTACTGTTGTATGTAGGGGGCGGGTAGTTTATGAAACTTTGATGAGAACGATTAGTTGAAAGGTTTCGCGGTACGCCATTGTTGCCATTGCCTTGAACAGAGGACTCAGACTTGAATTCTTCCTCAACTCCTTCTTCTTCAATCATCTCCTCCATAAACTCTTCCTCCTCGTCATCCCCATCATAGTTATCATTAGTGTGGAATTCTTCCAAATGAGTGTAGTGTGGTGGACTAGCAGGGACATAATTTGGGTGAGTTGGTGAAAAGGGCAGGGAAACGGGTACATAAGTCGGTGTGTGGACAGATCTTTCGGAGTAGGATCCATCGGACTCGTTGTCGGAGATGATGATCGGGCTATTGCAAGACATCCTAGAAGACACGAAAGAACTAAGTTAGGCGAGTTCTAAGGAGGACGCAAAAGCACGAATTAAAATGTAAGGATAAAATGCACTAGGCACTAAAACAGGAAAGGTTATAGTCCTATAGATTGCTAAGGCACCTAACTAACACATAAGGCACACATAAATGCAATCCTGGTTCTCTATAACAACCTGGATCTGATACCACTCTGTCATACCCCCAAATAGGGCCGAGGAAGATATGACATCATAATATCACAATACAAGTATGTATAAACGAGAACGACTCTATATGAGATGTTTTAATTGATTACCAATGTATTAAAGTAGCAGAAAGTGTTATGTCATTACAATAAATGTTTAAATGCAATAATATGTATGTATAAATGCGGACTCCAATAGCAGCAAGGTCCAAATAGCAAATAATCTTTAGCAATCTTCACCTGAGACAAAACATGCTTAAAGTGTCAACCAAAAAGGTTGAGTGAACAACATAGGTTTAATAATTATAACAAGTTTTTAGACCACAAGATTTAGTTAGGGTTGACTGATATTAAAATCAATCAATAGAATGAAGTGTGTTTATTAATATAATGAATATATTAACAGTGACCGATGAAGTTTGTTTATTAATATAATGAATATATTAACAGTGACCGATAAAGTTTGTTTATTAATATAACGAATATATTAACAGTGACCGATAAAGTTTGTTTATTAATATAACGAATATATTAACAGTGACCGATAAAGTTTGTTTATTAATATAACGAATGTATTAACAGTAACCGATAAAGTTTGTTTATTAATATAACGAATGTATTAACAGTGACCGATAAAGTTTGTTTATTAATATAACGAATATATTAACAGTGACCGTTATTGTCAACAGACAAAGTATGTTTACTAATATAACGAATTATATTAGCAGTGACCGTTATTGTCAACAGACAAAGTATGTTTACTAATATAACGAATTATATTAGCAGTGACCGTTATTGTTAACAAACAACATGTATATAGTTAACATTTGAGTACTTGTGTCTAATCATAAAAATAGTTTAAAAACAAGCATGTGTTTCACCCCAAAGTTTATAAAACAGTTAAGAAATAGTAAAAAGAGGGGCTATGAAGTTCACCTTAACAGCAGATAGATATTCCACGCAAGATATATGATCAGAGTGTATAATATGGGATCTCAACCTAGAGATATAATGTTCGATTAGGTAATGTCTAATAGACATAAAGTTTGTTTATTAATATAGTAAACTATATTTCGAGAAAGTTATATTCATATGAGTGATAATATAATTAGTGTTTATTAAGTGTTACTATATATTTTAGTGTACATGTTATACTAATAATAGTATTATTAGTTACATTAATGATTCAATTATTGAGTAAGTTATCATTATGTGTTACATATATAATTTTATCTATGTGATACAATACATTACATATATACTCTTTATTCATTATACATGTATTTATTTTTAACTATATGATACATATGTGTTAGTAAGTGTAGGTGTTACATATATAGTAGTGTAAGATGGTACATAAACATATACTTGTTACTTCTTGTTATAATTAGGTTTACTAACTTATATATCTTACATAATGAACATTCATACATACATACACACGTACATATACATACACATATACACATACATATACACGTATGCATATATTTACATATACACACACACATATACATACAGTGTATACATGCACATACATATGTTTGCTTGCATGCATGCACGTACACCATGATCCTAACTATGTTACTAATTACAAAATCATAACTTTTAACATAATCTTAACCTAATCAATACATAAAATCATATCTTTCTTCCTCAACCTCTATCATAACCTTTATTATCTTTTAATTACATAAAATAAGAACTTTTTAAAATATCAACTAATAATCTTATTAGCCATAATCTATTCGTATACATAATCTTTATCTATTTTTACTAACTAATTAATATCTTTTCACATAAAATCATAACTTTATTCATACTTTTAACCATTTAATTTTCTAGCCTATATTTATTCATAATCACAATCATACAACTATTATTATTAACTAGTTTAATAATCAAAACCCTAATCTTTCATTATAATCTTTAAAGCTTTTGCCATTTAATTATATAACAAAATCAAATCTTCTATTACCAATAACCATAATACTTTTAATTTAACAAACTTATTAATCATCATCAAAATCTTTCTTTCTTCATACTCATTATCTTTATTCTTACAAGATTCATGATCTTAATCTTTTATCTTATGCATTATACTTATTCATTCACATTAATAATTCATTAATAATACTTGATCATACTTATTCTTAACCCTAAACTTCTTTTATCAATCTTAATTCATAATCTTTTAATCTTAACATTACCCATCACAATTATCATAATCTTCTTTACACATAAAATCATACCATATTGATAACTAGTTATAATACTTACAACTATAACTTAATAGATTTAATGTAGGAATGGACTAGGGTGTAAAGACTACCTTAACAAGATTGAAGACCAAGGACGATGATGATACGCGAAAAAGAAAACAGGCTGCAGCAGCACAGCAATATACGACCCAAAAGGGCTGTTTGGGTCTGAATTAGTTCAACAGAATCACAGCAGGTTAGCAGCAAAACACAACCCAAATCGTAGGGTTTCTTTGGCTGTTTGTCACGCAGAACCAGCAAATACAGCAACAACTATGCAGCAACAATGAGTTATTTGTGGTGTCGATTTGCAGCAGATCAGAGAACCAACACAGCAAAAAAAAACGTGTAGAAATAGGAGGTTGTAACAGCAGGTTTAAGGTGGTTTGGAAGCTGGGTTTGATGGAGATTTTAGTCGACTATGATAGGGGTTTGGAAGGTATTTCAGTCGACAAAGAGGAGGGAGAACTGCAGGTTTTTAGTCGACTCAAAAGGGCTGTGCAGGTAGCTGTTTAATCGACTAAACTTTAGAGGGAAAGCAGGAAAAAAATAGTCGACTAACTCAGGTTTATCTTGTGGTGTGATCATGAAGAATGTTTGATGCCTTATATAGTTGTGTGGGTTTCCTAATCTCCTTCAAATTACTTGGAGATCAAGGACACTAATTGTAGTTTAACTAGGATTTGTAAAAGCTAAAAAATCGAGTTTTTATCCCCTAAAATCTATACAGCCGATTCATGTGTGCATTATGTTTATTTATTTTTTTCTTTTACGGTTTTTACTTATTTATTTATGTAATTTATACTTTTTTATTATTATTAATATTATTAATATTAAGGTTACATTTATTTTATTTACATTTTATTTATTTATTTGTCCCCAACTTTTATTAATTTTTATTTAGTTCCAATTAGTTTACATAAATTCATATTTGTTTAAATCTTATAAATATTGTCACATTTTAATTTATGACATATTATTTATATTATTTATTTAGTGGTAGGGTTAGGTTTTAATATTCAATATTAAATGCTATTAGGGTTTCGTATTTAATGTATAGGGTTTGGTTTAGGGTTTTAAATATTATTAGAGTTTTAAAAATACACGCGATCATTTACTGGAAGCATAAAAGTTCGTTTGTCTTAATGGATAACAACCCTAATGATGATGCACATAATATGACTTTGAAACCCTAAGGATAACTTGGTAAATTCATAAGGGAAAAGTGAGGGTTGTTATAAGAGAATTCAGATCCAAGATATTAAATTATCAAGACTGAAGCTCTGATACTAGTTGTTGGTCCCTTGATTAATAACAGGAGTATTAAAGAGGGGGTGAATACAATTTCTTTTAATTAGCTAACCAATTAAACACGGTTTAGTATTCAAGCATGTAATGTAAATAGAGTCAAAGGTAATTTTTTAAGTGTTATTCTTTATTGATTAAATCACAAAGAATTTCAACTATCCTTGGCGGAATGATAGTTGGTTGATACAGATTTACCTAAGTATAGCTATGAGGATAAACTTAAAACTATTACATATTTTGGACTCTAAATAAATAAACCCACACCACTAGTTGTTACAATAGTGGATACAATAATTTATAGTAGTCCTATTAACCGTGTAATGGTTTTATTAACTACAGGTACATAGGATGTCTGTACTTGTGGGGACAACTGCATCAGAGAGCGTGCTCTCCTCTTTCCTCTTTGGTAGCTATTTGCGGGAACACCCCAATTTGGTTTAGCACCACTATTCATTTAAACAAATAGAATATTGTGTTCCCTAGGCATTGATAAAGTATAGCACATGTCTGCACATGCGTTAAACTTCTGCATTCTTACGTGGTCTTGTAAGGTCACTTGTCAGCCGTCGACGCGTGTCCTTTCCTGTTCAACTTTGTCTTTGACTTCTGTTGAATAGTATAATTGATGTAGACCACTCGGGAAACCACCATGCTTGTAATGGAGCATGGCTGTCTTGTGTTGTATGCTGCTTACCAGGTTTACTGGTTCTTCTTATGCTGAGTCACTTGATATTCTTGAATTGCTGAGTACTCATCCTGTGCTGATTCAAAGAATACACTCTACCTTGTGCTGATAGACTAGGCAGCATACTAAAGACTTCACACAGTAATATTTGCTGTCTATACATAAACAAACTTGTGCTGGCTGCACATAACATTTTAGTGTAAATAAATTACAGTTTTGTCATAATTAAATCCTTAATTATTTTGGGGACTCAACAGGTTACTTCTGGCCACACATGTACCGAGATACATATGACCTGATCGTAAATTGCGAGGCATGCCAGATACACGCTCCCGTCAATAGATCCCCTCGTCGAAACATGATTCTCATACACGACGCTTGGCCGTTTTACAAATGGGGGATCAACATTGTCGGCCCATTCCCACGAGGTGTCGACAATGTTAAATTTTTAGTAGTCACAATCGACTACTTTACTAAATGGGTTGAGGCGAGACCGTTAAGCATGATTACTGGAAGAAAATTCTTGACCTTTATATGGGAGGACATTGTTTGTCGTTTCGGCTTACCACGAGAGATAATTAGCGACAACTGCACGCAGTTCGCACACAATCCATTTAAAGACTGGTGTGCAGGCATGGGCATTCAACAGTCATTCACTTCCGTGGACTATCCGCAAGCCAACGGACAAGTCGAGGTCACTAACAGGGACATCGTTCCTGGCATAAAAGCAAGACTGGGCAAACACCAACAAGGATGGGTGGACGAACTACAACATGTACTATAGGCACACCGAACAACACTGAAAGATAGTACGAACGAAACACCTTTCAGTCTAGTGTACGGAACCGAAGCGGTTATACCGGCCGAAGTGCTTGTCCCAACTGACCGAATAATAGCATTCAATGCACAACAAAATGATGACGCATTACGAGAAAATTTAGATGCTCTAGAAGAACGTCGTACAATATCACATATCCGGCAAGCCGAGAAGAAACAACAAATCGCAAACTACTATGACAAAAAAGTCATGCCACTGGACTTTCAGTTAAACGATTTGGTGTTACGCAGCAATGAGGCCAGTCGACAGCAAGACGTCAGAAAATTAGGCCCCAGATGGGAGGGACCCTACATGGTTGTCGGAATAACTAAGTATGGTGCATACCACCTGGAGACACCAGATGGGGTTCTGATACAACGCCCTTGGCATGCCTTCCATTTGAAGAAATATCAGTGTAACTTATCTGCGACCGGGAGGACTGATCACCCATTCGGATTGCAGAAATGCAAAGCACCTATGTACTCAAATAATTTCTATGTATAAGTCATCAATAAAATTTCATTTTATATACTTATGCACTGTAACGACTCTGAATATGAAACAAGTAAAATCGAAAGTCTTTCGACATATTTCAGACCTACATCCAGAAGAAATGCTTTCTAGCTTTCGTTGGTAGGAGGACACCCCTCGAAGAACCTTAACGGATAACAAGGACGTCCGACCATATCATTGGTGGTCGAGTTCTACCGTATAAACAACTCGACCACACTCACGCATAGTCTAGATATCTACGTTTTTGTCATGAAAACATATGCAACTCACAGCAAAGTAAACTAGTGTATACACAACATACAACAAAATACAGAACTCAAATTAATCATACAAAAGACATGATAAGGCTAAAAAGGAACATATATTTCATAGCAAAATTCCCCAAGAAAGACAAGATTTTAGTTGCAATTGTTCCATTTTCAAGTAATATTCGTTTATTTTAAATAAGTGCGAAGACAAAAGGCGAAAACGACGAATTGAAGACACAAAGGTCCAAAAAGCTCAAAAGTACAAGATACAATCAAAAAGGTTCAAATTATTGATGAGGAACGTCTAAAAATGACAAGAGTACAAGTTACAAAACGGAAAGTACAAAATATAAAATTGTACGCAAGGACGTTCGAAAATCCGGAACCGGGACCAGAGTCAACTCTCAACGCTCGACGCAACGGTGTAAAAATTACGAGTCAACTATGCACAAGAATAAAATATAATATTTAAATAATTCATAATAAGAATAATATTAAATAATAAAAAGTTGTTAATTGAGCATAGTTCAGGGGTCATAAGTGAAAATTCAATTTCTAAATTCGCCTATAAAAGGCTTTGTAATCGTAATGTAAAAACACACCTTTTTCTATCTTTTTCTTATTTATCAATATCAATTATCAATATCTATATTCTATATCTCTATCATAATGTTAACTTAATAAGATATAACAATAATCTTAATTTTAATTTTAAATTATGATAATAATAAGATTTATGATAGAGATCGTTTGAGTGTGTAAGTCGAAATTCTGTCCGTGTAACGCTACGCTATTTTTAATCATTGTAAGTTATGTTCAACCTTTTTACATTAATGTATCGTAACTAAGTTATTATTATGCTTATTTGAGCCGAAGTAATCGTGATGTTGGGCTAAAATATTAAGAAGGGGTTATTGAACTTTGGACCATAATTAAGGTTTAGGCAAAAGACCGACACTTGTGGAAATTGAACTATTGACTATTAATAGATGGGGGGTATTGTCTAATTGAGTGACAACTCATTGGAGTCTGTCGAACCTATTTTCAAATTAATTAACCTAATAATTAATAATGATTATGGTTGTCCTATTTAGTGATGTTCATATGGAATCTGTTATAATCATTTAATTAATCAATTGAGTTGGGTAATTGATTATTCATTCTGATCAAGTGGATGAATTAATATTCATAAACTAATTAAAACAGGGGTGGATTACATACAGTGATAACTGGTGTAATTGTTGACAGAAGTGATAACTGCGTCACAGTTTAAATCCTTAATCAGTTGGAATATTTGACTTCGGGTATAAGGGTAATTTGACGAGGATACTCGCACTTTATATTTATGACCGATGGACTGTTATGGACAAAAACCAGACGAACATATTAAATAATCCAGGACAAAGGACAATTAACCCATGGTAATAAATTAAAATCAACACGTCAAACATCATGATTACGGAAGTTTAAATAAGCATAATTCTTTTATTATATTTTTCATCGTATCTTTATTTACTGTCATTTTATTACTCGCAATTTTATTTACTGTCATTTTATTTATTGTCATTATTTTACGCACTTTAATTATCGTCATTTATCTTTACGCTTAAAATATAGAATCGACAAACCGGTCATTAAACGGTAAAACCCCCCTTTTATAATAATATTACTACTTATATAATTATATATATTTTATATAAATATAGTTAAAAATATAGTAAGTATCACCAGCTCCCTGTGGAACGAACCAGACTTACTAAAAACTACACTACTCTACGATTAGGTACACTGCCTATAGTGTTGTAGCAAGGTTTAGGTATATCCCATCCGTAAATTAATAAAACTTGTGTCATATTTTGTAGTATTTTGTATTAAAAATAATACTATTTCGTACCCTCACGCTACATCATCAAGTTTTTGGCGCCGCTGCCGGGGAGCGCTAAAACGCTATATTTTTAATTATAATAATATTGAAATAAAATATAATAATATAATAATATTGAAATAGAATATAATAATATAATAATATTGAAATAGAATATAATAATATAATAATATTTTAGAATATATTTTGAATCGTAAAAGTTTTAAAAAGTCGTATTTATTAAATATTTCAGGGGTATATTATGTAAATTGTAATTAATAATTTCTATCATGTCGCTTTCATTTGAATAGTAAATGAATTAAATAAAAAGTTTTGAAAAAAAAATAATAATTATAAAAAAAAGTATTAATTTGTAAAAAAAATCATTTTTTAAAAAAAAAAAAAAAAAAAAATTTGTAAAAAAAAACATTTTTTTTTTAGAAAAAAAATTCGTTTTAAAAAAAAAAAGTAAAAAAAAAAAAAAACTTAAAAAAAAAAAACGTAAAAAAAAAAAATTATTAAAAAAAAATATATATTTTTTAAATTTTGTCTATAAAAAAAAAATTTTTTTTTTTAGTTTTATTACCTTTAGATTTTTAGACTATAGTCGCAACTTTTAGTATTAAGTTTAGTTTTGCCATAGTTATTTTTACTTCTAGAATTTTTAGGCTTTGCCGTAAAATCCCTTAAGTGCTTATTCCTTAGATTAAGTTTTAGGTGCTTTAGAATTTTACGACGCCGTATTTCGCACTACTTTCTTATTTTTATTTTTCGACGCCTATTTTTCGACCTTTTATTTTTCGACCTTTTTCGACGCGCAATCTTTTTCTTTCTTATTTCTCGCCATTCTAGTTTTTAGGACTTAGATTTTTTTCTACTTCTTCTCTAAATTTCTTAAAATTACGAAAATTTATTTTAAGTGGTTAAATTGATAGACATCAAAATTTTCTGGTTCGTAGTAATAGTTGGATTTGTACGTGGACCGGGTTATTGGAGCCAAACAGTACTCAATTATATTGAGACCAAACGAATCCTGCCCCTCTTCTGCATCTTTTGGCTATTCGAAACGTGGGCAAAATCAGAAAAGTCTATTGATTGGACAACTTATATAAGTTTTTCTTATTTTTATAACTAATAGGATATTCTGTGAATGCACCGAGCAAAACGTTCGCCGCCGGTCATACGTTCACCACCTGTAACTCGATCAAGACATCTAGCAAATATTGTCGCCGTTGATTTTTCTTTAGAATCGTCATCTAGTCGAACAAGAACTCCAACTCAAATTTCCGATAATCCATCTTTTGAACCCGACTTCACAATTAAGAACCCGGAGCATATTCAAGGACAATTCCAAGATCCTGAACCACTAATTATTCCTCCTGAGCCACAAACCATTAAATCAGAATCCTCTAGTGATTCGTATTCAACAAATTCAATTATGGAAGTAACGGAACCTCTAAGTATGGAAGATCGAATGAGAGCCACACGCACGGGCCAAGGTCACGCCATTATTAAGCCAGAAGTTAATGCGCCAGATTATGAAATCAAAGGACAAATTCTACACATGGTAACTAACCAATGCCAATTCAGTGGTGCACCGAATGAAGAT
This sequence comes from Rutidosis leptorrhynchoides, assembly GCF_046630445.1. Classification (NCBI taxonomy): domain Eukaryota; kingdom Viridiplantae; phylum Streptophyta; class Magnoliopsida; order Asterales; family Asteraceae; genus Rutidosis; species Rutidosis leptorrhynchoides. The sequence continues at coordinate 401,517,683 of NC_092336.1, read as the reverse complement.
CCTAACGAACACCTTCGTACGTTTAAAAGAATTTGTACATTATTCAAAATCCGAGAAGTGGAAGATGAGCAGATCTATCTCATGTTGTTTCCCTGGACTTTAAAGGGAGAAGCCAAAGATTGGTTAGAATCGTTACCTGAAGGGGCGATTGACACATGGGATGTTTTAGTTGAAAAATTTCTTAAACAATTCTTTCCGGCATCTAAAGCCGTGAGACTTCAAGGAGAAATTGTTACGTTCGCGCAAAAGCCAAATGAAACATTATATGAGGCGTGGACAAGATTCGGAAGGATGTTGAGAGGATGTCCTTAACACGGTTTAGACACTTACCAAATAGTACAAATATTCTACCAAGGTGTCAACGTTGCTACACGAAAAGACATCGACATAACAGCTGGTGGTTCCATTATGAAGAAAACCGCAACTGAAGCTTACAAAATTATTGATAACACAGCCTCCCACTCTCATGAGTGGCATCAAGAAAAAGATATTTTTCGTTCATCTAAAGCGGCTAGAGCCGATTCTAGCCATGACTTTGATTCCGTTTCCGCAAAAATAGATGCTTTCGAAAGACGAATGGAAAAGATGAATAAAGATATTCACGCAATACGAATCAGTTGTGAGCAATGCGGTGGACCACACTTAATGAAAGACTGTCACATTGAACAAACGATGGAACAACGTGAGAATGTTGTCTACATGAACCAAAGGCTGGAAAATAGTTATCAGAATAATTATCAACCGCCAAGGCCAAACTTCAATCGAAATCAAAACATTCTTTACAATCCAAAAGGACCCGACAATAACTCGTATAACCAACAAGGTCCGAATAACCAACCAACTCAAAACAACACTTTCAATCAACAAAGACCTGGCTTGTATAAACCACCACAACAAACCGACGAGAAGAAGTCAAATATGGAAGAAGTGGTATTTAAGCTAGTTGAATCTCAAACACAATTTATTGAAACTCAAACCCAAACGAATGAGAGGTTTGAGCAGTCATTTAGAACTCAACAAGCTTCCATTTTGAATCTAGAAAAACACGTAGGTACTCTTGCTAGCATGATGAGTGAGAGGGAACAAGGAAAGCTACCGAGTAATAATGAAGTAAATCCTCGGAATGAAAATGTTAACATGATATCAACAAATTCTGAAAAACCAATACCAAAAGATGGGAAAGTTTTAGATGTAAGTAACAATGAAGAAGTACACCACCACCACCACCCGAGTATGTAAAGCCAGTGGTGGCACCATACAGACCACCCATCCCGTTTCCAAGAAAAGGAGTTGAGTATGAGCAAGTAATAGGTAATAAAGTTTGTGATACCTCTGGAAAGAAGAAGAAGAAGAATAAAAAAGTGCAAGAAACAAAAACAGTAGAAGTAAACCCGGTGAAGACAGTTCCACCAAATCCTCCACCTAGGGTAGGTGATCCAGGTGAATTTATTGTTCCTTGTCTACTTAGTGACTGTGTCATGTATGATGCACTAGCAGATTTAGGTTCAAGTGTGAGTGTTATGCCTCTTTCATTATATAAGAGATTAGGTGTAGGTGAGTTAACTCCAACGGATATGAGTGTTCGACTCCTTGATCAAACCATTAAGCACCCAGTTGGAATTGCTGACAACCTACCCGTTCAAGTAGGTAATTTAACCTTTCTAGTCGAATTCATTGTCATTGACATAGAAGAGGACTCAAACGTTCCTCTAATTTTAGGTCGACCATTCTTAGCGTCCACCGGGGCGTTATTTGATGTAAGAAAGGGTAGAATGACACTTAGTAATGATGAGAAATCGATCACCTTTATGATTCGAAAGTCTAAATATCCACAAACCAAAACCGTTGAACCGACAAAAACGATTGGTAAGAACCATGTTGTTTTACCAACTCCAACGGCAATGCTTAACAATAATAGAACGCCTAAGTGTGGGGAAAATGAAGTAACACCTAATGATGACTTGATAATAAAGAACCCCATAGTTGATACGAAATTAAATAACCCCTTTATTAACAGTTCAATGAAGAAACTTTTTAAACGGGTTATTGATGCTAAAAGTAAGGGAAACTTTAAGTTATATAACCGGTTAGTATCCAATCTGTCGCCTAAAGAAAAGGCGAAGCTAGTTGAATTTGTGGATATTACGGAAAAAGCTGGTCACTGGCTTAAAGCAAAAGTCACAGATATGCAAGTTGATTATGGTCCAAGAGAAATTGACGATGAAGTTAATCACAATTTCGACACCACATCTACCTAAGTGTGAGGAGATTCAAATATTCTAAAAAGAAAATGCTGTTTGGAGTTAGTTGTTCTGTTCTCGTGTAGTTCCGAGAATGGAATTCGATTGGTCTTTTCCGCTAGCAGACACTAAAGAACTAGTTTTCTCCCCCCATTCTGAATTTTTTTTGTTTTTTAGGTTTTATATGAAATTAATATGTTTTCTTTTTAAGTTTTGTGTGAATTTAAAAACAAAAATTTACTTTATTTCATTAAGTTGAAAAAAAATGATTTCTAAAATTCGTCGTGAGTTGAAGACTAGGCCGTTGAGCCGAAATTACTTTACCCGAGGGCGGGGCGAAAATTTTTTTCATCATTATTTTTAATTTTATTGATTTAAAGTATGCCAAAAAAAAAATATATTTGATTTTATAAATTTTTGAACGTGGGGTAATATACCCAACTTTAAAAATATGTATATATGTTCGTATTTTATCATGTAAACAACAGGGTAAAACAACGCACTTTCAAAGACTAACATTAAGTTCAGCAAAAGGTACTGATTTTGACGACAAGATGCAAAACAACATATGTGATATAATAAATGAAGGAATGAACGATGAGGCGCGCCATCTATCATTCGACGAGCTTTGTAATTACAAACTGGGTATTTTTAATCACTTTTCTACACTAATCACCCTCATGAATTAATAATTATAGTCTGATTTCATGCAAATGAGGGCATTGCATGATCTCAAGTGTGGGGAAGGGTTATAAATTCTCTCGGGTTTATACTTGGCTTATTTTCTAAATATTATGAAAATTTTAAAATTTTTTAACTAAATGAATTCAAAATCATGTTTATACATATTTATGAACGATAAAACTAGGTGTTAATGCTGAAATTATCGTTACCTCGGAAAGGACATAAATTGAGAAACAACCTAAAATGCTTGAATTCATTTAAAATGGAATAAAGGAGAATAAAAAGGCAAAGAAAGAAACTAAGTGTGGGGAGAATGTACCAAGTTATTCAATTAAAAATTATCTATCACATATCTTTGTACAAGATTATTGCAGGTACTTTTGTTTTGGATGATACTAATCAGTTTTACCCGGTTTACTGTAATATATTTGAAAGAAAGATGGATCTACACGATGAATTAATTCCATCATTAAAAGGAAGTAAAGTCTTCCGAAAAAGACACGCGCTTCTTGATTTAGGTCAAGAAGTTGTCGTCCAGACCAGCTGTAGGTTGACGAAAAATCTAGAAAAGTCATCTCTAAAATCAGCAGGAAATCCACGGACCTCAGCATCAAACAGGGTCGCCAAGTGGTCAGATTTATCCTAACCATGAGAAGGATTTATCTCGTACAATGGGGAGGCACCGTGCAAATTAGCTTGATAAGACTAATGAATCAGATCCCCAGAAAAGGATAATCTCCTTAAAGATTAAAAATCAGCTTTTAAGACTGATATTACTCAATCCTAGAGATTGACCTTAAAGATTGAGAATTCAAACTCATGGAATTCGATGATATCTAAACTCGAGCTTGAACGAGAAAATATTTTGATCAAAATTGCAAACCGATTTGTTTTCTGAAAATCCATTTTCAATGCGTTCATTACCATTGAACGTAAAATCCTAGGAATTCACCTAGAATTCATTAGGTCACCTGAAGCAAATCGGGTGTCAACCGTAAGAACGGTGGTTGCATAGCATGGTCAGAGACAGGACCTTGTGCCAGACCGAAAAATCATAGGATGATCTTTACTATTGCTCCTACCAAGGATAGTTCTAGCATCTGACACGTTAAAAGACCATAATCATCTGCATGTCACGGGACATTGCCTTAACAGTTTCTTGTTCATCGCTTTCCTTTACAACCGGACGGTAGTTTACCGAAAGGTAATATACGGAACAAGTAAACTGGATGTGTACTTTCTGATACCGGGATAGCAGTGGATTACACGAACCTAAAAGTTTTAGCCAAAATATTGATCCACAAATATATTTTGCAACACCGATGATGGATCAAATCAGAAAACTTGTCTAGGGTAAAATCTAGCTTGAATTTTCAAAAGATCAAATGTTTTCATAAAGATCCAATTTCCTTAAAGGATCTAAATTTTTATAGTCATGTGGGACTGTAAACCGCCTTTCAAATGTGCACTTTGCTTTGGAAACCGAAAGTAAATCGGCTATTTGATTGCAAGTGTCGTTGTCCTAAACCCAAGGCAACTGTGGATGACACACCCACCTTTAACCATATCGTTACTATCATTGTTTATACCGCTCTATCAAAATCACTGATGTACAAAGTGTGAAGAATAAAGAAGTGATTCGTGTGATGTATTATATTATTTCAAGACTGTATTGCTTGAGGACAAGCAACGCTCAAGTGTGGGGATATTGATAAGGCTAAAAAGGAACATATATTTCATAGCAAAATTCCCCAAGAAAGACAAGATTTTAGTTGCAATTGTTCCATTTTCAAGTAATATTCGTTTATTTTAAATAAGTGCGAAGACAAAAGGCAAAAACGACGAATTGAAGACACAAAGGTCCAAAAAGCTCAAAAGTACAAGATACAATCAAAAAGGTTCAAATTATTGATGAGGAACGTCTAAAAATGACAAGAGTACAAGTTACAAAACGCAAAGTACAAAATATAAAATTGTACGCAAGGACGTTCGAAAATCCGGAACCGGGACCAGAGTCAACTCTCAACGCTCGACGCAACGGTGTAAAAATTACGAGTCAACTATGCACAAGAATAAAATATAATATTTAAATAATTCATAATAAGAATAATATTAAATAATAAAAAGTTGTTAATTGAGCATAGTTCAGGGGTCATAAGTGAAAATTCAATTTCTAAATTCGCCTATAAAAGGCTTTGTAATCGTAATGTAAAAACACACCTTTTTCTATCTTTTTCTTATTTATCAATATCAATTATCAATATCTATATTCTATATCTCTATCATAATGTTAACTTAATAAGATATAACAATAATCTTAATTTTAATTTTAAATTATGATAATAATAAGATTTATGATAGAGATCGTTTGAGTGTGTAAGTCGAAATTCTGTCCGTGTAACGCTACGCTATTTTTAATCATTGTAAGTTATGTTCAACCTTTTTACATTAATGTATCGTAACTAAGTTATTATTATGCTTATTTGAGCCGAAGTAATCGTGATGTTGGGCTAAAATATTAAGAAGGGGTTATTGAACTTTGGACCATAATTAAGGTTTGGGCAAAAGACCGACACTTGTGGAAATTGAACTATTGACTATTAATAGATGGGGGGTATTGTCTAATTGAGTGACAACTCATTGGAGTCTGTCGAACCTATTTTCAAATTAATTAACCTAATAATTAATAATGATTATGGTTGTCCTATTTAGTGATGCTCATATGGAATCTGTTATAATCATTTAATTAATCAATTGGGTTGGGTAATTGATTATTCATTCTGATCAAGTGGATGAATTAATATTCATAAACTAATTAAAACAGGGGTGGATTACATACAGTGATAACTGGTGTAATTGTTGACAGAAGTGATAACTGCGTCACAGTTTAAATCCTTAATCAGTTGGAATATTTGACTTCGGGTATAAGGGTAATTTGATGAGGATACTCGCACTTTATATTTATGACCGATGGACTGTTATGGACAAAAACCAGACAGACATATTAAATAATCCAGGACAAAGGACAATTAACCCATGGTAATAAATTAAAATCAACACGTCAAACATCATGATTACGGAAGTTTAAATAAGCATAATTCTTTTATTATATTTCTCATCGTATCTTTATTTACTGTCATTTTATTACTCGCAATTTTATTTACTGTCATTATTTTACGCACTTTAATTATCGTCATTTATCTTTACGCTTAAAATATAGAATCGACAAACCGGTCATTAAACGGTAAAACCCCCCTTTTATAATAATATTACTACTTATATAATTATATATATTTTATATAAATATAGTTAAAAATATAGTAAGTATCACCAGCTCCCTGTGGAACGAACCGGACTTACTAAAAACTACACTACTCTACGATTAGGTACACTGCCTATAGTGTTGTAGCAAGGTTTAGGTATATCCCATCCGTAAATTAATAAAACTTGTGTCATATTTTGTAGTATTTTGTATTAAAAATAATACTATTTCATACCCTCACGCTACATTATCAAGACAACCGAGTGCATATCTCTACGGTTGGTAATTTACAATATCCTCAACGGATGAGTTCTCGTCCCTACAGATTTTGTCTAGTTCTTCAAAACTAATCCGGCCGAGAGCCTCATTTGCTCGATGACAATCCTGCACACAGGTAGCTGTAACGACCCGGATTTTTCCGATCGTTTTACACTTATAAGATTAATATTTACATAAATTAAAACTTACCAACATGATAAGCAATCTAAATTGTTGAGATTTATGATTTTGAAAAGAGTTTTACATAACGTTTAACCGTCTAGTTTGACCGATGATATCACGAACTATACAATATATGTTAATTATACGTTTGTGTATATATATGTATATATACATATTTAACATGATTTAAGGATGTTTAAATATCTCATTTTGTATTAATAACAATAAGTTATAAGTATATTTTGAAACTACTAACTTAAGCTTTCAAAACGATAACTATACGTAACGTTATTTGACATAAATACTTACGACCTATAATGTTTATACATATATCGTATATATAATGTATTTAATCACTTTTAAAGACTTAAATACATAAAACAATATAAGTATATTCACAAAAGATAGCTATATTTGAATCCTCATTCCATTTTTCACAAGATTTCTATACGTATATCTAGAGTATATGTACTCGTATCATACCTAGCTTCTATACGTATTTACTATTGGTATATATACATCAAATCACCACCAACCAGCCCTTGTTCATGCCTTACGTATAAGGTAACTACTTTTGTTATTTAGTATGACAATTTCACATGATTAAAAGATCTTTCCACAAAATTACAAATTTATACACCTTTTACACCACCATAAATACATGCATCCATTTTCAATTTTTGGAACATCATTTCTCTAGCTAAACACACACACTTACTAGCCTCATGTCTCTCTAAGAACTCCAGCAAAAATCCTCTCAAGAATCACCTTAAACACCACCATAAAAAGATCAACAAAAACACTACAAAAATACAACTTTCAATTCAAGTTTATGTCTTAAGTTGCTTCCAATCTTTCATCCAATTTCATCACTCTTTTGGTTCTAGGTTTTTACTCCTCTTTTACAGCAATCTTGTCCAAGTAACTTGAGGTAGTAACTTTGTTCATAACCTTATTCGATTCATATATATATAGCTATCTTATTGTATGGTATACAATTTTAACAACAAAAACATAGTTTGAATGATTTCAAACTTGTTTGCAAACTAAATAGATCCTTCTAACTTAACTTTTAAAATACTTCAAGACCTGTAATATAACTTAAATATATGCTAATTTAACAAGGTATAACTTGGTTTTTCAAAGAATACCTTAAAAAACTGTTTTTATGACGTCGGAGTGCAACCGGGGGCTGTTTTGGGTTGGATAATTAAAAACCATCTTGAACTTTGAATTGGAGGTTTATATTCTGGAAAAATGATATTTCTTATGAATATGTTAACACATAAAAATTTCATGATTTAATTCATAGTATAAGTATTTTTAGAAAAATGGTCATTAAATGATGTTTTTGTAACAAAAATGATTAACTTCATAAGTTTCACCAAAATTTGACCTATGACCTATGATTTCGAATACAAACTAAGGTATTTACAGTTCATATTCTTAAAGAGGGACTCGATCCAAGGAAGTGGAAAGTTGAATCAACGAAAACGGAGTTGTAACGAAGAAATTATGACCAAAACAAAATCGGATATCCAAGACTAGTTTAGCCACGAAAATAATTGGAGAAAATTAAATAAATCACATCTTCCTAAAGTAACATGATATTTTATACATATGTACTCATAATTTAATTTTATATGGTTCAGGATCACCCGTAAACAATACGAGAAGATTAATCATAAGATCCCATGATTGTACGCAACACGTCATTTGACAACACCGGTACTTTATGTACGCAACACGTCATTTGACAACACCGGTACCATGGGTCAAGATTAATCTCGACCAATACATATACGATGGGGGTTTTATTTATTTCATTGGGGGTTTATTAAACAACTAAATATGAACCATTAAAATTGAATTACTAACATCGGACTGCTAACTACGGACTAAGGAATTATTAAAAGTATTAAAAGTATTATAAGTATATATATGTGACGATTGTTTAAAAAGAAAAGGTATTGATATATTATATATGGATAGGTTCGTGATATAAATCGGAGACCAAGTCAAAATTACATATCTTCAAGACAAAAGTGAGTATATAGTCCCACTTTTAAACTCTAAATATTTCGGGATGAGAATACATGTATTTTATGTTTTACGCTATGGACACAAGTAACTGAAAAATATATTCTACGTTGAGTTGTACCACTGGCATACTTCCCTGTAGCTTGGTAACTAATATTTACAGCGGTATTGTAAACGCGAATCCTGTTGATAGATCTATCGGGCCTGACAACCCCAACCGGACTGGACGACCAGTATTCAACGGTTGCACAGTACTTCGTTTCGTGACTACACCTTGGTACGGTGTAGTAAGATTTCATAATAAAGGGAATATGCGACGTGATTAAATGTTAAGTATGGTTACCAAGTGCTCAGCCACTTAGAATATTTTTATTAAAATGTTTATATATGAAATCTTGTGTTCCATTGTTATAACGCTGCTAGCATCAAACCTATATATCTCACCAACTTTATGTTGACGTTTTAAAGCATGTTATTCTCAGGTATGAATTAAGTCTTCCGCTGTGCATTAGCTCATGTTAAGGATACTACTTGGGACCTTTTAAGCCATGATACAAAGACGTTGCATTCGAGTCATTGGAGTTCAATAGAGAATATAAATAAGTAAATGACAGATTAGGTCATTTGGATATTATGAAATGTTAGACGAAAATGTCAAATATTGATGTAATGATAGTTTGCCTTTTAAGAATAAATGCAACGTTTGTAAAATGTATCATATAGAGGTCAAGTACCTCGCAATGTTATCATATGTTATTGTATTCGTCCCTATGGATTGGGTCGGGTCGTCTCATGTGGTATCAGAGCGTTGGTCTTAGCGAACCAGGCCTTGCATTAGTGTGTCTAACTGGTAGTTGTTAGGATGCATTAGTGAGTCTGGACTTTGACCGTGTCTACATGTCAAAAGTTTTGCTTATCATATCTAGTCGAAAATCATCTGCTTATCATCCTTAAGAATTTCCTGCTTAGTATTCTTAAGTCTAGACACGTCTTACTGCATTTGGTGCATCGATAGTGTATAGACAAAATTCGTATCCTAGCGTATCTGTTGCTATAGACATTGCCTGACGAATTTCAAAGATTCTCTGTAATTCACGGGATTTTGAGTATTATAAATACATATGTAAATTATGTATTGAAGAATACCAAACCCAACTCCTATAATCTATTCCAAACCAAAAATTCATTTCCCCGACTGTACAAGATGAACTCCGCGTCCAGTTCGAATTCCTCCGACTCCGACAGCTACGCTGATATGGATTTCCATTCGGGCTCCGAAGGCAGCGTCACTGGAATGGATCAACCAATTTCTCATCATCTATTCTGGATGAATTGGGGATGGGTTCGTAGTATACTAAATTATTGGAGACAAGAAGAAGGTGATCCCTTTCACCCACCGAATTGCCCCATTGGCGACGAACCTGAAGCACTTACCGGCGAACCTGTTCGAGAAACCATTTTCTCTCTCATTTCTCGAGTATCTCGTCACGATTATATCCTATCCCATATTTCGGATCTTGTTCATTCGCTCACTCCAACTGCCAATCATCCTGGTGTACTAGCAGAAATTAACGAACTTCGCGCTCGTGTGACGGCTTTGGAGAACACGGTGCGAAGGTTACAAACACCAGCAGCAGCACCAGCAGCATAACCAGTACCGTTAACAACATCAACCTCGCAATCTTCAGTACCAGTAGCATCATCGACGTCAACGACATCATCAGCATCAACACCAACCGTATCATTACCACCACCAACAATCACATCCGCACCACGTACCTCAACATCATCATCTGAACTTCGAATATGATCTTTGTTCTACATATCATTCTACACCGATTACCTCTTCTTTACGTATCGTTCTTCGTTCGACATGACGATTATGTAATCTCTAATGTTTTGGAGATTATGTAATCTAGTAATAACGATAAATCAAATGAGTTGAATATTTTATTGACTCATTAAATTCATAGTTACCTCCGAAGAAAATATATATGCAAATATATTTTCATAAAGATTGTAATTAAAAATTTCATTCGTACAAACTGTTAATGATGAAAATATTTTAACGGGTGGGTAGTACCCAAGGAATATTTAGAATTCACATTAACAAGTTACACTGTACATTCTTCGAATCTGATTCAACGATCATTTATTATCCTACTTACAATTACCGATATACGTATCCGTTCACCCCAGATTAACCATTTCCATTTAAATTTCATATTTGGATTTTTACCTATCCGAATCCAACAAGTGGCATAATGAAGAAACATTGGCAAAATAAAAATTGTTAGAAACAGATGAATTAATTAATTGAAATTGTGATAGGATTACACGCTAACTGTTCCGGCTAACTGTTCCCAGCTAACTGATTAATATTTAATTTATCGCAATTTACATTCTTGCAATTTTAATTTCTGTACTTTACATACCGTCGGGACACATGTACAACAACACGTCGGATTAATTCTGAGACAACACGTTGTATAATGGGTCATGATATATATTTATTTATTTTACGCATTTTAAATAACGGGACATGTATACAAGGTTTCGACTTATCATATTGATCCATCTATATATATATTTCGGAACAACCATAGACACTCTATATGTGAAGGTGGGAGTTGGCTATACAGGGTCGGAGTTGATTCCAAAATATATATATACTTTGAGTTGTGATCGACACCGAGACCAGTACACGGGTCACGATACGTATTAAGTAATTCGAATATTATATATTTAGTTCATATATGAATTTATTGAACCATTGGACAATCGGACTATTGGACTGCTAACTTTGGACAATTAAAAATGAGTTAAAATGATGATTATTACATATGAAACTAAACAATCCTTCAAGTTTGCCACTTGATTCTATTTTAAACCTCATTTGTATCTTGACGATTACAATTCGCATTCACAACTTTTCATGATTCTTGAAAACATCTCGATCGAGAAGTTCAACCAGCCGCACCTCATCTACGGAATAAAGATTTATGCATACAGTTATGCACCTAAAAATTTTTGAACTCGAAGTTATAGTTAAAACGTATCCGCATCGAATTCCTTATCATCCATTAGCAAAAACAATCACGCGATTCCTTTTCAATTAACTAATTTTGTCACAGCTCCACTTCGATATCTCAGTAAGACTACTCTTATTACAATCTCGATATATATATATATACGTTGTTCTTTTGCCATCGTTACCGGAGAACCTTTTATATTCCATCATATTACCATCAGCGTTTAATCATCTAAAAATACAATTCTCCTTAAACCATCTTGGTTTGATAACCAATGACCCAGATCCGATAACTTTGAAAATACTGACGAAGCAGCATGTTGTAGAAGGTCTTAATGACCAAATGTTGATGATAAAAGAAGGAAGTGTTAGGAACGCTCGATAGAAAATTGGTACTGAAAACCGGATTGAACAAACCATGAAGGAGACTCTGAACAAGTTACAAGGACTAAACTTGTACATAAAGAATTATGACGATTCTGTAGCAAATACCTTGCTTCTGAATCTAAACCCTTACGGGTCAATCTTCATCATCATCCTTCGACATTAGAAATTCCAAGATATTATCATATCTTTCATTATAAATATCCTCAATATTTCTGAAGATATTTTCACCACTATCCTTATCTGAAATCATTTATCTCTCTGTAATATCTGCGTTACAATATAAAGGAAACTGTGTTAGTTTCTAAATCCTTCAAGTTTAAAATAGGAATGTTCTGAAGCAGTGTTGGCAACTGATGCATGAACTAGTATAATATAATGAAACTTGATCAACTTCATTATATTACAGTAAGTCATGTTAAGTTTCTAATGGAATATGATGATTCACAGTACCGTCATCATGTGCCATGTTACACGACTTTTACATTCTATCCAATTCCGAAACATATTAAGAACAAATCATCTTGATAGTTCTATTTTCCTGGATATTCTGGTAATTTGACAAATCAAAATCGTGCCATTACCATTCCTTTCTTAGAGCATTAGCTATGTTCATTCCGAATTTTATACCTACGAATTTCGAACTATTGATCGCTTGACTCAAGGACGGGAAGAAGAAACGAAGGGACAAAGTCCCAAAATAGAAATTGGGGTATAGATTACAGCAAATAGGAGAGAGTATTAACTATGGATGACAATGATTATGGAAAACAGAAGCAGGAGCATCGAAATATAAGGAAAGATATCAAACCCAATAACCACCCAGAAACTACAAACCGTGTGTATCAATACGTATGGCGACGTAAAGACACGGGAGAATTAGAAACATTATAATTCCAAGAAAATCATAAAAGAGAATAGATTCTTCTAGCGGTAGATGAAAGAGAAGAATGAAAGATATGAAAGTTAGAAGTATAACAAAAATCAGAACGGGATGAAGCATTTTAAAGGATACCTTAAGGTATGAATTAGAGGAGGAAGAGTAACAGATGTGAGGTATGGAAGTAAGAAAGGGAAGGAGGTGGATTTATAGTGAAATATCCGACAAAGAAATCGAAACAGATTATTGCATTAAATCAAAGGAGATCCTGTTTTCTAAATCATCGAAGAACCAAATCTTATTACATAAGATTTTCTTTAAATCCCTTAAATTCTGGAAATCAATCCTAATCTCGACATCGGTTAAAACAATTCTATATTCACTCATTTCATTCTTTTGTGATAGCTTCACTCGTGCGCTTCACATGACCGAATCGTTTTATCCATATCTTCCAATAATGATAAAACTCTATTAATACCTCATATTCGTCATGAAAACATTCCTATTGTTATTTATGACAATCTCTACCAAATTTCGGGACGAAATTTCTTTAACGGGTGGGTACTGTAACGACCCGGATTTTTCCGATCGTTTTACACTTATAAGATTAATATTTACATAAATTAAAACTTACCAACATGATAAGCAATCTAAATTGTTGAGATTTATGATTTTGAAAAGAGTTTTACATAACGTTTAACCGTCTAGTTTGACCGATGATATCACGAACTATACAATATATGTTAATTATACGTTTGTGTATATATATGTATATATACATATTTAACATGATTTAAGGATGTTTAAATATCTCATTTTGTATTAATAACAATAAGTTATAAGTATATTTTGAAACTACTAACTTAAGCTTTCAAAACGATAACTATACGTAACGTTATTTGACATAAATACTTACGACCTATAATGTTTATACATATATCGTATATATAATGTATTTAATCACTTTTAAAGACTTAAATACATAAAACAATATAAGTATATTCACAAAAGATAGCTATATTTGAATCCTCATTCCATTTTTCACAAGATTTCTATACGTATATCTAGAGTATATGTACTCGTATCATACCTAGCTTCTATACGTATTTACTATTGGTATATACACATCAAATCACCACCAACCAGACCTTGTTCATGCCTTACGTATAAGGTAACTACTTTTGTTATTTAGTATGACAATTTCACATGATTAAAAGATCTTTCCACAAAATTACAAATTTATACACCTTTTACACCACCATAAATACATGCATCCATTTTCAATTTTTGGAACATCATTTCTCTAGCTAAACACACACACTTACTAGCCTCATGTCTCTCTAAGAACTCCAGCAAAAATCCTCTCAAGAATCACCTTAAACACCACCATAAAAAGATCAACAAAAACACTACAAAAATACAACTTTCAATTCAAGTTTATGTCTTAAGTTGCTTCCAATCTTTCATCCAATTTCATCACTCTTTTGGTTCTAGGTTTTTACTCCTCTTTTACAGCAATCTTGTCCAAGTAACTTGAGGTATTAACTTTGTTCATAACCTTATTCGATTCATATATATATAGCTATCTTATTGTATGGTATACAATTTTAACAACAAAAACATAGTTTGAATGATTTCAAACTTGTTTGCAAACTAAATAGATCCTTCTAACTTAACTTTTAAAATACTTCAAGACCTGTAATATAACTTAAATATATGCTAATTTAACAAGGTATAACTTGGTTTTTCAAAGAATACCTTAAAAAACTGTTTTTATGACGTCGGAGTGCAACCGGGGGCTGTTTTGGGTTGGATAATTAAAAACCATCTTGAACTTTGAATTGGAGGTTTATATTCTGGAAAAATGATATTTCTTATGAATATGTTAACACATAAAAATTTCATGATTTAATTCATAGTATAAGTATTTTTAGAAAAATGGTCATTAAATGATGTTTTTGTAACAAAAATGATTAACTTCATAAGTTTCACCAAAATTTGACCTATGACCTATGATTTCGAATACAAACTAAGGTATTTACAGTTCATATTCTTAAAGAGGGACTCGATCCAAGGAAGTGGAAAGTTGAATCAATGAAAACGGAGTTGTAACGAAGAAATTATGACCAAAACAAAATCGGATATCCAAGACTAGTTTAGCCACGAAAATAATTGGAGAAAATTAAATAAATCACATCTTCCTAAAGTAACATGATATTTTATACATATGTACTCATAATTTAATTTTATATGGTTCAGGATCACCCGTAAACAATACGAGAAGATTAATCATAAGATCCCATGATTGTACGCAACACGTCATCTGACAACACCGGTACTTTATGTACGCAACACGTCATTTGACAACACCGGTACCATGGGTCAAGATTAATCTCGACCAATACATATACGATGGGGGTTTTATTTATTTCATTGGGGGTTTATTAAACAACTAAATATGAACCATTAAAATTGAATTACTAACATCGGACTGCTAACTACGGACTAAGGAATTATTAAAAGTATTAAAAGTATTATAAGTATATATATGTGACGATTGTTTAAAAAGAAAAGGTATTGATATATTATATATGGATAGGTTCGTGATATAAATCGGAGACCAAGTCAAAATTACATATCTTCAAGACAAAAGTGAGTATATAGTCCCACTTTTAAACTCTAAATATTTCGGGATGAGAATACATGTATTTTATGTTTTACGCTATGGACACAAGTAACTGAAAAATATATTCTACGTTGAGTTGTACCACTGGCATACTTCCCTGTAGCTTGGTAACTAATATTTACAGCGGTATTGTAAACGCGAATCCTGTTGATAGATCTATCGGGCCTGACAACCCCAACCGGACTGGACGACCAGTATTCAACGGTTGCACAGTACTTCGTTTCGTGACTACACCTTGGTACGGTGTAGTAAGATTTCATAATAAAGGGAATATGCGACGTGATTAAATGTTAAGTATGGTTACCAAGTGCTCAACCACTTAGAATATTTTTATTAAAATGTTTATATATGAAATCTTGTGTTCCATTGTTATAACACTGCTAGCATCAAACCTATATATCTCACCAACTTTATGTTGACGTTTTAAAGCATGTTATTCTCAGGTATGAATTAAGTCTTCCGCTGTGCATTAGCTCATGTTAAGGATACTACTTGGGACCTTTTAAGCCATGATACAAAGACGTTGCATTCGAGTCATTGGAGTTCAATAGAGAATATAAATAAGTAAATGACAGATTAGGTCATTTGGATATTATGAAATTTTAGACGAAAATGTCAAATATTGATGTAATGATAGTTTGCCTTTTAAGAATAAATGCAACGTTTGTAAAATGTATCATATAGAGGTCAAGTACCTCGCAATGTTATCATATGTTATTGTATTCGTCCCTATGGATTGGGTCGGGTCGTCTCAGTAGCGCTCAAGTCAATCTTCTTCTTTTGGGCCGCGCAACCAGGCGGCAAGAAACGCTGCACCGCCTTCAACACCTCAAATGTAGTTAACTTCTTGATGGCCTCAATAAAGGCATTGAACGTCTGATGAACAATAGATGACTTCAGGAGGCGGGAAAAAAGCACAGGAATACCATGCTGAAGACGGGTAAGTTCGCCTAACGTGGCAGACACCTTCTTCGATAACTTTTTATTATCATCAGAAAGTAAGGCGACTTTCTCCTGTTCTTGGGCAAGCGCAGCCTTCAGCGACTCCTGTGTTTCCCGGGAAACACGCAGCTCATTCTAGATAGGCTCCAATGCCTCCTTGGCTGACACCAACTCCCTTTCAAGGCGAGCAATCGTGCCCGATAATTCTGCCACCCGACGGTTATCATACTCAAACAGTACACAATGCTTGTGAATGCGACGAGCATCAGCCTTGCTCTGGTTCAGTTCATCCGCCGCAAGATGCTGAGCAAACACGGCGAATTGAGAACGCAAGTGCTGTGCCTGAGCGGTGGAAAGAGCGGCTAGTGCCTCTTTCAGAGCCGGAGAAGTAATAAAGTCAAGATATTCTCTATAAACCGGGTAGTCTGAGGCATCACAGCGGAAAAGATCACGGAATGGCCCGATATTACAATCGGGCAGAACGTAAACATTCTGCCCAGCATTTGTCGTCAGCCGGGGGCGAGCATCCGAGGCCTCCACAGTGTGTTCTTTGCCGGGACGATGCCCTTGAGCTGACTCTCTTTCAGTAGCTGACCCCTCAGTCACCCGATTCTCCCTAGCAACCGGTTCAAGTTCCTCCCGGGGAGCAGCTCCCTCCAACAACTGAACCATGCGGACAGACGCCTGTGCCCCCGCAAGGGTTACACCAGTGTTACCTACGCATAACATGAAACAAAACAATATAATCAGTGCAAGATACTGTTAAGAAAGTTAAAGCAAATACGGGACTAACACGTACCTTCAGCTGCCGCAGCCGGCTCAATCCGATGCCGGGTACGACGGATCATCCCACCCTCCGAAGAGCCGCCATTAGAAGATTCTAAATCTTCAGGAGGTAACATCCTGTAACAGCTGGAGGATGCCAGTGTCGTCCCTTCAACCACTTTATCGGTGAAAACCTTGCCATCCAGGCTCACCGCCCTCAGAACCTCCGACACGTTCAACACTGCATAAATCGTCACCTTATAAATCATGGTTACATAAAAAAGGGGATGGAAAACGTCAAACGGTCAAATACCTCTGCCACCTCTCCGATCGACAGGAATCCTATCAGAATGAGTCCAGTTACTGCTAACATTAGCCATTACCAACACCTGCTCCTCATAAAACCGTTGAGGAATCCTTAGGCCCCTCAATTGGTTAACCATCGATTCACCTAGCTCAGAAAGCTGCCTCGGTGAATGAACAGTCACCGACCTAAACAAATAGGACTGTGCGTTCTTCAACGGAAAGTCAGAACACTTGGCAAAAACAAATGATTGCACCCAATTATCTGCAATCGCCGGTGCCTCCCCAAGGAAATCGATTTCATCAGTAAACGTGTACCACCCTTTGTGATAGGAAGATAATCGAAAAATGCTTCTGAAGATATTCAAGCTCAAGCTCATGCCTAAACCATTAAAGTACATTTCAAACAGCACGATCGCACGAACCCCATTCGGATGCAAGCGAGTAACGCTAAGGCCATAGAAATTTAAAACCTTCATGAAGAAGCGAGTAAATGGGTATCTCAAATTTGAGACCTCAAAGGGTCTCAAATAGACAGCGCAATGATTGGGCGGGGGCCCACAAGCGCGCTGCTGTGACCTTGGAATAACTAAACCCAAACCTCGCAGCCGAGGACATATATAACAAACCCTATCAAGGTATGCTTCATCAACGCTGCTAGGCGCACGTAACATGTCATGAAGAACGTTAGGTCTGGGGGCCATACTGCAAAAAGATGAAAGAAATACGATCCAAATCAAGGAAAATAAGAAAATCGGTTCTCTCTATTTTGTAAAGCGAATACTATCGAAGGTAGAAAGAATCGAATAAAGAAAAATGCTCCTTTATATAGGAAAAAGTCCTACGTGGGTCCCATAAAACTCGAAAAGGTGCGTTGGAACACGAGATGACCTATGATTAAGACAGCATGCAACACGCATTTATTGCACGTCGAATCATGTGAGCGGGCCATGATAATTTAAGTTTGGCAACGCAGCTGTCCCAGCTGACCTCACCAAACTGGGGGGACTTAATGATACGCATAATGATCCGTCTCAAAAATAGGCAAGCATCTCGGCAAAAAATCTTACCCGGTACCGCGTGTCCCGGAATACGGACTTCGTTTCCCGACGTCCGCCTGACGTCATCCCGAAAACTTTACCATGCCAGAAAAATGGCAAGACCGAGAACCCGGTTGACATACACATAACTGGCATCATACAGCCAGTCGTGATATTCATAACCGTGAAGAAACACTTGGAACAAAGTAGAAATCAAAACCTTCCCGGCTAGACTGAGAGCACCGTGATGCCTTAACCGTTACTAACTTGCCATCAGTACCGACATGGCATTCCACCCCGACACGAAGATATTCTCCAGGGATAAGCACGTTGTCCCGGAGAAAGTTGTAACGTCCTGACTTTTTCGACTTATATTTTGTGCTCTATACTTTCACGAATCTGCGTATGTGCGCATACTGAGCTAGTTTATGCTCTGGGATCTTTATTCATGATTAATTACTTTCGTTAGTATCTTACAACATGTTGTTAAGTGCGTAATCACTTAACTTGATCCTCGAATGCTTTTACGATCGCTAGTGTCACTTGTCGTTTAAAATGAGCTATGTACTTTGTACATGTTAAACTTTTGTCATAATTGGAATATTATGACTACGTAATACTGATTGTTATTTTCTAATGAGAATTACTTAGCTTGATGGTTTCTTAATTACGCTTAGTGTTTTACTAATGCACGCCTGTTAGTCTTATTGGACTTTTTACCTTAATGGACTTAGGCCCACCCTACTCTAGCTATTGGACTCTTAAGTTAGCCCAATTTAAATGGATTTATGACCCATTAAGATGTAGGACAAAAATCCATTAAGATGAGCCAACATACTAGCATTTTTGTTAGCCATTACTACACATGTTGCATGAGATCCCAACAACAAGCACCACCTTTAGACCACCACCATTCAAAAAGCAAAAAGTTGTCCCCCTTGTCCTTCCCAAGACCTACGACCTAACCACCCTCCACCACTAAAAATACAAGCCTTATTCTATCATTTCACACTTGATCTCATTCTCATTTTACACACATTTGCTCTCTAATTTTCTCTCTAGTCTTTCTCACACTAAAATTGTAAGTTCTTGAATTTTCTTCTTCTTCTCTTTTTCTTCTTAACCACGACATCATCATCATCATCATTATCATCAAAGGATCAAGCTTTTTAACTTTTTGATCTTGTTACATCTTGTATATTCAAACTTTGATTTGAAATCTTCAAGAACATGGAAGATTCAAGCTTTTTAGCTTTAAATCTTCATTTCTTTATTGGATCTAAGTTTTAAAGCTTAAGATCACTTTATTTTATTAAAAGACCAAAACATGTGTTTATGATCTTCATGTAACTTGTAGATCTAGCTTTTTGCTTTATGGATCTACAAGAACATTAAGGATCCAAGCTTTCTAGCTTAGGGTTTCATTATTTTGTTTAAGATCTAAGCTTTTTAGCTTATGGTCTCATTACTTTTACTAGATCTTAGCTTTCTAGCTTATGGTCTCATTAATCTTGTAAAAATCCAAGCTTTCTAGCTTAGGGTTTCTTAATACTTGAGATCTAAGTTATTATTGTAGATCTTACTTACTTGGAACATTTTTATGATTTTTATGGTGATAAAAATCAAGTCTGCATCATCTCATATGATGAAGATGCATAAACTTGTGTCAAAAGGACAAAGGTTGAAGCTTTATTGTGTTTATACAATAAAGAGACAACTTTGATGTTCAAAACTTATAGAAAGTTAGCTTTTACATTTATTTGTGTGGTTATGGTTAAAACTTGGTCATAATGATGCTAAAACATCAAAGAGTTGTACAATTGAGGCTTATACGCATCAAGGATGAGAACCGTGATAAGCATCAAGCACCAAGAAACCCACCGGAGCATTGTTTCTATTTTTCAGGGTCTGATCGGACTCCTGGGACTTCTGGAAAGTTGATTTTCAGATAGTTCGGTTTGATTAGATGACTTTTCGTTTAAGACTCACCTAAATCCGATATACGTTTTAGGATTTATAGCCTTCCGAAAATCACTACGCCTTCGTAACGACGTGCTAAAATTTCTGACCTACTCGCGCTTGAACCGTCGCCACGGTCAAACAACATCGAGATAGGATCTGAAAATTGGAAAGCCGTAAGAGGACTCACAAACGGAGCCTTGGCCACTGGCCGCGCATCATTCCAGTTTGTATAGAGGTCGTAGCAGCTGTCCGAAGTCAGCCCTTTGTTTCGATCTCTATTCTTGTTGAAAACTTACTTTATCTTTGACGAATGATGATGATGATGATACTTAAGACTTAACTTATTTACTTTTAAACTTTTGGGGAACAATTTACTGACTTAGTAACCATTGATTTAGGTTGAGGACCTTTTGGATCGACCAACTTACTTGTTTGGATCGACTTGCTACTTGCTTACATTTTCGTATCAATTTTACCGCACATTCACTGTGAGTTATAGCTCCCTTTTTACTTATACTATTTTTGGGACTGAGAATACATGCGCTTTTTATATTTTACATACTAGACACGAGTACTTAAACTTTATATATGTGTGGGTGACATAACGGCACAAAGATTCCCCTTAGCTCGGTAACGTTTAACTATTGGTTTATGAACCGGTAGACGCGAATCTTAGATATGGATCCATAGGGTTTGACATCCCCACTCGGGCTAGTCGCGCTAGCATTTAACGGGTGTTTAATACTTTGAGAACATACACACTCGCCAAGTGTACTTTTAGGGGGTGATATTTATTTTACGTTAAGTTAGTTACCGGGTGCCCACGGATAAGCATATACTTTTCATACTGTTTTGAATACGAATTCTTGTGGTCTACATTACATTGCTGATTACAATCAAACTATAGCTCACCAACATTCGTGTTGACATTTTTAAGCATGTATTTATCAGGTGCTTCGACGTTGTTGCTTCCGCTGTTAGACTTGCTGTTATAGTCTTGGTGTTATAGACTTGCTTTTACAGACTCACTATGTTAGACTTCCGCTGCATTGTTTAGAGATGTCTCAATCATGGAACTTTTACTTTGCATTCACAACTTATGTTACATTTGAACAACGGTTTTGTAATGACCTTTATGTCACGTACTTATGTTAATGATTTCTATTCGTAGAAGTACGTTATCCTTGTAAAACATTCGACGTTGGTAAAGACGTCATCTTTTGTAAAACATTTGACGTTGGTAAAAACGTTACCTTTTCATGAATGCAAAACTTGTTTTAAAACAGCATATAGTGTTGTAACTGTGTAAAGATCATGTTGTTGATGATCCGTACACGTTGATTTTGTACAGGGCGTCACATTTGGTATCAGAGCATTGGTTGTAGGGAATTAGGTTGCATTAGTGTGTCTTGACCGAGTCGAGTAGGATTCACTAATAGGACTAATCTACAACTTGCTCGTTTACTTGTTTCTGCAAAACTGCTGCATGCTACTGTTATATATTATTGCATGTTACTGCTTATTACTATTGCATGCTACTGGTTACCTGATACTACTGCATGACACTACTATCTACTACAGTTTTGTGTACTGCAATAGACTACCTAGGTTATTGTTGATGTTGTTTCTTGCTACATGTCTGCTATTCGCTGTACCGACTTGGAAAATTTATCTTCCCTAGTTCAAATGCTTTTCTGAACCCTTTTCCCACTCGTCTAACCCTAAGAACTAGTATTGTAATCCACCTGTTACTATCGTTCCACCGTTCTAGAGATCGAAACATTACTTCATGCAATCTAGGAAGAGTACCCCTCGGATTACACGCCCACTAAAGTTGATCCTCGGAGAAGGAGATATGTGAGGACTTGTCGGAGTAACTGCACCTCGCCCACCCCCCGAGCTCACCCTAATTAGCCACGTACAACGTATGAACATTAGAAGGTTGTTCAGTTTCCGCAAGTTGACCCATATCCTGTACGCTTTCATGACCGTCACTTATCTCTTTCATTCTGCACCACTACTCGACAATCTAACTACACTTCTGGACTTAGGTACCTAACACTCTTAGGCATTGGAGAAGTCGGGAAGGCATCTCCTTTCACAAGGTCAGAGTGTCTCCTACTGATGCTCAGCCATACCCAAAGACTTGGGAGTCGCCTCAAGACATATCGTATTACTACTTGCTACACGTACAACCCAACACAAGACCCAAATTGAATTTCTAGAAAGGAACCTAATGACATTACCTGACCCCAAACATTTTGAAGAAATTTTGGGACATTTAGGCATTGATGCATAACCTACGGAACCTACACACCCACACCGAGAAACCGTGAGATTAATTATGTAGATTTGTTTTGAGATAGCATAGATAAAGCACCGTTAGATGAAATTGAGTAGAACTTGAAGTGATCACGTTACATTGACCATATGGAGTGATATTGGAATGAACGTACGATTTAGTACAATATAATGACGCCATGCCAGCGTGATTATATTGCAGTAAATCATGCAGAAGTTCTAATGTTACTACATAAGGAATATGAAGTGATTCAAAGAAAATTTTGGTAGGAACCACTTGAGTATACGCATTATGGTCTATTAGAGGTAGGGAAAGAATAACCACTTAGCCCAGATACTGTACAAGGAGGGCCTTGATTGCAGAATTGATAACCTGAAAATTTGTTATAGATATAGACACCCTGGACACTTAAGGAAAGAGTTCTCCAATCAGAAAAACTTTGGACTTACTTGCTGATAGTGCTCCAAATGAACATATATTTAGTAGCAATATCCTTCCAATATGTAAAGCTTTTAGTTGCAATTGTTCTATTTTTATGTAATATTTGTTTAAATAAATAAGTGCGAAGACAAAAGGCAAAAACGACGATTTGAAGACGCAAACGTCCAAAAAGCTCAAATGTATAAGATACAATTCAAGTGGTTCAAATTATTGATGAGAAACGTCTAAAAATTACAAGAGTACAAGCCGCGAAACGCAAAGTACAAGATATCTACGCGTACGAAAGGACGTTCGAAAATCCGGAACCGGGACATAAACCGGGCGTAAATGCGCGACGCAACGGACCTAAAATTACAAGTCAACTATGCACAAGAATAAAATATAATATATAAATAATTATATAAATTATATATATATATATATATATATATATATATATATATATATATATATATATATATATATATATATATATATATATATATATATATATATAATAAATATGTCGACAAAGCTAGGATCCAATATTTGGTGAGCTGGAATCTGAAGCTTCGCACTCGCGGAGCTGTAAAGGGTAAAATCTCCGCACTCGCGGAGCTGTCTGTTTCAAAAATGGCCTATAAAAGCCATCGAATTCAGCCGAGAGAACACACCATCCAACCTCAATCTCTCTATTACTCTCTATATATATAATATATATAAATATAATATAATATAGTTTAGTTTTATATTAGATTAGTTTAGGTTATGTAACGGTTATTTTACGGGTTTTAAAGTCGAAATTCTGCCCGTGTAAAGCTACGCGATAAATAATCATTGTAAGTTATGTTCTCCTTTTTAAATTAATGTCTCATAACTAAGTTATTATTATACTTATTTAATACCGAAGTAATCGTGATGTTGGGCTAAATATTAAAATTGGGTAATTGGGCTTTGGACCATAATTGAGGTTTGGATAAAAGAACGACACTTGTGGAAATTAGACTATGGCCTATTAATGGGTTTTATAATAAATTAACGGTACCTCGTTAAATTAATATAAAGGTTATAATTTGACGTATCTATAAATAACCACTTACGCTTAATCGGATACGATGAGCGGGATATTTATAAATACGAATTATTGTTCATTTGATCGGACACGGGGATGGATTAATAGTCACTGGACTCATTAAAACAGGGGTGGATTACATTTAAGGGTAATTGGTGTAATTGTTAACAAAGTATTAAAACCTTAGATTACACGCAGTCGATAACCAGGTGTATTCATTAAACAAAGTATTAAGACCTTGTTACAGTTCGAATCCCCAATTAGTTGGAATATTTGACTTCGAGTATAAGGTTAAATTTGCCTAGAATTTTATAATTATGACCGATGAACTATTATGGGCAAAAACCAGATAGGTTTTAAATACATCCAGGACAAAGGACAATTAACCCAGGGTAATAAATCATAATCAAAACGTCAAACATCATGGTTACAGAAGTTTAAATAAGCATAATTATTATATTGTTATTTATTTTACGCACTTTAATTATTCTCATTTATATTTACGCTTAAGTTTTAAAATCGACAAACCGGTCATTAAATGGTAAACCCCTTTTTATATATTATTATATATAATTATATATATTTTGTACAAATATAGTTATTTAAAATATAGTGTGCAATAAGTCGTCTCCCTGTGGAACGAACCGGACTTACTAAAAACTATACTACTCTACGATTAGGTACACTGCCTATAAGTGTTGTAGTAAGGTTTAGGTATATCCCATATGTAAATAATTAAAACTTGTGTAATTTGTAACGTATTTCGTATTAAAAATATATAGTATTTCGTACCCCACCTCGCACACATCACTTGAGGTAGAGCAATCGTTATCTCAGCTATGGAGACTCGCATGAATCCCGATTTTAGTTAGGGTACGTTTTGTCACAACGTTTTATTTTCTCGAAGTTGTTTAATACTAGAGCGATAGAAACCTCATAGCTAAGAACCTTAGTGTTTTGACTAATAAGCCATTAACAACCATGAGAGTTAGGTATTCTATAGGACAAGCTAATGGTAAGCTGGAAAATATAGAGGAATAATTTAAGATAGTACCTTAAAATTAACAGGTGGGTCATTTGGAGATGACCTCATGTCAACAAAACTTGGAAGTTTTAAAGTAGTAGTTGGAAAGGATTAGTTACCTACGCATAAGCAGATGTTATTAGAGAAGATTAATAGAATTTCTCACGGTAGTATAATAAGATTTGGTTAGAATGAACCTTAAGATTAACCTAACACCCATCAATTTGGGAAGCTTGATGTAATAGTTGGAATGGACTTTAGGATTAACCTAATACTCATCAAGTTAGGAAGATTTGATGTAATAGTTGGAAGGATTAACCTAATACTCATCAAGTTGGGAAGCATTGATGTAATAGTTAGAATGGACTGGCTTTCAAGGATGAAAGCAAAAGTTATTTATAGTGAGAAGATTATTCGTATACCTAGCGAGAATAGTGAGCCATTAATAGTTTACGGGGAAAGAAGTAGCCCGAAGCTGAAAACCAAAAGCCATCTGGGTTACTTCAATAAACTGAAATCCCACAATGGAAATGGAAAGGAATAACAATGGATTTCATCACGAAGCTACCGAAAATGGTAGGCGGTTATGACACTATCTGGGTTATTGTTGACCGTCTCACCAAAACTGCTCACTTTCTAGCCATGAAAGAAACTGATACAATGGACAAACTTGCATAACGATGCAGGAAATTGTATCCCGTCACTTCAGCAATTCAAATTCTATATTAAAGACTACCCAAGAATCTTATTTGATACTCATTCTTACGCGACTCTAAATCCTAACTTATTCCGAGAGATTTCTTATTTGATGATAATCACACCATCATCCTTCTTACTTCGATATTAGTCATACCAGTTCAAGATTTTCCAAAATCAATGGGTGGTTAATTCTCATCCTCATACTCTCCCATTCGTATCTCACTTATAAGAAACATCTTCACACTTAAACATTTTTGGTCGAAGGACTTATGCCCTACTAATAGTCATCAACCACATTTAAAATCAATAATTTTCATTACCTCGTAACATTGTTGCTCAAATATCACCCGAAGTTTTCAAAAATCTTTAACTCGATCCTCATCAATCTTTTTCCAACTTGTAACCTCCGATATATGAAAATTTTGTTTGCCAAAATTTTTCACACACCATTTTACTGTGCGATCCTCTCAAAGTTTTATAAAAATAAATTTATTTCATTGCCATTCGTACAAATTTTAGAAATCGTATATGTTATATATAATAAAGTAAATAATTACTTATTTTTTACTAGTACATGTGAAATTTTACTTTCACTTTTACAAATCAATTCTTTTATTCAAAAGATATTTTACTTAAAATAGTATATGTTTACAAAGAACTTCGTTTCTTTCTTACATTGTCACCTTAAACGATTTCTATAAAATTTTCTTTGCTTGTTATATAAATTTTTTTGTGTTATTCGTATCCCAGTCATCATGAAGACTTCACAACTGTCGAAACCGAGAGATTCATGTGTGTGTGATAAATGTGATGACCCGTAAATTTCCGACCAAATTTAAACTTAATCTTTATATAATTTCGAGATGATAAGCAAAGTCTGTAATGTTGAGTCTCAAAATTTTTGAACTGTTTACATGGATACATTTAACCTTTGACCATCCCTGACGATTCACGAACAATTGTGTGTAAATAAATATGCAAATATATATGTATAACTAAATTCTATACAAAAGTAATATTATATATATAATTAATAAATATTAAAGATTCAATAAATTATATAATTGGTAGATATGATATAACAAATGGAAACATATTAAACTTGATTAACAAGTTTGAATATAATTGTTATATTAATATTATTATCATTATTAGTAGTATTATTATTAATATTATTAATAAATTGTTATTATTATTATATATTGTGTAAGGTATAAATATTAAATATATGTTATTATATAACTTTTAAATATTACATAATTAATAAATTATAATATTAAGTGTAATTACAAGTTAAAATATAATTATTATATAATAATGTTATTATTATTTTCATCAAAATAAATATTAAATTTAATATTAAAATCTATTATGAATATTATTAAATTATATAGCTATAAAATTTAATACATGTAAATTACTATATTAATGTTATTATTATTATTATTATTATTATTATTATTATTATTATTAGAATGATTAAAACTATAATTTTGATTATTATGATTAATTGTTATAATTATTTATTATTTTTACTAAAAATTATCATTTAAAAATATTATTATTACTTTTTATCATTATCCTTATTGCTATATTCATATTATTATTTTCTTTATTAATTAAAATTATTATTAATAATTATTATTATCATTTATTATTATTAATACATTTATAATAATATTATTATTATTATTAATTAGTATTATTAATATTAATATATTTATATTATTAATTAGAATAAAGAAAACGGATCAGAGAAAGAATCAAGTTTGTTTAACATAACTTTCAAACTGTTTGGGTGATTGAATTATGTCTCTAAATTGGTACAATCGAATCTAAACTTAGATAATAAAACAAGAATCAGTTGCACATCGATATTAAACTTTATATTTTTATTATTTTTTTTATTTCGTTCCTGTAATTCTTGTCTACTGATAATGGGTATATAATTGATTCAATTCCAGTCTTAATGAATCCATACGACCCTCAACAGCTTATATATATCGAAATAAAAAAGAAAAAAAGAAAACAAGCTAACTGCCCTGTTCGTGCTTCATTTTTCTCAAACCCCAATTTTGAAATCAATTTCAAAATGTAATAATGCAGTTTCGTTAAAAATACCATACTCAAACTACCTGCTAAGTTTCAAACACCAATTTGTCCTATCGAAATCAAATTTTGGAGTCAAACTTTAATATTCAAAAGTCAACCGATTATGCTTTGATCAAATTCGAGTTACTTGTTATAATTCGAGTTAAATTAATGATCTCAGCAGTTTTTATAAACGATTTAACATCTATTTCATGTTGTGATCTTAGACTATAATGGTCTCGTTTTCAAAATCAATATTTTTTATGGGTAGCGACGAACAGCATGTCTATATTTATTTTTTTTTCTTTTTTCGCTTGAATTGACAAAAGCGTCCATTATATTTTGTTGTCTGTTACAATTTCAAAATCATAAACCCTTTTCAAAGTCTTGTTGGTTGTGATTCTGTGGTGGATTCAAAATTAAGGAAGAAGAAGAAGATAAAGGAGTTAGAAAATCAAACGGGTTAAATTTAATTAAGTGTTAGATTATATCAGAAAAACGGCAGCAGAGCAATGGTCTTGTGTGTTAGCGTGTGAGCGAGAGGTTTCGGGTTCGAGTCCCGTCTGTGACGAATCTTTTTAGAATGGCTTACACTTGAGGTAGTTATTATATTATTATTATTATTATTACTTCCTTATGATTATTATTGTTATTATTATGATAAGTATTATTATTATTATTAACATTGTTATTATGATTATTATTATTGTTATTATTATTATTGTTATTATTAGTATTATAATTATTATTATCATATTTACATTTATAAGTATTATAATTATTGTTATCATTGGTATTAATATATGTATCATGAATATTATTATCATTTTAGTATTATCACTAAATATTATTATTATTATGATTATTATTAATATAAGTATTACTATTATTATTATGTTTAGGAATACGAATTGATGTTATAGAAGCTTTAGTTATTAGTTTACAAATTTAACATGAAGATTTTGATTATGATTAACATAAGTATTAATATTATCACTAGTAATGAAATTGTTATAATAATAATAATTATTAAGTATTATGTATTATGTATTACTATAAAAATTATTATTTTCATTATTATTATTAATAAACTTTTCAATTTATTAAAAATTACTGTTATTATCATAAGATTTATTATTAAAACTAACATTAATATTATTATTAAAAGAATCATTAATATTATTATCATTATTATTAATACTAGTATTATCATTATTATTATTTTAATCACTACTAATATTACTTTGGTATTATTATAATTACTATTTTAACAAACAAATGAAACATATATATAAAATATTTAATACATATAACATAACAAAATATATAATTTTATATATAAAAATGAATATATATATTAACAATGAAATATATAAGTTACTATTACTATTATAAAAATTATATCATTAATAATATATATATATATATATATATATATATATATATAATTATTCGATTACAAGGATATGTATTAATATATATATATATATATATATATATATATATATATATATATATATATATATATATATATATATATATATATATATATATACAAATGATATAGGTTCGTGAATCTAAGGCCAACCCTACACTTGTTCAATGTCGTCATATGTATTTTACTACAAAATACAGTATCGTGAGTTTCATTTGCTCCCCTTTTAAATGCTTTTGCAATATATATTTTTGGGACTGAGAATACATGCGCTGCATTTATAACTTTTTTACGAAATAGACACAAGTACTTGAAACTACATTCTATGGTTGGATTATTAAACTGTGACGACCCGGAAATTTTCGACCAAATTTAAATTTTAATCTTTATATTATTCCAACACGATAAGCAAAGTTTGTTAAGTTAAATCTCAAGAATTTTAAACTGTGTTCATACATTCATTATAACCTCGACCAAATTCCGACGATTCACGAACCGTTATATATAAATAGATATGTATATGTATATATATATATATATATATATATATATATTATAACTTGAGAATATTAATAAAGTATTAAACGTATAATACTTTACACGAACGTATTTGTTTCAATATGATTTTTGACGAAATTAAAAAAAATGTATTAAATGATTGAATTATTAGAAACATTGAATTATGATTACAAGTCTCTGTTGAGAGGTCCACTATGATTTGAGAAAATCTATTCCTCTTAACGATATTCAGAATAATTTGTAAAGCTATTTATAAATAAAAACAAAAAGTGTCATTTACGAAAGTTAGACAAAAGTTAGTGGAGAATTGGTTTCCATAATATTCTATTAATCTATTTTCAAACATACAAAGACGTTTTTAGTTTAAAAAGAACTTTATTATTAAAACGTATATAACTTTTATAAATATCTAGAATCACTTTTGACAACTCATTACTTAACCAGTATAATAAATATAACGATATTTATATTTTATTTTATTAAATATATATAACGATTTAAATTAATATTATATATATTTATACGCGTATTATACATACATAGTTTTTATACTTTTACTATACTTTAACTTTACCTTTACTTTACTTTTATTTTACTTTAACTTTAATAATTCATATTTAATAATTCACTTTAATAATTCACTTTAATAATTCATACTTTAATAATTCATACTTTAATAATTTACTTTAATAATTCATACTTTAATAATTCACTTTAATAATTCACTTTAATAATTCATACTTTAATAATTCACTTTAATAATTCACTTTAATAATTCATACTTTAATAATTCACTTTAATAATTCATACTTTAATAATTCACTTTAATAATTTAAAAATCTATTATAAATAGAATTCAATAGGTTTCGTTATTTCATAGAAACTTGAAAATATATTTCTCTAAACTCTCTCAATCGAATTACACATATATATTTTCTTTGTATTATTTCAAGATATTATTAGTATACATAAAATACTACGACGGAGTTATACTCAGACGATTTCAAGATAAGTTTTCAAACGGGATAGAGCTAAGGAAATTATGGGTTATAGCTATGGAGGTTATGGGTATTGATCGAGGGTATTGCTCGTGAGGTCAACCTAATGTTTATCATTTTCGTTGCGTTTACGTACTTTCCTGCAATATTGAATCACAATATTGATACGTTCGTGAATCTGAGACAAACCCTGCACTTGTTCAATGCCGTCATATACATAATTGCTACGAAATACAGTATTGTGAGTTTCATTTGCTCCCTTTTATATATATTTTTGGGACTGAGAATACATGCGCTGTTTTTATAAATGTTTTACGAAATAGGCACAAGTACTAAAACCAATTCTACGTGGGTTTAAACTTGAAATATACCCTTAGCTTCGTAACATTAAACTACTTGTCTATGTACGGTAGGCGCGAATCCTAAAGATAGATCTATTGGGCCTGACAAACTCCATCCTGACTATGGGATGCTTTAGTACTTCGAGGTTATTTTAAACACACCTGATCTGGTGTACTTCAGAGGGTAAAACATGAACGTTAAGGCTTGTTACCGGGTGCCTACAACTTATAGAATACTTTTATACACTTGCGAGTGTACATATATTTATAAATGGAAATCTTGTGGTCTATTAATATATTGAAATGATTGTTATGATAAACCTATGAACTCACCAACCTTTTGGTTGACACTTTAAAGCATGTTTATTCTCAGGTATTAAAGAAATCTTCCGCTGTGCATTAGCTCATTTTAAGGATATTACTTGGAGTCATTCATGGCATATTTTGAAAGACGTTGCATTCGAGTCATTGAGTTCATCAAGATTATTATTAAGCCAATTATAGTTGGATGTATTATGAAATGGTGTGCATGCCGTCAACTTTCGTTGTAAAGAAAGTTTGTCTTTTAAAAACGAATGCAATGTTTGTAAAATGTATCATATAGAGGTCAAATACCTCGCGATGTAATTAACTATTGTGAATCATTTATAATGTATATGAACGGATCCTTTCAGTTGGTATCAGAGCGGTGGTCTTAGCGAACCAGGTCTGCATTAGTGTGTCTAACTGATAGTCGTTAGGATGCATTAGTAAGTCTAGACTTCGATCGTGTCTGCATGTCAAAAGTTTTGCTCATCATTTTTGTCGAAAATTACCTGCTTATCATTCTTAGTCTAGACACATCTTATTGCATTGATTGCATGAATAGTGTATAGGCAAAATTTATATCTTAGCGTATCTGCTAATTCATATCTTAGCGTATCTGTTACTGTAAACTTTGCCTGACATATTCCGTAAATTCCTCCGTAATCTACGAAACCTTTTGCTCTATATAATTAGAATACCACCCGATAGCCGGAAAATCATTTCATATCGAAAAATTCTTTATTCAATCGTACAAAATGGAATTCGTCATTAGTTCAAGTCCCTCGGATTCTGAAATGGAATCCCACTCAAGTTCTGAAAGCAGTGTGACCGGAATGGATCAGCCTATTAGTCATCATCTATTCTGGATGAATTGGGGATGGGTTCGTAGCCTCCTTAATCATTGGAGACAAGAAGAAGGTGATCCCTTCCATCTACCACATTGCCCTCTTGGCGAAGAACGTGAAGCACTTAACGGCGAACCTATCCGAAACACCATTTTCTCTCTTATTTCTAGAGTATCTCGTCACGATTACATACTACACCAAATTCTAGATTTTATTTATCCACTCGTCCAAACCGACAATCACCCCGGTGTAATAGAAGAAGTCAACGAGCTTCGCGCTTGGGTAGTGGCTTTGGAGAATATGATGCAAAGGTTACAAACACCAGCAGCACCAGCAGCATAAACAGTACCACCATCAGCAACACCAACAGTACCATCACCACCACCAACAACAACATCCACATCCCACACCGCAACATCACAATCTGTATCTCAAACATCAACGTCATACGCCCTGTAAATATCCAGGAATATCAACAACAACAAACGATGAAGTATTAATTCATAAACTTCATTGAAGAGATATCTCTGCGGCAGTTATGTAATCTCCAAAATCTTATAGATTATTTAATTCTGACCGTAAATCGGATGAGTGAACGGAGATGGTAGAGTAGAAACTTTGATCGAAAATGGTGTACGATTTACAAGCTAGAATTGTTTTACCAACAGCATCAATAGGACCGTAGCATCATCAACACAGTCAGTGCCGTCAGTATCGTCAGAATCAACAGCACCTGTAACATCACAAACTCTGTCAGTTCAAGATTTATTGTGGACATCATTACGAATCAACAACAAATATATTGTATCAACGAGTTATGAAGTATTAACTCATTTCCAATCGAAAGATTTATATGTATATTTTATATGTATAAATTTTTAAACCATAATAAATCTTCCTGTACTAAGCTATTATGTGTGAATCTTAACTACTCAGTTAATTCATATTACAAATATGCAATGATGTACGTCCTTCGTCCGCAACTTAACCATCGTTAATTACAATCTCTGTCTCAATTCAATAAAAATCCAATTCATAATAAATCAAGTGTATTATTCGAATATATGTTTGATTTTACACTTTCATCATCGATGTACTCGAAACTTTTCAAATAACATCATTCGTACCTTGCGAAGTTCACAAGAATTTCACGAAAACCAACAAATAACAAAGTAATGATTCATAATTTCAATATTATTGAAGAAATACCTATGCAATTTATAAAGTTTTAGGGATTACTCAATTCTAGTTCCAACAATAAAACAAATGAGTTTAATTTAATATTAACTCATTAAATCTATATTACATCTAAAGAAAATATACACATATATTTTCATAAAGACTGTAATAAACTTATTTTGTACAAAATATTAATTGTGAAAATTTTTTAACGGGTAGGTAATATCCGAGAGATATATAAATTCACAATTAATATATTACATTTTTCGAAACTGATTAAGCAATCATCAACTATACTCCCTACTTTCACAACAATATCCATTCTTTCATATAAATCAAAACAATCATACTCATTCAAATTCAATTACATATTCTGATTTTGAAATCGCATAATTCAATTCGAAATATAACCAGTATCATCACTCTTAGATTTCTATATCTTTCAAAGCTATACTTTGACTTCAAAACTGTGTTAGAACATCATATGTATTAACGATTACAATATGTGCTCAAACCCTACGAAATTCCTGAAGACACTTCAACTAAGGAACAATCGAGATGATGATCCAACCACATGTTACCCACAGTTATACACCTGAAAAACTCTCAAAACCCAAGTCACAGTTCGACACGTATCCGTGTTAGACCCTTTGGCATTTACTAGCTAAAATAACTTTTCAATTCCGTTTCAAAATAGACAGTTTTGTCACAGCTCCAGCAAGTCAACTTCGACTTCTCAATCAAAACAGTCTTATTATAACCTCGATAGATACGTTGCCCTTTCGCCAATGTTACCGGGGGAATCGTTTATATTCACCACATTAGCAATAAACTTACCAACAACTTCACTGATATTTGACTTTCCAAAAAAAAAAAAAAATTTATAATTATCGAAACCCTATCATATACTCATTCGTACCTTATAACAAGAATTGCCATACCAATTATTGAGAATCAGCAATCAGTATTTCGAAACCTCGCAGCATGTCTACATCAACAATTACATATACACACAATGTCTACCTCCAAGACTTACATTCTTTGAATGAGAAATTTCTGAAAAACACCCTAAACTGCGAACTAGTTCTCGAAATTTTGAAAAATGCTGATGAAGCAGCAAAAACTGTAAACGACCTTAACAGTAAAAAGTTGGATGATAAAGGATAGTATATTGGCAAAGCTCAGAAAAAGAGAAGCTTTGGAACTGGAAAACGGATTGAGCAAAGTATGAAGGAGGCTGTGGACAAATCACAAAGGCTGAACCTGCCTTCAAAGAATCCAAATGATTCAGTACTTGCTGAAGTCATTAACGAATACCTTGCTCCTGACTCTAAACCCCTGCGGACAATATCCTTCACCATCCTCTGATATTAGACATTCTAATATATCATCGTATCTTTCATTATAAATATCATCCATACTTCTGAAGATATTTTTATAATTATTCTTATCTGGAATCATTTACCTCTTCGCGCTATCTATATTATATCATAAAAGAAACTATTTTAGTTTCTAAATTCTGAAACATTCAAGTTTAAAATAGGAATATTCTTGAAGAAGTGTTGGGAGCTGAAGCATGAGTTAGTATAATATAATGTGTAATGACCCGGAAATTTCCGACCAAATTTAAACCCTAATCTCTATATGCTTCCGACACGATAAGCAAAAACCTTGATATTGAGTCTAGAAAGCCTGAAATCTATATCTGAATAATTAGTTACCCTCTTGACCAAGCCTGGCGATTCACGAACATTTATGTGTATATATGATATATATATTTATTAATTGATAATGTTAACAAAGTATTAGATATGTAATAAATGATTTCGATATAAGATTACTGTATTTATCAGTAAGAGTAAAAAAAAAAGAAATAAAATATTAAATTACAACTTTGAACATAATTGATATATTAATATTATTGCTATTAAATTAATCATTATTGTATTTGTTAGTACAAATATTAATAATTGTATTGTAATAATATTACTTCTAAAATAAAAGATTTGAGTTGTATTATTATTATTAGTGTTATTAATATCATTAATAATATTAATATTATTATAACTAGTATTATTATTAGAATCATTAATAAGATTACTATCATTATTATTAACTAAATTAATTAAAATTTGCATTATTGTTAGTATAAATAATATCATTATTTATTTTTACTAACCTTTTTATCAATAACTTTATGATTGTATAATATTAACATATTTAAACTTGTAAATATTTAGATTTAAGAATTATATACATGTAAACATATATTTACTTACAGATTTATGTAAACATATATATATATATACAAAATACAAGCATATAAATATATATACAAATACATATACAGGTTTATGGATATATAAAACACGTTATATAATTTTTAAATACAAATAATTACATATTTCTGTTCCAATCGATTTCAAACTGTTGTTGATGTGTTTTTATGTCACAAAATTGGTACAAACCGAATCTAGATTTCAGATACAACCAAAAATCGAGCTGTATGAATTAACCTTTATGGTTTTGTCTTGTTTTAAAATTTTATCTGATTGAGAAATTTAACATCCACGATTTTATATATAATCAACCCAATTCAGTCAGAAATGAATGATCTCAAATCCTTCTCACTATCATTATTTATTACTAATTATAACTAATCAAAATTCAAGAAATAAAAACATAATTACAGTCGATACCTCTGTTATTCATCTTCTTGACCAATTTTCGAAATTGAACCTATATTCAAAATCCTTAAATGCAGTCATGGTAGGAATCTCATACTCAATCTATCTGGAAAATTTCAAAACCTAATTCATTACATCGAGTACGAATTTTCGAGTCAAAGTTTTGTTCTTAAAAAGTTAACTAATGTTCTTGAGCAAAATTCGAATTTGTATGAATGTTTTAACTTCAATTAACGATTCCAATAGATTATAGGGTGGATTTGCAAGATATTTTGTGTTATAATCTTAGTCTAAAACGATCTCAAAAGCAAAAGTCAATTTTTTTTCTTTTTCAAAACCGACGGTAGCAGCTGCAGTACCTTCTTATTTTTTTTTTTTTTTCGTGTTTAACTAATTCAAGAACTAAGGTTGTTTATGTTTCGTTTGAGAAGTCCTAAAACCACAGAAAACATGTGATGATTCAATTGAGAGGTCTCCTGGTCGATTTATTATGTGAGGAAGGAGATGAGAAATTGAAACAGAATATTAACAGGATATAGTAAAATGATTTGGGTATAAATCAGAAAAATAGACGGGCTCAGATGGTTAGGGTGTTTGACGGGTTTCGTGAGGTCTAGGGTTCAATCCCAACTTGTGGCTGTTTTTTTTTAAAACCCTTGGTTTTGAGGTATAACTTTTAATTTTTATTATTATTATTATTATTATTATTATTATTATTATTATTATTATTATTATTATTATTATTATTATTATTATTATTATTATTATTATTATTATTATTATTATTATTATTATTATTATTATTAATCTATTAAATGTTTAAATGTGATTATCATTGTTAAGGTTATCATTTAAGTAGTATTAGTATCATTATCTTATCAAGATTAATAAATAAGATATTAATAAAATTCATAGAATTATTATTGATATCATTAACATAGGTATTAATATTATAATTTTTAATATTGTTGATATGATTATGATTCGTATAAAATTTCTATTATAAAGTATTAATATTATTATTATTACCAAAAACATCATTATTTTTAATCTATCAACATTTTCATAAAAACTATTAATAATACTATTATTGTTATTATTACTATTATTAGTAGCATTAAGATTATTATTTTATCATTATACTTATTCTAATATTAATATAACTATTATTATAAACAAAAGATTGTGAATATAAAAATTAAAAATAATACAAAACCTAACTATATTAATATTGTTATAATACAACATATATAAAGTATTAATATAAAAAAATTACATCAATAATATATATATATATATATATATATATATATATATATATATATATATATATATATATATATATATATATATATACTTGTTCGAATATGAATATGTGTATTAATCAATACATAAATGATATAGGTTCGTGAATCGAAGGCCAACCTTATACGTGTTCAATGATGTTATATGTATTTTTACTACAAAATACATTAGGTGAGTATATAGTCCCTTTTAAACTCTAAATATTTTGGGCTGAGAATACATGCGCTGTTTTTATAAATGATTTACGTTATGGACACAAGTGATCAAAAATATAAATTCTATGTTGAGTTGTACCATGGCATATCTCTTTATACTTGGTAGCTAATATTTACGTGAGGAGCGTAAA
The DNA here is from genome assembly GCF_046630445.1 of Rutidosis leptorrhynchoides. Classification (NCBI taxonomy): domain Eukaryota; kingdom Viridiplantae; phylum Streptophyta; class Magnoliopsida; order Asterales; family Asteraceae; genus Rutidosis; species Rutidosis leptorrhynchoides. The sequence continues at coordinate 401,479,454 of NC_092336.1, read as the reverse complement.
CGCGAATCCTGTTGATAGATCTATCGGGCCTGACAACCCCAACCGGGCTGGACGACCAGTTTTAAATGGTTGCACAGTACTTCGTTTCTGTATACTACACTTGGTACGGTGTAGTGATTATTTAAGAATATGCTGCGATGATTTAAATGTTAAGTATGGTTACCAAGTGCTCAACTACTTTTACATACACTTGCGAGTGTATTATGTTTATCTATATAAAATCTTGTGGTCCATAGTTATAACGCTGCTAGCATCAAATCTATATCTCACCAACTTTATGTTGACGTTTTAAAACATGTTATTCTCAGGTACGAATTAAGTCTTCCGCTGTGCATTTGCTCAATTTAAGGACATTACTTGGAGTCGATCATCGCAATGGGACCAAATGTTGAAGATATCGTCCGGATGGATAAGGACGGGTCTTTACATAATGACACATGATCAACGTGATTATATTACAGTAATTCATGCTGAGTTTCTAAATGGAACATGATGATTCACAGATCATAACGTCATCATGTGCTATGTTACACGACTCTTGTATTCTCTTTGATCTCTAAATATCAAGAAAATATTTCTTGATGATTCGGCCTTTTCCGAGGTATTCTGGTAATTTGACAAGTCAAGATCGTGCCATTACAATTTCCTTCCTAGAACATTAACAATGTTCATTCTGAAATTTATATCTGCGAATTCTGGATCATTACAAGCGGTGCTTAATCGCAAGAAGAAGAAATGAAAGGACTCAGCTTCGAACTAGAAATGGGAGTATAAATCATAGCAAATAGAAGAGAGCATTAACTGTGGATGACAATGATTATAGAAGAAGCAAGGACTTTGAAATATAAGGGAAGATAGAAAAACAACAACCCAGAAATCACAAACCGTATATATCAATGCATATAGCAATATAAAGACACGGGAGAACTAAAAACACTATAAAACCAAGAGTATAGTAGAAGTAAATATATTCTTCCGGAGGCAGATGAAAAAGAAGAGCGACAGATATGAAAATGAGGAGTATATCAAGAATCCGCACTGGATGAAGCATATTGACAAATACTTTAAAATATGAGTTGAGAAGGTGTGAGTTGTATGAAAACAAATGAGGTGGATTTATAGTGAAATATCCGACAGAGAAATCAAAATGGATTATCGCATTAATTCGAAGAGGATCATAATTTCCTTAATCGCCCAATAATCAAATCAAATATAGATTACAAAGATTTTCTTTTCGGAGATCAATCGTGATGACGTCAAAAGATACGACGAATCACTATTATCTTATTTCATTCATTTACGATAACTTCACTAACACGCTTCGAGTAATCGAATTATTTTATCCATTCTTCTTGAACATGATAAAACTCTATAATCATTATAATAACATTCTCATTGTTAGTCATGACGACCTCTATCAAATTTCGGGGACGAAATTTCTTTAACGGGTAGGTACTGTGACGACCTGGAAATTTTTGACCAAATTTAAACTTTAATCTTTATATTATTCCAACACGATAAGCAAAGTTTGTTAAGTTAAATCTCAAGAATTTTAAACTGTGTTCATACATTCATTATAACCTCGACCAAATTCCGACGATTCACGAACCGTTATATATAAATAGTTATGTATATGTGTATATATATATATATATATATATATATATATATATATATATATATATATATATATTATAACTTGAGAATATTAATAAAGTATTAAACGTATAATACTTTACACGAACGTATTTGTTTCAATATGATTTTCGACGAAATTAAAAAAAATGTATTAAATGATTGAATTATCAGAAACATTGAATTATGATTACAAGTCTCTGTTGAGAGGTCCACTATGATTTGAGAAAATCTATTCCTCTTAACGATATTCAGAATAATTTGTAAAGCTATTTATAAATAAAAACAAAAAGTGTCATTTACGAAAGTTAGACAAAAGTTAGTGGAGAATTGGTTTCCATAATATTCTATTAATCTATTTTCAAACATACAAAGACATTTTCAGTTTAAAAAGAACTTTATTATTAAAACGTATATAACTTTTATAAATATCTAGAATCACTTTTGACAACTCATTACTTAACCAGTATAATAAATATAACGATATTTATATTTTATTTCATTAAATATATATAACGATTTAAATTAATATTATATATATTTATACGCGTATTATACATACATAGTTTTTATACTTTTACTATACTTTAACTTTACCTTTACTTTACTTTTATTTTACTTTAACTTTAATAATTCATACTTTAATAATTCACTTTAATAATTCATACTTTAATAATTCACTTTAATAATTTACTTTAATAATTCATACTTTAATAATTCACTTTAATAATTCACTTTAATAATTCATACTTTAATAATTCACTTTAATTAATTCACTTTAATGATTCATACTTTAATAATTCACTTTAATAATTCATACTTTAATAATTCACTTTAATAATTTAAAAATCTATTATAAATAGAATTCAATAGGTTTCGTTATTTCATAGAAACTTGAAAATATATTTCTCTAAACTCTCTCAATCGAATTACTTATTTATAAATTCTTTGTATTATTTCAAGATATTATTAGTATACATAAAATACTACGACGGAGTTATACTCAGACGATTTCAAAATAAGTTTTCAAACGGGATAGAGCTAAGGAAATTATGGGTTATAGCTATGGAGGTTATGGGTATTGAACGAGGGTATTGCTCGTGAGGTCAACCTAATGTTTATCATTTTCGTTGCATCTACGTACTTTCCTGCAATATTGAATCACAATATTGATACGTTCGTGAATCTGAGACAAACCCTGCACTTGTTCAATGCCGTCATATACATAATTGCTACGAAATACAGTATTGTGAGTTTCATTTGCTCCCTTTTATATATATTTTTGGGACTGAGAATACATGTGCTGTTTTTAAAAATGTTTTACGAAATAGGCACAAGTGCTAAAACCAATTCTACGTGGGTTTAAACCAGAAATATACCCTTAGCTTCGTAACATTAAACTACTTGTCTATGTACGGTAGGCGTGAATCCTAAAGATAGATTTATTGGGCCTGACAAACCCCATCCTGACTATGGGATGCTTTAGTACTTCGAGGTTATTTTAAACACACCTGATCTGGTGTACTTCAGAGGGTAAAACATGAACGTTAAGGCTTGTTACCGGGTGCCTACAACTTATAGAATACTTTTATACACTTGCGAGTGTACATATTTTATAAACAGAAATCTTGTGGTCTATTAATATATTGAAATGATTGTTATGATAAACCTATGAACTCACCAACCTTTTGGTTGACACTTTAAAGCATGTTTATTCTCAGGTATTAAAGAAATCTTCCGCTGTGCATTAGCTCATTTTAAGGATATTACTTGGAGTCATTCATGGCATATTTTGAAAGACGTTGCATTCGAGTCATTGAGTTCATCAAGATTATTATTAAGCCAATTATAGTTGGATGTATTATGAAATGGTGTGCATGCCGTCAACTTTCGTTGTAAAGAAAGTTTGTCTTTTAAAAACGAATGCAATGTTTGTAAAATGTATCATATAGAGGTCAAATACCTCGCGATGTAATCAACTATTGTGAATCGTTTATAATGTATATGAACGGATCCTTTCATAAACCGAATATCGCCCCTTTTAACTTGGTAACCTAAGAATTAGGCAGACGAGAGGTTCTGTTCCTAATTGACGCGAATCTTAAAGATAGATCTATTGGGCCTAACAACCCCCATTCAGGTTATGGATGGCTTTAGTACTTCGAGGTTTATATTATACAGACGAGAGGTTCTGTTTGGGGATATTCTATGCATTAAAGTTAATGTCGGTTACCAGGTGTTCAATTCATATGAATGATTTTATCTTTATGCAGATGAGAGGTTTTGTTTATAAATATGAAAATCTTGTGGTTTATTAAAATTATGGAAATGATCGATTTTGATAAACTATTGAACTCACCAACCTTTTGGTTGACACTTTAAAGCATGTTTATTCTCAGGTATGAAAGAAATCTTCCGCTGTGCATTTGCTCATTTTAGAGATATTACTTGGAGTCATTCATGACATATTTCAAAAAGACGTTGCATTCGAGTCATTGGGTTCATCAAGATTATTATTAAGTTAATTAGAGTTGGATGTATTATGAAGTGGTATACATGCAGTCAACTTTTGATGTAAAGAAAGTTTGTCTTTTAAAAACGAATGCAATGTTTGTAAAATGTATCATATAGAGGTCAAATACCTCGTAATGAGATCAACTATTGTGAATCGTTTATAATCGGTATGAACGGGTCCCTTCAGTTAGTATTAGAGCGGTGGTCTTAGCGAACCAGGTCTTGCATTAGTGTGTCTAACTGATATTTATTTAGATGCATTAGTGGGTCTGGACTTCGACCGTGTCTGCATGTCAAAAGTTTTGCTTATCATTTTGTGTTGAAAATTACCTGCTTACCATTCTTAGTCTAGACACATCTTACTGAATTGATTGCATGAATAGTGTATAGATAAAAATTCATATCTTAGCGTATCTGTTACTGTTACCTTTGCCTGACAGCTTTCAAAATTTTCTCCGTAATCTGTGAAATCTTTATGCTATATATATAGATATTCTATGTAATTAGAATACCATCCGATAGCCGGAAATCATTTCATATCGAAAAATCCTTTATTCGCTCGTACGAAATGGAACTCGTCACTAGTTCAAGTTCCTCGGATTCCGACAGTTATTTCAATATAGATTTCCACTCGAGCTGCCGAAAGCAGTGTAACCGGAATGGATCAACCAATTAGCCATCATTTATTCCGGCGAACCAGTCCGAAACACCATTTTCAGCCTCATTTCCAGGGTAGCTCGACACGATTATATTCTATCCACAATTCTAAACCTTATTCGTCTGCTCGTTCTAACCGTCAACCATCCTGGAGTAATAGAAGAAGTCAAATTCGCGCTCGAGTAATCAATTTGGAGAATAGGGTGCAAAACCTACTAGTTTCAGCAACATCACCAACACTAACAATACTACCAACACCAACACCAGTACCACCAACAACCCAAGTTTCAACATCACACGCCTCAACATCTCATTATGTACCTCGAGCATAATCATCGTTCTACGTATCATTCTACATCATTTATCTTCGTTCTACATGACGATTATATAATTTCTAATATTTTAGAGATTATGTATTCTAGTTCTAACGATAAATCAAATGAGATTAATATCATAATTGACTCATTAAATCCATGATTACATCTGAAGAAAATATATATGTATATATATATTTTCATACAGATTGTAATTGAAAATTCTTTCGTATAAACTGTTAATGATGTGAATATTTTAACGGGTAAGTAATACCCGAGAAATATTTAGATTTCACATTAATAAGTTACACTGTACATTCTTTCAATCTGATTCAACAGTCATTTACTATCCTACTTACATCCACAGATATACGAATCTGTTCATCACAGAATAACCATTTTCATTCAATTTCATATTTGGATTTTGACTTATCAGAATCCAACAAGTGGCAATGAAGAAAACATTGGACAAAAATAAAATTTGTTAGAAACAAACAAATTAACTATGAGAAATTTTGTTAATAATTCACGCTAACAAAATCCTAGCTAACTGTTCCTAGCTAACTGTTAATTCCTTATTACATTTATTTATCGCAATTTTAATTCTCGCAATTTTATTTATCGTCATTTAATTTCTGTTATTTATTTTACGCACTTTATTTATCGTCATTTAAATACTATTATTTCCGCATTTTAAATATTGGGACACGTATACAAGGTTTTAACATATCATATCGACGCATCTATATATATTATTTGGAATAACCATAGACACTCTATATGCGGTAATGTTCGAGTTAGCTATATAGGGGTGAGGTTGATTCTAAAATAATATATATACTTTGAGTTGTGATCGAGTCTGAGACATGTATACAATGGGTCACGATACGTATTAATTAATTCGAATATTATATATATGAATTATTGAATTACTAACTGTGGACTACTAACTGTGGACTACCAACATTGGACAATTAAAATGAATTAAAATATTGATTATAACATATGAAACTAAACATTTCTTCAAGTTTGCCACTTGAATTCATCTTAAACCTAATTTGTATCTGGACGATTACAATCTGCGTTCAAACCTTTCATGAATCTTGAAAACACCTCAATCGAAATGATGAATCAACTGCACCTCCTATACGGAATAAAAGATTGATGCATATGGGCATGCACATGGAAAACTCTTGGAACCTAAGAAGAAGTTTAAAATGAATTTATAATTCCTTGGCGTTGTTATTACCGAAAATAACTTTGCAACTCCTGTTCAAATTAGCCAATTTTGTCACAGCTCCAACAAGACAACTTCGACTTTTCATTCAAAACAACCTTATTATAACCTTGATATATACGCATTCTCTTTTATTGTTACCGGGGAACCTTTTATATTCCACCATATTACCAGCAGACGTACCAGCAACCTCGTTGCTCTTTGGCTTAAATCTCTCTGACAAATCACTATATTTATCTATTGAAGTCTTATCATGAACTCATCGGCATCTTGTAACGATAATTACCATACCAATTATTGAGAATTTGCAATCAATATTTTGAATCTCGCAACGTTTCTACATCAACAGTTATATGTATACATATATGTAACAACCCTAATTTTTCCGTTACTTTCGTTAACCTTCCGTTAGTTTATTTAACGGTGATTAATTAACTTTTATGTGTTTACGTGTATTAAATGTGTACTTGACCTTTGGAGGGTTTCAATAATTAATATGGGTTGATATTAATGAAAATAAATATTTCGGATAATGAAATACGATAAAAAGCGAAACAATTTTGATAATAGCTTTATGAGCAACGAAACGCTCGGGTTTATTTTAATAATTAATTTTATTAATTATTAACTTTTTAAAATATTTAATTTATTGGGTTTTTAATAAATTAAGCGATTGGTTGCGTTTAACGATCGGATTAGCGTTCCGAGCCTTCGGTACGACTGAACGACACTTAAAACGGACCACGAATACACTGGATTACAAAACGAGAGCCCCGGAACCCCCTGAGGGCCCCATTCGGCCGACCCCTCCCCATACCCCCCTTAAGTTTTAATTTTTGATAAGTTTAGGGGCTTATGTGCTAATTTGTGAAACTAGGGTTTAATATAAATTAATTTGTGAGGATTAAACACTGCCATAATCCCAACTCTATTATTCCAGTCGACTTTTTTGGCTCCCTGGCTCCCTCCCATCGTCGACCATATCACCACCACCATACCATCAATTTTTGATTTTTAGATTAAACCTTGAACACGAAAGTTGTAATTCCCGATCTCCTCTACGCGTTGGTGTATTTAATTTAGCGATCAAAGGTATAATTGCATGAACCCTAAATCTTAAGAATCTGATTTTCATGTGAGTTTCATAGTTATGTTGTCAATTGCTCAAGTCTATACGCGTACGTGTTAATTGTAATCGTTATTTTGATTGTTTGATGCGCTAGGGTTTAAAAACGAATTTGTATTTGTTTGATCAGAAAAATTAAGTTTTTAAAATGTTAATTATGATGTTATAATCAGATTACTTGCGAAAAACTATTGAGTTTAGGCTTTGGATTCGCTTGATTTCGTTTTCGTATGATTAAGTTATGTCGATTTGAATTATCGTTGTGTTTTTGTTGCTTGATCAGAAATTTGGTATTGATAGAAAATGAATTGGCATGTGAGACTTATACCACTGGAAATATAATTTAATAACACTCAAGTTAGACTAGGATATCATGTTTTTTGCTTATGTATAGCCCGAGTTATGCTAGAATTAGTGTAAATAAAGTTTTATACAGCACTTGCATGAAAATAACCTTGTATGATAAAATGTGTTAACTTCTGTGATTAAAGCTTTGTATATTTGAAAAATAGACAAAAATTACTTCATCTTTCATGTAGATATCATAGGCTAATTTTATCTAGATCTTCGGATAATCATATGCGAATGTGACTAACTAAATGAGAATCGAATCTGTAAATTGCACACGGTTTTGTATTCTGTGGATTTTTTATACTGATTGAGCATGTATGCTTCAGGAAAATGAAACTTAATATGATATGTGACTTATTGTTAGTTTATGTCAATCTCTAAAACCTTATACATTGGGCACAATAGAGCTATACTTTATGTGAACTCTGACTTGAACTGAAAACTGAATGATCAACTTGCACGAATAAACTGTACAAATTGGCTAAACAAAAGTTGCTAGATTTTTGATATGTGTTACTTTGATTTGTCCTTGAACTATGGCCACTGGTCTTGTATCAATTTCATGTTCCTAACTCCGGTTATAGACGAAATGAAATCAGTGCGCGGTCAGAAACTGACTTGACAAACCCCAAATGTTTCCCTTCTGATTCCTGACTTTTAATTGTCGTATGAGTCCCTGGCCGGACTTTTTTTTGGAATCGATTTTAAGTGTAATTATGATCTGGAGTTTATCATATTTACTCGAATTTTGTACTATGAGATAATGTGCTAAGTATGTTACGTGTTCTTAAATTTTGTGCATGACGATAAACTGAAATTATGAAAATGATCATTCATGACCTAAAACGTATTGTTTGACTTAGGTTTGACATATTGATCAATATTTGACATGCACCTACTAATGTTGACTTTAGTTGACCACATTGACCAAGTTTGACTTTCGGTTTGACTTCGGTTGACTTTGTTTGACTTTCATGATATAGTTGACTTTTACTTTGAAACGCGTCGAGTCGAGTAATAAGACAACGTACACTATGAAACCACACTTATATAAGATACATATATTGACCAACCTACATACGTATACTTAGTTTACATTACTCGGGTCTAAAACCGTACAAGTCATTTGTCTTTCATTCCGAGCTTATTCAAAGGTGAGTCTACAGTCCCGCTTTTTACATATTTTCAGGGATGAGAATACACGCTGTTATATTTACATTTTTAGATATTTTGTATTGACATGAGTACTACACATATGCATAATGAGTTTGTTCAAAAAGCCTCTAGCTTGAATACTATTAATACCATCGGTGTAAGCACAATTTAGATGGACGGATTCGTTAGGTTGACAACCTCACCCACTATAAAAGCAGTGGTGCATTTATTTTGAACATTAAATAAATTTGAACAAGTGTATAACATTTTACGAGGTAAGGTCGGGTGTAGTGGTTTCTATACTCAGGTTAATGCTAGTATTCAGGTGCTCGGTTTATGCAAGCTATAGAATCTCATGGTCAATGAAATTAAACTATTTTTCTGATAACTTTTTTTCAGATACTGTTACATAGCTTTAAACCTGTAGATTCACCAACATTATTGTTGACCTGTTTTTGCGTGTTGTTATTCTCAGGTCCTTAAGTGGAATGCTTCCGCTGTGTTTGCTGCATGACTGGCCGTGGAGTCAGCATTTGATTTTAAAGAACATTATTTACTTTCGTATTTAAAACTTTTATACTGTTTAAATACTGTTGGCTTGTGGTTACGATCACAACAGTGTTTCTATTTTGGGATTTTTGACTTTTGTTTTTGAAAGTTATTATTTTAAATAAAATTAAATGCGATTTCTTTAAACGTCTCATATAGAGGGCATAACTGTTAACTGTGGGACCGGAAATTAACACGCCGTCCGATTGTATTTTGGCGGGGTGTTATAGTTGGTATCAGAGCTAACGGTTCGTAGGGAAACTAGGACTTGCATTAGTATGTCTGATTTGGTCATTAGGACGCCTTGATGAGTCTAGACTACTGTAGTGACCCGAACTTTTCCATGTTTATATATATTAATTGAGATTGATATTTACATGATTAAATGTTTCCAACATGTTAAGCAATCAAACTTGTTAAGACTTGATTAATTGAAATATGTTTCATATAGACAATTGACCACCCAAGTTGACCGGTGATTCACGAACGTTAAAACTTGTAAAAACTATATGATGACATATATATGGATATATATATAGTTAACATGATACTATGATAAGTAAACATATCATTAAGTATATTAACAATGAACTACATATGTAAAAACAAGACTACTAACTTAATGATTTTTAAACGAGACATATATGTAACGATTATCGTTGTAAAGACATTTAATGTATATATATCATATTAAGAGATATTCATACATGATAATATCATGATAATATAATAATTTAAAATCTCATTTGATATTATAAACATTGGGTTAACAACATTTAACAAGATCGTTAACCTAAAGGTTTCAAAACAACACTTACATGTAACGACTAACGATGACTTAACGACTCAGTTAAAATGTATATACATGTAGTGTTTTAATATGTATTTATATACTTTTGAAATACTTCAATACACTTATCAAAATACTTCTACTTAACAAAAATGCTTACAATTACATCCTCGTTCAGTTTCATCAACAATTCTACTCGTATGCACCCGTATTCGTACTCGTACAATACACAGCTTTTAGATGTATGTACTATTGGTATATACACTCCAATGATCAGCTCTTAGCAGCCCATGTGAGTCACCTAACACATGTGGGAACCATCATTTGGCAACTAGCATGAAATATCTCATAAAATTACAAAAATATGAGTAATCATTCATGACTTATTTACATGAAAACAAAATAACATATCCTTTATATCTAATCCATACACCAACGACCAAAAACACCTAAAAACACTTTCATTCTTCAATTTTCTTCATCTAATTGATCTCTCTCAAGTTCTATCTTCAAGTTCTAAGTGTTCTTCATAAATTCCAAAAGTTCTAGTTTCATAAAATCAAGAATACTTTCAAGTTTGCTAGCTCACTTCCAATCTTGTAAGGTGATCATCCAACCTCAAGAAATCTTTGTTTCTTACAGTAGGTTATCATTCTAATACAAGGTAATAATCATATTCAAACTTTGGTTCAATTTCTATAACTATAACAATCTTATTTCAAGTGATGATCTTACTTGAACTTGTTTTCGTGTCATGATTCTGCTTCAAGAACTTCGAGCCATCCAAGGATTCATTGAAGCTAGATCTATTTTTCTCTTTTCCAGTAGGTTTATCCAAGGAACTTAAGGTAGTAATGATGTTCATAACATCATTCGATTCATACATATAAAGCTATCTTATTCGAAGGTTTAAACTTGTAATCACTAGAACATAGTTTAGTTAATTCTAAACTTGTTCGCAAACAAAAGTTAATCCTTCTAACTTGACTTTTAAAATCAACTAAACACATGTTCTATATCTATATGATATGCTAACTTAATGATTTAAAACCTGGAAACACGAAAAACACCGTAAAACCGGATTTACGCCGTCGTAGTAACACCGCGGGCTGTTTTGGGTTAGTTAATTAAAAACTATGATAAACTTTGATTTTAAAGTTGTTATTCTGAGAAAATGATTTTTATTATGAACATGAAACTATATCCAAAAATTATGATTAAACTCAAAGTGGAAGTATGTTTTCTAAAATGGTCATCTAGACGTCATTTTTCGACTGAAATGACTACCTTTACAAAAACGACTTGTAACTTATTTTTCCCACTATAAACCTATACTTTTCTGTTTAGATTCATAAAATAGAGTTCAATATGAAACCATAGCAATTTGATTCACTCAAAACGGATTTAAAATGAAGAAGTTATGGGTAAAACAAGATTGGATAATTTTTCTCATTTTAGCTACGTGAAATTTGGTAACAAATCTATTTCAACCATAACTTAATCAACTTGTATTGTATATTATGTAATCTTGAGATACCATAGACACGTATACAATGTTTCGACCTATCATGTCGACACATCTATATATATTTCGGAACAACCATAGACACTCTATATGTGAATGTTGGAGTTAGCTATACAGGGTTGAGGTTGATTCCAAAATATATATAGTTTGAGTTGTGATCAATACTGAGATACGTATACACTGGGTCGTGGATTGATTCAAGATAATATTTATTGATTTATTTCTGTACATCTAACTGTGGACAACTTGTTGTAGGTTACTAACGAGGACAGCTGACTTAATAAACTTAAAACATCAAAATATATTAAAAGTGTTGTAAATATATTTTGAACATACTTTGATATATATGTATATATTGTTATAGGTTCGTGAATCAACCAGTGGCCAAGTCTTACTTCCCGACGAAGTAAAAATCTGTGAAAGTGAGTTATAGTCCCACTTTTAAAATCTAATATTTTTGGGATGAGAATACATGCAGGTTTTATAAATGATTTACAAAATAGACACAAGTACGTGAAACTACATTCTATGGTTGAATTATCGAAATCGAATATGCCCCTTTTTATTAAGTCTGGTAATCTAAGAATTAGGGAACAGACACCCTAATTGACGCAAATCCTAAAGATAGATCTATTGGGCCTAACAAACCCCATCCAAAGTACCGGATGCTTTAGTACTTCGAAATTTATATCATATCCGAAGGGTGTCCCGGAATGATGGGGATATTCTTATATATGCATCTTGTTAATGTCGGTTACCAGGTGTTCACCATATGAATGATTTTTATCTCTATGTATGGGATGTGTATTGAAATATGAAATCTTGTGGTCTATTGTTACGATTTGATATATATATAGGTTAAACCTATAACTCACCAACATTTTTGTTGACATTTAAAGCATGTTTATTCTCAGGTGAATACTAAGAGCTTCCGCTGTTGCATACTAAAATAAGGACAAGATTTGGAGTCCATGTTTGTATGATATTGTGTAAAAACTGCATTCAAGAAACTGATTTCGATGTAACATATTTGTATTGTAAACCATTATGTAATGGTCGTGTGTAAACAGGATATTTTAGATTATCATTATTTGATAATCTACGTAAAGCTTTTTAAACCTTTATTTATGAAATAAAGGTTATGGTTTGTTTTAAAAATGAATGCAGTCTTTGAAAAACGTCTCATATAGAGGTCAAAACCTCGCAACGAAATCAATTAATATGGAACGTTTTTAATCAATAAGAACGGGACATTTCAGTTGGTATCCGAGCGTTGGTCTTAGAGAACCAGAATTTTGCATTAGTGTGTCTTATCGAGTTTGTTAGGATGCATTAGTGAGTCTGGACTTTGACCGTGTTTACTTGAAAAATGATTGCTTAACAAATTTTGTTGGAAACTATATATTTTTAACATGTGAATATTATGTGATATATTAATCTCTTAACGCGTTTGATATTATGTGATAGATGTCTACCTCTAGAACAAGTCCCATTGACTCACCTAATAATAATGAAGAGTCAAATGTAAATTGGAATGATTCGTGGACTGATTCACAAGTTCCCGAAGAGGAACCGGAAGAAGAGTCGGAACAGGAAGAAGAATCGGAACCGGAAGAAGAATCGGAACCGGATGAAGAAATAGAACCGGTGGGGGAAATAATAAAATGGTTAAGTAAAAGAAAATCCTCAACCAACCGACCAAGGTTAATTATGGTCAATGGTGTTTCCGCCAAGGAAGCAAAATATTGGGAGGATTACCAATTCTCCGATGAATCGGATTCCGACGAGAATTCCGATGATGTTATAGAAATTACCCCAACTGAATTTAAAAAGGCAAAAGGAAATAATAAGGGAAAGGGCATAAAAATAGAGAAATCTAATTCCAACCCCGATGAACTTTATATGTATCGTCAACCCCCAAAGTCCTTAAGTTGTAACAATGACCCGGGAACCTCTAAACCACCAGGTTTTTTTAAACCAATGTGGATCACGACGGCTCGTATTAGGGGAACATCATATATCCCTAGAAACTTGGCAAAACGAACCAAAACCAAAGAAGAAGAAACAAGCGAGTCGGAATAAGATAGTTGTATTCGTGTGGTGTAATATATGAAATATAGTGTGCTTATGCTTTATGATATATGTAAAAATTGCTTGTATTAATAAGTATTTTTTTTATGAATCTAACCCTTGTCTATTTTACAGTATAAAAACACAAAATGGATAGACAACCCAATATTTTAAGAGACCTACCCAGAGACATGATTGATGAAATCTTGTCTAGAGTCGGTCAGAATTCTTCGGCACAACTATTTAAGGCGAGATCAGTTTGTAAGACATTCGAAGAACGTTCCAAGAATGCCTTGGTTTATAAAAGGCTTTTGTTCAAAAGATGGGGGATATCACATTGGGAAATCCATAAGTTACGATGTGTTTACTTTGACGCATATATTGCGGGGAACCCAAATGCTATTTTATGCAATGGGTTAAGAAATTATTTTGACTCAATATATCCGAATATTGGACTTCGTGATTTAGAAAAAGCGGCTAACATGCAACATAAAGAAGCATTTTATGCTTACGGATTAGTAATGTTCGCTTCTCACCAAAGTGAGAACAAGAACATCGGGCTACAACTATTAAACAAAACATTTCCACAAGTGACGGAGTCGGTAATTGGGGTAAGAAATGAGGTTTTTAGATTGTTACGGGACTGTTGGACATTACGTAACCCTCGTCCCTTTGACGATGTTACAACACGCTGTCTTATCAACGGCCATAACGGTTATGTTCCACAAGACCATGGATGGGAAGTAATCCTAGTAAAACCAGAATGCATGACTTGTTTCTGGACGTATGAATTACGTGTCTTTATTGCCTTTGCTGAACGACTTGTGTACTAGCTAGAATTATCTTCACAACTATCTTGTATCAAAGTTATTGTGTGCTATATTTCATGCTTTATGTAAAATAAGCGGTATTGTAAGTTTGTAAAATATTGTATAAAAGTTTGAACGCGAAATATTATTATAATCAGTTTTTCATATAGAATTGTAGTAGTTGAATTGTATATTAACTACTAAGTATGAACTTAACGGGTAGGTACTACCCGAATTTAAACTTATAAAACGCTAATATGAAGAAAAAGCTTTTATAAATGAGTTCATATTATGCTACGAAATACTATTAACTACTCTTAATATTCTGTATGATTAACTTGTTCCATTTAACTATTTTGAAGGAAATGGCACCGACTACTCGACACACCGTGAATATGAATGAAGAGGAATTCTGTACTTTTCTAGCTTCAAACATAGCCGCAGTACAGGCTGCGCTACATACCAACAATAACCTTGGATCTAGCAGTACAGGAAATCGTGTAGGATGCACCTACAAAGAATTCACTGCCTGCAAACCTTTGGAATTTGATGGAACCGAAGGGCCGATCGGATTGAAACGGTGGACCGAGAAGGTCGAATCGGTGTTTGCCATAAGTAAGTGTACTGAAGAGGACAAAGTAAAGTACGCTACGCATACCTTCACAGGTTCTGCGTTAACATGGTGGAATACCTATCTAGAGCAAGTGGGACAAGACGATGCGTACGCACTACCGTGGTCAGCATTCAAGCACTTGATGAACGAGAAGTACCGTCCCAGAACCGAGGTCAATAAACTCAAGACAGAACTTAGAGGGTTACGAACCCAAGGATTTGATATTACCACGTACGAAAGACGATTCACAGAATTGTGCCTATTGTGTCCGGGAGCATTCGAAGATGAGGAAGAGAAGATCGACGCATTTGTGAAAGGATTACCGGAAAGAATCCAAGAAGATATAAGTTCACACGAGCCCGCCTCTATACAACAGGCATGTAGAATGGCTCACAAACTAGTGAACCAGATTGAAGAAAGAATTAAAGAACAGACTGCTGAAGAGGCCAATGTGAAGCAAGTCAAAAGAAAGTGGGAGGAAAACGGTGATAAGAATCACCAATACAACAACAACAGCAATTACAACAATAATCGCAACAATTATCCCAACAATCGCAACATCAATCGCAACTACAACAAACGGCCCAACAATAACAACAACAACAATAGCAACAACAACTACAACAATCATCCCAACAACAATAATAACCGCAACAACAACAACAATCAGAAGCAGCTATGCCAAAGGTGTGAAAAGTATCACTCGGGGTTCTGCACCAAATTTTGCAACAAGTGTAAAAGAAATGGTCATAGCGCGGCGAAGTGTGAGGTCTACGGACCAGGGGTTAATAGAACAAAAGGAACAAATGGTGTCGGAACGAGTAATGGCGGAGCAAGTAGTGTCGGAGCAAGTTATGCCAATGTAGTTTGTTATAAATGTGGAAAACCGGGCCACATTATTAGAAATTGCCCGAACCAGGAGAACACGAATGGACAAGGCCGCGGAAGAGTTTTCAATATTAATGCAGCAGAGGCACAGGAAGACCCGGAGCTTGTTACGGGTACGTTTCTTATTGACAATAAATCTGCTTACGTTTTATTTGATTCGGGTGCGGATAGAAGCTATATGAGTAGAGATTTTTGTGCTAAATTAAGTTGTCCATTGATGCCTTTGGATAGTAAATTTTTACTCGAATTAGCAAATGGTAAATTAATTTCAGCAGATAATATATGTCAGAATCGAGAAATTAAACTGGTTAGCGAAACATTTAAGATTGATTTGATACCAGTAGAGTTAGGGAGTTTTGATGTGATAATCGGTATGGACTGGTTGAAAGAAGTGAAAGCAGAGATCGTTTGTTACAAAAATGCAATTCGCATTATACGAGAAAAAGGAAAACCCTTAATGGTGTACGGAGAAAAGGGCAACACGAAGCTACATCTTATTAGTAATTTGAAGGCACAAAAACTAATAAGAAAAGGTTGCTATGCTGTTCTAGCACACATTGAGAAAGTACAAACTGAAGAAAAGAGCATCAATGATGTTCCCATTGCAAAAGAATTTCCCGATGTATTTCTGAAAGAATTACCGGGATTACCCCCACATCGATCCGTTGAATTTCAAATAGATCTTGTACCAGGAGCTGCACCAATAGCTCGTGCTCCTTACAGACTCGCACCCAGCGAGATGAAAGAACTGTAAAGCTAATTACAAGAACTTTTAGAGCGTGGTTTCATTCGACCAAGCACATCACCATGGGGAGCTCCTGTTTTGTTTGTCAAGAAGAAAGATGGTACATTCAGGTTCTGTATCGACTACCGAGAGTTGAACAAACTTACCATCAAGAACCGCTACCCACTACCGAGAATCGATGACTTATTTGATCAACTACAAGGCTCGTCTGTTTATTCAAAGATTGACTTACGTTCCGGGTATCATCAAATGCGGGTGAAAGAAGATGATATTCCAAAGACTGCTTTCAGAACACGTTACGGTCATTACGAGTTTATGGTCATGCCGTTTGGTTTAACTAATGCACCAGCTGTGTTCATGGACCTTATGAACCGAGTGTGTGGACCATACCTTGACAAGTTTGTCATTGTTTTCATTGATGACATACTTATTTACTCAAAGAATGACCAAGAACACGGTGAACATTTGAGAAAGGTGTTAGAAGTATTGAGGAAGGAAGAATTGTACGCTAAGTTTTCAAAGTGTGCATTTTGGTTGGAAGAAGTTCAATTCCTCGGTCACATAGTGAACAAAGAAGGTATTAAGGTGGATCCGGCAAAGATAGAAACTGTTGAAAAGTGGGAAACCCCGAAAACTCCGAAACACATACGCCAGTTTTTAGGACTAGCTGGTTACTACAGAAGGTTCATCCAAGACTTTTCCAGAATAGCAAAACCCTTGACTGCATTAACGCATAAAGGGAAGAAATTTGAATGGAAGGATGAACAAGAGAAAGCGTTTCAGTTATTGAAGAAAAAGCTAACTACGGCACCTATATTGTCATTGCCTGAAGGGAATGATGATTTTGTGATTTATTGTGACGCATCAAAGAAAGGTCTCGGTTGTGTATTAATGCAACGAACGAAGGTGATTGCTTATGCATCTAGACAATTGAAGATTCACGAGCAAAATTATACGACGCATGATTTGGAATTAGGCGCGGTTGTTTTTGCATTAAAGACTTGGAGGCACTACTTATATGGGGTCAAAAGTATTATATATACTGACCACAAAAGTCTTCAACACATATTTAATCAGAAACAACTGAATATGAGGCAGCGTAGGTGGATTGAATTGTTGAATGATTACGACTTTGAGATTCGTTACCACCCGGGGAAGGCAAATGTGGTAGCCGATGCCTTGAGCAGGAAGGACAGAGAACCCATTCGAGTAAAATCTATGAATATAATGATTCATAATAACATTACTACTCAAATAAAGGAGGCGCAACAAGGAGTTTTAAAAGAGGGAAATTTAAAGGATGAAATACCCAAAGGATCGGAGAAGCATCTTAATATTCGGGAAGACGGAACCCGGTATAGGGCTGAAAGGATTTGGGTACCAAAATTTGGAGATATGAGAGAAATGGTACTTAGAGAAGCTCATAAAACCAGATACTCAATACATCCTAGAACGGGGAAGATGTACAAGGATCTCAAGAAACATTTTTGGTGGCCGGGTATGAAAGCCGATGTTGCTAAATACGTAGGAGAATGTTTGACGTGTTCTAAGGTCAAAGCTGAGCATCAGAAACCATCAGGTCTACTTCAACAACCCAAAATCCCGGAATGGAAATGGGAAAACATTACAATGGATTTCATCACTAAATTGCCAAGGACTGCAAGTGGTTTTGATACTATTTGGGTAATAGTTGATCGTCTCACCAAATCAGCACACTTCCTACCAATAAGAGAAGATGACAAGATGGAGAAGTTAGCACGACTGTATTTGAAGGAAGTCGTCTCCAGACATGGAATACCAATCTCTATTATCTCTGATAGGGATGGCAGATTTATTTCAAGATTCTGGCAGACATTACAGCAAGCATTAGGAACTCGTCTAGACATGAGTACTGCCTATCATCCACAAACTGATGGGCAGAGCGAAAGGACGATACAAACGCTTGAAGACATGCTACGAGCATGTGTTATTGATTTCGGAAACAGTTGGGATCGACATCTACCGTTAGCAGAATTTTCCTACAACAACAGCTACCATTCAAGCATTGAGATGGCGCCGTTTGAAGCACTTTATGGTAGAAAGTGCAGGTCTCCGATTTGTTGGAGTGAAGTGGGGGATAGACAGATTACGGGTCCGGAGATTATACAAGAAACTACCGAGAAGATCATCCAAATTCAACAACGGTTGAAAACCGCCCAAAGTCGACAAAAGAGCTACGCTGACATTAAAAGAAAAGTTATATAATTTGAAATTGGAGAGATGGTCATGCTTAAAGTTGCACCTTGAAAAGGCGTTGTTCGATTTGGTAAACGAGGGAAATTAAATCCAAGGTATATTGGACCATTCAAGATTATTGATCGTATCGGACCAGTAGCTTACCGACTAGAGTTACCTCAACAACTCGCGGCTGTACATAACACTTTCCACGTCTCGAATTTAAAGAAATGTTTTGCTAAAGAAGATCTCACTATTCCGTTAGATGAAATCCAAATCAACGAAAAACTTCAATTCATCGAAGAACCCGTCGAAATAATGGATCGTGAGGTTAAAAGACTTAAGCAAAACAAGATACCAATTGTTAAGGTTTGATGGAATGCTCGTAGAGGACCCGAGTTCACCTGGGAGCGTGAAGATCAGATGAAGAAGAAATACCCGCATCTATTTCCAGAAGATTCGTCAACACCTTCAACAGCTTAAAATTTCGGGACGAAATTTATTTAACGGGTAGGTACTGTAGTGACCTGAACTTTTCCATGTTTATATATATTAATTGAGATTGATATTTACATGATTAAATGTTTCCAACATGTTAAGCAATCAAACTTGTTAAGACTTGATTAATTGAAATATGTTTCATATAGACAATTGACCACCCAAGTTGACCGGTGATTCACGAACGTTAAAACTTGTAAAAACTATATGATGACATATATATGGATATATATATAGTTAACATGATACTATGATAAGTAAACATATCATTAAGTATATTAACAATGAACTACATATGTAAAAACAAGACTACTAACTTAATGATTTTTAAACGAGACATATATGTAACGATTATCGTTGTAAAGACATTTAATGTATATATATCATATTAAGAGATATTCATACATGATAATATCATGATAATATAATAATTTAAAATCTCATTTGATATTATAAACATTGGGTTAACAACATTTAACAAGATCGTTAACCTAAAGGTTTCAAAACAACACTTACATGTAACGACTAACGATGACTTAACGACTCAGTTAAAATGTATATACATGTAGTGTTTTAATATGTATTTATATACTTTTGAAAGACTTCAATACACTTATCAAAATACTTCTACTTAACAAAAATGCTTACAATTACATCCTCGTTCAGTTTCATCAACAATTCTACTCGTATGCACCCGTATTCGTACTCGTACAATACACAGCTTTTAGATGTATGTACTATTGGTATATACACTCCAATGATCAGCTCTTAGTAGCCCATGTGAGTCACCTAACACATGTGGGAACCATCATTTGGCAACTAGCATGAAATATCTCATAAAATTACAAAAATATGAGTAATCATTCATGACTTATTTACATGAAAACAAAATAACATATCCTTTATATCTAATCCATACACCAACGACCAAAAACACCTACAAACACTTTCATTCTTCAATTTTCTTCATCTAATTGATCTCTCTCAAGTTCTATCTTCAAGTTCTAAGTGTTCTTCATAAATTCCAAAAGTTCTAGTTTCATAAAATCAAGAATACTTTCAAGTTTGCTAGCTCACTTCCAATCTTGTAAGGTGATCATCCAACCTCAAGAAATCTTTGTTTCTTACAGTAGGTTATCATTCTAATACAAGGTAATAATCATATTCAAACTTTGGTTCAATTTCAATAACTATAACAATCTTATTTCAAGTGATGATCTTACTTGAACTTGTTTTCGTGTCATGATTCTGCTTCAAGAACTTCGAGCCATCCAAGGATCCATTGAAGCTAGATCCATTTTTCTCTTTTCCAGTAGGTTTATCCAAGGAACTTAAGGTATTAATGATGTTCATAACATCATTCGGTTCATACATATAAAGCTATCTTATTCGAAGGTTTAAACTTGTAATCACTAGAACATAGTTTAGTTAATTCTAAACTTGTTCGCAAACAAAAGTTAATCCTTCTAACTTGACTTTTAAAATCAACTAAACACATGTTCTATATCTATATGATATGCTAACTTAATGATTTAAAACCTGGAAACACGAAAAACACCGTAAAACCGGATTTACGCCGTCGTAGTAACACCGCGGGCTGTTTTGGGTTAGTTAATTAAAAACTATGATAAACTTTGATTTTAAAGTTGTTATTCTGAGAAAATGATTTTTATTATGAACATGAAACTATATCCAAAAATTATGATTAAACTCAAAGTGGAAGTATGTTTTCTAAAATGGTCATCTAGACGTCGTTCTTTCGACTGAAATGACTACCTTTACAAAAACGACTTGTAACTTAATTTTCCGACTATAAACCTATACTTTTATGTTTAGATTCATAAAATAGAGTTCAATATGAAACCATACCAATTTGATTCACTCAAAACGGATTTAAAATGAAGAAGTTATGGGTAAAACAAAATTGGATAATTTTTCTCATTTTAGCTACGTGAAATTTGGTAACAAATCTATTCCAACCATAACTTAATCAACTTGTATTGTATATTATGTAATCTTGAGATACCATAGACACGTATACAATGTTTCGACCTATCATGTCGACACATCTATATATATTTCGGAACAACCATAGACACTCTATATGTGAATGTTGGAGTTAGCTATACAGGGTTGAGGTTGATTCCAAAATATATATAGTTTGAGTTGTGATCAATACTGAGATACGTATACACTGGGTCGTGGATTGATTCAAGATAATATTTATTGATTTATTTCTGTACATCTAACTGTGGACAACTTGTTGTAGGTTACTAACGAGGACAGCTGACTTAATAAACTTAAAACATCAAAATATATTAAAAGTGTTGTAAATATATTTTGAACATACTTTGATATATATGTATATATTGTTATAGGTTCGTGAATCAACCAGTGGCCAAGTCTTACTTCCCGACGAAGTAAAAATCTGTGAAAGTGAGTTATAGTCCCACTTTTAAAATCTAATATTTTTGGGATGAGAATACATGCAGGTTTTATAAATGATTTACAAAATAGACACAAGTACGTGAAACTACATTCTATGGTTGAATTATCAAAATCGAATATGCCCCTTTTTATTAAGTCTGGTAATCTAAGAATTAGGGAACAGACACCCTAATTGACGCGAATCCTAAAGATAGATCTATTGGGCCTAACAAACCCCATCCAAAGTACCGGATGCTTTAGTACTTCGAAATTTATATCATATCCGAAGGGTGTCCCGGAATGATGGGGATATTCTTATATATGCATCTTGTTAATGTCGGTTACCAGGTGTTCACCATATGAATGATTTTTATCTCTATGTATGGGATGTGTATTGAAATATGAAATCTTGTGGTCTATTGTTACGATTTGATATATATATAGGTTAAACCTATAACTCACCAACATTTTTGTTGACATTTAAAGCATGTTTATTCTCAGGTGAATACTAAGAGCTTCCGCTGTTGCATACTAAAATAAGGACAAGATTTGGAGTCCATGTTTGTATGATATTGTGTAAAAACTGCATTCAAGAAACTGATTTCGATGTAACATATTTGTATTGTAAACCATTATGTAATGGTCGTGTGTAAACAGGATATTTTAGATTATCATTATTTGATAATCTACGTAAAGCTTTTTAAACCTTTATTTATGAAATAAAGGTTATGGTTTGTTTTAAAAATGAATGCAGTCTTTGAAAAACGTCTCATATAGAGGTCAAAACCTCGCAACGAAATCAATTAATATGGAACGTTTTTAATCAATAAGAACGGGACATTTCAACTACGACCGGGACTTAGTCATTACATGAGTACTTTGTGACTAACGTTATTTACTTGACTAATCTATTTTGTTTATGTTCTTGTACTATGAGTTAGATGTCACAGAATTCAGGAAGCAGTGACATCGACTCCAGTGTGGCTGAGGTGAATGCTCCAGCCCCAGCACCAGCACCAGCACCTGCTCTGCATCGGATACCTAACCATCCCGTGAACCTTTATGCATTGGATTTGGTTCATACTAACCGTAACAGGGATATTGTTGATCGTGTTAACGCCTTGAGCGATATTGCTAGGACATATCCGCACCCCGATGATCTAGAGAGGATGGAGGAAGGAGTCACAGGTATAATTACTTATATGTACGAGGCTGAAGCGAGGTTCGTTGAGATGGCGAGATTGATAGCAGCCTTAACTGCCAGGGTTGCTGCATTAGAGGCAGAACGTAATAGGCCGAGGAATGATGGACCTGCCTTCCGTACCCGACAGAAGAGGAAGTGAAGGGTCGTTGACCATGAGCTTCTTTTCCTTTTCAATCCGCCATACTTTCTTTATATAAGACTTACCGGGTGTTATAAACCGGGCTATTAGCACATTATGTTTATTGTTTGGTTTACTACTTTGGAATTTGGTTTATCACTTCCGGATTTTTATTTATATTAATGGTGGATTATGCTATTAGTAACTATTATCTCTTATTGCATGAAGTAATATTCTGTATTTAGTAACTTGTATGATCATAATACTTGTGTTATGTTATACTACTACTATTGCCATTAATGTTACTACTTAGTGTTACTACTATCACTACATAACACTAGCACCACTACTACTACCACTAATGTTACTACTAACACTACTACCACTACTATCACTACTTACACTACTTCTCACTACTAGCGAATCTTTTTGTACTATTATTTACTAGTCTTCAACACTCGTTGCTAGTATATTTTTAATAACTCTGTTTTTTATTGATCTTACCTCGATGTATCGTTTGTGTAGAAGGAGGCCATGTTTACTACTGAAATGCTCGAGGCTCAATTGGAAGAACTCGTTAACCAGCGTGTGACAGAAGCTCTTATAGCTGCAGGTTTTGATTGCACAATTGAGAAACACTGTCCCCTTTGAGAGCGGATAAGATGGGAAAATGAACTTCTGAACCTAAGGGTCATTGGAAACAACATTGCTAGTTACACTAACCAATTCTGGGAGCTATCGTTGCTTTGCCCACATTTGGTCTCATCAGTGGAAAGAGCAATCGAGAGGTACATGTCGGGATTGCCGATGGAAGTGTTTGGTTTTGTCCTTTCCCATCAACCAAAGACAATACTCGGGATGCCTGTTACAGGAAATGAAGTTAATGGGAAAAGGAAATGATGTGAGAATTATACTAAAAATATCGCACAGAATCGAGGTGAGAAGCAAGAGATGCCCCGTAACTTTGAGAAGGGATCTTCATCCAACACGAATTACAAGGGAAAACTACCATTGTGTGGAAGATGCGGAAAGCACCATCGTAGGGAATGCAAGGTGCTGGCCTGTACCAAGTGTAAGAAGTTTGGTCATTTGTCAAAAGATTGCAAGGTTAACCTCAACAGCAACGCCAACAACAACAGCACTGCAAGCAACGCGAACAATGCTAATGGTGGTAAGAACTGTTATGGTTGTGGACAGCCGGGTCATTTCAAGAAGGACTGTCCTAAGAACAACAATGGGAATGCTCGAGGAAGGGCGTTCAACATCAATTCTGCGGAAGCTCGTGATGATCAAAAGCTAGTCACGGGTACGTTTTCACTTGATGATCAACTTGTTTATGTTCTATTTGATACTGGCGCCGATAGAAGTTTTATATCTAAGGATATTTTTCACAATGTTAAGAAACCTATTTCTCCCCTAGATAACGTGTATTCCATAGAACTAGGGAATGGTAACTTGATGAGGGCTGATAAGATTTATCGTGATTGTACTTTGACGTTAGAAAGTAAGCCCTTTAGCATTAATGTGATACCTATTAAACTGGGAAGTTTTGACCTTGTGGTTGGAATGGACTGGTTAGCTGATAACAAAGCTGAGGTGGTCTGTGACCTAAAGGCTATTAGTATTCCTATTGATGACGGTGAACCTATGATGATCTATGGTGAAAAGAATGGCTCACAATTAAATCTCATTAACTACTTAAAAGTCCAGAAGTATGTGAGAAAGGGATGTAACGCGTTCTTGGCTCATGTAAGCCAAATTGTACCAGAATAAAGGAGACCCGAAGATGTTCCTATAGTTAAGGAATTTCTTGAAGTTTTTCCGGAGGAATTGCCTGGTCTCCCACCGCATCGAGAAATTGAGTTTCAGATTGACTTAGTGCCAGGAGCGGCACCGATGGCTCGCGCACCGTACAGACTTGCACCCCCAGAACTTCAAGAGTTGTCTAGTCAATTGCAAGAGTTATTAGACAAGGGATTTATTAGACCGAGTTCTTCGCCTTGGGGAGCTCCGGTCCTGTTCTTTAAGAAGAAGGATGGGTCAATGAGATTGTGTATCGATTACAGAGAATTGAACAAGCTAACAATCAAGAATCGGTATCCGCTATCGAGGATTGATGACTTATTTGATCAGCTACAAGGATCCAGTTGTTATTCAAAGATTGATTTGAGATCCGTGTATCATCAATTGAGAGTCAAAGAAGCTGATGTCCCGAAGACAGCATTTAGAACACGTTATGGGCATTATGAGTTTACAGTGATGTCGTTTGGTTTGACGAACGCACCAGCAGTGTTCATGGACCTCATGAACTGTGTGTGTAAGCCATACCTAGATAAATTCGTCATTGTGTTTATTGATGATATATTGGTGTACTCCAAGAACAGAGAAGAGCACAAACAGCATCTACGCTCGATACTGACTATGCTTAGAGAAGAGCAGTTGTATGCAAAGTTCTCTAAGTGTGACTTTTGGTTACCAGAAGTACAATTTCTTGGTCATGTTGTAGGGGCCAATGGAATACAGGTCGATCCAGCAAAGATTGAGTCAGTTAGGAATTGGGAAACTCCAAATACGCCAACGCAGATTAGGCAATTTTTGGGTCTAGCTGGTTACTACCGTAGATTCATTGAATGATTCTCTAAGATCGCCCGATCATTAACTGCATTGACTCATAAGGGCAAGAAGTTTGAGTGGTCAGAACTGCAAGGGACTGCATTTCAGTTGTTGAAAGAGAAGTTAACGACTGCACCAGTATTATCTCTATCCGAGGGAAGTGAAGATTTTGTTGTTTATTGTGATGCCTCACGTCAAGGAATGGGTTGCGTGCTTATGCAACGAAACAAAGTTATTGCTTATGGACCACGTCAGTTAAAGATTCACGAGCAGAACTACACTACACATGACCTTGAGTTAGGAGATGTTGTCTTTGCACTTAAAATGTAGAGACACTACCTGTTTGGAACCAAGTTCACTATCTTCACCGACCATAAGAGTTTACAGCACATATTCGATCAGAAGCAGCTCAACATGAGACAATGACGTTGGATGGAACTACTTAACGCTTATAACTGCGAACTTCAATACCATCCGAGCAAGGCTAATGTTGTGGCATATGCTTTAAGCAGAAAAGAGCGAGAGAGACCTCTTAGGGTTAAAGCGCTTAACATAGTTGTCCGTACAAATCTCACATCACAAATCCGTGAAGCACAACAAGAAGCCATGAAACAGGAGAATGTTGATGTTGAATTTCTCAAAGGGATGGATAAGAAGTTTGACATCAAGGAGGACGGAACACGGTACTTTGCTAACCGAATTTGGGTACCAAAGTTTGGTGGATTGAGAGAACTGGTGTTGGACGAAGCACACAAATCGAGATACCTAATTCATACGGGATCAGATAAGATGTACCAAGATTTGAAGGCATTTTATTGGTGGCCGAACTTGAAAGCTGACATTGCCACTTATGTCGGGAAGTGCTTGACTTGCGCTAAAGTCAAGGCTGAGCATCAGAAGCCATCAGGATTACTGATTCAACCAGAGATTCCCCAGTGGAAGTGGGAAGGAATTTCCATGGACTTCATTACGAAACTGCCGAGAATGGCGGGAGGTCACGATACTATTTAGGTTATCGTGGATCATCTCACTAAGTTCGTACACTTCTTACCGATAAGGGAAACTGATAAAATGGAGAAGTTGGCTCAAATCTATATTAAGGAAGTCGTCTCTAGGCATGGAGTGCCTATATCCATTATATCCGACCGCGACAGCAGATTTACTTCTAGGTTTTGGAAATCGTTACAGAAAGCAATGGGGACCCTTTTAGATATGAGTACAGCATATCACCCCCAGACGGATGGCCAGAGCAAACAAACTATTCAGACTTTTGAGGACATGTTGAGAGCGTGTGTCATTGATTTCGAAAATGGATGGGATAAGTATTTACCACTAGCTGAGTTCTCATACAATAACAGTTACCATGCGAGCATTAAAGTTGCACCATTTGAAGCATTGTATGGAAGGAAGTGTAGATCTCCCGTTTGTTGGAGCGAGTTGGGAGATAGTCAGTTGACGGGTCCTGAGATTATTCAGGAGACAACTGAGAAAGTTCTACAGATTCAGGAAGGATTGAGAATGGCTCGAAGTCGTCAAAATATTTACGTCGATGTTAGATGGAAGGACATAGAGTTTTAAGTTGGTGACAAAGTTATGCTTAAAGTATCACCTTGGAAGGGTGTTGTACGATTTAGGAAATGAGGTAAACTGAGTCCTAGATATGTTGGACCATTTGAGATAACTGAAAGAGTTGGACCAGTTGCTTATAGATTGGAACTACCACAAGCACTCAGCGTATTCATGACGTTTTCCATGTATCCAATATAAAGAAGTGCCTAGCCGATGATAATTTGATTATTCCTTTAGAGGAACTACGTATCGATGACAAACTTCATTTCATTGAGGAACCTGTTGAAATCTTGGGCCGAGAGGTCAAACAGTTGAAGTAAAGCAGAATTCCTATCGTTAAAGTTCGGTGGAACGCGAGAAGAGGACCAGAGTTCACGTGGGAGCGTGAAGACCATATGAGGCTGAAGTATCCGCTATTGTTTCCCGAGGAAACTACTTCAGCGGACGATCACTAAAATTTCGGGATGAAATTTTCAATAACAGGTGGGTAATGTAACAACCCTGATTTTTCCATTACTTTCGTTAACCTTCCGTTAGTTTATTTAACAGCGATTAATTAACTTTTATGTGTTTACGTGTATTAAATGCGTACTTGACCTTTGGAGAGCTTCAATAATTAATATGGGTTGATATTAATGCAAATAAATATTTCGGATAATGAAATACGATAAAAAACGGAACGATTTTGATAATAGCTTTTTGAGCAACGAAACGCTCGGGTTTATTTTAATAATTAATTTTATTAATTATTAACTTTTTAAAATATTTAATTTATTGGGTTTTTAATAAATTAAGCGATTGGTTGCGTTTAACGATCGGATTAGCGTTCCGGGCCTTCGGTACGACAGAACGACACTTAAAATGGACCACGAATACACGGGATTACAAAACGAGAGCCCGGGAACCCCCTGAGGACCCCATTCGGCCGACCCCTCCCCATACCTCCTTAAGTTTTAATTTTTGATAAGTTTAGGGGCTTATGTGCTAATTTGTGAAACTAGGGTTTAATATAAATTAATTTGTGAGGATTAAACACTGCCATAATCCCAACCCTATTATTCCAGTCGACTTTTTTGGCTCCCTGGCTCCCTCCCATCATCGACCATATCACCACCACCGTACCATCAATTTTTTATTTTTAGATTAAACCTTGAACACGAAAGTTGTAATTCCCGATCTCCTCTACGCGTTGGTGTATTTAATTTAGCAATCAAAGGTATAATTGCATGAACCCAAAATCTTAGGAATCTGATTTTCATGTGAGTTTCATAGTTATGTTGTCAATTGCTCAAGTCTATACGCGTACGTGTTAATTGTAATCGTTATTTTGATTGTTTGATGTGCTAGGGTTTAAAAACGAATTTGTATTTGTTTGATCAGAAAAATTAAGTTTTTCAAATGTTAATTATGATGTTATAATCAGATTCCTTGCAAAAAACTATTGAGTTTAGGCTTTGGATTAGCTTGATTTCGTTTCCGTATGATTAAGTTATGTCGATTTGAATTATCGTTGTGTTTTTGTTGCTTGATCAGAAATCTGGTATTGATAGAAAACGAATTGCCATGTGAGACTTATACCACTGGAAATATAATTTAAAAACACTCAAGTTAGACTAGGATATCATGTCGTTTGCTTATGTATAGCCCGAGTTATGCTAGAATTAGTGTAAATGAAGTTTTATACAACACTTGCATGAAAATAACCTTGTATGATAAAATGTGTTAACTTCTGTGATTAAAGCTTTGTATATTTGAAAAATAGACAAAAAGTAATTCATCTTTCATGTATATATCATAGGCTAATTGTATCTAGATCTTCGGATAATCATATGCGAATGTGACTAACTAAATGAGAATCGAATCTGTAAATTGCAAACGGTTTTGTAATCTGTGGATTTTGTATACTGATTGAGCATGTATGCTTCAGGAAAATGAAACTTAATATTATATGTGACTTATTGTTAGTTTATGTCAATCCCTGAAACCTTATGCATTGGGCATAATAGAACTATACTTTATATGAATTATGACTTGAACTCAAAACTGAATGATCAACTTGCACGAATAAACTGTACAAATTGGCTAAACAAAAGTGGCTATATTTTTGATATGTGTTACATTGATTTGTCCTTGAACTATGGCCACTGGTCTTGTATCAATTGCATGTTGCTAACTCCGGTTATAGCCGAAATGAAATCAGTGCGCGGTCAGAAACTGACTTGGCAAACCCCAAATGTATCCCTTCTGATTCTTGACTTTTAATTGTCGTATGAGTCCCTGGCCGGACTTTTTTGGAATCGATTTTAAGTGTAATTATGATCTGGAGTTTTTCATATTTACTCGTATTTTTTACTATGAGATAATGTGCTAAGTATGTTACGTGTTCATAAATTTTGTGCATGACGATAAACTGAAATTGTGAAAATGATCATTCATGACCTAAAATGTATTGTTTGACTTAGGTTTGACATGTTGATCAATATTTGACATGAACCTACTGATGTTGACTTTAGTTGACCACATTGACCAAGTTTGTGTAACATCCCGCGTTTTTTCCGTTAAATTATTTTAACGCCCGTCTTTTTTTTAGATAATATTTTCCGTTATCTAAATTCGTACCTTTCGTTGACTAACGTTCATAATAATTCCATTATTTAATTATAACATCACTCGTTTACTCGAGCGTTTTTAAAATATTCGTTTGGTTAATTCCCGCACCCGCTTTGAAACTTGAGGGACCGAACTTGCCAAGGGATTGACTAGTTGACTAGGTCAACTAGTCAATCCCACCACCACCACTCATTATCCACCACTTTCTTTTTCCATTTTCTTAACACTTTCACCATTTTCTCTCAAATCCTCTCAACAAAGATCATCATCCAAATCCGAATCAAGAAGCAAACATAAAAAAAAAAATTACATATTCGTGATCCTCTCTTCATCCTCTACGTTTTGGTACCAATTTCATCTCGTTTGGGTAACATTTCTAAAACTCTAGATTTCTCTTAATTCGTGTTTTTGACTTGAAATGGTGTTAGTTAGTGTCTATGGCTCGTGTATAACATGAATATATGTTTTGTTTGCTCGATTCGTTGTTTTGAGTAACTAGTTTGAACATTTGAAATAGGTTTGCTTAATCTTGCATTTTGGAAGATTAAATGTTGTTTAAATACTAAAGTTCATGCTTTAATTGTGTTGCTAGTATCACTAGCTTTGTTTTGATGCGTAGGTTGATTAAGAAAACTTCAAAAACATGATTAATGATTTTGTGATTCTTGGTTAGGGTTTGATAGCTCTTAAAATCAACTTTTGATGCTTTGAATGTCGTGAAATGTTATTTGTGAGTGTTTAGTTGTAATGTATGTTTCACTACCTTCAAAACGACATATCATACATGTAAATTGGTTGCCCGAATCATGAAATGCGTTTTACAAACTTGAAGCTTTGATTATGAACGTTCATTGAACATTTGACGAGAATTTGATTATTTTAAATGCATGTTTTGATTGATAATATGTACTTAGTTGTGTTCCTTGTCAAAAGAGCTTTCCAACGATATAAGATACGCATTCTAAGTGTTTACGGTTTGTATTTTGTGCTAAATTGAGTTTTGGAAAAGACTTGAACAATTGAGACTGACCAGGTACTAGCACCCGTTATTCACCGCGGCGCGGCCAGCCTTTGTCGCGGCGCGACAATAGGCATGGTTGGATTCTGACCTCCTTGTCCAATATACGAAAAATGTGTGGCATGCTATGGACCTCCGATTCACATGAAACTTGTTCTAACATGCTTATATATGAATAACTAGCACAAAAAAATAGTTCGGGACTCGACCCGAACATGTTGACTTTTTCGTTGACTTTGACTTAACCGAGTTTGACTTTTAGTTAAACTTAACCAAACGTTTATGCAATCGTTCTAATCTTCTTTTATACTTGATTCTTGCATGAAACTTGATAACGTGATTCACATGCTATACTATTCGAGTCGTAACGAGTCATAGGACTAATTGAACACATTTCGCCCGACCTTGTGTCGTAACTGATTAATTGATACAACTTACTTGTTTAGGTCAAGGCTAAGCAACTTTCATGCACACGTTTACTTTGTGAAGTACTTTTATACTCGTGCACTCGAGGTGAGATCATAGTCCTATCTTTCAACAACTTTTATGCTTTAAACTATGGGATGAGAAACATATACGTATCATACTTTTACACTTGAACACAAGTACGAAAACGAACATTCCACGTATGGGTTTGAACAAAAAGCCTCAATTCAATTATCATTAGTTACACTTGCAGGGTGTAAACGTGAACTTATATTATGTGATCACATGGGCTTGACGAGCCTCATTCGGACGGTTTGCTACCGTTAGCGGATGAAATATATTTTCGGGTCTAGTGTATGTTCTAACACTACGCAAAGGGTGCAAAACAGTTAAGTTTGATAATTGGGTGCCCGGGATACAAACAACAACTTTGGAATGCAAATGATTTTGATAATCATCTTATACTAAATCTTGTGGTTCAAATACTACGTTTACTAAAACACCTATGATTTCACCAACATTTTTTCATTGACAGTTTTCTATATGTTTCTCAGGTTCATACTTGGCTATTTGATACATGCTTCTGCACACTTTGATTTGCTTGCTTGGAGTCAAACATACATGCATACGCTAGTGATAGCACCTTTGGATTCAAACTTAAAGCATATACTTACACTATTTATAGCAACCGTGATTTTAAACTAATTATGTCTCAAGTTATCTCATTTATAATTTATACTTTTGCAAACTTGAAATTGTTGTAGAACGGCTTCGTAAACTAAACTTTGTAAGTCTTGTACGTTTCAAATGAATGCGACATAATTTTGGTCAAACGAGTCTCATATAGGGACTATGACCACGCAACGGGACCTAAGTAGTCGACGCCATCAATGACGATTTGGTCGGGTCGCAGAGCGTTGGTTGTAGAGAACTAGGATTTGCATTAGTGTGTTTGACAGAGTCGCTAGAACGCATTAGTGAATCTAGACTACAACCGGATAGTTAATCATTGCATCCTGACTTGCATTTGCTATAGATAGCACTTACTTTACTACTTGTGCATATATACTTGAATCTTTCTTAGGTGAACTCCATAATGGTACCAAACTTTCATCATACGAATCCGTATTCTGCCACTTCCTGGTAACACACGTAAATTCGAGATTCATGCGCGTAAGGATGACAACGACTTCATTAGTCACACTAGTTCGGGAACTATGTCTCCCAGATTGTTATTCGCCACCGTTTCAACTTACTATTGGTGTCACACCGGTGTTCCTTACTATCTACCACTTCTCGTTACTACCATCACTACTCTATGTGAGTATCGTCATCAATGCTTATCACTACGGCTGCGTACTATTTGTTATCATGATTCGTTACTCTTTTCGTGCCTAAAGGCATTATCGTTTGACTTAAACCGCATTGACGTGAACTATCATTTATACACTTCCCTCAGGGAACGCTTCTTTAGAGTCGCACTAATTCTTTCGATTCAATACAAGTCACGTTTGAGACGTCGTTACACTTTGTTCGTTTTAGATCTTTATGATTACACGAACTTAAATCTATGGAGTGATGTGGGAATGGAGGTATGAGTTAGCGTAATATAACGACACTCGATCAACGTGGTTATATTATGGTAAGTCATACCAAAGTTCTAATGAAACGTGATGGTGGTTGGACTCGATCAACCTAATCACCAACATGTGCCATGTACATGACTTCATTTTTCTTATTTGAATATCCGAAAACTTCGAGAATATTAATAACAACCCTACCAAGGACACACATTCGATTATTGCCGAATCATATTTACGCTTCCTAATGAATGACAAATTCTTTTGACTTCAAACATATGTTATACGCGTATACTATCTCGTTTTCTTACAGTTTTATCGACGAACTACAATATGCTTGATATTCTCACATCGAGGCGAAAACTTCTCTCACATCACACTCGTACTTTCGTATGAGGAAATCTTTATTCTAAATCCTCAATGGAGAGAGAGACTCTTCACGTTATACTTGTATTCACCACGAGGGTGAATAGTCCTAACGAACGTTATTAGAAACCGATAAATCTTCCGCGGCTCGAAATTCTTGAGAAACAAGAACTTTTTCAAAATATATCTTGAGGGGATATACCTCGTTTCGGATCGAGATCCTCGTTTCACTTCTAGATTTCGGGGTGCCTTACAAAAAGCCTCGGGACCACGTTTAAACATGAGTACAACACATCAACCACAACCCGACGGACCAAGCAAACATACGATTCAAACTTTGGAGACCGTAATACGAATTTGCGTTATTAACTTCAAATTTACTTGAGAAATGTAGTTGCCTTTAGCCGAATTCTCTTACTACAATAATTTTCATTCGAGTATTAACGTCACACTTTTCGAGGACCCGTATAGCCGCAATTGTCGTTTTCTTAAATTGTTGAACCGAAGTAGGTGACAAGCGAACCACCGGACCCGAACTCATTCATGAAACAACCGAAAAATTATTCAATTCCAAGAAAGGCTCAAGACGGCCCGTAGTCACCAAAAGAGCCATACAAGTGTTAAACGTAAACCTCTCGAATTCCATGTGGGAAGTCGCGTAACGTTAAAAGTCGCACCTTGAAAAGGTGTAATCCATTTTGGGAAACGTAGAAAGCTAAATCCGCGATATTTTTAGTCCTTTTGAAATCTTGGGGCATGTTGTACCCGTTGCTTACCGCTTCAAACTTCCGACTCAAACAAATTCCGTTCATCCTACATTCTGTGTATCAAACTTAAGGGCGTGTCTTGTGAAACAAGAACTTGTTATCCTCTTCGATGAACTTACTATCAACGATAAACTTCACTTCCTAGGAGGACCGGTTGAAACTATAAATCGTGAAGCCAAACCTTAAACCAACGTAAAATTCCGACTGTCAAAGTTCGTTGAAATGCCCAAGGAAGTACCTTCACATATCCGTAGAATTTGCAACGAAAGGTTTCGAAGAAGAAACAACAACTACTACTTCCAACTAAATTTCGGGACGAAATTTCTTTTAAGGTGTAGGTAATGTAACATCCCGCATTTTTTCCGTTAAATTATTTTAACGCCCGTCTATTTTTTAGATAATATTTTCCATTATCTAAATTCGTACCTTCCGTTGACTAACGTTCATAATAATTCCGTTATTTAATTATAACATCACTCGTTTACTCGAGCGTTTTTAAAATATTCGTTTGGTTAATTCTCGCACCCGCTTTGAAACTTGAGGGACCGAACTTGCCAAGGGATCAAACTAGTTGACTAGGTCAACTAGCCAATCCCACCACCACCACTTTCTTTTTCCATTTTCTTAACACTTTCACCATTTTCTCTCAAATCCTCTCAACAAAGATCATCATCCAAATCCGAATCAAGAAGCAAACATCAAAACAAATTACATATTCGTGATCCTCTCTTCATCCTCTACGTTTTGGTACCAATTTTATCTCGTTTGGGTAACATTTCTAAAACTCTAGATTTCTCTTAATTCGTGTTTTTGACTTGAAATGGTGTTAGTTAGCGTCTATGGCTCGTGTATAACATGAATATATGTTTTGTTTGCTCGATTCGTTGTTTTGAGTAACTAGTTTGAACATTTGAAATGGGTTTGCTTAATATTGCATTTTGGAAGATTAAATGTTGTTTAAATACTAAAGTTCATGCTTTAATTGTGTTGCTAGTATCACTAGCTTCATTTTGATGCGTAGGTTGATTAAGAAAACTTCAAAAACATGATTAATGATTTTGCGATTCTTGGTTAGGGTTTGATAGCTCTTAAGATGAACTTTTGATGCTTTGAATGTCGTGAAATGTTATTTGTGAGTGTTTAGTTGTAATGTATGTTTCATTACCTTCAGAACGGCATATCATACATGTAAATTGGTTGCCCGAATCATGAAATGCGTTTTACAAACTTGAAACTTTGATTATGAACGTTCATTGAACATTTGACGAGAATTTGATTATTTTAAATGCATGTTTTGATTGATAATATGTACTTAGTTGCGTTCCTTTTCAAAAGAGCTTTCCAATGATATAAGATACGCATTCTAAGTGTTTACGGTTTGTATTTGGTGCTAAATTGAGTTTTGGAAAAGACTTAAATAATTGAGACTGACCAGGTACCAGCACCCGTTATTCGCCGCGGCGCGGCTAGCCTTTGTCGCGGCGCGACAATAGGCATGGTTTGATTCTGACCTCCTTGTCCAATATACGAAAAATGTGTGGCATGCTATGGACCTCCGATTTACATGAAACTTGTTCTAACAGGCTTATATATGAATAACTAGCACAGAAAAATAGTTCGGGACCCGACCCGAACGTGTTGACTTTTTTGTTGACTTTGACTTGACCGAGTTTGACTTTTAGTTAAACTTAACCAAACGTTTATGCAATCGTTCTAATTTTCTTTTATACTTGGTTTTTGCATGAAACTTGATAACGTGATTCACATGCTATACTATTCGAGTCGTAACGAGCCATAGGACTAATTGAACATATTTCGCCCGACCTTGTGTCGTAACCGGTTAATTGATACAACTTACTTGTTTAGATCAAGGCTAAGCAACTTTCATGCACACGTTTACTTTGTGAAGTACTTTTATACTCGTGCACTCGAGGTGAGATCATAGTCCCATCTTTCAACAACTTTTATGCTTTAAACTATGGGATGAGAAATATATACGTATCATACTTTTACACTTGAACACAAGTACGAAAACGAACATTCCACGTACGGGTTTGAACAAAAAGCCTCAATTCAATTATCATTAGTTACACTTGTAAGGTGTAAACGTGAACTTATATTATGTGATCACATGGGCTAGACGAGCCTCATTCGGACGGTTCGCTACTGTTAGCGGATGAAATATATTTTCGGGTCTAGTGTATGTTCTAACACTACACAAAGGGTGCAAAACAGTTAAGTTTGATAATTGGGTGCCCGGGATACAAACAACAACTTTGGAATGCAAATGATTTTGATAATCATCTTATACTAAATCTTGTGGTTCAAATACTACATTTACTAAAACATCTATGATTTCACCAGCGTTTTTTCGTTAACAGTTTTCTATATGTTTCTCAGGTTCATACTTGGCTATTTGATACATGCTTCCGCACACTTTGATTTGCTTGCTTGGAGTCAAGCATACATGCATACGCTAGTGATAGCACCTTTGGATTCAAACTTAAAGCATATACTTACACTATTTATAGCAACCGTGATTTTAAACTAATTATGTCGCAAGTTATCTCATTTATAATTTATACTTTTACAAACTTGAAATTGTTGTCGAACGGTTTCGTAAACTAAACTTTGTAAGTCTTGTACGTTTCAAATGAATGCGACATAATTTTGGTCAAACGAGTCTCATATAGGGACTATCACCACGCAACGGGACCTAAGTAGTTGGCGCCATCAATGACGATTTGGTCGGGTCGCTACAGTTTGACTTTCGGTTTGACTTCGGTTGACTTTGTTTGACTTTCATGATATAGTTGACTTTTACTTTGAAACGCATCGAGTCGAGCAATAAGACAACGTACACTATGAAACCACACTTATATAAGATACATATATTAATCAACCTACATTTGTATACTTAGGTTACATTACTCGGGTCTAAACCGTACAAGTCATTTGTCTTTCATTCCGAGCTTATTCAAAGGTGAGTCTACAGTCCCACTTTTTACATGTTTTCAGGGATGAGAATACACGCTGTTATATTTACATTTTCAAATATTTTGTATTGACATGAGTACTACACATATGCATAATGAGTTTGTTCAAAAAGCCTCTAGCTTGAATACTTTTAATACCATCGGTGTAAGCACAATTTAGATAGACGGATCCGTTAGGTTGACAACCTCACCCACTATTAAAGCAGTGGTGAATTTATTTTGAACATTAAATACATTTGAATAAGTATATAACATTTTACGAGGTAAGGTCGGGTGTAGTGGTTTCTATACTCGGGTTAATGCTAGTATTCAGGTGCTCGGTTTATGCAAGCGATAGAATCTCATGGTCAATGAAATTAAACTATTTTTCTGATAACTGTTTTTCAGATACTGTTATATAGTTTTAAACCTGTAGATTCACCAATATTATTGTTGACCTGTTTTTGCGTGTTGTTATTCTCAGGTCCTTAAGTGGTATGCTTCCGCTGTGTTTGCTGCATGACTGGCCGTGGAGTCAGCATTTGATTTTAAAGAACATTATTTACTTTCGCATTTAAAACTTTTATACTGTTGGCTTGTGGTTACGATCATAACAGTGTTTCTATTTTGGAATTTTTGACTTGTTTTTGAAAGTTATTATTTTAAATAAAATTAAATGCGATTGCTTTAAACGTCTCATATAGAGGGCGTAACTGTTAACTGTGGGACCGGAAATTAACACGCCGTCAGATGGTATTTTGGCGGGGTGTTATAATATAACAGTTATCTCTTAGAATTATGATCTTCCATTCTGAAACTCTGAAAAGCACCCAGTCTGTGAAATAATACTCTGAATTTTGAAAAGTTGAATGAAGCAACAAAAACTGCAAACGACCTTAACAGTCAAAAGTTTGATGATAAAGAATTGTATGTTGGCAAAGCCCAGAAATGTTGGAACTGGAAAACGGATTGAGCAAACCACGAAGGAGGCTGTGAACAAATCACAGAGACTAAACCTACCTTCAAAGAAGCCAAATGATTTAGTATCTGCTAAAGTCGTTAACGAATACCTTACTCCTGATTCTAAACCTTTACGGACAAATTTTCTTCATCATCCATCGATATTAGAAATTCTAAGATATCATCGTATCTTTCATTATAATTATCCTCGATATTTCTGAAGATATTTTCATAACTATTCTTATCTGAAATCATTTATCTCTTCGCGATATCAGTGTTACAACAGAAAGAAAACTGTTTTAGTTTCTAAATTCTGAAAAATTAGAACCTAAAATATGAATGATATTGAAGTAGTTTTGGGAACTGAAGCATGAGTTAGTATAAAATAATGACACTTGATCAACGTGATTATATTACAGTAAGTCATGCTGAGTTTCTAGTGAAACAAGATGATTCACAGACTATAACGTTATAATATACCATGTTACACGACTATTACATTCAATCTAATCTCTAAACATATCAAGAACATATTCCCTTGATAATTCTATCTTTTCTCTTGAATTCTGGTAATTTAACCAATCAAGATCGTGCTATTACAATTTCTCTCTTAGAACGTTAATCATGTTCATTCGAAACTTCATAACTACGAATTCTGTACCATTATTCGATCGCTTGACTTAAAGTCGGGAATAGAAAACAAAAGGATGGAACTCCAAAATATAAAGGAAATGAAGAGAGTGGATTTATAATGAAATATCAGATAGAATTGAAAGATCATCGCATTTAACCAAAGAGGATTCTAATTTCCTTAATTACCGAAGAATCAAAACTTATTACGAAGATTTTCTCTAAATCCCTTAAATTCCGGAAATCAACCGTGACTACGTCACTGGTTAAGTCAAAGCTGCATTTACTCATTTCTCTCTTTTGTGATAGCTTCACTCGTACTGTTCACATAAACGATTTATTTTATCCATATTACTCACTGATGATAAAAACTCTAATTTCTAGCTCGTATGCATCATGAGAACATATCTATTGTCAGCCATGACCATCCTAATCAAATTTCGGGACGAAATTTCTTTAACGGGTAGGTACTGTGATGACCCGTAAATTTCCGACCAAATTTCAACTTAATCTTTATATAATTTCGATACGATAAGCAAAGTCTGTAATGTTGAGTCTCAAAATTTTGAACTGTTTACATGGATACATTTAACCTTTGACCATCCCTAACGATTCACGAACAATTGTGTGTAAATAAATATGTAAATATATATGTATAACTAAATTCTATACAAAAGTAATATTATATATTATATAATTAATAAATATTAAAGATTTAATAAATTATATAATTGGTAGATATGATATAACAAATGGAAACATATTAAACTTGATTAACAAGTTTGAATATAATTGTTATATTAATATTATTATCATTATTAGTAGTATTATTATTAATATTATTAATAAATTGTTATTATTATTATATATTGTGTATGGTATAAATATTAAATATATGTTATTATATAACTATTAAATATTACATAATTAATAAATTATAATATTAAGTGTAAATACAAGTTAAAATATAATTATTATATTAATAACGTTATTATTATTTTCATCAAAATAAATATTAATATTAATATTAAAATCTATTATGAATATTATTAAATTATATAGCTATAAAATTTAATACATGTAAATTACTATATTAATGTTATTATTGTTATTATTATTAGGATGATTAAAACTATAATTTTGATTATTATGATTAATTGTTATAATTATTTATTATTATTACTAAAAATTATCATTTAAAAATATTATTATTACTTTTTATCATTATCCTTATTGCTATATTCATATTATTATTATCTTTATTAATTAACATTATTATTAATAATTATTATTATCATTTATTATTATTAATACATTTATAATATTATTATTATTAATATTATTATTATTAATTAGTATTATTAATATTAATATATTTATATTTATATTATTAATTAGAATAAAGAAAATGGATCAGAGAAAGAATCAAGTTTGTTTAACATAACTATCAAACTGTTTGGGTGATTGAATTATGTCTCTAAATTGGTACAATCGAATCTAAACTTAGATAATAAAACAAGAATCAGTTGCACATCGATATCAAACTTTATATTTTTTTTATTTTTTTATTTCGTTCCTGTAATTCTTTTCGACTGATAATGGGTATATAATTGATTCAATTCCAGTCTTAATGAATCCATACGACCCTCAACAGCTTATATATATTGAAAAGAAAAAAAAAAGAAAACAGGCTAACTGCCCTGTTCGTGCTTCATTTTTCTCAAACCCCAATTTTGAAATCAATTTCAAAATGTAATAACTCAGTTTCGTTAGAAATCCCATACTCAAACTACCTGCTAAGTTTCAAACACCAATGTGTCCTATCGAAATCAAATTTTGGAGTCAAACTTTAATATTCAAAAGTCAACCGATTATGCTTTGATCAAATTCGAGTTACTTGTTATAATTCGAGTTATATTAATGATCTCAGCAGTTTTTATAAACGATTTAACATCTATTTCATGTTGTGATCTTAGTCTATAACGGCCTCGTTTTCAAAATCAATATTTTTTTATGGGTAGCGACGAACAACAGTTCTATATTTTTTTTCTTTCTTTTTTCGCTTGAATTGACAAAAGCGTCCATTGTATTTTGTTGTCTGTTACAATTTTGAAATCATAAACCCTTTTCAAGGTCTTATTGGTTGTGATTCTGTGGTGGATTCAAAATTAACGAAGAAGAAGAAGATAAAGGAGTTAGAAAATCAAACGGGTTAAATTTAATTAAGTGTTAGATTATATCAGAAAAATGGCAGCAGAGCAATGGTCTTGTGTGTTAGCGTGTGAGCGAGAGGTCTCGGGTTCGAGTCCCATCTGTGACGAATCTTTTTAGAAAGGCTTACACTTGAGGTAGTTATTATATTTTTATTATTATTACTTCCTTATTATTATTATTGTTATTGTTATTATTATGATAAGTATTATTATTATTAACATTGTTATTATGATTATTATTATTGTTATTGTTATTATTATTATTATTATTATTATTATTATTATTATTATTATTATTATTATTATTATTATTAGTATTATAATTATTATTATCATATTTACATTTATAAGTATTATAATTATTGTTATCATTGGTATTAATATATGTATCATGAATATTATTATCATTTTAGTATTATCACTAAATATTATTATTATTATGATTATTATTAATATAAGTATTACTATTATTATTATGTTTAGGAATATGAATTGATGTTATAGAAGCTTTAGTTATTAGTTTACAAATTTAACATGAAGATTTTGATTATGATTAACATAAGTATTAATATTATCACTAGTAATGAAATTGTTATAATAATTATTATTATTAAGTATTATGTATTATTATAAAAATTATTATTTTCATTATCATTATTAATAAACTTTTCAATTTATTAAAAATTACTGTTATTATCATAAGATTTATTATTAAAACTAACATTAATATTATTATTAAAAGAATCATTAATATTATTATCATTATTATTAATACAAGTATTATCATTATTATTATTTTAATCACTACTAATATTACTTTGGTATTATTATAATTACTATTTTAACAAACAAATGAAACATATATATAAAATATTTAATACATATAACATAACAAAATATATAATTTTATATATAAAAATGAATATATATATTAACAATGAAATATATAAGTTACTATTATAAAAATTATATCATTAATATATATATATATATATATATATATATATATATATATATATATAATTGTTCGATTACAAGGATATGTATTAATATATATATATATATATATATATATATATATATATATATATATATATATATATATATATATACACACACAAATGATATAGGTTCGTGAATCCAAGGCCAACCCTACACTTGTTCAATGTCGTCATATGTATTTTACTACAAAATACAGTATCGTGAGTTTCATTTGCTCCCTTTTTAAATGCTTTTGCAATATATATTTTTGGAACTGAGAATACATGCGATGCTTTTATAACTGTATTACGAAATAGACACAAGTACTTGAAACTACATTCTATGGTTGGATTATTAGACCGAATATCGCCCCTTTTAACTTGGTAACCTAAGAATTAGGCAGACGAGAGGTTCTATTCCTAATTGACGCGAATCCTAAAGATAGATCTATTGGGCCTAACAACCCCCATTCAGGTTATGGATGGCTTTAGTACTTCGAGATTTATATTATACAGACGAGAGGTTCTGTTTGGGGATATTCTATGCATTAAAGTTAATGTCGGTTACCAGGTGTTCAATTCATATGAATGATTTTATCTTTATGCAGACGAGAGGTTCTGTTTATAAATATGAAAATCTTGTGGTCTATTAAAATTATGGCAATGATCGATTTTGATAAACTAATGAACTCACCAACCTTTTGCTTGACACTTTAAAGCATGTTTATTCTCAGGTATGAAAGAAATCTTTCGCTGTGCATTTGCTCATTTTAGAGATATTACTTGGAGTCATTCATGACATATTTCAAAAGACGTTGCATTCGAGTCATTGGGTTCATCAAGATTATTATTAAGTCAATTAGAGTTGGATGTATTATGAAGTGGTATGCATGCCGTCAACTTTCGATGTAAAGAAAGTTTGTCTTTTAAAAACGAATGCAATCTTTGTAAAATGTATCATATAGAGGTCAAATACCTCGCAATGAGATCAACTATTGTGAATCGTTTATAATCGGTATGACCGGGTCCCTTCAATAAAGGCACTTACTGCCACGTCATGTAGAGCCTTTGGGCATCCACTAACACTTAAACCATTCAAAATTATTGCGTTACCCCAGGGATCTTATTTGCCACACCTTTTGGAATGATGCTCTTTCTTACATAACTCTGAGTCCTGAGTTATTCCAAGAGATTCTCGTTTAGTGATATTAACACCATCAGTATTCTGACTTTAATATTAGTCATAACCTATTTGGCATTATGCAAAGTCAAGAAGCGATTAACTTCTCATCCTCATGCTCTATCCTTCATACCTCACTTTGATTGGTCAGATCATGTTGAGATTGAGAGAAATGATAAGATAAAGAGAGATTCGGTATGTAAGCATGAGACTCGGTATTAGAGAGAATCGGTACAATTACATTCCACAGCTTCTAGAACTCAGTTACAATGCAATGGCTATCTAATTAGGACTACTTAGGTTCCTTATATAGCCCTCTTCTAAGGAACCTTCAATTAAGCTTATTTCACATTAACACTATACAACTTCGGGGTCCTAACAATCTCCCCCTTAGTGTTAAATGTGAACTTTACAACATAATCCTATTTTGTAATCTTGAGAGGTCCAAACGTTAGTTTCCATCGTGTGCCATCTGGTTTTGAAACTTCTACTTGATTTTCTGAAATTTGCTTAGAAGGTTTCCAGACACCCCACGCTTTTCTTGGATCTCCCTCATATAATGGATATTCATCCATTTCCTTGAAATATCTTCTCTTTCTCTATCCACGAAGTATCTCAAACTGTCTTATACGAACTCGGAGTTTCAGACGATCTCTTATATGCTTTATGAATTCTACAAGACCCATTATCATGTCAATGTCATGGAACTTGCTTTGATGAATCTTAAGATACTTCAGTGCAGCCTTAAGTGTTCCATCTGAATATTTGTTTAGCTCTTCAGTACGAATGAACACCTTTTCTTTTTGAGAATTTACAAAAACAAACCCTTCGGGTTCGAATTGCATTTGAAACATCCTCATATCCTTCAGTCCCTCTGTAAATTGATTCGGACACGTAATTCGAATCTTTTTCCTTTTTGGTTCGAGACCTATTTGAAAGTCTTCACGTCTCATCAGTTCAATTATCTCCATCATGTATCTTTTCACAGCTTCCAAAGCTTGAGCCTTAGCAAAAGGTCGTATGGTGATGATACTGAGGTAGTTGTAGATGTGAATGATGTCAAGCATATCTAGATTATGAAAATCTGTTTCAGTGAACTTGTACTCTTTCTCATCTTCTCTGATAACGTGGAACTTGAAATGTCCAGTTCTTATTGATTAAAAACGTTCCATATTAATTGATTTCGTTGCGAGGTTTTGA
This sequence comes from Rutidosis leptorrhynchoides, assembly GCF_046630445.1. Taxonomy (NCBI): domain Eukaryota; kingdom Viridiplantae; phylum Streptophyta; class Magnoliopsida; order Asterales; family Asteraceae; genus Rutidosis; species Rutidosis leptorrhynchoides. The sequence continues at coordinate 401,434,928 of NC_092336.1, read as the reverse complement.
CCTCTATATGAGACGTTTTTCAAAGACTGCATTAATTTTTAAAACAAACCATAACCTTTATTTCATAGATAAAGGTTTTAAAAAGCTTTACGTAGATTATCAAATAATGATAATCTAAAATATCCTGTTTACACACGACCATTACATAATGGTTTACAATACAAATATGTTACAACAAAATAAGTTTCTTGAATGCAGTTTTTACACAATATCATACAAGCATGGACTCCAAATCTCGTCCTTATTTAAGTATGCGACAGCAGAAGTTCTTAATAATCACCTGAGAATAAACATGCTTAAAATGTCAACAAAAATGTTGGTGAGTTATAGGTTTAACCTATATATATCAAATCATAATAATAGACCACAAGATTTCATATTTCAATACACATCCCATACATAGAGATAAAAATCATTCATATGGTGAACACCTGGTAACCGACATTAACAAGATGCATATATAAGAATATCCCCATCATTCCGGGACACCCTTCGTGTGACGCCCCGTACTAAATCATCATGTACGGACCATCAACAACAGGATCATTACAAGGTTAAGTACTATATGCGTTTTCAAAACAGAGTTTACATTCATAAATAAAAGTGACGTCATAACATACGTCAATTGTTTTACAAATCAAAAGTATGCTTCGCTAAGTAGAAGCATTAAATAAGTGTACGTGACCATAATGGTCGTTACATAACATAAGTTCATAAGTAAAAAGTTTGAATGCAACATAAGTAGTCATGCGATACAACTCTAGGCAGCGGGTTCTACAGCACGACTAGTAAGATAGCGGAAGCGACTTCAAGCACCTGAGAAAAATACATGCTTAAAAAGGTCAACACAAAGGTTGGTGAGCTATAGTTTAAGTATAACAGTAATGTAAGTAGGCCACGAGATTTCAGTGCTACAACGAGCGTTTCAAAAGTATGTAAAAGTATATGCTTAACCGTGGGCACCCGGTAACTAACTTAACGTTTAATGTACCCCCTTAAAGTGCACTTGGCAAGTGCGTATAACCTCGAAGTATTAAACACTCGTTAAATGCTAGCGCTACTAGCCCGAGTGGGGATGTCAAACCCTATGTATCCATATCTAAGATTCGCGTTCACGGTTCAAAAACCAATGATTAAACGTTACCGAGCTAAAGGGAATGTTTCTGCCGTTATATAACCCACACATATATAAAGTTTAAGTACTCATGCCTAGTATGTAAAACATAAAATCCGCACGTATTCTCAGTTCCCAAAATAAGTTAAAGTAAAAAGGGAATGCTATAACTCACAATGATTAGAAGTAACGGTAAGGTAGTAGTCGGGAAAGTGGTGTGCAAGTAACGGTCCAAACGTCCTCAACCTAAGTCAAATAGCACTAAGTCAATAAGTCGTTTCAAAAGGTTTACAAGTATGTAATTAAGGTCATAAGGGTCATCATCAATCATCATTAAACAAAAGGTAACAAGTAAGACTCGTTTATGAAAGTCGTTTAAAACAAAGGCTGACTTCGGTCAGTCACCACGGCCTCTACCCTTACTGAATTAAGGTGAGACCAGTGGTCATGGCTCCGTCTATGAGTCCCTTAAGTGTGGTAAAATTTACAGAAGCAAACTCGTCTTGGTTTGACCGTGGCGACGGTCTAAGTGCGAGTAGGTCAGAAATTTCTGCACAACGTTAAAGGACATGGTAACGATCGGAGGGCCATAAATCCTAAACCGTAACTCGGATTAAGATGAGTCCTATATGAAAAGTTATCTACTCGAAAAGTTCTATCTAAAAATCAAGGTTAGAACAGCCCAGGTCTACTGGTCTGTTCCAGAAGCACCAGGTCAGTAGGTTTTGGACAGAACAGTGGGTTTTGGAGAGTTCCGGTTGTCTCGGTGCTTGATGTTCATCACGGTTCTCATCCTTGATGCGTATAGCTTCAAGTGTACAACTCGTTGATGTGTTAACATCATTTTGACCAAGGTTTGTCCATCATAACCCAAGTGCAAGTGTTGTAAGTGTTTGATGAACCAAGGTTACATGTAAGTTTATGAACAAGTTCATGAACACTAAGAAAGATCACAACCAAGTGTTGGATCCATGATACTTGCACCAAAGTGTAAGCTCTTGTTGGTTTCATGTCCTTGTTCAAATGTGTAGTAAGCAACTAACAATAAGAAATAAATAAAAATGAATGATAAGCCTAAACCAACCATGAAGGTGGTATTCTAGTAACATACAACAAACAAGAACACAAGTAACAAAATTAAAGATTATAAAGTTTAAATCTTTGAAATAAATAAAGTAGAAAGCTAATCTAAACAAGAAGATGATTCATAGTTGCTCTTACTTTTAAAGATTCAACCCAAGTTGATCTTTAAGTGAAGTAACTTCAAAGTTACTTCAAGAACTACAAGTAAAGAGTTTATACAACTATGAACTTCAATTCTTTGAAACAAAATATGTAGGACATAACTAGAGAGATTATGTTCTTGATGTTCTTGTTAAATACAAGATATAAATGAAGAATCAAACTAAGAAGTTGATTCTTGAAACATGAAAGTAAGTAAGTAAACAACTTAGTAACCTACAAGTAATTAACTTTAAACAAGAACAAGTAACAAAAGTTTTAATAACAAAGATTGATGATGATTATGTTCATGTAGAATTCAGTTTTTACCAACAAAGAAAAGAAGAAAAGAAGTTGTTACTTACAAGAAAGAAAGAAGAACTTGAGAGAAAGATAAGAGAAAAGATGAAGCAAGTGTGTGTGTTTATGAGAAATGAGTGAGCAAGTGAGAGTAATGAAGGAAAAATGAAATCAAACACCACTAAATGGCCTACATGGATTCGGCATTCAGCAGAATTGGGAGGGGAGAGGTTAAGTTTAATGGTTATTAGCATGTAAAGAAGGCTTAAAGTTGGACAATAAGGTGGTGTGCATGGGGATAGTGAGCCAACAAGATTCCAAATGGTCAAACTAGTTAGTTCCAAGCTAAATGATACCTACAAGCTTCAAGAGTGGGCTAATTAATCCAAGTAATAAGTAGGGTGGGCTTATACAAGTCCATTAACTCTTAAAAGGCCCAAGTTGCAAGTAGTTAGCAAGTAATCCAATAAAAGTCCATCTTAAGCCCAAGTAACTAACTAAAGGCCTTAGTTAATTAAAATGATTATTAAAATTAATCATGAATGTAAATAATATCTTAAAATATTATTCGTGCAAGTTCTGGGTGTCACAAAGACGTTTCGGGCATTTAAAGTTCAAGTACGGGCAATTAAAGCAACATGTAAATGTAATAACATACATTCGTTTAATCAAGCGTATTAATAATAATAATTATTAATAAATAACGTTGGTAAAACCAGGGTCGTTACATTACCCACCTGTTAAAGAAAATTTCGTCCCGAAATTTTAAGCTGAAGTAGATGGAGGAGTCGGGAAAAGATGAGGATATTTTCGCATCATTTGATCCTCTCGCTCCCAAGTAAACTCAGGTCCTCGTTTGGCATTCCATCGTACTCGTACAATCGGAATCTTGTTGCGTTTCAAAGTTTTGATCTCACGATCCATAATCTCAACAGGTTCCTCCACAAAGTGGAGTTTGTCATCGATAGTAAGTTCTTCCAAAGGTATGATGAGTTCGGGTGCAGCAAGACACTTCTTCAAGTTTGACACATGGAAGGTAGGATGAACTGAGCTCAATTGTGCTGGTAGATCCAAACGGTATGCAACTGGTCCAACACGTTCCAAGATCTCGAATGGACCAATGTATCGTGGGTTCAACTTTCCACGTTTTCCAAAACGGATCACACCTTTCCAAGGTGCAACCTTCAACATTACACGATCACCAACATTAAATTCAAAGTCTTTCCGTTTAAGATCGGCATAGCTCTTTTGGCGATCACGGGCAGTCTTAAGTCTAGCTTGGATCTGAGCGATCTTCTCCGTGGTTTCGTGAACTACCTCGGGTCCGGTGATTTGCTTTTCGCCTACTTCGGCCCAACAAATAGGAGATCGGCACTTACGACCATACAATGCTTCAAAAGGTGCAGCATTAATGCTTGAGTGATAACTGTTATTGTACGAGAATTCGGCGAGTGGCAAATGCCTTTCCCAGGCCTTTCCAAAATCAATGACACATGCACGCAGCATGTCCTCCAAGGTCTGAATCGTTCGTTCACTTTGCCCGTCAGTCTGAGGATGATAAGCAGTACTCATGTCAAGACGAGTTCCCATGGCTTCTTGCAAAGAACGCCAAAATCTGGAAGCAAAACGGGGATCGCGATCGAAGATGATTGATAAAGGTACACCATGACGAGATACAACCTCTTTGATGTACAGCTGAGCAAGTCTTTCCATTGTATCAGTTTCCTTCATCGCTAGGAAGTGTGCAGATTTGGTGAGGCGGTCAACAATAACCCAAATAGTATCGCATCCGCCCACCGTCTTCGGCAGCTTAGTAATGAAATCCATTGTGATCCTTTCCCACTTCCATTGTGGGATTTCCGGCTGTTGAAGTAACCCAGAAGGTCTCTGATGTTCGGCTTTAACCTTCGAGCAAGTCAAACACTTACCAACATAAGTCGCAACGTCCTTCTTAAGATTTGGCCACCAATACTGTTCTTTAAGGTCGTGGTACATCTTACCTGCACCGGGGTGAATCGAATATCTCAATTTGTGTGCTTCATCAAGTATCAGGCTTCGTAGATCTCCATAGTAAGGTACCCAAATTCTTCCGGCATAACATCGGAGTCCAGACTCTCTAACCTCGAATCGAGAGACAAGTATGTTCAAATGCTCGTGAGATATGTTCTCCTCCTTGAGAGCCTCAACTTGGGCTACTCTGATCTGGTTGTTGAGGTTCGAATGGATGGTGATGTTCAGAGCCCTAACACGGAGAGGTGCCGTCCTCTCCTTTCGGCTTAAAGCGTCAGCTACAACATTGGCCTTGCCAGGGTGATAACGGAGTTCACAATCGTAGTCGTTGAGTGTCTCGATCCATCGACGCTGTCTCATATTCAATTGCTTCTGATCGAAGATGTGCTGGAGACTCTTGTGATCGGTGAAGATAGTGCTCTTAGTTCCATACAAATAATGTCTCCACAATTTGAGTGCAAAGACAACGGCTCCAAGTTCAAGATCATGTGTAGTGTAGTTCCGCTCGTGAATCTTCAATTGGCGGGAGGCATAGGCAATAACCTTTGATCGTTGCATCAGTACACAACCAAAACCACTCTTTGATGCATCGCAATAAACAACAAAGTCGTCACTGCCTTCAGGAAGTGATAGGATAGGTGCGGAGGTTAACTTCTTCTTCAAAGTTTGGAATGCTGATTCTTGTGTGGGTTCCCAAATGAACTTCTTGCCCTTGTGAGTCAGTGCGGTCAAAGGACGCGCAATCAGAGAAAATCCTTCGATAAACCTTCGATAATAACCGGCGAGACCTAGAAATTGGCGAATATGCGTTGGAGTAGAGGGGGTCTCCCACTTGCTGATGGCTTCAATCTTGGTGGGATCAACTTTGATACCCTGGTCGCTTACAACATGACCCAAAAATTGTACTTCCTTCAACCAAAATTCACACTTGGAGAATTTGGCGTAAAGTTGCTCTTGTCTTAAGAGTTCAAGCACTAGTCGAAGGTGTTGCTCATGTTCTTCTTCGCTCTTAGAGTAGATGAGGATATCATCTATGAAGACGATAACAAACTTATCCAAGTAAGGCTTGCAGACACGATTCATGAGATCCATGAACACGGCAGGTGCATTTGTCAAACCGAATGGCATCACGAGGAACTCATAATGACCATAACGGGTCCTGAATGCAGTTTTCATCACGTCACTTTCCTTCACCCTCAGCTGGTGATATCCGGATCGCAAATCGATCTTTGAATAAACGCTCGATCCTTGTAGTTGATCAAAAAGATCATCAATTCGTGGAAGAGGATATCGATTCTTGATAGTCAATTTGTTGAGTTCACGGTAGTCGATACACATACGGAAGGATCCATCCTTCTTCTTTACAAACAACACAGGTGCGCCCCAAGGCGAAAAGCTTGGTTGGATAAACCCTCGATCTAATAGCTCTTGTAGTTGACTCTGTAATTCTTGCATCTCGGAAGGTGCGAGTCTATAAGGTGCGCGAGCTACAGGTGCAGCTCCTGGCACTAAGTCAATCTGAAACTCTACTGCCCTCGGTGGCGGTAATCCAGGCAGTTCTTCGGGAAAGACATCGGAAAACTCGTTCACAATACGCACATCGTTCACGTTCTTCACCTCAGTTTCTACTGCTTTCACATGTGCTAGGACAGCAAAGCGTCCCTTCTTCATAATCTTTTGCGCTTTCACGCAACTAATGAGGTTCAACTTCGAGGTACATCTCTCTCCATAGACAACCAGTGGTTCGCCATCTCCTTGTGGTATGCGAAGTGCTTTATCTCCACAGATAACATCGGCCTTTATCTTGCTCAACCAATCCATACCGACGATCGCGTCAAAACTTCCCAGTTTGATAGGTATCAAATCAATTTCGAAATCTGCACCAGCTATGTTGATAATAGCTCCACGACTAATATGGTCAACCTTTTCAAGTTTTCCATTGGCGACCTCGACAAGCATACTTTCCTTCAAAGGAACTAACGACCAATCTAACTTATCACAAAAATGTCTACACACATAGCTCCTATCGGCACCAGTATCAAATAGAACAGAAGCTAAAAGATTGTTGATCTTGAATATACCTGTCACCAAGTCGGGGTTGTCGCGAGCGTCTCTTGCATTAACATTGAAGGCTCTAGCACGTGGTGGTCCGCCATCCTTACGCTTGTTAGGACACTCGTTTCTGAAATGGCCCGTCTTTCCACATTCATAACACTTCTTAGGCCCATTGTTGTTGTGGTTTGGCTTCACATTCAAAGTGGTAACCTTGCAATCCTTGCCAACATGTCCAGATTGTTGGCACTTCTCACAGATAACATTGCAATACCCAGTGTGGTGCTTGTAGCACCTATTGCATTGTGGTAAGGTTCCCTTGTAGTTCGGATTGGTGCGGTTGTTGTTGTTGGGGTTGGTGTTGTTGTTGTTGTGCATGTTGTTGTTTTGCCTGAACCCTTCATGTCGTTTTGCCGGGTTTTGATCATAGTTCCTACCCCTGTTGTTGTTGTGGTTGTTGTCCCATTTCCTCTTTTCACCACTAACAGTTTCAAACTTAGCCTTCTCCGGCTCGTCAAGGATGATTTGATTCAAGAGAGTATGCGCCATGCGCATCGCTTCGGGAACACTTGGTGGCTTGGATGAGGTAACATTACCCTTGATGGACTTAGGAAGTCCCGAGAAGTATTTCTCCAAACGCTTAAATTCGGGGGTGACCATGGTTGGACACATAAGAGCCAATTCCAAAAACCTACGGTTGTAGCTGTTAAGGTCGTTCCCTACGGTTTTCAATTGCATAAATTCGATTTCCATCTTTTGAATCTCGGTTCTCGGACAGTATTCCTCGATCATAGCACATTTAAATTCTTCCCAAGGCGTAGCATACGCCTCATCAATTCCTTTCGCTTGGGCCATGGTATTCCACCATGTGAGCGCACCATCAGACAGCGTGCAAGATGCAAATTTCGTTTTGTTAGCCCCAGAACAATTGCTAACCCTGAATACTGATTCCAACTTTTCGAACCATCTGGTGAGACCGACGGGTCCCTCAGTGCCACTGAAGTAGTGTGGCTTGCAGTTTTGAAATTCCTTGTAAGTACACCCATCTCGGACGACAGGTGGATTGACAGGCGGTGGTGGTGGAACTTGGGGTTGTCTTTCAGCTAGTGCAGCAGCGACTCGCTCGTTAATCAATTCCTCAATTTGTGCCGCGGTGGGGATAGATCTCCCGTTGGCCATGATGTTCTATACAAACATTTTGACTCAAGTCAAAATCCATTATGCAAATAATAATAGTACATTATATAACAACCAACATGAAAACAGCACAACACATGTTGATTAAATAACGCAAGCAGATATAGGTACCACAAAACCATGAGATGATAACGTAAATAGAACACTTGCGCAAGAAGTAAGCAACACAAATTCCATTCATTAATGATAATAAGTTCATACATTACAATAAGTTCGTGCATTACATATGTGAAATATGAAATTACAAAAGAGATTACAATACAGAATCTAGTACAAAGTCCTACGGCGATGGTGGGTACAAGATGTCCAAAACATGAGTCAACTGCTCCTCGAGCTCAGTAACTCGAGTCTGGAGAATCTCAATCTCCCGCCTCATTTCCTCATTAGAGGAAGGTGATGGGGCAGGTGGTGCTGGCGGTGCAGGTGGAGCCGGTGGTGCTGAAGTGGATGGTCCGGCTCTGGGTGGAGACGGTAATATCAGTGGGTCGGCGGGGTACGGCACTAGCCGTTTACGAGCAGTGATCCTACGACGCCGACCATAAGCGTCAGTGACAGTTCGACCAGGAATTATGCCAGCAAAGCGATACCGCTTCTTCGGCGGGGTAGAAGGTGCCTGAATCGGTCGGTCAGCGGGATCCTCCTCATCACTGGAGTCGTCAGATGAGGTGTCGTCTGAAGAAGCATCGGTGGAAGAACCGTCGTCTGAATCATGCGGTGGTGGCGCGGGTGGCTCAACATATCCGAAAGCGGCCAACATCTGTCGGTGTCGGCCTGGCGTAATCACGGCTAAGCGGCCGTCGGCGGTGCGTCGGCAAGGTGTGCGCCAGTGGTTACGGAAGGGACCTTCCCCGAACTCCGCGGGGATCTCCATGCCACCAATGCAAGCCAGTTGCCTCAGGGGTCTGGAAGAAGACGCCGGGATAGGCACACTAGAGCTAGCTCCAGAACTAGAGGCGCCGGGGTCGCCAGTGGGTGTCGGGGCCAGAATGTCAGCAGCAGCAGCAGCAGCAACAGGTGCAGCAGTGGGAGGAACAACGGGGCCTGAGCCGCTCGGGATGTCAGTAGGTGGAATGTCCGACATCTGAACAAGGAAAAATAAATTTTCCATGTCAGTATGTCATAAAGCAAGCAAATAATAGGCCAACAGTTTAAATCATGTATAACAATAAGTAGCATGGCAATATCAGTAATCGTACGAAACTAGCATGCAATCGAAAGCAAGTAATAGCATGCAGTAGTGAAATCACGTAGTAGCATACGGCATATAGCAGTAACAGTAAGCAGCAGCATGCAGTAAGTTTAGCGGAAACAAGTAAACTAACAAGTTGTAGATTAGTCCTATTAGTGAATCCTACTCGGGTCGGTCTTAGACTCACTAATGCATCCTAATTCCCTACAACCAATGCTCTGATACCAAATGTGACGCCCCGTACTAAATCATCATGTACGGACCATCAACAACAGGATCATTACAAGGTTAAGTACTATATGCGTTTTCAAAACAGAGTTTACATTCATAAATAAAAGTGACGTCATAACATACGTCAATTGTTTTACAAATCAAAAGTATGCTTCGCTAAGTAGAAGCATTAAATAAGTGTACGTGACCATAATGGTCGTTACATAACATAAGTTCATAAGTAAAAAGTTTGAATGCAACATAAGTAGTCATGCGATACAACTCTAGGCAGCGGGTTCTACAGCACGACTAGTAAGATAGCGGAAGCGACTTCAAGCACCTGAGAAAAATACATGCTTAAAAAGGTCAACACAAAGGTTGGTGAGCTATAGTTTAAGTATAACAGTAATGTAAGTAGGCCACGAGATTTCAGTGCTACAACGAGCGTTTCAAAAGTATGTAAAAGTATATGCTTAACCGTGGGCACCCGGTAACTAACTTAACGTTTAATGTACCCCCTTAAAGTGCACTTGGCAAGTGCGTATAACCTCGAAGTATTAAACACTCGTTAAATGCTAGCGCTACTAGCCCGAGTGGGGATGTCAAACCCTATGGATCCATATCTAAGATTCGCGTTCACGGTTCAAAAACCAATGATTAAACGTTACCGAGCTAAAGGGAATGTTTCTGCCGTTATATAACCCACACATATATAAAGTTTAAGTACTCGTGCCTAGTATGTAAAACATAAAATCCGCACGTATTCTCAGTTCCCAAAATAAGTTAAAGTAAAAAGGGAATGCTATAACTCACAATGATTAGAAGTAACGGTAAGGTAGTAGTCGGGAAAGTGGTGTGCAAGTAACGGTCCAAACGTCCTCAACCTAAGTCAAATAGCACTAAGTCAATAAGTCGTTTCAAAAGGTTTACAAGTATGTAATTAAGGTCATAAGGGTCATCATCAATCATCATTAAACAAAAGGTAACAAGTAAGACTCGTTTATGAAAGTCGTTTAAAACAAAGGCTGACTTCGGTCAGTCACCACGGCCTCTACCCTTACTGAATTAAGGTGAGACCAGTGGTCATGGCTCCGTCTATGAGTCCCTTAAGTGTGGTAAAATTTACAGAAGTAAACTCGTCTTGGTTTGACCGTGGCGACGGTCTAAGTGCGAGTAGGTCAGAAATTTCTGCACAACGTTAAAGGACATGGTAACGATCGGAGGGCCATAAATCCTAAACCGTAACTCGGATTAAGATGAGTCCTATATGAAAAGTTATCTACTCGAAAAGTTCTATCTAAAAATCAAGGTTAGAACAGCCCAGGTCTAATGGTCTGTTCCAGAAGCACCAGGTCAGTAGGTTTTGGACAGAACAGTGGGTTTTGGAGAGTTCCGGTTGTCTCGGTGCTTGATGTTCATCACGGTTCTCATCCTTGATGCGTATAGCTTCAAGTGTACAACTCGTTGATGTGTTAACATCATTTTGACCAAGGTTTGTCCATCATAACCCAAGTGCAAGTGTTGTAAGTGTTTGATGAACCAAGGTTACATGTAAGTTTATGAACAAGTTCATGAACACTAAGAAAGATCACAACCAAGTGTTGGATCCATGATACTTGCACCAAAGTGTAAGCTCTTGTTGGTTTCATGTCCTTGTTCAAATGTGTAGTAAGCAACTAACAATAAGAAATAAATAAAAATGAATGATAAGCCTAAACCAACCATGAAGGTGGTATTCTAGTAACATACAACAAACAAGAACACAAGTAACAAAATTAAAGATTATAAAGTTTAAATCTTTGAAATAAATAAAGTAGAAAGCTAATCTAAACAAGAAGATGATTCATAGTTGCTCTTACTTTTAAAGATTCAACCCAAGTTGATCTTTAAGTGAAGTAACTTCAAAGTTACTTCAAGAACTACAAGTAAAGAGTTTATACAACTATGAACTTCAATTCTTTGAAACAAAATATGTAGGACATAACTAGAGAGATTATGTTCTTGATGTTCTTGTTAAATACAAGATATAAATGAAGAATCAAACTAAGAAGTTGATTCTTGAAACATGAAAGTAAGTAAGTAAACAACTTAGTAACCTACAAGTAATTAACTTTAAACAAGAACAAGTAACAAAAGTTTTAATAACAAAGATTGATGATGATTATGTTCATGTAGAATTCAGTTTTTACCAACAAAGAAAAGAAGAAAAGAAGTTGTTACTTACAAGAAAGAAAGAAGAACTTGAGAGAAAGATAAGAGAAAAGATGAAGCAAGTGTGTGTGTTTATGAGAAATGAGTGAGCAAGTGAGAGTAATGAAGGAAAAATGAAATCAAACACCACTAAATGGCCTACATGGATTCGGCATTCAGCAGAATTGGGAGGGGAGAGGTTAAGTTTAATGGTTATTAGCATGTAAAGAAGGCTTAAAGTTGGACAATAAGGTGGTGTGCATGGGGATAGTGAGCCAACAAGATTCCAAATGGTCAAACTAGTTAGTTCCAAGCTAAATGATACCTACAAGCTTCAAGAGTGGGCTAATTAATCCAAGTAATAAGTAGGGTGGGCTTATACAAGTCCATTAACTCTTAAAAGGCCCAAGTTGCAAGTAGTTAGCAAGTAATCCAATAAAAGTCCATCTTAAGCCCAAGTAACTAACTAAAGGCCTTAGTTAATTAAAATGATTATTAAAATTAATCATGAATGTAAATAATATCTTAAAATATTATTCGTGCAAGTTCCGGGTGTCACAAAGACGTTTCGGGCATTTAAAGTTCAAGTACGGGCAATTAAAGCAACATGTAAATGTAATAACATACATTCGTTTAATCAAGCGTATTAATAATAATAATTATTAATAAATAACGTTGGTAAAACCAGGGTCGTTACACTTCGGATATGATTTAAATTTTGAAGTACTAAAGCATCCGGTACTTTGGATGGGGTTTGTTGGGCCCGATAGATCTATCTTTAGAGTTCGCGTCAATTAGGGTGTCTGTTCCCTAATTCTTAGATTACCAGACTTAATAAAAAGGGGCATATTCGATTTCGATAATTCAACCATAGAATGTAGTTTCACGTACTTGTGTCTATTTTGTAAATCATTTATAAAAATTACGCATGCATTCTCAGCCCAAAAATATAAAGGGTAAAAAGGCAAATGAAACTCACTTTCACAGATTTTTACTTCGTCGAGAAGTAAGACTTGGCCACTGGTTGATTCACGAACCTATAACAATATATACATATATATCAAAGTATGTTCAAAATATATTTACAACACTTTTAATATATTTTGATGTTTTAAGTTTATTAAGTCAGCTGTCCTCGTTAGTAACCTACAACTAGTTGTCCACAGTTAGATGTACAGAAATAAATCGATAAATATTATCTTGAATCAATCCACGACCCAGTGTATACGTATCTCAGTATTGATCACAACTCAAACTATATATATTTTGGAATCAACCTCAACCCTGTATAGCTAACTCCAACATTCACATATAGAGTGTCTATGGTTGTTCCGAAATATATATAGATGTGTCGACATGATAGGTCGAAACATTGTATACGTGTCTATGGTATTTCAAGATTACATAATATACAATACAAGTTGATTAAGTTATGGTTGGAATAGATTTGTTACCAATTTTCACGTAGCTAAAATGAGAAAAATTATCTAATCTTGTTTTACCCATAACTTCTTCATTTTAAATCCGTTTTGAGTGAATCAAATTGCTAAACAGAAAAAGTATAGGTTTATAAAAAATAAGTTACAAGTCGTTTTTGTAAAGGTAGTCATTTCAGTCGAAAGAACGACGTCTAGATGACCATTTTAAAAAACATACTTCCACTTTGAGTTTAACCATAATTTTTGGATATAGTTTCATGTTCATAATAAAAATCATTTTCCCAGAATAACAACTTTTAAATCAAAGTTTATCATAGTATTTAATTAACTAACCCAAAACAGCCCGCGGTGTTACTACGACGGCATAAATCCGGTTTTACGGTGTTTTTCGTGTTTCCAGGTTTTAAATCATTAAGTTAGCATATCATATAGATATAGAACATGTGTTTAGTTGATTTTAAAAGTCAAGTTAGAAGGATTAACTTTTGTTTGCGAACAAGTTTAGAATTAACTAAACTATGTTCTAGTGATTACAAGTTTAAACCTTCGAATAAGATAGCTTTATATGTATGAATCGAATGATGTTATGAACATCATTACTACCTTAAGTTCCTTGGATAAACCTACTGGAAAAGAGAAAAATAGATTTAGCATCAACGGATCCTTGGATGGCTCGAAGTTCTTGAAGCAGAATCATGACACGAAAACAAGTTCAAGTAAGATCATCACTTGAAATAAGATTGTTATAGTTATTGAAATTGAACCAAAGTTTGAATATGATTATTACCTTGTATTAGAATGATAACCTACTGTAAGAAACAAAGATTTCTTGAGGTTGGATGATCACCTTACAAGATTGGAAGTGAGCTAGCAAACTTGAAAGTATTCTTGATTTTATGAAACTAGAACTTTTGGAATTTATGAAGAACACTTAGAACTTGAAGATAGAACTTGAGAGAGATCAATTAAATGAAGAAAATTGAAGAATGAAAGTGTTTGTAGGTGTTTTTGGTCGTTAGTGTATGGATTAGATATAAAGGATATGTAATTTTGTTTTCATGTAAATAAGTCATGAATGATTACTCATATTTTTGTAATTTTATGAGATATTTCATGCTAGTTGCCAAATGATGGTTCCCACATGTGTTAGGTGACTCACATGGGCTGCTAAGAGCTGATCATTGGAGTGTATATACCAATAGTACATACATCTAAAAGCTGTGTATTGTACGAGTACGAATACGGGTGCATACGAGTAGAATTGTTGATGAAACTGAACGAGGATGTAATTGTAAGCATTTTTGTTAAGTAGAAGTATTTTGATAAGTGTATTGAAGTCTTTCAAAAGTGTATAAATACATATTAAAACACTACATGTATATACATTTTAACTGAGTCGTTAAGTCATCGTTAGTCGTTACATGTAAGTGTTGTTTTGAAACCTTTAAGTTAACGATCTCAATTAATGTTGTTAACCCATTGTTTATTATATCTAATGAGATGTTAAATTATTCTATTATCATGATATTATGATATATTAATATATCTTAATATGATATATATACATTTAAATGTCGTTACAATGATAATCGTTACATATATGCCTCGTTTCGAAATCCTTAAGTTAGTAGTCTTGTTTATATGTATATAACTCATTATTAATATACTTATAGAGATACTTAATTATCATAATCTCATGTTAACCATATGTATATCCATATATATATATCGTCATGTCGTTTTTACAAGTTTTAACGTTCGTGAATCGCCGGTCAACTTGGGTGGTCAATTGTCTATATGAAACATATTTCAATTAATCAAGTCTTAACAAGTTTGATTGCTTAACATGTTGGAAACATTTAATCATGTAAATATCAACCTCAATTAATATATATAAACATGGAAAAGTTCGGGTCACTACAGAACTGACTGATGACGTCTTTCTTTTCGCTTATCTCTACTCCGACTCGAGTAATATTCAACACTTCTGAAATACGATATTTTCTTTGAAGCCACAAATCATCTTCATCTTTGTTGATATGTTTCCTCCACATAAACTCATACCAATTCCTTTCACTTGCTGGAAGCAATCGTGAACCTATATAAGTAAACCTTTTACTCTTTGGTAATTCATTGATGCCGAAGATCTTGTAAGCATTTTCTTCGATGAATGTGTTTCGTAACGTTATAAAATCATGTTCTACTCCCAACAATAATCTTTGCTCCTGATTCTTAAAGAATATTCCATGATTGTATTTGAATCTGGAATTCACTGTTTCACTTGATGCAGATGTACCAGAAGTTGAACTTTCATTAGCATTTGTTGGATTTGAACTCGATAAGGGTGTTGAATTTGATGAATGACCAGTAGGATTTGTTGCATCATTATTTGGAACATCATCATCTTCAATATGATCAAAGATCTCATCTTCATTTGGATTAACATAAAGATTGTCTTCATCGTCATCAGAAGAATCCATTTCATCATCACTTTCTATTACTGGTTCAGGATTCTCTTCATCTACAATCTCTACATCTTCCGGAATTGAAGATACTGATGATAACTTGCTTAGAATGACAAATCCATCGTCATCCGTCTCTTCAAGATAGAAATCACTCAAGTTCAAATCCTCATCTACCAGTCCACTATCAGCCTCATTATGAACAATTGGAATTATAACTTGCTTAGGCTCCTTATCATCAATTTCATCATGTGTAGTAACCATTTCTGATTCCATCTGAACTTGTTGAGCTTGTGAAGCTAATGAAGACCTTACACCACCACCCTTAGTTGAAATGTTTACCGTTAGATATTCTCCATCTACTCCTTTCTCCCCCTCATGGCTATTCTGAGGATCAGAATCGTCATGTTCATCATCACGGTGAGGACTCAACGGAGAAGAGCAGGAATTAAGTGGATATCGAACACGAGCACGAAACAATGCTTGAAGCGAAGTGCGTCGAAGAACATCTATATTGACTCTAGAAAACATACGACTGAAATATTCTTGCTCCAAAGCATCATAGAAATGTGGTAAACGAGAAGGTGATGGTGGAAAAGTAACAATAGGAACACCAGCAGCAGCAACTGTTGAAGGCGATGTTGGTGGAAGTGTTTGAGTTGCCGTGAGGGCAGGTAAGGATGATTGTGCGGTATTATTCTTATATGTAGGGCTATACATACTACTAGTCAGATTCGTGATATCCTCTTCTGATGGAGGTTGGGTAACAACCGGAGTTGTCACCGGCGAAGTTTCTTTCGAAGCATCCGCCACCATGACTTTGGGCTCATGGGACTCTGACAAAGTAGCAGGACTACCCGTCGGTTTAGTTCTCGTAGAGATATTGCTATCCCCGACTCCTGAAATCATTGATATACCATGAGGTGGCACATCTCTTTCAGTTAAAGACTCTTCCTCCAGACCCTGAGATTCAGAATCCGGAAGAGAAGTGGTTTGAACCAATGGTTCACTTTCATGAACCAAGGGAACAGTCTGCTGGAAGTCTGATAAATATCCCGAAGGATTGTCATGTTGACTCATTTCCATGGGACGCGGAAGATCTTCCTCATCAAGATAAGCCGGACCTCGAGACCCTGTTGTACGTTGAGGTACAGGAGGATTTCCAGCCGATACGCAGGGTGCCTTTTCAAGATTTTTCGGCTCCCCTTCGGCCGTTCTGGACTTCAATGATTGAGTTTCCTCAATCGATTGAGTCAACGCAGACTTTACTGCAGAGGAAGACTTTACTTCCTTAGATGCCGAAGCACCTTGCTTTGTAGGATTTATTATTAAGTCCTGCTTAGATTGGATGGGCTTCGTGGTCTTTTTACCATCCGTGCTTTTAGATCTCTTGCCTACCGAAGCTTGCGCTTCTTTAGCGTAGGGCTTACTGTTATTCTTGGATGTGATATGGAGATAGGTGAGGGTGACCTAATTGGCTCTTGGTCTTGGTCCGTATCACCAATGGTTGGAGTAACTGTTTGGCGGACGATGGGTGTCGAAGTCCTAGATCCAGTTAGTCGTTGGGTTGGTGGAGTTTGAATCATCTCATCTGGCATGTATCGAGTTCTCTTAGGAGAATGTTCAGGAGATGATTCAGATGCTGTTGCTGAAGTGTCACTGCTTACTTCGGATGTTGTGGAAAGGGTTGGTTCAATCTTAGTTGGACTAGGTTCCCTGATCCTCACGGGTTGAGCTTGGTGTGCTACCCTAGATCGTTTGAGGTTCACCCTAAGTGGAGGATTAGCTGGCTCGAGTGGTTGAATTACAGGTTCATCTACAACCTCTGGGGCTGGAACCACGGCAGGTTCAACTTGTTCTTGTTGTACCGGGTTCGGAAGAGGTATTCCTACAGCCTGAAAATAAGAACGCATACGAGCTTCTTGGGGTTCAGCTAGCCTCACTAGCCAATTTGGAATTGGCGCAGTGAATTGATTATCAGACACCATAGGGGTATTCATCTTCAGCTCTCCAAACCTTTTCATCTGTAATCCATGTGTACCTGGTACAAATATATTTGCATTTCTGCAAGCATTTATAGCATCATGGTTAAATATACAGAAAAACTTTTCGCAAGGGATGTATGAACCCCTTGGCTTATCAACTTGAGCTTGAACCAGATCCCATAAAAGCTCAACATAGTCAGGAGCCTCTACTCTTATGAAAGAGTAGAATACTTTCAGCATTGGCACAGTCAAGCTATTAGATCCACTCCTTGTCATCAGCAAGCATCTGTTGATGATTGAGAAGATCACATACCACCTTGAGTGCAGATATTTATTCTGAAACTTAGCTGGTGGAACGTTGGTAGCTCTAACATAACCAAGATCAAAGACAGAAGTCATCATTTGCTGAGTAGCAGGAAAAGCAGGAGCATTCTGTACAAGAGGAAGTCTGAAGACCCTCCTGAAATCAGCTTTAGTGAAACTCCTCCTCCCTTGAACTCCTCTTAGTTGAAATTCAAAACGAGCTTGTGTTCCCTCTGGATTTTCAGTAGTAGGTTGTGTAGCTTCCACAAACCTAATTGTTCTATTAAGTAACTCCAGATCTGTTACAGCTACACTGGCAGTAGTATTGAGAGCAGGCCACAGTGTGTGCCTCTCTAGAATTGCTGTCCAGTAGTTGCAGGTTATGCTGGTTTCAGAGTTGATGAAGTGATTGTTCGCCATTTAGCTGTATAAATAAGAAATAGAAGACCACAAGATATTTAATAAAAAGCATATATCTCTATTCTTATTTGCCTTTGAAATCCTTTTTATATTTTTAATTTTTAAGATTTTTATGGTTTTTCAAAAATATAAAAGTCTTTTATTCTCAAATATGAACAAATAATTGACAACCATGACATTCATATGATATTCATCTTAGTACAAAATCATCATGCAAAGTCAATTATACCACACAAGGACTCAGAACAACACTTAGTCAATTTTTAAACACATTTCAAGCAGATTCGGTAGTTATGAAAACTTTAGATTCTGTAACCAAATAAGCTTGAGTTTTCATATCAGAAAGATATAGAATAAACATGTTAAGTGTTTGAAGATAAAAATCAGAAAATTTCAAGGTACCAAATTTCAGACTCGGTATCAAGAAAGAAAACCAGATTCGGTATCTTCAACAATTAACAGAAAGTCACTCAAACATGCATATTCTATCATATATCAAGTAATATCACAACCATGATCAATTAACCATTCAATTACAAGTATATTAACATGTTAATTGTATGAACAAACTGTAGTGACCCGAACTTTTCCATGTTTATATATATTAATTGAGATTGATATTTACATGATTAAATGTTTCCAACATGTTAAGAAATCAAACTTGTTAAGACTTGATTAATTGAAATATGTTTCATATAGACAATTGACCACCCAAGTTGACCGGCGATTCACGAACGTTAAAACTTGTAAAAACGACATGACGATATATATATGGATATACATATGGTTAACATGAGATTATGATAAGTAAGTATCTCCATAAGTATATTAACAATGAGTTATATACATATAAACAAGACTACTAACTTAAGGATTTCGAAACGAGACATATATGTACCGATTATCGTTGTAACGACATTTAAATGTATATATATTATATTAAGATATATTAATATATCATAATATCATGATAATATAATAATTTAACATCTCATTAGATATAATAAACAATGGGTTAACAACATTAATTGAGATCGTTAACTTAAAGGTTTCAAAACAACACTTACATGTAACGACTAACGATGACTTAACGACTCAGTTAAAATGTATATACATGTAGTGTATTTAGATGTATTAAAATACTTTTGGAAGACTTCAAGACATATATCAAAACACTCATACTTAACGAAAATGGTTACAGTTACTTTCCCATTCTTTTCTTTCATCAAGAATTCTAGTCGTATTCTTACCCGTATTATACACAGCTTCAAAACGTACTTACTATGGGTATATACCAATAGGAACTAGCATGGGATTCCACTCTTGATTATGTCATGTATGACTAATCAATTTTAACTTCTACCATGAGCTAGTCAACTAACTAGAACTCCTTTTAACCCCACTCACCACTCACCAATTACCACTCATCATTCACTCCATTTCACTTTCAATTCTCTTTCTAATTCTCTCTCAACACACACACACTATTATGAATGTATTTTTCCAGTAGTTAATCATCATCTTCATCAAAAATCACTTCAAGAATCAAGCTATAATCATCATAGGAAAAACACTTCAAGAACACTTCAAAAATCCCTTCAAGTTTACTAATTTACTTCCAAGCTTTCTAATCCATTCCAAGTAATCATCTAAGATCAAGAAACCTTTGTTATATACAGTAGGTTATCTTTCTTATTCAAGGTAATATTCATATTTAAACTTTGATTCAATTTCTATAACTATAAACTATCTTAATTCGAGTAAAAATCTTACTTGAACTTGTTTTTGTGTCATGATCCTACTTCAAGAACTTTCAAGCCATCCAAGATCCTTTGAAGCTAGATCATTTCTTGTCACTTACAGTAGGTTTACCTACTAAACTTGAGGTAGTAATGATGTTCATAACATCATTCGATTCATATATATAAAACTATCTTATTCGAAGGTTTAAACTCGTAATCACTAGAACATAGTTTAGTTAATTCTAAACTTGTTCGCAAACAAAAGTTAATCCTTCTAACTTGACTTTTAAAATTAACTAAACACATGTTCTATATCTATATGATATGCTAACTTAATGATTTAAAACCTGGAAACACGAAAAACACCGTAAAACCAGATTTACGCCGTCGTAGTAACACCGCGGGCTGTTTTGGGTTAGTTAATTAAAAACTATGATAAACTTTGATTTAAAAGTTGTTATTCTGAGAAAATGATTTTTATTATGAACATGAAACTATGTCCAAAAATTATGGTTAAACTCAAAGTGGAAGTATGTTTTCTAAAATGGTCATCTAGACGTCGTTCTTTCGACTGAAATGACTACCTTTACAAAAACGACTTGTAACTTATGTTTCCGACTATAAACCTATACTTTTTCTGTTTAGATTCATAAAATAGAGTTCAATATGAAACCATAGCAATTTGATTCACTCAAAACGGATTTAAAATGAAGAAGTTATGGGTAAAACAAGATTGGATAATTTTTCTCATTTTAGCTACGTGAAAATTGGTAACAAATCTATTCCAACCATAACTTAATCAACTTGTATTGTATATTATGTAATCTTGAGAAACCATAGACATGTATACAATGTTTCGACCTATCATGTCGACACATCTATATATATTTCGGAACAACCATAGACACTCTATATGTGAATGTTGGAGTTAGCTATACAGAGTTGAGGTTGATTCCAAAATATATATAGTTTGAGTTGTGATCAATACTGAGATACGTATACACTGGGTCGTGGATTGATTCAAGATAATATTTATCGATTTATTTCTGTACATCTATCTGTGGACAACTAGTTGTAGGTTACTAACGAGGACAGCTGACTTAATAAACTTAAAACACCAAAATATATTAAAAGTGTTGTAAATATATTTTGAACATACTTTAATATATATGTATATATTGTTATAGGTTCGTGAATCAACAGTGGCCAAGTCTTACTTCTCGACGAAGTAAAAAATCTGTGAAAGTGAGTTATAGTCCCACTTTTAAAATCTAATATTTTTGGGATGAGAATACATGCAGGTTTTATAAATGATTTACAAAATAGACACAAGTACGTGAAACTACATTCTATGGTTGAATTATCGAAATCGAATATGCCCCTTTTTATTAAGTCTGGTAATCTAAGAATTAGGGAACAGACACCCTAATTGACGCGAATCCTAAAGATAGATCTATTGGGCCTAACAAACCCCATCCAAAGTACCGGATGCTTTAGTACTTCGAAATTTATATCATATCCGAAGGGTGTCCCGGAATGATGGGGATATTCTTCTATATGCATCTTGTTAATGTCGGTTACCAGGTGTTCACCATATGAATGATTTTTATCTCTATGTATGGGATGTGTATTGAAATATGAAATCTTGTGGTCTATTGTTACGATTTGATATATATAGGTTAAACCTATAACTCACCAACATTTTTGTTGACGTTTAAAGCATGTTTATTCTCAGGTGAATATTAAGAGCTTCCGCTGTTGCATACTAAAATAAGGACAAGATTTGGAGTCCATGTTCTGCATTCAAGAAACTGATTTCGATGTAACATATTTGTATTGTAAACCATTATGTAGTGGTCGTGTGTAAACAGGATATTTTAGATTATCATTATTTGATAATCTAAGTAAAGCTTTTTAAACCTTTATTTATGAAATAAAGGTTATGGTTTGTTTTAAAAATGAATGCAGTCTTTGAAAAACGTCTCATATAGAGGTCAAAACCTCGCAACGAAATCAATTAATATGGAACGTTTTTAATCAATAAGAACGGGACATTTCAGTTGGTATCCGAACGTTGGTCTTAGAGAACCAGAATTTTGCATTAGTGTGTCTTATCGAGTTTGTTAGGATGCATTAGTGAGTCTGGACTTCGACCGTGTTTACTTGAAAAATGATTGCTTAACAAATTTTGTTGGAAACTATATATTTTTAACATGTGAATATTATGTGATATATTAATCTCTTAACGCGTTTGATATTATGTGATAGATGTCTACCTCTAGAACAAGTCCCATTGACTCACCTAATAATAATGAAGAGTCAAATGTAAATTGGAATGATTCGTGGACTGATTCACAAGTTCCCGAAGAGGAACCGGAAGAAGAGTCGGAACCGGAAGAAGAATCGGAACCGGAAGAAGAATCGGAACCGAATGAAGAAATAGAACCGGTGGGGGAAATTATAAAAGGGTTAAGTAAAAGAAAATCCTCAACCAACCGACCAAGGTTAAAAAGGCAAAATAGAGATGTTATAGAAATTACCCCAACTGAATTTAAAAAGGCAAAAGAAAATAATAAGGGAAAGGGCATAAAAATAGAGAAATCTAATTCCAACCCCGATGAACTTTATATGTATCGTCAACCCCCGAAGTCCTTAAGTTGTAACAATGACCCGGGAACCTCTAAACCACCAGGTTTTTCTAAACCAATGTGGAAAATGACGGCTCGTATTAGGGGAACATCATATATCCCTAGAAACTTGGCAAAACGAACCAAAACCGAAGAAGAAGAAACAAGCGAGTTGGAATAAGATAGTTGTATTCGTGTGGTGTAATATATGTAATATAGTGTGCTTATGCTTTATGATATATGTAAAAATTGCTTGTATTAATAAGTATTTTTTTTTTATGAATCTAACTCTTGTCTATTTTACAGTATAAAAACACAAAATGGATAGACAACCCAATATTTTAAGAGACCTACCCGGAGACATGATTGATGAAATCTTGTCTAGAGTCGGTCAGAATTCTTCGGCACAACTATTTAAGGCGAGATCAGTTTGTAAGACATTCGAAGAACGTTCCAAGAATGCCTTGGTTTATAAAAGGCTTTCGTTCGAAAGATGGGGGATATCACATTGGGAAATCCATAAGTTACGATGTGTTTACTTTGACGCATATATTGCGGGGAACCCAAATGCTATTTTACGCAATGGGTTAAGAAATTATTTTGACTCAATATATCTGAATATTGGACTTCGTGATTTAGAAAAAGCGGCTAACATGCAACATAAAGAAGCATGTTATGCTTACGGATTAGTAATTTCTCACCAAAGTGAGAACAAGAACATCGGCCTACAACTATTAAACAAAACGTTCCCACAAGTGACGGAGTCGGTAATTGGGGTAAGAAATGAGGTTTTTAGATTGTTACGGGACTGTTGGACATTACGTAACCCTCGTCCCTTTGACGACGTTACAACACGCTGTCTTATCAACGGCCATAACGGTTATGTTCCACAAGACCAAGGATGGGAAGTAATCCTAGTAAAACCAGAATGCATGACTTGTTTCTGGACGTATGAATTACGTGTCTTTATTGCCTTTGCTGAACGACTTGTGTACTAGCTAGAATTATCTTCACAACCATCTTGTATCAAATTTATTGTGTGCTATATTTCATGCTATATGTAAAATAAGTGGTATTGTAAGTTTGTAAAATATTGTGTAAAAGTTTGAACGCGAAATATTATTATAATCAGTTTTTCATATAGAATTGTAGTAGTTGAATTGTATATTAGCTACTAAGTATGAACTTAACGGGTAGGTACTACCCGAATTTAAACTTATAAAACGCTAATATGAAGAAAAAGCTTTTATAAATGAGTTCATATTATGCTACGAAATACTATTAACTACTCTTAATATTCTGTATGATTAACTTGTTCCATTTGACTATTTTGAAGGAAATGGCACCGACTACTCGACACACCGTGAATATGAATGAAGAGGAATTCCGTACTTTTCTAGCTTCAAACATAGCCGCAGTACAGGCTGCGCTACATACCAACAATAACCTTGGATCTAGCAGTACAGGAAATCGTGTAGGATGCACCTACAAAGAATTCACTGCCTGCAAACCTTTGGAATTTGATGGAACTGAAGGACCGATCGGATTGAAACGGTGGACCGAGAAGGTCGAATCGGTGTTTGCCATAAGTAAGTGTACTGAAGAGGACAAAGTGAAGTACGCTACGCATACCTTCACAGGTTCTGCGTTAACATGGTGGAATACCTATCTAGAGCAAGTGGGACAAGACGATGCGTACGCACTACCGTGGTCAGCATTTAAGCACTTGATGAACGAGAAGTACCGTCCCAGAACCGAGGTCAATAAGCTCAAGACAGAACTTAGAGGGTTACGAACCCAAGGATTTGATATTACCACGTACGAAAGACGATTCACAGAATTGTGCCTATTGTGTCCGGGAGCATTCGAAGATGAGGAAGAGAAGATCGACGCGTTTGTGAAAGGATTACCGGAAAGAATCCAAGAAGATATAAGTTCACACGAGCCCGTCTCCATACAACAGGCATGTAGAATGGCTCACAAACTAGTGAACCAGATTGAAGAAAGAATTAAAGAACAGACTGCTGAAGAGGCCAATGTGAAGCAAGTCAAAATAAAGTGGGAGGAAAACGGTGATAAGAATCACCAATACAACAACAACAGCAATTACAACAATAATCGCAACAATTATCCCAACAGTCGCAACATCAATCGCAACTACAACAAACGGCCCAACAACAACAACAACAACAACAACAACAACAACAACAACAGCAACTACAACAATCATCCCAACAACAATAATAACCGCAACAACAACAACAATCAGAAGCAGCTATGCCAAAGGTGTGAAAAGTATCACTCGGGGTTCTGCACCAAATTTTGCAACAAGTTTAAAAGAAATGGTCATAGCGAGGCGAAGTGTGAGGTCTACAGACCAGGGGTTAATAGAACGAAAGGAACAAATGGTGTCGGAACGAGTAATGGCGGAGCAAGTAGTGTCGGAGCAAGTTATGCCAATGTAGTTTGTTATAAATGTGGAAAACCGGGCCACATTATTAGAAATTGCCCGAACCAGGAGAACACGAATGGACAAGGCCGCGGAAGAGTTTTCAATATTAATGCGGCAGAGGCACAGGAAGACCCGGAGCTTGTTACGGGTACGTTTCTTATTGACAATAAATCTGCTTACGTTTTATTTGACTCAGGTGCGGATAGAAGCTATATGAGTAGAGATTTTTGTGCTAAATTAAGTTGTCCATTGATGCCTTTGGATAGTAAATTTTTACTCGAATTAGCAAATGGTAAATTAATTTCAGCAGATAATATATGTCGGAATCGAGAAATTAAACTGGTTAGCGAAACATTTAAGATTGATTTGATACCAGTAGAGTTAGGGAGTTTTGATGTGATAATCGGTATGGACTGGTTGAAAGAAGTGAAAGCAGAGATCGTTTGTTACAAAAATGCAATTCGCATTATACGAGAAAAAGGAAAACCATTAATGGTGTACGGAGAAAAGGGCAACACGAAGCTACATCTTATTAGTAATTTGAAGGCACAAAAACTAATAAGAAAAGGTTGCTATGCTGTTCTAGCACACGTTGAGAAAGTACAAACTGAAGAAAAGAGCATCAATGATGTTCCCATTGCAAAAGAATTTCCCGATGTATTTTCGAAAGAATTACCGGGATTACCCCCACATCGATCCGTTGAATTTCAAATAGATCTTGTACCAGGAGCTGCACCAATAGCTCGTGCTCCTTACAGACTCGCACCCAGCGAGATGAAAGAACTGCAAAGCCAATTACAAGAACTTTTAGAGCGTGGTTTCATTCGACCAAGCACATCACCGTGGGGAGCTCCTATTTTGTTTGTCAAGAAGAAAGATGGTACATTCAGGTTGTGTATCGACTACCGAGAGTTGAACAAACTTATCATCAAGAACCGCTACCCACTACCGAGAATCGACGACTTATTTGATCAACTACAAGGCTCGTCTGTTTATTCAAAGATTGACTTACGTTCCGGGTATCATCAAATGCGGGTGAAAGAAGATGATATTCCAAAGACTGCTTTCAGAACACGTTACGGTCATTACGAGTTTATGGTCATGCCGTTTGGTTTAACTAATGCACCAGCTGTGTTCATGGACCTTATGAACCGAGTGTGTGGACCATACCTTGACAAGTTTGTCATTGTTTTCATTGATGACATACTTATTTACTCAAAGAATGACCAAGAACACGATGAACATTTGAGAAAGGTGTTAGAAGTATTGAGGAATGAAGAATTGTACGCTAAGTTTTCAAAGTGTGCATTTTGGTTGGAAGAAGTTCAATTCCTCGGTCACATAGTGAACAAAGAAGGTATTAAGGTGGATCCGGCAAAGATAGAAACTGTTGAAAAGTGGGAAACTCCGAAAACTCCAAAACACATACGCCAGTTTTTAGGACTAGCTGGTTACTACAGAAGGTTCATCCAAGACTTTTCCAGAATAGCAAAACCCTTGACTGCATTAACGCATAAAGGGAAGAAATTTGAATGGAATGATGAACAAGAGAAAGCGTTTCAGTTATTGAACAAAAAGCTAACTACGGCACCTATATTGTCATTGCCTGAAGGGAATGATGATTTTGTGATTTATTGTGACGCATCAAAGCAAGGTCTCGGTTGTGTATTAATGCAACGAACGAAGGTGATTGCTTATGCGTCTAGACAATTGAAGATTCACGAACAAAATTATACGACGCATGATTTGGAATTAGGCGCGGTTGTTTTTGCATTAAAGACTTGGAGGCACTACTTATATGGGGTCAAAATTATTATATATACCGAACACAAAATTCTTCAACACATATTTAATCAGAAACAACTGAATATGAGGCAGCGTAGGTAGATTGAATTATTGAATGATTATGACTTTGAGATTCGTTACCACCCGGGGAAGGCAAATGTGGTAGCCGATGCCTTGAGCAGGAAGGACAGAGAACCCATTCGAGTAAAATCTATGAATATAATGATTCATAATAACCTTACTACTCAAATAAAGGAGGCGCAACAAGGAGTTTTAAAAGAAGGAAATTTAAAGGATGAAATACCCAAAGGATTGGAGCAGCATCTTAATATTCGAGAAGACGGAACCCGGTATAGGGCTGAAAGGATTTGGGTACCAAAATTTGGAGATATGAGAGAAATGGTACTTAGAGAAGCTCATAGAACCAGATACTCAATACATCCTGGAACGGGGAAGATGTACAAGGATCTCAAGAAATATTTTTGGTGGCCGGGTATGAAAGCCGATGTTGCTAAATACGTAGGAGAATGTTTGACGTGTTCTAAGGTCAAAGATGAGCATCAGAAACCATCAGGTCTACTTCAACAACCCGAAATCCCAGAATGGAAATGGGAAAACATTACCATGGATTTCATCACTAAATTGCCAAGGACTACAAGTGGTTTTGATACTATTTCGGTAATAGTTGATCGTCTCACCAAATCAGCACACTTCCTGCCAATAAGAGAAGATGACAAGATGGAGAAGTTAGCACGACTGTATTTGAAGGAAGTCGTCTCCAGACATGGAATACCAATCTCTATTATCTCTGATAGGGATGGCAGATTTATTTCAAGATTCTGGCAGACATTACAGCAAGCATTAGGAACTCGTCTAGACATGAGTACTGTCTATCATCCACAAACTGATGGGCAGAGTGAAAGGACGATACAAACGCTTGAAGACATGCTACGAGCATGTGTTATTGATTTAGGAAACAGTTGGGATTGACATCTACCGTTAGCAGAATTTTCCTACAAAAACAGCTACCATTCAAGCATTGAGATGGCGCCGTTTAAAGCACTTTATGGTAGAAAGTGCAGGTCCCCGATTTGTTGGAGTGAAGTGGGGGATAGACAGATTATGGGTTCGGAGATTTTACAAGAAACTACCGAGAAGATCATCCAAATTCAACAACGGTTGAAAACCGCCCAAAGTCGACAAAAGAGCTACGCTGACATTAAAAGAAAAGATATAGAATTTGAAATTGGAGAGATGGTCATGCTTAAAGTTGCACCTTGGAAAGGCGTTGTTCGATTTGGTAAACGAGGGAAATTAAATCCAAGGTATATTGGACCATTCAAGATTATTGATCGTGTCGGACCAGTAGCTTACCGACTTGAGTTACCTCAACAACTTGCGGCTGTACATAACACTTTCCACGTCTCGAATTTGAAGAAATGTTTTGCTAAAGAAGATCTCACTATTCCGTTAGATGAAATCCAAATCAACGAAAAAATTCAATTCATCGAAGAACCCATCGAAATAATGGATCGTGAGGTTAAAAGACTTAAGCAAAACAAGATACCAATTGTTAAGGTTTGATGGAATGCTCGTAGAGGACCCGAGTTCACCTGGGAGCGTGAAGATCAAATGAATAAGAAATACCCGCATCTATTTCCAGAAGATTCGTCAACACCTTCAACAGCTTAAAATTTCGGGACGAAATTTATTTAACGGGTAGGTACTGTAGTGACCCGAATTTTTCCATGTTTATATATATTAATTGAGATTGATATTTACATGATTAAATGTTTCCAACATGTTAAGCAATCAAACTTGTTAAGACTTGATTAATTGAAATATGTTTCATATAGACAATTGACCACCCAAGTTGACCGGCGATTCACGAACGTTAAAACTTATAAAAACGACATGACGATATATATATGGATATACATATGGTTAACATGAGATTATGATAAGTAAGTATCTCCATAAGTATATTAACAATGAGTTATATACATATAAACAAGACTACTAACTTAAGGATTTCGAAACGAGACATATATGTAACGATTATCGTTGTAACGACATTTAAATGTATATATATCATATTAAGATATATTAATATATCATAATATCATGATAATATAATAATTTAACATCTCATTAGATATAATAAACAATGGGTTAACAACATTAATTGAGATCGTTAACTTAAAGGTTTCAAAACAACACTTACATGTAACGACTAACGATAACTTAACGACTCAGTTAAAATGTATATACATGTAGTGTATTTAGTTGTATTAAAATACTTTTGGAAGACTTCAAGACATATATCAAAACACTCATACTTAACAAAAATGGTTACAGTTACTTTCCCATTCTTTTCTTTCATCAAGAATTCTAGTCGTATTCTTACCCGTATTATACACAGCTTCAAAACGTACTTACTATGGGTATATACCAATAGGAACTAGCATGGGATTCCACTCTTGATTATGTCATGTATGACTAATTAATTTTAACTTCTACCATGAGCTAGTCAACTAACTAGAACTCCTTTTAACCCCACTCACCACTCACCAATTACCACTCATCATTCACTCAATTTCACTTCCAATTCTCTTTCTAATTCTCTCTCAACACACACACACTATTATGAATGTATTTTTCCAGTAGTTAATCATCATCTTCATCAAAAATCACTTCAAGAATCAAGCTATAATCATCATAGGAAGAACACTTCAAGAACACTTCAAAAATCCCTTCAAGTTTACTAATTTACTTCCAAGCTTTCTAATCCATTCCAAGTAATCATCTAAGATCAAGAAACCTTTTTTATATACAGTAGGTTATCTTTCTTATTCAAGGTAATATTCATATTCAAACTTTGATTCAATTTCTATAACTATAAACTATCTTAATTCGAGTAAAAATCTTACTTGAACTTGTTTTTGTGTCATGATCCTACTTCAAGAACTTTCAAGCCATCCAAGATCCTTTGAAGCTAGATCATTTCTTGTCACTTCCAGTAGGTTTACCTACTAAACTTGAGGTAGTAATGATGTTCATAACATCATTCGATTCATATATATAAAACTATCTTATTCGAAGGTCTAAACTCGTAATCACTAGAACATAGTTTAGTTAATTCTAAACTTGTTCGCAAACAAAAGTTAATCTGTAACGACCCGGAAATTTCTGACCAAATTTAAACCTTATTCTTTATATGTTTCCGACACGATAAGCAAAATCTGTAATTTTGAGTCTAGAAAGTTTGAAATCTATATTTGAATAATTAGTTACCCTTTGACCATGCCCGGCGATTCACGAACAACTGTTTGTAAATAGACATATATATATATATATATATATATATATATATATATATATATATATATATATATATATATATATATATATATATATATATATATATATATATATATATATTTATGTTAGTAATCAATTGTATGAAATTATTATTATAAATAAATATGTAAAATAATATATAGAATAGTTAAATTGTTAATATATATGTGTAACTCCTATAATATATATGTAGTATTATATATTAAACATATAAATATTAAATATTAATATGGGTATTATTGTTGTTCTTATATATAGTACATAAATATGGAATTTGATGTATTAATTACTGTTATTATTATTATTACTTCAGAACTATTATAATTATTATGTTTAATTAAAAAAATATATATAATTAGTATTGTAAGTGATGATATTATCTTTATCACTATCATTTGTTATTATATATTATTATAAAGAAGTATCATTATTATAAATTATTATCATTTATCATATTAACTACTAGAAAAGGATAAGATTAATTATTATTATCATTAATATTATTATAATCATCGTTAT
Organism: Rutidosis leptorrhynchoides; assembly: GCF_046630445.1. Taxonomy (NCBI): domain Eukaryota; kingdom Viridiplantae; phylum Streptophyta; class Magnoliopsida; order Asterales; family Asteraceae; genus Rutidosis; species Rutidosis leptorrhynchoides. Next base: position 401,404,351 of record NC_092336.1, on the reverse strand, counting down.
TATTAGTAAGATTATTGTTATAAATTTTATAGTAATTAAAATCATTTTTTTTTCTTATTAATATTACTTTAATAATAATATTATTGATATTATTATTATTTCTAATATTAAATATATTAACAGTATTTAATATTAATAATTAAATTTACTAAACTATTAATAATTAAATTTACTAAACTATAAATAATAAACTTTTATAAATATCAGATGAATAAAACAAATAAATCGCTTTCTCTTCTATTTTTTTTTACCTGGATATCTGTTTACCCGTGATCTTCCTCTGTCAGTACATACATGTTGTATAAAACAAACAATCGGATCAGATTGCTGAAAAAGAAACTCGTTTTCCACTGCCTTTTATCAATGATAATTACTTCCAAAATTAAACAGAAAAAAAAGAAAAAAGAAAAACAAACCGTCCCTCTGTTTCATGTAAATTTTTTCAATTCTTCGAATTCTTAGAAATTTCAAAAATCCATTAATGCAGTCTAATTGGAAATCTCTTGTTTAAATTATATGTAAAGTTTCAGGTCCTAATTTTCGATATCTAATTCCAATTTGGAAGACAAAGTATTTATAAGAAATAGTCAAACTTCCGTTCTTAATTAAAATTCGAAATTCCTGTTATGAATTAAGTCGAATTGAAAATTTCTAAGGTTTCTAGAATTCATTTGAAATATATTTCGTGTTTTAGTCTTTGCCTAATACGTTCTTACAAACGAAATCACTAATTTTTTTTTTTTTATGAAACAGCGACAGTAGCAGCGGTATTCTTTTAGAAATATATAATTTTTTTTTTCAAACCCATTTAATCACCTATAATTGAATATATGTTAGTCATTAAATCCTAAATTCGATTTAGGAATTGTTAGTAAGATTAAGAGGGTGTTTAAATGATTCGTATTAATATGAGGAAGAAGAAGGGTGAACGAAACAGACGGGTTATAAACAAATAGTTTGGGTTTAATCCAGAAAAACTAAAATGGACGAGTGGTTAAATGATGTTGCGGGTTAACAGGAGGTCGGGGGTTCGAGCCTCGGGAGAGCCAATAATTTTTTTGACGATTTTACTAAAGGTAGTCTATATATTTTATTTCTATTATTATTACTTATTACATATCATTAAGTATGGTTATTATTATTATCTAAATATTATTATTATTATCAATATTACTATTGTTGTTATTGTTATGATTATTATTAGTATCACCTATAATATTATTATTAAAGATAATTATGTTTATGAAAATAAAAGCTTTAAGAATATCATTAAGATTATAAGTATGTTTTAAACGTATTAACAAAATTATATAAATATTCATATATAACATGTTAAATATTTTTATTAAAAATACCAATCAAACATATTTTTTTTACTATATAAATGTTAAGTATTTTGAAAATATACACAAATCAAATAAATATAGTATATAATTTAGGATAGTATATAAAAACTTATTCGACTCTGATTATGTGTATTAATATATATATAAATGATATAGGTTCGTGAATCCGAGACCAACTTTATAATTGATCAATGGTGTTATTTGTATTTTTACTACAAAATACAGTATGGTGAGTATATAGTTCCCTTTTAACTCTAAATATTTTGGGCTGAGAATACATGCGCTGTTTTTATAAATGATTTATGTTATGGACACAAGTGATCAAAAATATAAATTCTACGTTGAGTTGTACCATGGCATATCTCTTTATACTTGGTAGCTAATATTTACGTGAGGAGCGTAAACGCGAATCCTGTTGATAGATCTATCGGGCCTGACAACCCTAACCGGGCTGGACGACCAGTTTTAAATGGTTGCACAGTACTTCGTTTCATTATTACACTTGGTACGGTGTAGGGTTTATTTAAGAATATGCTGCTGTGATTTAAATGTTAAGTATGGTTACCAAGTGCTCAACGACTTTTCATACACGAGGAGTGTATTATGTATAAACATGAAATCTTGTGGTCCATAGTTATAACGCTGCTAGCATCAAACCTATATATCTCACCAACTTTATGTTGACGTTTTTAAGCATGTTATTCTCAGGTACGAATTAAGTCTTCCGCTGTGTATTTGCTCATGTTAAGGACATTACTTGGAGTCGATCATCGCAATGGGACCAAATGTTGATGACTTCGTCCAGGAGGATTAGGACGGGTCTTTACAGTTGGTATCAGAGCGGTGGTCTTAGTGAACCAGGTCTTGCATTAGTGCGTCTAACTAGCAGCTGTTAGGATACATTAATGAGTCTGGACTTCGACCGTGCCTGCATGTCAAAAGTTTTGCTTATCATTTCTAGTCGTAAATTATTTGCTTATCATCCTTAGGGAATTGCCTGCTTATCATTCATAAGTCTAGACACGTCTTACTGCATTTAGTGCATCGATAGTGTATAGACAAAATTCATATTTTAGCATATATGTTACTTTGGACTTTAGTTGACATCTTTTCAAAGATTCTCCGTAATTTACGGGATTTTGGTATTATATATATACATATGTAAAGTATGTATTGAAGAGTACCAAATCTAACTTCTATAATCTATTTCATACCAAAAATTCATTTTTCCGATTATACAAGATGGATTCCGCATCTAGTTCGAATTCCTCAGATTATGACAACTATGCCGATATGGATTTTCATTCAAGCTCCGAAGGCAGCGTCACCGGAATGGATCAACCAATCTCCCATCATCTATTCTGGATGAATTGGGGGTGGGTTCGTAATATACTAAGTCACTGGAGACATGAAGAGGGTGATCCCTTCCATCCACCAAATTGCCCTCTTGGCGATGAACCTGAAGCACTTACCGGCGAACCTGTTCGAGAAACCATTTTCTCTCTCATTTCTAGAGTATCTCGTCACGATTATATACTATCCCATATTTCAGATCTTGTTCATTCGCTCACTCCAACCACCAATCATCCCGGTGTACTAGCAGAAGTTAACGAACTTCGCGCTCGCGTGACGGCTTTGGAGAATATGGTGCGAAGGTTACAAACACCAGCAGCAGCACCAGCAGCATAATCCGTACCACCATCATCAACACCGACAGTACCCATATCACCCTCAACCACAACCGCGTCGTAAACCTCAACATCACAATTTGTACCTCGGATATCAACATCACACACCTCAATATCACTATCTGTACTTCGAGTATGATCTTCGTTTTACATATCATTCTATATCGATTATCTTCGCTTTACTTATCGTTCTATCTCATTTATCTTCGTTCAACATGGTAATTATGTAATCTTTAATGTTTTAGAGATCATGTAATCAAGTATTAACGATAAATCAAAAAAAAAAAAAAATTTAATATCTTATTGACTCATTAGATCCATGATTACATCTGAAGAAAATATATATACAAGTATATTTTCATAAAGATTGTAATTAAAAAAAAAATTCTTTCGTACAAACTTTAATGATGAAAATATTTTAATGGGTAGGTAGTACCCGAGGAATATTTAGATCTCACATTAATAAGTTATAGTGTATATTCTTCGAATCTGATTCAACGGTCATTTGCTATTCTACTTACAACCACCGATTTTCGTATCTGTTCACCACCGAATAACCATTTTTATTCAAATTTCATATTTGGATTTTGACCTATCAGAATCCAACAAGTGGCATAACTAAGAAAACATTGGACAAAATAAAATTTGTTAGAAACAAACGTATTAACTAATTGAAATATTGTTAAGATTCCACGCTAACTGTTCCTAGCTAACTGTTCCCAGCTAACTGATTAACATTTAATTTATCGCAATTTATATTATCGCAATTTACATTCTCGCAATTTTAATTATCGTCATTTAATTTCTGTTATTTATTTTACGCACTATAAATAACGGAACACGTATACAAGGTTTCGATCTATCATATCGATCCATCTATATATATATTTCGGAACAACCATAGACACTCTATATGTGAATGTTGGAGTTGGCTATACAGGGTTGGAGTTGATTCCAAAATATATTTATGGTTTGAGTTGTGATCGACACTGAGACCGGTACACGGGTCACGATACGTATTAATTAATTCGAATATTATATGTTTAATTTATATATATAAATTTATTGGACTATTGAACAATCGGACTATTGGACTGCTAACTTTGGACAATTAAATGAGTTAAAATGTTGATTATAACAAATAAAACTAAACAATTCTTCAAGTTTGCCACTTGATTTCATCTTAAATCTCATTTATACCTCGACAGTTACAATTTGCGTTTAAATCTTTCATGATTTTTTGAAAATCCCTCAATCGAGAAATTGAACTAATCGCACTTCATCTACGGAAGAAAAGATTTTTGCATATAGTTATGCACCTAAAAACTCTCGGAAACTGAGTCAACGTAGCAGTGTTAATTCCTTTAGTGTTATTATTACCCAAAATAACTTTACAATCCCTTTCCAAATTAGCCAATTTTGTCACAGCTCCAGCAAATTAACTTCGACTTCTCAGTAAGACCAGTCTTATTATAACCTCGATATATACACCTTGTCCTTGCGCCGTTGTTATCGGAAAACCTTTTATATTCCACCATACTATCATAAGCGTTTAATCATCTAAAAAAAACAATTCGCCCGAAAACACCTTGGATTGATAACCGACGATTCAGATATGGCTGCATTAAATGTAGAGGAAACAGTAAAATTGTAGATGGCCTAAATGGCCAAAAGTTTGATGATAAAGAAGGGAGTGTTAGGAACGCTCGATAGAAAATTTGGTACTGAAAAATGGATTGAGTTAACCGTGAAGGAAACAAAGAACAAATACAAGGACTGAACCTGCTTTCAAAGAATTCAAATGATTCAGTGCCTACTGAAACCGTTAGTAAGAACGCTACTCCTTATTCTAAACCTTTCCAGCTGATATTCTTCATCATCATCTTATCTTAGATATTATAAGATATCTTCATATCTTCCGTTATACATATTCTCCATATTTCTGGAGATATTTTCACAACTATTCTTATCTGGGATCATTTATCTCTCCGTAACATCTGCGTTACAATATAAAAGAAACTGTGTTAGTTTCTAAATTCTGAAACCTTAGAGTTTAAAATAGGAATGTTTTGATGCAGTGTTGGGAACTGATACATGAATTAGTATAATATAATGAAACTTGATCAACTTCATTATATTACAGTAACTCATGTTAAGTTTCTAATGGAATGTGATGATTCACAGTACCGTCATCATGTGCCATGTTACACGGCTCTTACATTCTATCCAATCCCCAAACGTATTAGGAACATATCGTCTCGATAGTTCTATCTTTTCCCAGAGTATTCTGGTAATTTAACAAATCAAAATCGTGCCAATACCCTTTCCTTCTTAGAGCATTAGCTATGCTCATTCCAAATCTCATACCTACGAATTCCGGACCATTGCTCGCTTGACTCAAGGACGGGAAGAAGAAACGAAGGGACAAAGCCCCCAAAATAGAAATTGGGGTATAGATCGCAGCAAAAAGGAGAGTATTAACTATGGATGACAATGATTATAGAAAATAGAAACAAGAGCCTCGAAGTATAAGGGGAGATATCAAACTCAACAACAACCCAGGATTTACAAACCGTGTATATCAATGCCGATAGCAATATAGAGACACGGGAGAACTATAAACACTATTAACACAAGAGTATAGTAGACGTAAATAGACTCTTCTGGTGGTAGATGAAAAAGAAGGATGACAGATGTAAAAATTAAGAGTATATCAAGGATTAGAATGGGATGAAGCATACTGGCAAATGCCTTAAAGTAGGAATAAAGGACAAATTGTAGAAGAAATAGGATATGGAAATAAGGAAACGAAGAGGGTAGATTTATAGTGAAATATACGACAAAGCAATCAAAACAGATTGATTTATTTAATCAAAGAAGATTCTGATTTTCTAAATCGCCTAAGAACCAAATCTTATTACGTAAGATTTTTTTTAGATCCCTTAAATACCGGAAGTCAATAATAACCACGTCATCGGTTGAAACGAATATATTTATTTACTCGTTTCACTCTTTTGTGATAGCTTCACTCGTGCGCTTCACATGATCGAATCGTTTTGTCCATATCTTCCAATAATGATAAAACTCTATTATTACCTCATATTCGTCATGAAAACATTTCTATTGTTATTTATGACAACCTCTACCAAATTTCGGGGACGAAATTTCTTTAACGGGTGGATACTGTAACGACCCGGAAATTTCCGACCAAATTTAAACCTTATTCTTTATATGTTTCCGACACGATAAGCAAAATCTGTAATTTTGAGTCTAGAAAGTTTGAAATCTATATTTGAATAATTAGTTACCCTTTGACCATCCCGGCGATTCACGAACAACTGTTTGTAAATAGATATATATATATATATATATATATATATATATATATATATATATATATATATATATATATATATATATATATATATAAATAAATATATTTATGTTAGTAATCAATTGTATGAAATTATTATTATAAATAAATATGTAAAATAATATATAGAATAGTTAAATTGTTAATATATATGTGTAACTCCTATAATATATATGTAGTATTATATATTAAACATATAAATATTAAATATTAATATGGGTATTATTGTTGTTCTTATATATAGTACATAAATATGGAATTTGATGTATTAATTACTGTTATTATTATTATTACTTCAGAACTATTATAATTATTATGTTTAATTAAAAAAATATATATAATTAGTATTGTAAGTGATGATATTATCTTTATCACTATCATTTGTTATTATATATTATTATAAAGAAGTATCATTATTATAAATTATTATCATTTATCATATTAACTACTAGAAAAGGATAAGATTAATTATTATTATCATTAATATTATTATAATCATCGTTATTATTAGTAATATTATTGTTATAAATTTTATAGTAATTAAAATCATTTTTTTTTCTTATTAATATTACTTTAATAATAATATTATTGATATTATTATTATTTCTAATATTAAATATATTAACAGTATTTAATATTAATAATTAAATTTACTAAACTATTAATAATTAAATTTACTAAACTATAAATAATAAACTTTTATAAATATCAGATGAATAAAACAAATAAATCGCTTTCTCTTCTATTTTTTTTACCTGGATATCTGTTTACCCGTGATCTTCCTCTGTCGGTACATACATGTTGTATAAAACAAACAATCGGATCAGATTGCTGAAAAGGAAACTCGTTTTCCACTGCCTTTTATCAATGATAATTACTTCCAAAATTAAACAGAAATAAAAAAAAAAAAGAAAAACAAACCGTCCCTCTGTTTCATGTAAATTTTTTCAATTCTTCGAATTCTTAGAAATTTCAAAAATCCATTAATGCAGTCTAATTGGAAATCTCTTGTTTAAATTATATATAAAGTTTCAGGTCCTAATTTTCGATATCTAATTCCAATTTGGAAGACAAAGTATTTATAAGAAATAGTCAAACTTCCGTTCTTAATTAAAATTCAAAATTCCTGTTATGAATTAAGTCGAATTGAAAATTTCTAAGGTTTCTAGAATTCATTTGAAATATATTTCGTGTTTTAGTCTTTGCCTAATACGTTCTTACAAACGAAATCACTAATTTTTTTTTTCTTTTATGAAACATCGATAGTAGCAGCGGTATTCTTTTAGAAATATATAATTTTTTTTTTCAAACCTATTTAATCACCTATAATTGAATATATGTTAGTCATTAAATCCTAAATTCGATTTAGGAATTGTTAGTAAGATTAAGAGGGTGTTTAAATGATTCGTATTAATATGAGGAAGAAGAAGGGTGAACGAAACAGACGGGTTATAAACAAATAGTTTGGGTTTAATCCAGAAAAACTAAAATGGACGAGTGGTTAAATGATGTTGCGGGTTAACAGGAGGTCGGGGGTTCGAGCCTCGGGAGAGCCAATAATTTTTTTGACGATTTTACTAAAGGTAGTCTATATATTTTATTTCTATTATTATTACTTATTACATATCATTAAGTATGGTTATTATTATTATCTAAATATTATTATTATTATTATCAATATTACTATTGTTGTTATTGTTATGATTATTATTAGTATCACCTATAATATTATTATTAAAGATAATTATGTTTATGAAAATAAAAGCTTTAAGAATATCATTAAGATTATAAGTATGTTTTAAACGTATTAACAAAATTATATAAATATTCATATATAACATGTTAAATATTTTTATTAAAAATACCAATCAAACATATTTTTTTTACTATATAAATGTTAAGTATTTTGAAAATATACACAAATCAAATAAATATAGTATATAATTTAGGATAGTATATAAAAACTTATTCGACTCTGATTATGTGTATTAATATATATATAAATGATATAGGTTCGTGAATCCGAGACCAACTTTATAATTGATCAATGGTGTTATTTGTATTTTTACTACAAAATACAGTATGGTGAGTATATAGTTCCCTTTTAACTCTAAATATTTTGGGCTGAGAATACATGCGCTGTTTTTATAAATGATTTACGTTATGGACACAAGTGATCAAAAATATAAATTCTACGTTGAGTTGTACCATGGCATATCTCTTTATACTTGGTAGCTAATATTTACGTGAGGAGCGTAAACGCGAATCCTGTTGATAGATCTATCGGGCCTGACAACCCCAACCGGGCTGGACGACCAGTTTTAAACGGTTGCACAGTACTTCGTTTCGTTATTACACTTGGTACGGTGTAGGGTTTATTTAAGAATATGCTGCTGTGATTTAAATGTTAAGTATGGTTACCAAGTGCTCAACGACTTTTCATACACGAGGAGTGTATTATGTATAAACATGAAATCTTGTGGTCCATAGTTATAACGCTGCTAGCATCAAACCTATATATCTCACCAACTTTATGTTGACGTTTTTAAGCATGTTATTCTCAGGTACGAATTAAGTCTTCCGCTGTGCATTTGCTCATGTTAAGGACATTACTTGGAGTCGATCATCGCAATGGGACCAAATGTTGATGACTTCGTCCAGGAGGATTAGGACGGGTCTTTACATAATCCTTCTAACTTGACTTTTAAAATTAACTAAACACATGTTCTATATCTATATGATATGCTAACTTAATGATTTAAAACCTGGAAACACGAAAAACACCGTAAAACTGGATTTACGCTGTCGTAGTAACACCGCGGGCTGTTTTGGGTTAGTTAATTAAAAACTATGATAAACTTTGATTTAAAAGTTGTTATTCTGAGAAAATATTTTTATTATGAACATGAAACTATATCCAAAAATTATGGTTAAACTCAAAGCGGAAGTATGTTTTCTAAAATGGTCATCTAGACGTCGTTCTTTCGACTGAAATGACTACCTTTACAAAAACGACTTGTAACTTATTTTTCTGTCTATAAACCTATACTTTTTCTGTTTAGATTCATAAAATAGAGTTCAATATGAAACCATAGCAATTTGATTCACTCAAAACGGATTTAAAATGAAGAAGTTATGGGTAAAACAAGATTGGATAATTTTTCTCATTTTAGCTACGTGAAAATTGGTAACAAATCTATTCCAACCATAACTTAATCAACTTGTATTGTATATTATTTAATCTTGAGATACCATAGACACGTATACAATGTTTTGACCTATCATGTCGACACATCTATATATATTTCGGAACAACCATAGACACTCTATATGTAAATGTTGGAGTTAGCTATACAGGGTTGAGGTTGATTCCAAAATATATATAGTTTGAGTTGTGATCAATACTGAGATACGTATACACTGGGTCGTGGATTGATTCAAGATAATATTTATCGATTTATTTCTGTACATCTAACTGTGGACAACTAGTTGTAGGTTACTAACGAGGACAGCTGACTTAATAAACTTAAAACATCAAAATATATTAAAAGTGTTGTAAATATATTTTGAACATACTTTAATATATATGTATATATTGTTATAGGTTCGTGAATCAACAGTGGCCAATTCTTACTTATCGACGAAGTAAAAAATCTGTGAAAGTGAGTTATAGTCCCACTTTTAAAATCTAATATTTTTGGGATGAGAATACATGCAGGTTTTATAAATGATTTACAAAATAGACACAAGTACGTGAAACTACATTCTATGGTTGAATTATCGAAATTGAATATGCCCCTTTTTATTAAGTCTGGTAATCAAAGAATTAGGGAACAGACACCCTAATTGACGCGAATCCTAAAGATAGATCTATTGGGCCTAACAAACCCCATCCAAAGTACCGGATGCTTTAGTACTTCGAAATTTATATCATATCCGAAGGGTGTCCCGGAATGATGGGGATATTCTTATATATGCATCTTGTTAATGTCGGTTACCAGGTGTTCACCATATGAATGATTTTTATCTCTATGTATGGGATGTGTATTGAAATATGAAATCTTGTGGTCTATTGTTACGATTTGATATATATAGGTTAAACCTATAACTCACCAACATTTTTGTTGACGTTTAAAGCATGTTTATTCTCAGGTGAATATTAAGAGCTTCCGCTGTTGCATACTAAAATAAGGACAAGATTTGGAGTCCATGTTTGTATGATATTGTGTAAAAACTGCATTCAAGAAACTGATTTCGATGTAACATATTTGTATTGTAAACCATTATGTAGTGGTCGTGTGTAAACAGGATATTTTAGATTATCATTATTTGATAATCTACGTAAAGCTTTTTAAACCTTTATTTAAGAAATAAAGGTTATGGTTTGTTTTAAAAATGAATGCAGTCTTTGAAAAACGTCTCATATAGAGGTCAAAACCTCGCAACGAAATCAATTAATATGGAACGTTTTTAATCAATAAGAACGGGACATTTCACAAACTCGGTATCAGGATAAGAACATATTCGATAGATACAGAATTTATCAAATAAGCAATTAAACATGTAATCAGACTCGGTCAAATGATAGATAAGTCAATTTAACTCAGATTAGACAAGATTTCATGTTGATTTTCCAAATCAATTGAGTTTAATCAAAGATTAATTGAAATCGACTCAGACTCGGTATAATCAACAAGATTTCAAAAATTAAAGGTCATAATCCAGTTATTTTGATCTTTTCTGGTTGATAAAAACTTAATTATCTCAGATCTACAATTATATATCTTAAACATTGATTAAAATGAACAATTACCAAGAATTTGAAGAAACAGAATGACGGACTCGGTAGAATTAGGCAGATTCGGTATAATGAACAGACTCGGTAGGTAATTAATAACAGTAAGAGAGTAATGTTTGACTTTGACTCTCCTTTTATAGATACCGAAAGTAAAATACCGAATGGGCTTTACAGAATGGGCCTAAAATACCGAATACAGTCCAATTTTTCAAAACTTTAACAATTTAACTCCAAATTTTGACAAATTGATTTTTCCTCTTGAAATCCATTTCAATCTTTTCATGAAAAACAATTCTGAGACAATTTCTGAAAACTTTTAACTTACCGAATCTGTACTGTTAGTTGTCAGACTCGGTAAAATGCTAAAAATAGCATTTATTCAGTAAAAATTTAAATATTTTTGGATTTTATCTTTTCCAATTTTTATGAATTTTTCAAAATAAGATTTGTACTTAAAAGAACTTTGAATTTTATACAAAGTACAAATCTTCAATGATACCAATTGTTGACACGGGTTGCATTCTGAGATGTATACAAGCCATAGTGAATTATTTCAGATAAAAACAAAGAAATTTTGAATTCACTTTTGAAAAACAATATTTTTGAATTATTTTCTCATTTTCTCCCTTTTTCTCCCCCTCAAAATGTGATATACAAGAAAGTAAATCAGCATTTTAAATATATTCCCAAGAAAATGAATTAACTCCCCCTTGAAATAGGATATCAATGAGTTACCTCCCCCTTGCGTAACCATTGAACAAATATATCTAGGAAGTTATCATTAATCTAAAGGCAGTCCCTTAAAGAAAAATTATCTAAAGTACTGAAACTTAGTTGCTCCCCCTAGAAAGTATCTACTCCCCCTAAACACAAGATCCCAAAAATAAGTTTCAACAGATCTAAGGAATATCAAGCACTATACTCTACCATGCCAATCTCTTTGATCAAGAAATTTAGCCTAAGTTCATCTAAAGGTTTAGTGAACATGTCAGCTAATTGCACTTTAGTAGGCACAAAGTATAACTCTATATCCCCTTTCTCTACATGGTCCTTAATGAAATGATAACGAATATCTATGTGTTTAGTTTTAGAATGCTGAACCGGGTTGCTTGTTATTGCAATAGCACTTTGTGAATCACAATAGATCGGGGTCTTAGAAATCTTAAAGCCATAGTCCAAGAGTTGAGTTTGCATCCACAAAACTTGTGAACAACAGTGAGCAGCAGCAATGTACTCAGACTCAGCTGTTGATAAAGACACACAGTTCTGCTTTTTGGATGACCAACCAACTAGTCTATTCCCCAACATCTGAATTGATCCAGATGTGTTTTTTCTATCAACATGGCAACCACCATGATCCGCATCAGTATAAGTAGTGAGATTGAAATTGGATCCATGAGGATACCAGATCCCAAGGTTAGGTGTCATAACCCGTCCTTAACCATAAGAACGAGTTAGATAACGTATGATTTCATTGCGAGGTATTGACCTCTATATGCGACATTTTTAAAAGAACAACTGCATTTATTTTACATTACAAACCATAACTCTTATTTTAATACAAGCTTTAGACAATAAAAAGATGATTATCGTTTAGCGATAATCTTAGACTTACAAACTTTACATGTGATGATAACAATACGATTTCTAGCATATTTTACATTACAATTCCTCGGATATGCAATTTTATTTTTGACACAAATATGCATACTCAAGATCTTGTTTAAAGTCAACATGTTGCAGCGGAAGCTTCTAATTATCACCTGAGAATAGACATGTTTAAAACGTCAACATAAAGTTGGTGAGATATAGGTTTAATGCCGGCAGCGGTATAAATATAGACCACAAGATTTCATATGTAAACATTTTAATAAAAATATTCTAAGTGGTTGAGCACTTGGTAACCATACTTAACATTTAATCACGTCGCATATTCCCTTTATTATGAAATCTTACTACACCGTACCAAGTGTAGTCACAAAACGAAGTACTGTGCAACCGTTGAATACTGGTCGTCCAGTCCGGTTGGGGTTGTCAGGCCCGATAGATCTATCAACAGGATTCGCGTTTACAATACCGCTGTAAATAATAGTTACCAAGCTACAGGGAAGTATGCCAGTGGTACAACTCAACGTAGAATATATTTTTCAGTTACTTGTGTCCATAACGTAAAACATAAAATACATGTATTCTCATCCCGAAATACTTAGAGTTTAAAAGTGGGACTATATACTCACTTTCATCTTGAAGATATGTAATATTGACTTGGTCTCCGATTGATATCACAAACCTATCCATATATAATATATCAATACCTTTTCTTTTTAAACAATCGTCACATATATATACTTATAATACTTTTAATACTTTTAATAATTCCTTAGTCCGTAGTTAGCAGTCCGATGTTAGTAATTCAATTTTAAATGGTTCATTTTTAGGTGTTTAATAAACCCCCAACGAAATAAATAAAACCCCCATCGTATATGTATTGGTCGAGATTAATCTTGACCCACGGTACCAGTGTTGTCAAATGACGTGTTGCGTACATAAAGTACCGGTGTTGTCAAATGACGTGTTGCGTACAATCATGGGAATCTTATGATTAATCTTCTCGTATTGTTTACGGGTGATCCTGAACCATATAAAATTAAATTATGAGTACATATATATGAAATATCATGTTATTTTAAAAATATGTGATTTATTTAATTTTCTCCAATTATTTTCGTAGCTAAACTAGTCTTAGATATCCGATCTCGTTTTGGTCATAGTTTCTTCGTTACAACTCCGTTTTCGTTGGTTCAACTTGCCACTTCCTTGGATCGAGTCCCTCTTTAAGAATATGAACTGTAAGTACCTTAGTTTGTATTCGAAATCACAGGTCATAGGTCAAACTTTAGTGAAACTTATGAAGTTAATCATTTTTGTTACAAAAATATCATTTAATGACCATTTTTCTAAAAATACTTATACTTTGAATTAAATCATGAAATTTTTATGTGTTAACATATTCATAAGAAATATCATTTTTCCAGAATATAAACCTCCAATTCAAAGTTCAAGATGGTTTTTAATTATCCAACCCAAAACAGCCCCCCGGTTACACTCCGACGTCGTAAATTCAGTTTTTAAGGTGTTCTTTGAAAAACCAAGTTATACCTTGTTAAATTAGCATATATTTATGTTATATTACAAGTCTTGAAGTATTTTAAAAGTTAATTTAGAAGGATCTATTTAGTTTGCAAACAAGTTTGAAAACATTCAAACTATGTTCTTGTTGTTAAAATTTTATACCACAAAATAAGATAGCTATATATATATGAATCGAATAAGGTTATGAACAAAGTTACTACCTCAAGTTACTTGGACAAGATTGCTGTAAAAGAGGAGTAAGAACCTAGAACCAAAAGGGTGATGGAATTGGATGAAAAATTGGAAGTAAGTTTGTGTTCTTGGAAAGGATTCTTGAAGTGTTTTTGTAAAGGTTTTCTTATGGTGTTTAAGGCTTGTTTCTATGGATAGATCTTCATGGTTTCTTGCTGAATGGTTATGGAGTTTAAGGCTCTTGAGAGTGTGTGTGTTTTTAGCTAAAGATTTGAAGTAAAAATGAATCAAAATGATGATCCCCCTAGCCTTTTAAAAACGTGAACCAAGGGAACCAAGACAAAATTTTAGGTTGTTATTTTGTGTAATTAGTCATACTATCTTACAAAAGTAATTACCTCTACCTTAGGGCAGTAACAAGGGCTAGTTAGGTGGTGATTTGATGTGTATATACCAATAGTAAATACGTATAGAAGCTAGGTATGATACGAGTACATATACTCTAGATATACGTATAGAAAATCTTGTGAAAAATGGAATGAGAATTCAAATATAGCTATCTTTTGTGAATATACTTATGTTGTTTTATGTATTTAAGTCTTTAAAAGTGATTAAATACATTACATATACGATATATGTATAAACATTATATGTTATAAGTATTTATGTCAAATAACGTTACGTATGGTTATCGTTTTGAAAACTTAAGTTAGTAGTTTCAAAATATACTTATAACTTATTGTTATTAATACAAAATGAGATATTAAAACATCCTTATATCATGTTAAATATGTATATATACATATATATACACAAACGTATAATTATCATATGTTATATAGTTCGTGATATCATCGGTCAAACTAGACGGTCAAACGTTGTGTAAAACTCATTTCAAAAACATAAGTCTCAACAATTTGGATTGCTTATCATGTTGGTAAGGTTTAATTTATGTAAATATTAATCTTATAAGTATAGAACGATTGAAAAAGTGCGGGTCATTACAGTACCTACCCGTTAAATAAATTTCGTCCTGAAATTTTAAAATTGTACCTATTTTGCGTCATCGAGAAACAAGTGTGGATACTTTTGTTTCATCTGATCCTCTCGTTCCCAAGTAAACTCGGGACCCCTTCGAGCATTCCAACGAACCTTAACGATCGGTATGTTGCTCTGCTTGAGCTGTTTAACTTCACGGTCCATGATTTCGATTGGTTCTTCGATGAATTGTAGTTTCTCGTCGACATGGATTTCTTCAAGAGGAATGGTGAGGTCTTCCTTTGCAAGACACTTCTTAAGGTTCGAGACGTGAAAGGTATTATGTACTCCGGCGAGTTGTTGCGGTAACTCGAGTCGATAAGCTACCGGTCTAATGCGTTCGATGATCTTGAACGGGCCTACATACCTTGGGTTTAGTTTACCCCTTTTTCCAAAACGTATTACACCTTTCCAAGGTGACACCTTTAACATAACCATGTCACCGATCTGAAACTCTAATGGTTTTCTTCGGACATCGGCGTAGCTCTTTTGGCGACTACGGGCCGTTCTCAATCTCTCCTTGATTTGTACTATCTTTTCAGTAGTTTCATGTATGATCTCGGGACCAGTTAATTGTCGATCTCCTACTTCATTCCAACAGATAGGAGATCTACACTTCCTTCCATACAGTGCTTCGAATGGTGCAGCTTTAATGCTCGCATGATAACTATTATTATACGAGAATTCTGCTAACGGTAAATACTTATCCCATCCGTTTCCAAAATCGATCACACATGCCCTAAGCATGTCTTCAAGAGTCTGAATTGTTCTTTCATTCTGCCCGTCAGTTTGCGGATGATATGCGGTACTCATATCCAAACGAGTTCCTAGGGCCTCCTGTAGTGATTGCCAGAACTTTGATGTAAATCTACTATCACGATCGGATATAATGGAAATAGGTATTCCATGCCTTGAAACTATTTCCTTTATATATAATCGTAATAATTTCTCCATTCTATCTGTTTCCTTTATAGGCAAGAAATGTGCAGATTTGGTAAGACGATCAACAATTACCCAAATGGTGTCATATCCCCAGGCAGTCTTTGGTAACTTCGTGATGAAATCCATGGTAATACCATCCCATTTCCATTCTGGGATTTCTGGTTGTTGAAGTAACCCTGACGGCTTCTGGTGTTCTGCTTTGACCTTGGAACAAGTTAAACATTCCCCAACATATGTTGCAACGTCTGTCCTTAAATTAGGCCACCAATAATGTGTCTTAAGATCTTGATACATCTTTCCAACTCCAGGATGTATCGAGTATCTTGTCTTATGTGCCTCGTTCAATATCAACTTCCTTAATCCACCCAACTTCGGTACCCAAATACGGTTTGCAAAATATCGAATTCCGTCTTCCCGTATAACGAGTTGCTTCTCATACTTCTTCATTATTTCATTTCTTATGTTTTCTTTAGTAAGTGCTTCTCGTTGAACTTCTTTGATTTGTGAGTTGAGATTCATGCGAATTTTTATGTTCATCGCTCGTACTCGAATTGGTTCTCGTTCCTTTCTGCTTAGTGCGTCAGCCACCACATTCGCTTTCCCGGGATGATAACGAATTTCACAATCATAGTCGTTTATTAACTCGACCCACCTACGTTGCCTCATGTTCAGCTGTTTCTGATCAAAAATATGTTGAAGGCTTTTATGATCAGTAAACACAGTGCATTTAACCCCATACAAGTAGTGTCTCCATATCTTCAATGCAAACACGACTGCTCCCAGTTCTAAATCATGCGTCGTATAATTCTGCTCGTGAATCTTCAATTGTCGGGATGCGTATGCAATAACTTTCTTCCGTTGCATAAGAACGCAACCAAAACCTTGTCGCGAAGCGTCACAATATATTTCAAAATCATCGTTCCCTTCTGGTAACGATAAAATAGGCGCCGTAGTTAACTTCTTTTTTAGTAATTGGAATGCACTCTCCTGCTCAGATGTCCATTCATATTTCTTCCCTTTTTGCGTTAACGCTGTCAACGGCTTAGCTATTCGGGAAAAATCTTGAATAAACCTTCTATAATAACCGGCTAAACCCAAAAATTGGCGTATCTGCGTTGGTGTCTTAGGAGTCTCCCATTTTTCAATGGCTTCAATTTTTGCTGGATCAACCTGAATTCCTTTGCTACTAACAACGTGGCCAAGAAATTGCACTTCTTTCAACCAGAAAGCACATTTAGAAAATTTAGCATATAGCTGTTCTTTTCTTAACAACTCTAATATCAACCTTAAATGCTGCTCATGCTCTTGCTCACTCTTGGAATAGATAAGAATATCATCAATGAAAACGATAACAAACTTATCTAGATATGGACTACAAACTCGATTCATGAGGTCCATGAATACAGCTGGCGCATTCGTCAATCCAAACGGCATGACCAAAAATTCGTAATGACCGTAACGTGTCCGAAAAGAAGTTTTCGGTATATCTTCTTCTTTGACGCGTAATTGATGATAGCCCGATCTTAGGTCAATTTTCGAGTACACACATGATCCTTGGAGTTGATCAAATAAGTCGTCAATTCTCGGTAGTGGATACCGATTTTTGATAGTTAACTTATTTAATTCACGATAATCTATACACATTCGGAAAGATCCGTCTTTCTTCTTGACGAATAAAATTGGAGCTCCCCACGGTGAAGTACTTGGTCGTATGAATCCACGATCCAGTAATTCTTTTAACTGACTCTGAAGTTCTTTTAACTCGGACGGTGCAAGTCTATATGGAGCACGGGCAACCGGTGCAGCTCCTGGTACAAGATCTATTTGAAATTCTACAGATCTAAATGGAGGTAATCCCGGCAACTCTTCCGGAAATACTTCAGGAAAATCTCTTGCCACAGGCACGTCATTAATGCACTTCTCTTTTTCTTTCTTTTCGACTTTATTAACATGTGCTAAGATATCATAGCACCATTTCTTCAAGCACTTTTGAGCTTTCAAATAACTAATGAGTTTTAGCTTTGAGTTACCCTTCTCTCCATAAATCATTACTGGCGTTTTATCCTTACGAGGAATGCGAATTGCCTTCTTGGCGCACACAACTTCAGCTCCTATTTTGGACATCCAGTCCATGCCGACTATTACATCAAAACTTCCTAATTCTACGGGTATCAAATCAATCTTAAATGTTTCTCCGGCTAAATTTATTTTACAATCACGGCAAATTTTATCGGCTTTAATTAGTTTACCATTAGCTAACTCAATCATGTACTTAGCATCTAGAGGTAATGATGAACAATTCAATTTAGCGTGAAAGTCTCTACACACGTAACTTCTATCAGCACCAGTATCAAATATAATAGATGCGGATAAGTTATTAATGGTAAACGTACCCGTAACAAGCTCCGGGTCTTCACACGCCTCTCTAGCATTAATAACAAATGCTCTCCCTCGTGCAGGTCCGATATTCTTCTCTGGATTCGGGCACTGGCTCTTATAATGACCCTGTTTCCCACATCCATAACAAGTAACAGTAGCCAAAGCAGTTCTATTTGCATTAGTGGCAGGAGTCTTGGTACCATTTGTATTTGTAACGAGAGCCCTACAATCTTCAGCAAGATGACCCTTTCGATTACATTTGTTGCATACCACATTACAGTAACCAGAGTGATGTTTGTGGCATCGGTTGCATAAAGGATTTTTTCCTTTATAACCAAAGCTTAAACCACTACCCGCACCTTGCGTGATTTCTTGTTTCTTAAAAGATTGTTGTTGGTTTCCTCGATCATAATTTCCATTCCACTTTCTTTTGTTACCTGATACCTTCACATCAGTATTGGATACTTTCTTATCCATGATGACCTGATCCATTAGCTCGTTTGCCATGGTTATAGCTTCATGAATTGTCTTAGGTTTCGATGCTGTAACATTTGCCTTGACCTTTTTGGGCAAACCATCTTTGTACATTTCAATCTTCCGTTCTTCGGTTGGAACCAATTCAGGACATAGCAAAACTAATTCCATGAATCGCTGATTGTAGTTGGTGATTTCAGTACCAACAACCTTCAGGCTTCGTAATTCATTTTCCAACTTTCTAACCTCGTTCCTTGGACAATACTCGTTGATTAACATTGTTTTGAATTCTTCCCAAGGAGTATCATAAGCTACATCTCCTCCTACAGCCTTCACATAATTTTTCCACCACGTGAGTGCACTATCTTGTAAAGTGCACGATGCATACTTGGTCATGTCCTTTTCAACACAACCACTTATTTTAAACACAGTCTCCATCTTTTCTATCCACCGGGTTAAACCGATCGGTCCTTCTGTTCCACTGAATGATGAGGGCTTGCAAGCTTGAAAAGTTTTGTAAGTGCACCCCACAAGAGGATTTGGGTTAACTGCAGCACCTCTTGCAGCCTCGACCCATAACATTCTGTCGTTCACTCGCTGATTGATGAGTTCCTGGATTTCTTGTTCCGTCATTCGATTCAATCGCGCCATTTCCTAATGAAAGAAAATAATTATTCACATGGAATATTATAGATGTAGTGTGTATTTATAGTACATTATAGCTTGTTAATAATATGAACCAGGTATTATTATAAAAGCCTTTTCTTCTTATTAGCATTTTATAATTATATCTAGGGTAGTATCTACCCGTTAATGTTCATACTTAATAGCTTAGTACAGAACCAATTACTACAATCTAAATAATACTTAACCATGGAAAATTATTGCATTTCATACTTCACTATTTTACATATGCTTATCTTACATCGAACATTAAGCAAACCACACTAATAATATTATACAAAACATTATATGATCCCATGGTTTAATACGGCAGCGCATCATTTGGTCTATTTTCTAGGACGTTTAGGTTCAAAGAATCGCTTAACGCTTATCCTAGCTGTCTGCCTATATTTTGGCTGTGGGGCTAAAGAACTAGATGCTGGGATAGCACTAATAGGAATAGCGGGAATAGGGGTGGTAGTGTCTAGTGGAGTTGGTGTCACATCATCCTCACTAAACTCGGGATTTGAATTTTCTAATTCATTAGCCTTTCGTTTCTTTCCTTGTTCAAACTTGTCTTTCATAATTTCCTGTATTTCTTCCTCGGGTTCACTTTCCTCCTCGGGTTCACTTTCCGGGTTCTTTATAGTTGGTTCATCCGGAATTTGTGAGTCTTCCCCAAAGATATTATTTTCGTCATCGGATAGGTTAATGACTGGAACACCATCTGAAGATTCTGGTTCGGAGTCGCTGAATGTGATAACAAGTTTTGAGCCCAACATCTATCACACAACAACTAACCCATTAGTACTACATAATATTTACATATAAATTTTAACCAACAATGATAAGCAATGGTTTTTAAATCAGACCCGGTCAAAGTCTAGACTTACTAATGTATCCTAACGACTTATCGATTAGACACACTAATACAAACCTGGTTCGCTAAGACCACCGCTCTGATACCACATGTCATAACCCGTCCTTAACCATAAGAACGAGTTAGATAATGTATGATTTCATTGCGAGGTATTGACCTCTATATGCGACATTTTTAAAAGAACAACTGTATTTATTTTACATTACAAACCATAACTCTTATTTTAATACAAGCTTTAGACAATAAAAAGATGATTATCGTTTAGCGATAATCTTAGACTTACAAACTTTACATGTGATGATAACAATACGATTTCTAGCATATTTTACATTACAATTCCTCGGATATGTAGTTTTATTTTTGACACAAATATGCATACTCAAGATCTTGTTTAAATTCAACATGTTGCAGCGGAAGCTTCTAATTATCACCTGAGAATAGACATGTTTAAAACGTCAACATAAAGTTGGTGAGATATAGGTTTAATGCCGGCAGCGGTATAAATATAGACCACAAGATTTCATATGTAAACATTTTAATAAAAATATTCTAAGTGGTTGAGCACTTGGTAACCATACTTAACATTTAATCACGTCGCATATTCCCTTTATTATGAAATCTTACTACACCGTACCAAGTGTAGTCACAAAACGAAGTACTGTGAAACCGTTGAATACTGGTCGTCCAGTCCGGTTGGGGTTGTCAGGCCCGATAGATCTATCAACAGGATTCGCGTTTACAATACCGCTGTAAATAATAGTTACCAAGCTACAGGGAAGTATGCCAGTGGTACAACTCAACGTAGAATATATTTTTCAGTTACTTGTGTCCATAACGTAAAACATAAAATACATGTATTCTCATCCCGAAATACTTAGAGTTTAAAAGTGGGACTATATACTCACTTTCGTCTTGAAGATATGTAATTTTGACTTGGTCTCCGATTGATATCACAAACCTATCCATATATAATATATCAATACCTTTTCTTTTTAAACAATCGTCACATATATATACTTATAATACTTTTAATACTTTTAATAATTCCTTAGTCCGTAGTTAGCAGTCCGATGTTAGTAATTCAATTTTAAATGGTTCATTTTTAGGTGTTTAATAAACCCCCAACGAAATAAATAAAACCCCCATCGTATATGTATTGGTCGAGATTAATCTTGACCCACGGTACCAGTGTTGTCAAATGACGTGTTGCGTACATAAAGTACCGGTGTTGTCAAATGATGTGTTGCGTACAATCATGGGAATCTTATGATTAATCTTCTCGTATTGTTTACGGGTGATCCTGAACCATATAAAATTAAATTATGAGTACATATATATGAAATATCATGTTATTTTAAAAATATGTGATTTATTTAATTTTCTCCAATTATTTTCGTAGCTAAACTAGTCTTAGATATCTGATCTCGTTTTGGTCATAGTTTCTTCGTTACAACTCCGTTTTCGTTGGTTCAACTTGCCACTTCCTTGGATCGAGTCCCTCTTTAAGAATATGAACTGTAAGTACCTTAGTTTGTATTCGAAATCACAGGTCATAGGTCAAACTTTAGTGAAACTTATGAAGTTAATCATTTTTGTTACAAAAATATCATTTAATGACCATTTTTCTAAAAATACTTATACTTTGAATTAAATCATGAAATTTTTATGTGTTAACATATTCATAAGAAATATCATTTTTCCAGAATATAAACCTCCAATTCAAAGTTCAAGATGGTTTTTAATTATCCAACCCAAAACAGCCCCCCGGTTACACTCCGACGTCGTAAATTCAGTTTTTAAGGTGTTCTTTGAAAAACCAAGTTATACCTTGTTAAATTAGCATATATTTATGTTATATTACAAGTCTTGAAGTATTTTAAAATTTAAGTTAGAAGGATCTATTTAGTTTGCAAACAAGTTTGAAAACATTCAAACTATGTTCTTGTTGTTAAAATTTTATACCACAAAATAAGATAGCTATATATATATGAATCGAATAAGGTTATGAACAAAGTTACTACCTCAAGTTACTTGGACAAGATTGCTGTAAAAGAGGAGTAAGAACCTAGAACCAAAAGGGTGATGGAATTGGATGAAAAATTGGAAGTAAGTTTGTGTTCTTGGAAAGGATTCTTGAAGTGTTTTTGTAAAGGTTTTCTTATGGTGTTTAAGGCTTGTTTCTATGGCTAGATCTTCATGGTTTCTTGCTGAATGGTTATGGAGTTTAAGGCTCTTGAGAGTGTGTGTGTTTTTAGCTAAAGATTTGAAGTAAAAATGAATCAAAATGATGATCCCCCTAGCCTTTTAAAAACGTGAACCAAGGGAACCAAGACAAAATTTTAGGTTGTTATTTTGTGTAATTAGTCATACTATCTTACAAAAGTAATTACCTCTACCTTAGGGCAGTAACAAGGGCTAGTTAGGTGGTGATTTTATGTGTATATACCAATAGTAAATACGTATAGAAGCTAGGTATGATATGAGTACATATACTCTAGATATACGTATAGAAAATCTTGTGAAAAATGGAATGAGAATTCAAATATAGCTATCTTTTGTGAATATACTTATATTGTTTTATGTATTTAAGTCTTTAAAAGTGATTAAATACATTACATATACGATATATGTATAAACATTATATGTTATAAGTATTTATGTCAAATAACGTTACGTATGGTTATCGTTTTGAAAACTTAAGTTAGTAGTTTCAAAATATACTTATAACTTATTGTTATTAATACAAAATGAGATATTAAAACATCCTTAGATCATGTTAAATATGTATATATACATATATATACACAAACGTATAATTATCATATGTTATATAGTTCGTGATATCATCGGTCAAACTAGACGGTCAAACGTTGTGTAAAACTCATTTCAAAAACATAAGTCTCAACAATTTGGATTGCTTATCATGTTGGTAAGGTTTAATTTATGTAAATATTAATCTTATAAGTATAGAACGATCGAAAAAGTGCGGGTCATTACATTAGGTGTACCTTTAAGGTATTGAAAAATCCTAACAATCGCTTTGGAGTGAGATTTCTTAGGGTTGGACTGAAAGCGGGCACAGACAGTTACGGCAAGTGTAATGTCTGGTCGACTCGCAGTCAGATACATTAAAGAACCAACCATGCTTAGATAAAGCGTAATATCAAAGGGTTCCCCATTAGTATCAGCATCCAGTAAAGTCCTCATTGGGGTTGTCATTGGTTTTAAAGCAGTCATTTTAAAATGTTTTAGCATATCATTGATATACTTTGTTTGACTGATAAAAATCCCATTTGGTAATTGTTTTACTTGTAACCCCAAGAAGAAAGTTAACTGGTCAAGCATGCTCATTTCGAATTTGCTGGCCATAAGGTCACCAAATTCTTTGCATAAGGCCGGGGACGTGGAACCAAAAATAATATCATCAACATAAATTTGAACCAAGAGAATGTGACCGTGGTTTTTACGGATGAATAGCGTTGTATCAATCGTTCCACGAGAGAAACCATTGTCCAGCAAATACTTTGTTAAGGTCTCGTACCATACACGCGGTGCTTGCTTCAGACCGTATAAAGCTTTCTCCAAGTAGTAAACTTGGTTTGGATGAATGGGATCGACAAAGCCTTCTGGTTGATCAACATAGACTTCCTCTTGAAGATAACCATTCAGAAAAGCAGTTTTGACATCCATTTGAAACACCGTGAACTTCATATGAGAAGCAAATGCAAGGAAAAGATGAATTGCCTCAATCCTAGCAACCGGAGCAAACGTTTCATCATAATCAATGCCTTCTTGTTGTCAATATCCTTTGGCCACAAGACGTGCCTTATTTCGAACCACAATTCCATCAGAATCCTTCTTGTTCTTGAAAATCCACTTAACCCCTATTGGTCGTTGACCCGTTGGTCTTGGAACTAATCGCCATACTTTCAATCATTTAAATTGATTGATCTCGTCTTGCATTGCAACTACCCAGTATGGATCTAGTAAAGCTTGAGCAACTGTTGTTGGTTCAATCTTACTAAGAAAGGCTGTGAATAGACACATATTCTGAGTAGCCCTTCGAGTTGAAACTGGAGCAGATGCGTCACCAATAATAAGATCTATTAGATGACTTTTAGTCCATCGGGTGTGTGGAAGAGATTGTACATCAATTGTATCCATTGGAACATCAGCCATTGTTGACGTTGAGCCTTGATCTACTTGATCTGATGTAACAGTATCTAATGGATTCAATAGAGTATCTGGAGAAACAGCTGGAGTTGTATCAAATGATGAATCTTGATCTTGTTCAAGATTATCAATAACAGGAGGTTGGAGGGAGGATGAAGAAGCAACAGGTGAATCAATTGGTGTTGAATCTTCATCAAAAAGACTTTGAAGAGTCTCCACAGTAGTTGACTGTGATGGTGTAACCGGTACGGTTTGAACATTTGAATCCCGTTGAGGAGTATAAAGGCTATCAAACAAGATATCCAGTTCCTCTGATGTAACCGTAGGATCACCCTTCTTCGAGAAAATTGAGTTTTGCGCGGAAGAAGTAGTAGCCAGGTTAGGATCGGGTTTTGAACTGAGTTGTTCAAAAGCCATTCCCGAATATTCATCGAACTTGACGTTAATGCTCTCTTTAATCATCTTTGTCCGCTTATGATAAACATGATAAGCAACTTTGTTCGAAGAATAACCAAGAAATATGGCCTGATCGCCATGAGGATCAAACTTTCCGGGGCTGTCAAAATCATTAAGCACATAGCATATACAACCAAAAACACGGAAATATTTGACATTCGGGCGTCTACCATATAATAACTCATATGGAGTTTTATCAAAACGTTTGTTTACAATACAACGATTTTGGGTATAGCATGAAGTTGAAATGGCCTCCCCCCACATTTTTGGAGGTAATTTGGAGTATGCAAGCATCGTTCGTGCTGCTTCGCACAACGTACGATTACATCGTTCGACTACTCCATTTTGTTGGGGGGTCCGAGCAGCAGAGAACTGATTTTCAATGCCTTGGTCTTTCAAATAACTATCAAGCGGGTCATTCTTAAATTCCGTCCCATTATCAGTTCTGATGCTCTTAACATGTTTGTTAAAAGAGCGTTAAATCTTTTTAATGAATTCAATGATAATGGCTGGGGTTTCTGACTTAGTTCGCAAAAGAAAAATCCATGTAAATCGGGCATAGTCATCAACAATGACAAGCACATGTTTCTTGCCACCGAGGTTAGAAATACGCATGGGTCCACATAAGTCCATAAGCAATAATTGCAAAGACGATGAAGTACTGGGGTTTTGCTTAAGCGGATGATTAGTCCGTTTCAGCTTACCCATCGCACATGATGGACACACATGATTCTTATCATATTGAAAGGTTGGAATACCATCAACTAAATCTTTAGAGACTAATCGATTGATACCCTTGTAATTCAGGTGTGACATCCGATGATGCCATAACCATGAATTTTCTTTGGTAGAACGAGTGGCCAAACACATGGTTGCATGTGATGGTGCATCATTGAGGTCAATAGTATATAGTGAAGCACAACGTTTACCAACAAGAAGATCATTCCCTTCGGTGGATTGCACCGAGCATTATCGACGTTCAAACAAAAGTTTGAGATCTCCATCGCAGAATTGGCTCACACTAAATAAACTGCACCCCAAACCCTCAACATATGAAACCCGTTTGATTGTTATGCCATTTTGCACAAAATCTTCGTAACCCGTTATTGCTGCAATCTCATCATTTCCGAATGTAACCGTTCCTAGGAATTTGTCAATGAAGTTGACAAGAAAGGATTTATCGCCCATCATGTGTCGAGAACAACCGGAATCAATATACCAAACACAGACATCGAAACCCTGTAAATGTGAATTCCCTAGAGTTTAGGTACCCAAAGTTTCTTGGGTCCTTTTCGGTTAGTACCAGCAATAAACTTTTGATTAACAACAAACTTTGGATCAATGATGAAATAATCACGTAAAGAATCATGCAGTTTAGACAATAAAGCATCATTTAAAACCACATTACATGAAGCATCATACGCAATATCAATCTTTACATCGTTATCAGAAGTCTTAACACACAATTTATTCCAAGTAGATGTTTTGTTCACAGACGAAAATTGAAAAACATGAGATGATTTCCTAGGCCGACTAGCAGATTGCTTTGGTTTGGTTGCTACTTTCTTAGTCGTGGACTTAGGAACCCATACAGATTTGTAATTCAAGTTTGGATTATGACCTGTGACACGAGAAACACCTTTGTTAGTTAGACGTCCAAACTTTTCAGTTGACACATGAGATGACTGATTTTGCAGAATTTCCAATTTGATTGTACGTTCTTTTGCATCATACTCACTTAAATCAGGTTTAGAACTTGTGTGTGTTGTGGACTTAACTGATTTCTTTAAAAGACTCGCTTTTGAAGTTTTTGTCATAGGAATCATAGGAATCTTTTCAGTTAACACAGAACCATTTGGAGAATGAACCTTTTTAACAATATACTGAGTTGTAGAAACAACTTTCGAACCATGATTGCCAAATTGAGAACGTAGAGGATTTTTAAGAATAGTAATGGGTTTTACATCCTTAGATGTTGTTGTTCCCTTCCCCTTCTTAGTAATCCCACCAGTACATTCAATCACATTGGTTGCAACATTAGACGTTTGCTTAAGTGTGTTAGCCTGTTTCATTTGAATTATCTTTTGTTTTAAGATTTTAATCTCAAGACATAATTCTTCAGCAGAAACTATCACTTCACCCTCCTTAAAAGCATAAGTACATTCTTTCTTAGGCAGTGAAGGCAATTTATCACACAAAGCAAGCATTTGTTCTAATGATTGGCACTTAAGTTGCAAGTCAATATTCTCCTGTTCAAGTTGAGCTACTATACGATTCAAATTACGTACAGCAGGCAAATGCAAGTAATAATCATGCAAAGGATCAAGTTGACTTTCAAAATCTATCAAAGGTTCAATGTTCGATTCATCCTGAGGTTCTACTTTTTCATCTAAAGAATTTTAACCTAGAGAATCTGTCTCAAAGAAGACAGTTAGTTCATGTGCTAGGTCTTCATGGAAAACATCATCTGGACATGCAGGTAAAGTTGGTAGAATTGGTTTCACATCAAAAATTGGTTCATCAAACACCTCATCTATTGCAGTAATGCTAGAACTAGGTTTGTTAAACACTTCATTCTCAAGCATTAAAATGTATTTCTCTAGCATGAGTGTTGGGATATAAACCAGTCTACGCTTAGGCACATAATCTTCACGTTGCATGTTTTTTTCAGTTTCAACAAGATTTTTCAAGAAATCAGGATTCGATTTACCTATCTTAGCATTGATTTTTTCATACATTAAGCTAATTTGATGGTATTTCCTAGATTTACGATTTACAATAATATCATCAAAATCAGCATCAGAAGCATGTACAAAATGCGATGGTAAACCGGCTTGAAAATAATCAGAATGATATAATCCTGGAATCTTTTTGGAAGCATCTTCCAAAATTTTCGGATCTTCATAACCCAACCCCCACTTTTCACCATAAATCATTTTTGGTCTATTCATGAAAATCGTTTGTTTTGAAAGTTCCATATCCATGATAGCTTTGGATTGCTCTGTTCGATAGAGTTTTTCCTCATATCGAGCAAGTTGAGCTTTCATTTGAAAAGATTCTTTTGACAATAAAGAAATTTCAGTGTTCTTTTCAATTATGGTGTTTTCCAATTGAACGATTTTCTTGTTTTGTTTTGAAAGTGTGGGTTCATGTTGGTTTTTCAAATCAGAAAGATCTTTTTCTAAAAATTGAACTTTTTCTGCAAGTCGTTCCGATTTTAAACGATAATCAGTTCTTTCAACTTTAATTGGATGAATTGTCTTTTTTAGATCTTCCAACTCAGTTTTCGTAGAGTTGAGTTGGAGAGTCAATTGTTGCACATCCGTTTGCAATTTGGATGAGGAAGGTCTGGTCTCATTCATTTTAATTTTACCTTTTAAAACCTTGTTTTCAGATTTTAAGCCTTTGACTTCTTTTGACAATGAGACCAGATACTTCATCAAGTCATTTTGCATTTTTGTAAAATCAGGTGAGATTTCAGTTGATTGTACCTCATCATCATCGGATGTTGAGTCAGAATTCTCCATTGCTTCCTTAGCTTTGATGACCTTTGTCACCTTGCAAACATTTGCATGTTCCACCTCTGAATCTGAATCATCAGTCCAGTTAAACCAAGTATCATCAACCGGTTTTAGCTCTCCCCCAGTTTCCACAATCTTAGCCATCAACATTTTCTTCTTGTAGTAAGCTGCGTCCTTCTTCTTAGGCATCTTGCACTCACGAGAGTAATGACCAGCTTTGCCACAATTGAAATAAATTGAATCTTCCTTCTTGGAATCATCAGCACGTTGTTGTTTAGATTGATCAGCTTTCTTGTAGTACGAGGAAGATGATGAATTTTTGCGTTGATTGCTTGATTTGCCTTTAAACTTGTGTTTGTTCAAGGATTTTGTGAACATGGCTGCCATCTTGACTAATTCAAGGTGAGAATCATCAACATCAGAAAGATTCAAATCTTCTGAATCAGTTGATTCTTCTACAAGAACTTTCTTGGACAAGCTTTTGGAAGACGTCAACGATTTGCTCTTCTTTTTGGCAATTAGGGCAAGTGGATTGCCCGGAGAAGACTCTTTCCTTCCTTCTTGAAGTTTAGACACTTCAGGTTGGTAATGCATAAGAACTCCAACAAGCTCATGAATAGTCAACTTGTCAATCTCTTTAGTAGATCGAACAATGGTTCCATAAGGAAGCCAATCAGCATTGAGCTTTTTGAGAAACTTCATGTTGACTTCAGCATTTACTTTTATGATCTTGCACCTTTTAAACTCATTGAGAACATCATTGAAACGACGATAGGTATCCTTGAGTGGTTCATCAGTTTCCTGCTTGAAATCTTCATAGAATCCCAGAGCCTTATTCAATTTAGTAACGTCTGACATGTCATAACCTTCTTGCTGTCGTTTGATCTCATCCCATATATCTTTTGCTGTTGTGTTGCTATCAATATTTTCAAACAATTCATACGGGATAGCTTGCATAACAATATTGTTTGCCTCTATGTCACCCTGAGCTCTCTCACGCTTATCGCCAGAAAGTTCATAGACTGGAATTGGCATACCAGTATCCGGATGATAATCAACAACTGGACCATCTCTCAGAGAAGCCCAAATATACTTTGCTTTCTCACCCTTATAGTCTATGTACTGAGTGATACAGTGAAGCCACTGAGTGTACTTTCCATCAAACAACACTGGAGGATGGGAATCTGATCCAATGATCAAAGTATCTTGAGTAGATATCTTGAAAATGAGGTAGATTCGGTAAAGATTCTGTATTACACAAATCTAAGATGAAAAATCACAACAATCTGATCAGAATGTCAGATTCTGTGTCAGATTCGGTATTGTAGCAGATTTGGTACTGTAGCAGATTCGGTAAAGATTCTGTATATCAGATTCTGTAAAAGAAACTGATCAAAAATACAAGAGACACACTCAGATTCAGTATAGATTCGGTAATCACAAGAATTGTAGCCTGTAACCACTTAAAACAATAGATTAAGTGATACAGAAACTCAAATTCTGTATTTGATTTGGTAGTCAGATTCTGTATGAATTTGAAGTTCAAACTCAATTCAATCCTTTTGAATTAGATTCTGTAACCTTGCTGCACAAGGAAACACGTTAGTATCACACAAAATATCAAAGATACCGAAAGTATAGGATACCGAATGTCAACTGTAGCAGTTGACAATACTGAGTCTAAGTTTAAAACTTAGAAATATGATAGAATCCTTTCTCAAATCACACCAAGTAGCTGCGTATAATCAAACCGAATGTGATAGAATCACAATCACACCACAATCTGCAACACTTAAGATGAATTTAAGTAATGAAGCAGACTCGGTATGACAGTTACGATACCGAGTGTTGATCAAATCTTCAAAACTTGATGAATTGAAGAAATTGAACCGTCAGAAATGTGATTTAACACCTCATGAACACAACTGAAACCTTAAATCTTCACAAAAATCCAGAATCAAGTTTGAATTAAGAAATACCGAGAGTTTTAGCCACAAGGTCTAAAAATCAACTTGATTCTCCATAATTGAAGTTAAAAAGCTGTAATGATGATCGAAACTCTTTCTAAAATACCTAATGCACCTTCGCTGAACTTATCACAAGAATCTGAACGTCAGATTATCAAATTCGATAATACCGAATGTGATTCAAAATACCGAGAGTATTCAGATGCTGTAATCTACAATCTTTGGATCGATATAGTGATGTAGAATCACTTCATGGAAGCTCTGATACCAAATGATAGGTCAGATCATGTTGAGATTGAGAGAAATGATAAGATAAAGAGAGATTCGGTATGTAAGCATGAGACTCGGTATTAGAGAGAATCGGTACAATTACATTCCACAGCTTCTAGAACTCAGTTACAATGCAATGGCTATCTAATTAGGACTACTTAGGTTCCTTATCTAGCCCTCTTCTAAGGAACCTTCAATTAAGCTTATTTCACATTAACACTATACAACTTCGGGGTCCTAACACACTTTTTAGCAACGGCTTCGCACGTGAATATTTTTGGCCCAAAGACTTATGCCCTGATAATTATCAAAACTACATTTAATTCGTTAGTTTTCATTACCTAGTAACATGTCACCAGATGATTCAAAGATTTTTCACTCGATCTTTTTCAACTCGTAACCTCTGAAATACGAAAAACTATGTTTATCAAAAATTTTACACGTTTATTTGTGCGGTCCTCACGAGATTTATGGACAAATGAAAGTAATAAAATTTTTCTGTCACTTATGCGATTTATAAAATCATATATGTATGTATATAATTAAGTTAATAAATTTACCTTTACTTATTTTGGTTATACATACTAAGTTATACCTTCAAATTATTTAAAAATCGCTCCCTTATTGAGTTGTTTAACTTAAGTCAAATAGTTTTGTGCAAAATGGTACACATTGTACATCTAAATTTACTAAGAACTTCGTTCCATTTATGTTGTCACATCAAACGTTTAAAGGGTTTTCAAAACTTCCTTGGTTGATTTTATTAAAGGTTTTCGTATTAGTCCACACCATATATGGATCACACTTCTTCTCATCCCCCGTTTAGGGATGAAGCTTACCATTAAGATCTTTGTTAAAAACTCTTGAGCCACTTTGGATGGCAGTTTTATAAAATTTGTTAAGAAGTCTTTGCGCTCATAAAATGTTCCTTTTAAGGTTAGACATGGCAAAAACGCGGGCCGATAAATCAGTTTTCTGAGGTACACTCAGTGGTTACCCCATTGTAGGAAAGACCCAAGGTGGGTTTCTACTCCCAATATTTCACGGGTAATCGCAACACCCTCCTAAACATTCTCTCTATGAATCAGTATGTTGAGGTACAGGAAATCATTTTTGAGACTCTTTTCACTTGGAGTAAACCATTCTTTATGACCAAGGGTTCACGTATCTTCTCATCCGCGCATCCCCTTAAGTATAAGGATAAATTCAGAATCAACTCGCTCGTTGTACAAAGAGTTCACTCCCGTTCAAAGATCACATCTTCCGTGGAATTCTCTTTTGGAAATGTAATGTAAATTATGTTAAAAAAATCTATGAATCTTGTTATTCTCTTAGAAGGGACTGCTTAAAACATCTATGACACGGATGTGGTTACTCTATATATTTCTTCCTCCGTTAGTTGCAACTATGGTCTCCTTCTGAAATTAAGGGATTAGTAAAATCCGTGGTTAACACTATCCAGACATCAGATCGCATGGTTGTGATCACCATGTTTTCCATTCTACCTGTCAGTTTTGTACTGCGACATAAGCGCTCAATGTTTTAGATAAGTTTGGTAACATTCATGACGCATTTCATGCATCCAGCTTACTGAAGACGCATGTAAGGCTAAAAACATCATCTTTCCTTTTGTGGATATATATTCAGATGACATACTCATGTTAACAAGAAACGAAATCAATTTGTTGATCTTAAGGTCAAGAGACTTAATTAATGGCATATACCTATTCTTACTTTTATACGCCCAAGTACCTCTCAAGGTAAATAGCTCACTTTTGAGCCCACGAGTCTCTCGGAATTTTGATACGCTCCTTCCTCTTCAAATTCGGTACCATTGTTAGTCACTCCTCAAAATTTCGGGACGAAATTTTTTTTAACGGGTGGGTAATGTAACGACGCGACTTTTTCGACTTATATTTTTGTGCTCTATACTTTCACGAATCTGCGTATGTGTGCGTACTGAGCTAGTTTATGTTCTGGGATCTTTATTCATGATTAATTACTTTCGTTAGTATCTTACAACGTGTTGTTAAGTGCGTAATCACTTAACTTGATCCTCGAATGCTTTTACGATCGCTAGTGTCACTTGTCGTTTAAAACGAGCTATGTACTTTGTACATGTTAAACTTTTGTCATAATTGGAATATTATGACCATGTAATACTAATTGTTATTTTCTAATGACAATTACTTGGCTTGATGGTTTCTTAATTAAGCTTAGTGTTTTACTAATGCACGCCAGTTAGTCTTATTGGACTTTTTACCTTAATGGACTTAGACCCACCCTACTCTAGCTATTGGACTCTTAAGTTATCCCAATTTAAATGGATTTATGACCCATTAAGATGTAGGAAAAAAACCCATTAAGATGAGCCAACATACTAGCATTTTTGTTAGCCATTACTACACATGTTGCATGGGATCCCAACAACAAGCACCACCTTTAGACCACCACCATGCAAAAAGCAAAAAGTTGTCCCCCTTGTCCCTCCCAAGACATATGGCCTAACCACCTTCCACCACTATAAATACAAGCCTTATTCTTTCATTTCACACTTGATCTCATTCTCATTTTACACATACTTGCTCTCTAATTTTCTCTCTAGTCTTTCTCACACTAAAATTGTAAGTTCTTGAATTTTCTTCTTCTTCTCTTTTTCTTCTTAACCATGACATCATCATCATCATCAAAGGATTAAGCATTTTAGCTTTTTGATCTTGTTACATCTTGTAGATTCAAACTTTGATTTGAAATCTTCAAGAACATGGAAGATTCAAGCTTTTTAGCTTTAAATCTTCATTTCTTTGTTGGATCTAAGTTTTAAAGCTTAAGATCACTTTATTTTATTAAAAGATCAAAACTTGTGTTTATGATCTTTATGTAACTTGTAGATCTAGCTTTTTTGCTTTAAGGATCTTCAAGAACATTAAGGATCCAAGCTTTCTAGCTTAGGGTTTCATTATTTTGTTTAAGATCTAAGCTTTTTAGCTTATGGTCTCATTACTTTTACTAGATCTTAGCTTTCTAGCTTATGGTCACATTAATTTTGTAAAAATCCAAGCTTTCTAGCTTAGGGTTTCTTAATACTTGAGATCTAAGTTATTATTGTAGATCTCACTTACTTGGAACCTTTTTATAATTTTTATGGTGATAAAAATCAAGTCTTCATCATCTCATATGATGAAGATGTATAAACTTGTGTCAAAAGGACAAAGGTTGAAGCTTTATTGTGTTTATACAATAAAGAGACAACTTTAATGTTCAAAACTTATAGAAAGTTAGGTTTTACATTTAGTTGTGTGTTGATGGTTAAATTTGGTCATAATGATGCTAAAACATCAAAGAGTTGTACACTTGAGGCTTATACGCATCAAGGATGAGAACCGTGATAAGCATCAAGCACCAAGAAACCCACCGGAGCACTTGTTTCTGTTTTTCGGGGTCTGATCAGACTCCTGGAACTTCTGGAAAGTTGATTTTCAGATAGTTCGGTTTGAGTATATGACTTTTTGTTTAAGACTCACCTAAATCCGATATACGGTTTAGGATTTATAGCCTTCCAAAAATCACTACGCCTTCGTAACGACCTGAAATTTCTGACCTACTCGCGCTTGAACCGTCGCCACGGTCAAACGACATGAAGTTAGGATATGAAAATTGGATAACGGTAAGAGGACTCACAAACGGAGCCTTGCCCACTGGCCGTGCGCCATTTTAGTTTGTATAGAGGTCGTAGCAGCTGTCCGAAGTTTGCCCATTGTTTCGATCTCTATTCTTATTGAAAACTTACTTTATATTTTACGAATGAGGATGATGATACTTAAGACTTAACTTATTTACTTTTAAAATTTTGGGGAACAATTTACTGACTTAGTAACCATTGACTTAGGTTGAGGACCCTTTGGATTGACCAACCTACTTATTTGGACCAACTTACTACTTGCTTACATTTTCGTATCAATTTTACCGCACATTCACTGTGAGTTATAACTCCCTTTTTACTTATAATATTTTTGGGACTAAGAATACATGCGCTTTTTATGTTTTACATACTAGACGCGAGTACTTAAACTTTATATATGCGTGGGTTACATAACGGCATAAAGATTCCCCTTAGCTCGGTAACGTTTAACTATTGGTTTATGAACCGGTAGACGCGAATCTTAGATATGGATCCATAGGGTTTGACATCCCCACTCGGGCTAGTCGCGCTAACATTTAACGGGTGTTTAATACTTTCGAGAACATACGCACTCGTTAAGTGTACTTTTAGGGGGTGATATTTATTTTACGTTAAGTTAGTTACCGGGTGCCCACGGATAAGCATATACTTTTCATACTGTTTTGAATATGAAATCTCGTGGTCTACATTACATTGCTGATTACAATCAAACTATAGCTCACCAACATTCGTGTTGACATTTTTAAGCATGTATTTCTCAGATGCTTAGACGTTGTTGCTTCCGCTGTTAGACTTGCTGTTATAGTCTTGGTGTTATAGACTTGCTGTTACAGACTCGTTGTGTTAGACTTTCGCTGTATTATTTAGAGATGTCACAATCATGGAACTTTTACTTTGCATTCACAACTTATGTTACATTTGAACAACGGTTTTGTAATGACCTTTGTGTCACGTACTTATGTTAATGCTTTCTATTCGTAGAAGCATGTTATCCTTGAAAAACATTCGACGTTGGTAAAGACGTCATCTTTTGTAAAACATTTGACGTTGGTAAAAACGTTATCTTTTCATGAATGCAAAACTTGTTTTAAAACATCATATAGTGTTGTAACCGTGTAAAGATCCTGTTGTTGATGATCCGTACACGTTGATTTTGTACGGGGCGTCACAAAAGTGCACTGTCCCGGAGCAGACACTTCGTCCTAGAACGATTACATAACGATGGAGTAAGCATGAAAGCAAGTTGCATGCCACGTCAGCCCACGAATCTAGGAAAGTTTGTTAGGATCTCTTATTCCCCACGAAAGGGACAGGTGCCACGTCACCCCTCGGGATTGACAAAGTTCGTTACAACCATGAAAGGGACATGTGCCACGTCATCATTCCCTCCTAGACATCTATAAATACGTAAACAAGATCTTTCATTAAACCAACACTGGATGCATTAATGTTACTCTGCCCAAATTAATTGCGATAATATTACTCCAGTCGTTAAACCAATTCCGGCCGGTGCTCCGATCATCGTCAGAATTAACCCTCGCTTTTAGATATTAACTTATTTGATTCCGATCTAATAAGGTTAATTCAATCGATTGTTTTACGCCATTGGAATCCGGATTCCAAATCGGGGTTCGCACAATTATTGAAGTTAAAACATTCGACTTACTATTTCTCCCAAATCAAGCACTCAAACCCGAAATCTATTCATACTAGACGATTTTGGTTTGGTCATTATCCATGCTTGACCGGAAGTAATTTCGATAAGCTTGAAGTAATCATCCCTAATATAGAAATAACCCACCTGAACTACTTAAGGAACTTACTTGTACGCCTCTATAAACACGATACACTCGAGTTTCGTTCATAACCGGAGCCCGACTTCATTCACTTTCGTTTCGTGGATGCCCACCTATTGGACGTGATACCTGGCTGTCATATGTCCAACCATACTACACCTATCCTTTCAACCGCGACCTGAACTTCATAACCGGAGCCTGATATAGCCAAAATGGATGGTTTTATTTGTGCGGTGTCGTTAGGTCGTAGGGCATCAGATTCGGTATAGCATGCAGAGATTTTCGTTAAATTTATATTTTGCGGGGCCTAAATTTACTTTTACTTTCTAAAGTGTAGAAGGTGTAAGTTAACCTAGTGTCAAATTTTATGCTGATTAACGAATTGAAGATCAAGTGGATAACTGTCTTTTAGTTAAATTACCTAGATAAAAGATAGCAGTTGATTTTAGCTAAAGGTCCTAAATGCAGAAAAGTAAATAAAGTGGAAGGATATCCGGAGTATGCAGATCAGGGAAATGTTGACCAAGATATCAGAGTTGGGTTAGGGAAAGGTAATCATGCTTATGTTAAGACTATGCTTGGAATGATGTAGATCTGGTTGGATGAGCCAATTACACAGACCTACTTAACTCTGAAATCTCGGAGTTCTCTTTGAGCAGTGAGAAGTATGTCACTTGGTCGTATAACTAAAGTGTAACAATACCTCGGAGGTTATCCTAGTAGAGTACTAGGTTTATTAGTGAGTTAAGCTCTAATCCTAAACCTCGTTATCAGTTTAGGTAACTGAATAACAACATGCCGTGTTGATTGAACACTGATCACAAACAGAAGAAGTCCGTTGGTTTAAGTTGGCAAAACCTTAAATGAAAACTAACAATCATTCCATCATACTAATGAGATCACAACAAATCAAACATTGTACAGCATTACAGTTAACATACTGATAGTAAAGCAGAGAGAAACCTAATGAATACCTAAACGGTTGATATGACTAAGACCTAGGGCAACAATCAGACAAGAACATGCAATATGCCTGGGTCATACAGTAAAGGCATTAATTAGATCTTAACAGCTCCTAAGTGGTCTCTTCGAAATAGTCAATAGGCATACTAGGTCATTCATGTCTCAATTCCTAGGTTTCGTGTCCTAAAAGTGCATTAGATGCCTCTCGGGAACTCCGGCCATACCAAGATCATAGAATCTTTAGATACAGTATAACTAGGGGTATTAATCCTATGAAGTAGCTAATTTCATATAGGTGGACAAGTCCTGATCACAACCTAAGTTGGTCAATCCTTAAGATGCTAGCATACAAATCTATCAGACTTCCTAATTCAGTATTATAACAGTAATCGTACTAAATTAACATAATTACGCTAACCCAAACTTCTATCATGGCAACATACAGATAAATTAAGCTATCATGGCAATATCGGAACGCATTATTAAACATAAAAGGTAATTATACATGTTTAATACAAAAGACAAGCGTTTCAGAGAAAAACCTGAAAAGGCCGAACAAATCTGCCCGAGATCGCAGGGACTCGCCGGGATATCCTCCGAAAAATAAAAGCTAAGCTAACTACTACTAAAAGTAACTAAAAGATTGAAAATATAAATTGAATTGCAAGTTGAATGTGTGTTGGAATGGATGGAGAAGGCCCTTTAAATAGACTAGGAATTTGCCAAAATACGGCTGGCTGGCCGTATGGCATCCCGTTTGGTGGCCCGTATTTGGCAGGCCGTTTTCATGGTAAGCCGTTTGGCAGCCCGTTTGGTGAGCTGTATTTGGCAGGCCATTTACATATTGGTAGGCCATATGGCAGGCCGTTTGGCAGGCCGTTTTTGGTGCCTGGTCAGTCTGATTCACTGGATCGTAACTTGATTTATTGTCTTTCACCGTTTTCGCTCTAGAATCTTCGTTTTAGCTCCGTTTTGCTTGATTCTTTTTGCATCGCCTTTGTAATTACTTGATCTACAAAATCAACTGAAAAAGTGATAATTTTTCCGACAAAGTTTTAATCTTTATTGTTTTGGGGCTCAATTTAGGGGGTAAAAATGTGACTTTTTGCCCGATATCAAATACCCCACACTTAGCTTTACTTGTCCTCAAGAAAGAAAGTGGGAATATAAGGATCTTTCTAATAGATTCTCCCCTGCCCTACCCGTAGATCTTTTATTATGCCTTCATCAGAAGTCGGCACATCTTTCGAAAGTATTAGAAAAAGTTTCGACCTTCAATGATTCGGTCGCCAGATTTCAATCGCGTCCGTAGTGGAAAAGGCGTACTTTCCAACTCTCGAATGTAGAGTATACATGATCAGGCTCCTCACTAGCAGATCACTCATATCACTCAAGTGTTTATGGTGTCCTATTCTAATTGTATTGTCGCTCCGAAGCCAGTTGTGTAACAGTTCTCATCATAGGCTTGGTAAAGCATCGATATCTCCACCGGTTAAGTAAGGACGGCACTGAACTTTTTCCTAAGCATTCTTTCAAGAGGAAGATGGGTTATAGGGTTTGGTTGGAAATTTATGAATTTGGTGAAAGAGATAAAGATCTCTTGATTTCTGAGAGAATTGATAGACTTTGATTCTTCAGAGTATCCATTTTGAATAGATAATGGCTGAGAATTCCC
This sequence comes from Rutidosis leptorrhynchoides, assembly GCF_046630445.1. Taxonomy (NCBI): domain Eukaryota; kingdom Viridiplantae; phylum Streptophyta; class Magnoliopsida; order Asterales; family Asteraceae; genus Rutidosis; species Rutidosis leptorrhynchoides. The sequence goes on along the minus strand of NC_092336.1, from coordinate 401,364,943 downwards.
GTAAAGGTTTTCTTTGGAAGAGGCAGATTTTGCTAACACTTTGCCTAGAATTTTCTTTTGCTCTTCCAACTTTCTTCTTCAGGGCATCTCCTTGGGTTTCTTTTTGCCTTATTAGAGACTTTGTTCTTTCATCAATTTTTTTCGGCATACCCTTTCTTCATAACTTTTGTCTTTCGTTCCTGGTGCCCAGAGAGGAAGTGATAATCTACTGAAAATAGGTCTTTGACCTATCAAAAACAATCAGGGGTTCGAAATCTTTCAACTAGTGCTTTTGAAGCGAATTTGATCGATCTATCTCTTCATTAATCTCTAGATCTTTTGGTGAATGGAAAGGAAAGTGAATGGTAAATGGTGTATTTTGGGGGTGAATTTGAGGTGAATATTTCTGATTCATCAACTCTTTGTGTGAGTTGGTCGGTTTAAATTGCATGGAGTGGAAATGGAAACGGATGGCTTTTTGTCTTCTCTATTCAGAATGATTTCGAAAGGAGTATCGTACCTGCACCACGTATGGCGCTCACTAACCATTGGCCTTGAAACGTATGACTAAACCAAGTTCTAACTTGAACCGTACACCGGCACGCTCATCAATTGAAATAACAAAGTACTGCAGATTTGATGGGTCATACAGATACTTTGGGTCCGATATTTCTCACTTTTTAGAGTAGGGGTCGTGCTTGATCATGCGTAGCCTTTTACATATTTTCTTAAAAGAAATCTTTTGACACAAAACATAAGTTTCAGCTAAATCGTTCCGTTCTAATAAATTTTCCAAAAACCGATTTCTAGCAATTTTATTAGATCTTTTGGGCAAAAACAAAGTAAGAATTTTTCAAAATTACCCAATATCCATTGCTTAATTACTTTTGGACAAAAGAATTTTTTAAAACTTGGCATTTTATGGTTACTTGACTTTAAAACTTTGACCTTTAAAAACCTTACCCGTTACCCCACACTTAGAAGAACATTGTCCCTAATGTTCTCTAGAAAGAATATTTTAATACTTTATAAATTAAAGACATTGACTTCTAAAATTCTAAGTTAGTTGCGGGGGTTACACCACACTTAGAGGTTTTAGTGTGTTATAATTGAAATAAGTTTAAGGAAGGATTACTTACCTACGATCGTGTTATTTTCTTAGTGCTGGACCTTCCTACGGTCAATCTCCTAGGGACCAGTCTCTTTTGAAAATATTTCTGCATGAAGAACAAAAAGAGAAAGGCAGCATTTCTACTATATATAATTTTTTAGTACAATGCTTTTAAAAAGATAAAAACTAAAAGATAAAATAAAGATAAAGTAGTCTATGGGATACTATCCTAGTCAATGCTGTGCTGGCATTGCAAAATATCTGCAGATCTCATCATCATCATCCTCTAGGCTCGGTATATAGTCGAGAGGTTGCCCTATATCCAACTCAGGGCCTAGTAGTGAATCCATACATAATTCTGATGGCAGCTCCAGGTGGGATAAGTCTGGGAAAGGCTCCTCGTCAGGTATGCTCCCAGTGATCTCAAATGCCTAGGCCATTGATGGCTCCACTGAAATGGGAATAGTGACTAGATGACAACCCTCTGGTAACTCAGTGACTGGAACTGGCTCGGTGACTGGAGCAGGTAGCGTGATGGGAATAGGAGTATCATGTACAGGCATGACAGCTGAGTGAACTGAGTGAACTGAGGCTTGTGTGGAATGCCTGGGCGTAGCTCGTCGTGGCCTCCCCTCATGCTGGAGGTATGCTCTCAGAGCTTTGTAGAGTCTCTGCTGATCTCTGAGTACTGCCCATGCAACATCAGGGTCACTCAAAGTTGATCCGTAGTGTATCACTATCTTTGGCTCATGCGTATCTGGCAACTGTGTGTGTTCGACTGGTCTCCTGGCTAAATGTCTAGATCGTCGAATGGGAGGAGCTGGCGGTACTGTGCGATATCCTCCTCAACACTCTCTAATAATAAACGCCTTGGGCCTAATTGCCCTGTTGATGGCCTGTTCTGATCAGCACTGCTTCCGGAAGAGTAAACTACAGGAGTCCTCCTCCTGCGAACTGGAATGTAAGCTGATGCTCCTGAACTTGGCATTTCGCCTAAACACATTCAACAAACTTGTAAGCACTAAGCGCAAGTATGGCGCTTAGTTTTTAGTACACAGAGATAATATCTTAAGATTGAAAGTAATTGAAAAGAAAATAATAAGTAATAAAAAGGATAAGCAAGGGGTGCCTCCCAAGAGCGCTTTGTTTATCAAGTTGTTATAGCTCGACTTTTCTTTGTCAGATCCTTAGAATGGATCAAAGGAGAAGAGGTGCTCCTCCTTATCGTGGTCTTCTAGATAAGCTTTCAACTGGTGACCATTAACGTTGAAGTTACCAGCAGGTCCTTCCAATTCCACAGCTCCGTGAGGAAAAGCATGTACAACCTTGTATGGGCCACTCCATCTTGATCTAAATTTTCCCGCGAACTTCTTAAACCGAGAATTGAAGAGAAGAACTTTATCTCCAGGGGTGAACTTTGTAAGAATCATTATTGCATCATGCATAAGCTTCGTTCATTCCTTGTAGATGTATGACGTTTCATATGCTTGGTCTCTCAATTCGACGAGTTCGTTCATTTGCATTTTCCTATGTCTTCCAGTAACTGAGGGATCGAGGTTGCAGGTCTTCAGTGCCCAGAGTGCTTTGTATTCAAGTTCCAACAGAAGGTGACAAGCTTTTCCATAGATCATGCGGTAGGGTGTAGTTCCTAGAGGATTCTTGTAGGCAGTCTGGAATGCCCACAGAGCATCATCTAGCTTGTCGGCCCATTTATTTCCTTGATGGCCGACAGTTCATTCTAAGATTTTTTTGAGTGCTCTGTTTGTGACCTCTGCTTATCCGTTGGTTTGTGGATGATAGGCAGTGGACATCTTGTGGGTAACTCCGTATTGTTGCATCACCTTCATAAACTGAGTATTACAGAAGTGTGTGCCTCTATCACTAATTATCGCACGGGGAGCTCCAAATCTGCAGAAGAGTCTCTTCAGGAAATTGGTGACGACTTTGGCATCATTGGTCGAAAATGCTTGGGCTTCGACCCATCTGGAGACGTAATCTACTGCTACGAGGACATATTCTTTCCCGTTAGACTTTGGGAATGGGCCCATGAAGTCTAATCCCCATATATCGAAGATCTCGCAAGCTTAGATATTAGTCCGAGGCATCTCATTCTTCATAGAGATAATACCTTGCCTTTGGCATGCGTCGCAACGCTTTACAAGCTCTTGCGCATCTCGGATTATAGACGGCCAGTAGAATCCTGATTCGTAGACTTTTCTTGTAGTTAAGTTTACTCCATGAAGACCTCCAGTTGGTCCATGGTGACACTGGTTAAGAATCCCTGCTGCTTGCTTTTCATCGACGCACCTCCTGATTATCTGATCAGGGAAAATTCTAAACAGGTAAGGATCTTCCCAGTAGTAGTACTTAGCATCCCTGAAGAACTTCCTTCTTCGGGAGGTACTCATTCCCTTTTGTACTACTCCGGCAACTAGGTAGTTGGCCATGTCGGCATACCAAGGAGTGTCAGTAAATTGTGATCCTATGTGAGTTTGTCCTAAACTCATAAGCTGTTCTTCCAGAAATTTATCTCTGATATCTTGTTCAGCAAGTTTTTCCATCGCTGGGTCCTCCAAACGACTAAGATGATCTGCTACGACGTTCTCTGCTCCTTTCTTATCTTTAATCTCAATATCGAATTCCTGAAGGAGTAAGATCCATCGTAGGAGTCTTGGCTTTGCGTCTTGCTTAGTGAATAGATATTTGAGGGCTGAATGATCTGTATAGACTATAGTCTTGGACAGGATGAGATAGGAATGAAATTTGTCGAAGGCGAATACTACAGCTAGCAGCTCCTTTTTCGTGGTAGTGTAATCCTCTTGAGCTCTAGTTAAGGTTTTGCTTGCGTAATAGATTGGATGAAAGTGTTTATCCACCCGTTGTCCAAGCACTGATCCAACTGCGAAATCACTCGCATCACACATGATTTCGAAGGGTAGACTCCAATCAGGAGCTATCATGATGGGCGCATGTGTTAGCTGTTCTTTCAGATAGTTGAATGCTTTTCGACATTCTTCATTGAAGACAAACGAGACTTCCTTTCCTAGGAGATGAGTGAGAGGTCGTGTGACCTTTAAAAAATCCTTAATGAAGCGTCGGTAAAAACCGGCGTGTCCTAGGAAACTCCTAACCGCTCTTACTGTGGTAGGTTCTGGAAGTTTAGTAATGGTCTCAATCTTAGCCTTATCAACTTCTATTCATGCTTTTGAAATCTTATGTCCTAAAACTATCCCTTCTTTTATCATGAAGTGACATTTTTCCCAATTCAGAACTAAATTTGACTCTTCACACCGGGTGAGCATCTTGTCAAGGTTTGAAAGGCACGAATTAAAGGTACTACCAAAGACTGAGAAGTCGTCCATGAAGACTTCCATACAACTTTCAATCATGTCGTGGAATATTGCCACCATGCATCGCTGAAATGTAGCCGGTGCATTGCATAACCCAAAGGGCATGCGTCGATAGGCAAATGTTCCATAAGGACAGGTGAAGGTTGTTTTCTCTTGGTCCTTTGGATCGAGAGGTATTTGAAAGTTTCCAGAAAAACCGTCAAGGAAACAATAGAATTCATTTCCTGATAGACGTTCCAACATTTGATCGATAAAAGGTAATGGAAAATGATCCTTCCGGGTTGCATCGTTTAGTTTACGATAGTCTATGCAAACCCTCCAACCGGTGACTTCCCGTTTTTGGGTACCACTTGAACAGGACTAACCCATGGCGAATCAGAGATGGGATAAATAAGACCAGCGTCCAGAAGTTTGATTACTTCTTTCTTGACGACTTCTTGAATCATAGGGTTGACCCTTCTTTGCCTCTGAACTGATGGTTTGAAATCATCTTCCATGAAGATCTTGTGGGTGCAATAGTTGGGGCTGATCCCTTTAATGTCAGAGATCTTCCACGCAATTGCCTTCTTATGTGATTTCAAAACTTGAATCAATTTTGCCTCCTCTTGTGGTGTGAGGTCTTTTGATATGATCACAGGGAGTTGCGATTGTCCTTCTAAGAATGCATACTCCAGATTGTCGGGTAGCTTCTTCAAATCCAATTCCGGAGGCTCCTCGATAGATGGCGTCATCCTAGCTATTTCCTTTCGGTCTAACGAGTCGTACCCCTCCTGGAATTCTGATTCTTCAGTAGCGGTCACTGATGCTATATGTTCTTCATTTCTGGAAATTGTCCTTCTTAATGCTTCCTCTTCAGAAACGTCTTCCTTAGTTTTGAAGGTAGGTTTGGGAAACTCCTCACAGTCTTCCCTTGACTGGGGTTCCTGATACACTGGAATGAAGTCTGTTTCTTCATTCGGCTTCTCCTTAATAGAGGTAAAGGAATGCTTTGCCCTAGTGGTGCTATTTGAATAGTATTGCCAAGAAAGTTACTTTTAGAGAGGGGAGATATGTGTTGACTAAGGTCTATGGCGGAATGTTTATCGTGATTTCCTTCAGGAGGTGTAAAGAACAGATCCTTATAAATTTGATCTTGACTGCATATAGTCATAGTCTCTTCCAGGTATTCGTTGACGAGTTCTTGAAAAGAATCAGAGAGATTCACATCTTCTTCCTTAGGATGGTTCATGAGGCGATCAACATTGAATGTGATTTCTTCTCCTCCAACCCTTAATTTCAGAGATTTCTCGTGAACGTCAATTACGGCCTTGGAAGTATTCAGGAATGGTCTGCCAAGAATGAGTGGGACCTTCGTGTCTTCCTTAATATCCATAATGACAAAGTCAACGGGAAACGCGAACTTTTCCACTCTAGCTAGGACATCTTCAGCTATTCCCCGAGGAATCTTAACTGATATGTCCGCTAGTTGGATAGTCATTCTGGTTGGCCTTAAGTCATTTAATCCTAGCTTCTTGAATAATGAATAGGGCATTAGGTTTACACTGGCTCCTAAGTCTGCTAACGCATTGCTAATTTGGACATCTTGCAGGTAGCAAGGTACCGTAAATCTTCCTATATCTCCTAACTTAGGGGGAATTCCATGCTGTAACACTAACGAGCATTCTTCACTTAGGGGCAAGCTAACTATCTCTCTTAATCTCTCTTTGTTTGAAAGTAGTTCTTTGAAAAATTTAGCGCAGTTTAGCATCTCTACTAAAGCATCAACTAGACGTACATTCAAATGCAAATTCTTAATAATATCCCAATACTTAACAAATTTTGCTTCTTGTTTTTCCTTCCTAAGCCTACCTGGGAAAAGTATGCGGGCGCGTGGAATAATTTTCGGGGCCTAAGGAGAGATAGGTTCCGGTATATTGACAACTGGGTTAATTGGCACAGGTTCCTTATCGGAAAAATCTTGTATGGGTATATTAACAGTTGTTTCCTTCCCTCTTCTAGTAATTACTAGGGCATCAAACTCACTACACTCTATATCAATTTTAGCGGTTAATCGTTTAAGCGTAAGCTGAAAATTAGTGATTAATTCTTCAAAAGTCCATATCAAAGTATCAAATTTTGTTCTGGCATTCTATGACTTGAAGGTTTATCATATATTGCTTTTTCATAAATTCAACTAAAATTTCCTTAGAGTGGAGAGTAGGTTTGTGCAATGGGAAAATTATATTATGATCCGAGCTATTTTGCTGTTTATGTGCCCATCTAGGGTAAGGATACCTTAGATTGGTTCTAGTAGCATCGGAGTTTTTAGGAATTGGTAAACTTTGAAGAGTGAGGGTGAGATCTTGTAACCTGGTTTTCAGCATTTTTACCGTATGAGAGAAGACGTCATCCTTCTCAGCAGCTTCATTGTTCCAATCTTCCTGTTGTGCAGCTATTGTGTCCAAGAGATCCCATGCTTCATTTGTTGTTCGAGGCATGAAATTGCCTTGCGAGGCCATGTCTAGGAGACACTTATCATCCTTGGTCAAACCATTGTAAAGCGTACAGATTATGTCTGCCCGACTTAACGAATGATTCGGACATCTTTTAAGAATCATCTTTACTCTATTCCATGCTAGAAACAATGACTCATTTTCTTTTTGAGAAAAGTTATTGATGTCATTCCTTAAACAGGTTTGCAGGGAGGGTGGATAGAATTTGTTTAGAAATTTAGTGGCTAATTCCTCCCATGTATGGATTGAATTCGGGTTAAGTGCGTCAAATCATGCTGAAGCATGTGCAGAAAGTGAATATTGAAAAAGATGAAGTTTTAAAATATTTTTCTCGTTTGATTCTTTCTTAAAAGAGTCAACCAGACTGATAAATTTGTTTATATGAAAGTTCGGATCGTCAGTCGGTAATCCTTAAAATTTACAGATCATACTGACTAGTTTAATCATGTGTGAACTGATTTCAGGAATTCCTTCGGTTCCTAAGGTGATTGGTCCTCCTCTTTCCTCTAAGCATGACTTATGCATAGAAGCAATGGTGTCTTGTTGGTTCATTTTTAGATTTTCTGTTAAAAAAAAAACTTAAAAGTAACTTTTAGAAAATATTAATTTACTAAAAGGATCGATAATTTAATAAAAACAATTATTCTTGAAATTCGGTCGCTAACCAGATCGGATATATTAACTGATAGGACTTCTCACAGATTACTCGTATAGAGGTGGCCAGGCCGACTACGGAGAGGCATGATCCTTTTGGTTCCAATATAATTGGAGACTGTTCGGAAAATCCAATAACCAAGTCCGTGTATAATTGTCTTTCTTAGAAACCACCAAACAATACTTTGTCTGTTTAAAATCTTTCTCGATCAAAATATTCGATGCTCCCCGGCAGCGGTGCCAAAGAAGAAGTCTCTTTCTGATATAGCCAAAATGGACGGTTTTATTCGTGCGGTGTCGTTAGGTCGCAGGGCGTCTGATTTGGTATATCATGTAGAGATTTTCGTTTAATTTATATTTTGCGGGGCCTAAATTTACTTTTACTTTCTAAAGTGTAGAAGGTGTAAGTTAACCTAGTGTCAAATTTTATGCTGATTAACGAATTGAAGATCAAGTGGATAACTGTCTTTTAGTTAAATTTCCTAGATAAAAGATAGTAGTTGATTTTAGCTAAAGGTCCTAAATGCAGAAAAGTAAATAAAGTGGAAGGATATCTGGAGTATGCATATCAGAGAAATGTTGACCAAGATATCAGAGTTGGGTTAGGGAAAGGTAATCATGCTTATGTTAAGACTATGTTTGGAATGATGTAGATCTGGTTGGATGAGCCAATTACACAGACCTACTTAACTCTGAACTCTCGGAGTTCCCTTTGAGCAGTGAGAAGTATGTCACTTAGTCGTATAACTGAAGTGTAACAATACATCGGAGGTTATCCTCAGTAGAGTACTAGGTTTATTAGTGAGTTAAGCTCTAATCCTAAACCTCGTTATCAGTTTAGGTAACTGAATAACAACATACCGTGTTGATTGAACACTGATCACAAACGGAAGGAGTCCGTTAGTTTAAGTTGGCAAAACCTTAAATGAAAACTAACAACCATTCCATCATACTAATGAGATCACAACAAATCAAACATTATACAGCATTACAGTTAACATACTGATAGTAAAGTAGATAGAAACCTAATGAATACCTAAACGGTTGATATGACTAAGACCTAGTCTAATGCCCCGTTCATATACAATATAAACGATTCACAATAGTTGATTACATCGTGAGGCACTTGACCTCTATATGATACATTTTACAAACATTGCATTCGTTTTTAAAAGACAAACTTTCTTTACATCAAAAGTTGATGGCAAGCATACTATTTCATAATACCTCCAACTATAATTGACTTAATAATAATCTTGATGAACTCGACGACTCGAATGCAACGTCTTTTGAAATATGTCATGAATGACTCCAAATAATATCTCTAGTATGAGCAAATGCACAGCGAAAGATTTCTTTCATACCTGAGAATAAACATGCTTTCAAGTGTCAACCAAAAGGTTGGTGAGTTCATAGGTTTATCATAAAATAATAAAATTCATCATTTTGATAGACCACAAGATTTAAATCCTGCATAGTACAAATGGATCCGAATCCTATACCCGCCTGTAATGTACATGCGATATCTTTTAAATACAGTACACCTTTTTCGTATACGAAATCATATTTTATAAATCTTAGTAACCGTACACATATCTCGTGCACAAAAATTACATACACATAACCTGTGTATAAAATCATTCTCTCGATACATAACATCCACTTTTCATTGCTTTCATAGCTTGGCTTGGTAACTGACCTTAACATATAATGCACATAATAATATCCCCAAAACAGAACATCTCGTCTGTATAATAATCATATAAACTTCGAAGTACTAAACACCACGCCCACTAGCCCTTCCATCTAGTGAACATTCTGGGTGGGGGTGTTAAACCCGGTAGCTACCTTTAGGATTCGCGTCAATTAGGCGTGCACTAATTTTCAAAATTAGTGATGTTCCCTAATTCTTAGGTTACCAAGCAATAATAATTAGGGGAAAAATATTCATATCAACTGTGGCAATTATCACGTCCACATAATTCAATGGTGGCAATTATCACGTCTACATAATTTATTCGAGGAATGTTTTGCTTGTGTCTATCTCGTCAAACATTTATAAAAGCATTTCATGTATTCGCAGTTCAAAATGTATTTCAAAAGCATTTAATAAAGCAGTTGTAAAAACGGCGCATGTATTCTCAGTCCCAAAAATGTAAAGAGTAAAGGGAGCAAATGAACTCACAATACTGTATTTTGTAGTAAAAATACATATGACGACATTGAACAATGCAGGGTTGGTCTTGGATTCACGAACCTATATCATTTATATATATTAACACATATAATAGTAGTCGAACAAATTTATATATTATTAGTGATTTAATTGTTATTTTAATTAGGTGTTTCACTAATAACCTAATTAATTATATTTATTAATATTTATTATAAATGTATTAATATAGTTATGTTATATGTAATAAATATGATGTTATATAACTAATAGTTATTAGATAAAATAATATTGATAATAATAATAAATACAATTTGTTTTATTTTTACAATAATAATAATAATAATAGTTATTATGATAATAATATTGATAATATAAAAATAATAACATTAATGTCAAAATAATAATAACAACAATAATAATAATAGTAGTAATAATATTAGTAATAATAATTATAGTAATAATAACTACCTCTCAAGAAGGCAAAGTTCCAAAATAAATGCTTATGCCCGAGTTCGAACCCGAGACCTCTCGTTCCACGCAAACCTCCTCAACCATCTGAGCTAACCCATTTTCCTTTCATAATTCGCACATAAATTTTATTTAACCCTAATTAATTATGATTCCCCTTTATCTTCTTTTTCAGGAAAAAAAAATGCAACAACCCGGGGTCGAACTCGCGACCTGCTGCTTAACCCTAACACTCACAACCAACGCTCTGCAGCTTACATTCCTAATTTAACTCATATCCTATTTCCTTTTAACCCATATTTCTATTTCCATCTTCTTCTTTAATTAAAAACCCAATTATCATCATCATATTCATATCATCATCGTCATCTATATAATCCACAGCTCACCATTATCATACCATCATTTCATTTTCGATCCATCATCATATCATGATCAATATTACGTATGTTTATCACTATCATCACCTTTTTAAAACCTTATCATGTTATCGTTATTCATCATCACTTAACTAACATCAATATCGGCCCAATATTGGCACGATACAAGATTAATTGACCCAAGCTAAATTTAAAGGGTTTTCAGTTCTATTTCTTGTGGGTTTCATGAAGCTCGTCAACAGTAGTAACATCATAGTATCCTATCTCCATCATCGATAATCAATTCATCGTCTTCATTGTATATCAATCTTTATAGAAGCAACATAACATCATCATCAGACATCGTAGAGTATCATCTTCTCATCGTCATATCTATCTTCACGACATCAATTTTCATGACCTTCCTCGTAGTACTAGTCATCATCACTCTTCATGATTTCGTTTGCACAGTAAACAGATGTCTCACGTAGTAGCAACAGTGGCACTTCATAGGTGTATGGGCGTGATTCTTCGCGATGGTTTCAAATCAGAAACGAAGAGAGAGAAAAAGAGGAAGAGAGAAGATGTCGGTTGATTATGGTAATGGTGGCGGTTCATGGGGGTCATGGGTGGTAGTCGGGAGTGGTGGTGGTGTGATGACCCGAGAATTTCCGACCAAATTTAAACTTTAATCTTTATATGTTTCTGAGATGATAAGCAAAAGTCTGTAATGTTGAGTCTCGAAAGTTTTGAAAACTATATTCATGTAATCAATTACCCTTTGACCATGCCCGACGATTCACGAACAATTGTTTGTAAGTAAATATGTATGTATACATATAAATTGAAGTAATAAAATGTAATTGAAACATTAGAATTTAATATGTAAAATAAAATATAAAATACATAAGTTGTAATTAAAGTAAATATAAATATATATGATTTCAATATATATAATTATTATTAGAATTAGATTTATATGTATGTATAATAAATATTCAATATATGTCATTATATATATTACACAATCAATAACATGTAATATTAATATATTAAATTGCAAGCAAAATATAATTGATATAGTAATATTACTATTACTCTCATTATTACTATTATTATTAATATCAATATTAGTATTATTATTATTGTTATAATTATAATTAAGAGGTTTGTGAATATCAAAATAAAAATGTTAAATATAAATCTGATTATGAGAATGATTGAAACTATAATTTTAATTATTATTATTATCATGATTATGTATTATTGTTACTAAAAATTTCCATTTGTATTTAAATTTGTTATTATCATCATTTTATTACTCTTATCATTTTACTTATTATTAATAGTTATTATTTTGATATTATTATTATTAATATTATTATAAATGCTATTATTATTAGTATTAGTATTTTTATTATTTTGATATTAGTATTATTTAGTATTAATATTATTATCAAAATTATTAATATATTTATTTATTATTGATAAAAATATATTTATATATATATATATATATATATATATATATATATATATATATATAAATATATATATATATATATATATATATATATATATATACATACATACACTAATAAGGATTGAATCTGTTTCCTTTCATTTTCAACCTTTTAAAATTTTTGTTTTTGGTCTGCTAGTGTACCAGATTCGTTTACAAAGTCAGATGCAAAAGCAAATTCTGTTGAGGATTGTTTTCACCCTTTATATTTTTTTTATTTATCGTACGTGATGGAATATTTCTGGTCGATCCACTTAAGCTAAACAACAAACGTAATAGAGTCAATTAAGTAGTAATAATACCACTTAGCTTCTATATAATCTTCTGTTAAAGCAAATTGTGTTAAAATAGATAAAGCAAATCGATTTTTTTTTTAAAACTGGGCGATACCTCTGTTCTTGCTCAGTTAAATTAAAAACTCGAATTCCCATTTTATTTCAAAAAGTAAAAATACGATTTTGTTAGGATTAGTCTATGTAAAATTTCTGCAAAGTTTCAATCGCTGATTTATTATATTGAGATCGAATTTCGGAGTCAAAGATTTGTTTCAAAAAAAAGTCAAACGGCTGTTCATAGCGAAATTAGGAATTGTTTTGAGGTTTTAATTCAAATTTACGATTCAGATAGTTTATATTAACCATTTGAAAACTTTTTCGTGTTATATGTATAGGCTATAACATTCAAAAAGATCGAATTTGAATTTGAGTTTTATTATTTATTTTTTTTCTTCGAACCTATTCCAGCTGTTCTAAATGCAAAGTTTAATTTTCTTTTCTGTTAAAATAGATTCGTAATCATAGATTATTATTAATTAAGTTTTAAAACAAAAAACAACAATTATTTGATGTTTGAACTGATGGTTAGTCGACGGGAATTTTCAAGGGAAGAAGAAGAACATGTAAACTCGGTTTATATTTATATCTATATAATTAATATCAGAAAATCAGAATAGAAGAGATGGTTAAGGGAGTGAGCGGGTATACGGGAGGTCACGGGTTCGAGTCCAAGGGAGGCTGTTTCCTCTTGGAATTCTTTTTATGTGAGGTAGTCTATTTTCATTATTATTATTATTATCATTTTTATTATTATTATTATTATTATTATTATTATTATTATTATTATTATTATTATTATTATTATTATTATTATTATTATTATTATTGTTGTTAATATAATTGTTATCATTAGTTTTTGTTACTAGTATATTAGTTATTAGTATTATTATTACTAAAATTATTATCATTATAAGTATTAATCTTAATTAGTATAATTATTAATATTATCATTAATAAGATTTCTATTATTATTAGTATAAGTGTTGTTATTGTTATCATTAAGGATTATTATTATTATTATGAAAATAATATAAGTTATCACTAATTTCATTAATATTAGTATTAGTATCATTATATAAATATAAGAATTATTATTATTATTATTAACATAGGTATAATAATAAATACTACCAACATTGTTAATATGATCCCAATTATTAGTATTGTTATTATTAAAAATTTTACTATCATTACTAACATTTTTGTTAAAATTATTATTTAGATATCACTAAAACTATTATTTTTATTGTTATCAATATTATTAGGTAGTTACTACAATCATTATCATAACCATCATTTACAGTAAAATTAATTTTTACAAGTATTATTATTAATATCATTGTTGTTATCAAAAGTGGAATTTTTATTAACATAAGAGTATTATTAATGTTATTATCATTATTTTTACTAATATTAAATTAGTATAATTAGAACTACTGTTTAAATAAACAAATGAAGTACATACATAATATATATATATATATATATATATATATATATATATATATATATATATATATATATATATTTTACACACATAATATAACAAAATTTAATACTTTATATACAAAATAAACATATAAAACATAAATACATTATTAACCTAAAAATGATATAACTAATACATTTATATATATATATATATATATATATATATATATATATATATATATATATATATATATATATGTGTGTGTGTGTGTGTGTGTGTGTGTGTGTGTGTGATTAATTACAACTATGGATATTAATAAATATATGAATTATATAGGTTCGTGAATCTGAAATGTCCCGTTCATATTGATTATACACGTTCCATATTAATTGATTTCGTTGCGAGGTTTTGACCTCTATATGAGACGTTTTTCAAAGACTGTATTAATTTTTAAAACAACCATAACCTTTATATTATCAATAAAGGTTTCAAAAGCATTACGTAGATTATCAAATAATGATAATCTAAAATATACTGTTTACACACGACCATTACATAATGGTCTACAATAGAAATATATTACATCGACATATGTTTCTTGAATACAGTTTTTACATAATATCATACAAACATGGACTCCAAATCTTGTCCTTATTTTAGTATGCAACAGCGGAAGCTCTTAATATTCACCTGAGAATAAACATGCTTTAAACGTCAACAAAAATGTTGGTGAGTTATAGGTTTAACCTATATATATCAAATCGTAACAATAGACCACAAGATTTCATATTTCAATATACATCCCATACATAGAGATAAAAATCATTCATATGGTGAACACCTGGTAACCGACATTAACAAGATGCATATATAAGAATATCCCCATCATTTCGGGACACCCTTCGGATATGATATCAATTTCGAAGTACTAAAGCATCCGGTACTTTGGATGGGGTTTGTTAGGCCCAATAGATCTATATTTAGGATTCGCATTAATTAGGGTGTCTGTTCCCTAATTCTTAGATTACCAGACTTAATAAAAAGGGGCATATTCGATTTCGATAATTCAACCATAGAATGTAGTTTCACGTACTTGTGTCTATTTTGTAAATCATTTATAAAACCTGCATGTATTCTCATCCCAAAAATATTAGATTTTAAAAGTGGGACTATAACTCACTTTCACAGATTTTTACTTCGTCGGGAAGTAAGACTTGGCCACTGGTTGTTTCACGAACCTATAACAAATATGTACATATATATCAAAGTATGTTCAAAATATATTTACAACACTTTTAATACATTTTGATGTTTTAAGTTCATTAAGTCAGCTGTCCTCGTTAGTAACCTACAACTAGTTGTCCACAGTTAGATGTACAGAAATAAATCGATATATATTATCTAGAATCAATCCACGACCCAGTGTATACATATCTCAGTATTGATCACAACTCAAACTATATATATTTTGAAATCAACCTCAACCCTGTATAGCTAACTCCAACATTCACATATAGAGTGTCTATGGTTGTTCCGAAATGTATATAGATGTGTCGACATGATAGGTTGAAACATTGTATACGTGTCTATGGTGTCTCAAGATTACATAATATACAATATAAGTTGATTAAGTTATGGTTGGAATAGATTTGTTACCAATTTTCACGTAGCTAAAATGAGTAGTTTTTACCAATTTTGTTTTGCTCGCCATTTCTTCGTTTCTAATCCGTTTTGAGTGATTTAAGCGGCCACGGTTTCGTATTGAACTTGAATTTATGAAACTAAACAGAAAAGGTATAGGTTTATAGTCGGAAATACAAGTTACAAGTCGTTTTTGAAAGAGGTAGTCATTTTCGTTGAAAGAACGACATCTTGATGACTGTTTTGAAAAACATACTTTCACTTTGAGTTTAACCATGATTTTTGGATATGGTTTCATGTTCATAAGAAAAATCATTTTCCCAGAAGTATAGCTTTTAAATCAAAGTTTTTCATAGTTTTTAATTATCCAAACCAAAACAGCCCCCGGTTGTAACTACGACGGCGTAAATCCGGTTTTATGGTGTTTATCGTGTTTCCGGGTTTTAAATCATTAAGTTAGCATATAATATAGATATAGATCATGTGTATAGTTGATTTTAAAAGTGTAGTTAGAAGGATTAACTTTATTTGCGAACAAGTTTAGAATTAACTAAACTATGTTCTAGTGATTACTAGTTTACCACTTCGAATATGATAGCTTTTTATGTATGAATTGAATGATGTTATGAACATCATTACTACCTTAAGTTCCTTGGATAAATCTACCGGAAAAGAGAAAAATGGATCTAGCTTCAACGGATCCTTGGATGGCTCGAAGTTCTTGAAGCAGAATCATGACACGAAAACAAGTTCAAGTAAGATCATCACTTGAAATAAGATTGTTATAGTTATAGAAATTGAATTAAAGTTTGAATATGATTATTACCTTGTATTAGAAAGATAACCTACTATAAGTAACAAAGGTTTCTTGATCTTGGATGATTATTTGGAATGGATTTAGAAAACTTGGAAGTAAACTTGCAATCTTGGAAGTATTCTTGATTTTATGAAACTAGAACTTTTGGAATTTATGAAGAACACTTAGAACTTGAAGATAGAACTTGAGAGAGATCAATTAGATGAAGAAATTGAAGAATGAAAGTGTTTGTAGATGTTTTTGGTCGTTGGTGTATGGATTAGATATAAAGGATATGTAATTTTGTTTTCATGTAAATAAGTCATGAATGATTACTCATATTTTTGTAATTTTATGAGATATTTCATGCTAGTTTCCAAATGATGGTTCCTACATGTGTTAGGTGACTTACATGGGCTGCTAAGAGCTTATCATTAGAGTGTATATACCAATAGTACATACATCTAAAAGCTGTGTATTGTACGAGTACGAATACGGGTGCATACGAGTAGATTTGTTGATGAAACTGAACGAGGATGTAATTGTAAGCATTTTTGTTAAGTAGAAGTATTTTGATAAGTGTCTTGAAGTCTTTCAAAAGTGTATGAATACATATTAAAACACTACATGCATATACATTTTAACTGAGTCGTTAAGTCATCGTTAGTCGTTACATGTAAATGTTGTTTTGAAACCTTTAGGTTAGCGATCTTGTTAAATGTTGTTAACCCAATGTTTATAATATCAAATGAGATTTTAAATTATTATATTATCATGATATTATGATGTACGAATATCTCTTAATATGATCTATATACATTAAATGTCGTTACAACGATAATCGTTACATATATGTCTCGTTTCAAAATCATTAAGTTAGTAGTCTTATTTTTACATATGTAGTTCATTGTTAATACACTTAATGATATATTTAATTATCATTTAACATAATTAACTAAGTGTATCAATATCTTAATATGATTCATATGTACCTAGTAAGACGTTATAACGATAATCGTTATATATATCGTTTTCGAGTTTTTTAATTTAATAGTCTCATTTTTATGTATATAACTCATTGTTAAAATACCTAATGAGATACATACTTATAATAAAATCATGTTAACTATATATATAACCATATATATGTCATCGTATAGTTTTTACAAGTTTTAACGTTCGTGAATCACCGGTCAACTTGGGTGGTCATTTGTCTATATGAAACTTATTCCAATTAATCAAGTCTTAATAAGTTTGATTGCTTAACATGTTGGAAACACTTAATCATGTAAATATCAATTTCATTTAATATATATAAACATGGAAAAGTTCGGGTCACTACAGTACCTACCCGTTAAATAAATTTCGTCCCGAAATTTTAAGCTGTTGAAAGTGTTGACGAATCTTCTAGAAATAGATGCGGGTATTTCTTCTTCATCTGATCTTCACGCTCCCAGGTGAACTCGAGTCCTCTACGAGCATTCCATCGAACCTTAACATGAAATGTCCCGTTCTTATTGATTAAAAACGTTCCATATTAATTGATTTCGTTGCGAGGTTTTGACCTCTATATGAGACGTTTTTCAAAGACTGCATTCATTTTTAAAACAAACCATAACCTTTATTTCATAAATAAAGGTTTAAAAAGCTTTACGTAGATTATCAAATAATGATAATCTAAAATATCCTGTTTACACGCGACCATTACATAATGGTTTACAATACAAATATGTTACATCGAAATCAGTTTCTTGAATGCAGTTTTTACACAATATCATACAAACATGGACTCCAAATCTTGTCCTTATTTTAGTATGCAACAGCGGAAGCTCTTAGTATTCACCTGAGGATAAACATGCTTTAAACGTCAACAAAAATGTTGGTGAGTTATAGGTTTAACCTATATATATCAAATCGTAACAATAGACCACAAGATTTCATATTTCAATACACATCCCATACATAGAGATAAAAATCATTCATATGGTGAACACCTGGTAACCGACAATAACAAGATGCATATATAAGAATATCCCCATCATTCCGGGACACCCTTCGGATATGATATAAATTTCGAAGTACTAAAGCATCCGGTACTTTGGATGGGGTTTGTTAGGCCCAATAGATCTATCTTTAGGATTCGCGTCAATTAGGGTGTCTGTTCCCTAATTCTTAGATTACCAGACTTAATAAAAAGGGGCATATTCGATTTCGATAATTCAACCATAGAATGTAGTTTCACGTACTTGTGTCTATTTTGTAAATCATTTATAAAACCTGCATGTATTCTCATCCCAAAAATATTAGATTTTAAAAGTGGGACTATAACTCACTTTCACAGATTTTTACTTCGTCGGGAAGTAAGACTTGGCCACTGGTTGATTCACGAACCTATAACAATATATACATATATATCAAAGTATGTTCAAAAATATATTTACAACACTTTTAATATATTTTGATGTTTTAAGTTTATTAAGTCAGCTGTCCTCGTTAGTAACCTACAACTAGTTGTCCACAGTTAGATGTACAGAAATAAATCGATAAATATTATCTTGAATCAATCCACGACCCAGTGTATACGTATCTCAGTATTGATCACAACTCAAACTATATATATTTTGGAATCAACCTCAACCCTGTATAGCTAACTCCAACATTCACATATAGAGTGTCTATGGTTGTTCCGAAATATATATAGATGTGTCGACATGATAGGTCGAAACATTGTATACGTGTCTATGGTATCTCAAGATTACATAATATACAATACAAGTTGATTAAGTTATGGTTGGAATAGATTTGTTACCAATTTTCACGTAGCTAAAATGAGAAAAATTATCCAATCTTGTTTTACCCATAACTTCTTCATTTTAAATCCGTTTTGAGTGAATCAAATTGCTATGGTTTCATATTGAACTCTATTTTATGAATCTAAACAGAAAAAGTATAGGTTTATAGTCGGAAAAATAAGTTACAAGTCGTTTTTGTAAAGGTAGTCATTTCAGTCGAAAGAACGACGTCTAGATGACCATTTTAGAAAACATACTTCCACTTTGAGTTTAACCATAATTTTTGGATATAGTTTCATGTTCATAATAAAAATCATTTTCTCAGAATAACAACTTTTAAATCAAAGTTTATCATAGTTTTTAATTAACTAACCCAAAACAGCCCGCGGTGTTACTACGACGGCGTAAATCCGGTTTTACGGTGTTTTTCGTGTTTCCAGGTTTTAAATCATTAAGTTAGCATATCATATAGATATAGAACATGTGTTTAGTTGATTTTAAAAGTCAAGTTAGAAGGATTAACTTTTGTTTGCGAACAAGTTTAGAATTAACTAAACTATGTTCTAGTGATTACAAGTTTAAACCTTCGAATAAGATAGCTTTATATGTATGAATCGAATGATGTTATGAACATCATTACTACCTTAATTTCCTTGGATAAACCTACTGGAAAAGAGAAAAATGGATCTAGCTTCAATGGATCCTTGGATGGCTCAAAGTTCTTGAAGCAAAATCATGACACGAAAACAAGTTCAAGTAAGATCATCACTTGAAATAAGATTGTTATAGTTATAGAAATTGAACCAAAGTTTGAATATGATTATTACCTTGTATTAGAATGATAACCTACTGTAAGAAACAAAGATTTCTTGAGGTTGGATGATCACCTTACAAGATTGGAAGTGAGCTAGCAAACTTGAAAGTATTCTTGATTTTATGAAACTAGAACTTTTGGAATTTATGAAGAACACTTAGAACTTGAAGATAGAACTTGAGAGAGTTCAATTAGATGAATAAAATTGAAGGATGAAAGTGTTTGTAGGTGTTTTTGGTCGTTGGTGTATGGATTAGATATAAAGGATATGTAATTTTGTTTTCATGTAAATAAGTCATGAATGATTACTCATATTTTTGTAATCTTATGAGATATTTCATGCTAGTTGCCAAATGATGGTTCCCACATGTGTTAGGTGACTCACATGGGCTGCTAAGAGCTGATCATTGGAGTGTATATACCAATAGTACATACATCTAAAAGCTGTGTATTGTACGAGTACGAATACGGGTGCATACGAGTAGAATTGTTGATGAAACTGAACGAGAATGTAATTGTAAGCATTTTTGTTAAGTAGAAGTATTTTGATAAGTGTATTGAAGTCTTTCAAAAGTGTATAAATACATATTAAAACACTACATGTATATACATTTTAACTGAGTCGTTAAGTCATCGTTAGTCGTTACATGTAAGTGTTGTTTTGAAACCTTTAGGTTAACGATCTTGTTAAATGTTGTTAACCCAATGTTTATAATATCAAAAGAGATTTTAAATTATTATATTATCATGATATTATGATGTACGAATATCTCTTAATATGATATATATACATTAAATGTCGTTACAACGATAAACGTTACATATATGTCTCGTTTCAAAATCATTAAGTTAGTAGTCTTGTTTTTACATATGTAGTTCATTGTTAATATAATTAATGATATGTTTACTTATCATAATATCATGTTAACTATATATATAACCATATATATGTCATCATATAGTTTTTTTACAAGTTTTAACGTTCGTGAATCACCTGTCAACTTGGGTGGTCAATTGTCTATATGAAACCTATTTCAATTAATCAAGTCTTAACAAGTTTGATTGCTTAACATGTTGGAAACATTTAATCATGTAAACATCAATCTCAATTAATATATATAAACATGGAAAAGTTCGGGTCACTACAGTACCTACCCGTTAAATAAATTTCGTCCCGAAATTTTAAGCTGTTGAAGGTGTTGACGAATCTTCTGGAAATAGATGCGGGTATTTCTTCTTCATCTGATCTTCACGCTCCCAGGTGAACTCGGGTCCTCTACGAGCATTCCATCGAACCTTAACAATTGGTATCTTGTTTTGCTTAAGTCTTTTAACCTCACGATCCATTATTTCGACGGGTTCTTCGATGAATTGGAGTTTTTCGTTGATTTGGATTTCATCTAACGGAATAGTGAGATCTTCTTTAGCAAAACATTTCTTTAAATTCGAGACGTGGAAAGTGTTATGTACAGCCGCGAGTTGTTGAGGTAACTCAAGTCGGTAAGCTACTGGTCCGACACGATCAATAATCTTGAATGGTCCAATATACCTTGGATTTAATTTCCCTCGTTTACCAAATCGAACAACGCCTTTCCAAGGTGAAACTTTAAGCATGACCATCTCTCCAATTTCAAATTCTATATCTTTTCTTTTAATGTCAGCGTAGCTCTTTTGTCGACTTTGGGAGGTTTTCAACCGTTGTTGAATTTGGATGATCTTCTCGGTAGTTTCTTGTATAATCTCCGGACCCGTAATCTGTCTATCCCCCACCTCACTCCAACAAATCGGAGACCTGCACTTTCTACCATAAAGTGCTTCAAACGGCGCCATCTCAATGCTTGAATGGTAGCTGTTGTTGTAGGAAAATTCTGCTAACGGTAGATGTCGATCCCAACTGTTTCCGAAATAAATAACACATGCTCGTAGCATGTCTTCAAGCGTTTGTATCGTCCTTTCGCTCTGCCCATCAGTTTGTGGATGATAGGCAGTACTCATGTCTAGACGAGTTCCTAATGCTTGCTGTAATGTCTGCCAGAATCTTGAAATAAATCTGCCATCCCTATCAGAGATAATAGAGATTGGTATTCCATGTCTGGAGACGACTTCCTTCAAATACAGTCGTGCTAACTTCTCCATCTTGTCATCTTCTCTTATTGGTAGGAAGTGTGCTGATTTGGTGAGACGATCAACTATTACCCAAATAGTATCAAAACCACTTGCAGTCCTTGGCAATTTAGTGATGAAATCCATGGTAATGTTTTCCCATTTCCATTCCGGGATTTCGGGTTGTTGAAGTAGACCTGATGGTTTCTGATGCTCAGCTTTGACCTTAGAACACGTCAAACATTCTCCTACGTATTTAGCAACATCGGCTTTCATACCCGGCCACCAAAAATGTTTCTTGAGATCCTTGTACATCTTCCCCGTTCCAGGATGTATTGAGTATCTGGTTTTATGAGCTTCTCTAAGTACCATTTCTCTCATATCTCCAAATTTTGGTACCCAAATCCTTTCAGCCCTATACCGGGTTCCGTCTTCCCGAATATTAAGATGCTTCTCCGATCCTTTGGGTATTTCATCCTTTAAATTTCCCTCTTTTAAAACTCCTTGTTGCGCCTCCTTTATTTGAGTAGTAATGTTATTATGAATCATTATATTCATAGATTTTACTCGAATGGGTTCTCTATCCTTCCTGCTCAAGGCATCGGCTACCACATTTGCCTTCCCCGGGTGGTAACGAATCTCAAAATCGTAATCATTCAATAATTCAATCCACCTACGCTGCCTCATATTCAGTTGTTTCTGATTAAATATGTGTTGAAGACTTTTGTGGTCGGTATATATAATACTTTTGACCCCATATAAGTAGTGCCTCCAAGTCTTTAATGCAAAAACAACCGCGCCTAATTCCAAATCATGCGTCGTATAATTTTGTTCGTGAATCTTCAATTGTCTAGACGCATAAGCAATCACCTTCGTTCGTTGCATTAATACACAACCGAGACCTTGCTTTGATGCGTCACAATAAATCACAAAATCATCATTCCCTTCAGGCAATGACAATATAGGTGCCGTAGTTAGCTTTTTCTTCAATAACTGAAATGCTTTCTCTTGTTCATCATTCCATTCAAATTTCTTCCCTTTATGCGTTAATGCAGTCAAGGGTTTTGCTATTCTGGAAAAGTCTTGGATGAACCTTCTGTAGTAACCAGCTAGTCCTAAAAACTGGCGTATGTGTTTCGGAGTTTTCGGGTTTTCCCACTTTTCAACAGTTTCTATCTTTGCCGGATCCACCTTAATACCTTCTTTGTTCACTATGTGACCGAGGAATTGAACTTCTTCCAACCAAAATGCACACTTTGAAAACTTAGCGTACAATTCTTCCTTCCTCAATACTTCTAACACCTTTCTCAAATGTTCACCGTGTTCTTGGTCATTCTTTGAGTAAATAAGTATGTCATCAATGAAAACAATGACAAACTTGTCAAGGTATGGTCCACACACTCGGTTCATAAGGTCCATGAACACAGCTGGTGCATTAGTTAAACCAAACGGCATGACCATAAACTCGTAATGACCGTAACGTGTTCTGAAAGCAGTCTTTGGAATATCATCTTCTTTCACCCGCATTTGATGATACCCGGAACGTAAGTCAATCTTTGAATAAACAGACGAGCCTTGTAGTTGATCAAATAAGTCGTCGATTCTCGGTAGTGGGTAGCGGTTCTTGATGGTAAGTTTGTTCAACTCTCGGTAGTCGATACACAACCTGAATGTACCATCTTTCTTCTTGACAAACAAAACAGGAGCTCCCCACGGTGATGTGCTTGGTCGAATGAAACCACGCTCTAAAAGTTCTTGTAATTGGCTTTGCAGTTCTTTCATCTCGCTGGGTGCGAGTCTGTAAGGAGCACGAGCTATTGGTGCAGCTCCTGGTACAAGATCTATTTGAAATTCAACGGATCGATGTGGGGGTAATCCCGGTAATTCTTTCGGAAATACATCGGGAAATTCTTTTGCAATGGGAACATCATTGATGCTCTTTTCTTCAGTTTGTACTTTCTCGACGTGTGCTAGAACAGCATAGCAACCTTTTCTTATTAGTTTTTGTGCCTTCAAATTACTAATAAGATGTAGCTTCGTGTTGCCCTTTTCTCCGTACACCATTAAGGGTTTTCCTTTTTCTCGTATAATGCGAATTGCATTTTTGTAACAAACGATCTCCGCTTTCACTTCTTTCAACCAGTCCATACCGATTATCACATCAAAACTCCCTAACTCTACTGGTATCAAATCAATCTTAAATGTTTCGCTAACCAGTTTAATTTCTCGATTCCGACATATATTATCTGCTGAAATTAATTTACCATTTGCGAATTCGAGTAAAAATTTACTATCCAAAGGCGTCAATGGACAACTTAATTTAGCACAAAAATCTCTACTCATATAGCTTCTATCCGCACCCGAATCAAATAAAACGTAAGCAGATTTATTGTCAATAAGAAACGTACCCGTAACAAGCTCCGGGTCTTCCTGTGCCTCTACCGCATTAATATTGAAAACTCTTCCACGGCCTTGTCCATTCGTGTTCTCCTGGTTCGGGCAATTTCTAATAATGTGGCCTGGTTTTCCACATTTATAACAAACTACATTGGCATAACTTGCTCCGACACTACTTGCTCCGCCATTACTCGTTCCGACACCATTTGTTCCTTTCGTTCTATTAACCCCTGGTCCGTAGACCTCACACTTCGCCGCGCTATGACCATTTCTTTTACACTTGTTGCAAAATTTGGTGCAGAACCCCGAGTGATTCTTTTCACACCTTTGGCATAGTTGCTTCTGATTGTTGTTGTTGTTGCGGTTATTATTGTTGTTGGGATGATTGTTGTAGTTGCTGTTGTTGTTGTTGTTGTTGTTGTTGTTGGGCCGTTTGTTGTAGTTGCGATTGATGTTGCGATTGTTGGGATAATTGTTGCGATTATTGTTGTAATTGCTGTTGTTGTTGTATTGGTGATTCTTATCACCGTTTTCCTCCCACTTTCTTTTGACTTGCTTCACATTGGCCTCTTCAGCAGTCTGTTCTTTAATTCTTTCTTCAATCTGGTTCACTAGTTTGTGAGCCATTCTACATGCCTGTTGTATGGAGGCGGGCTCGTGTGAACTTATATCTTCTTGGATTCTTTCCGGTAATCCTTTCACAAACGCGTCGATCTTCTCTTCCTCATCTTCGAATGCTCCCGGACACAATAGGCACAATTCTGTGAATCGTCTTTCGTACGTGGTAATATCAAATCCTTGGGTTCGTAACCCTCTAAGTTCTGTCTTGAGCTTATTGACCTCGGTTCTGGGACGGTACTTCTCGTTCATCAAGTGCTTGAATGCTGACCACGGTAGTGCGTACGCATCATCTTGTCCCACTTGCTCTAGATAGGTATTCCACCATGTTAACGCAGAACCTGTGAAGGTATGCGTAGCGTACTTCACTTTGTCCTCTTCAGTACACTTACTTATGGCAAACACCGATTCAACCTTCTCGGTCCACCGTTTCAATCCGATCGGTCCTTCGGTTCCATCAAATTCCAAAGGTTTGCAGGCAGTGAATTCTTTGTAGGTGCATCCTACACGATTTCCTGTACTGCTAGATCCAAGGTTATTGTTGGTATGTAGCGCAGCCTGTACTGCGGCTATGTTTGAAGCTAGAAAAGTACGGAATTCCTCTTCATTCATATTCACGGTGTGTCGAGTAGTCGGTGCCATTTCCTTCAAAATAGTTAAATGGAACAAGTTAATCATACAGAATATTAAGAGTAGTTAATAGTATTTCGTAGCATAATATGAACTCATTTATAAAAGCTTTTTCTTCATATTAGCGTTTTATAAGTTTAAATTCGGGTAGTACCTACCCGTTAAGTTCATACTTAGTAGCTAATATACAATTCAACTACTACAATTCTATATGAAAAACTGATTATAATAATATTTCGCGTTCAAACTTTTATACAATATTTTACAAACTTACAATACCGCTTATTTTACATAAAGCATGAAATATAGCACACAATAACTTTGATACAAGATAGTTGTGAAGACAATTCTAGCTAGTACACAAGTCGTTCAGCAAAGGCAATAAAGACACGTAATTCATACGTCCAGAAACAAGTCATGCATTCTGGTTTTACTAGGACTACTTCCCATCCTTGGTCTTGTGCAACATAACCGTTATGGCCGTTGATAAGACAGCGTGTTGTAACGTCATCAAAGGGACGAGGGTTACGTAATGTCCAACAGTCCCGTAATAATCTAAAAACCTCATTTCTTACCCCAATTACCGACTCCGTCACTTGTGGAAACGTTTTGTTTAATAGTTGTAGCCCGATGTTCTTGTTCTCACTTTGGTGAGAAGCGAACATTACTAATCCGTAAGCATAACATGCTTCTTTATGTTGCATGTTAGCCGCTTTTTCTAAATCACGAAGTCCAATATTCGGATATATCGAGTCAAAATAATTTCTTAACCCGTTGCGTAAAATAGCATTTGGGTTCCCCGCAATATATGCGTCAAAGTAAACACATCGTAACTTATGGGTTTCCCAATGTGATATCCCCCATCTTTCAAACGAAAGTCTCTTATAAACCAAGACATTCTTGGAACGTTCTTCGAATGTCTTACAAACTGATCTCGCCTTAAATAGTTGTGCCGAAGAATTCTGGCCGACTCTAGACAAGATTTCATCAATCATGTCTCCGGGTAGGTCTCTTAAAATATTGGGTTGTCTATCCATTTTGTGTTTTTATACTGTAAAATAGACAAGAGTTAGATTCATAAAAAAAAAAATACTTATTAATACAAGCAATTTTTACATATATCATAAAGCATAAGCACACTATATTACATATATTACACCACACGAATACAACTATCTTATTCCGACTCGCTTGTTTCTTCTTCTTCGGTTTTGGTTCGTTTTGCCAAGTTTCTAGGGATATATGATGTTCCCCTAATACGAGCCGTCGTTATCCACATTGGTTTAGAAAAACCTGGTGGTTTCGAGGTTCTCGGGTCATTGTTACAACTTAAGGACTTCGGGGGTTGACGATACATATAAAGTTCATCGGGATTGGAATTAGATTTCTCTATTTTTATGCCCTTTCCCTTATTATTTTCTTTTGCCTTTTTAAATTCAGTTGGGGTAATTTCTATAACATCATCGGAATTCTCGTCGGAATCCGATTCATCGGAGAATTGGTAATCCTCCCAATATTTTGCTTCCTTGGCGGAAACACCATTGACCATAATTAACTTTGGTCGGTTGGTTGAGGATTTTCTTTTACTTAACCGTTTTATTATTTCCCCCACCGGTTCTATTTCTTCATCCGGTTCCGATTCTTCTTCCGGTTCCGATTCTTCTTCCGGTTCCGACTCTTCTTCCGGTTCCTCTTCGGGAACTTGTGAATCAGTCCACAAATCATTCCAATTTACATTTAACTCTTCATTATTATTAAGTGAGTCAATGGGACTTGTTCTAGAGGTAGACATCTATCACATAATATCAAACACGTTAAGAGATTAATATATCACATAATATTCATATGTTAAAAATATATAGTTTCCAACAAAAATGTTAAGCAATCATTTTTAAAGAAAACACGGTCGAAGTCCAGACTCACTAATGCATCCTAACAAACTCGATAAGACACACTAATGCAAATTTTCTGGTTCTCTAAGACCAACGCTCGGATACCAACTGAAATGTCCCGTTCTTATTGATTAAAAACGTTCCATATTAATTGATTTCGTTGCGAGGTTTTGACCTCTATATGAGACGTTTTTCAAAGACTGCATTCATTTTTAAAACAAACCATAACCTTTATTTCATAAATAAAGGTTTAAAAAGCTTTACGTAGATTATCAAATAATGATAATCTAAAATATCCTGTTTACACGCGACCATTACATAATGGTTTACAATACAAATATGTTACATCGAAATCAGTTTCTTGAATGCAGTTTTTACACAATATCATACAAACATGGACTCCAAATCTTGTCCTTATTTTAGTATGCAACAGCGGAAGCTCTTAGTATTCACCTGAGGATAAACATGCTTTAAACGTCAACAAAAATGTTGGTGAGTTATAGGTTTAACCTATATATATCAAATCGTAACAATAGACCACAAGATTTCATATTTCAATACACATCCCATACATAGAGATAAAAATCATTCATATGGTGAACACCTGGTAACCGACAATAACAAGATGCATATATAAGAATATCCCCATCATTCCGGGACACCCTTCGGATATGATATAAATTTCGAAGTACTAAAGCATCCGGTACTTTGGATGGGGTTTGTTAGGCCCAATAGATCTATCTTTAGGATTCGCGTCAATTAGGGTGTCTGTTCCCTAATTCTTAGATTACCAGACTTAATAAAAAGGGGCATATTCGATTTCGATAATTCAACCATAGAATGTAGTTTCACGTACTTGTGTCTATTTTGTAAATCATTTATAAAACCTGCATGTATTCTCATCCCAAAAATATTAGATTTTAAAAGTGGGACTATAACTCACTTTCACAGATTTTTACTTCGTCGGGAAGTAAGACTTGGCCACTGGTTGATTCACGAACCTATAACAATATATACATATATATCAAAGTATGTTCAAAAATATATTTACAACACTTTTAATATATTTTGATGTTTTAAGTTTATTAAGTCAGCTGTCCTCGTTAGTAACCTACAACTAGTTGTCCACAGTTAGATGTACAGAAATAAATCGATAAATATTATCTTGAATCAATCCACGACCCAGTGTATACGTATCTCAGTATTGATCACAACTCAAACTATATATATTTTGGAATCAACCTCAACCCTGTATAGCTAACTCCAACATTCACATATAGAGTGTCTATGGTTGTTCCGAAATATATATAGATGTGTCGACATGATAGGTCGAAACATTGTATACGTGTCTATGGTATCTCAAGATTACATAATATACAATACAAGTTGATTAAGTTATGGTTGGAATAGATTTGTTACCAATTTTCACGTAGCTAAAATGAGAAAAATTATCCAATCTTGTTTTACCCATAACTTCTTCATTTTAAATCCGTTTTGAGTGAATCAAATTGCTATGGTTTCATATTGAACTCTATTTTATGAATCTAAACAGAAAAAGTATAGGTTTATAGTCGGAAAAATAAGTTACAAGTCGTTTTTGTAAAGGTAGTCATTTCAGTCGAAAGAACGACGTCTAGATGTCCATTTTAGAAAACATACTTCCACTTTGAGTTTAACCATAATTTTTGGATATAGTTTCATGTTCATAATAAAAATCATTTTCTCAGAATAACAACTTTTAAATCAAAGTTTATCATAGTTTTTAATTAACTAACCCAAAACAGCCCGCGGTGTTACTACGACGGCGTAAATCCGGTTTTACGGTGTTTTTCGTGTTTCCAGGTTTTAAATCATTAAGTTAGCATATCATATAGATATAGAACATGTGTTTAGTTGATTTTAAAAGTCAAGTTAGAAGGATTAACTTTTGTTTGCGAACAAGTTTAGAATTAACTAAACTATGTTCTAGTGATTACAAGTTTAAACCTTCGAATAAGATAGCTTTATATGTATGAATCGAATGATGTTATGAACATCATTACTACCTTAATTTCCTTGGATAAACCTACTGGAAAAGAGAAAAATGGATCTAGCTTCAATGGATCCTTGGATGGCTCAAAGTTCTTGAAGCAAAATCATGACACGAAAACAAGTTCAAGTAAGATCATCACTTGAAATAAGATTGTTATAGTTATAGAAATTGAACCAAAGTTTGAATATGATTATTACCTTGTATTAGAATGATAACCTACTGTAAGAAACAAAGATTTCTTGAGGTTGGATGATCACCTTACAAGATTGGAAGTGAGCTAGCAAACTTGAAAGTATTCTTGATTTTATGAAACTAGAACTTTTGGAATTTATGAAGAACACTTAGAACTTGAAGATAGAACTTGAGAGAGTTCAATTAGATGAATAAAATTGAAGGATGAAAGTGTTTGTAGGTGTTTTTGGTCGTTGGTGTATGGATTAGATATAAAGGATATGTAATTTTGTTTTCATGTAAATAAGTCATGAATGATTACTCATATTTTTGTAATCTTATGAGATATTTCATGCTAGTTGCCAAATGATGGTTCCCACATGTGTTAGGTGACTCACATGGGCTGCTAAGAGCTGATCATTGGAGTGTATATACCAATAGTACATACATCTAAAAGCTGTGTATTGTACGAGTACGAATACGGGTGCATACGAGTAGAATTGTTGATGAAACTGAACGAGAATGTAATTGTAAGCATTTTTGTTAAGTAGAAGTATTTTGATAAGTGTATTGAAGTCTTTCAAAAGTGTATAAATACATATTAAAACACTACATGTATATACATTTTAACTGAGTCGTTAAGTCATCGTTAGTCGTTACATGTAAGTGTTGTTTTGAAACCTTTAGGTTAACGATCTTGTTAAATGTTGTTAACCCAATGTTTATAATATCAAAAGAGATTTTAAATTATTATATTATCATGATATTATGATGTACGAATATCTCTTAATATGATATATATACATTAAATGTCGTTACAACGATAAACGTTACATATATGTCTCGTTTCAAAATCATTAAGTTAGTAGTCTTGTTTTTACATATGTAGTTCATTGTTAATATAATTAATGATATGTTTACTTATCATAATATCATGTTAACTATATATATAACCATATATATGTCATCAAATAGTTTTTTTACAAGTTTTAACGTTCGTGAATCACCTGTCAACTTGGGTGGTCAATTGTCTATATGAAACCTATTTCAATTAATCAAGTCTTAACAAGTTTGATTGCTTAACATGTTGGAAACATTTAATCATGTAAACATCAATCTCAATTAATATATATAAACATGGAAAAGTTCGGGTCACTACATAACAATCGGTATCTTGTTTTGTTTAAGTCTTTTAACCTCACGATCCATTATTTCAACGGGTTCTTCAATGAATTGAAGTTTTTCATTGATTTGGATTTCGTCCAACGGAATAGTGAGATCTTCTTTAGCAAAACATTTTTTCAAATTCGAGACGTAGAAAGTGTTATGTACAGCCGCGAGTTGTTGAGGTAACTCAAGTCGGTAAGCTACTGGTCCGACATGATCAATAATCTTGAATGGTCCGATATACCTTGGATTTAATTTTCCTCGTTTACCAAATCGAACAACGCCTTTCCAAGGTGCAACTTTAAGCATGACCATCTCTCCAATTTCAAATTCTATATCTTTTCTTTTAATGTCAGCGTAGCTCTTTTGTCGACTTTGGGCGGTTTTCAACCGTTGTTGAATTTGGATGATCTTCTCGGTAGTTTCTTGTATTATCTCCGGACCCGTAATCTGTCTATCCCCCACTTCACTCCAACAAATCGGAGACCTGCACTTTCTACCATAAAGTGCTTCAAACGGCGCCATCTCAATGCTTGAATGGTAGCTGTTGTTGTAGGAAAATTCTGCTAACGGTAGATGTCGATCCAAACTATTTCCGAAATCAATAACACATGCTCGTAGCATGTCTTCAATCGTTTGTATTGTCCTTTCGCTCTGCCCATCAGTTTGTGGATGATAGGCAGTACTCATGTCTAGACGAGTTCCTAATGCTTGCTGTAATGTCTGCCAGAATCTTGAAATAAATCTGCCATCTCTATCAGAGATAATAGAGATTGGTATTCCATGTATGGAGACGACTTCCTTCAAATACAGTCGTGCTAACTTCTCCATCTTGTCATCTTCTCTTATTGGCAGGAAGTGTGCTGATTTGGTGAGACGATCAATGATTACCCAAATAGTATCAAAACCACTTGCAGTCCTTGGCAATTTAGTGATGAAATCCATGGTAATGTTTTCCCATTTCCATTCCGGGATTTCGGGTTGTTGAAGTAGACCTGATGGTTTCTGATGCTCAGCTTTGACCTTAGAACATGTCAAACATTCTCCTACGTATTTAGCAACATCGGCTTTCATACCCGGCCACAAAAATGTTTCTTGAGATCCTTGTACATCTTCCCCGTTCCAAGATGTATTGAGTATCTGGTTTTATGAGCTTCTCTAAGTACCATTTCTCTCATATCTCCAAATTTTGGTACCCAAATCCTTTCAGCCCTATACCGGGTTCCGTCTTCCCGAATATTAAGATGCTTCTCCGATCCTTTGGGTATTTCATCCTTTAAATTTCCCTCTTTTAAAACTCCTTGTTGCGCCTCCTTTATTTGAGTAGTAAGGTTATTGTAAATCATTATATTCATAGATTTTACTCGAATGGGTTCTCTGTCCTTCCTGCTCAAGGCGTCGGCTACCACATTTGCCTTCCCCGGGTGGTAACGAATCTCAAAGTCGTAATCATTCAACAATTCAATCCACCTACGCTGCCTCATATTCAGTTATTTCTGATTAAATATGTGTTGAAGACTTTTGTGGTCGATATATAATACTTTTGACACCATATAAGTAGTGCCTCCAAGTCTTTAATGCAAAAACAACCGCGCCTAATTCCAAATCATGCGTCGTATAATTTTGTTCGTGAATCTTCAATTGTCTAGACGCATAAGCAATCACCTTCGTTCATTGCATTAATACACAACCGAGACCTTGCTTTGATGCATCACAATAAATCACAAAATCATCATTCCCTTCAGGCAATGATAATATAGGTGCCGTAGTTAGCTTTTTCTTCAATAACTGAAACGCTTTCTCTTGTTCATCCTTCCATTCAAATTTCTTCCCTTTATGCGTTAATGCAGTCAAGGGTTTTGCTATTCTGGAAAAGTCTTGGATGAACCTTCTGTAGTAACCAGCTAGTCCTAAAAACTGGAGTATGTGTTTTGGAGTTTTCGGGGTTTCCCACTTTTCAACAGTTTCTATCTTTGCCGAATCCACCTTAATACCTTCTTTGTTCACTATGTGACCGAGGAATTGAACTTCTTTCAACCAAAATGCACACTTTGAAAACTTAGCATACAATTCTTCCTTCCTCAATACTTCTAACACCTTTCTCAAATGTTCACCGTGTTCTTGGTCATTCTTTGAGTAAATAAGTATGTCATCAATGAAAACAATGACAAACTTGTCAAGGTATGGTCCACACACTCGGTTCATAAGGTCCATGAACACAGCTGGTGCATTAGTTAAACCAAACGGCAAGACCATAAACTCGTAATGACCGTAATGTGTTCTAAAAGCAGTCTTTGGAATATCATCTTCTTTCACCCGCATTTGATGATACCCGTAATGTTAGTCAATCTTTGAATAAACAGACGAGCCTTGTGGTTGATCAAATAAGTCGTTGATTCTCGGTAGTGGGTAGCGGTTCTTTATGGTAAGTTTGTTCAACTCTCGGTAGTCGATACACAACCTGAATGTACCATCTTTCTTCTTGACAAACAAAACAGGAGCTCCCCACGGTGATGTGCTTGGTCGAATGAAACCACGCTCTAAAAGTTCTTGTAATTGGCTTTGTAGTTCTTTCATCTCGCTGGGTGCGAGTCTGTAAGGAGCACGAGCTATTGGTGCAGCTCCTGGTACAAGATCTATTTGAAATTCAACGGATCGATGTGGGGGTAATCCCGGTAATTCTTTCGGAAATACATCGGGAAATTCTTTTGCGACGGGAATGAAAGGACCCGTTCATATACATTATAAATGATTCACAATAGTTGATTACATCGCGAGGTATTTGACCTCTATATGATACATTTTACAAACATTGCATTTGTTTTTAAAAGACAAACTTTCTTTACATCGAAAATTGACAGGCATGTATACCATTTCATAATATCCACTATTCAACTATAAATTGACTTAATAATAATAATATTTAATGAACTCAATTACTTGAATGCAACGTTCTTCGAAATATGCCATGAAAGACTCCAATTAATATCTTTAAAATGAGCAAATGCACAGCGGAAGATTTTTTTAATACCATACTGTATTTCGTAGTGAAAATACATATAACGTCATTGAACTAGTGCAAGGTTGGCCTCGGATTCACGAACGTATCAATATTAAGATTCAATATTGCAGGAAAGGTACGTAGACGCAACGGAGATGATAAACACTATATTGACCTCATGAGCATACCCATGAGCCATACCCAATCACCTCCATAGCTATAACCCATAATTTCCTTAATCCAATCCCACTCGAAAAACAATTTCGAAATCACCCGGACCGCACTCCGACGTAATATTTTATGTATACTAATAATATCTTGAAATAATACGGAGTAAATATATATATGTAAATCGATTGAGAGAGTTTAGAGAAAAATATTTTCAAGTTTCTATGAAATAATGAAACCTATTAAATTCTATTTATAATAGATTTTTGAATTATTAAAGTGAATTATTAAAGTGTGAATTATTAAAGTGAATTATTAAAGTGAATTATTAAAGTGAATTATTAAAGTATGAATTATTAAAGTAAATTATTAAAGTATGAATTATTAAAGTGAATTATTAAAGTATGAATTATTAAAGTAAATTACTAAAGTCAAAGTAAAGTAAAAAATAAAGTAAAGGTAAAGTTTAAGTATAGTAAAAGTATAAAACTATGTACGTATAATACGCGTATAAATATATATAATATTAATTTAAATCGTTATATATATTTAATAAAATAAAATATAAATATCGTTATCTTTTTAATACTGGTTAAGTAATGAGTTGTCAAAAGTGGTTCTAGATATTTATAAAAGTTATATACGTTTTAATAATAAAGTTCTTTTTAAACTGAAAACGTTTTTGTACGTTTGAAACTAAATCAAATAAATATAATAACTTTGTTTTCCAAAACCAAATATATTTTTAAGAATCATTTTGTTTAAAGGTTAAAATAATGGAAATCGTTATATCATAAAATGTTTTAGAAAAGTAGAATCATATATATTCATAATAGGTTTCAAGTTTTTAAATTACAGTCTGTTGGTGAAGCATGGGATAAAGTTCAAAGGTTAAATAAACGTATGAAATCATCTTAATGAAAAATGTCGAGTTACTTACTTGTCGATATCCAACATCTAAGTTAGTTACACTTCACGTTCTTACTTATAAATCACTTTACCATTTTCCGAATGTTGTAAAAAAGAATAGATTTCTTAAATTACAGTGGACCTCATAACATAGACCCGTAATCATATCACAATGTATCTGATAAATTAATCATTTGATATTATCTTCTAATTCCATCGATAAACATATTGAAACAAATACGTTCATGTAAAGTATTATATGTTTAATACTTAATTAATATTCTCAGGTTATAATATATATACATATATATAAATATTTATTTATATATAACGGTTCGTGAATCGTTGAAATTTGGTCGAGGTTATAATGAATGCATGAACACAATTTAAAATTCTTGAGATTTAACTTAACAAACTTTGCTTATCGTGTTGGAATAATATAAAGATAAAGTTTAAATTTGGTTGGAAATTTCCGGGTTGTCACAGTACCTACCCGTTAAAGAAATTTCGTCCCGAAATTTGAGTGGAAAGGTCGTGAATGATAATAAGTATGTTTTCATGATGCATACAGGCTGAAAATTAGAGTTTTATCATCAGCGAATAATTTGGATAAACAATCCATTTATATGAAGAGTACGAATGAAGCTAACATAGAAGTGTGAAATGAGTAAGTGTAGATTCATCTTATCATTTGACGTAGATATGATTGATTTCCAGATTTCAAGGGATTTGAAGAAAATCTTTGTAATAAGATTTGATTCTCCGGTAACAAAGGGAATTAGGATCCGCTTTAAATGCGATCGTCCATTTTAATTGTTCTGTCGGAAATTTTCTTATAAATTCACCTCCTTCGTTTTCTTACAACTCACACCTTCTGTTGATGCATTTTATGCAAGTCCCTAGACATCTACCCACGTCCATTGCAGGTACAACAGTTTACAGGCCACCATGATCGTTCGTTATTATCCTATCCGTGTTTGTATGTGGTTACAGGAACTGCAGGAACGAGATTTGGATGTGTGACTATGTTAGACTTAGTCAGACGTCCAAGTGAAGCCTCACTCGTACGGCGGACAGGCTCAAACGCACGGTTGATGCTGAGCTAAGTCACAATTACAACCTAAATGAGAAGACACGAGTGAGTGATCACCCGTACGGCTGTTGAAGCCAACTCGTATGTGTGATGGATGAATCGTACGGGTGAGTCAATAGCAGGGGTATATAAAGTCTTATGTTCTTCATTTTAGGTTAAGCCTCTCATTTGTTACACACACTCAGATCTGGTGAGCTCCTCCGATTCTCTCTCAACCCAAATTACCCAGGTGGTGAATAATAGCTCTAGGTGTTGATCTAATCACACTTGATTTAGTTGTGGTATGACTAAATTAATCCCAAAAAGCTTAACCTATTCACTAGAGGGTTTGATTCACTTATTTCGTCATTGTGTGAGTTAAATCTGTTGATTTCTAAGTTTCTAGTCATGTTTCATCACCTTCTATTCTTTCCCCCTCAACTCATATTTTAAAGTATTCATCAATATGCTCCATCCAGTTCTGATTCTCGATATACTTATAACTTTCATATCGGTCATTCTTCTTTTTCATCTACCGCCGGAAGAATCTATTTACTTCTACTATACTCTTGGGTTTATAGTGTTTCTAGTTCTCCCTTGTCTTTATATTGCTATATGCTTCGATATATATGGTTTATAATTTTTGGTTTGTCGTTGGGCTTTATATCTTCCCTTATATTTCAAAGTCTCTGTTTCTATCTTCTATAATCATTGTCATCCACAGTTAATGCTCTCTTTTATTTGCTGCAATTTATACCCCAATTTCTATTTCGGAGTTTTGTCCTTTCGTTTCTTCTTCTTGCAATTAAGCACCGCTTGTAATGGTCCAGAATTCACAGATATGAATTTCGGAATGAACATTGTTAATGTTCTAGGAAGGAAATTGTGATGGCACGATCTTGACTTGTCAAATTACTAGAATACCTTGGAAAAGGCCGAATCATCAAGAAATATTTTCTTGATATTTTAGAGGTTAAATAGAATACAAGAGTCGTATAACATGGCACATGATGATGTTATGATCTGTGAATCATCACGTTCCATTTAGAAACTCAGCATGAATTACTGTAATATAATCACGTTGATCAATTGTCATTATATTATACTAACTCATGCTTCAGTTTCCAACACTACTTTAAAAACATTCATATTTTAAACTCAAAGGTTTACAGAGTATAGGAACTAAACAGTTTCCTTTTTGATGTAATACAGATAGCGCAAAGAGATAAATGATTCCAGATAAGAATAGTTATGGAAATATCTTCAGAAATATGGAGGATATTTATAATGAAAGATACGATGATATCTTAGAATTTCTAATATCAGAGGATGATGAAGAATATTGTCTGTAAGGGTTTAGTGTCAGGAGCAAGGTATTCGTTAATGACTTCAGCAGATACTGAATCATTTGGATTCTTTGAAGGCAGGTTCAGTCTTTGTGATTTGTCCACAGCCTCCTTCATACTTTGCTCAATCCGTTTTCCAGTTCCAAAACTTCTCTATTTCTGAGCTTTGTTAATACACTAATCTTTATCATCAAACTTTTTACTGCTAAGGTTGTTTACAGTTTTTGTTGCTTCATCAGCATTTCAAGAAATAGTTCGCGGTTCAGAGTGTTTTTCAGAAACTTCACATTCGAAGTATGTAAGCCTTGGAAATAGACGTTATGTATAACTATTGGCGTCAACATGCTGTGAGATTTCAAAATACTGATTGCTAATTCCCAATGATTCGTATGGCAATTCTCGTTACAAGAGGCAGATGAGTAAATGATGAGGTTTCGATAAATATAAAGATTCTTCGGAATGCCCAAGATCAGTGAAGTTGTTGGTAAATTTATTGCTAATGTGGTGGAATATGAAAGGTTCTCCGGTAACAAAAGGGTAATCACATATATCAAAATTATGATAAGACTACTCCGAATGAAAAAAATTGAAGTTGTCTTGCTGGAGCTGTGATATAATTTGCTACTTTGCAAAGGAATTACAAGGTTATTTTTGCTAATAAATGCCAAAAGATCTGACACAGATATGTGTTGAATTATGACTTTGGTTTCGAGAGCTTTTTAAGTACATAACTGTGGGTAATATGTGGTTGGATCATCATCTCGATTGCTCATTATTTGATGTGTCTTCAGAGATTTTCGAAGGGTTTGAACACAGATTGTAATTGTTTGTATACATTTGATGTTCTAACACACTTTTGAAGTCAAAGTATAGCTTTGAAAGATGTAGGAATCTAAAAGTGATGGTACCGGTTATATCTCGAATTGAATTCTGAGATTTTAAAATCAGAATATGTAATTGGGTTTGAATGAGTATGGTTGTTTTGATTTCTATGAAAGAATGTATATTACTGTGAAAGTAGGAAGTATAATTGATAATTTGCTTAATCTGATTCGAAGAATGTAACATATTAATTGTGAATTTATATATATCTCTCGGGTATTACCTACCCGTTAAAAAAAATTTCACAATTAATATTTTGTACATAAGAATTTTATTACAGTCTTTATGAAAATATATATGTATATATTCTTCTCAGATGTAACATAGATTTTAATGAGTTAATACTAAATTAAACTCATTCGATTTACGGTTAGAACTAGAATTGAATAATTCCTTTAAGGCTTTAGAGGTTACATAAGTATTTCTTCAATAATATTGAAATTATGAATCAATACTTCGTTATTTGTTGAGATGTGATGCTGGTTTTTATTAAATTCTTGTGAACTTCGTAAAGTACGAATGATGTTATCTGAAAAGTTTCGGTTACATCAATGATGAAGTGTAAAATCAAATATATACTTGATTTATTAGGAATTGGAATTTGTTGAATTGAGACAGAGATTGTAGTTAACGATGGTTAAGTCGCGGGTGAGGGACATACATTATTGCATATTTGTAATATGAATTAACCGAGTAGTTAAGATTCACACACAATAGCTTTAACACGGAAAGATTTATTTTTTTTATTTCAAAATATATATATATATATATATAAAATATATATATAATTTCTTCAGAGGGAATGAGTTAATTCTTCATAACTTGTTGATACAATATACACGTTATTGATTCGTAATGATGTAAACAGTGATTCTTGAACTGACGGAGTTTGTGATGTTATAGGTGTTGTTGATTCTGATGTTGACTGTACTGACGATGCTGGTGACGCTGACGGTACTGTTGATGCTATTGGTAAAACAAGTTTAACTTGTTAATCACATGCCATTTTTGTCAGGGTTTCTACTCTTCCTTCTATCATTTTGGTTCGCTTAACTGATTTATGGTTAGAGCTAGATTAGATAATCTCTAAGACTTTAGAGATTATATAATCGCCGCGGAATGTTTCTCCAATGAAGTTATGAATTAATACTTCGTCAGTTATTGTTGTTGGTACTCCTTGGTATCTATGGTGCGTATGACGTTGATGCTAGTGGGACAGATTGTGAAGTTGAGGTTTACAACGTGATTGTGGTTGGAGGTGGTAATGGTACTGTTGGCGTTGATAATGGTGGTACTGGTTATGCTGCTGGTGCTGCTGATGGTGTTTGTAATCTCTGCACCATATTCTCCAAAGCCACTACCCGAGCGCGAAGTTCGTTGACTTCTTCTATTATTCCAGGATGATTGTCGGTCGGAACGAGCGGATAAATAAAATCTAGAATTTGATGTAGTATATAATCGTGACGAGATACCCTGGAAATGAGAGAGAAAATGGTGTCTCGAACAGGTTCGCCGGTAAGTGCTTCAGGTTCTTCGCCAAGAGGGCAATGTGGTGGATGGAAAGGATCGCCTTCTTCTTGTTTCCAATGATTGAGGAGGCTACGAACCCATCCCCAATTCATCCAGAATAGGTGATGACTGATTGGTTGATCCATTCCGGTCACACTGCTTTCGGAGCTTGAGTGAGATTCTATTTCGGAATCCGAGTGACTTGAACTGATGACAAATTCCATTTCGTACGATTGGATAAAGGATTTTCGATATAAAATGATTTTTTGGCTATCGGGTGGTATTCTATTTACATAGGATATCTATATATAGAGATCAAAAGATTTCATAGATTACGGAGGAATTTGCGGGAAATGTCAGGCAAAGTTTAAAGTAACATATACGATAAGATATGATTTAGAAGATACGCTAAGATATGAATTTTGTCTATACACTACTCATGCAATTAATGTAGCAAGACGTGTCTAGACTAATAACGATAAGCAGGTAATTTCCTATGGATGATAAGCAGATGATTTCCGACTAGAAATGATAAGCAAAACTTTTGACATGCAGACACGGTCGAAGTCCAGACTCACTAATGCATCCTAATGACTTATCAGTTAGACACACTAATGCAGACCTGGTTCGCTAAGACCACCGCTCTGATACCAACTGAAAGGACCCGTTCATATACATTATAAACGATTCACAATAGTTGATTACATCGCGAGGTATTTGACCTCTATATGATACATTTTACAAACATTGCATTTGTTTTTAAAAGACAAACTTTCTTTACATCGAAAATTGACAGGCATGTATACCATTTCATAATATCCACTATTCAACTATAAATTGACTTAATAATAATAATCTTTAATGAACTCAATTACTTGAATGCAACGTTCTTCGAAATATGCCATGAAAGACTCCAATTAATTTCTTTAAAATGAGCAAATGCACAGCGAAAGATTTCTTTAATACCATACTGTATTTCGTAGTGAAAATACATATAACGTCATTGAACTAGTGCAAGGTTGGCCTCGGATTCACGAACGTATCAATATTGAGATTCAATATTGCAGGAAAGGTACGTAGACGCAACGGAGATGATAAACACTATATTGACCTCATGAGCATACCCATGAACCATACCCAATCACCTCCATAGCTATAACCCATAATTTCCTTAATCCAATTCCACTCGAAAAACAATTTCGAAATCACCCGGACCGCACTCCGACGTAATATTTTATGTATACTAATAATATCTTGAAATAATACGGAGTAAATATATATATGTAAATCGATAGAGAGAGTTTAGAGAAAAATATTTTCAAGTTTCTATGAAATAATGAAACCTATTGAATTATATTTATAATAGATTTTTGAATTATTAAAGTGAATTATTAAAGTGTGAATTATTAAAGTGAATTATTAAAGTATGAATTATTAAAGTGAATTATTAAAGTATGAATTATTAAAGTGAATTATTAAAGTATGAATTATTAAAGTGAATTATTAAAGTATGAATTATTAAAGTGAATTATTAAAGTCAAAGTAAAGTAAAAAATAAAGTAAAGGTAAAGTTTAAGTATAGTAAAAGTATAAAACTATGTACGTATAATACGCGTATAAATATATATAATATTAATTTAAATCGTTATATATATTTAATAAAATAAAATATAAATATCGTTATCTTTATCATACTGGTTAAGTAATGAGTTGTCAAAAGTGGTTCTAGATATTTATAAAAGTTATATACATTTTAATAATAAAGTTCTTTTTAAACTGAAAACGTTTTTGTACGTTTGAAACTAAATCAAATAAATATAATAATTTTGTTTTCCAAAACCAAATATATTTTTAAGAATCATTTTGTTTAAAGGTTAAAATAATGGAAATCGTTATATCATAAAATGTTTTAGAAAAGTAGAATCATATATATTCATAATAGGTTTCAAGTTTTTAAATTACAGTCTGTTGGTGAAGCATGGGATAAAGTTCAAAGGTTAAATAAACGTATGAAATCATCTTAATGAAAAATGTCGAGTTACTTACTTGTCGATATCCAACATCTAAGTTAGTTACACTTCACGTTCTTACTTATAAATCACTTTACCATTTTTCGAATGTTGTAAAAAAGAATAGATTTCTTAAATCACAGTGGACCTCATAACATAGACCTGTAATCATATCACAATGTATCTGATAAATTAATCATTTGATATTATCTTCTAATTCCATCGATAAACATATTGAAACAAATACGTTCATGTAAAGTATTATATGTTTAATACTTTATTAATATTCTCAAGTTATAATATATATACATATATATACATATTTATTTATATATAACGGTTCGTGAATAGTTGGAATTTGGTCGAGGTTATAATGAATGCATGAACACAATTTAAAATTCTTGAGATTTAACTTAACAAACTTTGCTTATCGTGTTGGAATAATATAAAGATAAAGTTTAAATTTGGTTGGAAATTTCAGGGTTGTCACAGGGAACATCATTGATGCTCTTTTCTTCAGTTTGTACTTTCTCGACATGTGCTAGAACAGCATAGCAACCTTTTCTTATTAGTTTTTGGGCCTTCAAATTACTAATAAGATGTAGCTTCGTGTTGCCCTTTTCTCCGTACACCATTAAGGGTTTTCCTTTTTCTCGTATAATGCGAATTGCATTTTTGTAACAAACGATCTCTGTTTTCACTTCTTTCAACCAGTCCATACCGATTATCACATCAAAACTTCCTAACTCTACTGGTATCAAGTCAATCTTAAATGTTTCGCTAACCAGTTTAATTTCTCGATTTTGACATATATTATCCGCTGAAATTAATTTACCATTTGCTAATTCGAGTAAAAATTTACTATCCAAAGGCGTCAATGGACAGCTTAATTTAGCACAAAAATCTCTACTCATATAACTTCTATCCGCACCCGAATCAAATAAAACGTAAGCAGATTTATTGTCAATAAGAAACGTACCCGTAACAAGCTCTGGGTCTTCCTGTGCCTCTGCCGCATTAATATTGAAAACTCTTCCACGGCCTTGTCCATTCGTGTTCTCCTAGTTCGGGCATTTTCTAATAATGTGGCTCGGTTTTCCACATTTATAACAAACTACATTGGCATAACTTGCTCCGACACTACTTACTCCGCCATTACTCGTTCCGACACCATTTGTTCCTTTCGTTCTGTTAACCCCTGGTCCGTAGACCTCACACTTCGCCGCGCTATGACCATTTCTTTTACACTTGTTGCAAAATTTGGTGCAGAACCCCGAGTGATACTTTTCACACCTTTGGCATAGCTGCTTCTGATTGTTGTTGTTGTTGCGGTTATTATTGTTGTTGGGATGATTGTTGTAGTTGCTGTTGTTGTTGTTGTTGTTGTTGTTGTTGTCGTTGTTGTTGTTGTTGTTGTTGTTGTTGTTGTTGTTGGGCCGTTTGTTATAGTTGCGATTGATGTTGCGATTGTTGGAA
Source organism: Rutidosis leptorrhynchoides (assembly GCF_046630445.1). Classification (NCBI taxonomy): domain Eukaryota; kingdom Viridiplantae; phylum Streptophyta; class Magnoliopsida; order Asterales; family Asteraceae; genus Rutidosis; species Rutidosis leptorrhynchoides. Next base: position 401,321,640 of record NC_092336.1, on the reverse strand, counting down.
TAGTTGTTGCGATTATTGTTGTAATTGCTGTTGTTGTTGTATTGGTGATTCTTATCACCGTTTTCCTTCCACTTTCTTTTGACTTGATTCACATTGGCCTCTTCAGCAGTCTGTTCTTTAATTTTTTCTTCAATCTGGTTCACTAGTTTGTGAGCCATTCTACATGCCTGTTGTATGGAGGCGGGCTCGTGTGAACTTATATCTTCTTGGATTCTTTCCGGTAATTCTTTCACAAACGCGTCGATCTTCTCTTCCTCATCTTCGAACGCTCCCGGACACAATAGGCATAATTCTGTGAATCGTCTTTCATACGTGGTAATATCAAATCCTTGGGTTCGTAACCCTCTAAGTTCTGTCTTAAGCTTATTGACCTCGGTTCTGGGACGGTACTTCTCGTTCATCAAGTGCTTGAATGCTGACCACGGTAGTGCGTAAGCATCATCTTGTCCCACTTGCTCTAGATAGGTATTCCACTATGTTAACGCAGAACCTGTGAAGGTATGCGTAGCGTACTTCACTTTGTCCTCTTCAGTACACTTACTTATGACAAACACCGATTCGACCTTCTCGGTCCATCGTTTCAATCCGATCGGTCCTTCGGTTCCATCAAATTCCAAAGGTTTGCAGGCAGTGAATTCTTTATAGGTGCATCCTACACGATTTCCTGTACTGCTAGATCCAAGGTTATTGTTGGTATGTAGCGCAGCCTGTACTGCGGCTATGTTTGAAGCAAGAAAGGCACGAAATTCCTCTTCGCTCATATTCCAGGTGTGTCGAGTAGTCGGTGCCATTTCCTTCAAAATAGTCAAATGAAATGAGTTAATCATATAGAATATCAAGAGTAGTCAATAGTATTTCGTAGCGTAATATGAACTTATTTATAAAAGCTTTTTCTTCATATTAGCGTTTTATACTCTTTAATTCGGGTAGTACCTACCCGTTAAGTTCATACTTAGTAGCTAACATACCATTTCAACTACTACAATTCTATATGAAAAACTAATCACAAAAAAAAAAAATCATATTCAAACCTTTATACAATAACTTGCAAACTTACAATACCGCTTTTTTTTTTTTACATATAGCATGAAATATAGCACATAAAACTTTGATACAAAGTAGTTGCGAAGATAATTCTAGTTAATAAATAAGGCGTTCAGCAAAGGCAATAAAGACACGTAATTCATACGTCCAGAAACAAGTCATGCATTCTGGTTTTACTAATACCACTTTGTAGTGACCCGAACTTTTCCATGTTTATATATATTAATTGAGATTGATATTTACATGATTAAATGTTTCCAACATGTTAAGCAATCAAACTTGTTAAGACTTGATTAATTGAAATATGTTTCATATAGACAATTGACCACCCAAGTTGACCGGTGATTCACGAATGTTAAAACTTGTAAATACTATATGATGACATATATATGGATATATATATAGTTAACATGATACTATGATAAGTAAACATATCATTAAGTATATTAACAATGAACTACATATGTAAAAACAAGACTACTAACTTAATGATTTTTAAACGAGACATATATGTAACGATTATCGTTGTAAAGACATTTAATGTATATATATATCATATTAAGAGATATTCATACATGATAATATCATGATAATATAATAATTTAAAATCTCATTTGATATTATAACCATTGGGTTAACAACATTTAACAAGATCGTTAACCTAAAGGTTTCAAAACAACACATACATGTAACGACTAACGATGACTTAACGACTCAGTTAAAATGTATATACATGTAGTGTTTTAATATGTATTTATACACTTTTGAAAGACTTCAATACACTTATCAAAATACTTCTACTTAACAAAAATGCTTACAATTACATCCTCGTTCAGTTTCATCAACAATTCTACTCGTATGCACCCGTATTCGTACTCGTACAATACACAGCTTTTAGATGTATGTACTATTGGTATATACACTCCAATGATCAGCTATTAGCAGCCCATGTGAGTCACCTAACACATGTGGGAATCATCATTTGGCAACTAGCATGAAATATCTCATAAAATTACAAAAATATGAGTAATCATTCATGACTTATTTACATGAAAACAAAATTACATATCCTTTATATCTAATCCATACACCAACGACCAAAAACACCTAAAAACACTTTCATTCTTCAATTTTCTTCATCTAATTGATCTCTCTCAAGTTCTATCTTCAAGTTCTAAGTGTTCTTCATATATTCTACAAGTTCTAGTTACATAAAATCAAGAATACTTTCAAGTTTGCTAGCTCACTTCCAATCTTGTAAGGTGATCATCCAACCTCAAGAAATCTTTGTTTCTTATAGTAGGTTATCATTCTAATACAAGGTAATAATCATATTCAAAATTTGGTTCAATTTCTATAACTATAACAATCTTATTTCAAGTGATGATCTTACTTGAACTTGTTTTCGTGTCATGATTCTGCTTCAAGAACTTCGAGCCATCCAAGGATCCGTTGAAGCTAGATCCATTTTTCTCTTTTACAGTAGGTTTATCCAAGGAACTTAAGGTAGTAATGATGTTCATAACATCATTCGATTCATACATATAAAGCTATCTTATTCGAAGGTTTAAACTTGTAATCACTAGAACATAGTTTAGTTAATTCTAAACTTGTTCGCAAAAAAAAGTTAATCCTTCTAACTTGACTTTTAAAATCAACTAAACACATGTTCTATATCTATATGATATGCTAACTTAATGATTTAAAACCTGGAAACACGAAAAACACTGTAAAACCGGATTTACGCCGTCGTAGTAACACTGTGGGCTGTTTTGGGATAGTTAATTAAAAACTATGATAAACTTTGATTTAAAAGTTGTTATTCTGGGAAAATGATTTTTATTATGAACATGAAACTATATCCAAAAATTATGGTTAAACTCAGAGTGGAAGTATGTTTTCTAAAATGGTCATCTAGACGTCGTTCTTTCGACTGAAATGACTACCTTTACAAAAACGACTTGTAACTTATTTTTCCGACTATAAAACTATACTTTTTTCTGTTTAGATTCATAAAATAGAGTTCAATATGAAACCATAGCATTTTGATTCACTCAAAACGGATTTAAAATAAAGAAGTTATGGGTAAAACAAGATTGGATAATTTTTCTCATTTTAGCTACGTGAAAATTGGTAACAAATCTATTCCAACCATAACTTAATCAACTTGTATTGTATATTATGTAATCTTTAGATACCATAGACACGTATACAATGTTTCGACCTATCATGTCGACACATCTATATATATTTCGGAACAACCATAGACACTCTATATGTGAATGTTGGAGTTAGCTATACAGGGTTGAGGTTGATTCCAAAATATATATAGTTTGAGTTGTGATCAATACTGAGATATCTATACAATGGGTCGTGGATTGATTCAAGATATTTATCAATTTATTTCTGTACATCTAACTGTGGACAACTAGTTGTAGGTTACTAATGAGGACAGCTGACTTAATAAACTTAAAACATCAAAATATATTAAAAGTGTTGTAAATATATTTTGAACATACTTTGATATATATGTATATATTGTTATAGGTTCGTGAATCAACCAGTGGCCAAGTCTTACTTCCTGACGAAGTAAAAATTTGTGAAAGTGAGTTATAGTCCCACTTTTAAAATCTAATATTTTTTAGATGAGAATACATGCAGGTTTTATAAATGATTTATAAAATAGACACAAGTACGTGAAACTACATTCTATGGTTGAATTATCGAAATCGAATATGCCCCTTTTTATTAAGTCTGGTAATCTAAGAATTAGGGAACAGACACCCTAATTGACGCGAATCCTAAAGATAGATCTATTGGGCCTAACAAACCCCATCCAAAGTACCGGATGCTTTAGTACTTCGAAATTTATATCATATCCGAAGGGTGTCCCGGAATGATGGGGATATTCTTATAGATGCATCTTGTTAATGTCGGTTACCAGGTGTTCACCATATGAATGATCTTTATCTCTATGTATGGGATGTGTATTGAAATATGAAATCTTGTGGTCTATTGTTACGATTTGATATATATAGGTTAAACCTATAACTCACCTATATTTTTGTTGACGTTTAAAGCATGTTTATTCTCAGGTGAATACTAAGAGCTTCCGCTGTTGCATACTAAAATAAGGACAAGATTTGGAGTCCATGTTTGTATGATATTGTGTAAAAACTGCATTCAAGAACTGATTTCGATGTAACATATTTGTATTGTAAACCATTATGTATTGGTCGTGTGTAAACAGGATATTTTAGATTATCATTATTTGATAATCTACGTAAAGCTTTTTAAACCTTTATTTATGAAATAAAGGTTATGGTTTGTTTTAAAAATGAATGAAGTCTTTGAAAAAAACGTCTCATATAGAGGTCAAAACCTCACGACGAAATCAATTAATATGGAACGTTTTTAATCAATAAGAATGGGACATTTCAGCGATTGCATGAGTTGAGGGTTAAACGTCCATGCGGTCGCATGGCCCAAAGGTTCAGATCACAATTTGGGCTGCTACAGTGTTTAAGCCCGATTACTTTTATTTTAATTTTTATTTGATTTTTGATTTTAATTATACAAATAATAGTATAAAGAAAATTTATAAAAATAAACTTATATTTTTTTAAAACTTAAAATAAAAATACTATTTTTAAACTAAATATTAAAATTATACAAAAAGTGTAATAACCCGACTTCGTTTTTTAAAATAATATACAAAAATATTAAAATAAAAATACTTTATTTTTTATTTTAACACTTATACAAAAATATTTTTACGAAATAAGAAAATAATATATTTTTATAAAAGTGTAACAACCCGACTTCGTTTTACCAAAAACACGCCCTAAAAAAAATTCCTGGGACAGTACATCTGGACGGCGTCCAGCTCTGAAGGACGGGACGGCGTCCAACCCCTTGGGACGGCGTCCAAATGAACTAAAAGTTCCTGATCAGTTTTTCAAATTCACGCGAGCGGAAAACCCGCTTCCTGACACTTTTAAACGAAACAACTTTCACAACACATCATATTAAGTAAAACTAAGAGAATTCCGCAATGAAAAAAAGTTTTACAACACCGGGCTCACAATGACCCGTTTTACAAATAATGTAGCGATTTCAACCGATTTATCTCTTTAGACGGATTAGGACTCTACAACCCAACCCGATACCAAGAGCATAATCCTGGGGACTACCAATCCTCAATCCACGTTCAATATCCAAAAGCTACCACATCGAGCCCAAGCGCTACTATGCATCTAGTTAACAAACTAGCTAGCTTCAAATCACAATACCTGTAAAAAGGTAACAACGAGAGGAGTAAGCTTAAAGCTTAGTGAATGCAATAATTATACACATACATATATAACCTACTTACTTGCAATCACTTACACAATTCCCGAATAAACGCTAGAAATATAATTAGCATACCATCGTAAAGTATAACGCTACATCTCCAATACGTAAGCTAGAACAAACAATAGCATATAACTCGAAAAATATAATATGCTACACTACAACACATAACCATGGTTAACCATTCTCGCGTCATGGTGCTACTGGCTCTTTGGCACACACCATACGCATCGGTTATGATGCTACCGGCTCTTTGGTTCACATCACAACCAGAGTCATACTCGCATTAAAGTGCTACTGGCTCTTTGGTTCACACTCTAACAACTCGTGCCGTAGTGCCACCGGCTCTTTGGTTCACATTATAACTAATGGCTTTCGCTGAGGTCCCTCCCCCTCATCTGGTGCAACACCAGAGGCAGTCGTTGGGTTTACTCCACCTCGAGCAGCAAGATACTCGAGCATGCCTGGTGTTAAACTAGTATATGGAGTAGTAGGAGCATCTTTTGGCATTCCTCCTTGTTTTGGAGGCAGGTCGAATGATTGATCAGCAATCTGCTGGTAAGCTTCACCCAGCTCATTTTCAAAAACAAGGCTCAAGAACCTTGGAAAGGGGATTAGATGTGTTCGTTTGGGTGCAAGCACCATTTCCCTTAACCTGAGGTAGATCTCAGCTGCGTAGTCAATTTTCCTGTTGAACAGCAAACCATGACCAATTTTGATCTCAAAATCTGAGCACTGATCAAAGCTACTGGACTTTTGACTGATGCACTGGGTCAGCAGTCCAAAGAAGTAATACCATAGCGGTGGAATGTTCTTCCTTAGTGGTGTATGAGCAATTGGACCAGCATATCCAATCGTTTCTAGCACTTCCCTCCTCAAATCATCGCTCGTTGGTGAATTAACAAATGGACCACCGGGTAATTGAAGGGCACGTCGGAGCGTATCAACAGTGATCGAGCAGTCTAGGGTTTCAGTTACCATGCCATGAATACAAGGAGCATTCTGTTGAGTGGTGGCTATGGTGGCAGTATACCAAAATCTCGCTAAACAGGCCGGATAGAGGCGAGAAGGAACTCCAGTGATGGATCTCGCCAAGGGGCATCGCCTGATGTAGTCGATCAAAGCCTCATAGCCAATGTTGGCTTTAGACTTGGGAATAGAGAGAGCGTGTGCTGCATTACCTCTAGAAAGGCGAATCAGTGCATGGTCTGGTGCATTATTGGCCCTGATCAGGTTGGGGTGAAGATTGAACAGTAGACCCTGTACAGCTTGTTCCTCAATGACCGGAGGAGGGAGTGGTTGCTGTTGTTGTTCCACCTGTTGTTGTTGTTGTTGTTGTTCCTCTGGCTGATTCTCAGCAGGTGGTGATTGGTGTTATTGTTCTGCCATTGATGAAATGTTGTAGATGAATGTATGAAGTATTTGAAGATTTGAGATTTTTTTTTAGAGAGAAAAGTGTGTATTTGAAAGGTAAATCAAAGAGTTAATAACCGAAGGTTATTATGTGGAATTGATCGCCTTATTTAATCTTTCGGATTGGTGGAAAAAGTGCAAGAGAGAGAAAGTGGCAACTGTCATCTGCAGGCGCGTGGGCAGATGTGACAGACTGACATGTTTTCGAGGGGACACAGAATGTTGACATGACGTTTAATCGGGTTGAACACTCATACCTCCCATTAAGCATTAAATGCAGCAGATTTCAATTCAATTTGAAGTTAAAAACCATAAGATAAATTTTTTATTAAATACAAAAATTCTTTGTGACATTTAATATGTAATGAATTTAATTTTAAATCATTGGGAGTAAATGAGTTTCAAATTTAAGGTATCATTTAAGTATTGTGAGCTACTTATTATATCGTTTTGAACATTGAATAACCATGATATAAAAGACCTTGTTGTGCTGACTGTTTGTCATGTAAGCAGTAAGTGAAAGAAATTTTGACTTGCTGGTTTGCCCTACATGTTGTAGAGCCAGCACACCAACAAAATTGCCTTTTATTTTAAAGTTCAAGCATACCCAGCTCAGAGATGAGATAGTTAAAATGTTTCTCATCTAAGAGCTTTGTGAAAAGATCTGCTAACTGCTGGTCTGTTAAAATAAAATGTAGCTCCACATCTCCTTTTTGAACATGATCCCTTATGAAATGATATCGAACGTCAATGTGCTTTGTTCTAGAATGCATCACAGGATTGTTCGTAATAGCAATAGCACTTGTGTTTTCACAGTAGATTGGAGTTTTTGTAACATGAACACCATAGTCCTTCAGCTGGCTTTGCATCCATAGTACTAGAGCAGTACAACTACCAGTAGAAACATATTCTGCCTCAGCTGAAATGCCCCGTCCTAATCCATCCGGATGAAGTACATATTGATTATAAACGGTTCACAATAGTTGATTACATCGCAAGGTACTTGACCTCTAAATGATACATTTTACAAACATTGCATTCGTTTTTAAAAGACAAACTTTCATTTCATCGAAAGTTGACAGGTATGCATACCATTTCATAATATCCAAACTATAAATGACCTAATCTGTCATTTACTTAATAATAATCTCTAATGAACTTCAACGACTCGAATGCAACGTCTTTTGAAATATGTCATGAATGACTCCAAGTAATATCCTTAAAATGAGCTAATGCACAGCGGAATATTTCTTTCAAACCTGAGAATAAACATGCTTTCAAGTGTCAACCAAAAGGTTGGTGAGTTCATTAGTTTATAGTAGTCATTTCATTTTCATCATTTTAATAGAACACAAGATTTTAAATATTATAAAACTTGCAGAAGTCCCATTCCAACTGCACAAAAAAATATCTTTCATATGAAGAACATCTGGAGAGGATTCAAAATATAATAGTAACTATCTATGCCGGTCTTTCACCCCACGGCTGAATACATTTACCTTCAAAATATAGAACCTCTGTGCCAGTCTTTACACCCCACGGCTGAACACATGTTTATAAAATATAGGCCAATCGGTGCCAAAATGTCGTAAATAATAAACCATCCACCTGGTTCGGGAGCTCATACGCTCTAACGAAAACCGGGGCTAAAGCGTGTCATAATAATCAACCCCAATCCCAGATAATTCTATCATAGAATGCAGTTAAGGTACTTGTGTCTATTGTGTCAAACATTTATAAAAGCGCATGTATTCTCAGTCCCAAAAATATATATTGCAAAAGCATTTAAAAAGGGAGCAAATGAAACTCACCATACTGTATTTTGTAGTAAAAATATATATAACATCAATGAACAAGTATAAGGTTGGCCTCAGATTCACGAACCTATATCATTTATATGTATATTAATACATATAATCGAAATCGAACAAGTTTATATATTATATCTTAAATTATATACTATATTTATTTAGTTTGTGTATATATTCATAATGGTTAATATTTATATAGTTATATTAATATATCCATATTTATATACATAATTATTTAATGTTATATTTAAAAATCGATAGTTTGTTATTTGTATGTATTTATATAAATAATATTCATAGGTTTGATATATATTGTTAGGTAAAATTTTATTATAATTATAGTATATGTAACAAGTATATTTTATGTACAAAATATTTATCTGTTTAAAAATGATAGTGTTGATATTATTGATTTACTAATAATAATAAAAATAACTTTGTTAAAAATGATAATATTAATAATAATAATATTCCTAATACTTAATAATAACAATAATACTAATACTTAATAATAATAACAATAATAATTTTAACAACAATAATAATACATATAATAATAATAATAACAATAATGAAAATGATAATAATAATAATAATAATAATAATAATAATAATAATAATAATAATAATAATAATAATAATAATAATAATAATAATAATAATAATAATAATAATAATAATAATAAGTTTGGTAATAAATTATACCTTCCCAAGCTTTTTTTTAACAAAAATTGCCCAGAACCGGGCTCGAACCCGAGACCTCTCGCTTATATGCAAACCCCCTAACCACGGCTCCAGTTATGTTTTTCTCAAATATGTTGCTTCCTAAATATATTTAACCTAATATATCTGACTGCCTGATTCTTCTTCTCCTTTTCAAAAAGAAAATATCACATTCCGGGTTCGAACCCGTGACCTCTTGTTCACTCACCAACTCCCTAACCATGCCTCCGTTCCCCAATTTCTGTTTTAATACATAATTTAAATTTATCTAACCCTTTAGCTTCCGTTATCTTCTTCTTCTTCTTTATCTACAACATAAAATCATAACTTATATCATCCTCCTAGTCTTTAACATCAAACAAATCATCATCACAGATTATCGTTATCTTATCTAATCTTCATAGAATCATCATCAAACATAATCATAACATCATCTAGTAATCATCATCTTGTTTGATCTATCATCATCATCATCTTCATTCTCATGTTACTTAAATCGTACCTATCATCATAATACATCACCTTGATCAAACTTTTCATTTACTATCATAAAAATCGTGGCCCTCATAATCATCACCAACCCGCTGCAATCTCATTCATTCATTGCCTAACATCTCGGCCCAAAGAAAAATAATAAAACGCAGCCCAACAAGAATTTGCAATGGAGTTCGGCCAAAAAAATAAAATAGCCACTTGATGGCCCAACAAACATAAATAAAGGACTCGACCCAATTGTATCCCATACACAAATCGATGGATGAACGCTGTCTGTGTAAAAAAATATAAAATATAAAATAGTACAAGCAACTTGGTTCCTTTTTCTTAAATATTCAAGTGGGGTTACATTGCTCAATGTTGTCGATTGGATTAGCATAAAGGAATACAGCTGTAGTTGTAGTTAGTATCACCATGACATCAACATCCATTACTACCAAACTTATTGTAACCTTTAAACTTTATTATTTTCTCAATGTTAACAGCTAATGTCACCAAGATATCAATATCATCGTGTTTCACTATATTAGGAATAGAAAAATGAAGCAGCAACAAGGTAGTAACATATTGTGGTAGTCGACGTTTAGATGGGTTTAGATGGTGGTTGGTTGTTTTGTCTACGGTTGTAAACAGAAACAAGAAGGTACTGCAGTAGCAGTTTGGTAGTGTGTGGTGTTGACAACCGAACAACAGGCCAGCGTGCAAAGTAAGGACATAGTGGTCGATGATGGTGGATAGAAGATGATAAGGTGGTGACGTTTAACGATCAATATAAACTTCAAAATGAGAGTGAGTTTGGGTTGGTTTTTAAATGGTGTTCGAAGTAATAGTGGTTTGAGGGTGAAGAGAGTGGTTTTTCTTAGGTAGTGGTGACGGTTGTATGATGGTGGAGGTGGTTAGTTGTGGTGATTCTGCAATGGCGGATCTTTGATGTTAGTGATGAAGGTGACGATAAGGGTGGTGGTTGTCGATAGTTTGCAAAAGGGAGGGTTGGTTGTGGTTAAACCGTACCATAAACTAATGCAACTCGTCGCTTGTAACCTCAAGTTATGGTGTTTTGGCGAATTTGTTCAAGTTGGGTTCACGAAGAATTTATAGAAGAGATATAGTGATAGAGAAGAAGAAAGAAAGTGATGAATTGTAAGAACGGGCTTTGTTTTAAATTCTCTGTTTTTCCACTTTCAATTAATGATAGTCGATGTATATAGAATGGTTATACTCATTTGGTTTGTCTGCATTGATCAATGAGGTCGATAGACAACCAACTCAGACATAAAGGACATTCAAATTTCAATCAGGAAGAAAAGTAAATAAAGTTTATTTATTAAATTCATTAATTTGTACGAGTAATAGATATAGAATCGTTTTTAGGGATATAAACAAACTTCAGATACAGTTGTTAACAATCTAAAACTGATTCAGAATTTTAAAAGTAACAATACATATTTATTTATAGTTACATATATATATTATCGTATTTATATAAATGTATATATATATTTACATGTTCATGTACTTATATGCATATATATTTATATTCTGAAAATGTATATGTATTTATATATAAGTATATCAGTATTTCATCATTATATATATCGCTATATATATGTATTTATATAAAGAAACAAAGTAACCCTAATTATATAACATTAGTTTTTAATATTAATCTTATTAATAATAATGAAACTAATAATAATAGTAATATTAATAATAATAATAATAATAATAATAATAATAATAATAATAATAATAATAATAATAATAATAATAATAATAATAATAATAATACTAATAATAATAATAAGAATAAGAATAAATGAGTAATAATAATAATAATAACAATGATAATGATTTTAATAAGTTTCTTGATAATTAATGATAATAATAACAAAAATGATAATAATAATATTATTAGTGATAATAATAATAAATTTGTATCATTTTCTAAATAATGATTTTAAAATAATAGTAACAACATTTATATAACAAACTACATGTAGTAGGTTTTATATTAAAATAATAATATTCATAATTCTGATATTAATATTAATATTTATTTTAATGAAAGTAATAGTAACATTATTAATATAATAATTATATTTTAACTTGTAATTTCTTTTAATATTTTGATATTACAATTTATTAATTATGTAATATTTAATAATTATATCATAGATTACGTGATAACATTTATTGAATAATTAATTACAATATAATAATTATTGTTAGAAATCCTTTACATATAATATCATATATATAAATATTTATATAAATATATTCTTTTTAATAGTAACTTAATTATTCTATTTATTATATTTTTAATTCTGATTAACTAAAGGTATTTTATTGATTCAATGATATTACATATACATATACTTATATTTATATTTATATATTTATATTTTTATTTACACACAATTGTTCGTGAATCGTCGGCAATAGTCAAAGGGTAATTGATGACATGAATATTGATTTCAACACTTTTGAGACTCAACATTACAGATTTTGCTTATCGTATCGGAAACATATAAAGATTAAAGTTTAAATTTGATCGGAAATTTCCGAGTCATCAAAGTACCTACCCGTTAAAGAAATTTCGTCCCGAAATTTGATCGAGGTCGTCATGGCTAACTATAAAAATGTTTTCATGACGAATATGAGTTGATAAATAGAGTTTTATCATCATTGCGTAATATAGATAAAACAATTTTGATTTTGTGAAGAGTACAAGTGAAGCTATCACTAATGAGTGAAATGAGTAGGTATAGATTCGTCATATCTTTTGACATAGATAGGATTGATTTCCAAGTTCGAGAGATTTGGAGAAAATTTTTCGTAATAAGATTTGATTCTTCGGTAATCAAGGGAATTAGGATGCGCTTTAATTGCGATCATCTGTTTTGATTGCTCTGTCAGATATTTTACTATAAATCCACTCCTGTCATTTTCTTAAAACTCACACCTTCTATTCTTTCTCCTCAATTCATACTTTAAAGCATTCGTCAATATGCTCCATCCTATCCTGATCCTTGATATCCTCTTAACTTTCATATCTGTCATTCTTCTCTTTCATCTACCACCAGAGGATTTTATTTACTTCTACTATTACCTTGGGGTTATAGTGTTTTTAATTCTCCCGCGTCTTTACGTTGCGATACGTATTGATATACACGATTTGTAATTTAGGCGTTGTTATCGGGGTTTATATCTTCCCTTATATTCCCAGGCTTCATGTTTTTGTGCATCTTCCCGACTTTAAGTCAAGCAGATAATGGTCCAGAATTCATAGGTATGGATTTTGAAATGAACATAGTTAATGTTATAAGAATGAAATAGAAATGGCACGATTTTGATTTGGTAAATTACCCGAATATCCGAAAAGATAGAACTATCAAGAAGATATGTTCTTAATATGTTTGGAGATTGAGTAGAATGCTAGAGTCGTGTAAATGGCACATGATGACGGTATGTTCTGTGAATCATCACGTTTCATTAGAAACTCAGCATGAATTACTGTAATATAATCAAGTTTATCAAGTGTCATTATATTATACTAACTCATGCATCAGTTTCCAACGCTACTTCAAAAACATTCATATTTTAAATTCAAAGGTTCGCAGAATATAGAAACTAAAACAGTTTCCTTTTATGAGATAACACAAATAGCGCGGAGGGATAATTAATATCGAACGAGAATATTCATGAAGATATCTTCAGAAATATTGAGGATATTAATAAAGAAAGGTACGATGATATCTTAGGATTTCAGAATTAAATTGTGATGAAGAAATTTATTCGCGATGATTTAGAGCGATTAAGAAGCAAGGTATTCGTTAATGACTTCAGCAGGTACTGAATCATTTGGATTCTTTGAGGTCAGGTTTAGTCTTTGTGATTTGTCCACGGCTTCCTTCCTAGTTTCGCATAATCCGCTTTTCGGTATTAAATTTTCTATTGAGTTTTTCCAACCTTTCATACCTTTTTATCAAAATTTTGGCCGTTTAGACCATCTACAATTTTTTTGTTTCCTCTGCATTTAATGCTACCATAACTGAATCGTCGGTTGTCAATCCGAGGTGGCTTCAAATGAATTGTGTTTTTAGATGATTAAACGCTGATGGTAATATGGTGGAATATAAAAGGTTCTCCGTTAACGATAAGAGAGCACACACACACACACACACACACACACACACATATATATATATATATATATATATATATATATATATATATATATATATATATATATATATATATATATATATATATATATATATATCAAGGTTATAATAAGGTTGTTTCGAACGAAAAGTCGAAGTTGACTTGCTGGAGCTGTGACAAAATTGGCTAATTTGAAAAGGGATTGAAAAGTTATTTTCGGTGATAACTGAAATGTCCCGTTCTTATTGATTAAAAACGTTCCATATTAATTGATTTCGTTGCGAGGTTTTGACCTCTATATGAGACGTTTTTCAAAGACTGCATTCATTTTAAAACAAACCATAACCTTTATTTCATCAATAAAGGTTTAAAAAGCTTTACGTAGATTATCAAATAATGATAATCTAAAATATCCTGTTTACACACGACCATTACATAATGGTTTACAATACAAATATGTTACAACAAAATAAGTTTCTTGAATGCAGTTTTTACACAATATCATACAAGCATGGACTCCAAATCTCGTCCTTATTTAAGTATGCGACAGCGGAAGCTCTTAATAATCACCTGAGAATAAACATGCTTAAAACGTCAACAAAAATGTTGGTGAGTTATAGGTTTAACCTATATATATCAAATCATAATAATAGACCACAAGATTTCATATTTCAATACACATCCCATACATAGAGAGAAAAATCATTCATATGGTGAACACCTGGTAACCGACATTAACAAGATGCATATATAAGAATATCCCCATCATTCCGGGACACCCTTCGGATATGATATAAATTTCGAAGTACTAAAGCATCCGGTACTTTGGATGGGGCTTGTTGGGCCCGATAGATCTATCTTTAGGATTCGCATCAATTAGGGTGTCTGTTCCCTAATTCTTAGATTACCAGACTTAATAAAAAGGGGCATATTCGATTTCGATAATTCAACCATAGAATGTAGTTTCACGTACTTGTGTCTATTTTGTAAATCATTTATAAAACCTGCATGTATTCTCATCCCAAAAATATTAGATTTTAAAAGTGGGACTATAACTCACTTTCACAGATTTTTACTTCGTCGGGAAGTAAGACTTGGCCACTGGTTGATTCACGAACCTATAACAATATATATATATATATCAAAGTATGTTCAAAATATATTTACAACACTTTTAATATATTTTGATGTTTTAAGTTTATTAAGTCAGCTGTCCTCGTTAGTAACCTACAACTAGTTGTCCACAGTTAGATGTACAGAAATAAATCGATAAATATTATCTTGAATCAATCCACGACCCAGTGTATACGTATCTCAGTATTGATCACAACTCAAACTATATATATTTTGGAATCAACCTCAACCCTGTATAGCTAACTCCAACATTCACATATAGAGTGTCTATGGTTGTTCCAAAATATATATAGATGTGTCGACATGATAGGTCGAAACATTTTATACGTGTCTATGGTATCTCAAGATTACATAATATACAATACAAGTTGATTAAGTTGTGGTTGGAATAGATTTGTTACCAATTTTCACGTAGCTAAAATGAGAAAAATTATCCAATCTTGTTTTACCCATAACTTCTTCATTTTAAATCCATTTTGAGTGAATCAAATTGCTATGGTTTCATATTGAACTCTATTTTTTGAATCTGAACAGAAAAGTATAGGTTTATAGTCGGAAAAATAAGTTACAAGTCGTTTTTGTAAAGGTAGTCAATTCAGTCGAAAGAACGACGTCTAGATGACCATTTTAGAAAACATACTTCTACTTTGAGTTTAACCATAATTTTTGGATATAGTTTCATGTTCATAATAAAAATCATTTTATCAGAATAACAACTTTTAAATCAAAGTTTATCATAGTTTTTAATTAGCTAACCCAAAACAGCCCGCGGTGTTACTACGACGGCGTAAATCCGGTTTTACGGTGTTTTTCGTGTTTCCAGGTTTTAAATCATTAAGTTAGCATATCATATAGATATAGAACATGTGTTTAGTTGATTTTAAAAGTCAAGTTAGAAGAATTAACTTTTGTTTGCGAACAAGTTTAGAATTAACTAAACTATGTTCTAATGATTACTAGTTTAAACCTTCGAATAAGATAGCTTTATATGTATGAATCGAATGATGTTATGAACATCATTACTACCTTAAGTTCCTTGAATAAACCTACTGGAAAGGAGAAAAATGGATCTAGCTTCAATGGATCCTTGGATGGCTCGAAGTTCTTGAAGCAAAATCATGACACGAAAACAAGTTGAAGTAAGATCATCACTTGAAATAAGATTGTTATAGTTATAGAAATTGAACCAAAGTTTAAATATGATTATTACCTTGTATTAGAATGATAACCTACTGTAAGAAACAAAGATTTCTTGAGGTTGGATGATCACCTTACAAGATTGGAAGTGAGCTAGCAAACTTGAAAGTATTCTTGATTTTATGTAACTAGAACTTGTAGAATATATGAAGAACACTTAGAACTTGAAGATAGAACTTGAGAGAGATCAATTAGATGAAGAAAATTGAAGAATTAAAGTGTTTGTAGGTGTTTTTGGTCGTTGGTGTATGGATTAGATATAAAGGATATGTAATTTTGTTTTCATGTAAATAAGTCATGAATGATTACTCATATTTTTGTAATTTTATGAGATATTTCATGCTAGTTGCCAAATGATGGTTCCCACATGTGTTAGGTGACTCACATGGGCTGCTAAGAGCTGATCATTGGAGTGTATATACCAATAGTACATACATCTAAAAGCTGTGTATTGTACGAGTACGAATACGGATGCATACAAGTAGAATTGTTGATGAAACTGAACGAGGATGTAATTGTAAGCATTTTTGTTAAGTAGAAGTATTTTGATAAGTGTATTGAAGTCTTTCAAAAGTGTATAAATACATATTAAAACACTACATGTAAATACATTTTAACTGAGTCGTTAAGTCATCGTTAGTCGTTACATGTAAGTGTTGTTTTGAAACCTTTAGGTTAACGATCTTGTTAAATGTTGTTAACCCAATGTTTATAATATCAAATGAGATTTTAAATTATTATATTATCATGATATTATCATGTATGAATATCTCTTAATATGATATATATACATTAAATGTCTTTACAACGATAATCGTTACATATCTGTCTCGTTTAAAAATCATTAAGTTAGTAGTCTTGTTTTTACATATGTAGTTCATTGTTAATATACTTAATGATATGTTTACTTATCATAGTACCATGTTAACCATATGTATATCCATATATATATCGTCATGTCGTTTTTACAAGTTTTAACGTTCGTGAATCGCCGGTCAACTTGGGTGGTCAATTGTCTATATGAAACATATTTCAATTAATCAAGTCTTAACAAGTTTGATTGCTTAACATGTTGGAAACATTTAATCATGTAAATATCAATCTCAATTAATATATATAAACATGGAAAAGTTCGGGTCACTACAATAACAATGCTAAAGGAAATTAGCACAGCTACGCGTTAAATGTTTACTCAGTTTCTGAGAGTTTTTCAGGTGCATAACTATACGTTTCAATCTTTTCTTCTGTAGATGAAGTGCGGTTGATACATCTTCTCGGTTGAGGTGTTTTCAAGAATTACGAAAGGTTTGAACGCATATTGGAATTGTCAATATATAAATGAGGTTTCAGATGAAATCAAGTGGCAAACTTGAAATATTGTTTAGTTTCATATATTATAATCAATATTTTAATTCATTTTAATTGTCCACTGTTGGTAGTCCTCAGTTGATTAGTCCACAGTTAGCTAGAAACAGTCAGCTAGGATTTTGTTAGCGTGGATTCTTAACAAAATTTCTCATAGTTAATTTGTTTGTTTCTAACAAATTTTATTCCGTCAAATATTTTTTTTTTTTTTTTTTCATTATGCCACTTGTTCAATCTTGACTTGGATTCTGATCGATCAAAATCCGAATATGAAATTGAACTTGGATGAAAATAGTTGTTCTTTGGTGAAAGGATACGTATATGTGTGAATTTGAGCAGTGTTGTTAATGACTGCTGAATCTGAATTGAAGAATGTACAGTGTAACTTATTAATGTGAAATTTAAATATTCCTCGGGTATTACCTACCAGTTAAAATATTTTAACCATTAACAGTTTGTACAAAAGAATTTTTAATTACAATCTTTATGAAAACATATATACATATATATTTTCTTTGGATGTAATTATGGATTTAACGAGTCAATATGATATTAATCTCATTTGCTTTTCGGTTTGAGCTAGAATAAGTAATCTCTAAAACTATTAGGAACCACATATTCTTCGCAGAATATTAATGAAGTTATGGTTCAATACTTCATCGTTAATTATGAGGATCCACATATTCTTCGCAGAATATTAATGAAGTTATGGTTCAATACTTCTTTGTTAATTATTAGGATCCACATATTCTTCGCAGAATATTAATGAAGATATGGTTTAATACTTCATTGTTAATTGCTGCTGGTACTCCTTGGTATCCATGGTGCGTATGATGTTGATGTTCGTGGGACAGATTGTGAAATTGAGGCTTGGGATGCGAATGTTGTTGTTGGTGATACTGTTGGTGCCGGTAATGTTGCTGAAGCTGGTACATTTTGCACCATACTTTTCACGGCTACAACTCGGGTGCGAAGCTCGTTGACTTCTTCTATTACTCCGGGATGATTTTCGGTCGGAACGAGCAGATGAATAAGGTTTAGAATTTTAAATAGAATCTAATCGTGGCAAGGTATTCGGGAAATGAGTATGAAAATGGTGTTTTTAATAGGTTCACTGGTAAGTGCTTCAGGTTCATCGCCAAGAGGTGAATTTTGTTGGTGGAAAGGATCGCCTTCTTATCGTCTCCATTGATTAAGTTGACTACGAATTCATCAGATGAATTGGGGATGGCTGATTGATTGATTCATTCTGGTGACGCTGCTTTTGGAGCTGGAGTGAGACTCCATATCGGAATCCGAGGGTCTTGAACTAGTTGTGAGTTCCATTGCGTACGATTGAATAAAGAATTTTTCGATATGAAATGATTTTCGGATATCGGATGATATTCTAATTACATAGAATACCTATACATAGTACAGAAGATCCCGTAGATTACGGAGGAATTTACGGAATATGTCAGGAAAGGTTTGCATTAACAGATACGCGGAGATATGAATTAGCAGATACGCTAAGATATGAATTTGTGTCTATACACTATTCATGCAATGAATGCAGTAAGGCGCGTTTAGACTTAAGATGATAAGCAGGTAATTTTTGACAAAAATGATAAGCAAAAATTTTGACATGCAGACCAGGTTCAAGTCCAGACTCATTAATATAACCTAACAACTACTAGGTCGAAGTCCAGACTTCACTAATGCATCCTAACAACTACCTGTTAGACACACTAATGTTGACCTGGTTCGCTAAGACCACCGCTCTGATACCAACTGAAACGCCCCGTCCTAATCCATCCGGACGAAGTCCACATTGATTATAAACGGTTCACAATAGTTGATTACATCGCGAGGTACTTGACCTCTAAATGATACATTTTACAAACATTGCATTCATTTTTAAAAGACAAACTTTCATTTCATTGAAAGTTGATAGGTATGCATACCATTTCATAATATCCAAACTATAAATGACCTAATCTGTCATTTACTTAATAATAATCTTTAATGAACTTCAACGACTAGAATGCAACGTCTTTTGAAATATGTCATGAATGACTCCAAGTAATATCCTTAAAATGAGCTAATGCACAGCGGAAGATTTCTTTCAAACCTGAGAATAAACATGCTTTCAAGTGTCAACCAAAAGGTTGGTGAGTTCATTAGTTTATAGTAGTCATTTCATTTTTATCATTTTAATAGACCACAAGATTTTAAATATTATAAAATGTGCAGAAGTCCCATTCCAACTGCACAAAAAAATATCTGTCATATGAAGAACATCTTGTGAGGATTCAAAATATAATAGTAACCATCTGTGCCAGTCTTTCACCTCACGGCTGAATACATGTGCCTTCAAAATATAGAACCTCTATGCTGGTCTTTACACCCCACGGCTGAACACATGTTTATAAAATATAGGCCAACCGGTGCCAAAATGTCGTAAATAATAAACCATCCACCCGGTTCGGGAGCTCATACGCTCTAACGAAAACCGGGGCTAAAGCGTGTCATAATAATCAACCCCAATCCCAGATAATTCTATCATAGAATGCAGTTAAGGTACTTGTGTCTATTGTGTCAAACATTTATAAAAGCGCATGTATTCTCAGTCCCAAAAATATATATTGCAAAAACATTTAAAAAGGGAGCAAATGAAACTCACCATACTGTATTTTGTAGTAAAAATACATATAACATCAATGAACAAGTATAAGGTTGGCCTCAGATTCACGAACCTATATCATTTATATGTATATTAATACATATAATCGAAATCGAACAAGTTTATATATTATATCTTAAATTATATACTATATTTATTTAGTTTGTGTATATATTCATAATGGTTAATATTTATATAGTTATATTAATATATCCATATTTATATACATAATTGTTTAATGTTATATTTAAAAATCGATAGTTTGTTATTTGTATGTATTTATATAAATAATATTCATAGGTTTGATATATATTGTTAGGTGAAATTTTATTATAATTATAGTATATGTAACAAGTATATTTTATGTACAAAATATTTATCTGTTTAAAAATGATAGTGTTGATATTATTGATTTACTAATAATAATAAAAATAACTTTGTTAAAAATGATAATATTAATAATAATAATAATAATATTCCTAATACTTAATAATAACAATAATACTAATACTTAATAATAATAACAATAATAATTTTAACAACAATAATAATAATAATAACAATAATGAAAATGATAATAATAATAATAATAATAATAAGTTTGGTAATAAATTATACCTTCCCAAGCTTTTTTTTAAAAAAAATTACCCTGAACTGGGCTCGAACCCGAGACCTCTCGCTTATATGCAAACCCCCTAACCACGGCTCCAGTTATGTTTTTCTCAAATATGTTGCTTCCTAAATATATTTAACCTAATATATCTGACTGCCTGATTCTTCTTCTCCTTTTCAAAAAGAAAATATCACATTCCGGGTTCGAACCCGTGATCTCTTGTTCACTCATCAACTCCCTAACCATGCCTCCGTTCCCCAATTTCTGTTTTAATACATAATTTAAATTTATCTAACCCATTAGCTTCTGTTATCTTCTTCTTCTTTATCTACAACATAAAATCATAACTTATATCATCCTCCTAGTCTTTAACATCAAACAAATCATCATCACAGATTATCGTTATCTTATCTAATCTTCATAGAATCATCATCAAACATAATCATAACATCATCTAGTAATCATCATCTTGTTTGATCTATCATCATCATCTTCATTCTCATGTTACTTAAATCGTACCTATCATCATAATACATCACCTTGATCAAACTTTTCATTTACTATCATAAAAATCGTGGCCCTCATAATCATCACCAACCCGCTGCAATCTCATTCATTCATTGCCTAACATCTCGGTCCAAAGAAAAATAATAAAACGCAGCCCAACAAGAATTTGCAATGGAGTTCGGCCAAAAAAATAAAATAGCCACTTGATGGCCCAACAAATAATAAATAAAGGACTCGACCCAATTGTATCCCATACACAAATCGATGGATGAACGCTGTCTGTGTAAAAAAATATAAAATATAAAATAGTACAAGCAACTTGGTTCCTTTTTCTTAAATATTCAAGTGGGGTTACATTGCTCAATGTTGTCGATTGGATTAGCATAAAGGAATACAGCTGTAGTTGTAGTTAGTATCACCATGACATCAACATCCATTACTACCAAAGTTATTGTAACCTTTAAACTTTATTATCGGGTTTCACTATATTAGGAATAGAAAAATGAAGCAGCAACAAGGTAGTAACATATTGTGGTAGTCGACGTTTAGATGGGTTTAGATGGTGGTTGGTTGTTTTGTCTACGGTTGTAAACAGAAACAAGAAGGTACTGCAGTAGCAGTTTGGTAGTGTCTGGTGTTGACAATCGAACAATAGCTCAGCGTGCAAAGTAAGGACATAGTGGTCGATGATGGTGGATCGAAGACGATAAGGTGGTGACGTTTAACAATCAATATAAACTTGAAAATGAGAGTGAGTTTGGGTTGGTTTTTAAATGGTGTTCGAAGTAATAGCGGTTTGAGGGTGAAGAGAGTGGTTTTTCTTAGGTAGTGGTGACGGTTGTATGATGGTGGAGGTGGTTAGTTGTGGTGATTCTTCAATGGTGGTTCTCTGATGTTAGTGATGAAGGTGACGATAAGGGTGGTGGTTGTCGAGAGTTTGCAAAAGGGAGGGTTGGTTGTGGTTAAACCGTACCATAAACTAATGCAACTCGTCGCTTGTAACCTCAAGTTATGGTGTTTTGGCGAATTTGTTCAAGTTGGGTTCACGAAGAATTTATAGAAGAGATATAGTGATAGAGAAGAAGAAAGAAAGTGATGAATTGTAAGAACGGGTTTTGTTTTAAATTCTCTATTTTTCCACTTTCAATTAATGATAGTCGATGTATATGGAATGGTTGTACTCATTTGGTTTGTCTGTATTGATCAATGAGGTCGATAGATAACCAACTCAGACATAAAGGACATTCAAATTTCAATCAGGAAGAAAAGTAAATAAAGTTTATTTATTAAATTCATTAATTTGTACGAGTAATAGATATAGAATCGTTTTTAGGGATATAAACAAACTTCAGATACAGTTGTTAAGAATCTAAAACTGATTCAGAATTTTAAAAGTAACAATACGTATTTATTTATAGTTACATATATATATTATCTTATTTATATATATGTATATATATATTTACATGTTCATGTACTTATATGCATATGTATTTGTATTCTGAAAATGTATATGTATTTATATATAAGTATATAAGTATTTCATCATTATATATATCGCTATATATATGTATTTATATAAAGAAACAAAGTAACCCTAATTATATAACATTAGTTTTTAATATTAATCTTATTAATAATAATGAAACTAATAATAATAGTAATATTAATAATAATAATAATAATAATAATAATAATAATAATAATAATAATAATAATAATAATAATAATAATAATAATAATAATAATAATAATAATAATAATAATAATAATAATAATAAGAATAATAAATGAGTAATAATAATAATAATAACAATGATAATGATTTTAATAAGTTTCTTGATAATTAATGATAATAATAACAAAAATGATAATAATAATATTATTAGTGATAACAATAATAAATTTGTATCATTTTCTAAATAATGATTTTAAAATAATAGTAACAACATTTATATAACAAACTACATGTTGTAGGTTTTATATTAAAATAATAATATTCATAATTCTGATATTAATATTAATATTTATTTTAATGAAAGTAATAGTAACATTATTAATATAATAATTATATTTTAACTTGTAATTTCTTTTAATATTTTGATATTACAATTTATCAATTATGTAATATTTAATAATTATATCATTGATTACGTGATAACATTTATTGAATAATTAATTACAATATAATATATATTGATAGAAATCCTTTACATATAATATCATATATATAAATATTTATATAAATATATTCTTTTTAATAGTAACTTAATTATTCTATTTATTATATTTTTAATTCTGATTAACTAAAGGTATTTTATTGATTCAATGTTATTACATATACTTATATTTATATTTATATATTTATATTTTTATTTACACACAATTGTTCGTGAATCGTCGAGAATAGTCAAAGGGTAATTGATGACATGAATATTGATTTCAACACTTTCGAGACTCAACATTACAGATTTTGCTTATCGTATCGGAAACATATAAAGATTAAAGTTTAAATTTGATCGGAAATTTTCGGGTCATCACATCAGCAGTAGATGTGGACACAGTATTTTGCTTTTTTCTCATCCAGCTGACTAGCCTACCACCTAGTAACTGGAAACCACCAGTAGTACTTTTCCTGTCTATTTTACACCCTGCAAAGTCAGCATCTGAATACCCAATTAGCTCAAAATCCTGGTCTTTGGGATACCAAAGACCAAGTTTGGCAATACCTTTCAGATACCTAAATATCCTTTTTACTGCTAGCAAGTGTGACTCTTTAGAATCAGCTTGATATCTGGCACAAAGACATGTGTCAAACATAATATCTGGTCTGCTGGCTGTAAGATAAAGTAGGGATCCAATCATACCTCTATATTCAGTGATATTGACTGGTTCACCATTGGGATCAGCATATATTTTAATAGATGCTGCCATTGGGGTCCCTATATCTTTTAAACAGGCCAGACCAAATTTCTTTAACATATCTTTGATATATTTATCCTGACTTATATATTTATCCTGACTTATAAAAATTCCATCATCAAGTTGTTTAATTTGCAATCCTAAAAAGTATTGCAAATCTCTTTGTAAGCTCATTTCATATGTCTTTAACATAAGTTTTGAAAAATCTTGACAACGTTTCTTATTTTTAGATCCATAAATAATATCATCCACATATATTTGTACCAGCAAGAGATCACCATCTATCTTTTTGAGAATAGAGTGGTATCAATTGTTCCAACTTTAAAACCTATACCAGTGAGATACACATGAAGTGTCTCATACCATGCTCTTGGTGCATGTTTGAGGCCATAAAGAGCTTTGTCTAGCTTGTAGACATGGTCTGGATATTTACTGCTTACAAAACCAGGAGGCTGTTTGACATAAACTTCTTCTTGCAGCTTCCCATTTAGAAATGCAGTTTTAACATCCATCTAGAATACCCTAAAGTTCATCTTAGCAGCATATGCCAAGAACAATCTGATAGCTTCCATCCTAGCCACTGGAGCGTATGTCTCTCCATAATCCAATCCTTCTTCCTATTTGAAACCTTGAGCTACCAATCTAGCTTTGTTTCTAATTACAATCCCATCTTCATCCATCTTGTTCTTGAAAATACACTTGGTACCAATGATCTTCTTAGTTTCATCATCAAGTTTAGGTACCAATGTCCAAACCTTATTCCTATCAAACTGGGAGATCTCTTCTTGCATAGCTCCTGCCCAGCTTGGATCTTTGATTGCTTCATCAGGACATGTAGGTTCAATGGTAGACACAAAGTTTACATGTATACAAAAATTGCTGGTTGCATGTCTTCTTGTTTTAAAACCACTTGCCAGATTACCAATAACTTGTTCAACTGGATGCTCCTTTGTCCATCTAGTGTTATGAATAGGTGAGCTTGTTGTGGAACACACAACATCTTGATCATCAGCTGGCTCAGAGGAATGAGCAGCAGTGGAAGACAGCTGTTCATTATGAGTGTAACCAGTACCAGCTTGAGATCCTTCAGAACCAGTAGACCTATGCTCCAATTGTAAAACTTCAGTAGAGCCAGTAGGTCCACATGGTTTAGACACAGATGGAACAGAGTGTTCCATCTCATCATCAGAGAACCCAGCAACATGGATTGGTGAGGAATTTGTTGGGATTTAAAAAGTTTCATAATACATAAAACCTTTTTAAGTATCAAATTAAAGCGGAAGCATTTCGTAATTACCATTTTAAACTTGTTAATCTTTAACCAATAAAGTTAAATCCCAATAAGGATCAAGTTGTGAAATATGCTTACAATAAAAGGATGTTTAGAGATGTACCTACTCCAAGTTAGGAGGTAAATAGATGAAGAAGAGGATTAGTAAGCGTGTAAAACTCCAAGCTTTTGATGCACCAACACCACCCTTAAGTTATGTTAGGATTAACACACTTAAACACTTACAAAACCAAGCTAGAAACCTCTTGTATATGCTGTGAAAATTCATTTAGCAGCAACTTGGAATGATGATGAATACAAGTCTCAAAATGATGAAACCTCAAGAGATTATACCCCAAACAAGACACCAACACCTAGTACTTTGGTTAGGATTTGTTGACACTTAAAATTAGACTTTAAAAGAGCTTGAAGTACACCCTCTTGCACCTCAAAACCCACGGCCTGAAATACAGCAGAATGGTGCAGTTTATTTGCTAGTTCACTTGATGTAATTGCATGTGTATGTGTACTTCTAGTCAAGGAACATGCATATATGGAATTGTGTTATAGAAAGCAACAAGAATAAGCATGGGATGGTCTTTCTTGGGGCTCCAAAATCAGCCCACACTCACCATATTTTATAAATAAACTTTGTTATTTATATAAACTTTGTTATTTATAAAACTTGTATAAAACCCATTTAATGTTATGCTACTTATATATATTTTATAAACCTTTTATAAAATATAACACAATATAATTATTTAAACCTATAAATAATCAAATATAAATCATCCAAATAATTTATCTCAAGTGATAATATTTTAGAAAACTGATTTTCTAAAATCCAAGTGTCGCGTATTTATTTAACGATCCAATCGTTAGGATTAAATGCATATAAGGTGTCGGTAAGTTTGTTATTGAGTATGACCCGACTTGGATCACAACACATTAGCCACATTAATTTAATATGTCTCTCGGGCATACAAAATACCTTCAATCTCCCACTTGCACGAGAAACATAAGAAATTAATGCAAGTGATGGATACCACCTAACGACCATCCATCACCCCTAATATGTTATGACTTTGTGCCATTCAATAACATCATTCCTTTCGAGTTCCCATCTTGAATATGAATAGGTGAATCTTTTCATTATATCCTTTCATCCTAGATGTCATGTTAATCCAAGAGACACAGAGTGATCACTCTCTTCTAGATTTAACTTTATCAGGCCTTAGACATCTGACTCTCAACGAATAAGAGGGAAAAATTCCTTCTTGACTACATACGTCCTAATTATATACCTTGCATTATACCTGAGCTCTTCCTTATGAACTACCATATTTCAGAATAGCGAAGGAAAGAATCAAGGCACAATACTTGGTAACTATCCGGACCCAATATGTATCTCAGGTCAGAGGATACAATGATATTCGCCTTTACTCAAGATTACGTGTGATCAACCACAAAGGCTCCATTTAGTAAATCTTGAGAGCGGGTCTTCCAATATTTGTATCCCACAAATATCTATGAACCTTGGTTGCAACCTTGCCCCACATTCATCCCGTGAATGTATACCAATCCAAGTTCATAATAGTCTAAACCTCACACTTGTTCCCACAAATGTAATCGACTACGGAATTTAGAATAATTATTTATTCATGGATAAAATATGCAAAATAGGAACATGACTCAAGATTAATAAATTAATACCATAATTATATTAATGAGTTTGAACAAATTTTGTTCCGTTACAATACTTAAAACAGATCATGACCAATCACTAGAATATCGACGCCCTAATGCACTAACATGCCCTTGATGTTTTGCACCTTGTAAGAGTTTCGTGAGTGGATCCGCTATATTAAGATCTGTGTGAACTTTGCGAATACATATCTTTCCCTTTTCAACTTCATCCCTTATGTAGTTGAATCTCCACTCAATGTGACGGGTCTTTTGGTGAGCACGAGGTTCTTTGATTTGAGCAATCGCACCCTCGTTGTCACAAAAGATCTCAAGAGGGTCCTGAATGAAAGGGACTACTCCTAAGTCATAGATGAATTTCTTCATCCATGCAGCTTCCTGAGCTGCCAATGATGCGGCGATGTACTCCGACTCTGTAGTGGATAAAGCAACAACATCCTGTTTTGAACTCTTCCAAGAGACCGCACCTCCATTTAATGTGAATACATAACCGGATTGTGATCGAGAATCATCTCGATTAGTTTGGAAACTCGCATCCACGTAACCTTTTACAGCGAGTTCCTCCTCACCAGACCCATATATTAGAAACATATCCTTAGTCCTCCTAAGGTATTTCTATATACTTATGACAGCAATCCAATGACTGTTTCCTGGGTTATTCTGGTATCTACTTGTCAGGCTTAGAGCGCATGACACATCCGGTCTAGTGCATATCATTGCATACATGATTGACCCAATGGCAGACGCATATGGGACTTTCTTCATTCTCTCCTGTTCATCTTTCATGGTGGGGCACTGAGATGAATTGAGAAGTGTTCCCTTTTGAATAGGTACCAAACCTTTCTTAGAGTTCTCCATCTTGAACCTTTTCAAGATCTTTTCAATGTATGAACTTTGATTCAAACCTATCAGTTTCTTGGATCTATTCCTGTAGATCCCAATCCCTAAAACGTATTGTGCTTCTCCAAGATCCTTAATGGAGAAGCATTTACTTAGCCAAGTTTTAACTCCTTGCATTGCCGGAATATCATTTCCAAATAACAATATATCATCCACATATAGTACAAGGAACATGATAGTGCTCCCACTAGCTTTCTTATATACACAAGCTTAATCACCATTTTTAATGAAGCCAAATTTCTCAGCTTCCTCATTAAAACAATGATTCCACATTCTAGATGTTTGTTTCAATCCGTAGATTGACTTCTTTAACTTGTATACCTTTTTAGGATATTTCGGATCAACAAAACCTTCAGGCTGAACCATATAGACATCTTCCACAAGATATCTATTTAGGAAAGCGGTCTTGACATCCATTTGCCATATTTCATAATCATAATGAGCAGCTATGGCAAGTAATATCCTAATAGACTTTAGCATTGCCACAGGCGAAAAAGTTTCATCATAGTCAACCCCTTGAGTTTGAGTGAAACCTTTTGCTACAAGTCTAGCTTTATATGTATCCAAGTTTCCATGTATGTCGATTTTCATTTTGAAAAGCCATTTACAATCAACCAGCCTAGAGCCAGGAGGTTGCACAACAAGTTCTCAAACTTGGTTGTCATACATGGATTGCATCTCAGCGTTCATGGCTTCCTGCCATTTATCTTTATCAGTCCTTGACAAAGCATCTTGGTAGTTTGTGGGTTCATCCAAATCAACCACATGGCAACCATCCATGAGAAACCCATATCTCTCAGGATGATTACTAATCCTACCAGATCTGCTAACGTCTTGTGTATTTTGATCATCCATTAGATCATTCTCAACATTTTCATGTTGAGTGCTAGTGTCAACCAATTGTGTATCATCTACTTGATCTTGAACCTCTTCAAGATCTATCTTCCTTTCACTATTTCCTTCCATTAGGAACTTAGTTTCAAGGAATTCAGCCTTTCGAGCAACAAATACATTTTGCTCGGTTGGATCATAGAAATAGTACCCCATATCATCCTTGGGGTATCCTATGAAGATACACTTTGTGGATCGAGCATTCAACTTATTAGGGACGTAACGCTTAGGATAAGCTTCACATCCCCATACCTTTAAGTATGATAGAGATGGAGGTTTTCCAAACCACATCTCATGAGGAGTTCGTTCCACTTTCTTGGTTGGGACCATATTTAGAATACGAGCCGCGGAGCATAGACAATAACCCCAGAATGATAGAGGTAACGAGCTTCTAGCCATCATAGATCGAACCATATCCATTAGTGTTCGGTTCCTCCTTTCGGACACACCATTAAGCTGTGGTGTCCTGGGTGGAGTAAGTTGCGAGATAATCCCACAACTTCTAAGATGATCTTGGAAGGCATCGCTTAGGTATTCACCTCCTCTATCGGTACGAAGTACCTTGATTGTCTTATTGAGTTGATTTTGTACTTCGTTTTGATACTCTTTAAATGCTTCAAAAGTTTCGTCCTTATGTCTTAACAAGTAGACATATCCGAAATGACTGAAGTCATCAATGAAAGTAACGAAGTATCTTTCACCATTCCTAGTTATGGGCTTAAAGGGTCCATATACATCCGAATGTATTAATCCCAATAAGTCCTTAGCCCTTTCATAGGTCCCTTTGAAAGGTGCTTTAGTCATTTTGCCTTGTAAACAAGACTCACATACATCAAACGAGTCTAGTTCATTTGATTTCAAAAGTCCATTCTTTTGAAGTGTATGCATTCGGTTCTTGTTTATGTGACCAAGGCGACAATGCCATAAGTAGGAATCACTCAAATCCCTTTTGAGTTTCTTGGTGTTTGCATGGAACATTGAGCTATTGTATGATGTGTCATCATGAACCAATTCATAAATGCCATTTGAAGGTGAAGCCTTAAAATAGAACACATTATCTAAAGAAATATGGATATCATCATTAATGAAATTAAGATTAAAACCATATTGTTTCAAACGGGATACAGAAATAATGTTTCGAGATAAATCGGGTGCATACAAAACATTTTTCAAAATAAGCTCCAAACCACTTGGAAGCTTTAATACAAAGTCTCCATGAGCTTTCACTTGCACCCTTGCTCCATTTCCCATGAAGAGACTTGTTGTTCCCGCATCTTGATTACTTCTTTTGAACCCCTGCAAAGAATTGCAAATATGAGTTCCACATCCTGTGTCTAATACCCATGTATTAGAAGAAGTAATACTAAGCTCAATGTATACCATATATACATTACCTGATGTTTGCCCTGCATCCCTCTTTTCCTTCAACTCCTTAAGGTAGACCGGGCAGTTGCGTTTCCAGTGACCCATTTCACCGCAACCGAAGCAAGCATCTTCCTTGGGGTTAGCTTTACCGGTAACCTTTTGCTTCTTGTTATGGTTGGTTGGGGTAACCATCTTTCCCTTTCCCTTGCCATTGCCTTGGTAGGCGGGTCCTTTCTTCTTAGCCGCCTTTGGCTTAGAAGAGTTATTGTTTTTGGACCCGCCTTCATTGATCGTAAACACGGGTGAAGCCCTTTTACCCATGCTTGCTTCTGCCGTCTTAAGCATGGCATGTAATTCGCCAATGCTTTTATCCCAACCATTCATATTTTAATTCATTACAAATGTGTCAAACCTTTTTAACAATGAGTTGAGAATAAGGTTCGTGGCTAATTCATTAGACACGTTGCAATTTAGACGGTTCGCTCGATCAATAAGGCTTTTCATCTTAAGGACATAAGATGAAACGGATTGGGAGTCGTCCATCCGACATGCATGAAGTGCTCGAACCGTTTCGAAGCGCTCGACACGAGCTTGCTGAAGGAACATCTCCTTCAACTGTGTGATCATGTCATATGCACTATGATGCTCAAAATCCTTTTGGAGTTAGGGTATCATAGTCCCAAGCATGAGGCAAGAAACTTGCAACGAATCGGTGCAATATTTCTCCCAATAAGCCATGCCTTCCGTATCATCCTCATTTGGTTAATCGGGAATGGGGTCTTCCAACACATACGCCCTGTCCTCTAGTTTGAGTACAATTCTTAGATTGCGGAACCAATCCATGAAGTTCGTATGGTTGAGTTTTTCCTTTTCTAGGATGGACCTCAACGATAGGTTGTTAAAGTTTATTGGTGCGTTTGGAATGTTGTTGTTATTGGCGGCCATCTACAAAATTTAACAAAGTTGTTTAAGTATTAATTTTAATTTAACAATCAATACCCTTTTAAATCCAATTGATATTTATTAAATTTTAGAATCCAACGGTAAACCAAATTTCGGTTAGGTGACCTTTATCCCGTCATTTGATTTAGCTAGGCAGTCATTATATGACAATTGCAATCCTTTTGCAACTTCTAAGTTATGGGATCATGCAATCCTTTTGCATGGCATATTATCCCATCAACACCTATTTGTTCATCATGCTTCGGTGACTCTAAGTTCATGATTTCCAAATCAAGTCGTCCTACTTGTATAGACATGTAAACTTGACATACAAGTGGTTAGGTGACCTTTATCCCACAAGTGTGTGAAATTTACCTTAATCATATTAGTTTGCTCATAACGGTTAGGTGACCTTTATCCCATTATAAGTTCCCTAATACGCCTAAGTGTCATACAATAGGATGGCGTTAAACTTGTTAACCTAGTGTGTAAAGGGTTTTAAGTTTTCTTTAATTCTAGTTTGAGAAAACTTTTATGCCATACACCAACATGCATTTAGTGTATGGTTCATTTGAAATCCATTTTCAAGTCTTGTAATTTTAGCCAATTACTTGATATAAACCATTTTATATATATGATCCTTATCATGTTCTTAATAACCATTTATTAATGTCCTTTTAGCCGTTTTTAATTTAGCCATTTAAATTGACGTTTTGCATGTCGTTAATAATTTAACCAATTAAATTGTAGTTATGCTTGTTGTTAACTTGTGTGATAACTTGTTGTATTAACATACACAATCCACAATCATACTAGAAATAAAACAACCACGCATGCAAACAAATGTGTTCACAATCAAGCCAATTTGGTAGACATTTGTTTAGCCGAAAACAAATGTCACCGGTTAAGGGTTATAACACTAAGTAGGAGATTTCAAAATCTCCCACTTAATCTTGCATCCAAATGCATCTTCCAAGCCTTCATCTTGTATATTCATTTTTACAAAAAATATATCCTAATACATTTTTCTAGAAAATGAAAATACAACCTAATCTATTTTACATACCAAATATAAAATAAATTACATCACCAAATAAATGAATATTACAACAAAATGAATGAAT
The DNA here is from genome assembly GCF_046630445.1 of Rutidosis leptorrhynchoides. Lineage (NCBI taxonomy): Eukaryota > Viridiplantae > Streptophyta > Magnoliopsida > Asterales > Asteraceae > Rutidosis > Rutidosis leptorrhynchoides. The sequence continues at coordinate 401,289,038 of NC_092336.1, read as the reverse complement.
TAATTATTACATACCAAATGAATAAAACAAATCATTCAAACACACATGCATTCAATCATAAGGTCAAGGCATTGATTGTGAATATTTACATACAACCAAAATATGACCAAAATAGAAGAACCCAAACCCACTTTTGGGTCTCCCAAATTCGGCCAAAACATACACCCACCCAAAACCGAAATTTTTTGCATTCTACTATTATGCATGTTCATAAAATGCAAAAATCTAGCGGGTTTAAAAATCATCACGAAGCATATTTCAACAACTTCGGCTCTGATACCATTGTTGGGATTTAACAAGTTTCATAATACATAAAACCTTTTTAAGTATCAAATTAAAGCGGAAGCATTTCGTAATTACCATTTTAAACTTGTTAATCTTTAACCAATAAAGTTGAATCCCAAAAAGGATCAAGTTGTGAAATATGCTTACAATAAAAGGATGTTTAGAGATGTACCTAATCCAAGTTAGGAGGTAAATAGATGAAGAAGAGGATTAGTAAGCGTGTAAAACTCCAAGCTTTTGATGCACCAACACCACCCTTAAGTTATGTTAGGATTAACACACTTAAACACTTACAAAACCAAGCTAGAAACCTCTTGTATATGCTGTGAAAATTCATTTAGCAGCAACTTGGAATGATGATGAATACAAGTCTCAAAATGATGAAACCTCAAGAGATTATACCCCAAACAAGACACCAACACCTAGTACTTTGGTTAGGATTTGTTGACACTTAAAATTAGCCTTTAAAAGAGCTTGAAGTACACCCTCTTGTACCTCAAAACCCACGGCCTGAAATACAGCAGAATGGTGCAGTTTATTTGCTAGTTCACTTGATGTAATTGCATGTGTATGTGTACTTCTAGTCAAGGAACATGCATATATGGAATTGTGTTATAGAAAGCAACAAGAATAAGCATGGGATGGTCTTTCTTGGGGCTCCAAAATCAGCCCACACTCACCATATTTTATAAATAAACTTTGTTATTTATATAAACTTTGTTATTTATAAAACTTGTATAAAACCCATTTAATGTTATGCTACTTATATATATTTTATAAACCTTTTATAAAATATAACACAATATAATTATTTAAACCTATAAATAATCAAATATAAATCATCCAAATAATTTATCTCAAGTGGTAATATTTTAGAAAATCGATTTTCTAAAATCCAAGTGTCGCGTATTTATTTAACGATCTAATCGTTAGGATTAAATGCATATAAGGTGTCGGTAAGTTTGTTATTGGGTATGACCCGACTTGGATCACAACAAATTAGCCACATTAATTTAATATGTCTCTCGGGCATACGAAATACCTTCAGAATTTGCTACTGGTTCTTCTTCATCATCAAGAGCTTGCTGAGTTGACTCTTCAAACAGTAACTCCTCATCTTCTTGACCAGAAGATGAAGTAGGGGCAGTTTCATCAAATGTAACATTAATGAATTCTTCAAAACATCCCCTTCTTTTATTGAAAACCCTGTGTGCCTTTGACATGTTGGAATATCCTAAAAATATACCTTCATCAGCCTTAGCATCAAACTTGTCTAGCTGATCCCTATTGTTTAGAATGAAACAGGAAGTGCCAAATACATGAAGAAATGCAATTGAGGGTCTTCTGCCTTTGAGAACTTCATAAGCAGTTTTCTGATATCTTTTCACTATTAAAGATCTATTCTGGATAAAACAAGCAGTGTTCACAGCTTCTGCCCAATATGAATTTTTCAGCCCAGACTCAGTCAACATAGATCTTGCTGCTTCAATGAGAGTTATGTTTTTTCTTTCTGCAACACCATTCTGTTGAGGTGTTCTCACAGCAGAAAAATTCTGTAAAATACCTTTGTCAGCACAAAATTCTTCCAATGTTGCATTTCTGAATTCTGTACCATGATCACTTCTAAGCTGCTTCACCAGTTGCCCATTCAGTAGTTCCATTCTTTTGATAAAATTGATAATTTTATCAGCAGCTTCACTCTTTTGCTTCAAAAAGAACACCCAAGTATATCTGGAATATTCATCAATAATCACCAGTGTATACTTCTTCCCACTACAGCTGGCTATATTAATAGGACCAAAAAGATTCATATGAAGAAGGTGAAATGGTTTCTCAACAGATGAAATCTGCTTTGATTTGAATGAGGCATGGTGATGTTTCCCTTTTTCACATCCAGGATATAATCTGTCCTTCACATAAGACATTGTGGGTAGCCCAGACACTGAACTTTTACTAGATAACTTATAAATATATTTGAAGTTGTGATGTGAGAGTCTCTTGTGCCATAACCACTTGAGGTTGTCTGCTGATTTTGAATAAAAATAGGTATCAGTTGTTGTGACTGCTGTGTTCATATCAATTTGATACATGTTCTCATGTCTTTTTGCTGTCAGCAGTGGCTTCACTGTCTTATCAAAAATAGTGCCAATCTTTCTTCTGAATGGGACTATCTTACTTTTACTTGTCAGTTAGCTTATGCTGAGTAGATTATATTTAAGCCCAACGACATATGCTACATTTGAAAAAGTGCCATTCCCATTTGGACCATCCTTTTCTTGATAGTCCATCAGCAGGGACTTACATTCTGAAATGTCCCGTTCTTATTGATTAAAAACGTTCCATATTAATTGATTTCGTTGCGAGGTTTTGACCTCTATATGAGATGTTTTTCAAAGACTGCATTCATTTTTAAAACAAACCATAACCTTTATTTCATAAATAAAGGTTTAAAAAGCTTTACGTAGATTATCAAATAATGATAATCTAAAATATCCTGTTTACACACGACCATTACATAATGGTTTACAATACAAATATGTTACATCGAAATCAGTTTCTTGAATGCAGTTTTTACACAATATCATACAAACATGGACTCCAAATCTTGTCCTTATTTTAGTATGCAACAGCGGAAGCTCTTAGTATTCACCTGAGAATAAACATGCTTTAAGCGTCAACAAAAATGTTGGTGAGTTATAGGTTTAACCTATATGTATCAAATCGTAACAATAGACCACAAGATTTCATATTTCAATACACATCCCATACATAGAGATAAAAATCATTCATATGGTGAACACCTGGTAACCGACATTAACAAGATGCATATATAAGAATATCCCCATCATTCAGGGACACCCTTCGGATATGATATAAATTTCGAAGTACTAAAGCATCCGGTACTTTGGATGGGGTTTGTTAGGCCCAATAGATCTATCTTTAGGATTCGCGTCAATTTGGGTGTCTGTTCCCTAATTCTTAGATTACCAGACTTAATAAAAAGGGGCATATTCGATTTCGATAATTCAACCATAGAATGTAGTTTCACGTACTTGTGTCTATTTTGTAAATCATTTATAAAACCTGCATGTATTCTCATCCCAAAAATATTAGATTTTAAAAGTGGGACTATAACTCACTTTCACAGATTTTTACTTCGTCGGGAAGTAAGACTTGGCCACTGGTTGATTCACGAACCTATAACAATATATACATATATATCAAAGTATGTTTAAAATATATTTACAACACTTTTAATATATTTTGATGTTTTAAGTTTATTAAGTCAGCTGTCCTCGTTAGTAACCTACAACTAGTTGTCCACAGTTAGATGTACAGAAATAAATCGATAAATATTATCTTGAATCAATCCACGACCCAGTGTATACGTATCTCAGTATTGATCACAACTCAAACTATATATATTTTGGAATAAACCTCAACCCTGTATAGCTAACTCCAACATTCACATATAGAGTGTCTATGGTTGTTCCGAAATATATATAGATGTGTCGACATGATAGGTCGAAACATTGTATACGTGTCTATGGTATCTCAAGATTACATAATATACAATACAAGTTGATTAAGTTATGGTTTGAATAGATTTGTTACCAATTTTCACGTAGCTAAAATGAGAAAAATTATCCAATCTTGTTTTACCCATAACTTCTTCATTTTAAATCCGTTTTGAGTGAATCAAATTGCTATGGTTTCATATTGAACTCTATTTTATGAATCTAAATAGAAAAAGTAAAGGTTTATTGTCGGAAAAATAAGTTACAAGTCATTTTTGTAAAGGTAGTCATTTCAGTCGAAAGAACGACGTCTAGATGACCATTTTAGAAAACATACTTCCACTTTGAGTTTAACCATAATTTTTGGATATAGTTTCATGTTCATAATAAAAATCATTTTCTCAGAATAACAACTTTTAAATCAAAGTTTATCATAGTTTTTAATTAACTAACCCAAAACAGCCCGCGGTGTTACTACGACGGCGTAAATCCGGTTTTACGGTGTTTTTCGTGTTTCCAGGTTTTAAATCATTAAGTTAGCATATCATATAGATATAGAACATGTGTGTAGTTAATTTTAAAAGTCAAGTTAGAAGGATTAACTTTTGTTTGCGAACAAGTTTAGAATTAACTAAACTATGTTCTAGTGATTACGAGTTTAAACCTTCGAATAAGATAGTTTTATATATATGAATCGAATGATTTTATGAACATCATTACTACCTCAAGTTTAGTAGGTAAACCTATTGGAAGTGACAAGAAATGATCTAGCTTGAAAGGATCTTGGATGGCTTGAAAGTTCTTGAAGTAGGATCATGACACAAAAACAAGTTCAAGTAAGATTTTTACTCGAATTAAGATAGTTTATAGTTATAGAAATTGAATCAAAGTTTGAATATGAATATTACCTTGAATAAGAAAGATAACCTACTGTATATAACAAAGGTTTCTTGATCTTAGATGATTACTTGGAATGGATTAGAAAGCTTGGAAGTAAATTAGTAAACTTGAAGGGATTTTTGAAGTGTTCTTGAAGTGTTCTTCCTATGATGATTATAGCTTGATTCTTGAAGTGATTTTTGATGAAGATGATGATTAACTAGTGGAAAAATACATTCATAATAGTGTGTGTGTGTGTTGAGAGAGAATTAGAAAGAGAATTGGAAGTGAAATGGAGTGAATGATGAGTGGTAATTGGTGAGTGGTGAGTGGGGTTAAAAGGAGTTCTAGTTAGTTGACTAGTTCATGGTAGAAGTTAAAATTGATTAGTCATACATGACATAATCAAGAGTGGAATCCCATGCTAGTTCCAATTGGTATATACTCATAGTAAGTACGTTTTGAAGCTGTGTATAATACGGGTAAGAATACGACTAGAATTCTTGATGAAAGAAAAGAATGGAAAAGTAACTGTAACCATTTTCGTTAAGTATGAGTGTTTTGATATATGTCTTGAAGTCTTCCAAAAGTATTTTAATACATCTAAATACACTACATGTATATACATTTTAACTGAGTCGTTAAGTCATCGTTAGTCGTTACATGTAAGTGTTGTTTTGAAACCTTTAAGTTAACGATCTCAATTAATGTTGTTAACAAATTATTTATTATATCTAATGAGATGTTAAATTATTATATTATCATGATATTATGATATATTAATATATCTTAATATGATATATATACATTTAAATGTCGTTACAACAATAATCGTTACATATATGTCTCGTTTCGAAATCCTTAAGTTAGTAGTCTTGTTTATATGTATATAACTCATTGTTAATATACTTATGGAGATACTTAGTTATCATAATCTCATGTTAACCATATGTATACCCATATATATATCGTCATGTCGTTTTTACAAGTTTTAACGTTCGTGAATCGCCGGTCAACTTGGGTGGTCAATTGTCTATATGAAACATATTTCAATTAATCAAGTCTTAACAAGTTTGATTGCTTAACATGTTGGAAACATTTAATCATGTAAATATCAATCTCAATTAATATATATAAACATGGAAAAGTTCGGGTCACTACAGTACCTACTCGTTAAATAAATTTCGTCCCGAAATTTTAAGCTGTTGAAGGTGTTGACGAATCTTCTGGAAATAGATGCGGGTATTTCTTCTTCATCTGATCTTCATGCTCCCAGGTGAACTCGAGTCCTCTACGAGCATTCCATCGAACCTTAACAATTGGTATCTTGTTTTGCTTAAGTCTTTTAACCTCACGATCCATTATTTCGACGAGTTCTTCGATGAATTGGAGTTTTTCGTTGATTTGGATTTCATCTAACGGAATAGTGAGATCTTCTTTAGCAAAACATTTCTTCAAATTTGAGACGTGGAAAGTGTTATGTACAGCCGCGAGTTGTTGAGGTAACTCAAGTCGGTAAGCTACTGGTCCGACACGATCAATAATCTTGAATGGTCCAATATACCTTGGATTTAATTTCCCTCGTTTACCAAATCGAACAACGCCTTTCCAAGGTGCAACTTTAAGCATGACCATCTCTCCAATTTCAAATTCTATATCTTTTCTTTTAATGTCAGCGTAGCTCTTTTGTCGACTGTGGGCGGTTTTCAACCGTTGTTGAATTTGGATGATCTTCTCGGTAGTTTCTTGTATAATCTCGGGACCCGTAATCTGTCTATCCCCCACTTCACTCCAACAAATCGGAGACCTGCACTTTCTACCATAAAGTGCTTCAAACGGCGCCATCTCAATGCTTGAATGGTAGCTGTTGTTGTAGGAAAATTTTGCTAATGGTAGATGTCGATCCCAACTGTTTCCGAAATAAATAACACATGCTCATAGCATGTCTTCAAGCGTTTGTATCTTCCTTTCGCTCTGCCCATCAGTTTGTGGATGATAGGCAGTACTCATGTCTAGACGAGTTCCTAATGCTTGCTGTAATGTCTGCCAGAATCTTGAAATAAATCTGCCATCCCTATCAAAGATAATAGAGATTGGTATTCCATGTCTGGAGACGACTTCCTTCAAATACAGTCGTGCTAACTTCTCCATCTTGTCATCTTCTCTTATTGGCAGGAAATATGCTGATTTGGTGAGACGATCAACTATTACCCAAATAGTATCAAAACCACTTGCAGTCCTTGGCAATTTAGTGATGAAATCCATGGTAATGTTTTCCCATTTCCATTCCGGGATTTCGGGTTGTTGAAGTAGACCTGATGGTTTCTGATGCTCAGCTTTGACCTTAGAACACGTCAAACATTCTCCTACGTATTTAGCAACATCGGCTTTCATACCCGGCCATCAAAAATATTTCCTGAGATCCTTGTACATCTTCTCCGTTCCAGGATGTATTGAGTATCTGGTTTTATGAGCTTCTCTAAGTACCATTTCTCTCATATCTCCAAATTTTGGTACCCAAATCCTTTCAGCCCTATACCGGGTTCCGTCTTCCCGAATATTAAGATGTTTCTCCGATCCTTTGGGTATTTCATCCTTTAAATTTCCCTCTTTTAAAACTCCTTGTTGCGCCTCCTTTATTTGAGTAGTAAGGTTATTATGAATCATTATATTCATAGATTTTACTCGAATGGGTTCTCTGTCCTTCCTGCTTAAGGCATCGGCTACCACATTTGCCTTCCCCGGGTGGTAACGAATCTCAAAGTCGTAATCATTCAATAATTCAATCCACCTACGCTGCCTCATATTCAGTTGTTTCTGATTAAATATGTGTTGAAGACTTTTGTGGTCGGTATATATAATACTTTTGACCCCATATAAGTAGTGCCTCCAAGTCTTTAATGCAAAAACAACCGCGCCTAATTCCAAATCATGCGTCGTATAATTTTGTTCGTGAATCTTCAATTGTCTAGACGCATAAGCAATCACCTTCATTCATTGCATTAATACACAACCGAGACCTTGCTTTGATGCGTCACAATAAATCACAAAATCATCATTCCCTTCAGGCAATGACAATATAGGTGCCGTAGTTAGCTTTTTCTTCAATAACTGAAACGCTTTCTCTTGTTCATCATTCCATTCAAATTTCTTCCCTTTATGCGTTAATGCAGTCAAGGGTTTTGCTATTCTGGAAAAGTCTTGGATGAACCTTCTGTAGTAACCAGCTAGTCCTAAAAATTGGCGTATGTGTTTCGGAGTTTTCGGGGTTTCCCACTTTTCAACAGTTTCTTTCTTTGCCGGATCCACCTTAATACCTTCTTTGTTCACTATGTGACCGAGGAATTGAACTTCTTCCAACCAAAATGCACACTTTGAAAACTTAGCGTACAATTCTTCCTTCCTCAATACTTCTAACACCTTTCTCAAATGTTCACCGTGTTCTTGGTCATTCTTTGAGTAAATAAGTATGTCATCAATGAAAACAATGACAAACTTGTCAAGGTATGGTCCACACACTCGGTTCATAAGGTCCATGAACACAGCTGGTGCATTAGTTAAACCAAACGGCATGACCATAAACTCGTAATGACCGTAACGTGTTCTGAAAGCAGTCTTTGGAATATCATCTTCTTTCACCCGCATTTGATGATACCCGGAACGTAAGTCAATATTTGAATAAACAGACGAGTCTTGTAGTTGATCAAATAAGTCGTCGATTCTCGGTAGTGGGTAGCGGTTCTTGATGGTAAGTTTGTTCAACTCTCGGTAGTCGATACACAACCTGAATGTACCATCTTTCTTCTTGACAAACAAAACAGGAGCTCCCTACGGTGATGTGCTTGGTCGAATGAAACCACGCTCTAAAAGTTCTTGTAATTGGCTTTGCAGTTCTTTCATCTCGCTGGGTGCGAGTCTGTAAGGAGCACGAGCTATTGGTGCAGCTCCTGGTACAAGATCTATTTGAAATTCAACGGATCGCTGTGGGGGTAATCCCGGTAATTCTTTCGGAAATACATCAGGAAATTCTTTTGCAATGGGAACATCATTGATGCTCTTTTCTTCAGTTTGTACTTTTTCGACGTGTGCTAGAACAGCATAGCAACCTTTTCTTATTAGTTTTTGTGCCTTCAAATTACTAATAAGATGTAGCTTCGTGTTGCCCTTTTCTCCGTACACCATTAAGGGTTTTCCTTTTTCTCGTATAATGCGAATTGCATTTTTGTAACAAACGATCTCTGCTTTCACTTCTTTCAACCAGTCCATACCGATTATCACATCAAAACTCCCTAACTCTACTGGTATCAAGTCAATCTTAAATGTTTCGCTAACCAGTTTAATTTCTCGATTCCGACATATATTATCTGCTGAAATAAATTTACCATTTGCTAATTCAAGTAAAAATTTACTATCCAAAGGCGTCAATGGACAACTTAATTTAGCACAAAAATCTCTACTCATATAGCTTCTATCCCCACCCGAATCAAATAAAACGTAAGCAGATTTATTGTCAATAAGAAACGTACCCGTAACAAGCTCCGGGTCTTCCTGTGCCTCTGCCGCATTAATATTGAAAACTCTTCTGAGGCCTTGTCCATTCGTGTTCTCCTGGTTCGGGCAATTTCTAATAATGTGGCCCGGTTTTCCACATTTGTAACAAACTACATTGGCATAACTTGCTCCGACACTACTTGCTCCGCCATTACTCGTTCCGACACCATTTGTTCCTTTCGTTCTATTAACCCCTGGTCCGTAGACCTCACACTTCGCCGCGCTATGACCATTTCTTTTACACTTGTTGCAAAATTTGGTGCAGAACCCCGAGTGATACTTTTCACACCTTTGGCATAGCTGCTTCTGATTGTTGTTGTTGTTGCGGTTATTATTGTTGTTGGGATGATTGTTGTAGTTGCTGTTGTTGTTGTTGTTGTTGTTGTTGTTGTTGTTGTTGTTGGGCCGTTTGTTGTAGTTGCGATTGATGTTGCGATTGTTGGGATAATTGTTGCGATTATTGTTGTAATTATTGTTGTTGTTGTATTGGTGATTCTTATCACCGTTTTCCTCCCACTTTCTTTTGACTTGCTTCACATTGGCCTCTTCAGCAGTCTGTTCTTTAATTCTTTCTTCAATCTGGTTCACTAGTTTGTGAGCCATTCTACATGCCTGTTGTATGGAGGCGGGCTTGTGTGAACTTATATCTTCTTGGATTCTTTCCGGTAATCCTTTCACAAACGCGTCGATCTTCTCTTCCTCATCTTCGAATGCTCCCGGACACAATAGGCACAATTATGTGAATCGTCTTTCTTACGTAGTAATATCAAATCCTTGGGTTCGTAACCCTCTAAGTTCTATCTTGAGCTTATTGACCTCGGTTCTGGGACGGTACTTCTCGTTCATCAAGTGCTTGAATGCTGACCACGGTAGTGCGTACGCATCATCTTGTCCCACTTGCTCTAGATAGGTATTCCACCATGTTAACGCAGAACCTGTGAAGGTATGCGTAGCGTACTTCACTTTGTCCTCTTCAGTACACTTACTTATGGAAAACACCGATTCGACCTTCTCGGTCCATAGTTTCAATCCGATCGGTCCTTCGGTTCCATCAAATTCCAAAGGTTTGCAGGCAGTGAATTCTTTGTAGGTGCATCCTACACGATTTCCTGTACTGCCAGATCCAAGGTTATTGTTGGTATGTAGCGCAGCCTGTACTGAGGCTATGTTTGAAGCTAGAAAAGTACGGAATTCCTTTTCATTCATATTCACGGTGTGTCGAGTAGTCGGTGCCATTTCCTTCAAAATAGTCAAATGGAACAAGTTAATCATACAGAATATTAAGAGTTGTTAATAGTATTTCGTAGCATAATATGAACTCATTTATAAAAGCTTTTTCTTCATATTAGCGTTTTATAAGTTTAAATTCGGATAGTACCTACCCGTTAAGTTCATACTTAGTAGCTAATATACAATTCAACTACTACAATTCTATATGAAAAACTGATTGTAATAATATTTCGCATTCAAACTTTTATACAATATTTTACAAACTTACAATACCGCTTATTTTACATAAAGCATGAAATATAGTGTCATAACCCGTCCTTAACCTTAAGAACGAGTTAGATAACGTATGATTTCATTGCGAGGTATTGACCTCTATATGCGACATTTTTAAAAGAACAACTGCATTTATTTTACATTACAAACCATAACTCTTATTTTAATACAAGCTTTAGACAATAAACAGATGATTATCGTTTAGCGATAATCTTAGACTTACAAACTTTACATGTGATGATAACAATACGATTTCTAGCATATTTTACATTACAAATCCTCCGATATGCAGTTTTATTTTTGACACAAATATGCATACTCAAGATCTTGTTTAAATTCAACATGTTGCAGCGGAAGCTTTTAGTTATCACCTGAGAATAGACATGTTTAAAACGTCAACATAAAGTTGGTGAGATATAGGTTTAATGCCGGCAGCAATATAAATATAGACCACAAGATTTCATATGTAAACATTTTAATAAAAATATTCTAAGTGGTTGAGCACTTGGTAACCATACTTAACATTTAATCACGTCGCATATTCCCTTTATTATGAAATCTTACTACACCGTACCAAGTGTAGTCACGAAACGAAGTACTGTGCAACCGTTGAATACTGGTCGTCCAGTCCGGTTAGGGTTGTCAGGCCCGATAGATCTATCAACAGGATTCACGTTTACAATACCGCTGTAAATAACAGTTACCAAGCTACAGGGAAGTATGCCAGTGGTACAACTCAACGTAGAATATATTTTTCAGTTACTTGTGTCCATAACGTAAAACATAAAATACATGTATTCTCATCCCGAAATACTTAGAGTTTAAAAGTGGGACTATATACTCACTTTGCCTTGAAGATATATATATTTTGACTTGGTCTCCGATTGATATCACGAACCTATCCATATATAATATATCAATATATTTTCATTTTAAACAATCGTCACATATATATACTTATAATACTTTTAATGTCTTCTTAGTCCGTAGTTAGCAATTCAATTTTAATGGTTCATATTTAGGTGTTTAATAAATAAATAAAACCCCCCCTCGAAATAAATAAAACCCCATCGTATTCATATTGGTCGGGATTAATCTTGACCCACAGTACCGATGTTGTCAAATGACGTGTTGCGTACATAAAGTACCGGTGTTGTCAAATGACGTGTTGCGTACAATCATGGGATCTTATGATTAATCTTCTCGTATTGTTTACGGGTGATCCTGAAATATATAAAATTAAATTATGAGTACATATATATAAAATATCATGTTATTTTAGAAAGATGTGATTTATTTAATTTTTCTCCAATTATTTTCGTGGCTAAACTAGTTTTGGATATCCGATTTTGTTTTGGTCATAGTTTCTTCGTTACAACTCCGTTTTCGTTGGTTCAACTTGCCACTTCCTTGGATCGAGTCCCTCTTTAAGAATATGAACTGTAAATACCTTAGTTTGTATTCGTAATCACACGTCATAGGTCAAACTTTGGTGAAACTTATGAAGTTAATCATTTTCCATCATGTAAACAACCTTAAATGATTATTTTTCTAAAAATACTTATACTTTGAGTTAAATCATGAAATTTTTATGTGTTAACATATTCATAAGAAATATCATTTTTACAGAATATAAACCTTCAATTCAAAGTTCAAGATGGTTTTTAATTATCCAACCTAAAACAGCCCCCGGTTGCACTCCGACGTCGTAAATTCAGTTTTTAAGGTGTTCTTTGAAAAACCAAGTTTTACCTTGTTAAGTTAGCATATATTTATGATATATTACAGGTCTTGAAGTATTTTAAAAGTTAAGTTAGAAGGATCTATTTAGTTTGCTAACAAGTTTGAAATCATTCAAACTATGTTCTTGTTGTTAAAATTGTATACCATAAAATAAGATAGCTATATATATATGAATCGAATAAGGTTATGAACAAAGTTACTATCTCAAGTTACTTGGAAAATATTGCTGCAAAAGAGGAGTAAAAACCTAGAACCAAAAGAGTGGTGGAATTGGATGAAAGATTGGAAGTAAACTTGTGTTCTTGGAAGGATTCTTGAAGTGTTTTTGTAAGGGTTTTCTTATGGTGTTTAAGTGATGTTCTTGAAGCTAGATTTTCATGGTGATAGGCTGAGATGGTTAAGGTGTTTAAGGGTTATGAAAGGGTGTTCTTAACTAGCAAAATGATGTAGCAAAGTTGAAGATGGATGGAGTACTTAAGGTGGTGGTGGTGGCGTGAATGATGAGGAACAAAGACATGATCTTTGTTGTATTTTTGTGTAATAATTCATGCATGCATCCAAACTCTAATTACCTCTCATCTAGGGCAGTAATAATGGCTAGTTAGGTGGTGATTTGATGTGTATATACTAATAGTAAATACGTATAGAAGCTAGGTATGATACGAGTACATATACTCTAGATATACGTATAGAAATCTTGTGAAAAATGGAATGAGAATTCAAATATAGCTATCTTTTGTGAATACACTTATATTGTTTTATGTATTTAAGTCCTTAAAAAGTGATTAAATACATTATATATACGATATATGTATAAACATTATAGGTCATAAGTATTTATATAAAAAAAAACGTTACGTATGGTTATTGTTTTGAAAACTTAAGTTAGTAGTTTCAAAATATACTTATAACTTATTGTTATTAATACAAAATGAGATATTAAAACATCCATAAATCATGTTAAATATGTATATATACATATATATACACAAACGTATAATTATCATATATTATATAGTTCGTGATATCATCGGTCAAACTAGACGGTCAAACGTTGTGTAAAAACTCTTTTCGAAAACATAAGTTTCGACAATTTGGATTGCTTATCATGTTGGTAAGGTTTAATTTATGTAAATATTAATCTTATAAGTATAGATTGATCGAAAAAGTCCGGGTCATTACAGTACCTACCCGTTAAATAAATTTCGTCCCGAAATTTTAAAATTGTACCTATTTTGCGTCATCGGGAAACAAGTGTGGATACTTTTGTTTCATATGATCCTCTCGTTCCCAAGTAAACTCAGGACCTCTTCGAGCATTCCAACGAATCTTAACAATCGGTATGTTGCTCTGCTTGAGCTGTTTAACTTCACGATCCATGATTTCGATTGGTTCTTCGATGAATTGTAGTTTCTCGTCGACATGGATTTCTTCAAGAGGAATGGTGAGATCTTCCTTTGCAAGACACTTCTTAAGGTTTGAGACGTGAAATTTATTATGTACTCCAACGAGTTGTTGTGGTAACTCGAGTCGATAAGCTACCGGTCCAATGCGTTCGATAATCTTGAACGGGCCTACGTACCTTGGGTTCAGTCTACCCCTTTTTCCGAAACGTATTACACCTTTCCATGGTGACACCTTTAACATAACCATGTCACCGATCTGAAACTCTAATGGTTTCCTTCGAACATCGGCGTAGCTCTTTTGGCGACTACGGGCCGTTCTCAATCTCTCCTTGATTTGTACTATCTTTTCAGTAGTTTCGTGTATGATCTCGGGACCAGTTAATTGTCGATCTCCTACTTCATTCCAACAAATAGGAGATCTACACTTCCTTCCGTACAATGCTTCGAATGGCGCAGCTTTAATGCTCGCATGATAACTATTATTATACGAGAATTCTGCTAATGGTAGATATTTATCCCATCCGTTTCCAAAATCGATCACACATGCCCTGAGCATGTCTTCAAGAGTCTGAATTGTTCTTTCACTCTGCCCGTCGGTTTGCGGATGATATGCGGTACTCATATCCAAACGAGTTCCTAGTGCCTCCTGTAGTGATTGCCAGAACTTTGAGGTAAATCTACTATCACGATCAGATATAATGGAAATAGGTATTCCATGCCTTGAAACTATTTCCTTTATATATAATCGTAATAATTTCTCCATTCTATCCGTTTCCTTTATAGGCAAGAAATGTGCAGACTTGGTGAGACGATCAACAATCACCCAAATGGTGTCGTATCCCCAGGCAGTCTTTGGTAACTTTGTGATGAAATCCATGGTAATACCGTCCCATTTCCATTCTGGGATTTCTGGTTGTTGAAGTAACCCTGACGGCTTCTGGTGTTCTGCTTTGACTTTTGAACAAGTTAAACATTCCCCAACATATGTTGCAACGTCTGTCTTCAAATTAGGCCACCAATAATGCGTCTTAAGATCTTGATACATCTTTCCAACTCCAGGATGTATCGAGTATCTTGTCTTATGTGCCTCATTCAATATTAACTTCCTTAATCCACCCAACTTTGGTACCCAAATACGGTTTGCAAAATATCGAATTCCATCTTCCCGCATAATGAGTTGTTTCCCATACTTCTTCATTATTTCATTTCCTATGTTTTCTTTAGTAAGATCTTCTCGTTGAGCCTCTTTGATTTGTGAGTTGAGATTCATGCGAATTTTTATGTTCATTGCTCGTACTCGAATTGGTTCTCGTTCCTTTCTGCTTAAAGCGTCGGCCACTACATTCGCTTTCCCGGGATGATAATGAATTTCACAATCATAGTCGTTTATCAGCTCGACCCACCTACGTTGCCTCATGTTCAGCTGTTTCTGATCGAAAATATGTTGAATACTTTTATGATCAGTAAACACAGTGCATCTAACCCCATATAAGTAGTGTCTCCATATCTTCAACGCAAACACGACTGCTCCCAGTTCTAGATCATGCGTCGTATAATTCCGCTCATGAATCTTCAATTGTCGGGATGCGTATGCAATAACTTTCTTTCGTTGCATAAGAACACAACCAAAACCTTGTCGCGAAGCATCACAATATATTTCAAAATCATCGTTCCCTTCAGGTAATGATAAAATAGGCGCCGTAGTTAACTTCTTCTTCAGTAATTGAAATGCGTTCTCCTGCTCCGAGGTCCATTCGTATTTCTTCCCTTTTTGCGTTAATGCTGTCAACGGCTTAGCTATTCAGGAAAAATCTTGAATAAACCTTCTATAATAACCGGCTAAACCCAAAAATTGGCGTATCTGCATTGGTGTTTTAGGAGTCTCCCATTTTTCAATGGCCTCAATTTTAGCTGGATCAACCTGAATTCCTTTGCTACTAACAACGTGACCAAGAAATTGCACTTCTTTCAACCAGAAAGAACACTTAGAAAATTTAGCGTATAGCTGTTCTTTTCTCAACAACTCTAATATTAACCTTAAATGCTGCTCATGCTCTTGCTCACTCTTGGAATAGATAAGAATGTCATCAATGAAAACAATAACAAACTTATCTAAATATGGACTACAAACTCGATTCATGAGGTCCATGAATACAGCTGGCGCATTCGTCAATCCAAACGGCATGACCAAAAATTCGTAATGACCATAACGTGTCCGAAAAGCAGTTTTCGGAATGTCCTCTTCTTTGACACGTAATTGATGATAACCCGATCTTAGGTCGATTTTCGAATAAACACATGATCCTTGCAGTTGATCAAATAAGTCATCAATTCTCGGTAGTGGATACCGATTCTTGATAGTTAACTTATTTAATTCGCGATAATCTATACACATCCTAAAAGATCCATCTTTCTTTTTAACAAATAGAATCGGAGCTCCCCACGGTGAAGTACTTGGTCGTATGAATCCACGATCCAGTAATTCTTTTAACTGACTCTGAAGTTCTTTTAACTCGGACGGTGCAAGTCTATATGGAGCACGAGCAACTGGTGCAGCTCCTGGTACTAAATCTATTTGAAATTCTACAGATCTAATTGGAGGTAATCCCGGCAACTCTTCCGGAAAAACTTCAGGAAAATCTCTTGCCACAGGCACGTCGTTGATGCACTTCTCTTTTTCTTTCTTTTTAACTTTATTAACATGTGCTAGAATAGCATAACATCCCTTTTTTAAACACTTCTTGGCTTTCAAACAGCTAATGAGTTTTAGCTTTGAGTTACCCTTCTCTCCATAAATCATCACCGGCATTTTATCCTTACAAGGAATGCGAATTGCCTTCTTGGCACACAAAACTTCAGCTCCTACTTTGGACATCCAGTCCATGCCGACTATTACATCAAAACTTCCTAATTCTACGGGTATCAAGTCAATTTTAAACGTTTCTCCGGCTAAATTTATTTTACAATCACGACAAATTTTATCGGCTTTAATTAGTTTACCATTAGCTAACTCAATCATGTACTTAGCATCTAGAGGTAATGATGAACAATTCAATTTAGTGTAAAAATTTCTACACATGTAACTTCTATCGGCACCAGTATCAAATATAATAGATGCTGATAAGTTATTAATGGTAAACGTACCCGTAACAAGCTCCGGGTCTTCACATGCCTCTCTAGCATTAATAATAAATGCTTTCCCAAGTGCAGATCCATTATTCTTCTCTGGATTCGGACACTGGCTCTTATAATGACCCTGTTTTCCACACCCATAACAAGTAATGGTAGCCAAAGCAGTTCTATTTGCATTGGTGGCAGGAGTCTTGGTACCATTTGTATTTGTAACGAGAGCCCTACAATCTTCAGCAAGATGACCCTTTCGATTACATTTGTTGCATACCACATTACAGTAGCCAGAGTGATGTTTGTGGCATCGGTTACATAAAGGATTTTGTCCTTTGTAACCAAAGCTTAAACCACTACCCGCACCTTGCGTGATTTCTTGTTTCTTAAAAGATTGTTGTTGGTTACCTCGATCATAATTTCTATTCCACTTTCTTTTGTTACCTGATACCTTCACATCAGTATTGGATACTTTCTTATCTATGATGACCTGATCCATTAGCTCGTTTGCCATGGTTATAGCTTCATGAATTGTCTTAGGTTTCGATGCTGTAACTTTTGCCTTGACCTTTTTGGGCAAACCATCTTTGTACATTTCAATCTTCCGTTCTTCGGTTGGAACCAATTCAGGACATAGCAAAACTAATTCCATGAATCGCTGATTATAGTTGGTGATTTCAGTACAAACAACCTTCAGGCTTCGTAATTCATCTTCCAACTTCCTAACCTCGTTCCTTGGACAATACTCGTTGATTAACATTATTTTGAATTCTTCCCATGGAGTATCATAAGCTACATCTCCTCCTACAGCCTTCACATAATTTTTCCACCACGTGAGTGCACTATCTTGTAAAGTGCACGATGCATACTTGGTCATGTCCTTTTCAACACAACCACTGATTTTAAACACAGTCTCCATCTTTTCTATCCACCGGGTTAAACTGATCGGTCCTTCTGTTCCACTGAATGATGAGGGCTTGCAAGCTTGAAAAGTTTTGTAGGTGCATCCTACACGAGGATTTGGGTTAACTGCAGCAGCTCTTGCAGCCTCAACCCATAACATTCTATCGTTCACTCGCTGGTTGATGAATTCCTCGACTTCTTGTTCCATCATTCGATTCAATCGCGCCATATTCTTCTATAAGAATGAAAAGAAAATAATTATTCACATGGAATATTATAGATGTAGTGTATATTTACAGTACATTATAGCTTATTAATAATATGAACCAGGTATTATTATAAAAGCCTTTTCTTCTTATTAGCGTTTTATAATTATATCTAGGGTAGTACCTACCCGTTAATGTCCATACTTAATAGCTTAGTACAGAACCAATTACTACCATCTAAATAATACTTAACCATGGAAAATTATTGCATTTCATACTTCACTATTTTACATATGCTTATCTTACATCGAACATTAAGCAAACCACACTAATAATATTATACAAAACATTATATGATCCCATGGTTTAATACGGCAGCGCATCGTTTGGTCCATTTTCTAGGACGTTTAGGTTCAAAGAATCGCTTAACGCTTATCCTGGCTTTCTGCCTATATTTTGGCTGTGGGGCTGAAGAACTGGATGCCGGGATAGAATGAATAGGAATAGCGGGAATAGGGGTGGTAGTGTCTAGTGGAGTTGGTGCCACATCATCCTTACTAAACTCGGGATTTGAATTTTCTAATTCATTAGCCTTTCGTTTCTTTCCTAGTTCGAACTTGTCTTTCATAATTTCCTGTATTTCTTCCTCAGGTTCACTTTCCTCCTCGGGTTCACTTTCCTCCTCGGGTTCACTTTCCGGGTTCTCTATAGTCGGTTCATCCGGAATTTGTGAGTCTTCCCCAAAGATATTATTTTCGTCATCGGATAGGTTAATGACTGGAACACCATCTGAAGATTCTGGTTCGGAGTCGCTGAATGTGATAACAAGTTTTGAGCCCGACATCTATCACACAACAACTAACCCATTAGTATTACATAATATTTACATATAAATTTTAACCAACAATGATAAGCAATGGTTTTTAAATCAGACCCGGTCAAAGTCCAGACTTACTAATGTATCCTAACGACTTATCAGTTAGACACACTAATGCAAACCTGGTTCGCTAAGACCACCGCTCTGATACCACATGTCATAACTCGTCCTTAACCTTAAGAACGAGTTAGATAACGTATGATTTCATTGCGAGGTATTGACCTCTATATGCGACATTTTTAAAAGAACAACTGCATTTATTTTACATTACAAACCATAACTCTTATTTTAATACAAGCTTTAGACAATAAAAAGATGATTATCGTTTAGCGATAATCTTAGACTTACAAACTTTACATGTGATGATAACAATACAATTTCTAGCATATTTTACATTACAAATCCTCCGATATGCAGTTTTATTTTTGACACAAATATGCATACTCAAGATCTTGTTTAAATTCAACATGTTGCAGCGGAAGCTTTTAGTTATCACCTGAGAATAGACATGTTTAAAACGTCAACATAAAGTTGGTGAGATATAGGTTTAATGCCGGCAGCAATATAAATATAGACCACAAGATTTCATATGTAAACATTTTAATAAAAATATTCTAAGTGGTTGAGCACTTGGTAACCATACTTAACATTTAATCACGTCGCATATTCCCTTTATTATGAAATCTTACTACACCGTACCAAGTGTAGTCACGAAACGAAGTACTGTGCAACCGTTGAATACTGGTCGTCCAGTCCGGTTGGGGTTGTCAGGCCCAATAGATCTATCAACAGGATTCGCGTTTACAATACAGCTGTAAATAACAGTTACCAAGCTACAGAGAAGTATGCCAGTGGTACAACTCAACGTAGAATATATTTTTCAGTTACTTGTGTCCATAACGTAAAACATAAAATACATGTATTCTCATCCCGAAATACTTAGAGTTTAAAAGTGGGACTATATACTCACTTTGCCTTGAAGATATATATATTTTGACTTGGTCTCCGATTGATATCACGAACCTATCCATATATAATATATCAATATATTTTCATTTTAAACAATCGTCACATATATATACTTATAATACTTTTAATGTCTTCTTAGTCCGTAGTTAGCAATTCAATTTTAATGGTTCATATTTAGGTGTTTAATAAATAAATAAAACCCCCCCTCGAAATAAATAAAACCCCATCGTATTCGTATTGGTCGGGATTAATCTTGACCCACGGTACCGGTGTTGTCAAATGACGTGTTGCGTACATAAAGTACCGGTGTTGTCAAATGACGTGTTGCGTACAATCATGGGATCTTATGATTAATCTTCTCGTATTGTTTACGGGTGATCCTGAAATATATAAAATTAAATTATGAGTACATATATATAAAATATCATGTTATTTTAGAAAGATGTGATTTATTTAATTTTTCTCCAATTATTTTCGTGGCTAAACTAGTTTTGGATATCCGATTTTGTTTTGGTCATAGTTTCTTCGTTACAACTCCGTTTTCGTTGGTTCAACTTGCCACTTCCTTGGATCGAGTCCCTCTTTAAGAATATGAACTGTAAATACCTTAGTTTGTATTCGAAATCACAGGTCATAGGTCAAACTTTGGTGAAACTTATGAAGTTAATCATTTTCCATCATGTAAACAACCTTAAATGATTATTTTTCTAAAAATACTTATACTTTGAGTTAAATCATGAAATTTTTATGTGTTAAAATATACATAAGAAATATCATTTTTCCAGAATATAAACCTCCAATTCAAAGTTCAAGATGGTTTTTAATTATCCAACCCAAAACAGCCCCCGATTGCACTCCGACGTCGTAAATTCAGTTTTTAAGGTGTTCTTTGAAAAACCAAGTTTTACCTTGTTAAGTTAGCATATATTTATGATATATTACAGGTCTTGAAGTATTTTAAAAGTTAAGTTAGAAGGATCTATTTAGTTTGCAAACAAGTTTGAAATCATTCAAACTATGTTCTTGTTGTTAAAATTGTATACCATAAAATAAGATAGCTATATATATATGAATCGAATAAGGTTATGAACAAAGTTACTACCTCAAGTTACTTGGACAAGATTGCTGTAAAAGAGGAGTAAAAACCTAGAACCAAAAGAGTGGTGGAGTTGGATGAAAAATTGGAAGTAAACTTGTGTTCTTGGAGGGATTCTTGAAGTGTTTTTGTAAGGGTTTTCTTATGGTGTTTCAGTGATGTTCTTGAAGCTAGATTTTCATGGTGATAGGCTGAGATGGTTAAGGTGTTTAAGGGTTATGAAAGGGTGTTCCTAACTAGCAAAATGATGTAGCAAAGTTGAAGATGGATGGAGTACTTAAGGTGGTGGTGGTGGCGTGAATGATGAGGAACAAAGACATGATCTTTGTTGTATTTTTGTGTAATAATTCATGCATGCATCCAAACTCTAATTACCTCTCATCTAGGGCAGTAATAATGGCTAGTTAGGTGGTGATTTGATGTGTATATACTAAGAGTAAATACGTATAGAAGCTAGGTATGATACGAGTACATATACTCTAGATATACGTATAAAAATCTTGTGAAAAATGGAATGAGAATTCAAATATAGCTATCTTTTGTGAATACACTTATATTGTTTTATGTATTTAAGTCCTTAAAAAGTGATTAAATACATTATATATACGATATATGTATAAACATTATAGGTCATAAGTATTTATATCAAAAAAAACGTTACGTATGGTTATTGTTTTGAAAACTTAAGTTAGTAGTTTCAAAATATACTTATAACTTATTGTTATTAATAAAAAATGAGATATTAAAACATCCATAAATCATGTTAAATATGTATATATACATATATATACACAAACGTATAATTATCATATATTATATAGTTCGTGATATCATCGGTCAAACTAGACGGTCAAACGTTGTGTAAAAACTCTTTTCGAAAACATAAGTTTCGACAATTTGGATTGCTTATCATGTTGGTAAGGTTTAATTTATGTAAATATTAATCTTATAAGTATAGATTGATCGAAAAAGTCCGGGTCATTACATATAGCACACAATAACTTTGATACAAGATAGTTGTGAAGATAATTCTAGCTAGTACACAAGTCGTTCAGCAAAGGCAATAAAGACACGTAATTCATACGTCCAGAAACAAGTCATGCATTCTGGTTTTACTAGGACTACTTCCCATCCTTGGTCTTGTGGAACATAACCGTTATGGCCGTTGATAAGACAGCGTGTTGTAACGTCGTCAAAGGGACGAGGGTTACGTAATGACCAACAGTCTCGTAATAACCTAAAAACCTCATTTCTTACCCCAATTACCGGCTCCGTCACTTGTGGGAACGTTTTGTTTAATAGTTGTAGCCCGATGTTCTTGTTCTCACTTTGGTGAGAAGCGAACATTACTAACCCGTAAGCATAACATGCTTCTTTATGTTGCATGTTAGCCGCTTTTTCTAAATCACGAAGTCCTATATTCGGATATACTGAGTCAAAATAATTTCTTAACCCGTTGCGTAAAATAGCATTTGGGTTCCCCGCAATATATGCGTCAAAGTAAACACATCGTAACTTATGGATTTCCCAATGTGATATCCCCCATCTTTCGAACGAAAGCCTTTTATAAACCAAGGCATTCTTGGAACGTTCTTCGAATGTCTTACAAACTGATCTCGCCTTAAATAGTTGTGCTGAGGAATTCTGACCGACTCTAGACAAGATTTCATCAATCATGTCTCCGGGTAGGTCTCTTAAAATATTGGGTTGTCTATCCATTTTGTGTTTTTATACTGTAAAATAGACAAGAGTTAGATTCATAAAAAAAAATACTTTTTAATACAAGCAATTTTTACATATATCATAAAGCATAAGCACACTATATTACATATATTACACCACACGAATACAACTATCTTATTCCGACTCGCTCGTTTCTTCTTGTTCGGTTTTGGTTCGTTTTGCCAAGTTTCTAGGGATATATGATGTTCCCCTAATACGAGCCGTCATTGTCCACATTGGTTTAGAAAAACCTGGTGGTTTAGAGGTTCCCGGGTCATTGTTACAACTTAAGGACTTCGGGGGTTGACGATACATATAAAGTTCATCGGGGTTGGAATTAGATTTCTCTATTTTTATGCCCTTTCCCTTATTATTTTCTTTTGCCTTTTTAAATTCAGTTGGGGTAATTTCTATAACATCATCGGAATTCTCTTCGGAATCCGATTCATTGGAGAATTGGTAATCCTCCCAATATTTTGCTTCCTTGGCGGAAACACCATTGACCATAATTAACCTTGGTCGGTTGGTTGAGGATTCTCTTTTACTTAACCGTTTTATTATTTCCCCTACTGGTTCTATTTCTTCTTCCGGTTCCGATTCTTCTTCCGGTTCCGATTCTTCTTCCGGTTCCGACTCTTCTTCCGGTTCCTCTTCGGGAACTTGTGAATCAGTCCACGAATCATTCCAATTTACATTTGACTCTTCATTATTATTAGGTGAGTCTATGGGACTTGTTCTAGAGGTAGACATCTATCACATAATATCAAACACGTTAAGAGATTAATATATCACATAATATTCATATGTTAAAAATATATAGTTTCCAACAAAAATGTTAAGCAATCATTTTTAAAGAAAACACGGTCGAAGTCCAGACTCACTAATGCATCCTAACAAACTCGATAAGACGAACTAATGCAAATTTTCTGGTTCTCTAAGACCAACGCTCTGATACCAACTGAAATGTCCCGTTCTTATTGATTAAAAACGTTCCATATTAATTGATTTCGTTGCGAGATTTTGACCTCTATATGAGACGTTTTTCAAAGACTGCATTCATTTTTAAAACAAACCATAACCTTTATTTCATAAATAAAGGTTTAAAAAGCTTTACGTAGATTATCAAATAATGATAATCTAAAATATCCTGTTTACACACGACCATTACATAATGGTTTACAATACAAATATGTTACATCGAAATCAGTTTCTTGAATGCAGTTTTTACACAATATCATACAAACATGGACTCCAAATCTTGTCCTTATTTTAGTATGCAACAGCGGAAGCTCTTAGTATTCACCTGAGAATAAACATGCTTTAAACGTCAACAAAAATGTTGGTGAGTTATAGGTTTAACCTATATGTATCAAATCGTAACAATAGACCACAAGATTTCATATTTCAATACACATCCCATACATAGAGATAAAAATCATTCATATGGTGAACACCTGGTAACCGACATTAACAAGATGCATATATAAGAATATCCCCATCATTCCGGGACACCCTTCGGATATGATATAAATTTCGAAGTACTAAAGCATCCGGTACTTTGGATGGGGTTTGTTACGCCCAATAGATCTATCTTTAGGATTCGCGTCAATTAGGGTGTCTGTTTCCTAATTCTTAGATTACCAGACTTAATAAAAAGGGGCATATTCGATTTCGATAATTCAACCATAGAATGTAGTTTCACGTACTTGTGTCTATTTTGTAAATCATTTATAAAACCTGCATGTATTCTCATCCCAAAAATATTAGATTTTAAAAGTGGGACTATAACTCACTTTCACAGATTTTTACTTCGTCGGGAAGTAAGACTTGGCCACTGGTTGATTCACGAACCTATAACAATATATACATATATATCAAAGTATGTTTAAAATATATTTACAACACTTTTAATATATTTTGATGTTTTAAGTTTATTAAGTCAGCTGTCCTCGTTAGTAACCTACAACTAGTTGTCCACAGTTAGATGTACAAAAATAAATCGATAAATATTATCTTGAATCAATCCACGACCCAGTGTATACGTATCTCAGTATTGATCACAACTCAAACTATATATATTTTGGAATCAACCTCAACCCTGTATAGCTAACTCCAACATTCACATATAGAGTGTCTATGGTTGTTCCGAAATATATATAGATGTGTCGACATGATAGGTCAAGACATTGTATACATGTCTATGGTATCTCAAGATTACATAATATACAATACAAGTTGATTAAGTTATGGTTGGAATAGATTTGTTACCAATTTTCACGTAGCTAAAATGAGAAAAATTATCCAATCTTGTTTTACCCATAACTTCTTCATTTTAAATCCGTTTTGAGTGAATCAAATTGCTATGGTTTTATATTGAACTCTATTTTATGAATCTAAACAGAAAAAGTATAGGTTTATAGTCGGAAAAATAAGTTACAAGTCATTTTTGTAAAGGTAGTCATTTCAGTCGAAAGAACGACGTCTAGATGACCATTTTAGAAAACATACTTCCACTTTGAGTTTAACCATAATTTTTGGATATAGTTTCATGTTCATAATAAAAATCATTTTCTCAGAATAACAACTTTTAAATCAAAGTTTATCATAGTTTTTAATTAACTAACCCAAAACAGCCCGCGGTGTTACTACGACGGCGTAAATCCGGTTTTACGGTGTTTTTCGTGTTTCCAGGTTTTAAATCATTAAGTTAGCATATCATATAGATATAGAACATGTGTGTAGTTAATTTTAAAAGTCAAGTTAGAAGGATTAACTTTTGTTTGCGAACAAATTTAGAATTAACTAAACTATGTTCTAGTGATTACGAGTTTAAACCTTCGAATAAGATAGTTTTATATATATGAATCGAATGATGTTATGAAAATCATTACTACCTCAAGTTTAGTAGGTAAACCTACTGGAAGTGACAAGAAATGATCTAGCTTCAAAGGATCTTGGATGGCTTGAAAGTTCTTGAAGTAGGATCTTGACACAAAAACAAGTTCAAGTAAGATTTTTACTCGAATTAAGATAGTTTATAGTTATAGAAATTGAATCAAAGTTTGAATATGAATATTACCTTGAATAAGAAAGATAACCTACTGTATATAACAAAGGTTTCTTGATCTTAGATGATTACTTGGAATGGATTAGAAAGCTTGGAAGTAAATTAGTAAACTTGAAGGGATTTTTGAAGTGTTCTTGAAGTGTTCTTCCTATGATGATTATAGCTTGATTCTTGAAGTGATTTTTGATGAAGATGATGATTAACTACTGGAAAAATACGTTCATAATAGTGTGTGTGTGTTGAGAGAGAATTAGAAAGAGAATTGGAAGTGAAATGGAGTGAATGATGAGTGGTAATTGGTGAGTGGTGAGTGGGGTTAAAAGGAGTTCTAGTTAGTTGACTAGCTCATGGTAGAAGTTAAAATTGATTAGTCATACATGAAATAATCAAGAGTGGAATCCCATGCTAGTTTCTATTGGTATATACTCATAGTAAGTACGTTTTGAAGCTGTGTATAATACGGGTAAGAATACGACTAGAATTCTTGATGAAAGAAAAGAATGGAAAAGTAACTGTAACCATTTTCGTTAAGTATGGGTGTTTTGATATATGTCTTGAAGTCTTCCAAAAGTATTTTAATACATCTAAATACACTACATGTATATACATTTTAACTGAGTCGTTAAGTCATCGTTAGTCGTTACATGTAAGTGTTGTTTTGAAACCTTTAAGTTAACGATCTCAATTAATGTTGTTAACCCATTATTTATTATATCTAATGAGATGTTAAATTATTATATTATCATGATATTATGATATATTAATATATCTTAATATGATATATATACATTTAAATGTCGTTACAACGATAATCGTTACATATATGTCTCGTTTCGAAATCCTTAAGTTAGTAGTCTTGTTTATATGTATATAACTCATTGTTAATATACTTATGGAGATACTTACTTATCATAATCTCATGTTAACCATATGTATACCCATATATATATCGTCATGTCGTTTTTACAAGTTTTAACGTTCGTGAATCGCCGGTCAACTTGGGTGGTCAATTGTCTATATGAAACATATTTCAATTAATCAAGTCTTAACAAGTTTGATTGCTTAACATGTTGGAAACATTTAATCATGTAAATATCAATCTCAATTAATATATATAAACATGGAAAATTTTGGGTCACTACACATTCGGTCATATGTCTCGAACAACCACTATCGAGATATCAGATTTGCATGTTTTGAATGCCCTACACAGTAGCTAAGAGATTAGTTCCTTTTGGGAACCCATCCAAGGATGGGTTCTGGAAGGGTCATCTTTGATGATCTCTTATTGTCTGCTGGTTTGCTTGAAGGGGCAGCAGCAGATGGGGTTAGGGTTAGAGTACACCGGTTGGCTAAGTGAAACTTGCTGCCACATTTGTAGCATTTTTTCACATTTGGTATCGGTGACTGGTCATACACTGAGTAAATGGGTGCCGTAAGATCGCGTCTACTTTCAGATATGGCAGCTATGAGCTGGTCAAGCTTAACAGTCATTATCTTAGTGATAGATGACCCATCACTTGATTCTACAATTTGGTTCACTTTAACTTTTCCCTTAAGGGCAGCTTTCCTTTTAGAACCAGCGCCATAATCATGGTATATGTCACGACCCGGAAAATTTCGACTAATTTAGAATCAAACTCTCGATACGATTCATTATCTTTGACACGATAAGCAAAGTCTGTTAGGTTGAGTCTCAAAAATTTTGAACTGTTCATATATTCAATTGACCTTCGACTGTTCTCGACGATTCACGAACAACTCTTTGTAAATAGATACATACATATATATATATATATATATATATATATATATATATATATATATATATATATATATATATGAATATTAATTGTAAATATATTTATTTGAAAATATATATATATATATATATATTTAGTTATATAATAAAGCCTGATATTAAAATATATTTATATATACATATAGTATATGGAAAATAAATGATTTCGAGCCTAATTAGTAAACGTCAGTAATACTCGGTTGACATTTCGTTAGTTTTAATATAAAAATAATACATGTTCATGATGGATCCAAATAAAAGTTGAACTGTAAATCGATTACGAAGATGTTAGATTTGATAAAAATATTTTTACCTTTTTAGTTTAAATTTTAGTACTCCGTACATGTAATTGGAACAGAAAATTAATAATTACCGAATCTTTTTGGTCGGGTTTCAAACAGTTAATGAGTGGAATAATTAAATATATTTAATCTAAAAATTTGGGATTTTTAGAAACATTTTTATACGTTAGCTGTTTAGCAATGGACACGATATGACCATCCGGGATAAACTGTCGGTAGGATATTTTCCAACCATTCCTCACAGGTGTAATATGAGAATCAATTACTGTTTTAAATTGATTACCTTCATTACTGTATATGTTTTTGTTTCATTCTATCTAAAAACTTATTATAATACTTATAAATAACTACCATCTATCTCTTCTATATATATATATACACCAACATATAGACACTATGAAAACCATCAGTAAGCTTCCCATTTCATTCTTTCTAAATCTCCTTCTTCCTTCACTTTTGGCCATGACCATCAGTTAACACCACAACCACTGTCTTAGATCATCCTTGTACTACGGCAACTACTATTGTTTTCGGTTCAACCAAACACCCAAGACCAACACAACCAAACCCACACCATCGTAATACACCATATTTATGATCATCTTCATTAAACTTATAAATGAACTTATCAAACTGCTGCCGCTATTTTTTTCCTGTTTATGTTCGACTACAACAAACCCAACACCATAAACCACTATTCAAATATCACCATTACGACTCACCTTTAACAACCACCAACACTAACCGATCACCACTCATGTTTGCTGCACTTTAGTTTCCTATTTCTGCTGCTGCCGTAACCATCCATTATCACCACAAGCCACCACCATCACAACCTCTCTATATCTCCCTATCTCTCATTCTCTCTATATAATATCTTGAATTGATTGAAACCACTAATAACCGCCACCACCTTCATCCTTTCTTCAAACAGCCATCACCTCAACATCTTCTAACACCACCACCGATCACCACTTCATTACTTGAATCACCAGAAACCACCACCTCAATCCATCATCATCCTTTCCTCTCTCTATGTCTCTCTCTCTCTCATTTTATTTATTTATTTCGAACGAACCCACAATCATCACGAAAACCATCATTGAAACCATTGAAGTTAACTACTTCTGCTGCTGTTCGTTTCCTGTTACGGTTTAAGGATTACTCGCGTTTAGGTTCTATGCAAACCGAAGTAGAAGATGAACAGTAAATTTTTGCTGCTACTGCTACGAATTATTTTGCTGCCTTTCTCTATTCCTTATCGAACCCATTTGTTTCTATTTAGGTTTAAATCGCGTATAAGGTGATACAATTAATGGGTGAGGTGGCCGACATCCACATCCCACTAGCTTTATTTTATAAAAAAAGAAAAAGAAAAACTCCAATAGGTTAAACTATCGATTGATCATTACAGAACTATTTCTATTATTGGGCTTGATTAGCGGACTTTTTGCTTGGGCTGTGATCCTGATTAGATTAGACGTTGGGCCGGTATGATTTGAATGTGTTTTGTTTTGGTAGAAAATGAAGAAAAACCGAAATACGCGATATATAGTTTTTAATCAGATAATATAACAGAATTGAATGGGTAGAGCTATGGTGGAGGGTGTTTGTGTTATACGAGGGGTCGCGGGTTCGATCCCTGCTGGTGACATCTTATTTTTAAAGCTTGTTTTGAGGTAGTTTTTCATTATCAAAAATTATTATTATTATTATTATTATTATTATTATTATTATTATTATTATTATTATTATTATTATTATTATTATTATTATTATTATTATTATTATTATTATTATTATTATTATTATTATTATTGTTATTATCATTAATATTAAAAATTTACATTATAATTAAAATTATTACTATCATTAGAATTGTTATTATTAATATTATAAGTATTAACCTTTTACTTATCATTATAATTATTATTATTATTAGAATTATTATATATTATCATTATTATTAAAACTATCATTATTATTATCATTATTACTATCGTTATTATTATTTTCATTAACATAATTTCTATATAATTTTATTTACAATATCATATTATTATCAAAATTATTATTTTCATTATCACTATTAAGATTATTATTAATTTAAGATTATTATTAATTTACTAAATAAATATTATATATATAAGAAAAATATATTTATTACATATAACATAACTATATTAACATTTTATAATAAATATTAATAAATGTAATTAATTAGGTTATTAATGAAACACATAATTAAAATAACAATTAATTCACTAATAATACATAAATTTGTTCGATTTCCATTATATGTGTTAATATATACATAAATGATATAGGTTCGTGAATCCGATGCCAACCCTACACTTGTTCAGTGCCGTCATATGTATTTTTACTACGAAATACAGTATCGTGAGTTTCATTTGCTCCCTTTTTAATTGCTTTTGCAATATATATTTTTAGGCTGAGAATACATGCGCTGATTTTATAAATGTTTACGAGATAGACACAAGTACTTAAAATATATTCTACGTTGAGTTGTACCACCCTGCATATCTTCCCTAATAGCTTGGTAACTACTATTTACATGTGGTATTGTAAACGCGAATCCTGTTGATAGATCTATCGGGCCTGACAACCCCAACCGGACTGGACGACCAATATTCAACGGTTGCACAGTACTTCGTTTCGGTAACTACTCTTGGTACAGTGTAGTGAGATTTCATAATAAAGGGAATATGCGACGTTGATTAAATGTTAAGTACGGTTACCAAGTGCTTAACAACTTAGAATATTTTTATTAAAACGTTTGTGTATATGAAATCTTGTGGCCTATTAATATATTGAAATGATTGTTATGATAAACATATGAACTCACCAACCTTTTTGGTTGACACTTTTAAGCATGTTTATTCTCAGGTATGAAAGAAATCTTCCGCTGTGCATTTGCTCATCTTAAAAATATTACGTGAAGTCATTCATGGCATATTTAGGACATCACCTCGCGATGGAACCAAATGTTGATGACTTCGTCCAGATGGATTAGGATGGGTTGTTTCAGGTGGTATCAGAGCGGTGGTCTTAGCGAACCAGGTCTTGCATTAGTGTGTCTAACTGATAGTTGTTTAGATGCATTAGTGAGTCTGGACTTCGACCGTGTCTGCATGTCAAAAGTTCTGCTTATCATTTCGTGTCGAAAGTTATCTGCTTATCATTCTTAGGGAATCACTTGCTTATCATTCTTAATCTAGACATATCTTACTGCATGGATTTCATGAATAGTGTACAGACAAAAATTCATATCTTAGCGTATCTATTACTGTAGACTTTGCCTGACAGCTTCCGTAGATTCCTCCGTAACTTATGGGATTTTAGTATTATATATGCATATGTAAATTATGTATTGTAGGGTACTAATCTACATCCTATAATCTATTTCTTATTAAAAATCCTTCATATGATCGTACGAGATGAATCCCTCAACCAGTTCGAATTCCTCGGATTCTGACAGCTATTCCGATATGGAGTTTTACCTAAGCTACGAAAGCAGTGTCACCAGAATGAATCAACCAATTCATCTGATGGGTTCGTAGCCTACTCAATCATTGGAGACAAAAAGAAGGTGATCCTTTCCATCAACCAAATTCACCTCTTGGCGGTGAACTTGAAGCACTTACCGGCGAACCTGTTCAAGATACTATTTTCTTACTCATTTCCCGAATATCTCGCCACGATTATATTCTATCTAAAATTCTAAACCTTATTCATCCGTTCGTTCAGACCGACAATCATCTTGGAGTAATGGAAGAAGTCAACAAGCTTCGCACTCGATTAATAAATTTGGAGAATATGATGCAAAATTTACCAGCTTCAGCAACATCACCGGTACCAACAGTACCATCAGCAACAGCACCAGTATCATCAACAATCCATGCCTCAACACCTCATTCTGTACCTCAAGCATAATCATCGTTCTACATGATGTTCTACATCATTTATCCCCGTTCGACATGGCGATTAAGTAATCTCTAAAGTTTTAGAGATTATCCATTCTAGTTCTAACGTTAAATCAAATGAGATTAATATTATGTTAACTCATTAAATCCATGATTACATCTGAAGAAAATATATATGTATATATGTTTTCATAAAGATTGTAATTAAAAATTCTTTTGTACAAACTGTTAATGGTGAAAATATTTTAACGGGTAGGTAATACCCGAGGAATATTTAGATTTCACAATAATAAGTTACACTATACATTCTTCGAATCTGATTCAACAGTCATTTACTATCCTACTTACATTCACCGATATACAAATTCATTCACCACGGAATAACCATTTTCATCCAATTTCATATTTGGATTTTGATTTATCAGAATCCAACAAGTGGCATAATGAAGAAAACATTTGACAAAATAAAATTTGTTAGAAACAAACAAATTAACTATGAGAAATTTTGTTAAGAATCCACGCTAACTGTTCCTAGCTAATTGTTCCTAGCTAACTGATTACATTTTATTTATCGCAATTTAATTATCGCAATTTACATTCTTGCAATTTTATTTATCGTCATTTAATTTCTGTTATTTACTTTACGCACTTTATTTATCGTTATTTAATTTCTGTTATTTATTTTACGCACTTTAAATATCGGGACACGTATACAAGGTTTTGACATATCATATCGACGCATTTATATATATTATTTGGAATAACCATAGACACTCTATATGCAGTAATGATCGAGTTCTCTATACAGGGTTGAGGTTGATTCTACAATAATATATATAATTTGAGCTGTGATCGAGTCTGAGACATGTACATGGGTCACGACACGTATTAATTAATTCGAATATTATAAATTAAATTATATATGAATTATTGGACTGTTAACTGTGGACTATCGATTGTGGACTATCAAGATTGGACAGTTAAAAATGAATTAAAATATTGATTATAACATATGAAACTAAACAATTCTTCAAGTTTGCCACTTGATTTCATCTTAAACCTCATTTGTATCCTGACGATTACAATCTGCGTTCAAACCTTTCATGATACTTGAAAACACCTCAATAGAGAGGATGAACCAAACGCACTTCATCTACAGAAAAAAGATCGATGCGTATAGTTATGCACCGGAAAACATTCGGAACTTGAGTAAACGTTTAACACGTATATGTGCTAGATCCTTTGGCATTGTTATTACCAAAAGTGACTTTGCAATCCCTTTTCAAAGTAGCTAATTTTGTCACAGCTCCAGCAAGTCAACTTCGACTTTTCGTTCAAAACAACCTTATTATCACTTTGATATATATGTGTGCTCTTTTATTGATACCGGAGAACCTTTTATATTCCACAATATTACCATCGGCATTTAATCATCTAAAAACACAATTCTCTTGAAGCCACCTCGGATTGATAACTGATGATTCATATATGGCTGCATTAAATGCAGACGAAACTGTAAAATTGTAGATGCCCTAAATGGCCAAGAGTTTGATGATAAATAATGGAGGTTGGAAACGCTCGATAGAAAATTTGGCACTAAAACACGGATTGAGCTAACCATGAAGGAGACCAAGGACAAATACAAGGACCAAACCCTATATTCAAAGAATCCAGGTAAATTCTGGATTCGATGAAATCCTTAGAGAATATCCTGCTCCGAAGTCATGTTAAAATCTTGCAAAAAATTTTCCTTATCAATTTTTTTCGAACTTTGAAATTCCAAAATATCATTATAAATATCTTCGATATTTCTGAAGATATTTTCAAAAGTATTCTTGTCCAAAATTATATGCCTCTTCGTGCTTTCTGTATTTCATTGGAAACTTCTGTAAAATCTAAGTATAATTACGAATGAATTTTGGAGAAGTGTTAAGAATTTGAGCATGAGTTAGTATAATATAATGACGCCCGGCCAACGTGATTATATTACAGTAAGTCATGCTGAGTTTCTAATAAAACGTGATGATGGTTCACAGTAGATCATACCATCATCATGTGTCATGTTACATAACTCTTTCATTCTGCTTAACTTCTAAACATATCAAGAAAATATATTCTTGATAGTTCTACTCTCAGTGATTCTGGTATTTTGACAAATCAAATCGTGCTATTACGTTCTTTCTTGTTTAGAACATTAAGTTCATTCGAAAATCTATACTTACGAATTCTGGACCATTACTCGCTTTACTAGAGGTCGATAAGAGAATAAAAAGGCAAAGAGCTTCGAAACATAAGGGAAGATATAAAACTCGACAACAACACAGAAATTACAAACCGTGGATATTAATACGAATAGCAATATAAAGACACGGTAGAATTAACAATAGTATCACCTCAAGGTAATAGTAGAAGTAAACGGATTCTTCTGGTGGAAGATTAAAAAAAAGGATGACAGAAATGATAATTAGGAAAATATCAAGGATTAGAACTGGATGAAGCATTTTCACAACCTTTTAGAAATAAGAATCAAGAAAGAAAGTATAAGAGTAATGAAAATAATGGAACGGAAGGGTATAATTTATAATGAAAATATCAGACGTAGCAATCAAGACAGATGATCACATTTAATTAAAAAGATCCTAATTTCCTTAAATTCTGAAGACTCAGATCTTATTTAGATTTCGAAGATTTCCTTAATCCCTTGAATTCTGGAAGTTCAACCAAGATAACGTCAAAAGAATAGACGCACCTTATTTTCTAAATTCAAATGTGATAACGTCAAAAGTTAAGACGAGCTTTATTTTCTAGATTCACTCTTTAAGTGATAGCTTCATTCATACGCTTCAAGAAATCAAATTGTTTTATCCTTATTACTCAATGGTGATAAAAATTTATTTATCAACTCATATACGTCAGGAAAACATTCTTATTATTAGCCATGACGACCTCGATCAAATTTCGAGACAAAATTTCTTTAACGGGTAGGTACTGTCACGACCCAGAAAATTTCGACTAATTTAGAATCAAACTCTCGATACGATTCATTATCTTTGACACGATAAGCAAAGTCTGTTAGGTTGAGTCTCAAAAATTTTGAACTGTTCATATATTCAATTGACCTTCGACTGTTCTCGACGATTCACGAACAACTCTTTGTAATTAGATACATATATATATATATATATATATATATATATATATATATATATATATGAATATGAATATTAATTGTAAATATATTTATTTGAAAATATATATATATTTAGTTATATAATAAAACCTGATATTAAAATATATTTATATATACATATAGTATATGGAAAATAAATGATTTCGAGCCTAATTAGTAAACGTCAGTAATACTCGGTTGACATTTCGTTAGTTTTAATATAAAAATAATACATGTTCATGATGGATTGAAATAAAAGTTGAACTGTAAATCGATTACGAAGATGTTAGATTTGATAAAAATATTTTTACCTTTTTAGTTTAAATTTTAGTACTCTGTACATGTAATTGGAATAGAAAATAAATAATTACCGAATCTTTTTGGTCGGGTTTCAAACAGTTAATGAGTGGAATAATTAAATATATTTAATCTAAAAATTTGGGATATTTAGAAACATTTTTATACGTTAGCTGTTTAGCAATGGACAAAATATGACCATCCGGGATAAACTGTCGGTAGGATATTTTCCAACCATTCCTCACGGGTGTAATATGAGAATCAATTACTGTTTTAAATTGATTACCTTCATTACTGTATATGTTTTTGTTTCATTCTATCTAAAAACTTATTATAATACTTATAAATAACTATCATCTATCTCTTCTCTATATATATATACACCAACATATAGACACCATGAAAACCATCAGTAAGCTTCCCATTTCATTCTTTCTAAATCTCCTTCTTCCTTCACTTTTGGCCATGACCATCAGTTAACACCACAACCACTGTCTTAGATCATCCTTGTACTACGGCAACTACTATTGTTTTCTGTTCAACCAAACACCCAAGACCAACACAACCAAACCCACACCATCGTAATACACCATCTTTATGATCATCTTCATTAAACTTATAAATGAACTTATCAAACTGCTGCCGCTATTTTTTTTCCTGTTTATGTTCGACTACAACAAACCCAACACCACAAACCATTATTCGAATATCACCATTACGACTCACCTTTAACAACCACCAACACTAACCGATCACCACTCGTGTTTGCTGCACTTTCGTTTCCTATTTCTGCTGCTGCCGTGACCATCCATTATCACCATAAGCCACCACCATCACAACCTCTCTATTTCTCCCTCTCTCTCATTCTCTCTCTAATATCTTGAATCGATCGAAACCACTAATATCCGCCGCCACCTTCATCCTTTCTTCAAACAGCCATCACCTCAACATCTTCTAACACCACCACCAGTCACCACTTTATTACTTAAATCACCGGAAACCACCACCACAATCCATCATCATCCTTTCCTCTCTCTATGTCTCTCTCTCTCATTTTTTTTTATTTTGAACGAACCCACAATCATCACGAAAACCATCATTGAAACCATTGAAGTTAACTACTTCTGCTGCTGTTCGTTTCCTGTTACGGTTTAAGGATTACTCGCGTTTAGGTTCTATGCAAACCGAAGTAGAAGATGAACAGTAAATTTTTGCTACTACTGCTATGAATTATTTTTCTGCCTTTCTCTATTCCTTGTCGAACCCATTTGTTTTTATTTAGGTTTAAATCGCGTATAAGGTGATACAATTAATGGATGAGGTGGCCGACATCCACATCCCACTAGCTTTATTTTATAAAAAAAAAGAAAAACTCCAATAGGTTAAACTATCGATTGATCATTACAGAACTATTTTTGTTATTGGGCTTGATTAGCGGACTTCTTGCTTGGGCTATGATCCTGATTAGATTAGATGTTGGGCCGG
The DNA here is from genome assembly GCF_046630445.1 of Rutidosis leptorrhynchoides. Taxonomy (NCBI): domain Eukaryota; kingdom Viridiplantae; phylum Streptophyta; class Magnoliopsida; order Asterales; family Asteraceae; genus Rutidosis; species Rutidosis leptorrhynchoides. Next base: position 401,252,192 of record NC_092336.1, on the reverse strand, counting down.
TATGATTTGAATGGGTTTTGTTTTGGTAGAAAATGAAGAAAAACTGAAATAAAAGATATATAGTTTTTAATCAGATAATATAACAGAATTGAATGGGTAGAGCTATGGTGGAGGGTGTTTGTGTTATACGAGGGGTCGCGGGTTCAATCCCTGCTGGTGACATCTTATTTTTAAAGCTTGTTTTGAGGTAGTTTTTCATTATCAAAAATTATTATTATTATTATTATTATTATTATTATTATTATTATTATTATTATTATTATTATTATTATTATTATTATTATTATTATTATTATTATTATTATTGTTATTATCATTAATATTAAAAATTTACATTATAATTAAAATTATTACTATCATTAGAATTGTTATTATTAACATTATAAGTATTAACCTTTTACTTATCATTATAATTATTATTATTGTTAGAAATATTATATATTATCATTATTATTAAAACTATAATTATTATTATCATTATTACTATCGTTATTATTATTTTCATTAACATAATTTCTATATAATTTTATTTACATTATCATATTATTATCAAAATTATTATTTTCATTATCACTATTAAGATTATTATTAATTTACTAAATAAATATTATATATATATATATATATAAGAAAAATATATTTATTACATATAACATAACTATATTAACATTTTATAATAAATATTAATAAATGTAATTAATTAGGTTATTAATGAAACACATAATTAAAAAACAATTAATTCACTAATAATACATAAATTTGTTCGATTTCCATTATATGTGTTAATATATACATAAATGATATAGGTTCGTGAATCCGAGGCCAACCCTACACTTGTTCAGTGCCGTCATATGTATTTTTACTACGAAATACAGTATCGTGAGTTTCATTTGCTCCATTTTTAATTGCTTTTGCAATATATATTTTTGGGCTGAGAATACATGCGCTACTTTTATAAATGTTTACGAGATAGACACAAGTACTTAAAATATATTCTACGTGGCATATCTTCCCTAATAGCTTGGTAACTACTATTTACATGTGGTATTGTAAACACGAATCCTGTTGATAGATCTATCGGGCCTGACAACCCTAACCGGACTGGACGACCAGTATTCAACGGTTGCACAGTACTTCATTTCGGTAACTACTCTTGGTACAGTGTAGTGAGATTTCATAATAAAGGGAATATGCGACGTTGATTAAATGTTAAGTATGGTTACCAAGTGATCAACAACTTAGAATATTTTTATTAAAACGTTTGTGTAAATGAAATCTTGTGGTCTATTAAGATATTGAAATGATTGTTATGATAAACCTATGAACTCACTAACCTTTTTGGTTGACACTTTTAAGCATGTTTATTCTCAGGTATGAAAGAAATCTTCTTCTATGCATTTGCTCATCTTAAAAATATTACGTGGAGTCATTCATGGCATATTTAGGACATCACCTCGTGATGGAACCAAATGTTGATGACTTCGTCCAGATGGATTAGGACGGGTTGTTTCAGTATACTGCATTGCCTTTGTTCGACGAATCAGTGTGGGAAGTTACTGACCCGTCAGTAGATGCTGGTCGATTCTAGTGAATCTTGATTGCTGCCTTTGACTTGCCAGTATTACGTTTTACTGGCTTGTCATCAGCTACTGGTTTACCAGTACAATTTTTATCAGCTGGCTCAGCATTGGTGGAATTTGAACACGAAGGGGAATCAATTGATTTTAACTTTCTTTGATTGTTTTCAGTGATTTCCCTTTTAATGCGTCTTTCCTTTGGAGCCATATAGTAAATGCTAGAGGGATCAGTAGTTTCATCACTTGAAGTACTGGTTTCCTTGGATTTTACTTCATCCTCCAAAAATTCTTTCATGGATGGTGGTGGGGTCACAGTAGGTATAACGACCCTCAATTTTTCATTCTATATTTTTCCAATATTAAATGCCCAAACAATACTTAACAATTAAACTTTAATCGACAATTGTTAAGAATTATAAAATATATTAATTAACTTTGTGTAATAAATGACAAGTTGATAAAAGATAAAAAAAATAATGAGCTAATAAACTTTCGTGAACGAAATGTAATACTCTAAAACTTTTAGCCTTTAAACATTTAACTTGAACTTATAAGGAGCTATTTTAAACAACCAAAGGTACAAGGGCTAAAATGAAAAAGTTCCATGGGATGCCCTAGCCAAAAATTTAAAAAAATAATAATAAAAGGAAATGCCCATTTTGCCCTTCTAAAAATCGGCCTAAATTATCTCCTCCCTAAACCCTAACTTGTTCCCTAAGTATTCCTAACTAAACCCTAATTCTAGAATTTTCTAATCCCTCCTATAAATAGGGACCTATGCTAATGCAAATTTTGTACCAAAACATTCCATTATTCTCTCTTAAAAATCACAAATCTCTCTCTTTCTCCTTTGTGAATTTCTGCCAAGGAAGAACACCACCACCATCATCTTCAAGTGATCTTCAAGTAATCTTCAAGGGATCATCATTCATCAAGATCTTCAAGTGTGTTGTTCGATATTCAAGTGTTTTGATCTTCATCTTCAAGTTATCTTCATCTTTTCTTGTTAATCTTCATCATCATTCGTCAAGTAAAACCCTAGATCCAAACCTTTAAATTCTATCTTTTTGATTCATGTTTATGTTCATAATCATGTTCATGTTCTTGATCTTATTCATAATCATAGTCATATTGTTCATAAAAAAAAATATATAAACATATACATACATATACACCTACGGTTTAAAAAAAAAGATTTTTATTTGATCTTTAAACCCTAGAAGATTTGATCAAGATTTATTAATGGTTTAAAAATGGAAACAAGATATACATACCACATACACATATATACACACGCCTATATATATATATATATATATATATATATATATATATATATATATATATATATATATATATATATATATATATATATATATATATAATAACTAAACCCTAATTAAACTTAACCCTAATTTATTAAACCTTAATTTACTAAACCCTAATCATTAGTACTACTTTAATTAATTAAACCTAATTAATTAATACTACTACTTACTCCTTAAACCCTAATCATTTATATATTATTAAACCCTAATACTACTATTTCTACTATATAATACTAACGCTTATATACTTATACTACTACTAACACTTATAATATACTACTTATATTATAATACATATAATTACCATAGTCATTCACGATAGCGTGAAATTACTTGAACGTCAACGATGCTTAAGGCCTAGGGTGATCCTTGGTACCACTATGGGACGCTTGTGGATTTCGAATGCCAAACTTAGATTTTGGTCGAGAAATCCTGGGCCAACCGGTAACAATTGGTCATTCTAGTGACTCGACGGTGGCATAGATGTTTGGGTATGGTGCACAATATCAACCTGACTATAGTAATCCAACACTTAGTTAATTTCACGCTTATAAATGGTAGGCTTATTAAGGACAACTCACTAGTGTTCAACACTAACTTACTATAAATGGAAACTTTCTAAACGTGGAAAATATCTAAACATGGAAACTTACTAAAAGAGGAAACTTACTAAAAGTGGAAAACTTTCTAGACATGGCACATTTCTAAATATGGAAACTTTCTAAAAATGGAAACTTACTAAGAATAGAAACTTAGCAAAACGAACTATACTTAAGTACATACATACTTAAACTTATCTGTAACTCGGGCAAAACATCTAAACTATTCTTAATGTCATTAGGTTGACATTCGGCTCACGGTCATCCAACTCACTTATCTTTCTCTTCCAAGGAATAACGAACTCTTCTCATATTAAGGTGAACTCATAGCCCCACTCTTTATTGCATGCAACTTATTTATCTTTTTGGGGTGAGACACATGCTACTTTTACTATTTACAATTTAGACACAAGTACCAACCGTTAAACTATGCTATACCTGGCTATGTCCAACCAAGTCCCTACAGTGTTATTTTTAATTGCTCGTTAAATGCATTCTTAATTATTGGGGGTAGGCCTATCGGGAGTAACGTCTCCGATAAATTTGACTAAGTCTTTGTATTACTTAATAATGAAATTAAACCGACAAGGACAGACACAACTTGTCATTGGGGCAAACTTTGAACGTTTAGTCTAAATATCACCAACTGGCATAACTTTTTGATCCCTGCGAGATCAACTTTTGAGATCTTTTTGATATTCTTTGACAACTAAAGATCTGTGTGATCTACTTTATAAATAAATCTTGTGTTCTAAAAATAACGATAACTACTTTTGTTAAACCTATGATTTCACTCAACCTTTTTGGTTGACACTTTAGCATGTTTGTCTCAGGTACTGATTGATCAAGCTTACTACTTATGTGATGCTACTTGGACATAGGATCTCAAGAACTATCGCATTTATTATTCTTGCATTTGAAACATTTACATCATTGTAATTTAAATTCTTGTAACGACATTCTATTTTCCGCTGCGTACTCAATAAAGTTTATATCATATAGAATTGTTCTCGTATTATAATATGTTGGTTTATTTGATATTAGTGATGTTTTCTTCCAGACCCTATCTGAAGGACGTCACAGAGTGGTATCAGAGCATAACCAGGCTGTTATAGAGAACCAGGATTGCATCTTTATGTGTGCCTTAATTGCTAGCTAGGGTGCCTTAGAAATCTAGGAAACTATAACCTTTCCTGCCTTAGACTTTAAAGCACTTAGGATTGCCTTGTAATCTTAAAACATATGCTTTACAATCTTATCTTAAAACTGATCGAAATCTCTTTCCTAATGTTAGGATGTCTAATTTTCATCAAGCGAACAAAATGACTCTTTTCGAGCCAACCGAAAAAAGATAATGAATGGTCTTCCACTGAAAGACCAGTCCAAAGCCCACCTTATGGCTTTGGTGGTCCTCCCTCACCAAATTATAACCCAAATACTATTCTAAATTCACATGGGTCTCCTGAATACTATCCAACCCCGAGAAATAAGGACAAGAGGAAACGTCTTGAAGAAACATGCCCGTCAAAGAAAAGATCCCGATCTCCTTCCTACAAAGAAGTTGATGCCAAGTACGAGATCATGAATCTGCGAAAAATTACCGATGGCCTAATTTGCCATATTGCTAGGATCGATGTTCAAATGAAGGAAAAAGATCTAGCAATTAAGAAACTCATGGAGAAAAATGCTGAACTAAAGAAAGAGATAAAATTGGTGATGTATGAAAGTGATAGAAATGCCCGATGGGGGAAGCAATCTCTCTCCTACCTAAGAGAAGATGTTGACCTTAGATTGAAGATGGAGGAAAACCTCGTGAATGATCAACTTTCTATGAGGGACTATAAGTACCATGAAATCAACGATGGTGTTTCTAATCTTTATGATAATCTCGAGTTCCTGCATGAGAAACAAAAGGCGAAGAATGAGAAAGTTGAGAAGTTTATGAAGAAGGTTGAGGACAAGAAGAAGAAATATGAAGACTACTTCAATCTTAATATTCCCTAGTTTATTTTTCCAAATTTCTTATCTATGTAAAGGCTATGCCTTAAACTATTTCTATTTCCGAATCGTGTAATAAAAAGGTTTGTTTAAAAGCCTCGTTCTTAGCAATGTAAAGTATTTCATTTATATCATATTCATCTTTATCCCGCTTAAAATTTTTCAAACTTATGACCTATCAGATTTATCAAACTTCTATACACCCTTATGTAGTGAAGAATCATGGTTCATCCAACTGCACCAACTCTTACCACGATGCTTCATAAATTTCTCGTTTGACCACGTCCATTTCATAACTTTCACGACTTCCATAACTTTCAAAGATATGAAAGTTGACCAAGTCTATAAAGAATGCAACTTAAGACTAGCCAACTATAACTCGACAAGTTCGTAACTGTTTTCATGGATAACATTTTGATCTGCTCCAATAGTGAGAAAGAACATGAGCAACATTTGCAAATTTATTCTTGAACTCTTAAGAAAAAGAACAACTCTACGCAAACTTTTCCAAGTGCAAGTTTTGGCTTAAAACTGACATGTTGTCAATCCAGCTAAGATTACTGCTATCCTTAACACACTATATTAGAAATCATCATTGATCACATATCCTGACTTTATGGAGTGACCATGGAACGAAAATATGAATTAGTGAAATATAATGACGGTGGCCAACGTGATTATATTACGGTAATTCATAGAAATATTCCAATATCATGACGTATGGAATAGAAATTGAATCAAAGAAAACTCTCAAGCTATCTATTCAAAAACCCAAATGCAAGGGTATGAAAGGAGAAAAATGACCATCTTGATATTAGTAGATACGAAGAACTCATTCTAATCAAACTATATATCTATCTCATACTCATTTAACAAACTTCCAGGTACCATAAAAGTTGTAAACAATCAAACCTTGAAATTTTACATTCATTATCCTAAATGGATATCTCCTGATCATTGATACTTAATCATCACTTGTTATACCCAGATCCTCTCTGTTATTACACTTTTGGTGTAAATTTACATATGAATTTCATAAACCCATGTCATTTAAACCCTCAAACGTCGATATCACAAACACCATGTTCGCTATTACATTTTCTATGTCGAGATGATAAATATCTCATACGCCAAATCTTTTGAAGAATGGAACCTCCATACATGTAACATTTTGACTTGCATAGTCAAGAAACTTCTGTACTAGTACATCTACTTATAATAGACTACTTGGCACCATGCGAGTAATGGTGTCATACTCAAACAATAATCGATCATTGTCAACACGAAAATTCAAGGGTGAAATACACTATCTCAAGTTGTGGCTTGAGCTAAACTCATTACATCTGAAAAACTGCAGTAACAATTGAAATGATTCCATCATACTTTAACGTATCCTCCTCTCAGACCAACTAAGGCTGAATTCAAACGATCATTACATAGTTGAAAGTCACCGCTTTAGCATTTATTTATACTTGTCTATGCGACTGCCAGATTATTCATGCCGAGTTCTCAAACTCTCACTATCACTCGAACGGTTCAAAGTTGCAAATCTTATTTGAAGTTCTTTCATACATAACTCTAAATCCGAGGGATTTACTCATTCGATGATAATCACATTATCATCCTTCTTACTTTAATTTTAACATTTTGAGTCCAAGGACTCGTGCCCTGATAAAAGTCAATTCATTAGTTTTCACTACCTCGAAACAATTATTACACAATTATCCAGAATTTTAAAATCTTCAATCAATTTTTCTCAAACAAATAAACTCTTAAATACAAATATCCTATTTTCTAAATATTTATTATATGTGTCTTTATTTTCAAATTATCCCAGAAATTATAAAGAAAAATGATTTTTCACTGATGCGTTCCATAAAATCTTATATATAAATTTACCTATACATATTTTGACTAGTACATATCAAATTATATTTTCACTTCTACAAATTTCCACTTTGATTAAATCGGAATTACTTTACAAAATTTTACGTAACCTTAGTGTTACTATGAACATCATTTTGTCACCTCCTCTACAATTATTTTCACTAATTATATAAACACTTTCGCATTTTTATCAATTTACCTTTGTTTTATCAAATTAAACATTCTTTTAATCAACTCTTTTTCGTAATGTTCAAATTATTTCACATAAAATAATACGTGTTGTACATAACTCAAGTCTTACTAATAGCTTCGCTTCGTTTATATTGACACATCAAACGTCACAACTTTCCAAAAATTACTTTGGCTTATTATTAAAACTTTCGTATTGCTCTCCATTTGGATCACCTTTATTTTCTTTCTCCGTGCAAGAACAAAACATATCTCCCTACAAATATCATCTCTTCCTTGCTATGTTAGTCATTAAGAAGTTTCTACTTCCGGTATTTCACGGCTAAACCACAACGCTCTAGTAAACGTTAAATCTATGATCTTTCGAACAAGGAAGCAAAGGTTCCTTCATGGTAGAAACAATACCTTATAGACAATGATTCACATTTATTCTCATCCACATTTAAACTCATAAGTAAATAATAGACCGACCCGCCATTTGTGCAAAAACGACTTTCTTACTCTGAAGGAGTTACCTTTATGAAGATACTCCAAACATTTCTTTCTTCATGAATTGCAACTAGATGTTATTCTAGCCAAGTTTTAATCTATGATTCGACAAGAAACTGAAATCATAAATCTTAAAGCTACATCCTGAAACTATTTCTAAAGACAGGTTCTCATGTATACTGAACGATGTCTTTCATTTAATCACTCGTATTATCCTGATGTCAATGATTTCTCAACTAACATCTCATTTGTCTATTAGACATCTCTTGAAAACTAAAGGTATTATGGTTACCTTTCAAAACTTGAAGCTAGTACTAACTCTAACAAACACCAGCCATGCATCAAACTACGTAACTGAAATCTCTACATACTTCATTCTATTTATCTGCCCTACTATTATGGAATGAACACTCAAGACTTTAATGAGCTCAACGACACATTTAATGCTGGTATAGCATCATCTTTCCTTTTAAAGGAAAATTAGTCAAATGACACTCTTGTTATTCCTTGGAAGATCCTCGCATTAATGCACTTGTAAATGACCTATTAGGGTTAAGGATCATGAGATCAAATGTGTAAACAAAATAATATCCATATCGTTAACACTCATTGGAATTTACGTAAGAGCCCCAATTATACCAGGGAACGTGAAAAAAAACAAACTCTATCGTTAAAGTCCGTTGGGATTCGCGTATAAGCCCCTGACATACATGGGAACGCGAAGACCAAATGATACGGAAATACCCCCATCTCTTCTCAACTGCCGAGGCAAATGAGAAATCTACTTAAAACTTCAGGATGAAGTTTCTAATAAAGGGGAGGTACTATAACGACCCTCATTTTCCATTCTATATTTTTCCAATATTAAATGCCCAAACAATACTTAACAATTAAACTTTAATCGACAATTGTTAAGAATTATAAAATATATTAATTAACTTTGTGTAATAAATGACAAGTTGATAAAAGATAAAAAAAAAAATGAGCTAATAAACTTTCGTGAACGAAATGTAATACTCTAAAACTTTTAGCCTTTAAACATTTAACTTGAACTTATAAGGAGCTATTTTAAACAACCAAAGGTACAAGGGCTAAAATGAAAAAGTTCCATGAGATGCCCTAGTTGAAAATTTAAAAAATAAAATAAAAGGAAATGCCCATTTTACCCTTCTAAAAATTGGCCCAAATTATCTCCTCCCTAAACCCTAACTTGTTCCCTAAGTATTCCTAACTAAACCTTAATTCTAGAATTTTCTAATCCCTCCTATAAATAGGGACCTATGCTAATGCAAACTTTGTACCAAAACATTCTATTATTCTCTCTTAAAAATCACAAATCTCTCTCTTTCTCCTTTGTGAATTCCGGCCAAGGAAGAACACCACCACCATCATCTTCAAGTGATCTTCATGTAATGTTCAAGGGATCTTCATCGTGTTCTTCGCGTTCATCAAGATCTTCAAGTGTGTTCTTCGATATTCAAGTATTTTGATCTTCATCTTCAAGTTATCTTCATCTTTTCTTGTTAATCTTCATCATCATTCGTCAAGGTAAAACCCTAGATCCAAACTTTTAAATTCTATCTTTTTGATTCATATTTATGTTCATAATCATGTTCATGTTCTTGATCTTATTCATAATCATAGTCATATTGTTCATAAAAAAAATATATACATAAACATATACATACATATACACCTACGGTTTAAAAAAAAGATTTTTATTTGATCTTTAAACCCTAGAAGATTTGATCAAGATTTGTTAATGGTTTAAAAATGGAAACAAGATATATATACCACATATACATATATTTACTAAAAAAAAAAAAAAAATATATATATATATATACATATATACACGCCTATATATATATACATATATATATATATATATAACTATATATGTATACATATACACAATATATATATATATATATATATATATATATATATATATATATATATATACAAGATATACATACCACGTATACATATATTTACTATAAAAAATATATATATATTCATATACACACGCCTATATATATATATATATATATATATATATATATATATATATATATATATATATATATATATATATATATATATATATATATATATATATATATATATATATAATATATATGTATACATATACACGATACATACATACATACATATATATATATATATATATATATATATATATATATATATATATATATATATATATATATATATATATATATATAATACCTAAACCCTAATTAAACTTAACCCTAATTTATTAAACCTTAATTTACTAAACCCTAATCATTAGTACTACTTTAATTAATTAAACCTAATTAATTAATACTACTACTTACTCCTTAAACCCTAATCATTTATTTATTATTAAACCCTAATACTACTATTTCTACTATATAATACTAACGCTTATATACTTATACTACTACTAACACTTATAATATACTACTTATATTATAATACATATAATTACCATAGTCATTCACGATAGCGTGAAATTACTTGAACGTCGACGCTGCTTAAGGCCTAGGGTGATCCTTGGTACCACTATGGGACGCTTGTGGATTTTGAATGCCAAACTTAGATTTTGGTCGAGAAATCCTGGGTCAACTGGTAACAATTGTTCATTCTAGTGACTCGGCGGTGGCATAGATGTTTTGAAATGTCCCGTTCTTATTAATTAAAAATGTTCCATATTAATTGATTTCGTTGCGAGGTTTTGACCTCTATATGAGACGTTTTTCAAAGATTGCATTCATTTTAAAACAAACCATAACCTTTATTTCATAAATAAAGGTTTAAAAAGCTTTACGTAGATTATCAAATAATGATAATCTAAAATATCCTGTTTACACACGACCATTACATAATGGTTTACAATACAAATATGTTACATCGAAATCAGTTTCTTGAATGCAGTTTTTACACAATATCATACAAACATGGACTCCAAATCTTGTCCTTATTTTAGTATGCAACAGCGGAAGCTCTTAGTATTCACCTGAGAATAAACATGCTTTAAACGTCAACAAAAATGTTGGTGAGTTATAGGTTTAACCTATATATATCAAATCGTAACAATAGACCACAAAATTTCATATTTAAATATATATCCCATACATAGAGATAAAAATCATTCATATGGTGAACACCTGGTAACTGACATTAACAAGATGCATATATAAGAATATCCCCATCATTCCGGGACACCCTTCGGATATTGTCATAACCCGTCCTTAACCATAAGAACGTGTTAGATAACGTATGATTTCATTGCGAGGTATTGACCTCTATATGCGACATTTTTAAAAGAGAAACTGCATATATTATACATTACAAACCATAACCATTATTTTTGTTACAAACTTTAGACAATAAAAAGATGATTATCGTTTAGCGATAATCTTCGACTTACAAACTTTACATATAATGATAACAACACGATTTCGAACATATTTTACAACACAAATCCTTGGGTATGCAGTTTTATTTTTGACACAAATATGCGTACGCAAGATCCTGCTCAAATTCAACATAATGCAGCGGAAGCTTTAGTAATCACCTGAGAATAGACATGTTTTAAAAAGGTCAACATAAAGTTGGTGAGATATAGGTTTAATGCCGGCAGCAATATATATATATATATATAGACCACAAGATTTCGTATATAAACAGTTTAATAAAAATATTCTAAGTGGTTGAGCACTTGGTAACCATACTTAACATTTAATCACGTCGCATATTCCCTTTATTATGAAATCTTACTACACCGTACCAAGTGTAGTCACGAAACGAAGTACTGTGCAACCGTTGAATACTGGTCGTCCAGTCCGGTTGGGGTTGTCAGGCCCGATAGATCTATCAACAGGATTCGCGTTTACAATACCGCTGTAAATAACAGTTACCAAGCTACAGGGAAGTATGCCAGTGGTACAACTCAACGTAGAATATATTTTTCAGTTACTTGTGTCCATAACGTAAAACATAAAATACATGTATTCTCATCCCGAAATATTTAGAGTTTAAAAGTGGGACTATATACTCACTTTCGTCTTGAAGATATATATATAATTTGACTTGGTCTCCGATTGATATCACGAACCTATCCATATATAATATATCAATACCTTTTCTTTTTTAAAAAAACGTCACATATATATACTTGTTATACTTTTAATACTTTGAATAATTCCTTAGTCCGTAGTTAGCAGTTCGTTGTTAGTAATTCAATTTTAATGGTTCATTTTTAGATGTTTAATATACCCGCAATGAAATAAATAAAACCCCCAACGAAATAAATAAAACCCCATCGTATATGTATTGGTCGAGATTAATCTTGACCCATGGTACCGGTGTTGTCAAATGACGTGTTGCGTACATAAAGTACCGGTGTTGTCAAATGACGTGTTGCGTACAATCATGGGATCTTATGATTAATCTTCTCGTGTTGTTTACGGGTGATCCTGAACCATATAAAATTGAATTATAAGTACATATATATAAAATATCATGTTAACTTAAAAAGATGTGATTTATTTAATTTTTCCCAATTATTTTCGTGGCTAAACTAGTCTTGGATATCCGATTTTGTTTCGGTCATAGTTTCTTCGTTACAACTCCGTTTTCGTTGATTCAACTTGCCATCTCCTTGGATCGAGTCCCTCTTTAAGACTATGAACTGTAAATACCTTAGTTTGTATTCAAAATCACACGGCATAGGTCAAACTTTAGTGAAACTTATGAAGTTAATCATTTTCCATCATGTAAACAACCTCAAATGATTATTTTTCTAAAAATACTTATACTTTGAGTTAAATCATGAAATTTTTATGTGTTATCATATTCATAGTAAAAATCATTTTTCCAGAAAATAAACCTTCAATTCAAAGTTTAAGATGGTTTTTAATTATCCAACCCAAAACAGCCCCCGGTTGCACTCCGACGTCGTAAATTCAGTTTTTAAGGTGTTCTTTGAAAAACCAAGTTATACCTTGTTAAGTTAGCATATAATTAAGATATGTTACAGGTCTTGAAGTATTTTAAAAGTTAAGTTAGAAGGATCTATTTAGTTTGCGAACAAGTTTGAAATCATTCAAACTATGTTCTAGTTTATAAACTCTTATATATATAGCTTTAAATATATGAATTGAAAAAGAGTTGAAGTAGAGTTTTTACCTCAAGTTTAAAATGTAAAGTTGCTGGAAAGAAGTAGTAAAATAAAAGTTGAGAGAGTTCTTGCAAGTGTGTGTGAAAATTGGAAGTAAAATTTGGAAAATGAATGTGTAAAAATGAGTTAGAAATGGTGCTTATTTATAGGCTTGAAAATTTGGTTTTTAGTGAAAATATCTAAGATAAGTTAAAATTTATTATGTCATGAATGACATATTATTCCAATAATTGAAGATTTCTATTGGTATATACCAATAGTAAATACTTCTAGAAGCTGTGTATAGTACCCTAGATATACGTATAGGATTATTGAGGAAACGGAACGAGAATTCAAATATAACTATCTTTTGTAAATATACTTATATTGTTTTATGTATAAAAGCCCTTTAAAAATGATTAAATACATTACTTATACGATATATGTATAAACATTATAAATCATCAGTATTTATGTCAAATAACGTTACGTAGGTTATTGTTTTGAAAACTTAAGTTAGTAGTTTCAAAATATACTAATGACTTTTTGTTATTAATACAAAATGAGATATTAAAACATCCTTAGATCATGTTAAATATGTATGTATAATTATCATATATTGTATAGTTCGTGATATCATCGGTCAAACTAGACGGTCAAACGTTGTGTAAAACTCTTTTCAAAAACATAAGTCTCAACAATTTGGATTGCTTATCATGTTGGTAAGGTTTAATTTATGTAAATATTAATCTCATAAGTATAGAACGATCGGAAAAGTGTGGGTCGTTACAGTACCTACCCGTTAAATAAATTTCGTCCCGAAATTTTAAAATTGTACCTATTTTGCGTCATCGAGAAACAAGTGTGGATACTTTTGTTTCATCTGATCCTCTCGTTCCCAAGTAAACTCAGGACCTCTTCGAGCATTCCAACGAACCTTAACGATTGGTATGTTGCTCTGCTTGAGCTGTTTAACTTCACGATCCATGATTTCGATTGGTTCTTCGATGAATTGTAGTTTCTCATCGACATGGATTTCTTCAAGAGGAATGGTGAGGTCTTCCTTTGCAAGACACTTCTTAAGGTTTGAGACGTGAAAGGTATTGTGTACTCCGGCGAGTTGTTGCGGTAACTCGAGTCGATAAGCTACCGGTCCAATGCGTTCGATGATCTTGAACGGGCCTACATATCTTGGGTTCAGTTTACCTCTTTTACCGAAACGTATTACACCTTTCCAAGGTGACACCTTTAGCATAACCATGTCCCCAATCTGAAACTCTAATGGTTTCCTTCGGACATCGGCGTAGCTCTTTTGGCGACTTCGGGCTGTTTTCAATCTCTCCTTGATTTGTACTATCTTCTCAGTCGTTTCGTGTATGATCTCGGGACCAGTTAATTGTCGATCTCCTACTTCATTCCAACAGATAGGAGATCTACACTTCCTTCCATACAATGCTTCGAATGGTGCAGCTTTAATGCTTGCATGATAACTATTATTATACGAAAATTCTGCTAACGGTAGATACTTATCCCATCCGTTTCCAAAATCGATCACACATGCCCTGAGCATGTCTTCAAGAGTCTGAATCGTTCTTTCACTCTGCCCGTCGGTTTGCGGATGATATGCGGTACTCATATCTAAACGAGTTCCTAGTGCCTCCTGCAGTGATTGCCAGAACTTTGAGGTAAATCTACTATCACGATCGGATATAATGGAAATAGGTATTCCATGCCTTGAAACAATTTCCTTTATATACAATCGTAATAGTTTCTCCATTCTATCCGTTTCCTTTATAGGCAAGAAATGTGCAGATTTGGTAAGACGATCAACAATCACCCAAATGGTGTCGTATCCCCAGGCAGTCTTTGGTAACTTCGTGATGAAATCCATGGTAATACCATCCCATTTCCATTCTGGGATTTCTGGTTGTTGAAGTAACCCTGATGGTTTCTGGTGTTCTGCCTTGACCTTGGAACAAGTTAAACACTCCCCAACATATGTTGCAACGTCTGTCTTTAAGTTAGGCCACCAGTAATGTGTCTTAAGATCTTGATACATCTTTCCAACTCCAGGATGTATCGAGTATCTTGTCTTATGTGCCTCGTTCAATATCAACTTCCTTAATCCACCCAACTTCGGTACCCAAATACGGTTTGCAAAATATCGAATTCCATCTTCCCGTATAACGAGTTGCTTCTCATACTTCTTCATTATTTCATTTCCTATATTTTCTTTAGTAAGTGCTTCTCGTTGAACTTCTTTGATTTGTGAGTTGAGATTCATGCGAATTTTTATGTTCATCGCTCGTACTCGAATTGGTTCTCGTTCCTTTCTGCTTAGTGCGTCAGCCACCACATTCGCTTTCCCGGGATGATAACGAATTTCACAATCATAGTCGTTTATTAACTCGACCCACCTACGTTGCCTCATGTTCAGCTGTTTTTGATCAAAAATATGTTGAAGACTTTTATGATCAGTAAACACAGTGCATCTAACCCCATATAAGTAGTGTCTCCATATCTTTAACGCAAACACGACTGCTCCCAGTTCTAGATCATGCGTCGTATAATTCCGCTCGTGAATCTTCAATTGTCGAGATGCGTATGCAATAACTTTCTTTCGTTGTATAAGAACACAACCAAAACCTTGTCGCGAAGCGTCACAATATATTTCAAAATCATCGTTCCCTTCAGGTAACGATAAAATAGGCGCCGTAGTTAACTTCTTCTTCAGTAATTGAAATGCGTTCTCCTGCTCCGAGGTCCATTCGTATTTCTTCCCTTTTTGCGTTAATGCTATCAACGGCTTAGCTATTCGGGAAAAATCTTGAATAAACCTTCTATAATAACCGGCTAAACCCAAAAATTGGCGTATCTGCATTGGTGTTTTAGGAGTCTCCCATTTTTCAATGGCTTCAATTTTTGCTGGATCAACCTGAATTCCTTTGCTACTAACAACGTGGCCAAGAAATTGCACTTCTTTCAACCAGAAAGCACACTTAGAAAATTTAGCGTATAGCTGTTCTTTTCTCAACAACTCTAATATCAACCTTAAATTATGCTCATGCTCTTGCTCACTCTTGGAATAGATAAGAATGTCATCAATGAAAACGATAACAAACTTATCTAAATACGGACTACAAACTCGATTCATGAGGTCCATAAATACAGCTGGCGCATTCGTCAATCCCAACGGCATGACCAAAAATTCGTAATGACCATAACGTGTCCGAAAAGCAGTTTTCGGAATGTCCTCTTCTTTGACACGTAGTTGATGATAGCCCGATCTTAGGTCGATTTTCGAATAAACACATGATCCCTGGAGTTGATCAAATAAGTCGTCAATTCTCGGTAGTGGATACCGATTTTTGATAGTTAACTTATTTAATTCACGATAATCTATACACATCCTAAAAGATCCATCTTTCTTTTTAACAAATAGAATCGGAGCTCCCCACGGTGAAGTACTTGGTCGTATGAATCCATGATCCAGTAATTCTTTTAACTGACTCTGAAGTTCTTTTAACTCGGACGGTGCAAGTCTATATGGAGCACGAGCCACTGGTGCGGCTCCTGGTACTAAATCTATTTGAAATTCTACAGATCTAAATGGAGGTAATCCCGGCAACTCTTCCGGAAAAACTTCAGGAAAATCTCTTGCCACAGGCACGTCGTTGATGCACTTCTCTTTTTCTTTCTTTTCGACTTTATTAACATGTGCTAAGATAGCATAGCACCCTTTCTTCAAGCACTTTTGAGCTTTCAAATAACTAATGAGTTTTAGCTTTGAGTTACCCTTCTCTCCATAAATCATCACCGGCATTCTATCCTTACAAGGAATGCGAATTGCCTTCTTGGCACACACAACTTCAGCTCCTACTTTGGACATCCAGTCCATGCCGACTATTACATCAAAACTTCCTAATTCTACGGGTATTAAGTCAATTTTAAATGTTTCTCCGGCTAAATTTAT
This sequence comes from Rutidosis leptorrhynchoides, assembly GCF_046630445.1. Lineage (NCBI taxonomy): Eukaryota > Viridiplantae > Streptophyta > Magnoliopsida > Asterales > Asteraceae > Rutidosis > Rutidosis leptorrhynchoides. Next base: position 401,234,982 of record NC_092336.1, on the reverse strand, counting down.
TTTACAATCACGGCAAATTTTATCGGCTTTAATTAGTTTACCATTAGCTAACTCAATCATGTACTTAGCATCTAGAGGTAATGATGAACAATTCAATTTAGCGTAAAAGCCTCTACTCACGTAACTTCTATCGGCACCAGTATCAAATATAATAGATGCGGATAAATTATTAATGGTAAACGTACCCGTAACAAGCTCCGGGTCTTCACACGCCTCTCTAGCATTAATAACAAATGCTCTTCCACGTGCAGATCCATTATTCTTCTCTGGATTCGGACACTGGCTCTTATAGTGACCTTGTTTTCCACACCCATAACAAGTAATGGTAGCCAAAGCAGTTCTATTTGCATTGGTGGCAGGAGTCTTGGTACCATTTGTATTTGTAACGAGAGCCCTACAATCTTCAGCAAGATGACCCTTTCGATTACATTTGTTGCATGCCACATTACAGTAGCCAGAGTGATGTTTGTGGCATCGGTTGCATAAAGGATTTTGTCCTTTGTAACCAAAGCTTGAACCACCACCTGCACCTTGTATGGTTTCTTGTTTCTTAAAAGATTGTTGTTGGTTACCTCGATCATAATTTCCATTCCACTTTCTTTTGTTACCTGATACCTTCACATCAGTATTGGATGCTTTCTTATCCATGATGACCTGATCCATTAGCTCGTTTGCCATGGTTATAGCTTCATGAATTGTCTTAGGTTTCGATGCTGTAACGTTTGCCTTGACCTTTTTGGGCAAACCATCTTTGTACATTTCAATCTTCCGTTCTTCGGTTGGAACCAATTCAGGACATAGCAAAACTAATTCCATGAATCGCTGATTGTAGTTGGTGATTTCAGTACCAATAACCTTCAGACTTCGTAACTCATCTTCCAACTTCCTAACCTCGTTCCTTGGACAATATTCGTTGATTAACATTGTTTTGAATTCTTCCCACGGAGTATCATAAGCTACATCTCCTCCTACAGCCTTCACATAATTTTTCCACCACGTGAGTGCACTATCTTGTAAAGTGCACGATGCATACTTGGTCATGTCCTTTTCAACACAACCACTGATTTTAAACACAGTCTCCATCTTTTCTATCCACCGGGTTAAACCGATTGGTCCTTCTGTTCCACTGAATGATGAGGGCTTGCAAGCTTGAAAAGTTTTGTAAGTGCACCCCACACGAGGATTTGGGTTAACTGCAGCACCTCTTGCAGCCTCGACCCATAACATTCTGTCGTTCACTCGTTGATTGATGAGTTCCTGGATTTCTTGTTCCGTCATTCGGTTCAATCGCGCCATATTCTTCTATAAGAATGAAAAGAAAATAATTATTCACATGGAATATTATAGATGTAGTGTATATTTACAGTACATTATAGCTTATTAATAATATGAACCAGGTATTATTATAAAAGCCTTTTCTTCTTATTAGCGTTTTATAATTATATCTAGGGTAGTACCTACCCGTTAATGTCCATACTTAATAGCTTAGTACATAATCAATTACTACCATCTAAATAATACTTAACCATGGAAAATTATTGCATTTCACACTTCACTATTTTACATATGCTTATCTTATATCGAACATTAAGCAAACCACACTAATAATATTATACAAAACATTATATGATCCCATGGTTTAATACGGCAGCGCATCGTTTGGTCTATTTTCTAGGACGTTTAGGTTCAAGGAATGGCCTAACGCTTATCCTAGCTGTCTGCCTATATTTTGGCTGTGGGGCTGAAGAACTGGATGCCGGGACAGCACGAATAGGAATAGCGGGAATAGGGGTGGTAGTGTCTAGTGGAGTTGGTGCCACATCATCCTTACTAAACTCGGGATTTGAATTTTCTAATTCATTAGCCTTTCGTTTCTTTCCTAGTTCGAACTCGTCTTTTGTAATTTCCTGTATTTCTTCCTCGGGTTCACTTTCCTCCTCGGGTTCACTTTCCTCCTCGGGTTCACTTTCCTCCTCGGGTTCACTTTCCGGGTTCTCAATAGTCGGTTCATCCGGAATTTGTGAGTCTTCCCCAAAGATATTATTTTCGTCATCGGATAGGTTAATGACTGGAACACCATCTGAAGATTCTGGTTCGGAGTCGCTGAATGTGATAACAAGTTTTGAGCCCGACATCTATCATACAACAACTAACCCATTAGTACTACATAATATTTACATATAAATTTTAACCAACAATGATAAGCAATGGTTTTTAAATCAGACCCGGTCAAAGTCCAGACTTACTAATGTATCCTAACGACTTATCGGTTAGACACACTAATGAAAACCTGGTTCGCTAAGACCACCGCTCTGATACCACATGTCATAACCCGTCCTTAACCATAAGAACGTGTTAGATAACGTATGATTTCATTGCGAGGTATTGACCTCTATATGCGACATTTTTAAAAGAGAAACTGCATATATTATACATTACAAACCATAACCATTATTTTTGTTACAAACTTTAGACAATAAAAAGATGATTATCGTTTAGCGATAATCTTCGACTTACAAACTTTACATATAATGATAACAACACGATTTCGAACATATTTTACAACACAAATCCTTGGGTATGCAGTTTTATTTTTGACACAAATATGCGTACGCAAGATCCTGCTCAAATTCAACATAATGCAGCGGAAGCTTTAGTAATCACCTGAGAATAGACATGTTTTAAAAAGGTCAACATAAAGTTGGTGAGATATAGGTTTAATGCCGGCAGCAATATATATATATAGACCATAAGATTTCGTATATAAACAGTTTAATAAAAATATTCTAAGTGGTTGAGCACTTGGTAACCATACTTAACATTTAATCACGTCGCATATTCCCTTTATTATGAAATCTTACTACACCGTACCAAGTGTAGTCACGAAACGAAGTACTGTGCAACCGTTGAATACTGGTCGTCCAGTCCGGTTGGGGTTGTCAGGCCCGATAGATCTATCAACAGGATTCGCGTTTACAATACCGCTGTAAATAACAGTTACCAAGCTACAGGGAAGTATGCCAGTGGTACAACTCAACGTAGAATATATTTTTCAGTTACTTGTGTCCATAACGTAAAACATAAAATACATGTATTCTCATCCCGAAATATTTAGAGTTTAAAAGTGGGACTATATACTCACTTTCGTCTTGAAGATATATATATAATTTGACTTGGTCTCCGGTTGATATCACGAACCTATCCATATATAATATATCAATACCTTTTCTTTTTTAAACAAACGTCACATATATATACTTGTTATACTTTTAATACTTTGAATAATTCCTTAGTCCGTAGTTAGCAGTTCGTTGTTAGTAATTCAATTTTAATGGTTCATTTTTAGATGTTTAATATACCCGCAATGAAATAAATAAAACCCCCAACGAAATAAATAAAACCCCATCGTATATGTATTGGTCGAGATTAATCTTGACCCATGGTACCGGTGTTGTCAAATGACGTGTTGCGTACATAAAGTACCGGTGTTGTCAAATGACGTGTTGCGTACAATCATGGGATCTTATGATTAATCTTCTCGTGTTGTTTACGGGTGATCCTGAACCATATAAAATTGAATTATAAGTACATATATATAAAATATCATGTTAACTTAAAAAGATGTGATTTATTTAATTTTTCCCAATTATTTTCGTGGCTAAACTAGTCTTGGATATCCGATTTTGTTTCGGTCATAGTTTCTTCGTTACAACTCTGTTTTCGTTGATTCAACTTGCCATCTCCTTGGATCGAGTCCCTCTTTAAGACTATGAACTGTAAATACCTTAGTTTGTATTCAAAATCACACGGCATAGGTCAAACTTTAGTGAAACTTATGAAGTTAATCATTTTCCATCATGTAAACAACCTCAAATGATTATTTTTCTAAAAATACTTATACTTTGAGTTAAATCATGAAATTTTTATGTGTTATCATATTCATAGTACAAATAATTTTTCCAGAAAATAAACCTCCAATTCAAAGTTTAAGATGGTTTTTAATTATCCAACCCAAAACAGCCCCCGGTTGCACTCCGACGTCGTAAATTCAGTTTTTAAGGTGTTCTTTGAAAAACCAAGTTATACCTTGTTAAGTTAGCATATAATTAAGATATGTTACAGGTCTTGAAGTATTTTAAAAGTTAAGTTAGAAGGATCTATTTAGTTTGCGAACAAGTTTGAAATCATTCAAACTATGTTCTAGTTTATAAACTCTTATATATATAGCTTTAAATATATGAATTGAAAAAGAGTTGAAGTAGAGTTTTTACCTCAAGTTTAAAATGTAAAGTTGCTGGAAAGAAGTAGTAAAATAAAAGTTGAGAGAGTTCTTGCAAGTGTGTGTGAAAATTGGAAGTAAAATTTGGAAAATGAATGTGTAAAAATGAGTTAGAAATGGTGCTTATTTATAGGCTTGAAAATTTGGTTTTTAGTGAAAATATCTAAGATAAGTTAAAATTTATTATGTCATGAATGACATATTATTCCAATAATTGAAGATTTCTATTGGTATATATCAATAGTAAATACTTCTAGAAGCTGTGTATAGTACCCTAGATATACGTATAGGATTATTGAGGAAACGGAACGAGAATTCAAATATAACTATCTTTTGTAAATATACTTATATTGTTTTATGTATAAAAGCCCTTTAAAAATGATTAAATACATTACTTATACGATATATGTATAAACATTATAAATCATCAGTATTTATGTCAAATAACGTTACGTAGGTTATTGTTTTGAAAACTTAAGTTAGTAGTTTCAAAATATACTTATGACTTTTTGTTATTAATACAAAATGAGATATTAAAACATCCTTAGATCATGTTAAATATGTATGTATAATTATCATATATTGTATAGTTCGTGATATCATCGGTCAAACTAGACGGTCAAACGTTGTGTAAAACTCTTTTCAAAAACATAAGTCTCAACAATTTGGATTGCTTATCATGTTGGTAAGGTTTAATTTATGTAAATATTAATCTCATAAGTATAGAACGATCGGAAAAGTGTGGGTCGTTACAGATATGATATAAATTTCGAAGTACTAAAGCATCCGGTACTTTGGATGGGGTTTGTTAGGCCCAATAGATCTATCTTTAGGATTCGCGTCAATTAGGGTGTCTGTTCCCAAATTCTTAGATTACCAGACTTAATAAAAAGGAGCATATTCGATTTCGATAATTCAACCATAGAATGTAGTTTCACATACTTGTGTCTATTTTGTAAATCATTTATAAAACCTGCATGTATTCTCATCCCAAAAATATTAGATTTTAAAAGTGGGACTATAACTCACTTTTACAGATTTTTACTTCGTCGGGAAGTAAGACTTGGCCACTGGTTGATTCACGAACCTATAACAATATATACATATATATCAAAGTATGTTCAAAATATATTTACAATACTTTTAATACATTTTGATGTTTTATGTTTATTAAGTCAGCTGTCCTCGTTAGTAACCTACAACTAGTTGTCCACAGTTAGATGTACAGAAATAAATCGATAAATATTATCTTGAATCAATCCACGACCCAGTGTATACGTATCTCAGTATTGATCACAACTCAAACTATATATATATTTTGGAATCAACCTCAACACTGTATAGCTAACTCCAACATTCACATATAGAGTGTCTATGGTTGTTCCACAATATATATATAGATGGGTCGACATGATAGGTCGAAACATTGTATACGTGTCTATGGTATCTCAAGATTACATAATATACAATATAAGTTGATTAGGTTATGGTTGGAATAGATTTATTACTAACTTTCACGTAGGTAAAATGAGTAGTTTTTATCAATCTTGTTTTACTCGCCATTTCTTCGTTTCTAATCCGTTTTGAGTGATTCCAGTGGCCACGGTTTCGTATTGAACTTAAATTTATGAATCTAAATAGAAAAAGTATAAGTTTATAGTCAGAAATACAAGTTACAAGTCGTTTTTGAAAGAGGTAGTCATTTTCGTCGAAAGAACGACATCTTGATGACCATTTTGAAAAACATACTTTCACTTTGAGTTTAACCATGATTTTTGGATATAGTTTCATGTTCATAAGAAAAATCATTTTTAAAAGTTTTATGGTGTTTATCGTGTTTCCGGGTTTTAAATCATTAAGTTATCATATCATATAGATATAGAACAGGTGTTTAGTTGATTTTAAAAGTCTTGTTAGAAGGATTAACTTTATTTGCGAACAAGTTTAGAATTAACTAAACTATGTTATAGTGATTACAAGTTTATAACGTTGAATAAGACAGCTTTTTATGTATGAATCGAATGATGTTATGAACATCATTACTACCTCAAGTTCCTTGGATAAACCTACTGGAAATGAGAAAAATGGATCTAGCTTCAAAGGATCCTTGGATGGCTTGAAAGTTCTTGAAGCAGAATCATGACACGAAAACAATTTCAAGTAAGATTTCCACTCGAAATAAGATTGTTATAGTTATAGAAATTGAATTAAAGTTTGAATATGATTATTACCTTGTATTAAAAAGATAACCTACTGTAAGTAACAAAGGTTTCTTGATCTTGGATGATTACTTGGAATGGATTTAGAAAACTTGGAAGTAAACTTGCAATCTTGGAAGTATTCTTGATTTTATGAAACTAGAACTTTTGGAATTTATGAAGAACACTTACAACTTGAAGATAGAACTTGAGAGAGATCAATTAGATGAAAAAAATTGAAGAATGAAAGTGTTTGTAGGTGTTTTTGGTCGTTGGTGTATGGATTAGATGTAAAGGATATGTAATTTTGTTTTCATGTAAATAAGTCATGAATGATTACTCATATTTTTGTAATTTTATGAGATATTTCATGCTAGTTGCCAAATGATGGTTCCCACATGTGTTAGGTGACTCACATAGGCTGCTAAGAGCTGATCATTGGAGTGTATATACCAATAGTACATACATCTAAAAGCTGTGTATTGTACGAGTTCGAATACGGGTGCATACGAGTAGAATTGTTGATGAAACTGAACGAGGATGTAATTGTAAGCATTTTTGTTAAGTAGAAGTATTTTGATAAGTGTCTAGAAGTCTTTCAAAAGTGTATGAATACATATTAAAACACTACATGTATATACATTTTAACTGAGTCGTTAAGTCATCGTTAGTCGTTACATGTAAGTGTTGTTTTGAAACCTTTAGGTTAACGATCTTGTTAAGTGTTGTTAACCCAATGTTTATAATATCAAATGAGATTTTAAATTATTATATTATCATGATATTATGATGTATAAATATCTCTTAATATGATATATATACATTAAATGTCGTTACAACGATAATCGTTACATATATGTCTCGTTTCAAAATCATTAAGTTAGTAGTCGTGTTTTTACATATGTAGTTCATTGTTAATATACTTAATGATATGTTTACTTATCATAATATCATGTTACCTATATATATATCCATATAACGTTCGTGAATCACCGGTCAACTTGGGTGGTCAATTGTCTATATGAAACCTATTTCAATTAATCAAGTCTTAACAAGTTTGATTGCTTAACATGTTGGAAACACTTAATCATGTAAATAACAATTTCATTTAATATATATATATAAACATGGAAAAGTTCGGGTCACTACAGTACCTACCCGTTAAATAAATTTCGTCCCGAAATTTTAAGCAGTTGGAGGTGTTGACGTATCTTCTGGAAATAAATGCGGGTATTTCTTCTTCATCTGATCTTCTCGTTCCCAGGTGAACTCGGGTCCTCTACGAGCATTCCATCGAACCTTAACAATTGGTATCTTGTTTTGCTTAAGTCTTTTAACCTCACGATCCATTATTTCGACGGGTTCTTCGATGAATTGAAGTTTTTCGTTGATTTGGATTTCATCTAATGGAATAGTGAGATCTTCTTTAGCAAAACTTTTCTTCAAATTCAAGACGTGGAAAGTGTTATGTACAGCTGCGAGTTGTTGAGGTAATTCAAGTCGGTAAGCTACTGGTCCGACACGATCAATAATCTTGAATGGTCCAATATACCTTGGATTTAATTTCCATCGTTTACCAAATCGAACAACACCTTTCCAAGGTGAAACTTTAAGCATGACCATCTCTCTAATTTCAAATTCTATATCTTTTCTTTTAATGTCAGCGTAGCTCTTTTGTCGACTTTGGGCGGTTTTCAACCGTTGTTGAATTTGGATGATCTTCTCGGTAATTTCTTGTATTATCTCCGGACCCGTAATCTGTCTATCCCCCACTTCACTATAACAAATCGGAGACCTGCACTTTCTACCATAAAGTGCTTCAAACGGCGCCATCTCAATGCTTGAATGGTAGCTGTTGTTGTAGGAAAATTCTGCTAACGGTAGATGTCGATCCCAACTGTTTCCAAAATCAATAACACATGCTCGTAGCATGTCTTCAAGCATTTGTATCGTCCTTTCGCTCTGCCCATCAGTTTGTGGATGATAGGCAGTACTCATGTCTAGACGAGTTCCTAATGCTTGCTGTAATGTCTGCCAGAATCTTGAAATAAATCTGCCATCCCTATCAGAGATAATAGAGATTGGTATTCCATGTCTGGAGACGACTTCCTTCAAATACAGTCGTGCTAACTTCTCCATCTTGTCATCTTCTCTTATTGGCAGGAAGTGTGCTGATTTGGTGAGACGATCAACTATTACCCAAATAGTATCAAAACCACTTGCAGCCCTTGGCAATTTAGTGATGAAATCCATGGTAATGTTTTCCCATTTCCATTCCGGGATTTCGGGTTGTTGAAGTAGACCTGATGGTTTCTAATGCTCAGCTTTGACCTTAGAACACGTCAAACATTCTCCTACGTATTTAGCAACATCGGCTTTCAAACCCGGTCACCAAAAATGTTTCTTGAGATCCTTGTACATCTTCCCCGTTCCAGGATGTATTGAGTATCTGGTTTTATGAGCTTCTCTAAGTACCATTTCTCTCATATCTACAAATTTTGGTACCCAAATCCTTTCAGCCCTATACCGGGTTCCGTCTTCCCGAATATTAAGATGCTTCTCCGATCCTTTGGGTATTTCATCCTTTAAATTTCCCTCTTTTAAAACTCCTTGTTGCGCCTCCTTTATTTGAGTAGTAAGGTTATTGTGAATCATTATATTCATAGATTTTACTCGAATGGGTTCTCTGTCCTTCCTGCTCAAGGCGTCGGCTACCACATTTGCCTTTCCCGGGTGGTAACGAATCTCAAAGTCGTAATCATTCAACAATTCAATCCATCTACGCTGCCTCATATTCAGTTGTTTCTGATTAAATATGTGTTGAAGACTTTTGTGGTCGGTATATATAATACTTTTGACCCCATATAAGTAGTGCCTCCAAGTCTTTAATGTAAAAACAACCACGCCTAATTCCAAATCATGCGTCGTATAATTTTGTTCATGAATCTTTAATTGTCTAGACGCATAAGCAATCACCTTCGTTCGTTGCATTAATACACAACCGAGACCTTGCTTTGATGCGTCACAATAAATCACAAAATCATCATTCCCTTCAGGCAATGACAATATAGGTGCCGTAGTTAGCTTTTTCTTCAATAACTGAAACGCTTTCGCTTGTTCATCCTTCCATTCAAATTTCTTCCCTTTATGCGTTAATGCAGTCAAGGGTTTTGCTATTCTAGAAAAGTCTTGGATGAACCTTCTGTAGTAACCAGCTAGTCCTAAAAACTGGCGTATGTGTTTCGGAGTTTTCGGGATTTCCCACTTTTCAACAGTTTCTATCTTTGCCGGATCCACCTTAATACCTTCTTTTTTCACTATGTGACCGAGGAATTGAACTTCTTCCAACTAAAATGCACACTTTGAAAATTTAGCGTACAATTCTTCCTTCCTCAATACTTCTAACACCTTTCTCAAATGTTCACCGTGTTCTTGGTCATTCTTTGAGTAAATAAGTATGTCATCAATGAAAACAATGACAAACTTGTCAAGGTATGGTCCACACACTCGGTTCATAAGGTCCATGAACACAGCTGGTGCATTAGTTAAACCAAACGGCATGACCATAAACTCGTAATGATCGTAACGTGTTCTGAAAGCAGTCTTTGGAATATCATCTTCTTTCACCCACATTTGATGATACCCGGAACGTAAGTCAGTCTTTAAATAAACAGACGAGCCTTGTAGTTGATCAAATAAGTCATCGATTCTCAGTAGTGGGTAGCGGTTCTTGATGGTAAGTTTTTTCAACTCTCGATAGTCGATACACAACCTGAATGTACCATCTTTCTTCTTGGCAAACAAAATAGGAGCTCCCCACGGTGATGTGCTTGGTCGAATGAAACCACGCTCTAAAAGTTCTTGTAATTAGCTTTGCAGTTCTTTCATCTCGCTGGGTGCGAGTCTGTAAGGAGAACGAGCTATTGGTGCAGCTCCTGGTACAAGATCTATTTGAAATTCAATGGATCGATGTGGGGGTAATCCCGGTAATTCTTTCGGAAATACATCGGGAAATTCTTTTACGACGGGAACATCATTGATGCTCTTTTCTTCAGTTTGTACTTTCTCGACGTGTGCTAGAACAGCATAGCAACCTTTTCTTATTAGTTTTTGTGCCTTCAAATTACTAATAAGATGTAGCTTCGTGTTACCCTTTTCTCCGTACACCATTAAGGGTTTTCCTTTTTCTCGTATAATGCGAATTGCATTTTTGTAATAAACGATCTCTGCTTTCACTTCTTTCAACCAGTCCATACCGATTATCACATCAAAACTCCCTAACTCTACTGGTATCAAGTCAATCTTAAATATTTCGCTACCCAGTTTAATTTCTCGATTCCGGCATATATTATCTTCTGAAATTAATTTACCGTTTACTAATTCGAGTAAAAATTTACTATCCAACGGCGTCAATGGACAACTTAATTTAGCACAAAAATCTCTACTCATATAGCTTCTATCCGCACCCGAATCAAATAAAACGTAAGCAGATTTATTGTCAATAAGAAACGTACCCGTAACAAGCTCCGGGTCTTCCTGTGCCTCTGCCGCATTAATATTGAAAACTCTTCCGCGGCCTTGTCCATTCTTGTTCTCCTGGTTCGGGCAATTTCTAATAATGTGGCCCGGTTTTCCACATTTATAAAAAACTACATTGGCATAACTTGCTCCGACACTACTTGCTCCGCCATTACTCGTTCCGACACCATTTGTTCCTTTCATTCTGTTAGCCCCTGGTCCGTAGACCTCACACTTCGCCGCGCTATGACCATTTCTTTTACACTTATTGCAAAATTTAGTGCAGAACCCCGAGTGATACTTTTCACACCTTTGGCATAGCTGCTTCTGATTGTTGTTGTTATTGCGGTTGTTATTATTGTTGGGATGATTGTTGTAGTAGTAGTAGTTGTTGTTGTTGTTGTTGTTATTGTTGTTGTTGTCGTCATCGTCATCGTTGTAGTCGTCGTTGTTGTTGTTGTTGTTGTTGTTGTTGTTGTTGTCGTCGTCGTCGTCGTCGTCGTTGTTGTTGTTGTTGTTGTTGTTGTTGTTGTTGTTGTTGTTGTTGTTGTTGTTGTTGTTGTTGTTGTTGTTGTTGTTGTTGTTGTTGTTGTTGTTGTTGTTGTTGTTGTTGTTGTTGTTGTTGTTGTTGCTGTTGTTGTTGTTGTTGGGCCGTTTGTTGTAGTTGCGATTGATGTTGCGATTGTTGGGATAATTGTTGCGATTATTGTTGTAATTGCTGTTGTTGTTGTATTGGTGATTCTTATCACCGTTTTCCTCCCACTTTCTTTTGACTTGCTTCACATTGGCCTCTTCAGCAGTCTATTCTTTAATTCTTTCTTCAATCTGGTTCACTAGTTTGTCAGCCATTCTACATGCCTGTTGTATGGAGGCGGGCTCGTGTGAACTTATATCTTCTTGGATTCTTTCCGGTAATCCTTTCACAAACGCGTCGATCTTCTCTTCCTCATCTTCGAACGCTCCCGGACACAATAGGCATAATTATGTGAATCGTCTTTCGTACGTGGTAATATCAAATCCTTGGGTTCCTAACCCTCTAAGTTCTGTCTTGAGCTTATTGACCTCGGTTCTGGGACGGTACTTCTCGTTCATCAAGTGCTTGAATGCTGACCACTGTAGTGCGTAAGCATCATCTTGTCCCACTTGCTCTAGATAAGTATTCCACCATGTTAACGCAGAACCTGTGAAGGTATGCGTAGCGTACTTCACTTTGTCCTCTTCAGTACACATACTTATGGCAAACACCGATTCGACCTTCTCGATCCACCGTTTCAATCCGATCGGTCCTTCGGTTCCATCAAATTCCAAAGGTTTGCAGGCAGTGAATTCTTTGTAGGTGCATCCTACACGGTTTCCTGTACTGCTAGATCCAAGGTTATTGTTGGTATGTAGCGCAGCCTGTACTGTGGCTATGTTTGAAGCTAGAAAAGTACGGAATTCCTCTTCATTCATATTCACGGTGTGTCGAGTAGTCGGTGCCATTTCCTTCAAAATAGTCAAATGGAACAAGTTAATCATACCGAATATTAAGAGTAGTTAATAGTATTTCGTAGCATAATATGAACTCATTTATAAAAGCTTTTTCTTCATATTAGCATTTTATAAGTTTAAATTCTTGTAGTACCTACCCGTTAAGTTCAAACTTAGTAGCTAATATACAATTCAACTACTACAATTCTATATGAAAAACTGATTATAATAATATTTGGCGTTCAAACTTTTATACAATATTTTACAAACTTACAATACCGCTTATTTTACATAAAGCATGAAATATAGCACACAATAACTTTGATACAAGATAGTTGTGAAGATAATTCTAGCTAGTACACAAGTCGTTCAGCAAAGGCAATAAAGACACGTAATTCATACGTCCAGAAACAAGTCATGCATTCTGGTTTTACTAGGACTACTTCCCATCCTTGGTCTTGTGGAACATAACCGTTATGGCCGTTGATAAGACAGCGTGTTGTAACGTCGTCAAAGGGACGAGGGTTACGTAATGTCCAACAGTGCCGTAACAATCTAAAAACCTTGTTTCTCACCCCAACTACTGAGTCTGTTACTTGTGGAAATGTTTTGTTTAATAGTTGTAGCCCGATGTTCTTGTTCTCACTTTGGTGAGAAGCGAACATTACTAACCCGTAAGCATAACATGCTTCTTTATGTTGCATGTTAGCCGCTTTTTCTAAATCATGAAGTCCTATGTTCGGATACATTGAGTCAAAATAATTTCTTAACCCGTTGCGTAAAATAGCACTTGGGTTCCCCGCAATATATGCGTCAAAGTAAACACATCGTAACTTATGGGTTTCCCAATGTGATATCCCCCATCTTTCAAACGAAAGTCTCTTATAAACCAAGGCATTCTTGGAACGTTCTTCGAATGTCTTACAAACTGATTTCGCCGTAAATAGTTGTGTCGAAGAATTCTGACCGACTCTAGACAAGATTTCATCAATCATGTCTCCGGGTAGGTCTCTTAAAATATTGGGTTGTCTACCCATTTTGTGTTTTTATACTGTAAAATAGACAATAGTTAGATTCATAAAAAAAAAATACTTATTAATACAAGCAATTTTTACATATATCATAAAGCATAAGCACACTATATTACATATATTACACCATACGAATACAACTATCTTATTCTGACTCGCTCGTTTCTTCTTCTTCGGTTTTGGTTCGTTTTGCCAATTTTCTAGGGATATATGATGTTCCCCTAATACTTGCTGTCATTTTTCACAACGGTTTAGAAAAACCTGGTGGTTTAGAGGTTCCCGGGTCATTGTTACAACTTAAGGACTTCGGGGGTTGACGATACATATAAAGTTCATCGGGGTTAGAATTAGATTTCTCTATTTTTATGCCCTTTCCCTTATTATTTTCTTTTGCCTTTTTAAATTCAGTTAGGGTAATTTCTATAACATCATCGGAATTCTCGTCGGAATCCGATTCATCGGAGAATTGGTAATCCTCCCAATATTTTGCTTCCTTGGCGGAAACACCATTGAACATAATTAACCTTGATCGGTTGGTTAAGGATTTTCTTTTACTTAACCATTTTATTATTTCCCCTACCGGTTCTATTTCCTCCTCCGGTTCCTCCTCTTCCGGTTCTGATTCTTCTTCCGGTTCTGATTCTTCTTCCGGTTCCTCTTCGGGAACTTGTGAATCAGTCCAATATATATTCGACTCTTCGTTATTATTATGTGAGTCAATGGGATTTGTGCTAGAGGTAGACATCTATCACACAATATCAAACATGTTAAGAGATTAATATATCACATAATATAAACATGTTAATAATATATAGTTTCCAATAAAAATGTTAAGCAATCATTTTTAAAGAAAACATCGTCGAAGTCCAGACTCACTAATGCATCCTAACAAACTCGATAAGACACACTAATGCAAATTTTCTAGTTCTCTAAGACCAACGCTCTGATACCAACTGAAATGTCCCGTTCTTATTGATTAAAAACGTTCCATATTAATTGATTTCATTGCGAGGTTTTGACCTCTATATGAGAAGTTTTTCAAAGACTGAATTCATTCATTTTAAAACAAACTATAACCTTTATTTCATAAATAAAGGTTTAAAAAGCTTTACGTGGATTATCAAATAATGATAATCTAAAATATCCTGTTTACACACGACCATTACATAATGGTTTACAATACAAATATGTTACATCGAAATCAGTTTCTTGAATGCAGTTTTTACACAATATCATACAAACATGGACTCCAAATCTTGTCCTTATTTTAGTATGCAACAGCGGAAGCTCTTAGTATTCACCTGAGAATAAACATGCTTTAAACGTCAACAAAAATGTTGGTGAGTTATAGGTTTAACCTATATATATCAAATCGTAACAATAGACCACAAGATTTCATATTTCAATATACATCCCATACATAGAGATAAAAATCATTCATATGGTGAACACCTGGTAACTGACATTAACAAGATGCATATATAAGAATATCCCCATCATTCCGGGACACCCTTCGGATATGATATAAATTTTGAAGTACTAAAGCATCCGGTACTTTGGATGGGGTTTGTTAGGCCCAGTAGATCTATCTTTAGGATTCGCATCAATTAGGGTGTCTGTTCCCTAATTCTTAGATTACCAGACTTAATAAAAAGGGGCATATTCGATTTGGATAATTCAACCATAGAATGTAGTTTCACATACTTGTGTCTATTTTGTAAATCATTTATAAAACCTGCATGTATTCTCATCCCAAAAATATTAGATTTTAAAAGTGGGACTATAACTCACTTTCACAGATTTTTACTTCGTCGGGAAGTAAGACTTGGCCACTGGTTAATTCACGAACCTATAACAATATATACATATATATCAAAGTATGTTCAAAATATATTTACAATACTTTTAATACATTTTGATGTTTTAAGTTTATTAAGTCAGCTGTCCTCGTTAGTAACCTACAACTAGTTGTCCACAGTTAGATGTACAGAAATAAATCGATAAATATTATCTTGAATCAATCCACGACCCGGTGTATACGTATCTCAGTATTGATCACAACTCAAACTATATATATATTTTGGAATCAACCTCAACCCTGTATAACTAACTCCAACATTCACATATAGAGTGTCTATGGTTGTTCCGCAATATATATATATAGATGGGTCGACATGATAGGTTGAAACATTGTATACATGTCTATGGTATCTCAAGATTACATAATATACAATATAAGTTGATTAGGTTATGGTTGGAATAGATTTATTACTAACTTTCACGTAGGTAAAATGAGTTGTTTTTATCAATCTTGTTTTACTCGCCATTTCTTCGTTTCTAATCCGTTTTGAGTGATTCCAATGGCCACGGTTTCGTATTGAACTTAACTTTATGAATCTAAAGAGAAAAAGTATAAGTTTATAGTCAGAAATACAAGTTACAAGTCGTTTTTGAAAGAGGTAGTCATTTCCATCGAAAGAACGACATCTTGATGACCATTTTGAAAAACATACTTTCACTTTGAGTTTAACCATGATTTTTGGATATAATTTCATGTTCATAAGAAAAACATTTTTCCCGAAGTATAGCTTTTAAATTAAAGTTCTTCTTAGCTTTTAATTATCCCAACCAAAACAGCCCCCGGTTTTACTACGACGGCGTATATCCAGTTTTATGGTGTTTATCGTGTTTCCGGGTTTTAAATCATTAAGTTAGCATATCATATAGATATAGAACATGTGTTTAGTTGATTTTAATAGTCTAGTTAGAAGGATTAACTTTATTTGCGAACAAGTTTAGAATTAACTAAACTATGTTCTAGTGATTACAAGTTTATAACGTTGAATAAGACAGCTTTTTATGTATGAATCGAATGATGTTATGAACATCATTACTACCTCAAGTTCCTTGGATAAATCTACTGGAAATGAGAAAAATAGATCTAGCTTCAAAGGATCCTTGGATGGCTTGAAAGTTCTTGAAGCAGAATCATGACACGAAAACAATTTCAAGTAGGATTTCCACTCGAAATAAGATTGTTATAGTTATAGAAATTGAATTAAAGTTTGAATATGATTATTACCTTGTATTAGAAAGATAACCTACTGTAAGTAACAAAGGTTTCTTTATCTTGGATGATTACTTGGAATGGATTTAGAAAACTTGGAAGTAAACTTGCAATCTTGGAAGTATTCTTGATTTTATGAAACTAGAACTTTTGGAATTTATGAAGAACACTTAGAACTTGAAGATAGAACTTGAGAGAGATTAATTAGATGAAGAAAATTGAAGAATGAAAGTGTTTGTAGGTGTTTTTGGTCATTGGTGTATGGATTAGATATAAAGGA
This sequence comes from Rutidosis leptorrhynchoides, assembly GCF_046630445.1. Lineage (NCBI taxonomy): Eukaryota > Viridiplantae > Streptophyta > Magnoliopsida > Asterales > Asteraceae > Rutidosis > Rutidosis leptorrhynchoides. The sequence continues at coordinate 401,218,139 of NC_092336.1, read as the reverse complement.
TATGTAATTTTGTTTTCATGTAAATAAGTCATGAATGATTACTCATATTTTTGTAATTTTATGAGATATTTCATGCTAGTTGCCAAATGATGGTTCCCCACATGTGTTAGGTGACTCACATGGGCTGCTAAGAGCTGATCATTGGAGTGTATATACCAATAGTATATACATCTAAAAGCTGTGTATTGTACGAGTACGAATACGGGTGCATACGAGTAGAATTGTTGATGAAACTGAACGAGGATGTAATTGTAAGCATTTTTGTTAAGTAGAAGTATTTTGATAAGTGTCTGGAAGTCTTTCAAAAGTGTATGAATACATATTAAAACACTACATGTATATACATTTTAACTGAGTCGTTAAGTCATCGTTAGTCGTTACATGTAAGTGTTGTTTTGAAACCTTTAGGTTAATGATCTTGTTAAGTGTTGTTAACCCAATGTTTATAATATCAATTGAGATTTTAAATTATTATATTATCATGATATTATGATGTATAAATATCTCTTAATATGATATATATACATTAAATGTCGTTACAAAGATAATCGTTACATATATGTCTCGTTTCAAAATCATTAAGTTAGTAGTCGTGTTTTTACATATGTAGTTCATTGTTAATATACTTAATGATATGTTTACTTATCATAATATCATGTTAACTATATATATATCTATATATATGTCATCATATAGTTTTTACAAGTTTTAACGTTCGTGAATCACCGGTCAACTTGGGTGGTCAATTGTCTATATGAAACCTATTTCAATTAATCAAGTCTTAACAAGTTTGATTGCTTAACATGTTGGAAACACTTAATCATGTAAATAACAATTTCATTTAATATATATATATATATATATATAAACATGGAAAAGTTCGGGTCACTACATGTTTGGGTATGGTGCACAATATCAACCCGACTATAGTAATCAAACACTTAGTTATTTTCACACTTATAAGTGGTAGACTTATTAAGGACAACTCACTAGTGTTCAACACTAACTTAATATAAATGGAAACTTTCTAAACGTGGAAACTATCTAAACATGGAAACTTACTAAAAGAGGAAACTTACTAAAAGTGGAAAACTTTCTAGACATGGCAACTTTCTAAACAAACATTCTAAAAACGGAAACTTACTAAGAATAGAAACTTAGCAAAATGAACTATACTTAAGTACATACATACTTAAACTTATCTTTAACTCGGGCAAAACATCTAAACTATTCTTAATGTCATTATGTTGACATTCGGCTTACGATCATCCAACTCACTTATCTTTCTCTTCCAAGGAATAACGAACTCTTCTCCTATTAAGGTGAACTCATAGCCCCAGTATTTATTGCTGCAACTTATTTATCTTTTTGGGGTGAGACACATGCTACTTTTACTATTTACAATTTAGACACAAGTACCAACCGTTAAACTATGCTATACCTGGCTATGTCCAACCAAGTCCCTACAGTGATATTTTTAATTGCTCGTTAAATGCATTCTTAATTATTGGGGGTAGGCCTATCGGGAGTAATGTCTCCGATACATTTGACTAAGTCTTTGTATCACTTAATAATGAAATTAAACCGACAAGGACAGATACAACTTGTCATTGGGGAAACTTTGAACGTTTAGTCTAAATATCATCAACTGGCATAACTTTTTGATCCCTGCGAGATCAACTTTTAAGATCTTTGTGATCTTCTTTGACAACTAAAGATCTGTGTGATCTACTTTATAAACAAATCTTGTGTTCTAAAAACAACGATAACTACTTTTGTTAAACCTATGATTTCACTCAAACTTTTTGGTTGACACTTTAGCATGTTTATCTCAGGTACTGATTGATCAAGCTTACTACTTATGTGATGCTACTTGGACATAGGATCTAAAGAACTATCGCATTTATTATTCTTGCATTTGAAACATTTACATCATTGTAATTTAAATTCTTGTAACGACATTCTATTTTCCGCTGCGTACTCAATAAAGTTTATATCATATAGAATTGTTCTCGTATTATAATATGTTGGTTTATTTGATATTAGTGACGTTTTCTTCCAGACCCTATCTGGAGGACGTCACAGTAGGTCTGACAAACTTATTTGTTAAGACCTTTTTACCCTTAACTATCTTGGCAAAGGTATTTAGAAAGACAGCTTCAGGATCTGTTTCAAGAATGAGGTCCATGTAAGTAACTTCTGCAAGAGCAGCAGCAGGAGCATAGTCACCAGCAAAGAAAGCTTCAACTTGGGCAGGCACCTACTCATTTACACACTTAGCTGTGCGTTGAGTAGATGTACACCATGAAGCAATAACCTTCTTGAGGTCGTTTAGCTGGTTCTTAACATCTGCTGCCTCAACGTGAAGAGACTTTAAAGAAGAATTTTGTTTTTCAAGTTTTGAAATTTCATCCTTCAAGATCTTAATTTCATCAGTTTTGCTTTAAAGTTTATCATTTAAAGATTTGTTATCATTTTTCAAAACTTCTTCACGTTTACTGCCTCTACATAAATCAACTCTTACGTAGTCAAACATTTCAGCATTTTCATCATCAGTATAAGTTCGAAAATTATCAACCTTATACAGCATTTCAGATTTCCATTGAGGTGAATTCTTTTTCCGATTAGCTTCCCTCATATCAGCCAAAAACATACTACCATTATCATCCTCATCAGACTCCTCGACCTCCTTGGCCATCAAACACAGCTTTTTACCAGAAGCATAACCAGCATCATCATCATCAGTATCACTGTTAGAAGATGAAGAAGAGCTGGTTTCATCCCAATCATGATGCTCAGCAACTAGAACCTTTTCTGGCTTCTTATCAGCCTTTGCACTTTCCTTCATCCAAGCCTTCATAGCTTTGTACTTGTTCTTGTACTTATCAGCTTTTGAGAAGGAGTTAGCATGTGATGTTGAAGGTTTCCTGGACATGCATTCAGCAGCAAAATGTCCAACCTTCCCACAATTGTAACACTCAGTTTTAGGACCCTTGACTGATTTGCTGATATACCTAGCATTTGGTTTCTTATTCCCTTTGTATGGCTTGCTGGTTCTATTACGATTGAACCTTTTGAACTGCCTAGCCAGCAAAGCCGTACCTTCAGCAAACCCTTCCATATCATCTTCATCATCACTGCTTTCTTCAGACCCAGTACCACTATCCATCTCATCTTCAGCTGACTCATCTTCTGCCATCAACTTTTGAACCAACAAAGCTTTTTGAGCTTTCTTTTTAGCAGCAACAATAAGAGCAGTATCATCAGTTTTTGAGGATTTTGAGGTGGTGGGGGCAGACTTAAAGTTTTCTTTTAAATTCAGTTCAAGTTTAGCTTCTACCTTCTCATGGTTCCAAAGTGTACCATAGAGAGAGGACATGTTAAAGTTCTTTAAGGGCTGGGTGGTTCTTAAAGGGTCAGTTACAGGTTTTCATTTAGTAGGCAGTGAGTTAATGAATTTGTTTACTTGTTCAAAATCAGTATATGTGATTTTTAGAGTAAGCAGGTCAGCAACTAAGGAGTTAAACCTAATGAAGGTTTGCTTAAGGGTCTCATTGTTATAGGCAAAGAACATTTCATACTCTCTTTTCAAAGCCATAATCTTGTTCTGCCTAACCTCATCCATGCCTTCATAAGTGACATCTAGATAGTCTAACATAAGCTTAGCATTCAGCTTTTCCTTAATCAGTTTGAACAGGTGGTTAGGTAAAGTTATAGCTAACAGAGTTCTGACCTTAAGGTCAAGTTCAACACGACGTTTGTCCTCAGCATCCCATCTGGCTGGAGTGAGAATAACCTCTCTGCCAGGAACGGCAGGAGTGTCAGTAGTAGCTGGGATGCTATCAATAGTCTCAGTTGGGACAAATGGACCATCTATGACAATACCAGGAATAAGTGGGTCAATAGACTCCAGGTGAAGCATGAACCTTGCCTTCCAAGTTTCATACTCATCTTCATCAAATTTGGGTGGTCTATTGGATGAGCCATTTTCAAGGTAAGCTATATATAAGTATGCAGCCATGAGAGATGTCATACCCCCAAATAGGGCCGAGGAAGATATGACATCATAATATCACAACACAAGTATGTATAAACGAGAACGACTCTATATGAGACGTTTTAATTGATTACCAATGTATTAAAGCAGCGGAAAGTGTTATGTCATTACAATAAATGTTTTAATGCAATAATATGTATGTATAAATGCGGACTCCAATAGCAGCAAGGTCCAAATAGCAAATAATCTTTAGCAATCTTCACCTGAGACAAAACATGCTTAAAGTGTCAACCAAAAAGGTTGAGTGAACAACATAGGTTTAATAATTATAACAAGTTTTTAGACCACAAGATTTAGTTAGGGTTGACTGATATTAAAATCAATCAATAGAATGAAGTGTGTTTATTAATATAATGAATATATTAACAGTGACCGATGAAGTTTGTTTATTAATATAATGAATATATTAACAGTGACCGATAAAGTTTGTTTATTAATATAACGAATATATTAACAGTGACCGATAAAGTTTGTTTATTAATATAATGAATATATTAACAATGACCGATAAAGTTTGTTTATTAATATAATGAATGTATTAACAGTGACCGATAAAGTTTGTTTATTAATATAATGAATATATTAACAGTGACCGATAAAGTTTGTTTATTAATATAACGAATATATTAACAGTGACCGTTATTGTCAACAGACAAAGTATGTTTAGTAATATAACGAATTATATTAGCAGTGACCGTTATTGTCAACAGACAAAGTATGTTTACTAATATAACGAATTATATTAGCAGTGACCGTTATTGTTAACAAACAACATGTATATAGTTAACATTTGAGTACTTGTGTCTAATCATAAAAACAGTTTAAAAACAAGCATGTGTCTCACCCCAAAGTTTATAAAACAGTTAAGAAATAGTAAAAAGAGGGGCTATGAAGTTCACCTTAACAGCAGATAGATATTCCACGCAAGATATATGATCAGAGTGTATAATCAGGGATCTCAACCTATAGATATAATGTTCGATTAGGTAATGTCTAATAGACATAAAGTTTGTTTATTAATATAGTAAACTATATTTCGAGAAAGTTATTAAGTGTCTAATAGACATAAAGTTTCTAATAGACATAAAGTTTGTTCATATGAGTGATAATATAATTAGTGTTTATTAAGTGTTACTATATATTTTAGTGTACATGTTATACTAATAATAGTATTATTAGTTACATTAATGATTCAATTATTGAGTAAGTTATCATTATGTGTTACATATATAATTTTATCTATGTGATACAATACATTACATATATACTCTTTATTCATTATACATGCATTTATTTTTAACTATATGATACACATGTGTTAGTATGTGTAGGTGTTACATATATAGTAGTGTAAGATGGTACATAAACATATACTTGTTACTTCTTGTTATAGTTAGGTTTACTAACTTATATATCTTACATAATGAACATTCATACATACATACACACGTACATATACATACACATATACACATACATATACACGTATGCATATATTTACATACACACACACACATATACATACAATGTATACATGCACATACATACATTTGCTTGCATGCATGCACGTACACCATGATCCTAACTATGTTACTAATTACAAAATCATAACTTTTAACATAATCTTAACCTAATCAATACATAAAATCATATCTTTCTTCCTCAACCTCTATCATAATCTTTATTATCTTTTAATTACATAAAATAAGAACTTTTTAAAATATCAACTAATAATCTTATTAGCCATAATCTATTCGTATACATAATCTTTATCTATCTTTACTAACTAATTAATATCTTTTCACATAAAATCATAACTTTATTCATACTTTTAACCATTTAATTTTCTTGCCTATATTTATTCATAATCACAATCATACAACTATTATTATTAACTAGTTTAATAATCAAAACCCTAATCTTTCATTATAATCTTTAAAGCTTTTGCCATTTAATTATATAACAAAATCAAATCTTCTATTACCAATAACCATAATACTTTTAATTTAACAAACTTATTAATCATCATCAAAATCTTTCTTTCTTCATACTCATTATCTTTATTCTTACAAGATTCATGATCTTAATCTTTTATCTTATGCATTATACTTATTCATTCACATTAATAATTCATTAATAATACTTGATCATACTTATTCTTAACCCTAAACTTCTTTTATCAATCTTAATTCATAATCTTTTAATCTTAACATTACCCATCACAATTATCATAATCTTCTTTACACATAAAATCATACTACATATTGATAACTAGTTATAATACTTACAACTATAACTTAATAGATTTAATGTAGGAATGGACTAGGGTGTAAAGACTACCTTAACAGCATAGCAATATATGACCCAAAAGGGCTGTTTGGGTCTGAATTAGTTCAACAGAATCACAACAGGTTAGCAGCAAAACACAACCCAAATCGTAGGGTTTCTTGGGCTGTTTATCACGCAGAACCAGCAAATACAGCAACAACTATGCAGCAACAATGAGTTATTTATGGTGTCGATTTGCAGCAGATCAGAGAACCAACACAGCAAAAAAACGTGTAGAAACAGGAGGTTGTAACAGCAGGTTTAAGGTGGTTTGGAAGCTGGGTTTGATGGAGATTTTAGTCGACTATGATAGGGGTTTGGAAGGTATTTCAGTCGACAAAGAGGAGGGAGAACTGCAGGTTTTTAGTTGACTCAAAAGGGCTGTGCAGGTAGCTGTTTAATCAACTAAACTTTAGAGGGAAAGCAGAAAAAAAATAGTCGACTAACTCAGGTTTATCTTGTGGTGTGATCATGAAGAATGTTTGATGCCTTATATAGTTGTGTGGGTTTCCTAATCTCCTTCAAATTACTTGGAGATCAAGGACACTAATTGTAGTTTAACTAGGATTTGTAAAAGCTAAAAAATCGAGTTTTTATCCCCTAAAATCTATACAGCCGATTCATGTGTGCATTATGTTTATTTATTTTTTTTCTTTTACGGTTTTTACTTATTTATTTATGTAATTTATATTTTTTATTATTATTAATATTATTAATATTAAGGTTACATTTATTTTATTTACATTTTATTTATTTATTTGTCCCCAACTTTTATTAATTTTTATTTAGTTCCAATTAGTTTACATAAATTCATATTTGTTTAAATCTTATAAATATTGTCACATTTTAATTTATGACATATTATTTATATTATTTATTTAGTAGTAGGGTTAGGTTTTAATATTCAATATTAAATGCTATTAGGGTTTCGTATTTAATGTATAGGGTTTGGTTTAGGGTTTTAAATATTATTAGAGTTTTAACAATACACACGATCATTTACTGGAAGTATAAAAGTTCGTTTGTCGTAATGGATAACAACCCTAATGATGATGCACAGAATATGACCTTGAAACCTTAAGGACAACTTGGTAAATTCATAAGGGAAAAGTGAGGGTTGTTATAGTACCTCCCCGTTAATTTAAACTTCGTCCTGAAGTTTCAGTATGACTTCTCGGATGCATCAACATTTGAGAATAGATGGGGATATTTTCGCTTCATTCGGTCTTCACGTTCTCGGGTATACTCGGGGCCTCTACGTGAATTCGAAAGGATCTTAACAACAAGAATAGAGTTTTGTTTCAAACGTTTAACCTCACGATCCATAACTTCTATAGGTTTTTCGATGACTTGAAATTAATGCGAAGATCATTCAAGGGAATAACGAGTTTATCGTCAACAAGACACTTTTTAAGATTCGATATGTGAAATGTATGAACTTTAATGTAGTGACCCGAACTTTTCCATGTTTATATATATATTAATTGAGATTGATATTTACATGATTAAATGTTTCCAACATGTTAAGCAATTAAACTTGTTAAGACTTGATTAATTGAAATATGTTTCATATAGACAATTGACCACCCAAGTTGACCGGCGATTCACGAACGTTAAAACTTGTAAAAACGACATGACGATATATATATGGATATACATATGGTTAACATGAGATTATGATAAGTAAGTATCTCCATAAGTATATTAACAATGAGTTACATACATATAAACAAGACTACTAACTTAAGGATTTCGAAACGAGACATATATGTAACGATTATCGTTGTAACGACATTTAAATGAATATATATCATATTAAGATATATTAATATATCATAATATCATGATAATATAATAATTTAAAATCTCATTTGATATTATAAACATTGGGTTAACAACATTTAACAAGATCGTTAACCTAAAGGTTTCAAAACAACACTTACATGTAACGACTAATGATGACTTAACGACTCAGTTAAAATGTATATACATGTAGTGTTTTAATATGTATTTATACACTTTTGAAAGACTTCAATACACTTATCAAAATACTTCTACTTAACAAAAATGCTTACAATTACATCCTCGTTCAGTTTCATCAACAATTCTACTCGTATGCACCCGTATTCGTACTCGTACAATACACAGCTTTTAGATGTATGTACTATTGGTATATACACTCCAATGATCAGCTCTTAGCAGCCCATGTGAGTCACCTAACACATGTGGGAACCATCATTTGGAAACTAGCATGAAATATCTCATAAAATTACAAAAATATGAGTAATCATTCATGACTTATTTACATGAAAACAAAATTACATATTCTTTATATCTAATCCATACACCAACGACCAAAAACACCTACAAACACTTTCATTCTTCAATTTTCTTTATCTAATTGATCTCTCTCAAGTTCTATCTTCAAGTTCTAAGTGTTCTTCATATATTTTACAAGTTCTAGTTACATAAAATCAAGAATACTTTCAAGTTTGCTAGCTCACTTCCAATCTTGTAAGGTGATCATCCAACCTCAAGAAATCTTTGTTTCTTACAGTAGGTTATCATTCTTATACAAGGTAATAATCATATTCAAACTTTGGTTCAATTTCTATAACTATAACAATCTTATTTCAAGTGATGATCTTACTTGAACTTGTTTTCGTGTCAATATTCTGCTTCAAGAACTTCGAGCCATCCAAGGATCCGTTGAAGCTAGATCTATTTTTCTCTTTTCCAGTAGGTTTATCCAAGGAACTTAAGGTAGTAATGATGTTCATAACATCATTCAATTCATACATATAAAGCTATCTTATTCGAAGGTTTAAACTTGTAATCACTAGAACATAGTTTAGTTAATTCTAAACTTGTTCGCAAACAAAAGTTAATCCTTCTAACTTGACTTTTAAAATCAACTAAACACATTTTCTATATCTATATGATATGCTAACTTAATGATTTAAAACCTGGAAACGCGAAAAACACCGTAAAACCGGATTTACGCCGTCGTAGTAACACCGCGGGCTGTTTTGGGTTAGTTAATTAAAAACTATGATAAACTTTGATTTAAAAGTTGTTATTCTGAGAAAATGATTTTTATTATGAACATGAAACTATATCCAAAAATTATGGTTAAACTCAAAGTGGAATTATGTTTTCTAAAATGGTCATCTAGACGTCGTTCTTTCGACTGAAATGACTACCTTTACAAAAACGACTTGTAACTTATTTTTCCGACAATAAACCTATACTTTTTCTGTTTAGATTCATAAAATAGAGTTCAATATGAAACCATAGCAATTTGATTCACTCAAAACGGATTTAAAATGAAGAAGTTATGGGTAAAACAAGATTGGATAATTTTTCTCATTTTAGCTACGTGAAAATTGGTAACAAATCTATTCCAACCATAACTTAATCAACTTGTATTGTATATTATGTAATCTTGAGATACCATAGACACGTATACAATGTTTCGACCTATCATGTCGACACATCTATATATATTTCGGAACAACCATAGACACTCTATATGTGAATGTTGGAGTTAGCTATACAGGGTTGAGGTTGATTCCAAACTATATATAGTTTGAGTTGTGATCAATACTGAGATACGTATACACTGGGTCGTGGATTGATTCAAGATAATATTTATCTATTTATTTCTGTACATCTAACTGTGGACAACTAGTTGTAGGTTACTAACGAGGACAGCTGACTTAATAAACTTAAAACATCAAAATATATTAAAAGTGTTGTAAATATATTTTGAACATACTTTGATATATATGTATATATTGTTATAGGTTCGTGAATCAACCAGTGGCCAAGTCTTACTTCCCGATGAAGTAAAAATCTGTGAAAGTGAGTTATAGTCCCACTTTTAAAATCTAATATTTTTGGGATGAGAATACATGCAGGTTTTATAAATGATTTACAAAATAGACACAAGTACGTGAAACTACATTCTATGGTTGAATTATCGAAATTGAATATGCCCCTTTTTATTAAGTCTGGTAATCTAATAATTAGGGAACAGACACCCTAATTGACGCGAATCCTAAAGATAGATCTATTGGACCTAACAAACCCCATCTAAAGTACTGGATGCTTTAGTACTTCGAAATTTATATCATATCCGAAGGGTGTCCCGGAATGATGGGGATATTCTTATATATGCATCTTGTTAATGTCGGTTACCAGGTGTTCACCATATGAATGATTTTTATCTCTATGTATGGGATGTGTATTGAAATATGAAATCTTATGGTCTATTGTTACGATTTGATATATATAGGTTAAACGTATAACTCACCAACATTTTTGTTGACGTTTAAAGCATGTTTATTCTCAGGTGAATACTAAGAGCTTCCGCTGTTGCATACTAAAATAAGGACAAGATTTGGAGTCCATGTTTGTATGATATTGTGTAAAAACTGCATTCAAGAAACTGATTTTGATGTAACATATTTGTATTGTAAACCATTATGTAATGGTCGTGTGTAAACAGGATATTTTAGATTATCATTATTTGATAATCTACATAAAGCTTTTTAAAAATTTATTTATGAAATAAAGGTTATGGTTTGTTTTAAAAATGAATGCAGTCTTTGAAAAACGTCTCATATAGAGGTCAAAACCTCGCAACAAAATCAATTAATATGGAACGTTTTTAATCAATAAGAACGGGACATTTCAGTTGGTATCCGAGCGTTGGTCTTAGAGAACCAGAATTTTGCATTAGTGTGTCTTATCGAGTTTGTTAGGATGCATTAGTGATTCTGGACTTCGACCGTGTTTAGTTGAAAAATGATTGCTTAACAAATTTTGTTGAAAACTATATATTTTTAACATGTGAATATTATGTGATATATTAATCTCTTAACGCGTTTGATATTATGTGATAGATGTCTACCTCTAGAACAAGTCACATTGACTCACCTAATAATAATGAAGAGTCAAATGTAAATTGGAATGATTCGTGGACTGATTCACAAGTTCCCGAAGAGGAACCGGAAGAAGAGTCGGAACCGGAAGAAGAATCGGAACCGGATGAAGAAATAGAACCGGTGGGGGAAATAATAAAAAGGTTAAGTAAAAGAAAATCCTCAACCAACCGACCAAGGTTAATTATGGTCAATGGTGTTTCCGCCAAGGAAGCAAAATATTGGGAGGATTACCAATTCTCCGATGAATCGGATTCCGACGAGAATTCCGATGATGTTATAGAAATTACCCCAACTGAATTTAAAAAGGCAAAAGAAAATAATAAGGGAAAGGGCATAAAAATAGAGAAATCTAATTCCAACCCCGATGAACTTTATATGTATCGTCAACCCCCGAAGTCCTTAAGTTGTAACAATGACCCGGGAACCTCTAAACCACCAGGTTTTTCTAAACCAATGTGGAAAATTACGGCTCGTATTAGGGGAACATCATATATCCCTAGAAACTTGGCAAAACGAACCAAAACCGAAGAAGAAGAAACGAGCGAGTCGGAATAAGATAGTTGTATTCGTGTGGTGTAATATATGTAATATAGTGTGCTTATGCTTTATGATATATGTAAAAATTGCTTGTATTAATAAGTATTTTTTTTATGAATCTAACTCTTGTCTATTTTACAGTATAAAAACACAAAATGGATAGACAACCCAATATTTTAAGAGACCTACCCGGAGACATGATTGATGAAATCTTGTCTAGAGTCGGTCAGAATTCTTCGGCACAACTATTTAAGGCGAGATCAGTTTGTAAGACATTCGAAGAACGTTCCAAGAATGCCTTGGTTTATAAAAGGCTTTCGTTCGAAAGATGGGGGATATCACATTGGGAAATCCATAAGTTACGATGTGTTTACTTTGACGCATATATTGCGGGGAACCCAAATGCTATTTTACGCAACGGGTTAAGAAATTATTTTGACTCAGTATATCCGAATATAGGACTTCGTGATTTAGAAAAAGCGGCTAACATGCAACATAAAGAAGCATGTTATGCTTACGGGTTAGTAATGTTCGCTTCTCACCAAAGTGAGAACAAGAACATCAGGCTACAACTATTAAACAAAACGTTCCCACAAGTGACGGAGTCGGTAATTGGGGTAAGAAATGAGGTTTTTAGATTGTTACGGGACTGTTGGACATTACGTAACCCTCGTCCCTTTGACGACGTTACAACACACTGTCTTATCAACGTCCATAACGGTTATGTTCCACAAGACCAAGGATGGGAAGTAGTCCTAGTAAAACCAGAATGCATGACTTGTTTCTGGAAGTATGAATTACGTGTCTTTATTGCCTTTGCTGAACGACTTGTGTACTAGCTAGAATTATCTTCACAACCATCTTGTATTAAATTTATTGTGTGCTATATTTCATGCTATATGTAAAATAAGCGGTATTGTAAGTTTGTAAAATATTGTGTAAAAGTTTGAACGCGAAATATTATTATAATCAGTTTTTCATATAGAATTGTAGTAGTTGAATTGTATATTAGCTACTAAGTATGAACTTAACGGGTAGGTACTACCCGAATTTAAACTTATAAAACGCTAATATGAAGAAAAAGCTTTTATAAATGAGTTCATATTATGCTACGAAATACTATTAACTACTCTTAATATTCTGTATGATTAACTTGTTCCATTTGACTATTTTGAAGGCAATGGCACCGACTACTCGACACACCGTGAATATGAATGAAGAGGAATTCCGTACTTTTCTAGCTTCAAACATAGCCGCAGTACAGGCTGCGCTACATACCAACAATAACCTTGGATCTAGCAGTACAGGAAATCGTGTAGGATGCACCTACAAAGAATTCACTGCCTGCAAACCTTTGGAATTTGATGGAACCGAAGGACCGATCGGATTGAAACGGTGAACCGAGAAGGTCGAATCGGTGTTTGCCATAAGTAAGTGTACTGAAGAGGACAAAGTGAAGTACACTACGCATACCTTCACAGGTTCTGCGTTAACATGGTGGAATACCTATCTAGAGCAAGTGGGACAAGACGATGCGTACGCACTACCGTGGTCAGCATTCAAGCACTTGATGAACGAGAAGTACCGTCCCAGAACCGAGGTCAATAAGCTCAAGACAGAACTTAGAGGGTTACGAACCCAAGGATTTGATATTACCACGTACGAAAGACGATTCACAGAATTGTGCCTATTGTGTCCGGGAGCATTCGAAGATGAGGAAGAGAAGATCGACGCATTTGTGAAAGGATTACTGGAAAGAATCCAAGAAGATATAAGTTCACACGAGCCCGCCTCCATACAACAGGCATGTAGAATGGCTCACAAACTAGTGAACCAGATTGAAGAAAGAATTAAAGAACAGACTGCTGAAGAGGCCAATGTGAAGCAAGTCAAAAGAAAGTGGGAGGAAAACGGTGATAAGAATCACCAATACAACAACAACAGCAATTACAACAATAATCGCAACAATTATCCCAACAATCGCAACATCAATCGCAACTACAACAAACGGCCCAACAACAACAACAACAACAACAACAACAACAACAACAACAACAACTACAACAATCATCCCAACAACAATAATAACCGCAACAACAACAACAATCAGAAGCAGCTATGCCAAAGGTGTGAAAAGTATCACTCGGGGTTCTGCACCAAATTTTGCAACAAGTGTAAAAGAAAAGGTCATAGCGCGGCGAAGTGTGAGGTCTACGGACCAGGGGTTAATAGAACGAAAGGAACAAATGGTGTCGGAACGAGTAATGGCGGAGCAAGTAGTGTCGGAGCAAGTTATGCCAATGTAGTTTGTTATAAATGTGGAAAACCAGGCCACATTATTAGAAATTGCCCGAACCAGGAGAACATGAATGGACAAGGCCGCAGAAGAGTTTTCAATATTAATGCGGCAGAGGCACAAGGAGACCCGGAGCTTGTTACGGGTACGTTTCTTATTGACAATAAATCTGCTTACGTTTTATTTGATTCGGGTGCGGATAGAAGCTATATGAGTAGAGATTTTTGTGCTAAATTAAGTTGTCCACTGATGCCTTTGGATATTAAATTTTTACTCGAATTAGCAAATGGTAAATTAATTTCAGCAGATAATATATGTCGGAATCGAGAAATTAAACTGGTTAGCGAAACATTTAAGATTGATTTGATACCAGTAGAGTTAGGGAGTTTTGATGTGATAATCGGTATGGACTGGTTGAAAGAAGTGAAAGCAGAGATCGTTTGTTACAAAAATGCAATTCGCATTATACGAGAAAAAGGAAAACCCTTAATGGTGTACGGAGAAAAGGGCAACACGAAGCTACATCTTATTAGTAATTTGAAGGCACAAAAACTAATAAGAAAAGGTTGCTATGCTGTTCTAGCACACGTCGAGAAAGTACAAACTGAAGAAAAGAGCATCAATGATGTTCCCATTGCAAAAGAATTTCCTGATGTATTTCCGAAAGAATTACCGGGATTACCCCCACATCGATCCGTTGAATTTCAAATAGATCTTGTACCAGGAGCTGCACCAATAGCACGTGCTCCTTACAGACTCGCACCCAGCGAGATGAAAGAACTACAAAGCCAATTACAAGAACTTTTAGAGCGTGGTTTCATTCGACCAAGTACATCACCGTGGGGAGCTCCTGTTTTGTTTGTCAAGAAGAAAGATGGTACATTCAGGTTGTGTATCGACTACCGAGAGTTGAACAAACTTACCATCAAGAACCGCTACCCACTACCGAGAATCGACGACTTATTTGATCAACTAAAAGGCTCGTCTGTTTATTCAAAGATTGACTTACGTTCCGGGTATCATCAAATGCGGGTGAAAGAAGATGATATTCCAAAGACTGCTTTCAGAACACGTTATGGTCATTACGAGTTTATGGTCATGCCGTTTGGTTTAACTAATGCACCAGCTGTGTTCATGGACCTTATGAACCGAGTGTGTGGACCATACCTTGACAAGTTTGTCATTGTTTTCATTGATGACATGCTTATTTACTCAAAGAATGACCAAGAACACGGTGAACATTTGAGAAAGGTGTTAGAAGTATTGAGGAAGGAAGAATTGTACGCTAAGTTTTCAAAGTGTGCATTTTGGTTGGAAGAAGTTCAATTCCTCGGTCACATAGTGAACAAAGAAGGTATTAAGGTGGATCCGGCAAAGATAGAAACTGTTGAAAAGTGGGAAACCCCGAAAACTCCGAAACAGATACGCCAGTTTTTAGGACTAGCTGGTTACTACAGAAGGTTCATCCAAGACTTTTCCAGAATAGCAAAACCCTTGACTGCATTAACGCATAAAGGGAAGAAATTTGAATGGAAGGATGAACAAGAGAAAGCGTTTCAGTTATTGAAGAAAAAGCTAACTACGGCACTTATATTGTCATTGCCTGAAGGGAATGATGATTTTGTGATTTATTGTGACGCATCAAAGCAAGGTCTCGATTGTGTATTAATGCAACGAACGAAGGTGATTGCTTATGCCTCTATACAATTGAAGATTCACGAGCAAAATTATACGACGCATGATTTGGAATTAGGCGCGGTTGTTTTTGCATTAAAGACTTGGAGGCACTACTTATATGGGGTCAAAAGTATTATATATACCGACCACAAAAGTCTTCAACACATATTTAATCAGAAACAACTGAATATGAGGCAGCGTAGGTGGATTGAATTATTGAATGATTACGACTTTGAGATTCGTTACCACCCGGGGAAGGCAAATGTGGTAGCCAATGCCTTGAGCAGGAAGGACAGAGAACCCATTCGAGTAAAATCTATGAATATAATGATTCATAATAACCTTACTACTCAAATAAAGGAGGCGCAACAAGGAGTTTTAAAAAAGGGAAATTTAAAGGATGAAATACCCAAAGGATCGGAGAAGCATCTTAATATTCGGGAAGACGGAACCCGGTATAGGGCTGAAAGGATTTGGGCACCAAAATTTGGAGATATGAGAGAAATGGTACTTAGAGAAGCTCATAAAACCAGATACTCAATACATCCTGGAACGGGGAAGATGTACAAGGATCTCAGGAAATATTTTTGGTGGCCGGGTATGAAAGCCGATGTTGCTAAATACGTAGGAGAATGTTTGATGTGTTCTAAGGTCAAAGCTGAGCATCAGAAACCATCAGGTCTACTTCAACAACCCGAAATCTCGTAATGGAAATGGGAAAACATTACCATGGATTTCATCACTAAATTGCCAAGGACTGCAAGTGGTTTTGATACTATTTGGGTAATAGTTGATCATCTCACCAAATCCGCACACTTCCTACCAATAAGAGAAGATGACAAGATGGAGAAGTTAGCACGACTGTATTTGAAGGAAGTTGTCTCCAGACATGGAATACCAATCTCTATTATCTCTGATCGGGATGGCAGATTTATTTCAAGATTCTGCCAGACATTACAGCAAGCATTAGGAACTCGTCAAGACATGAGTACTGCCTATCATCCACAAACTGATGGGCAGAGTGAAAGGACGATACAAACGCTTGAAGACATGCTACTAGCATGTGTTATTGATTTCGGAAACAGTTGGGATCGACATCTACCGTTAGCAGAATTTTCCTACAACAACAGCTACCATTCAAGCATTGAGATGGCGCCGTTTGAAGCACTTTATGGTAGAAAGTGCAGGTCTCCGATTTGTTGGAGTGAAGTGGGGGATAGACAGATTACGGGTCTGAAGATTATACAAGAAACTACCGAGAAGATCATCCAAATTCAACAACGGTTGAAAACCGCCCAAAGTCGACAAAAGAGCTACGTTGACATTAAAAGAAAAGATATAGAATTTGAAATTGGAGAGATGGTCATGCTTAAAGTTGCACCTTGGAAAGGCGTTGTTCGATTTGGTAAACGAGGGAAATTAAATCCAAGGTATATTGGACCATTCAAGATTATTGATCGTGTCGGACCAGTAGCTTACCGACTTGAGTTACCTCAACAACTCGCGGCTGTACATAACACTTTCCACGTCTCGAATTTGAAGAAATGTTTTGCTAAAGAAGATCTCACTATTCCGTTAGATGAAATCTAAATCAACGAAAAACTCCAATTCATCGAAGAACCCGTCGAAATAATGGATCGTGAGGTTAAAAGACTTAAGCAAAACAAGATACCAATTGTTAAGGTTCGATGGAATGCTCGTAGAGGACCCGAGTTCACCTGGGAGTGTGAAGATCAGATGAAGAAGAAATACCCGCATCTATTTCTAGAAGATTCGTCAACACCTTCAACAGCTTAAAATTTCGGGACGAAATTTATTTAACGGGTAGGTACTGTAGTGACCCGAACTTTTCCATGTTTATATATATATTAATTGAGATTGATATTTACATGATTAAATGTTTCCAACATGTTAAGCAATTAAACTTGTTAAGACTTGATTAATTGAAATATGTTTCATATAGACAATTGACCACCCAAGTTGACCGGCGATTCACGAACGTTAAAACTTGTAAAAATGACATGACGATATATATATGGATATACATATGGTTAACATGAGATTATGATAAGTAAGTATCTCCATAAGTATATTAACAATGAGTTACATACATATAAACAAGACTACTAACTTAAGGATTTCGAAACGAGACATATATGTAACGATTATCGTTGTAACGACATTTAAATGAATATATATCATATTAAGATATATTAATATATCATAATATCATGATAATATAATAATTTAAAATCTCATTTGATATTATAAACATTGGGTTAACAACATTTAACAAGATCGTTAACCTAAAGGTTTCAAAACAACACTTACATGTAACGACTAACAATGACTTAACGACTCAGTTAAAATGTATATACATGTAGTGTTTTAATATGTATTTATACATTTTTGAAAGACTTCAATACAATTATCAAAATACTTCTACTTAACAAAAATGCTTACAATTACATCCTCGTTCAGTTTCATCAACAATTCTACTCGTATGCACCCGTATTCGTACTCGTACAATACACAGCTTTTAGATGTATGTACTATTGGTATATACACTCCAATGATCAGCTCTTAGCAGCCCATGTGAGTCACCTAACACATGTGGGAACCATCATTTGGCAACTAGCATGAAATATCTCATAAAATTACAAAAATATGAGTAATCATTCATGACTTATTTACATGAAAACAAAATTACATATCCTTTATATCTAATCCATACACCAACGACCAAAAACACCTACAAACACTTTCATTCTTCAATTTTCTTCATCTAATTTATCTCTCTCAAGTTCTATCTTCAAGTTCTAAGTGTTCTTCATATATTTTACAAGTTCTAGTTACATAAAATCAAGAATACTTTCAAGTTTGCTAGCTCACTTCCAATCTTGTAAGGTGATCATCCAACCTCAAGAAATCTTTGTTTCTTACAGTAGGTTATCATTCTTATACAAGGTAATAATTATATTCAAACTTTGGTTCAATTTCTATAACTATAACAATCTTATTTCAAGTGATGATCTTACTTGAACTTGTTTTCGTGTCATGATTCTGCTTCAAGAACTTCGAGCCATCCAAGGATCCGTTGAAGCTAGATCTATTTTTCTCTTTTCCAGTAGGTTTATCCAAGGAACTTAAGGTAGTAATGATGTTCATAACATCATTCAATTCATACATATAAAGCTATCTTATTCGAAGGTTTAAACTTGTAATCACTAGAACATAGTTTAGTTAATTCTAAACTTGTTCGCAAACAAAAGTTAATCCTTCTAACTTGACTTTTAAAATCAACTAAACACATGTTCTATATCTATATGATATGCTAACTTAATGATTTAAAACCTGGAAACGCGAAAAACACCGTAAAACCGGATTTACGCCGTCGTAGTAACACCGCGGGCTGTTTTGGGTTAGTTAATTAAAAACTATGATAAACTTTGATTTAAAAGTTGTTATTCTGAGAAAATGATTTTTATTATGAACATGAAACTATATCCAAAAATTATGGTTAAACTCAAAGTGGAAGTATGTTTTCTAAAATGGTCATCTAGACGTCGTTCTTTCGACTGAAATGACTACCTTTACAAAAACGACTTGTAACTTATTTTTCTGACAATAAACCTATACTTTTTCTGTTTAGATTCATAAAATAGAGTTCAATATGAAACCATAGCAATTTGATTCACTCAAAACGGATTTAAAATGAAGAAGTTATGGGTAAAACAAGATTGGATAATTTTTCTCATTTTAGCTACGTGAAAATTGGTAACAAATCTATTCCAACCATAACTTAATCAACTTGTATTGTATATTATGTAATCTTGAGATACCATAGACACGTATACAATGTTTCGACCTATCATGTCGACACATCTATATATATTTCGGAACAACCATAGACACTCTATATGTGAATGTTGGAGTTAGCTATACAGGGTTGAGGTTGATTCCAAACTATATATAGTTTGAGTTGTGATCAATACTGAGATACGTATACACTGGGTCGTGGATTGATTCAAGATAATATTTATCGATTTATTTCTGTACATCTAACTGTGGACAACTATTTGTTGGTTACTAACGAGGACAGCTGACTTAATAAACTTAAAACATCAAAATATATTAAAAGTGTTGTAAATATATTTTGAACATACTTTGATATATATGTATATATTGTTATAGGTTCGTGAATCAACTAGTGGCTAAGTCTTACTTCCCGATGAAGTAAAAATCTGTGAAAGTGAGTTATAGTCCCACTTTTAAAATCTAATATTTTTGGGATGAGAATACATGCAGGTTTTATAAATGATTTACAAAATAGACACAAGTACGTGAAACTACATTCTATGGTTGAATTATCGAAATTGAATATGCCCCTTTTTATTAAGTCTGGTAATCTAAGAATTAGGGAACAGACACCCTAATTGACGCGAATCCTAAAGATAGATCTATTGGGCCTAACAAACCCCATCTAAAGTACTGGATGCTTTAGTACTTCGAAATTTATATCATATCCGAAGGGTGTCCCGGAATGATGGGGATATTCTTATATATGCATCTTGTTAATGTCGGTTACCAGGTGTTCACCATATGAATGATTTTTATCTCTATGTATGGGATGTGTATTGAAATATGAAATCTTGTGGTCTATTGTTACGATTTGATATATATAGGTTAAACCTATAACTCACCAACATTTTTGTTGACGTTTAAAGCATGTTTATTCTCAGGTGAATACTAAGAGCTTCCGCTATTGCATACTAAAATAAGGACAAGATTTGGAGTCCATGTTTGTATGATATTGTGTAAAAACTGCATTCAATAAACTGATTTCGATGTAACATATTTGTATTGTAAACCATTATGTAATGGTCGTGTGTAAACAGGATATTTTAGATTATCATTATTTGATAATCTACGTAAAGCTTTTTAAACCTTTATTTATGAAATAAAGGTTATGGTTTGTTTTAAAAATGAATGCAGTCTTTGAAAAACGTCTCATATAGAGGTCAAAACCTCGCAACGAAATCAATTAATATGGAACGTTTTTAATCAATAAGAACGGGACATTTCATTTAATTAATAGGAAGTGCTGACTAAAAATTAGCATTCGGTCAACATTTTGTTAAAGCAAAGTTTACACTTGATTACCGTGGGGACCTACTTGAATGAGAGTTGATATTGTATGAAGTGTTAGCTAAAAGAACCTGGGTGAATGGAATACTTAGCCTTATGGACTTCATCCAAAACTAGTTCTTGGAAAATTTCTGAGTAGTGGTGATTTTTATAGAATCGACATGTACTTCTTCACTATTAACTACATGTCCAAGGAATTGTACGATTCTTAGCCAAAGTTCACACTTGGAAAACTTGGCATACATTTGTTCGTTCTTTAAGAGCTCTAGAATAAATCGCAGAGGTTGCTCGTACTCTTTCTTGCTCTTGGAATAGATTAAGATGTCATCAATGAAGACTATCACGAATTTATCAAGATAGAGTTTGCATGCAGGGTTCATAAGATCCATGAATACAGCAGGAGCATTGGTTAAACCAAAGGACATGACAAGAAACTTATAGTGTCTATAACGAGTTAGGAAAGTAGTCTTCGAAACATTGGTTTCCTTGACTCTCAATTAATGATAACCCGACCTAAGATCAAGTTTCGAATAGATACTTGACCCTTGCAGTTGGTCAAACAGGTCATCAATAAGCGGGATTCTTGATGGTTAGCTTGTTGAGTTCTCGGCAATTAATACGCATTGACCTTTCTTAATAAAAATAATGGGTGCTCCTCACCGAGGCAAGCTAAGACGAATGAAACCTTTCTCCAAAAGCTCTTGGAGTTGGCTGGATGACTCCTTCATTTCGGGTGGAGCTACTCAGTATGATATCTATGCAATAGGTATAGCACCGGGCGTGGATAATTGATAAATAGAAGATATATAATATCTAGGGTTGATATTTTTAGTTGACAATATAGATATAAGGAGTATGTAATGGTACACAGTGGTCCTAAGGTTGATCAAATCTTATTCCCATCATGATCCATTAGGATTTCTGTATGACTTATCATAATATAATGACGTTGATCAAGTGTCATTATATTATTCTAAATCATACTTTTATCACTCCATAAGGTTACTACTATGTCATCTAGTCAATATGCATCTTCATCGAGGTGAAGGATTCAATGGAAAATGAAAGAAAAGAAAATAACATCATTCATTAAAAGAAAATAACTAGAGTATTACAGAAACTTTAACGAAATCTTTCAAACTATAGAAGTACTAAACGGTAACACAAAGAATACTATGAAAATTTAATTGACTCTTGTAGTTGTCAAAAACTCTTCATTGTGCCTCTTCATTCTTCTTCTTATCCAAGCATTGATTTTTGAAATGTCCTACCCTTCCGCAGTTATAGCAAGTAAGAACGGTTGCATTTGCCTTTGTGGCTGGAGTTTTGGCTGATGGAGTAACAACTCTACAATTCTTGGCTACATGACCTACCTTCTTGCACTTGGTGCACTTGGTCTTACACCATCCTTTATGACGTCTCTCACATCTTCCGCAGTAAGGACATTTTCCCTTATACAACTTGTTAGATTTTCCCTTAGAAAGTTTGTTGGATTTGCTTTTAGACTTTTCTCGTTCCATCCCTTTTCCCTTTCTTTTTGCACCTTCTTTCTTCTTGTGTTTATCGATGAAATAGCTTGCCATGCAAGCAGCTTCTTGTATGGTGCCCGGGTTCTCCAAGATAACATCTCTCCAGACTTCATCAGGTAATCCCTTGATGTAGCATTGGATCCCTAGATATTTGGGAGTAGCCATGAGAGCAAACTCTCGAAATCGGTTGGTGTAGCTCATGAGATCAGCATTCACCATTTCTATATTACTGAGCCCAGGTCTTTCAGTACTGTTGTATGTAAGGGGCAGGTAGTTTATGAAACTTTGATGAGAACGATTAGTCGAAAGGTTTCGCGGTACGCCATTGTTGCCATTGCCTTGAACAGAGGACTCAGACTTGAATTCTTCCTCAACTCCTTCTTCTTCAATCATCTCCTCCATAAACTCTTCCTCCTTGTCATCCCCATCATAGTTATCATTAGTGTGGAATTCTTCCAAATGAGGGTAGTGTGGTGGACTAGCAGGGACATAATTTGGGTGAGTTGGTGAAAAGGGCAGGGAAACGGGTACATAAGTCGGTGTATGGACAGATCTTTCGGAGTAGGATCCATCCGACTCGTTGTCGGAGATGATGATCGGGCTATTGCAAGACATCCTAGAAGACACGAAAGAACTAAGTTAGGCGAGTTCTAAGGAGGACGCAAAAGCACGAATTAAAATGTAAGGATAAAATGCACTAGGCACTAAAACAGGAAAGGTTATAGTCCTATAGATTGCTAAGGCACCTAACTAACACATAAGGCACACATAAATGTTATCCTGGTTCTCTATGACAACCTGGCTCTGATACCACTCTGTCATACCCCCAAATAGGGCCGAGGAAGATATGACATCATAATATCACAACACAAGTATGTATAAACGAGAACGACTCTATATGAGACGTTTTAATTGATTACCAATGTATTAAAGCAGCGAAAAGTGTTATGTCATTACAATAAATGTTTAAATGCAATAATATGTATGTATAAATGCGGACTCCAATAGCAGCAAGGTCCAAATAGCAAATAATCTTTAGCAATCTTCACCTGAGACAAAACATGCTTAAAGTGTCAACCAAAAAGGTTAAGTGAACAACATAGGTTTAATAATTATAACAAGTTTTTAGACCACAAGATTTAGTTAGGGTTGACTGATATTAAAATCAATCAATAGAATGAAGTGTGTTTATTAATATAATGAATATATTAACAGTGACCGATGAAGTTTGTTTATTAATATAATGAATATATTAACAGTGACCGATAAAGTTTGTTTATTAATATAACGAATATATTAACAGTGACCGATAAAGTTTGTTTATTAATATAACGAATATATTAACAGTGACCGATAAAGTTTGTTTATTAATATAATGAATTTATTAACAGTGACCGATAAAGTTTGTTTATTAATATAATGAATATATTAACAGTGACCGATAAAGTTTGTTTATTAATATAACGAATATATTAACAGTGACCGTTATTGTCAACAGACAAAGTATGTTTACTAATATAACGAATTATATTAGCAGTGACCGTTATTGTCAACAGACAAAGTATGTTTACTAATATAACGAATTATATTAGCAGTGACCGTTATTGTTGACAAACAACATGTATATAGTTAACATTTGAGTACTTGTGTCTAATCATAAAAACAGTTTAAAAATAAGCATGTGTCTCACCCCAAAGTTTATAAAATAGTTAAGAAATAGTAAAAAGAGGGGCTATGAAGTTCACCTTAACAGCAGATAGATATTCCACGCAAGATATATGATCGGAGTGTATAATCAGGGATCTCAACCTAGAGATATAATGTTCGATTAGGTAATGTCTAATAGACATAAAGTTTGTTTATTAATATAGTAAACTATATTTCGAGAAAGTTATATTCATATGAGTGATAATATAATTAGTGTTTATTAAGTGTTACTATATATTTTAGTGTACATGTTATACTAATAATAGTATTATTAGTTACATTAATGATTCAATTGTTGAGTAAGTTATCCTTATGTGTTACATATATAATTTTATCTATGTGATACAATACATTACATATATACTCTTTATTCATTATACATGTATTTATTTTTAACTATATGATACATATGTGTTAGTAAGTGTAGGTGTTACATATATAGTAGTGTAAGATGGTACATAAACATATACTTGTTACTTCTTGTTATAATTAGGTTTACTAACTTATATATCTTACATAATGAACATTCATACATACATACATACGTACATATACATATACATATACACATACATCTACACGTATGCATATATTTACATATACATACACATATACATACAGTGTATACATGCACATACATATGTTTGCTTGCATGCATGCACGTACACCATGATCCTAACTATGTTACTAATTACAAAATCATAACTTTTAACATAATCTTAACCTAATCCATACATAAAATCATATCTTTCTTCCTCAACCTCTATCATAACCTTTATTATCTTTTAATTACATAAAATAAGAACTTTTTAAAATATCAACTAATAATCTTATTAGCCATAATCTATTCGTATACATAATCTTTATCTATTTTTACTAACTAATTAATATCTTTTCACATAAAATCATAACTTTATTCATACTTTTAACCATTTAATTTTCTAGCCTATATTTATTCATAATCACAATCATACAACTATTATTATTAACTAGTTTAATAATCAAAACCCTAATCTTTCATTATAATCTTTAAAGCTTTTGCCATTTAATTATATAACAAAATCAAATCTTCTATTACCAATAACCATAATACTTTTAATTTAACAAACTTATTAATCATCATCAAAATCTTTCTTTCTTCATACTCATTATCTTTATTCTTACAAGATTCATGATCTTAATCTTTTATCTTATGCATTATACTTATTCATTCACATTAATAATTCATTAATAATACTTGATCATACTTATTCTTAACCCTAAACTTCTTTTATCAATCTTAATTCATAATCTTTTAATCTTAACATTACCCATCACAATTATCATAATCTTCTTTACACATAAAATCATACTACATATTGATAACTAGTTATAATACTTACAACTATAACTTAATAAATTTAATGTAGGAATGGACTAGGGTGTAAAGACTACCTTAACAAGATTGAAGACCAAGGACGATGATGATACGCGAAAAAGAAAACAGGCTGCAGCAGCACAGCAATATACGACCCAAAAGGGTTGTTTGGGTCTGAATTAGTTCAACAGAACCACAGCAGGTTAGCAGCAAAACACAACCCAAATCGTAGGGTTTCTTGGGCTGTTTGTCACGCAGAACCAGCAAATACAGCAACAACTATGAAGCAACAATGAGTTATTTGTGGTGTTGATTTACAGCAGATCAGAGAACCAACACAGCAAAAAAAAACGTGTAGAAACAGGAGGTTGTAACAGCAGGTTTAAGGTGGTTTGGAAGCTGGGTTTGATGGAGATTTTAGTCGACTATGATAGGGGTTTGGAAGGTATTTCAGTCGATAAAGAGGAGGGAGAACTGCAGGTTTTTAGTCGACTCAAAAGGGCTGTGCAGGTAGCTATTTAATCGACTAAACTTTAGAGGGAAAGCAGGAAAAAAATAGTCGACTAACTCAGGTTTATCTTGTGATGTGATCATGAAGAATGTTTGATGCCTTATATAGTTGTGTGGGTTTCCTAATCTCCTTCAAATTACTTGGAGATCAAGGACACTAATTGTAGTTTAACTAGGATTTGTAAAAGCTAAAAAATCGAGTTTTTATCCCCTAAAATCTATACAGCCGATTCATGTGTGCATTATGTTTATTTATTTTTTTTCTTTTACGGTTTTTACTTATTTATTTATGTAATTTATATTTTTTTATTATTATTAATATTATTAATATTAAGGTTACATTTATTTTATTTACATTTTATTTATTTATTTGTCCCCAACTTTTATTAATTTTTATTTAGTTCCAATTAGTTTACATAAATTCATATTTGTTTAAATCTTATAAATATTGTCACATTTTAATTTATGACATATTATTTATATTATTTATTTAGTAGTAGGGTTAGGTTTTAATATTCAATATTAAATGCTATTAGGGTTTCGTATTTAATGTATAGGGTTTGGTTTAGGGTTTTAAATATTATTAGAGTTTTAACAATACACGCGATCATTTACTGGAAGTATAAAAGTTCATTTGTCGTAATGGATAACAACCCTAATGATGATGCACAGAATATGACTTTGAAACCCTAAGGATAACTTGGTAAATTCATAAGGGAAAAGTGAGGGTTGTTATAACAGAATTCCGATCCAAGATATTAAATTATCAATACTGAAGCTCTGATACCAGTTGTTGGTCCCTTGATTAATAACAGGAGTATTAGAGAGGGGGTGAATACAATTTCTTTTAATTAACTAACCAATTAAACACGGTTTAGTATTCAAGCATGTAATGTAAATAGAGTCAAAGGTAATTTTTTAAGTGTTATTCTTTATTGATTAAATCACAAAGAATTTCAACTATCCTTGGCGGAATGATAGTTGGTTGATACAGATTTACCTAAGTATAGCTATGAGGATAAACTTAAAACTATTACATATTTTGGACTCTAAAAAAATAAACCCACACCACTAGTTGTTACAATAGTGGATACAATAATTTATAGTAGTCCTATTAACCGTGTAATGGTTCTATTAACTACAGGTACATAGGATGTCTGTACTTGTGGGGACAACTGCATCAGAGAGCGTGCTCTCCTCTTTCCTCTTTGGTAGCTATTTGCGGGAACACCCCAATTTGGTTTGGCACCACTATTCATTTAAACAAATAGAATATTGTGTTCCCTAGGCATTGATAAAGTATAGCACATGTCTGCACATGCGTTAAACTTCTGCATTCTTACGTGGTCTTGTAAGGTCACTTGTCAGCCGTCGACGTGTCCTTTCCTGTTCAACTTTGTCTTTGACTTCTGTTGAATAGTATAATTGATGTAGACCACTCGGGAAACCACCATGCTTGTAATGGAGCATGGCTGTCTTGTGTTGTATGCTGCTTACCAGGTTTACTGGTTCTTCTTATGCTGAGTCACTTGATATTCTTGAATTGCTGAGTACTCATCCTGTGCTGATTCAAAGAATACACTCTACCTTGTGCTGATAGACTAGGCAGCATACTAAAGACTTCACACAGTAATATTTGCTGTCTATACATAAACAAACTTGTGTTGGCCGCACATAACATTTTAGTGTAAATAAATTACAGTTTTGTCATAATTAAATCCTTAATTATTTTGGGGACTCAACAGGTTACTTCTGGCCACACATGTACCGAGATGCATATGACCTGATCGTAAATTGCGAGGCATGCCAGATACACGCTCCCGTCAACAGATCCCCTCGTCGAAACATGATTCCCATACACGACGCTTGGCCGTTTTACAAATGGGGGATCAACATTGTCAGCCCATTCCCACGAGGTGTCGACAATGTTAAATTTTTAGTAGTCACAATCGACTACTTTACTAAATGGGTTGAGGCGAGACCGTTAAGCATGATTACTGGAAGAAAAGTCTTGACCTTTATATGGGAGGACATTGTTTGTCGTTTCGGCTTACCACGAGAGATAGTTAGCGACAACGGCACGCAGTTCGCACACAATCCATTTAAAGACTGGTGTGCAGACATGGGCATTCAACAGTCATTCACTTCTGTGGACTATCCGCAAGCCAACGGACAAGTAGAGGTCACTAACAGGGACATCGTTCCTGGCATAAAAGCAAGACTGGGCAAACACCAACAAGGATGGGTGGACGAACTACAACATGTACTATAGGCACATCGAACAACACCGAAAGATAGTACGAATGAAACACCTTTCAGTCTAGTGTACGGAACTGAAGCGGTTATACCGGCCGAAGTGCTTGTCCCAACTGACCGAATAATAGCATTCAATGCACAACAAAATGATGACGCATTACGAGAAAATTTAGATGCTCTAAAAGAACGTCGGACAATAGCACATATCCGGCAAGCCGAGAAGAAACAACAAATCGCAAACCACTATGACAAAAAAGTCAAGCCACTGGACTTTCAGTTAAACGATTTGGTGTTACGCAGCAATGAGGCCAGCCGACAGCAAGACGTCAGAAAATTAGGCCCCAGATGGGAGGGACCCTACATGGTTGTCGGAATAACTAAGTATGGTGCATACCACCTGGAGACACCAGATGGGGTTCTGATACAACGCCCTTGGCATGCCTTCCATTTGAAGAAATATCAGTGTAACTTATCTGCGACCGGGAGGACTGATCACCCATTCGGATTGCAGAAATGCAAAGCACCTATGTACTCAAATAATTTCTATGTATAAGTCATCAATAAAATTTTATTTTATATACTTATGCACTGTAACGACTCTGAATATGACACAAGTAAAATCGAAAGTCTTTAGACATATTTCAGACCTACCGCCAGAAGAAATGCTTTCTAGCTTTCGTTGGTAGGAGGACACCCCTCGAAGAACCTTAACGGATAACAAGGACGTTCGACCATATCATTGGTGGTCCGCTTCTACCGTATAAACAACTCGACCACACTCACGCATAGTCTAGATATCTACGTTTTTGTCATGAAAACATATGCAACTCACAGCAAAGTAAACTAGTGTATACACAACATACAACAAAATACAGAACTCAAATTAATCATACAAAAGACAATCGAGTGCATATATCTACGGTTGGTAATTTACAGTATCCTCAACGGATGAGTTCTCGTCCCTACAGATTTTGTCTAGTTCTTCAAAACTAATCCGGCCGAGAGCCTCATTTGCTCGATGATAATCCTGCACATAGGTAGCGCTCAAGTCAATCTTCTTCTTTTGGGCCGCGCAACCAGGCGACAAGAAACGCTGCACCGCCTTCAACACCTCAAATGTAGTTAACTTCTTGATGGCCTCAATAAAGGCATTGAACGTCTGATGAACAATAGATGACTTCAGGAGGCGGGAAAAAAGCACAAGAATACCATGCTGAAGACGGGTAAGTTCACCTAATGTGGCCGACACCTTCTTCGATAACTTTTTATTATCATCAGAAAGTAAGGCAACTTTTTCCTGTTCTTGGGTAAGCGCAGCCTTCAGCGACTCCTGTGTTTCCCGGGAAACACGCAGCTCATTCTAGATAGGCTCCAATGCCTCCTTGGCTGACACCAACTCCCTTTCAAGGCGAGCAATCGTGCCCGATAATTCCGCCACCCGACGGTTATCATTCTCAAACAGTACACAATGCTTGTGAATGCGACGAGCATCAGCCTTGCTCCGGTTCAGTTCATCCGCCGCAAGATGCTGAGCAAACACGGCGAATTGAGAACGCAAGTGTTGTGCCTGGGCGGTGGAAAGAGTGGCCAGTGCCTCTTTCAGAGCCGGAGAAGTAATAAAGTCAAGATATTCTCTATAAACCGGGTAGTCTGAGGCATCACAGCAGAGAAGATCACGGAATGGCCCGATATTACAATCGGGCAGAACGTAAACATTCTGCCCAGCATTTGTCGTCAACCGGGGGTGAGCATCCGAGGCCTCCACAGTGTGTTCTTTTCCGGGACGATGCCCTTGAGCCGACTCTCTTTCAGTAGCTGACCCCTCAGTCACCCGATTCTCCCTAGCAACCGGTTCAAGTTCCTCCCGGGGAGCAGCTCCCTCCAACAACTGAACCATGCGGACAGACGCCTGTGCCCCCGCAAGGGTTACACCAGTGTTACCTACGCATAACATGAAACAAAACAATATAATCAGTGCAAGATACTGTTAAGAAAGTTAAAGCAAATACGGGACTAACATGTACCTTCAGCTGCCGCAGCCGGCTCAATCTGATGCCGGGTACGACGGATCAGCCCACCCTCCGAAGAGCCACCATTAGAAGATTCTAAATCTTTAGGAGGTAACGTCCTGCAATGGCTGGAGGATGCCAGTGTCGTCCCTTCAACCACTTTATCGGTGAAAACCTTGCCATCCAGGCTCACCGCCCTCAGAACCTCCGACACGTTCAACACTGCACAAATCGTCACCTTATAAATCATGGTTACATAAAAAAGGGGATGGAAAACGTCAAACGGTCAAATACCTCTCCCGCCTCTCCGATCGACAGGAATCCTATCAGAATGAGTCCAGTTGCTGCTAACATTAGCCATTACCAACACCTGCTCCTCATAAAACCGTTGAGGAATCCTTAGGCCCCTCAATTGGTTAACCATCGATTCACCTAGCTCAGAAAGCTGCCTCGGCGAATGAACAGTCACCGACCCAAACAAATAGGACTGTGCGTTCTTCAACGGAAAGTCAGAACACTTGGCAAAAACAAATGATTGCACCCAATTATCTGCAATCGCCGGTGCCTCCCCAAGGAAATCGATTTCATCAGTAAACGTGTACCACCCTTTGTGATAGGAAGATAATCAAAAAATGCTTCTGAAGATATTCAAGCTCAAGCTCATGCCTAAACCATTAAAGTACATTTCAAACAGCACGATCGCGCGAACCCCATTCGGATGCAAGCGAGTAACGCTAAGGCCATAGAAATTTAAAACCTTCATGAAGAAGCGAGTAAATGGGTATCTCAAATTTGAGACCTCAAAGGGTCTCAAATAGACAGTGCAATGATTGGGCGGGGGCCCACAAGCGCGCTGCTGTAACCTTGGAATAACTAAACCCAAACCTCGCAGCTGAGGACAAATATAACAAACCCTATCAAGGTATGCTTCATCAACGCTGCTAGGCGCACGTAACATGTCATGAAGAAATGTTAGGTCTGGGGGCCATACTGCAAAAAGATGAAAGAAATACGATCCAAATCAAGGAAAATAAGAAAATCGGTTCTCTCTATTTTGTAAAGCGAATACTATCGAAGGTAGAAAGAATCGAATAAAGAAAAATGCTCCTTTATATAGGAAAAAGTCCTACGTGGGTCCCATAAAACTCGAAAAGGTGCGTTGGAACACGAGATGACCTATGATTAAGACAGCATGCAACACGCATTTATTGCACGTCGAATCATGTGAGCGGGCCATGATAATTTAAGTTTGGCAACGCAGCTGTCCCAGCTGACCTCACCAAACTGGGGGGACTTAATGATACGCATAATGATCCGTCTCAAAAATAGGCAAGCATCTCGGCAAAAAATCTTACCCGGTACCGCGTGTCCCGGAATACGGACTTCGTTTCCTGACGTCCGCCTGACGTCATCCCGAAAACTTTACCATGCCAGAAAAATGGCAAGACCGAGAACCCGGTTGACATACACATAACTGGCATCATACAGCCAGTCGTGATATTCATAACCGTGAAGAAACACTTGGAACAAAGTAGAAAGCAAAACCTTCCCGGCTAGACTGAGAGCACTTTGATGCCTTAACCGTTACTAACTTGCCATCAGTACCGACATGGCATTCCACCCCGACACGAAGATATTCTCCCGGGATAAGCACGTTGTCCCGGAGAAAGTTGTAACGTCCTGACTTTTTCGACTTATATTTTGTGCTCTATACTTTTACGAATCTGCGTATGTGCGCATACTGAGCTAGTTTATGCTCTGGGATCTTTATTCATGATTAATTACTTTTGTTAGTATCTTACAACGTGTTGTTAAGTGCGTAATCACTTAACTTGATCCTCGAATGCTTTTACTATCGCTAGTGTCACTTGTCGTTTAAAACGAGCTATGTACTTTGTACATGTTAAACTTTTGTCATAATTGGAATATTATGACTACGTAATACTGATTGTTATTTTCTAATGAGAATTACTTAGCTTGATGGTTTCTTAATTACGCTTAGTGTTTTACTAATGCACGCCTGTTAGTCTTATTGGACTTTTTACCTTAATGGACTTAGGCCCACCCTACTCTAGCTATTGGACTCTTAAGTTAGCCCAATTTAAATGGATTTATGACCCAATAAGATGTAGGACAAAAACCCATTAAGATGAGCCAACATATTAGCATTTTTGTTAGCCATTACTACACATGTTGCATGAGATCCCAACAACAAGCACCACCTTTAGACCACCACCATTCAAAAAGCAAAAAGTTGTCCCCCTTGTCCTTCCCAAGACCTACGGCCTAACCACGCTCCACCACTAAAAATACAAGCCTTATTCTATCATTTCACACTTGATCTCATTCTCATTTTACACACATTTGCTCTCTAATTTTCTCTCTAGTCTTTCTCACACTAAAATTGTAAGTTCTTGAATTTTCTTCTTCTTCTCTTTTTCTTCTTAACCACGACATCATCATCATCATCATCATCATCATCATCATCAAAGGATCAAGCTTTTTAACTTTTTGATCTTGTTAGATCTTGTAGATTCAAACTTTGATTTGAAATCTTCAAGAACATGGAAGATTCAAGCTTTTTAGCTTTAAATCTTCATTTCTTTATTGGATCTTAGTTTTAAAGCTTAAGATCACTTTATTTTATTAAAAGACCAAAACATGTGTTTATGATCTTCATGTAACTTGTAGATCTAGCTTTTTGCTTTAAGGATCTTCAAGAACATTAAGGATCCAAGCTTTCTAGCTTAGGGTTTCAATATTTTGTTTAAGATCTAAGCTTTTTAGCTTATGGTCTCATTACTTTTACTAGATCTTAGCTTTCTAGCTTATGGTCTCATTAATCTTGTAAAAATCCAAGCTTTCTAGCTTAGGGTTTCTTAATACTTGAGATCTAAGTTATTATTGTAGATCTCACTTACTTGGAACATTTTTATGATTTTTATGGTGATAAAAATCAAGTCTGCATCATCTCATATGATGAAGATGCATAAACTTGTGTCAAAAGGACAAAGGTTGAAGCTTTATTGTGTTTATACAATAAAGAGACAACTTTGATGTTCAAAACTTATAGAAAGTTAGCTTTTACATTTATTTGTGTGGTTATGGTTAAAACTTGGTCATAATGATGCTAAAACATCAAAGAGTTGTACAATTGAGGCTTATACGCATCAAGGATGAGAACCGTGATAAGCATCAAGCACCAAGAAACCCACCGGAGCATTGTTTCTATTTTTTAGGGTCTGATCGGACTCCTGGGACTTCTGGAAAGTTGATTTTCAGATAGTTCGGTTTGATTAGATGACTTTTCGTTTAAGACTCACCTAAATCCGATATACGTTTTAGGATTTATAGCCTTCTGAAAATCACTACGCCTTCGTAACGACGTGCTAAAATTTCTGACCTACTCGCGCTTGAACTGTCGCCACGGTCAAACAACATCGAGATAGGATCTGAAAATTGGAAAGCCATAAGAGGACTCACAAACGGAGCCTTAGCCACTGGCCACGCGTCATTCCAGTTTGTATAGAGGTCGTAGCAGCTGTCCGAAGTCAGCCCTTTGTTTCGATCTCTATTCTTGTTGAAAACTTACTTTATCTTTGACGAATGATGATGATGATGATACTTAAGACTTAACTTATTTACTTTTAAACTTTTGGTTAACAATTTACTGACTTAGTAACCATTAATTTAGGTTGAGAACCTTTTGGATCGACCAACTTACTTGTTTGGATCGACTTGCTACTTGCTTACATTTTCGTATCAATTTTACCGCACATTCACTGTGAGTTATAGCTCCCTTTTTACTTATACTATTTTTGGGACTGAGAATACATGCGCTTTTTATGGTTTACATACTAGACACGAGTACTTAAACTTTATATATGTGTGGGTGACATAACGGCACAAAGATTCCCCTTAGCTCGGTAACGTTTAACTATTGGTTTATGAACCGGTAGACGCGAATCTTAGATACGGATCCATAGGGTTTGACATCCCCACTCGGGCTAGTCGCGCTAGCATTTAACGGGTGTTTAATACTTTGAGAACATACGCACTCGCCAAGTGTACTTTTCGGGGGTGATATTTATTTTACGTTAAGTTAGTTACCGGGTGCCCACGGATAAGCATATACTTTTCATACTGTTTTGAATACGAAATCTTGTGGTCTACATTACATTGCTGATTACAATCAAACTATAGCTCACCAACATTCGTGTTGACATTTTTAAGCATGTATTTATCAGGTGCTTAGACGTTGTTGCTTCCGCTATTAGACTTGCTGTTATAGTCTTGGTGTTATAGACTTGCTTTTACAGACTCACTATGTTAGACTTCCGCTGCATTGTTTAGAGATGTCTCAATCATGGAACTTTTACTTTGCATTCACAACTTATGTTACATTTGAACAACGGTTTTGTAATGACCTTTGTGTCACGTACTTAGGTTAATGATTTCTATTCGTAGAAGTACGTTATCCTTGTAAAACATTCGACGTTGGTAAAGACGTCATCTTTTGTAAAACATTTGACGTTGGTAAAAACGTTACCTTTTCATGAATGCAAAACTTGTTTTAAAACAGCATATAGTGTTGTAACTGTGTAAAGATCATGTTGTTGATGATCCGTACACGTTGATTTTGTACAGGGCGTCACATTTGGTATCAGAGCATTGGTTGTAGGGAATTAGGTTGCATTAGTGTGTCTTGACCGAGTCGAGTAGGATTCACTAATAGGACTAATCTACAACTTGCTCATTTACTTGTTTCTGCAAAACTGCTGCATGCTACTGTTATATATTATTGCATGTAACTGCTTATTACTATTGCATGCTAATGGTTACCTGATACTACTGCATGACACTACTATCTACTACAGTTTTGTGTACTGCAATAGACTACCTAGGTTATTGTTGATGTTGTTTCTTGCTACATGCCTGCTATTCGCTGTACCGACTTGGAAAATTTATCTTCCATAGTTCAGATGCTTTTCTGAACCCTTTTCCCACTCGTCTAACCCTAAGAACTAGTATTGTAATCCACCTGTTACTATCGTTCCACCGTTCCAGAGATCGAAACATTACTTCATGCAATCTAGGAAGAGTACCCCTCGGATTACACGCCCACTAAAGTTAATCCTCGGAGAAGGAGATATGTGAGGACTTGTCAGAGTAACCGCACCTCGCCCACCCCCCGAGCTCACCCTAATTAGCCACGTACAACGTATGAACATTAGTATGACAACCCGGAAATTTCCAACCAACTTTAAACTTTAATCTTTATATGTTTCTGACACGATAAGCAATATTTGTTAAGTTAAATTGCAAGAATTTTAAACTATGTTCATACATTCATTCAACCTCAACCAAGTTCTAACGATTCACGAACCATTAAACGAATATGATTATATATGTATATGTGTATATATATTATAACTTGAAACGTAAACAAAATATTAGATTAAATACTTTATATGATTGTATCTGTTTCAAAATGTTTATCAATGGAATTAGAAGATAAGATCAAATGATTGAATTATCAGATATATTGAATTATGATTACAAGTCTCTGTTGAAAGGCCCACGTTGATTTGAGAAATCTTTCCATTTTAACAATATTCGGAAAATGGTAAAGTGATTTATAAATAAGAACAAATTGTCAATCATTGAGAACTAGACAAAGGATAGTGGAAGATTGAATCTCATAAAGACTCGATTGATCTATTTAGTTTCAAACGTACAAAAACGTTTTCAGTTTAAAAAGAACTTTATTATTAAAACGTATATAACTTTTATAAATATCTAGAACCACTTTTGACAACTCATTACTTAACTAGTATGATAAAGATAACGATATTTATATTTTATTTTATTAAATATATATAATGATTTAAATTAATATTATATATATTTATACACGTATTATACGTACATAGTTTTATACTTTTACTATACTTAAACTTTACCTTTACTTTATTTTTACTTTACTTTAACTTTAATAATTTACTTTAATAATTCATACTTTAATAATTCACTTTAATAATTCATACTTTAATAATTCATTTTAATAATTCATACTTTAATAATTCACTTTAATAATTCAAAAATCTATTATAAATAGAATTCAATAGGTTTCATTATTTCATAAAAACTTGAAAATATTTTTCTCTAAACTCTCTCAATCGATTTACATATATATATTTACTCCGTATTATTTCAAGATATTATTAGTATACATAAAATATTACGACGGAGTGCTGTCCGAGTGATTTCGAAATTGTTTTTCGAGTAGGATAGGATTAAGGAAATTATGGGTTATAGCTATGGAGGTGATTGAGTATGGTTCATGGGTATGCTCGTGAGGTCAATATAGTGTTTATCATTTCCGTTGCGTCTACGTACCTTTCCTGCAATATTGAATCTCAATATTGATACGTGAGTACTCATAATTTAACTTTTACATACTAATAGTGTATCCCTGACTAGTGCTCGAGTATTTAGGATTATGCATGCTTGTACTTTTGATATTGCCCTTAGACAGGTTAGGTTGAATATTGAATTAGTTACACTTGCGGTAGAGATAAGGTATAAGATATGCATGTCCTTGGAAAGCTAGCGAAAAATTAAGGACTTTTCCTTTAGATATCGAATGGTTTCGATGAACGGATTAGAAGTTATAAGCAATTGAATTTTCGATATTTTTATTAAAATGATTATTATTATCGTCATTTTTATCGTCATTCTAGTTTTATCTTATTATTATCATTATTATTATCTTTATCAATAAAAGGGATTTATCATTAAAAATTGTTATTTTTTTTATTATTACTATCGTTATTATCGTTAAAGTTATAATTAGTATTATTATTATTATCCAATTATTATTATTATTATTATTATTATTATTATTATTATTATTATTATTATTATTATTATTATTATTATTATTATTATTAGTATTATTATTATTATCATTATTAATATATATATAATTATTTAAAAATGGTTATTGTTATTGTTATTATTATTATTACTATATTATCATTAAGATAATTATTAGTATTATCGTTAATAATGTTATAGTAACTATCATTATTAATATTAGTGTAATTAAAACAAATATTTGTAACACCTAATTATTTTGATTACTATTATTATCATTATTATGAACACGATATAAAAGACGATTAAAAGCTATTAAATTAAACGATTAGGAAATAATGAGTAAGAGTATCATGATGAAATTAAAATATTATAAGATATTGATTTAGATAAAATTATCGTTCTTATTATTTTTATCATTACTATTATTATTAAAAGTATCGTTAGTATTAAAACTATCATTTTAACAAAAATTATCATTTTAATAGAAATGTCATTGTTATTATAAAATATCATTATTATTATTATTATTTTAAATAGAATTATTATTTTAAAGATAATATTAAAAATTATCGTAAATATTAAAGTTATCATAATTAGAATTATCGTTTTATCATAATGTCATCTTAGTAATTATAAATATTGATATTTTTATAATAATAATTATTATTACAAAATATTACAACTTTTACTTACTATCGTTATAGATATTATTTTATCAAATAAATATGTGATACAAACATATTTTACTACGTGTAATAACTTACTTTAATAATACCTATCATATTATCTTTATGATATTAAATGAACCCTATAAATTTTATTACTTAATATATATAAAAGTATATTATATTATATAAATTTAATATAAAATTTTATTTATTAATAAATAAATTATATTATTTACTCTAATAAATCTTTTAAAAATATTTAAAAATATAAAACGACGATATTTAAACTATATATTAATCATGTATAGATTTTTGGAAATTATTTTGAGTCAAATTTACTTTTGTTGACTTTTGCATATTAGTCTCGAGCATTAGGATTGTGGTACACTATGACTTGACCTAATTTGTTAGACAGATATTGACCAACACATAATTATATATAATTAATTTAGGTTCGTGAATCCGAGGCCAACCTTGCACTTGTTCAATGACATTATATGTATTTTTACTACGAAATACAGTATGGTGAGTTTCATTTGCCTTTTTACCCTTTATATTTTTGGGACTGAGAATACATGCGCTTTTATAAATGTTTGACGAAATAGACACAAGTAATTGAAACTACATTCTATGGTTGAATTATCGAAATCGAATATGCCCCTTTTTATTAAAGTCTGGTAATCTAAGAATTAGGGAACAGACACCCTAATTGACGCGAATCCTAAAGATAGATCTATTGGGCCTAACAAACCCCATCCAAAGTACCGGATGCTTTAGTACTTCGAAATTTATATCATGTCCAAAGGAGGATCCCGGAATGATAGGGGATATTCTTATATGTATCTAGTTAATGTCGGTTACCAGGTGTTCACCATATGAATGATTATTTTTGTCTCTATGCATGGGACGTATAGTTATGAGAACTGGAAATGAAATTCTTGTGGTCTATTAAAATGATGGAAATAAATGATTATGATAAACTAATGAACTCACCAACCTTTTGGTTGACACTTTAAAGCATGTTTATTCTCAGGTGTTAAAGAAATCTTCCGCTGTGCATTTGATCATTTTAAAGATATTACTTGGAGTCTTTCATAGCATATTTCGAAGAACGTTGCATTCGAGTCATTGAGTTCATCAAAGATTATTATTAAATCAATTTATAGTTGGATAGTGGATATTATGAAATGGTATGCATGCCTGTCAATTTTCGATGTAAAGAAAGTTTGTCTTTTAAAAACGAAAGCAATGTTTGTAAAATGTATCATATAGAGGTCAAATACCTCGCAATGTAATCAACTATTGTGAATCGTTTATAATGTATATGAACGGGTCCTTTCAGTTGGTATCAGAGCGGTGGTCTTAGCGAACCAGGTCTGCATTAGTGTGTCTAACTGATAAGTCGATAGGATGTATTAGTGAGTCTGGACTTTGACCGTGTCTGCATGTCAAAAGTTGTGCTTATCATTTTGTGTCAAAAATTAACTACTTATCATCCTCAGGAAATTACCTGCTTATCATTTTTAGTCTAAGACACGTCTTGCTACATTGATTGCATGAATAGTGTATAGACAAAAATTCATATCTTACCATATCTGCTAAATCATATCTTATCGTATCTGTTACTTTAAACTTTGCCTGACATATCCCGCAAAGTCCTCCGTAATCTACGAAATCTTTTAATCTATATATATATATATATATATATATATATATATATATATATATATATATATATATATATTCTATGTAATTAGAATACCATCCGTTAGCCAAAATCATTTCATATCGGAAAAAAAAATCCTTTATCCAATCGTACGAAATGGAATTCGTCATCAGTTCAAGTCACTCAGATTCCGAAATGGAATCCCATTCAAGCTCCGAAAGTAGTGTGACCGGAATAGATCAACCAATCAGTCATCACCTATTCTGGATGAATTGGGGATGGGTTTGTAGCCTCCTCAATCATTGGAGACAAGAAGAAGGTGATCCCTTCCATCCACCACATTGCCCTCTTGACGAAGAACCTGAAGCACTTACCGGTGAACCTGTCCGAAACACCATTTTCTCGCTCATTTCCAGAGTATCTCGTCACGATTATATATTACATCAAATTTTAGATTTTATTTATCCTCTCGTCCGAACCGACAATCACCCCGGTGTAATAGAAGAAGTCAACGAGCTTCGCGCTCGGGTAGTGGCTTTGGAGAATATGGTGCAGAGATTACAAACACCAGCAGCAGCATCAGCAGCATAACCAGTACCACCATCATCAACGCCAACAGTACCATTACCACCTCCAACCACAACCGCGTCGTAAACCTCAACTTCACAATCTGTCCCACGAGCATCAACGTCATACGCACCATAGATACTAAGGAGTACCAACAACAATAACTGACGAAGTATTAATTCATAACTTCATTGGAGAAACATTCCGCGGCGATTATGTAATCTCTAAAGTCTTAGAGATTATCTAATCTAGCCCTAACCATAAATCAGTTAAGTGAACCAAAATGATAGAAGGAAGAGTAGAAACCCTGACAAAAATGGTGTGTGATTAACAAGCTAAACTTGCTTTACCAACAGCATCAACAGTACCGTCAGCGTTACCAGCATCGTCAGTACATTCAACATCCGAATCAACAGTACCGTCAGCGTTACCAGCATCGTCAGTACAGTCAACATCCGAATCAACAATACCGATAACATCACAAACTCCGTCAGTTCAAGAATCACTGTGGACATCATTACGAATCAATAACGTGTATATTGTATCAACGAGTTATGAAGAATTAACTCATTCTCTCTGAAGAAATTATATGTATATTATATATATATATATATATATATATATATATATTGAAATAAATCTTTCCGTGCTAAGCTATTGTGTGTGAATCTTAACTACTCGGTTAATTCATATTACAAATATGCAATAATGTACGTCCTTCGGCCGCAACTTAACCAGCGTTAACTACAATCTCTGTCGCAATTCAACAAATTCCAATTCATAATAAATCAAGTATATATTTGATTTTACACTTTCATCATCGATGTACCCGAAACTTTTCAGATAATATCATTCGTACTTTGCAAAATTCACAAGAATTCCACCAACCGAACATCATACATCAACAAATAACGAAGTATTGATTCATAATTTCAATGTCATTAAAGAAATACTGCGTAAAAGTTATGTACTTTTTAAAGCCTTTAGGGATTATTCAATTCTAGTTTCAACCGTAAATCAAATGAGTTTAATTTAACATTAACTCATTAAATCTATGTTACATCTGAAGAAAATATACATATATATATTTTCATAAAGACTGTAATAAAATTCTTTTGTACAAAATATTAATTGTGAATTTTTTTTAATGGGTAGGTAATACCCGAGAGATATATAAATTCACAATTAATATGTTACATTCTTCGAATCTGATTCAGCAAATCATCCATTATACTCCCTACTTTCACAACAATATACATTCTTTTATAGAAATCAAAACAACCATACTCATTCAAAATTTAATTACATATTCTGATTTTGAAATCTCAAAATTCACCTTGAGATATGACCAAAATCATCACTCTTAGATCCTTACATCTTTCACAAGCTATATTTTGACTTCAAAACTGTGTTAGAACATCAAATGTATGTTAACGATTACAATCTGTGTTCAAACCCTTCGAAAATTTCTGAAGACACTTCGAATGATGAGCAATCGAGATGATGATCCAACCACATGTTACCCACAGTTATGTACCCCAAAAAAAAAAAAAAACTCTTAAAACCAAAGTAAAAGTTTAAACAACGTATCCGCGTCAGATTCTTTGGCATTTATTAGCAAAAATAACTTTGCGACTCCTATTCAAAGTAGCCAGTTTTGTCACAGCTCCAGCAAGTCAACTTCAACTTTTCAGTCAGACTAACCTTATTATAACCTTGAGATATACACCATCGTTACCAGGGAACCTTTTACATTCCACCACATTATTAGCAGATGTACCAACAACTTCATTACCCTTTGACTTTAGCCTCTCCAAAAAGTCATTATAATTATTCATTGAAACCCCATCATTTACTCATTCGCATCTTGTAATGAGAATTGCCATACAAATCATTGGGAATTAGCAATCAGTATTTTGAAATCTCGCAGGATGTCTACGCCAACAGTTATATGTGTATATATAACGTCTATCTTCTGGACTTAATTTGAGTGTGAAGTTTCTGAAAAACACTCCGAACTACGAATTGGTTCTCCGAAAATGGAAAAAAAAAATGCCGATGAAGCAGCAAAAACTATAAACGACTTTAAACGGTAAAAGCTGAATGATAATGATGAAGTGTGCTGGCAAAGCGCAGAAAAAGAGAAGTTTTGGAACTGGAAAACGGATTGAGCAAAGTAGGAAGGAGGCTGTGGACAAATTACAAAGACTGAACCTGACTTCAAAGGATCTAAATGATTCAGTACCTGCTGAAGTCATTAACGAATACCTTGCTCCTGACTCTAAACCCCTGCGGACAATATTCTTCATCATCCTCTGATATTAGAAATTCTAAAATATCATCATATCTTTCATTATAAATATCCTCCATATTTCTGAAGATATTTTCTTAATTTTTCTTATTTGAAATCATTTACCTCTTCGCGCTATCTGTATTACATCATAAAAGAAACTATTTTAGTTTCTAAATTCTGAAACATTCAAGTTTAAAATAGGAATATTTTGAAGTAATGTTGGGAACTGAAGCATGAATTAGTATAATATAATGACACTTGATCAATGTGATTATATTACAGTAAGTCATGCTGAGTTTCTAAATGGAACGTGATGATTCACAGATCATAACATCATCATGTGCCATGTTATACGACTCTTGTATTCTATTTAACCTCTAAAATATCAAGAAAATATTTCTTGATGATTCGGCCTTTTCCAAGGTATTCTAGTAATTTGACAAGTCAAGATCGTGCCATCACAATTTTCTTCCTAGAACATTAACAATGTTCATTCCGAAATTCATATCTGTGAATTCTGGACCATTACAAGGGGTGCTTAATCGCAAGATGAAGAAACGAATGGACAAAACTCCGAAATAGAAATTGGGGTATAAATTGCAGCAAATAAAAGAGAGCATTAACTGTGAATGATAATGATTATAGAAGACAGAAGCAGAGACTTTGAAATATAAAGGAACATATAAATCCCCACGACAAACCAGAAATTATAAACCATATATATCGATGCATATAGCAATATAAAGACACGGGAGAACTATAAACACTATAAACCCAAGAGTATAGTAGAAGTAAATAGATTCTTCTGGCGGTAGATGAAAAAGAAGAATGACCGATATGAAAGTTAGAAGTATATCGAGAATCAGAACTGGATGGAGCATATTGATGAATACTTTAAAATATGAGTTGAGGGGGAAAGAATAGAAGGTGATGAAACATGACTAGGAACTTAGAAATCAACAGATTTAACTCACACAATGGCGGAATAAGTGAATCAAACCCTCTAGTGAATAGGTTAAGTTTTTTTTGATTAATTTAGTCAAACCACAACTAAATCAAGTGTGATTAGATCAACACCTAGAGCTATTATTCACCACCTGGGTGATTTGGACTGAGAGAGAATCGGAGGAGGTCACTAGATCTGAGTGTGTGTAACAAATGAGAGGCTTAACCTAAAATGAAGAACATAAGACTTTATATACCCATGCTGTTGACTCTCCCATACGATTCATTCATCACACGTACGAGTTGGCTTCATCAGCCGTACGGGTGATCACTCACTCGTGTCTTCTCATTTAGGTTGTAATTGTGACTTAGCTCAGCATCAACCGTGCGTATGAGCCTGTCAGCTGTACTAGTGAGGCTTCAGTAGTACGTCTGACTAAGTCTAACATAGTCAAACATCTAAACCTTGTTCCTGTAACCACATACAAACACGGATAGGATAATAACGAGCAATCATGGTGGCCTGTAAACTGTTGTACCTGCAATGGACGTGGGTAGATGTCTAGGGACTTGCATAAAATGCATCAACAGAAGGTGTGAGTTGTAAGGAAACGAAGGAGGTGAATTTATAAGAAAATCTCTGACAGAACAATTAAAATGGACGATCGCATTTAAAGCGGATCCTAATTCCCTTGATTACCGGAGAGTCAAATCTTATTAAGAAGATTTTCTTCAAATCCCTTGAAATCTGAGAATCAATCATATCTACGTCAAATGATAAGATGAATCTACACTTACTCATTTCACTCTTCTATGTTAGCTTCATTCGTACTCTTCATATAAATGGATTGTTTATCCAAATTATTCGCTGATGATAAAACTCTAATT
This sequence comes from Rutidosis leptorrhynchoides, assembly GCF_046630445.1. Lineage (NCBI taxonomy): Eukaryota > Viridiplantae > Streptophyta > Magnoliopsida > Asterales > Asteraceae > Rutidosis > Rutidosis leptorrhynchoides. The sequence goes on along the minus strand of NC_092336.1, from coordinate 401,173,870 downwards.
TTCAGCACGTATGCATCATGAAAACACACTTATTATCATTCACGACCTTTCCACTCAAATTTCGGGACGAAATTTCTTTAACGGGTAGGTACTGTGACAACCCGGAAATTTCCAACCAACTTTAAACTTTAATCTTTATATGTTTCTGACACGATAAGCAATATTTGTTAAGTTAAATTGCAAGAATTTTAAACTATGTTCATACATTCATTCAACCTCAACCAAGTTCCAACGATTCATGAACCATTAAACGAATATGATTATATATGTATATGTGTATATATATTATAACTTGGAACGTAAACAAAATATTAGATTAAATACTTTATATGATTGTATCTGTTTCAAAATGTTTATCAATGGAATTAGAAGATAAGATCAAATGATTAAATTATAAAATATATTGAATTATGATTACAAGTCTCTGTTGAAAGGCCCACGTTGATTTGAGAAATCTTTCCATTTTAACAATATTCGGAAAATGGTAAAGTGATTTATAAATAAGAACAAATTGTCAATCATTGAGAACTAGACAAAGGATAGTGGAAGATTGAATCTCATAAAGACTCGATTGATCTATTTAGTTTCAAACGTACAAAAACGTTTTCAGTTTAAAAAGAACTTTATTATTAAAACGTATATAACTTTTATAAATATCTAGAACCACTTTTGACAACTCATTACTTAACTAGTATGATAAAGATAACGATATTTATATTTTATTTTATTAAATATATATAACGATTTAAATTAATATTATATATATTTATACACGTATTATACGTACATAGTTTTATACTTTTACTATACTTAAACTTTACCTTTACTTTACTTTAACTTTAATAATTCACTTTAATAATTCATACTTTAATAATTCATACTTTAATAATTCATTTTAATAATTCATACTTTAATAATTCACTTGAATAATTCAAAAATCTATTATAAATAGAATTCAATAGGTTTCATTATTTCATAAAAACTTGAAAATATTTTTCTTTAAACTCTCTCAATCGATTTACATATATATATTTACTCCGTATTATTTCAAGATATTATTAGTATACATAAAATATTACGACGGAGTGCTGTCCGAGTGATTTCGAAATTGTTTTTCGAATAGGATAGGATTAAGGAAATTATGGGTTATAGCTATGGAGGTGATTGAGTATGGTTCATGGGTATGCTCGTGAGGTCAATATAGTGTTTATCATTTCCGTTGCGTCTACGTACCTTTCCTGCAATATTGAATCTCAATATTGATACGTGAGTACTCATAATTTAACTTTTACATACTAATAGTGTATCCCTGACTAGTGCTCGAGTATTTAGGATTATGCATGCTTGTACTTTTGATATTGCCCTTAGACAGGTTAGGTTGAATATTGAATTAGTTACACTTGCGGTTGAGATAAGGTATAAGATATGCATGTCCTTGGAAAGCTAGCGAAAAATTAAGGACTTTTCCTTTAGATATCGAATGGTTTCGATGAACGGATTAGAAGTTATAAGCAATTGAATTTTCGATATTTTTATTAAAAATGATTATTATTATCGTCATTTTTATCGTCGTTCTAGTTTTATCTTATTATTATCATTATTATTATCTTTATCAATAAAAGGGATTTATCATTAAAAATTGTTATTTTTTTTATTATTACTATCGTTATTATCGTTAAAGTTATAATTAGTATTATTATTATTATCCAATTATTATTATTATTATTATTATTATTATTATTATTATTATTATTATTATTATTATTATTATTATTAGTATTATTATTATTATTATCATATTAATATATATATAATTATTTAAAAATGGTTATTGTTATTGTTATTATTATTATTACTATATTATCATTAAGATAATTATTAGTATTATCGTTAATAATGTTATAGTAACTATCATTATTAATATTAGTGTAATTAAAACAAATATTTGTAACACCTAATTATTTTGATTACTATTATTATCATTATTATGAACACGATATAAAAGACGATTAAAAGCTATTAAATGAAACGATTAGGAAATAATGAGTAAGAGTATCATGATGAAATTAAAATATTATAAGATATTGATTTAGATAAAATTATCGTTCTTATTATTTTTATCATTACTATTATTATTAAAAGTATCGTTAGTATTAAAACTATCATTTTAATAGAAATGTCATTGTTATTATAAAATATCATTATTATTATTATTATTATTTTAAATAGAATTATTATTTTAAAGATAATATTAAAAATTATCGTAAATATTAAAGTTATCATAATTAGAATTATCGTTTTATCATAATGTCATCTTAGTAATTATAAATATTGATATTTTTATAATAATAATTATTATTACAAAATAATACAACTTTTACTTACTATCGTTATAGATATTATTTTATCAAATAAATATGTGATACAAACATATTTTACTACGTGTAATAACTTACTTTAATAATACCTATCATATTATCTTTATGATATTAAATGAACCCTATAAATTTTATTACTTAATATATATAAAAGTATATTATATTATATAAATTTAATATAAAATTTTATTTATTAATAAATAAATTATATTATTTACTCTAATAAATCTTTTAAAAATATTTAAAAATATAAAACGACGATATTTAAACTATATATTAATCATGTATAGATTTTTGGAAATTATTTTGAGTCAAATTTACTTTTGTTGACTTTTGCATATTAGTCTCGAGCATTAGGATTGTGGTACACTATGACTTGACCTAATTTGTTAGACAGATATTGACCAACACATAATTATATATAATTAATTTAGGTTCGTGAATCCGAGGCCAACCTTGCACTTGTTCAATGACATTATATGTATTTTTACTACGAAATACAGTATGGTGAGTTTCATTTGCCTTTTTACCCTTTATATTTTTGGGACTGAGAATACATGCGCTTTTATAAATGTTTGACGAAATAGACACAAGTAATTGAAACTACATTCTATGGTTGAATTATCGAAATTGAATATGCCCCTTTTTATTAAAGTCTGGTAATCTAAGAATTAGGGAACAGACACCCTAATTGACGCGAATCCTAAAGATAGATCTATTGGGCCTAACAAACCCCATCCAAAGTACCGGATGCTTTAGTACTTCGAAATTTATATCATGTCCGAAGGAGGATCCCGGAATGATAGGGGATATTCTTATATGTATCTAGTTAATGTCGGTTACCAGGTGTTCACCATATGAATGATTATTTTTGTCTCTATGCATGGGACGTATAGTTATGAGAACTGGAAATGAAATTCTTGTGGTCTATTAAAATGATGGAAATAAATGATTATGATAAACTAATGAACTCACCAACCTTTTGGTTGACACTTTAAAGCATGTTTATTCTCAGGTGTTAAAGAAATCTTCTGCTGTGCATTTGCTCATTTTAAAGATATTACTTGGAGTCTTTCATAGCATATTTCGAAGAACGTTGCATTCGAGTCATTGAGTTCATCAAAGATTATTATTAAATCAATTTATAGTTGGATAGTGGATATTATGAAATGGTATGCATGCCTGTCAATTTTCGATGTAAAGAAAGTATGTCTTTTAAAAACGAATGCAATGTTTGTAAAATGTATCATATAGAGGTCAAATACCTCGCAATGTAATCAACTATTGTGAATCGTTTATAATGTATATGAACGGGTCCTTTCAATTAGAAGGTTGTTCAGTTTTCGCAAGTTGACCCATATCCTGTACGCTTTCATGACCGTCACTTATCTCTTTCATTCTGCACCACTACTCGACAATCTAACTACACTTCTGGACTTAGGTACTAACACTCTTAGGCATTGGAGAAGTCGGGAAGGCATCTCCTTTCACAAGGTTAGAGTGTCTCCTACTGATGCTCAGCCATACCCAAAGACTTGGGAGTCGCCTCAAGACATCTCGTATTACTACTTGCTACACGTACAACCCAACACGAGACCCAAATTGAATTTCTAGAAAGGAACCTAATGACATTACCTGACCCCGAACATTTTGAAGAAATTTTTGGACATTTAGGCATTGATGCATAACCTATGGAACCTACGCACCCACACCGAGAAACCGTGAGATTAATTATGTAGATTTGTTTTGAGATAGCATAGATAAAGCACCGTTAGATGAAATTGAGTAGAACTTGAAGTGATCACATTACATTGACCATATGGAGTGATATTGGAATGAACGTATGATTTAGTACAATATAATGACGCCATGCCAGCGTGATTATATTGCAGTAAATCATGCAGAAGTTCTAATGTTACTACGCATTATGGTCTGTTAGAGGTAGGGAAAGAATAACCACTTAGCCCAGATACTGTACAAGGAGGGCCTTGATTGCAGAATTGATAACCTGAAAATTTGTTATAGATATAGACACCCTGGACACTTAAAGAAAAAGTTCTCCAATCAGAAAAACTTTGGACTTACTTGCTGATAGTGCTCCAAATGAACATATATTTAGTAGCAATATCCTTCCAATATGTAAAGCTTTTAGTTGCAATTGTTCTATTTTTATGTAATATTTGTTTAAATAAATAAGTGCGAAGACAAAAGGCAAAAACGACGATTTGAAGACGCAAACGTCCAAAAAGCTCAAATGTACAAGATACAATTCAAGTGGTTCAAATTATTGATGAGAAACGTCTAAAAATTACAAGAGTACAAGCCGCGAAACGCAAAGTACAAGATATCTACGCATACGAAAGGACGTTCGAAAATCCGGAACCGGGACATAAACCGGGCGTAAATGCGCGACGCAACGGACCTAAAATTACAAGTCAACTATGCACAAGAATAAAATATAATATATAAATAATTATATAAATTATTTATATATTGTATATATATATATATATATATATATATATATATATATATATATATATATATATATATATATATATATATATATATATATATATATATATATATATATATATATATATATATAATAAATATGTCGACAAAGCTAGGATCCAATATTTGGTGAGCTGGAATCTGAAGCTCCGCACTCGCGGAGCTGTAAAGGGTAAAATCTCCGCACTCGCGGAGCTGTCTGTTTCAAAAATGGCCTATAAAAGCCATCGAATTCAGCCGAGAGAACACACCATCCAACCTCAATCTCTCTATTACTCTCTATATATATATAATATATATAAATATAATATAATATAGTTTAGTTTTATATTAGATTAGTTTAGGTTATGTAACGGTTATTTTACGGGTTTTAAAGTCGAAATTCTGCCCGTGTAAAGCTACGCGATAAATAATCATTGTAAGTTATGTTCTCCTTTTTAAATTAATGTCTCATAACTAAGTTATTATTATACTTATTTAATACCGAAGTAATCGTGATGTTAGGCTAAGTATTAAAATTGGGTAATTGGGCTTTGGACCATAATTGGGGTTTGGATAAAAGAACGACACTTGTGGAAATTAGACTATGGGCTATTAATGGGTTTTATAATACATTAACGGTACCTCGTTAAATTAATATAAAGGTTATAATTTGACGTATCTATAAATAACCACTTACGCTTAATCGGATACGATGAGCGGGATATTTATAAATACGAATTATTGTTCATTTGATCGGACACGGGGATGGATTAATAGTCACTGGACTCATTAAAACAGGGGTGGATTACATTCAAGGGTAATTGGTGTAATTGTTAACAAAGTATTAAAACCTTAGATTACACGCAGTCGATAACCAGGTGTATTCATTAAACAAAGTATTAAGACCTTGTTATAATTCGAATCCCCAATTAGTTGGAATATTTGACTTCGAGTATAAGGTTAAATTTTCCTAGCATTTTATAATTATGACCGATGAACTATTATGGGCAAAAACCAGATAGATTTTAAATACATTCAGGACAAAGGACAATTAACCCAGGGTAATAAATCATAATCAAAACGTCAAACATCATGGTTACGGAAGTTTAAATAAGCATAATTATTATATTGTTATTTATTTTACGCACTTTAATTATTCTCATTTATATTTACGCTTAAGTTTTAAAATCGACAAACCGGTCATTAAATGGTAAACCCCTTTTTATATATTATTATATATAATTATATATATTTTGTACAAATATAGTTATTTAAAATATAGTGTGCAATAAGTCGTCTCCCTGTGGAACGAACCGGACTTACTAAAAACTATACTACTCTACGATTAGGTACACTGCCTATAAGTGTTGTAGTAAGGTTTAGGTATATCCCATATGTAAATAATTAAAACTTGTGTAATTTGTAACGTATTTCGTATTAAAAATATATAGTATTTCGTACCCCACCTCGCACACATCACTTGAAGTAGAGCAATTGTTATCTCAGCTATGGAGACTCGCATGAATCCCGATTTTAGTTAGGGTACGTTTCGTCACAACGTTTTATTTTCTCAAAGTTGTTTAATACTAGAGCGATAGAAACCTCATAGCTAAGAACCTTAGTGTTTTGACTAATAAGCCATTAACAACCATGAGAGTTAGGTATTCTATAGGACAAGCTAATGGTAAGCTGGCAAAGATAGAGGAATAATTTAAGATAGTACCTTAAAATTAACAGGTGGGTCATTTGGAGATGACCTCATGTCAACAAAACTTGGAAGTTTTAAAGTAGTAGTTGGAAAGGATTAGTTACCTACGCACAAGCAGATGTTATTAGAGAAGATTAATAGAATTTCTCACGGTAGTATAATAAGATTTGGTTAGAATGAACCTTAAGATTAACCTAACACCCATCAATTTGGGAAGCTTGATGTAATAGTTGGAATGGACTTTAGGATTAACCTAATACTCATCAAGTTAGGAAGCTTTGATGTAATAGTTGGAAGGATTAACCTAATACTCATCAAGTTGGGAAGCATTGATGTAATAGTTAGAATGGACTGGCTTTCAAGGATGAAAGCAAAAGTTATTTATAGTGAGAAGATTATTCGTATACCTCGCGAGAATAGTGAGCCATTAATAGTTTACGGGGAGAGAAGTAGCCCGAAGCTTAACACCAAAAGCCATCTGGATTACTTCAATAAACTGAAATCCCACAATGGAAATGGAAAGGAATAACAATGGATTTCATCATGAAGCTACCGAAAATGGTAGGCGGTTATGACACTATCTAGATTATTGTTGACCGTCTCACCAAAACTGCTCACTTTATAGCCATGAAAGAAACTGATACAATGGACAAACTTGCATAACGATGCAGGAAATTGTATCCCGTCACTTCAGCAATTCAAATTCTATATTAAAGACTACCCAAGAATCTTATTTGATACTCATTCTTACGCGACTCTAAATCCTAACTTATTCCGAGAGATTTCTTATTTGATGATAATCACACGATCATCCTTCTTACTTCGATATTAGTCATACCAGTTCAAGATTTTCCAAAATCAATGGGTGGTTAATTCTCATCCTCATACTCTCCTATTCGTATCTCACTTATAAGAAACATCTTCACACTTAAACATTTTTGGTCGAAGGACTTATGCCCTACTAATAGTCATCAACCACATTTAAAATCAATAGTTTTCATTACCTCGTAACATTGTTGCTCAAATATCACCCGAAGTTTTCAAAAATCTTTAACTCGATCCTCATCAATCTTTTTCCAACTTGTAACCTCCGATATATGAAAATTTTGTTTGCCAAAATTTTTCACACACCATTTTACTGTGCGATCCTCTCAAAGTTTTATAAAAATAAATTTATTTCATTGCCATTCGTACAAATTTTAGAAATCGTATATGTTATATATAATAAAGTAAATAATTACTTATTTTTTACTAGTACATGTGAAATTTTACTTTCACTTTTACAAATCAATTCTTTTATTCAAAAGATATTTTACTTAAAATAGTACTTGTTTACTAAGAACTTCGTTCCTTTCTTACATTGTCACCTTAAACGATTTCTATAAAATTTTCTTTGCTTGTTATATAATTTTTTTTGTGTTATTCGTATCCCAGTCATCATGAAGACTTCACAACTGTCGAAACCGAGAGATTCATGTGTGTGTGATAAATGTGATGACCCGTAAATTTCTGACCAAATTTAAACTTAATCTTTATATAATTTCGAGACGATAAGCAAAGTCTGTAATGTTGAGTCTCGAAATTTTTGAACTGTTTACATGGATACATTTAACCTTTGACCATCCCTGACGATTCACGAACAATTGTGTGTAAATAAATATGCAAATATATATGTATAACTAAATTCTATACAAAAGTAATATTATATATATAATTAATAAATATTAAAGATTCAATAAATTATATAATTGGTAGATATGATATAACAAATGGAAACATATTAAACTTGATTAACAAGTTTGAATATAATTGTTATATTAATATTATTATCATTATTAGTAGTATTATTATTAATATTATTAATAAATTGTTATTATTATTATATATTGTGTAAGGTATAAATATTAAATATATGTTATTATATAACTTTTAAATATTACATAATTAATAAATTATAATATTAAGTGTAATTACAAGTTAAAATATAATTATTATATTAATAATGTTATTATTATTTTCATCAAAATAAATATTAAATTTAATATTAAAATCTATTATGAATATTATTAAATTATATAGCTATAAAATTTAATACATGTAAATTACTATATTAATGTTATTATTATTATTATTATTATTATTATTATTATTATTATTATTATTATTATTATTATTATTATTATTATTATTATTATTATTATTATTATTATTATTATTATTATTATTATTAGAATGATTAAAACTATAATTTTGATTATTATGATTAATTGTTATAATTATTTATTATTATTACTAAAAATTATCATTTAAAAATATTATTATTACTTTTTATCATTATCCTTATTGCTATATTCATATTATTATTTTCTTTATTAATTAAAGTTATTATTAATAATTATTATCATCATTTTTATTATCATTTATTATTATTAATACAATTATAATAATATTATTATTATTATTAATTAGTATTATTAATATTAATATATTTATATTATTAATTAGAATAAAGAAAACGGATCAGAGAAAGAATCAAGTTTGTTTAACATAACTTTCAAACTGTTTGGGTGATTGAATTATGTCTCTAAATTGGTACAATCGAATCTAAACTTAGATAATAAAACAAGAATCAGTTGCACATCGATATTAAACTTTATATTTTTATTATTTTTTTTATTTCGTTCCTGTAATTCTTGTCTACTGATAATGGGTATATAATTGATTCAATTCCAGTCTTAATGAATCCATACGACCCTCAACAGCTTATATATATCGAAATAAAAAAGAAAAAAAGAAAACAAGCTAACTGCCCTGTTCGTGCTTCATTTTTCTCAAACCCCAATTTTGAAATCAATTTCAAAATGTAATAATGCAGTTTCGTTAAAAATCCCATACTCAAACTACCTGCTAAGTTTCAAACACCAATTTGTCCTATCGAAATCAAATTTTGGAGTCAAACTTTAATATTCAAAAGTCAACCGATTATGCTTTGATCAAATTCGAGTTACTTGTTATAATTCGAGTTAAATTAATGATCTCAGCAGTTTTTATAAACGATTTAACATCTATTTCATGATGTGATCTTAGTCTATAATGGTCTCGTTTTCAAAATCAATATTTTTTATGGGTAGCGACGAACAGCATGTCTATATTTATTTTTTTTTCTTTTTTCGCTTGAATTGACAAAAGCGTCCATTGTTTTTTGTTGTCTGTTACAATTTCAAAATCATAAACCCTTTTCAAGGTCTTGTTGGTTGTGATTCTGTGGTGGATTCAAAATTAAGGAAGAAGAAGAAGATAAAGGAGTTAGAAAATCAAACGGGTTAAATTTAATTAAGTGTTAGATTATATCAGAAAAACGGCAGCAGAGCAATGGTCTTGTGTGTTAGCGTGTGAGCGAGAGGTTTCGGGTTCGAGTCCCATCTGTGACGAATCTTTTTAGAATGGCTTACACTTGAGGTAGTTATTATATTATTATTATTATTATTACTTCCTTATTATTATTATTGTTATTATTATGATAAGTATTATTATTATTATTAACATTGTTATTATGATTATTATTATTGTTATTATTATTATTGTTATTATTAGTATTATAATTATTATTATCATATTTACATTTATAAGTATTATAATTATTGTTATCATTGGTATTAATATATGTATCATGAATATTATTATCATTTTAGTATTATCACTAAATATTATTATTATTATGATTATTATTAATATAAGTATTACTATTATTATTATGTTTAGGAATACGAATTGATGTTATAGAAGCTTTAGTTATTAGTTTACAAATTTAACATGAAGATTTTGATTATGATTAACATAAGTATTAATATTATCACTAGTAATGAAATTGTTATAATAATAATAATTATTAAGTATTATGTATTACTATAAAAATTATTATTTTCATTATTATTGTTAATAAACTTTTCAATTTATTAAAAATTACTGTTATTATCATAAGATTTATTATTAAAACCAACATTAATATTATTATTAAAAGAATCATTAATATTATTATCATTATTATTAATACTAGTATTATCATTATTATTATTTTAATCACTACTAATATTACTTTGGTATTATTATAATTACTATTACTATTTTAACAAAAAAATGAAACATATATATAAAATATTTAATACATATAACATAACAAAATATATAATTTTATATATAAAAATGAATATATATATATTAACAATGAAATATATAAGTTACTATTACTATTATAAAATTATATCATTAATAATATATATATATATATATATATATATATATATATATATATATATATATATATATATATATATATATAATTATTCGATTACAAGGATATGTATTAATATATATATATATATATATATATATATATATATATATATATATACAAATGATATAGGTTCGTGAATCTAAGGCCAACCCTACACTTGTTCAATGTCGTCATATGTATTTTACTACAAAATACAGTATCGTGAGTTTCATTTGCTCCCCTTTTAAATGCTTTTGCAATATATATTTTTGGGACTGAGAATACATGCGCTGCATTTATAACTTTTTTACGAAATAGACACAAGTACTTGAAACTACATTCTATGGTTGGATTATTAAACCGAATATCGCCCCTTTTAACTTGGTAACCTAAGAATTAGGCAGACGAGAGGTTCTGTTCCTAATTGACGCGAATCCTAAAGATAGATCTATTGGGCCTAACAACCCCCATTTAGGTTATGGATGGCTTTAGTACTTCGAGGTTTATATTATACAGACGAGAGGTTCTGTTTGGGGATATTCTATACATTAAAGTTAATGTCGGTTACCAGGTGTTCAATTCATTTGAATGATTTTATCTTTATGCAGATGAGAGGTTCTGTTTATAAATATGAAAATCTTGTGGTTTATTAAAATTATGGAAATGATCGATTTTGATAAACTATTGAACTCACCAACCTTTTGGTTGACACTTTAAAGCATGTTTATTCTCAGGCATGAAAGAAATCTTCCGCTGTGCATTTGCTCATTTTAGAGATATTACCTGGAGTCATTCATGACATATTTCAAAAGACGTTGCATTCGAGTCATTGGGTTCATCAAGATTATTATTAAGTTAATTAGAGTTGGATGTATTATGAAGTGGTATACATGCAGTCAACTTTTGATGTAAAGAAAGTTTGTCTTTTACAAACGAATGCAATGTTTGTAAAATGTATCATATAGAGGTCAAATACCTCGTAATGAGATCAACTATTGTGAATCGTTTATAATCGGTATGAACGGGTCCCTTCAGTTAGTATTAGAGCGGTGGTCTTAGCGAACCAGGTCTTGCATTAGTGTGTCTAACTGATATTTATTTAGATGCATTAGTGGGTCTGGACTTCGACCGTGTCTGCATGTCAAAAGTTTTGCTTATCATTTTGTGTCGAAAATTACCTGCTTACCATTCTTAGTCTAGACACATCTTACTGAATTGATTGCATGAATAGTGTATAGATAAAAATTCATATCTTAGCGTATCTGTTACTGTTACCTTTGCCTGACAGCTTTCGAAATTTTCTCCGTAATCTGTGAAATCTTTATGCTATATATATAGATATTCTATGTAATTAGAATACCATCCGATAGCCGGAAATCATTTCATATCGAAAAATCCTTTATTCGCTCGTACGAAATGGAACTCGTCACTAGTTCAAGTTCCTCGGATTCCGACAGTTATTTCAATATAGATTTCCACTCGAGCTGCCGAAAGCAGTGTAACCGGAATGGATCAACCAATTAGCCATCATTTATTCCGGCGAACCAGTCCGAAACACCATTTTCAGCCTCATTTCTAGGGTAGCTCGACACGATTATATTCTATCCACAATTCTAAACCTTATTCGTCTGCTCGTTCTAAGCGTCAACCATCCTGGAGTAATAGAAGAAGTCAACGAAATTCGCGCTCGAGTAATCAATTTGGAGAATAGGGTGCAAAACCTACTAGCTTCAGCAACATCACCAACACCAACAGTACTACCAACACCAACACCAGTACCACCAACAACCCAAGTTTCAACATCACACGCCTCAACATCTCATTATGTACCTCGAGCATAATCATCGTTCTACGTATCATTCTACATCATTTATCTTCGTTCTACATGACGATAATATAATTTCTAATATTTTAGAGATTATGTATTCTAGTTCTAACGATAAATCAAATGAGATTAATATCATAATTGACTCATTAAATCCATGATTACATCTGAAGAAAATATATATGTATATATATATTTTCATACAGATTGTAATTGAAGATTCTTTCGTATAAACTGTTAATGATGAGAATATTTTAACGGGTAAGTAATACCCGAGAAATATTTAGATTTCACATTAATAAGTTACACTGTACATTCTTTCAATCTGATTCAACAGTCATTTACTATCCTACTTACATCCACAGATATATGAATCCGTTCATCACAGAATAACCATTTTCATTCAATTTTATATTTGGATTTTGACTTATCAGAATCCAACAAGTGGCATAATGAAGAAAACATTGGACAAAAATAAAATTTGTTAGAAACAAAATTAACTATGAGAAATTTTGTTAATAATTCACGCTAACAAAATCCTAGCTAACTGTTCCTAGCTAACTGTTAATTCCTTATTACATTTATTTATCGCAATTTTAATTCTCGCAATTTTATTTATCGTCATTTAATTTCTGTTATTTATTTTACGCACTTTATTTATCGTCATTTAAATACAATTATTTCCGCATTTTAAATATTGGGACACGTATACAAGGTTTTAACATATCATATCGACGCATCTATATATATTATTTGGAATAACCATAGACACTCTATATGCGGTAATGTTCGAGTTAGCTATATAGGGTTGAGGTTGATTCTAAAATAATATATATACTTTGAGTTGTGATCGAGTCTGAGACATGTATACAATGGGTCACGATGCGTATTAATTAATTCGAATATTATATATATGAATTATTGAATTACTAACTGTGGACTACTAACTGTGGACTACCAACATTGGACAATTAAAATGAATTAAAATATTGATCATAACATATGAAACTAAACATTTCTTTAAGTTTGCCACTTGAATTCATCTTAAACCTAATTTGTATCTGGAAGATTACAATCTGCGTTCAAACCTTTCATGAATCTTGAAAACACCTCAATCGAAAGGATGAATCAACTGCACCTCCTATACGGAATAAAAGATTGATGCATATGGGCATGCACATGGAAAAATCTTGGAACCTAAGAAGAAGTTTAAAATGAATTTATAATTCCTTGGCGTTGTTATTACCGAAAATAACTTTGCAACTCCTGTTCAAATTAGCCAATTTTGTCACAGCTCCAGCAAGACAACTTCGACTTTTCGTTCAAAACAACCTTATTATAACCTTGATATATATGCATTCTCTTTTATTGTTACCGGGGAACCTTTTATATTCCACCATATTACCAGCAGACGTACCAGCAACCTCGTTGCTCTTTGGCTTAAATCTCTCTGACAAATCACTATATTTATCTATTGAAGTCTTATCATGAACTCATCGGCATCTTGTAACGATAATTACCATACCAATTATTGAGAATTTGCAATCAGTATTTTGAATCTCGCAACGTTTCTACATCAACAGTTATATGTATACATATATGTAACAACCCTAATTTTTCCGTTACTTTCGTTAACCTTCCGTTAGTTTATTTAACGGCGATTAATTAACTTTTATGTGTTTACGTATATTAAATGTGTACTTGACCTTTGAAGGGTTTCAATAATTAGTATGGGTTGATATTAATGCAAATAAATATTTCGGATAATGAAATACGATAAAAAATGAAACAATTTTGATAATAGCTTTATGAGCAACGAAACGCTCGGGTTTATTTTAATAATTAATTTTATTAATTATTAACCTTTTAAAATATTTAATTTATTGGGTTTTTAATAAATTAAGCGATTGGTTGCATTTAACGATCGGATTAGCGTTCCGAGCCTTCGGTACGACTGAACGACACTTAAAACGGGCCACGAATACATGGGATTACAAAACGAGAGCCCGGGAACCCCCTGAGGGCCCCATTCAGCCGACCCCTCCCCATACCCCCCTTAAGTTTTAATTTTTGATAAGTTTAGGGGCTTATGTGCTAATTTGTGAAACTAGGGTTTAATATAAATTAATTTGTGAGGATTAAACACTGCCATAATCCCAACTCTATTATTCCAGTCGACTTTTTTGGCTCCCTCCCATCGTCGACCATATCACCACCACCATACCATCAATTTTTGATTTTTAGATTAAACCTTGAACACGAAAGTTGTAATTCCCGATCTCCTCTACGCGTTGGTGTATTTAATTTAGCGATCAAAGGTATAATTGCATGAACCCTAAATCTTAAGAATCTAATTTTCATGTGAGTTTCATAGTTATGTTGTCAATTGCTCAAGTCTATACGCGTACGTGTTAATTGTAATCGTTATTTTGATTGTTTGATGCGCTAGGGTTTAAAAACGAATTTGTATTTGTTTGATCAGAAAAATTAAGTTTTTAAAATTTTAATTATGATGTTATAATCAGATTACTTGCGAAAAACTATTGAGTTTAGGCTTTGGATTCGCTTGATTTCGTTTTCGTATGATTAAGTTATGTCGATTTGAATTATCGTTGTGTTTTTGTTGCTTGATCAGAAATTTGGTATTGATATAAAATGAATTGGCATGTGAGACTTATACCACTGGAAATATAATTTAAAAACACTCAAGTTAGACTAGGATATCATGTTTTTTGCTTATGTATAGCCCGAGTTATGCTAGAATTAGTGTAAATAAAGTTTTATACAGCACTTGCATGAAAATAACCTTGTATGATAAAATGTGTTAACTTCTGTGATTAAAGCTTTGTATATTTAAAAAATAGACAAAAATTACTTCATCTTTCATGTAGATATCATAGGCTAATTGTATCTAGATCTTCGGATAATCATATGCAAATGTGACTAACTAAATGAGAATCGAATCTGTAAATTGCACACGGTTTTGTATTCTGTGGATTTTTTATACTGATTGAGCATGTATGCTTCAGGAAAATGAAACTTAATATAATATGTGACTTATTGTTAGTTTATGTCAATCTCTGAAACCTTATGCATTGGGCACAATAGAGCTATACTTTATGTGAACTCTGACTTGAACTGAAAACTGAATGATCAATTTGCACGAATAAACTATACAAATTGGCTAAACAAAAGTGGCTAGATTTTTGATATGTGTTACTTTGATTTGTCCTTGAACTATGGCCACTAGTCTTGTATCAATTTCATGTTCCTAACTCCTGTTATAGACGAAATGAAATCAGTGCGCGGTCAGAAACTGACTTGGCAAACCCCAAATGTTTCCCTTCTGATTCCTGACTTTTAATTGTCGTATGAGTCCCTGGCCGGACTTTTTTTTGGAATCGATTTTAAGTGTAATTATGATCTGGAGTTTATCATATTTACTCGAATTTTGTACTATGAGATAATGTGCTAAGTATGTTACGTGTTCATAAATTTTGTGCATGACGATAAACTGAAATTATGAAAATGATCATTCATGACCTAAAACGTATTGTTTGACTTAGGTTTGACATGTTGATCAATATTTGACATGCACCTACTAATGTTGACTTTAGTTGACCACATTGACCAAGTTTGACTTTCGGTTTGACTTCGGGTGACTTTGTTTGACTTTCATGATATAGTTGACTTTTACTTTGAAACGCGTCGAGTCGAGTAATAAGACAACGTACACTATGAAACCACACTTATATAAGATACATATATTGACCAACCTACATACGTATACTTAGTTTACATTACTCGGGTCTAAAACCGTACAAGTCATTTGTCTTTCATTCCGAGCTTATTCAAAGGTGAGTCTACAGTCTCGCTTTTTACATGTTTTCAGGGATGAGAATACACGCTGTTATATTTACATTTTTAGATATTTTGTATTGACATGAGTACTACACATATGCATAATGAGTTTGTTCAAAAAGCCTCTAGCTTGAATACTATTAATACCATCGGTGTAAGCACAATTTAGATGGACGGATTCATTAGGTTGACAACCTCACCCACTATAAAAGCAGTGGTGCATTTATTTTGAACATTAAATAAATCTGAACAAGTGTATAACATTTTACGAGGTAAGGTCGGGTGTAGTGGTTTCTATACTCAGGTTAATGCTAGTATTCAGGTGCTCGGTTTATGCAAGCGATAGAATCTCATGGTCAATGAAATTAAACTATTTTTCTGATAACTTTTTTTCAGATACTGTTACATAGCTTTAAACCTGTAGATTCACCAACATTATTGTTGACCTGTTTTTGCGTGTTGTTATTCTCAGGTTCTTAAGTGGAATGCTTCCGCTGTGTTTGCTGCATGACTGGCCGTGGAGTCAGCATTTGATTTTAAAGAACATTATTTACTTTCGCATTTAAAACTTTTATACTGTTTAAATACTGTTGGCTTGTGGTTACGATCACAACAGTATTTCTATTTTGGGATTTTTGACTTTTGTTTTTGAAAGTTATTATTTTAAATAAAATTAAATGCGATTTCTTTAAACGTCTCATATAGAGGGCATAACTGTTAACTGTGGGACCGGAAATTAACACGCTGTCAGATGGTATTTTGGCGGGGTGTTATAGTTGGTATCAGAGCTAATGGTTCGTAGGGAAACTAGGACTTGCATTAGTGTGTCTGATTTGGTCATTAGGACGCCTTGATGAGTCTAGACTACGACCGGGACTTAGTCATTACATGAGTACTTTGTGACTAACGTTATTTACTTGACTAATCTATTTTGTTTATGTTCTTGTACTATGAGTTAGATGTCACAGAATTCAGGAAGCAGTGACATCGACTCCAGTGTGGCTGAGGTGAATGCTCCAGCCCCAGCACCAGCACCTGTTCTGCATCGGATACCTAACCATCCCGTGAACCTTTATGCATTGGATTTGGTTCATACTAACCGTAACAGGGATATTGTTGATTGTGTTAACGCCTTGAGCGATATTGCTAGGACATATCTGCACCCCGATGATCTAGAGAGGATGGAGGAAGGAGTCACAGGTATAATTACTTATACGTACGAGGCTGAAGCGAGGTTCGTTGAGATGGCGAGATTGATAGCAGCCTTAACTGCCAGGGTTGCTGCGTTAGAGGCAGAACGTAATAGGCCGAGGAATGATGGACCTGCCTTCCGTACCCGACAGAAGAGGAAGTGAAGGGTCGTTGACCATGAGCTTCTTTTCCTTTTCAATCCGCCATACTTTCTTTATATAAGACTTACCGGGTGTTATAAACCGGGCTATTAGCACATTATGTTTATTGTTTGGTTTACTACTTTGGAATTTGGTTTATCACTTCCGGATTTTTATTTATATTAATGGTGGATTATGCTATTAGTAACTATTATCTCTTATTGCATGCGGTAATATTCTGTATTTAGTAACTTGTATGATCATAATACTTGTGTTACGTTATACTACTACTATTGCCATTAATGTTACTACTTAGTGTTACTACTATCACTACATAACACTAGCACCACTACTACTACCACTAATGTTACTACTAACACTACTACCACTACTATCACTACTTACACTACTTCTCACTACTAGCGAATCTTTTTGTACTATTATTTACTAGTCTTCAACACGCGTTGCTAGTATATTTTTAATAACTCTGTTTTTCATTGATCTTACCTCGATGTATCGTTTGTGTAGAAGGAGGCCATGTTTACTACTGAAATGCTCAAGGCTCAATTGGAAGAACTCGTTAACCAGCGTGTGACAGAAGCTCTTATAGCTGCAGGTTTTGATTGCACGATTGAGAAATACTGTCCCCTTTGAGAGCGGATAAGATGGGAAAATGAACTTCTGAACCTAAGGGTCATTGGAAACGACATTGCTAGTTACACTAATCGATTCTGGGAGCTATCGTTGCTTTGCCCACATTTGGTCTCATCAGTGGAAAGAGCAATCGAGAGGTACATGTCGGGATTGCCGATGGAAGTGTTTGGTTTTGTCCTTTCCCATCAACCAAAGACAATACTCGGAGTCATCAACATGGCGATAAATAGAATGAAGCAAGTGAGCCGATCGGAAGGAAAAGAGATGCCTGTTACAGGAAATGAAGTTAATGGGAAAAGGAAATGATGTGAGAATTATACTGGAAATCTCGCACAGAATCGAGGTGAGAAGCAAGAGATGCCCCGTAACTTTGAGAAGGGATCTTCATCCAACACGAATTACAAGGGAAAACTACCATTGTGTGGAAGATGCGGAAAGCACCATCGTAGGGAATGCAAGGTGCTGGCCTGTACCAAGTGTAAGAAGTTTGGTCATTTGTCAAAAGATTGCAAGGTTAACCTCAACAGCAACGCCAACAACAACAGCACTGCAAGCAACACGAACAATGCTAATGGTGGTAAGAACTGTTATGGTTGTGGACAGCCGGGTCATTTCAAGAAGGACTGTCCTAAGAACAACAATGGGAATGCTCGAGGAAGGGCGTTCAACATCAATTCTGCGGAAGCTCGTGATGATCAAAAGCTAGTCACGGGTACGTTTTCAATTGATGATCAACTTGTTTATGTTCTATTTGATACTGGCGCCGATAGAAGTTTTATATCTAAGGATATTTTTCACAATGTTAAGAAACCTATTTCTCCCCTAGATAACGTGTATTCCATAGAACTAGGGAATGGTAACTTGATGAGGGCTGATAAGATTTATCGTGATTGTACTTTGACATTAGAAAGTAAGCCCTTTAGCATTAATGTGATACCTATTAAACTGGGAAGGTTTGACCTTGTGGTTGGAATGGACTGGTTAGTTGATAACAAAGCCGAGGTGGTCTGTGACCTAAAGGCTATTAGTATTCCTATTGCTGACGGTGAACCTATGATGATCTATGGTGAAAAGAATGGCTCACAATTAAATCTCATTAACTACTTAAAAGTCCAGAAGTATGTGAGAAAGGGATGTAACGCGTTCTTGGCTCATGTAAGCCAAATTGTACCAGAAGAAAGGAGACCCGAAGATGTTCCTATAGTTAAGGAATTTCTTGAAGTTTTTCCGGAGGAATTGCCTGGTCTCCCACCGCATCGAGAAATTGAGTTTCAGATTGACTTAGTTCCAGGAGCGGCACCGATGGCTCACGCACCGTACAGACTTGCACCCCCAGAACTTCAAGAGTTGTCTAGTCAATTGCAAGAGTTATTTGACAAGGGATTTATTAGACCGAATTTTTCGCCATGGGGAGCTCCGGTCCTATTCGTTAAGAAGAAGGATGGGTCGATGAGATTGTGTATCGACTACAGAGAATTGAACAAGCTAACAATCAAGAATCGGTATCCGCTACCGAGGATTGATGACTTATTTGATCAGCTACAAGGATCCAGTTGTTATTCAAAGATTGATTTGAGATCCGTGTATCATCAATTGAGAGTCAAAGAAGCTGATGTCTCGAAGACAGCATTTAGAACACGTTATGGGCATTATGAGTTTACAGTGATGTCGTTTGGTTTGACGAACGCACCAGCAGTGTTCATGGACCTCATGAACTGTGTGTGTAAGCCATACCTAGATAAATTCGTCATTGTGTTTATTGATGATATATTGGTGTACTCCAAGAACAGAGAAGAGCACAAACAGCATCTACGCTCGATATTGACTATGCTTAGAGAAGAGCAGTTGTATGCAAAGTTCTCTAAGTGTGACTTTTGGTTACCAGAAGTACAATTTCTTGGTCATGTTGTAGGGGCCAATGGAATACAGGTCGATCCAGCAAAGATTGAGTCAGTTAGGAATTGGGAAACTCCAAAGACGCCAACGCAGATTAGGCAATTTTTGGGTCTAGCTGGTTACTACCGTAGATTCATTGAATGATTCTCTAAGATCGCCCGATCATTAACTGCATTGACTCATAAGGGCAAGAAGTTTGAGTGGTCAGAACCGCAAGGGACTGCATTTCAGTTGTTGAAAGAGAAGTTAACGACTGCACCAGTATTATCTCTATCCGAGGGAAGTGAAGATTTTGTTGTTTATTGTGATGCCTCACGTCAAGGAATGGGTTACGTGCTTATGCAACGAAACAAAGTTATTGCTTATGGATCGCGTCAGTTAAGGATTCACGAGCAGAACTACACTACGCATGACCTTGAGTTAGGAGATGTTGTCTTTGCACTTAAAATGTAAAGACACTACCTGTTTGGAACCAAGTTCACTATCTTCACCGACCATAAGAGTTTACAGCACATATTCGATCAGAAGCAGCTCAACATGAGACAACGACGTTGGATGGAACTAATTAACGTTTATAACTGCAAACTTCAATACCATCCGGGTGAAATGTGCCGTTCTTATTGATTAAAAACGTTCCATATTAATTGATTTCGTTGCGAGGTTTTGACCTCTATATGAGACGTTTTTCAAAGACTGCATTCATTTTAAAACAAACCATAACCTTTATTTCATCAATAAAGGTTTAAAAAGCTTTACGTAGATTATCAAATAATGATAATCTAAAATATCCTGTTTACACACGACCATTACATAATGGTTTACAATACAAATATGTTACAACAAAATAAGTTTCTTGAATGCAGTTTTTACACAATATAATACAAGCATGGACTCCAAATCTCGTCCTTCTTTAAGTATGCGATAGCGGAAGCTCTTAATAATCACCTGAGAATAAACATGCTTAAAACGTCAACAAAAATGTTGGTGAGTTATAGGTTTAACCTATATATATCAAATCATAATAATAGACCACAAGATTTCATATTTCAATACACATCCCATACATAGAGATAAAAATCATTCATATGGTGAACACCTGGTAACCGACATTAACAAGATGCATATATAAGAATATCCCCATCATTCCGGGACACCCTTCGGATATGATATAAATTTTGAAGTACTAAAGCATCTGGTACTTTGGATGGGGTTTGTTAAGCCCAATAGATCTATCTTTAGGATTCGCGTCAATTAGGGTGTCTGTTCCCTAATTCTTAGATTACCAGACTTAATAAAAAGGGCATATTCGATTTTGATAATTCAACCATAGAATGTAGTTTCACGTACTTGTGTCTATTTTGTAAATCATTTATAAAACCTGCATGTATTCTCATCCCAAAAATATTAGATTTTAAAAGTGGGACTATAACTCACTTTCACAGATTTTTACTTCGTCGGGAAGTAAGACTTGGCCACTGGTTGATTCACGAACCTATAACAATATATACATATATATCAAAGTATGTTCAAAATATATTTACAACACTTTTAATATATTTTGATGTTTTAAGTTTATTAAGTCAGATGTCCTCGTTAGTAACCTACAACTAGTTGTCCACAGTTAGATGTACAGAAATAAATCGATAAATATTATCTTGAATCAATCCACGACCCAGTGTATACGTATCTCAGTATTGATCACAACTCAAACTATATATATTTTGGAATCAACCTCAACCCTGTATAGCTAACTCCAACATTCACATATAGAGTGTCTATGGTTGTTCCGAAATATATATAGATGTGTCGACATGATAGGTCGAAACATTGTATACGTTTCTATGGTATCTCAAGATTACATAATATACAATACAAGTTGATTAAGTTATGGTTGGAATAGATTTGTTACCAATTTTCACGTAGCTAAAATGAGAAAAATTATCCAATCTTGTTTTACCCATAACTTCTTCATTTTAAATCCGTTTTGAGTGAATCAAATTGCTATGGTTTCATATTGAACTCTATTTTATGAATCTAAACAGAAAAAGTATAGGTTTATAGTCAGAAAAATAAGTTACAAGTCGTTTTTGTAAAGGTAGTCATTTCAGTCGAAAGAACGACGTCTAGATGACCATTTTAGAAAACATACTTCCACTTTGAGTTTAACCATAATTTTTGGATATAGTTTCGTGTTCGTAATAAAAATCATTTTCTCAAAATAACAACTTTTAAATCAAAGTTTATCATAGTTTTTAATTAACTAACCCAAAACAGCCCGCGGTGTTACTACGACGGCGTAAATCCGGTTTTACGGTATTTTTCGTGTTTCCAGGTTTTAAATCATTAAGTTAGCATATCATATAGATATAGAACATGTGTTTAGTTGATTTTAAAAGTCAAGTTAGAAGGATTAACTTTTGTTTGCGAACAAGTTTAGAATTAACTAAACTATGTTCTAGTGATTACAAGTTTAAACCTTCGAATAAGATAGCTTTATATATATGAATCGAATGATGTTATGAACATCATTAATACCTTAAGTTCCTTGGATAAACCTACTGGAAAAGAAAAAAATGGATCTAGCTTCAACGGATCCTTGGATGGCTCGAAGTTCTTGAAGCAGAATCATGACACGAAAACAAGTTCAAGTAAGATCATCACTTGAAATAAGATTGTTATAGTTATAGAAATTGAACCAAAGTTTGAATATGATTATTACCTTGTATTAGAATGATAACCTACTGTAAGAAACAAAGATTTCTTGAGGTTGGATGATCACCTTACAAGATTGGAAGTGAGCTAGCAAACTTGAAAGTATTCTTGATTTTATGTAACTAGAACTTGTAGAATATATGAAGAACACTTAGAACTTAAAGATAGAACTTGAGAGAGATCAATTAGATGAATAAAATTGAAGAATGAAAGTGTTTTTAGGTGTTTTTGGTCATTGGTGTATGGATTAGATATAAAGGATATGTAATTTTGTTTTCATGTAAATAAGTCATGAATGATTACTCATATTTTTGTAATTTTATGAGATATTTCATGCTAGTTGCCAAATGATGGTTCTCACATATGTTAGGTGACTCACATGGGCTGCTAAGAGCTGATCATTGGAGTGTATATACCAATAGTACATACATCTAAAAGCTGTGTATTGTACGAGTACGAATACGGGTGCATACGAGTAGAATTGTTGATGAAACTGAACGAGGATGTAATTGCAAGCATTTTTGTTAAGTAGAAGTATTTTGATAAGTGTATTGAAGTCTTTCAAAATTGTATAAATACATATTAAAACACTACATGTATATACATTTTAACTGAGTCGTTAAGTCATCGTTAGTCGTTACATGTAAGTGTTGTTTTGAAACCTTTAGGTTAACGATCTTGTTAAATGTTGTTAACCCAATATTTATAATATTAAATGAGATTTTAAATTATTATATTATCATGATATTATCATGTATGGATATCTCTTAATATGATATATATACATTAAATGTCTTTACAACGATAATCGTTACATATATGTCTCGTTTAAAAATCATTAAGTTAGTTGTCTTGTTTTTACATATGTAGTTCATTGTTAATATACTTAATGATATGTTTACTTATCATAGTATCATGTTAAATATATATATATATATATATATATATATATATATATATATATATATATATATATATATATATATATATATATATATATATATATATATCCATATATATGTCATCATATAGTTTTTACAAGTTTTAACGTTCGTGAATCACCGGTCAACTTGGGTGGTCAATTGTCTATATGAAACATATTTCAATTAATCAAGTCTTAACAAGTTTGATTGCTTAACATGTTGGAAACATTTAATCATGTAAATATCAATCTCAATTAATATATATAAACATGGAAAAGTTCGGGTCACTACAGTACCTACCCGTTAAATAAATTTCGTCCCGAAATTTTAAGCTGTTGAAGGTGTTGGCGAATCTTCTGGAAATAGATGCGGGTATTTCTTCTTCATCTGATCTTCACGCTCCCAGGTGAACTCGGGTCCTCTACGAGCATTCCATCGAACCTTAACAATTGGTATCTTGTTTTGCTTAAGTCTTTTAACCTCACGATCCATTATTTCGACGGGTTCTTCGATGAATTGGAGTTTTTCGTTGATTTAGATTTCATCTAACGGAATAGTGAGATATTCTTTAGCAAAACATTTCTTCAAATTCGAGACGTGGAAAGTGTTATGTACAGCCGCGAGTTGTTGAGGTAACTCAAGTCGGTAAGCTACTGGTCCGACACGATCAATAATCTTGAATGGTCCAATATACCTTGGATTTAATTTCCCTCGTTTACCAAATCGAACAACGCCTTTCCAAGGTGCAACTTTAAGCATGACCATCTCTCCAATTTCAAATTCTATATCTTTTCTTTTAATGTCAGCGTAGCTCTTTTGTCGACTTTGGGCGGTTTTCAACCGTTGTTGAATTTGGATGATCTTCTCGGTAGTTTCTTGTATAATCTCCGGACCCGTAATCTGTCTATCCCCCACTTCACTCCAACAAATCGGAGACATGCACTTTCTACCATAAAGTGCTTCAAACGGCGCCATCTCAATGCTTGAATGGTAGCTGTTGTTGTAGGAAAATTCTGCTAATGGTAGATGTCGATCCCAACTGTTTCCGAAATCAATAACACATGCTCGTAGCATGTCTTCAAGCGTTTGTATTGTCCTTTCACTCTGCCCATCAGTTTGTGGATGATAGGCAGTACTCATGTCTAGACGAGTTCCTAATGCTTGCTGTAATGTCTGCCAGAATCTTGAAATAAATCTACCATCCCTATCAGAGATAATAGAGATTGGTATTCCATTTCTGGAGACGACTTCCTTCAAATACAGTCGTGCTAACTTCTCCATCTTGTCATCTTCTCTTATTGGCAGGAAGTGTGCTGATTTGGTGAGACGATCAACTATTACCCAAATAGTATCAAAACCACTTGCAGTCCTTGGCAATTTAGTGATGAAATCCATGGTAATGTTTTCCCATTTCCATTCTGGGATTTTGGGTTGTTGAAGTAGACCTGATAGTTTCTGATGCTCAGCTTTGACCTTAGAACACGTCAAACATTCTCCTACATATTTAGCAACATCGGCTTTCATACCCGGCCACCAAAAATGTTTCTTGAGATCTTTGTACATCTTCCCCGCTCCAGGATGTATTGAGTATCTGGTTTTATGAGCTTCTCTAAGTACCATTTCTCTCATATCTCCAAATTTTGGTACCCAAATCCTTTCAGCACTATACCGGGTTCCGTCTTCCCGAATATTAAGATGCTTCTCCGATCCTTTGGGTATTTCATCCTTTAAATTTCCCTCTTTTAAAACTCCTTGTTGCGCCTCCTTTATTTGAGTAGTAAGGTTATTATGAATCATTATATTCATAGATTTTACTCGAATGGGTTCTCTGTCCTTCCTGCTCAAGGCATCGGCTACCACATTTGCCTTCCCCGGGTGGTAACGAATCTCAAAGTCGTAATCATTCAACAATTCAATCCACCTACGTTGCCTCATATTCAGTTGTTTCTGATTAAATATGTGTTGAAGACTTTTGTGGTCGGTATATATAATACTTTTGACCCCATATAAGTAGTGCCTCCAAGTCTTTAATGTAAAAACAACCGCGCCTAATTCCAAATCATGCGTCGTATAATTTTGTTCGTGAATCTTCAATTGTCTAGACGCATAAGCAATCACCTTCGTTCGTTGCATTAATACACAACCGAGACCTTGCTTTGATGCGTCACAATAAATCACAAAATCATCATTCCCTTCAGGCAATGACAATATAGGTGCCGTAGTTAGCTTTTTCTTCAATAACTGAAACGCTTTCTCTTGTTCATCATTCCATTCAAATTTCTTCCCTTTATGCGTTAATGCAGTCAAGGGTTTTGCTATTTTGGAAAAGTCTTGGATGAACCTTCTGTAGTAACCAGCTAGTCCTAAAAACTGGCGTATGTGTTTCGGAGTTTTTGGGGTTTCCCACTTTTCAACAGTTTCTATCTTTGCCGGATCCACCTTAATACCTTCTTTGTTCACTATGTGACCGAGGAATTGAACTTCTTCCAACCAAAATGCACACTTTGAAAACTTAGCGTACAATTCTTCCTTCCTCAATACTTCTAACACCTTTCTCAAATGTTCACCATGTTCTTGGTCATTCTTTGAGTAAATAAGTATGTCATCAATGAAAACAATGACAAACTTGTCAAGGTATGGTCCACACACTCGGTTCATAAGGTCCATGAACACAGCTGGTGCATTAGTTAAACCAAATGGCATGACCATAAACTCGTAATGACCTTAACGTGTTCTGAAAGCAGTCTTTGGAATATCATCTTCTTTCACCCGCATTTGATGATACCCGGAACGTAAGTCAATCTTTGAATAAACAGACGAGCCTTGTAGTTGATCAAATAAGTCGTCGATTCTCGGTAGTAGGTAGCGGTTCTTGATGGTAAGTTTGTTCAACTCTCGGTAGTCGATACACAACCTGAATGTACCATCTTTCTTCTTGACAAACAAAACAGGAGCTTCCCACGGTGATGTGCTTGGTCGAATGAAACCACGCTCTAAAAGTTCTTGTAATTGGCTTTGCAGTTCTTTCATCTCGCTGGGTGCGAGTCTGTAAGGAGCACGAGCTATTAGTGCAGCTCCTGGTACAAGATCTATTTGAAATTCAACGGATCGATGTGGGGGTAATCCCGGTAATTCTTTCGAAAATACATCGGGAAATTCTTTTGCAATGGGATCATCATTGATGCTCTTTTCTTCAGTTTGTACTTTCTCGACGTGTGCTAGAACAGCATAGCAACCTTTTCTTATTAGTTTTTGTGCCTTCAAATTACTAATAAGATGTAGCTTCGTGTTGCCCTTTTCTCCGTACACCATTAAGGGTTTTCCTTTTTCTCGTATAATGCGAATTGCATTTTTGTAACAAACGATCTCCGCTTTCACTTCTTTCAACCAGTCCATACCGATTATCACATCAAAACTCCCTAACTCTACTGGTATCAAATCAATCTTAAATGTTTCGCTAACCAGTTTAATTTCTCGATTCCGACATATATTATCTGCTGAAATTAATTTACCATTTGCTAATTCGAGTAAAAATTTACTATCCAAAGGCGTCAATGGACAACTTAATTTAGCACAAAAATCTCTACTCATATAGCTTCTATCCGCACCCGAATCAAATAAAACGTAAGCAGATTTATTGTCAATAAGAAACGTACCCATAACAAGCTCCGAGTCTTCCTGTGCCTCTGCCGCATTAATATTGAAAACTCTTCCGCTGCCTTGTCCATTCGTGTTCTCCTTTTTCGGGCAATTTCTAATAATGTGGCCCGGTTTTCCACATTTATAACAAACTACATTGGCATAAGTTGCTCCGACACTACTTGCTCTGCCATTACTCGTTCCGACACCATTTGTTCCTTTCGTTCTATTAACCCCTGGTCCGTAGACCTCACACTTCGCCGCGCTATAACCATTTCTTTTACACTTGTTGCAAAATTTGGTGCAGAACCCCGAGTGATACTTTTCACACCTTTGGCATAGCTGCTTCTGATTGTTGTTGTTGTTGTTGTTGTTGTTGTTGTTGTTGTTGTTGTTGTTGTTGTTGTTGTTGGGCCGTTTGTTGTAGTTGCAATTGATGTTGCGATTGTTGGGATAATTGTTGCGATTATTGTTGTAATTGCTGTTGTTGTTGTATTGGTGATTCTTATCACCGTTTTCCTCCCACTTTCTTTTGACTTGCTTCACATTGGCCTCTTCAGCAGTCTGTTCTTTAATTCTTTCTTCAATCTGGTTCACTAGTTTGTGAGCCATTCTACATGCCTGTTGTATGGAGGCGGGCTCATGTGAACTTATATCTTCTTGGATTCTTTCCGGTAATCCTTTTACAAACGCGTCGATCATCTCTTCCTCATCTTCGAATGCTCCCGGACACAATAGGCACAATTCTGTGAATCGTCTTTCGTACGTGGTAATATCAAATCCTTGGGTTCGTAACCCTCTAAGTTCTGTCTTGAGCTTATTGACCTCAGTTCTGGGACGGTACTTCTCGTTCATCAAGTGCTTGAATGCTAACCACGGTAGTGCATACGCATCGTCTTGTCCCACTTGCTCTAGATAGTATTCCACCATGTTAACACAGAACCTGTGAAGGTATGCGTAGCGTACTTCACTTTGTCCTCTTCAGTACACTTACTTATGGCAAACACCGATTCGACCTTCTCGGTCCACCGTTTCAATCCGATCGGTCCTTCGGTTCCATCAAATTCCAAAGGTTTGCAGGCAGTGAATTCTTTGTAGGTGCATCCTACACGATTTCCTGTACTGCTAGATCCAAGGTTATTGTTGGTATGTAGCGCAGCCTGTACTGCAACTATGTTTGAAGCTAGAAAAGTACGGAATTCCTCTTCATTCATATTCACGGTGTGTCGAGTAGTCGGTGCCATTTCCTTCAAAATAGTCAAATGGAACAAGTTAATCATACAGAATATTAAGAGTAGTTAATAGTATTTCGTAGCATAATATGAACTCATTTATAAAAACTTTTTCTTCATATTAGCGTTTTATAAGTTTAAATTCGGGTAGTACCTACCCGTTAAGTTCATACTTAGTAGCTAATATACAATTCAACTACTACAATTCTATATGAAAAACTGGTTATAATAATATTTCGCTTTCAAACTTTTACACAATATTTTACAAACTTACAATACCGCTTATTTTACATATAGTATGAAATATAGCACACAATAAATTTGATACAAGATGGTTGTGAAGATAATTCTAGCTAGTACACAAGTCGTTCAGCAAAGGTAATAAAGACACGTAATTCATACGTCCAGAAACAAGTCATGCATTCTGGTTTTACTAGGATTACTTCCCATCCTTGGTCTTGTGGAACATAACCGTTATGGCCGTTGATAAGACAGCGTGTTGTAACGTTGTCAAAGGGACGAGGGTTACGTAATGTCCAACAGTCCCGCAACAATCTAAAAACCTCATTTCTTACCCCAATTACCGACTCCGTCACTTGTGGGAACGTTTTTTTTAATAGTTGTAGCCCGATGTTCTTGTTCTCACTTTGGTGAGAAGCGAACATTACTAATCCGTAAGCATAACATGCTTCTTTATGTTGCATGTTAGCCGCTTTTTCTAAATCACGAAGTCCAATATTCGGATATATTGAGTCAAAATAATTTCTTAACCCATTGCGTAAAATAGCATTTGGGTTCCCCGCAATATATGCGTCAAAGTAAACACATCGTAACTTATGGATTTTCCAATGTGATATCCCCCATCTTTCGAACGAAAGCCTTTTATAAACCAAGGCATTCTTGGAACGTTCTTCGAATGTCTTACAAACTGATCTCGCCTTAAATAGTTGTGCCGAAGAATTCTGACTGACTCTAGACAAGATTTCATCAATCATGTCTCCGGGTAGGTCTCTTAAAATATTGGGTTGTCTATCCATTTTGTGTTTTTATACTGTAAAATAGACAAGAGTTAGATTCATAAAAAAAAATACTTATTAATACCAGCAATTTTTACATATATCATAAAGCATAAGCACACTATATTACATATATTACACCACACGAATACAACTATCTTATTCCAACTCGCTTGTTTCTTCTTCTTCGGTTTTGGTTCGTTTTGCCAAGTTTCTAGGGATATATGATGTTCCCCTAATACGAGCCGTCGTTTTCTACATTGGTTTAGAAAAACCTGGTGGTTTAGAGGTTCCCGGGTCATTGTTACAACTTAAGGACTTCGGGGGTTGACGATACATATAAAGTTCATCGGGGTTGGAATTAGATTTCTCTATTTTTATGCCCTTTCCCTTATTATTTTCTTTTGCCTTTTTAAATTCAGTTGGGGTAATTTCTATAACATCATCGGAATTCTCGTCGGAATCCGATTCATCGGAGAATTGGTAATCCTCCCAATATTTTGCTTCCTTGGCGGAAACACCATTGACCATAATTAACCTTGGTCGGTTGGTTGAGGATTTTCTTTTACTTAACCATTTTATTATTTCCCCCACCGGTTCTATTTCTTCATCCGGTTCCGATTCTTCTTCCGGTTCCGATTCTTCTTCCGGTTCCGACTCTTCTTCCGGTTCCTCTTCGGGAACTTGTGAATCAGTCCACGAATCATTCCAATTTACATTTGACTCTTCATTATTATTAGGTGAGTCAATGGGACTTGTTCTAGAGGTAGACATCTATCACATAATATCAAACGCGTTAAGAGATTAATATATCACATAATATTCACATGTTAAAAATAGATAGTTTCCAACAAAATTTGTTAAGCAATCATTTTTCAAGTAAACACGGTCGAAGTCCAGACTCACTAATGCATCCTAACAAACTCGATAAGACACACTAATGCGAAATTCTGGTTCTCTAAGACCAACGCTCGGATACCAACTGAAATGTCCCGTTCTTATTGATTAAAAATGTTCCATATTAATTGATTTCGTTGCGAGGTTTTGACCTCTATATGAGACGTTTTTCAAAGACTGCATTCATTTTAAAACAAACCATAACCTTTATTTCATCAATAAAGTTTTAAAAAGCTTTACGTAGATTATCAAATAATGATAATCTAAAATATCCTGTTTACACACGACCATTACA
Organism: Rutidosis leptorrhynchoides; assembly: GCF_046630445.1. Taxonomy (NCBI): domain Eukaryota; kingdom Viridiplantae; phylum Streptophyta; class Magnoliopsida; order Asterales; family Asteraceae; genus Rutidosis; species Rutidosis leptorrhynchoides. The sequence continues at coordinate 401,142,734 of NC_092336.1, read as the reverse complement.
TAATGGTTTACAATACAAATATGTTACAACAAAATAAGTTTCTTGAATGCAGTTTTTACACAATATCATACAAGCATGGACTCAAAATCTCGTCCTTATTTAAGTATGCGACAGCGGAAGCTCTTAATAATCACCTGAGAATAAACATGCTTAAAACGTCAACAAAAATGTTGGTGAGTTATAGGTTTAACCTATATATATCAAATCATAATAATAGACCACAAGATTTCATATTTCAATACACATCCCATACATAGAGATAAAAATCATTCATATGGTGAACACCTGGTAACCGACATTAACAAGATGCATATATAAGAATATCCCCATCATTCCGGGACACCCTTCGGATATGATATAAATTTCGAAGTACTAAAGCATCCGGTACTTTGGATGGGGTTTGTTAAGCCCAATAGATCTATCTTTAGGATTCGCGTCAATTAGGGTGTCTGTTCCCTAATTCTTAGATTACCAGACTTAATAAAAAGGGCATATTCGATTTTGATAATTCAACCATAGAATGTAGTTTCACGTACTTGTGTCTATTTTGTAAATCATTTATAAAACCTGCATGTATTCTCATCCCAAAAATATTAGATTTTAAAAGTGGGACTATAACTCACTTTCACAGATTTTTACTTCGTTGGGAAGTAAGACTTGGCCACTGGTTGATTCACGAACCTATAACAATATATACATATATATCAAAGTATGTTCAAAATATATTTACAACACTTTTAATATATTTTGATGTTTTAAGTTTATTAAGTCAGATGTCCTCGTTAGTAACCTACAACTAGTTGTCCACAGTTAGATGTACAGAAATAAATCGATAAATATTATCTTGAATCAATCCACGACCCAGTGTATACGTATCTCAGTATTGATCACAACTCAAACTATATATATTTTGGAATCAACCTCAACCCTGTATAGCTAACTCCAACATTCACATATAGAGTGTCTATGGTTGTTCCGAAATATATATAGATGTGTCGACATGATAGGTCGAAACATTGTATACGTTTCTATGGTATCTCAAGATTACATAATATACAATACAAGTTGATTAAGTTATGGTTGGAATAGATTTGTTACCAATTTTCACGTAGCTAAAATGAGAAAAATTATTCAATCTTGTTTTACCCATAACTTCTTCATTTTAAATCCGTTTTGAGTGAATCAAATTGCTATGGTTTCATATTGAACTCTATTTTATGAATCTAAACAGAAAAAGTATAGGTTTATAGTCAGAAAAATAAGTTACAAGTCGTTTTTGTAAAGGTATTCATTTCAGTCGAAAGAACGACGTCTAGATGACCATTTTAGAAAACATACTTCCACTTTGAGTTTAACCATAATTTTTGGATATAGTTTCATGTTCATAATAAAAATCATTTTCTCAGAATAACAACTTTTAAATCAAAGTTTATCATAGTTTTTAATTAACTAACCCAAAACAGCCCGCGGTGTTACTACGAAGGCGTAAATCCGGTTTTACGGTGTTTTTCGTGTTTCCAGGTTTTAAATCATTAAGTTAGCATATCATATAGATATAGAACATGTGTTTAGTTGATTTTAAAAGTCAAGTTAGAAGGATTAACTTTTGTTTGCGAACAAGTTTAGAATTAACTAAACTATGTTCTAGTGATTACAAGTTTAAACCTTCGAATAAGATAGCTTTATATATATGAATCGAATGATGTTATGAACATCATTAATACCTTAAGTTCCTTGGATAAACCTACTGGAAAAGAAAAAAATGGATCTAGTTTCAACGGATCCTTGGATGGCTCGAAGTTCTTGAAGCAGAATCATGACACGAAAACAAGTTCAAGTAAGATCATCACTTGAAATAAGATTGTTATAGTTATAGAAATTGAACCAAAGTTTGAATATGATTATTACCTTGTATTAGAATGATAACCTACTGTAAGAAACAAAGATTTCTTGAGGTTGGATGATCACCTTACAAGATTGGAAGTGAGCTAGCAAACTTGAAAGTATTCTTGATTTTATGTAACTAGAACTTGTAGAATATATGAAGAACACTTAGAACTTGAAGATAGAACTTGAGAGAGATCAATTAGATGAATAAAATTGAAGAATTAAAGTGTTTGTAGGTGTTTTTGGTCGTTGGTGTATGGATTAGATATAAAGGTTATGTAATTTTGTTTTCATGTAAATAAGTCATGAATGATTACTCATATTTTTATAATTTTATGAGATATTTCATGCTAGTTGCCAAATGATGGTTCCCACATGTGTTAGGTGACTCACATGGGCTGCTAAGAGCTGATCATTGGAGTGTATATACCAATAGTACATACATCTAAAAGCTGTGTATTGTACGAGTACGAATACGGGTGCATACGAGTAGAATTGTTGATGAAACTGAACGAGGATGTAATTGTAAGCATTTTTGTTAAGTAGAAGTATTTTGATAAGTGTATTGAAGTCTTTCAAAAGTGTATATATACATATTAAAACACTACATGTATATACATTTTAACTGAGTCGTTAAGTCATCGTTAGTCGTTACATGTAAGTGTTGTTTTGAAACCTTTAGGTTAACGATCTTGTTAAATGTTGTTAACCCAATATTTATAATATCAAATGAGATTTTAAATTATTATATTATCATGTATGGATATCTCTTAATATGATATATATACATTAAATGTCTTTACAACGATAATCGTTACATATATGTCTCGTTTAAAAATCATTAAGTTAGTTGTCTTGTTTTTACATATGTAGTTCATTGTTAATATACTTAATGATATGTTTACTTATCATAGTATCATGTTAACTATATATATATATATATATATATATATATATATATATATATATATATATATATATATATATATATATATATATATATATATCCATATATATGTCATCATATAGTTTTTACAAGTTTTAACGTTCGTGAATCACCGGTCAACTTGGGTGGTCAATTGTCTATATGAAACATATTTCAATTAATCAAGTCTTAACAAGTTTGATTGCTTAACATGTTGGAAACATTTAATCATGTAAATATCAATCTCAATTAATATATATAAACATGGAAAAGTTCGGGTCACTACACCGGGCAAGGCGAATGTTGTGGCATATGCTTTAAGCAGAAAAGAGCGAGAGAGACCTCTTAGGGTTAAAGCGCTTAACATAGTTTTCCGTACAAATCTCACATCACAAATCCGCGAAGCACAACAAGAAGCCATGAAACAGGAGAATGTTGATGTTGAATTTCTCAAAGGGATGGATAAGAAGTTTGACATCAAGGAGGACGGAACACGGTACTTTGCTAACCGAATTTGGGTACCAAAGTTTGGTGGATTGAGAGAACTGGTGTTGGAGGAAGCACACAAATCGAGATACCTAATTCATCTGGGATCAGATAAGATGTACCAAGATTTGAAGGCATTTTATTGGTGGCCGAACTTGAAAGCTGACATTGCCACTTATGTCAGGAAGTGCTTGACTTGCGCTAAAGTCAAGGCTGAGCATCAGAAGCCATCAGGATTACTGATTCAACCAGAGATTCCCCAGTGGAAGTGGGAAGGAATTTCCATGGACTTCATTACGAAACTGCCGAGAATGGCGGGAGGTCACGATACTATTTAGGTTATCGTGGATCATCTCACTAAGTTCGCACACTTCTTACCGATAAGGGAAACTGATAAAATGGAGAAGCTGGCTCAAATCTATATTAAGGAAGTCGTCTCTAGGCATGGAGTGCCTATATCCATTATATCCGATCGCGACAGCAGATTTACTTCTAGGTTTTGGCAATCGTTACAGAAAGCAATGGGGACCCTTTTAGATATGAGTACAGCATATCACCCCCAGACGGATGGCCAGAGCAAACGAACTATTCAGACTTTTGAGGACATGTTGAGAGCGTGTGTCATTGATTTCAAAAACGGATGGGATAAGTATTTACCACTAGCTGAGTTCTCATACAATAACAGTTACCATGCGAACATTAAAGTTGCACCATTTGAAGCATTGTATGGAAGGAAGTGTAGATCTCCCGTTTGTTGGAGCGAGTTGGGAGATAGTCAGTTGACGGGTCCTGAGATTATTCAGGAGACAACTGAGAAAGTTCTACAGATTCAGGAAGGATTGAGAATGGCTCGAAGTCGTCATAAGATTTACGTCGATGTTAGATGGAAGGACATAGAGTTTTAAGTTGGTGAAAAAGTTATGCTTAAAGTATCACCTTGGAAGGGTGTTGTACGATTTAGGAAACGAGGTAAACTGAGTCCTAGATATGTTGGACCGTTTGAGATAACTGAAAGAGTTGGACCAGTAGCTTATAGATTGGAACTACCACAAGCACTCAGCGTATTCATGACGTTTTCCATGTATCCAATCTAAAGAAGTGCCTAGCCGATGATAATTTGATTATTCCTTTAGAGGAACTATGTATCGATGACAAACTTCATTTCATTGAGGAACCTGTTGAAATCTTGGGCCGAGAGGTCAAACAGTTGAAGTAAAGCAGAATTCCTATCGTTAAAGTTCCTTGGAACGCGAGAAGAGGACCAGAGTTCACGTGGGAGCGTGAAGACCAGATGAGGATGAAGTATCCGCAATTGTTTCCCGAGGAAACTACTTCAGCGGACGATCACTAAAATTTCGGGATGAAATTTTCAATAACAGGTGGGTAATGTAACAACCCTGATTTTTCCGTTACTTTCGTTAACCTTCCGTTAGTTTATTTAACGGCGATTAATTAACTTTTATGTGTTTACGTGTATTAAATGCGTACTTGACCTTTGGAGAGCTTCAATAATTAATATGGGTTGATATTAATGCAAATAAATATTTCGGATAATGAAATACGATAAAAAACGAAACGATTTTGATAATAGCTTTTTGAGCAACGAAACGCTCGGGTTTATTTTAATAATTAATTTTATTAATTATTAACTTTTTAAAATATTTAATTTATTGGGTTTTTAATAAATTAAGCGATTGGTTGCGTTTAACGATCGGATTAGCGTTCCGGGCCTTCGGTACTACTGAACGACACTTAAAATGGACCACGAATACACGGGATTACAAAACGAGAGCCCGGGAACCCCCTGAGGGCCCCATTCGGCCGACCCCTCCCCATACCTCCTTAAGTTTTAATTTTTGATAAGTTTAGGGGCTTATGTGCTAATTTGTGAAACTAGGGTTTAATATAAATTAATTTGTGAGGATTAAACACTGCCATAATCCCAACCCTATTATTCCAGTCGACTTTTTTGGCTCCCTGGCTCCCTCCCATCGTCGACCATATCACCACCACCGTACCATCAATTTTTGATTTTTAGATTAAACCTTGAACACGAAAGTTGTAATTCCCGATCTCCTCTACGCGTTGGTGTATTTAATTTAGCAATCAAAGGTATAATTGCATGAACCCAAAATCTTAGGAATCTGATTTTCATGTGAGTTTCATAGTTATGTTATCAATTGCTCAAGTCTATACGCGTACGTGTTAATTGTAATCGTTATTTTGATTGTTTGATGCGCTAGGGTTTAAAAATGAATTTGTATTTGTTTGATCAGAAAAATTAAGTTTTTCAAATGTTAATTATGATGTTATAATCAGATTCCTTGCGAAAAACTATTGAGTTTAGGCTTTGGATTAGCTTGATTTCGTTTCCGTATGATTAAGTTATGTCGATTTGAATTATCGTTGTGTTTTTGTTGCTTGATCAGAAATCTGGTATTGATAGAAAACGAATTGGCATGTGAGACTTATACCACTAGAAATATAATTTAAAAACACTCAAGTTAGACTAGGATATCATGTCGTTTGCTTATGTATAGCCCGAGTTATGCTAGAATTAGTGTAAATGAAGTTTTATACAACACTTGCATGAAAATAACCTTGTATGATAAAATGTGTTAACTTCTGTGATTAAAGCTTTGTATATTTGAAAAATATACAAAAAGTAATTCATCTTTCATGTATATATCATAGGCTAATTGTATCTAGATCTTCGGATAATCATATGCGAATGTGACTAACTAAATGAGAATCGAATCTGTAAATTGCACACGGTTTTGTACTCTGTGGATTTTGTATACTGATTGAGCATGTATGCTTCTGGAAAATGAAACTTAATATTATATGTGACTTATTGTTAGTTTATGTCAATCCCTTAAACCTTATGCATTGGGCATAATAGAACTATACTTTATGTGAATTATGACTTGAACTAAAAACTGAATGATCAACTTGCACGAATAAACTGTACAAATTGGCTAAACAAAAGTGGCTAGATTTTTGATATGTGTTACTTTGATTTGTCCTTGAACTATGGCCACTGGTCTTGTATCAATTGCATGTTGCTAACTCCGGTTATAGCCGAAATGAAATCAGTGCGTGGTCAGAAACTGACTTGGCAAACCCCAAATGTATCCCTTCTGATTCCTGACTTTTAATTGTCGTATGAGTCCCTGGCCGGACTTTTTTGGAATCAATTTTAAGTGTAATTATGATCTGGAGTTTTTCATATTTACTCGTATTTTTTACTATGAGATAATGTGCTAAGTATGTTACGTGTTCATAAATTTTGTGCATGACGATAAACTGAAATTGTGAAAATGATCATTCATGACCTAAAACGTATTGTTTGACTTAGGTTTGACATGTTGATCAATATTTGACATGAACCTACTGATGTTGACTTTAGTTGACCACATTGACCAAGTTTGTGTAACATCCCGCGTTTTTTCCGTTAAATTATTTTAACGCCCGTCTTTTTTTTTAGATAATATTTTCCGTTATCTAAATTCGTACCTTTCGTTGACTAACGTTCATAATAATTCCGTTATTTAATTATAACATCACTCGTTTACTCGAGCGTTTTTAAAATATTCGTTTGGTTAATTCCCGCACCCGCTTTGAAACTTGAGGGACCGAACTTGCCAAGGGATCAAACTAGTTGACTAGGTCAACTAGTCAATCCCAGCACCACCACTCATTATCCACCACTTTCTTTTTCCATTTTCTTAACACTTTCACCATTTTCTCTCAAATCCTCTCAACAAAGATCATCATCCAAATCCGAATCAAGAAGCAAACATAAAAAAAAATTACATATTCGTGATCCTCTCTTCATCCTCTACGTTTTGGTACCAATTTCATCTCGTTTGGGTAACATTTCTAAAACTCTAGATTTCTCTTAATTCGTGTTTTTGACTTGAAATGGTGTTAGTTAGTGTCTATGGCTCGTGTATAACATGAATATATGTTTTGTTTGCTCGATTCGTTGTTTTGAGTAACTAGTTTGAACATTTGAAATAGGTTTGCTTAATCTTGCATTTTGGAAGATTAAATATTTTTTAAATACTAAAGTTCATGCTTTAATTGTGTTGCTAGTATCACTAGCGTCGTTTTGATGCGTAGGTTGATTAAGAAAACTTCAAAAACATGATTAATGATTTTGTGATTCTTGGTTAGGGTTTGATAGCTCTTAAGATGAACTTTTGATGCTTTGAATGTCGTGAAATGTTATTTGTGAGTGTTTAGTTGTAATGTATGTTTCATTACCTTCAAAACGACATATCATACATGTAAATTGGTTGCCCGAATCATGAAATGCGTTTTACAAACTTGAAACTTTGATTATGAACGTTCATTGAACATTTGACGAGAATTTGATTATTTTAAATGCATGTTTTGATTGATAATATGTACTTAGTTGTGTTCCTTGTCAAAAGAGCTTTCCAACGATATAAGATACGCATTCTAAGTGTTTACGGTTTGTATTTTGTGCTTAATTGAGTTTTGGAAAAGACTTGAACAATTGAGACTGACCAGGTACCAGCACCCGTTATTCGCCGCGGCGCGGCCAGCCTTTGTCGCGACGCGACAATAGGCATGGTTGGATTCTGACCTCCTTGTCCAATATACGAAAAATGTGTGGCATGCTATGGACCTCCGATTCACATGAAACTTGTTCTAACATGCTTATATATGAATAACTAGCACAAAAAAATAGTTCGGGACCCGACCCGAACATGTTGACTTTTTCGTTGACTTTGACTTAACCGAGTTTGACTTTTAGTTAAACTTAACCAAACGTTTATGCAATCGTTCTAATCTTCACATGCTATACTATTCAAGTCGTAACGAGTCATAGGACTAATTGAACACATTTCGCCCGACCTTGTGTCGTAACCGATTAATTGATACAACTTACTTGTTTAGGTCAAGGCTAAGCAACTTTCATGCACACGTTTACTTTGTGAAGTACTTTTATACTCGTGCACTCGAGGTGAGATCATAGTCCTATCTTTCAACAACTTTTATGCTTTAAACTATGGGATGAGAAACATATACGTATCATACTTTTACACTTGAACACAAGTACGAAAACGAACATTCCACGTATGGGTTTGAACAAAAAGCCTCAATTCAATTATCATTAGTTACACTTGCAGGGTGTAAACGTGAACTTATATTATGTGATCACATGGGCTTGACGAGCCTCATTCGGACGGTTTGCTACCGTTAGCGGATGAAATATATTTTCGGGTCTAGTGTATGTTCTAACACTACGCAAAGGGTGCAAAACAGTTAAGTTTGATAATTGGGTGCCCGGGATATAAACAACAACTTTGGAATGCAAATGATTTTGATAATCATCTTATACTAAATCTTGTGGTTCAAATACTATGTTTACTAAAACACCTATGATTTCACCAACGTTTTTTCATTGACAGTTTTCTATATGTTTCTCAGGTTCATACTTGGCTATTTGATACATGCTTCCGCACACTTTGATTTGCTTGCTTGGAGTCAAACATACATGCATACGCTAGTGATAGCACCTTTGGATTCAAACTTAAAGCATATACTTACACTATTTATAGCAACCGTGATTTTAAACTAATTATGTCGCAAGTTATCTCATTTATAATTTATACTTTTGCAAACTTGAAATTGTTGTAGAACGGCTTCGTAAACTAAACTTTGTAAGTCTTGTACGTTTCAAATGAATGCGACATAATTTTGGTCAAACGAGTCTCATATAGGGACTATGACCACGCAACGGGACCTAAGTAGTCGGCGCCATTAATGACGATTTGGTCGGGTCGCAGAGCGTTGGTTGTAGGGAACTAGGATGTGCATTAGTGCGTTTGACAGAGTCGTTAGAACGCATTAGTGAATCTAGAGTACAACCGGATAGTTAATCATTGCATCCTGACTTGCATTTTCTATAGATAGCACTTACTTGACTACTTGTGCATATATACTTGAATCTTTCTTAGGTGAACTCCATAATGGTACCAAACTTTCATCATACGAATCCGTATTCTGCCACTTCCTGGTAACACACGTAAATTCGAGATTCATGCGCGTAAGGATGACAACGACTTCATTAGTCACACTAGTTCGGGAACTATGTCTCCCAGATTGTTATTCGCCACCGTTTCAACTTACTATCGGTGTCACACCGGTGTTCCTTACTATCTACCACTTCTCGTTACTACCATCACTACTCTATGTGAGTATCGTCATCAATGCTTATCACTACGGCTGCGTACTATTTGTTATCATGATTCGTTACTCTTTTAGTGCCTAAAGGCATTATCGTTTGACTTGAACCACATTGACGTGAACGATCATTTATACACTTCCCTCGGGGAACGCTTCTTTAGAGTCGCACTAATTCTTTCGATTCAATACAAGTCACGTTTGAGACGTCGTTACACTTTGTTCGTTTTAGATCTTTATGATTACACGAACTTAAATCTATGGAGTGATGTGGGAATGGAGGTATGAGTTAGCGTAATATAACGACACTCGATCAACGTGGTTATATTATGGTAAGTCATACCAAAATTCTAATGAAATGTGATGGTGGTTGGACTCGATCAACCTAATCACCAACATGTGCCATGTACATGACTTCATTTTTCTTATTTGAATATCCGAAATCTTCGAGAATATTAATAACAACCCTACCAAGGACACACATTCGATTATTTCCGAATCATATTTACGCTTCCGAATGAATGACAAATTCTTTTGACTTCAAACATATGTTATACGCGTATACTATCTCGTTTTCTTACAGTTTTATCGACGAACTACAATATGCTTAATATTCTCACATCGAGGCGAAAACTTCTCTCACATCACACTCGTACTTTCGTATGAGGAAATCTTTATTCTAAATCCTCAATGGAGAGAGAGACTCTTCACGTTATACTTGTATTCACCACGAGGGTGAATAGTCCTAACGAACGTTATTAGAAACCGATAAATCTTCCGCGGCTCGAAATTCTTGAGAAACAAGAACTTGTTCAAAATATATCTTGAGGGGATATACCTCGTTTCGGATCGAGATCCTCGTTTCACTTCTAGATTTCGGGGTGCCTTACAAAAAGCCTCGGGACCACGTTTAAACATGAGTACAACGCATCAACCACAACCCGACAGACCGAGCAAACATACGATTCAAACTTTGGAGACCGTAATACGAATTTGCGTTATCAACTTCAAATTTACTTGAGAAATGTAGTTGCCTTTAGCCGAATTCTCTTACTACAATAATTTTCATTCGAGTATTAACGTCACACTTTTCGAGGACCCGTATAGCCGCAATTGTCGTTTGGTTAAATTGTTGAACCGAAGTAGGTGACACGCGAACCACCGGACCCGAACTCATTCATCAAACAACCGAAAAATTATTCAATTCCAAGAAAGGCTCAAGACGGCCCGTAGTCACCAAAAGAGCCATACAAGTGTTAAACGTAAACCTCTCGAATTCCATGTGCGAAGTCGCGTAACGTTAAAAGTCGCACCTTGAAAAGGTGTAATCCGTTTTGGGAAACGTAGAAAGCTAAATCCACGATATTTTTAGTCCTTTTGAAATCTTGGGGCATGTTGTACCCGTTGCTTACCGCTTCAAACTTCTGACTCAAACAAATTCCGTTCATCCTACATTCTGTGTATCAAACTTAAGGACGTGTCTTGTGAAACAAGAACTTGTTATCCTCTTCGATGAACTTACTATCAACGATAAACTTCACTTCCTAGGAGGACCGGTTGAAACTATAAATCATGAAGCCAAACCTTAAACCAACGTAAAATCCCGACTGTCAAAGTTCGTTGAAATGCCCAAGGAAGTACCTTCACATATCCGTAGAATTTGCAACGAAAGGTTTCGAAGAAGAAACAACAACTACTACTTCCAACTAAATTTCGGGACGAAATTTCTTTTAAGGTGTAGGTAATGTAACATCCCGCGTTTTTTCCGTTAAATTATTTTAACGCCCGTCTTTTTTTTAGATAATATTTTCCGTTATCTAAATTCGTACCTTTCGTTGACTAACGTTCATAATAATTCCATTATTTAATTATAACATCACTCGTTTACTCGAGCGTTTTTAAAATATTCGTTTGGTTAATTCTCGCACCCGCTTTGAAACTTGAGGGACCGAACTTGCCAAGGGATCAAACTAGTTGACTAGGTCAACTAGTCAATCCCACCACCACCACTCATTATCCACCACTTTCTTTTTCCATTTTCTTAACACTTTCACCATTTTCTCTCAAATCCTCTCAACAAATATCATCATCCAAATCCGAATCAAGAAGCAAACATCAAAACAAATTACATATTCGTGATCCTCTCTTCATCCTCTACGTTTTGGTACCAATTTCATCTCGTTTGGGTAACATTTCTAAAACTCTAGATTTCTCTTAATTCGTGTTTTTGACTTGAAATGGTGTTAGTTAGCGTCTATGGCTCGTGTATAACATGAATATATGTTTTGTTTGCTCGATTCGTTGTTTTGAGTAACTAGTTTGAACATTTGAAATGGGTTTGCTTAATCTTGCATTTTGGAAGATTAAATGTTGTTTAAATACTAAAGTTCATGCTTTAATTGTGTTGCTAGTATCACTAGCTTCGTTTTGATGCGTAGGTTGATTAAGAAAACTTCAAAAACATGATTAATGATTTTGCGATTCTTGGTTAGGGTTTGATAGCTCTTAAGATGAACTTTTGATGCTTTGAATGTCGTGAAATGTTATTTGTGAGTGTTTAGTTGTAATGTATGTTTTATTACCTTCAAAACGGCATATCATACATGTAAATTGGTTGCCCGAATCATGAAATGCGTTTTACAAACTTGAAACTTTGATTATGAACGTTCATTGAACATTTGACGAGAATTTGATTATTTTAAATGCATGTTTTGATTGATAATATGTACTTAGTTGTGTTCCTTTTCAAAAGAGCTTTCCAATGATATAAGATACGCATTCTAAGTGTTTACGGTTTGTATTTTGTGCTAAATTGAGTTTTGGAAAAGACTTGAATAATTGAGACTGACCAGGTACCAGCACCCGTTATTCGCCGCGGCGCGGCCAGCCTTTGTCGCGGCGCGACAATAGGCATGGTTTTATTCTTACCTCCTTGTCCAATATACGAAAAATGTGTGGCATGCTATGGACCTCCGATTTACATGAAACTTGTTCTAACATGCTTATATATGAATAACTAGCACAGAAAAATAGTTCGGGACCCGACCCAAACGTGTTGACTTTTTTGTTGACTTTGACTTGACCGAGTTTGACTTTTAGTTAAACTTAACCAAACGTTTATGCAATCGTTCTAATTTTCTTTTATACTTGATTTTTGCATGAAACTTGATAACGTGATTCACATGCTATACTATTCGAGTCGTAACGAGCCATAGGACTAATTGAACACATTTCGCCCGACCTTGTGTCGTAACCGGTTAATTGATACAACTTACTTGTTTAGGTCAAGGCTAAGCAACTTTCATGCACACGTTTACTTTGTGAAGTACTTTTATACTCGTGCACTCGAGGTGAGATCATAGTCCCATCTTTCAACAACTTTTATGCTTTAAACTATGGGATGAGAAATATATACGTATCATACTTTTACACTTGAACACAAGTACGAAAACGAACATTCCACGTACGGGTTTGAACAAAAAGCCTCAATTCAATTATCATTAGTTACACTTGTAAGGTGTAAACGTGAACTTATATTATGTGATCACATGGGCTTGACGAGCCTCATTCGGACGGTTCGCTACCGTTAGCGGATGAAATATATTTTCGGGTCTAGTGTATGTTCTAACACTACACAAAGGGTGCAAAACAGTTAAGTTTGATAATTGGGTGCCCGGGATACAAACAACAACTTTGGAATGTAAATGATTTTGATAATCATCTTATACTAAATCTTGTGGTTCAAATACTACATTTACTAAAACACCTATGATTTCACCAACGTTTTTTCGTTGACAGTTTTCTATATGTTTCTCAGGTTCATACTTGGCTATTTGATACATGCTTCCGCACATTTTGATTTGCTTGCTTGGAGTCAAGCATACATGCATACGCTAGTGATAGCACCTTTGGATTCAAACTTAAAGCATATACTTACACTATTTATAGCAACCGTGATTTTAAACTAATTATGTCGCAAGTTATCTCATTTATAATTAATACTTTTGCAAACTTGAAATTGTTGTCGAACGGTTTCGTAAACTAAACTTTGTAAGTCTTGTACGTTTCAAATGAATGCGACATAATTTTGGTCAAATGAGTCTCATATAGGGACTATCACCACGCAACGGGACCTAAGTAGTCGGCGCCATCAATGACGATTTGGTCGGGTCACTACAGTTTGACTTTCGGTTTGACTTCGGTTGACTTTGTTTGACTTTCATGATATAGTTGACTTTTACTTTGAAACGCGTCGAGTCGAGCAATAAGACAATGTACACTATGAAACCACACTTATATAAGATACATATATTAACCAACCTACATATGTATACTTAGGTTACATTACTCGGGTCTAAACCGTACAAGTCATTTGTCTTTCATTCCGAGCTTATTCAAAGGTGAGTCTACAGTCCCGCTTTTTACATGTTTTCAGAGATGAGAATACGCGCTGTTATATTTACATTTTCAAATATTTTGTATTGACATGAGTACTACACATATGCATAATGAGTTTGTTCAAAAAGCCTCTAGCTTGAATACTTTTAATACCATCGGTGTAAGCACAATTTAGATAGACGGATCCATTAGGTTGACAACCTCACCCACTATTAAAGCAGTGGTGAATTTATTTTGAACATTAAATACATTTGAATAAGTGTATAACATTTTACGAGGTAAGGTCGGGTGTAGTGGTTTCTATACTCAGGTTAATGCTAGTATTCAGGTGCTCGGTTTATGCAAGCGATAGAATCTCGTGGTCAATGAAATTAAACTATTTTTTTGATAACTGTTTTTCAGATACTGTTATATAGTTTTAAACCTGTAGATTCACCAATATTATTGTTGACCTGTTTTTGCGTGTTGTTATTCTCAGGTCCTTAAGTGGTATGCTTCCGCTGTGTTTGCTGCATGACTGGCCGTGGAGTCAGCATTTGATTTTAAAGAACATTATTTACTTTCGCATTTAAAACTTTTATACTGTTTAAATACTGTTGGCTTGTGGTTACGATCACAACAGTGTTTCTATTTTGGAATTTTTGACTTGTTTTTGAAAGTTATTATTTTAAATAAAATTAAATGCGATTGCTTTAAACGTCTCATATAGAGGGCGTAACTGTTAACTGTGGGACCGAAAATTAACACGCCGTCAGTTGGTATTTTGGCGGGGTGTTATAATATAACAGTTATCTCTTAGAATTATGATCTTCCATTCTGAAACTCTGAAAAGCACCCAGTCTGCGAAATAATACTCTGAATTTTGAAAAGTTGAATGAAGCAACAAAAACTGCAAACGACCTTAACAGTCAAAAGTTTGATGATAAAGAATTGTATGTTGGCAAAGCCCAGAAATGTTGGAACTGGAAAACGGATTGAGCAAACCACGAAGGAGGCTGTGAACAAATCACAGAGACTAAACCTACCTTCAAAGAAGCCAAATGATTCAGTATCTGCTAAAGTCGTTAACGAATACCTTACTCCTGATTCTAAACCTTTACGGACAAATTTTCTTCATCATCCATCGATATTAGAAATTCTAAGATATCATCGTATCTTTCATTATAATTATCCTCGATATTTCTGAAGATATTTTCATAACTATTCTTATCTGAAATCATTTATCTCTTCGCGATATCAGTGTTACAACAGAAAGAAAACTGTTTTAGTTTCTAAATTCTGAAAAATTCGAACCTAAAATATGAATGATATTGAAGTAGTGTTGGGAACTGAAGCATGAGTTAGTATAAAATAATGACACTTGATCAACGTGTATATATTACAGTAAGTCATGCTGAGTTTCTAGTGAAACAAGATGATTCACAGACTATAACGTTATAATATACCATGTTACACGACTATTACATTCAATCTAATCTCTAAACATATCAAGAACATATTCCCTTGATAATTCTATCTTTTCTCTTGAATTCTGGTAATTTAACCAATCAAGATCGTGCTATTAAAATTTCTCTCTTAGAACGTTAATCATGTTCATTCGAAACTTCATAACTACGAATTCTGTACCATTATTCGATCGCTTGACTTAAAGTCGGGAATAGAAAACAAAAGGATGGAACTCCAAAATATAAAGGAAATGAAGAGAGTGGATTTATAATGAAATATCAGACAGAATTGAAAGATCATCGCATTTAACCAAAGAGGATTCTAATTTCCTTAATTACCGAAGAATCAAAACTTATTACGAAGATTTTCTCTAAATCCCTTAAATTCCGGAAATCAACCGTGACTACGTCACTGGTTAAGTCAAAGCTGCATTTACTCATTTCTCTCTTTTGTGATAGCTTCACTCGTACTGTTCACATAAACGATTTATTTTATCCATATTACTCACTGATGATAAAAACTCTAATTTCTAGCTCGTATGCGTCATGAGAACATATTTATTGTCAGCCATGACCATTCCAATCAAATTTCGGGACGAAATTTCTTTAACGGGTAGGTACTGTGATGACCCGTAAATTTCCGACCAAATTTCAACTTAATCTTTATATAATTTCGATTCGATAAGCAAAGTCTGTAATGTTGAGTCTCAAAATTTTGAACTGTTTACATGGATACATTTAACCTTTGACCATCCCTAACGATTCACGAACAATTGTGTGTAAATAAATATATAAATATATATGTATAACTAAATTCTATAAAAAAGTAATATTATATATTATATAATTAATAAATATTAAAGATTTAATAAATTATATAATTGGTAGATATGATATAACAAATGGAAACATATTAAACTTGATTAACAAGTTTGAATATAATTTTTATATTAATATTATTATCATTATTAGTAGTATTATTATTAATATTATTAATAAATTGTTATTATTATTATATATTGTGTATGATATAAATATTAAATATATGTTATTATATAACTATTAAATATTACATAATTAATAAATTATAATATTAAGTGTAAATACAAGTTAAAATATAATTATTATATTAATAATGTTATTATTATTTTCATCAAAATAAATATTAATATTAATATTAAAATCTATTATGAATATTAATAAATTATATAGCTATAAAATTTAATACATGTAAATTACTATATTAATGTTATTATTATTATTATTATTATTATTAGAATGATTAAAACTATAATTTTGATTATTATGATTAATTGTTATAATTATTTATTATTATTACTAAAAATTATCATTTAAAAATATTATTATTACTTTTTATCATTATCCTTATTGCTATATTCATATTATTATTATCTTTATTAATTAACATTATTATTAATAATTATTATTATCATTTTTATTATCATTTATTATTATTAATACATTTATAATATTATTATTATTAATATTATTATTATTAATTAGTATTATTAATATTAATATATTTATATTTATATTATTAATTAGAATAAAGAAAATGGATCAGAGAAAGAATCAAGTTTGTTTAACATAACTATCAAACTGTTTGGGTGATTGAATTATGTCTCTAATGTAAAGACCCGTCCTAATCCATCTGGACGAAGTCCATATCGATTACAAACGGTTCACAATAGTTGATTACATCGCGAGGTACTTGACCTCTATATGATACATTTTACAAACATTGCATTCGTTTTTAAAAGACAACTTGCTTTACATCGAAAGTTGATAGCATGCATACTATTTCATAATATATCCAACTATAATTGACTTAGTATTAATCTTGACGAACTCGACGACTCGAATGAAATATCTTTTGAAATATGTCATGATTGACTCCAAGTAATGTCTCTAAAATGAGCAAATGCACAGCGGAAGATTTCTTTCATCCCTTAGAATAAACATCCTTTAAAGTGTCAACCAAAAGGTTGGTGAGTTCATTAGTTTAACATAAATAATCATTTCCATCATTTTAATAGACCACAAGATTTCATATTTTCATTTCTCATAAACATACGTCCCATGCATAGAGACAAAATATCATTCATATGGATTGAACACCTGGTAACCGACATTAACAATATGCATATAAGAATATCCCCATCATTCCGGGATCCTCCTTCGGACATGATATAAATTTCGAAATACTAAAGCATCCGGTACTTTGGATGGGGCTTGTTGGGCCCGATAGATCTATCTTTAGAGTTCGCGTCAATTAGGGTTTCTGTTCCCTAATTCTTAGATTACCAGACTATATAAAAAGGGCATATTCGATTAGATAATCCAGCCATAGAATGTAGTTTCGATCACTTGTGTCCATTTCGTAAAACATTTATAAAAGTAGCGCATGCATTCTCAGTCTCAAAAATATATATTGCGAAAGCATTTAAAAAGGGAGTAATGAAAACTCACGCATATAAATATTGCAAAACAGTTATTAAAACATTGCATGTATTCTCAGCCCAAAAATGTAATGAGTAAAAGGGAGCAAATGAAACTCACGCATGTAAATATTGTAAAACAGTTAATAAAGCATTTGCATGTATTCTCAGTCCCAAAAATTTAAAGAGTAAAAGGGATTCAAATGAACTCACCATACTGTATTTTGTAGTAAAAATACATATGACGTCATTTAACAAGTGTAGGGTTGACCTCGGATTCACGAACCTATATCATTTATGTATATATTAACGCATATAATTGTAATCGAACAGATTTACATATATATTTATTAGTGATATAAATTATATGTTTCATTCATTAATTAATTAAATATATTTATTTTATATATTTTAATTAAATACTAAAAATATCAGTATAGATGTTATATGTAAATTATAATACTAAAATAATGTTAATAATAATGATAATAATAATAATAATAATAATAATAATAATAATAATAATAATAATAATAATAATTAGATTTAATAATCATAATAATAATAATAACAATAATGATAAATAATAATAGAGATACTACCTTTAAGGAGTAAGCTTCAAAAAAAAAACTGCTTCAACCCGGGCTTGAACCCGAGACCTCTCGCTCACCCACAATACTCCTTAACCATTTGCTCTATCACGATTTTCTATTTTAAATTCGTACCTTAATTCTATTAACCATTAAATCCGTCTATCTTCTTCTCCTTACAAAACCCACTGTATCTTCATCATCATCATTTATTTTATAATCATTTTCATCATCATCTATCCATCATTATCGATCTCATTATCCTTATTACATAATCATAATCAATTATCCTAATCATACTATTATTTTTCATCATCATCGTTATTTCCTTCATCAACAAACAAAAATCCCGTAGGTTGCCTCATCATCATAGCACATCATTATTGTTTAACTTTATAAAAAATAAAATGGTGATTTAATCCCATAGTTCAAATGAGTCGACCATAGGATGTCTAGAGTGTCCCACATACATAACTTATTAGACCACATAATATTACTTTAATTTCTCACGGCCCATTCATAGTAACACTTACGACCCACTAGCAAGAAAAGGCGTTCATTTATAATAAACAAGTCCAACCTTTATTTCCTTAGTTTATGGCTCATCCATTATTTTAATGACTATCTCACCTAATTTAATTATTGTAAATAAAATGAGCTGTACGAATAATATGCATATCACTTTTGTTTTGATTCCATCTTTCGGCCCCATACTCGACTAGCTGTAATTCAACTCAACTTTCGGTTTCTTTTAATCAAGTGGAGTTTGGTTTTTCCTTGTCATACCCGAACAACAACACATAGCTAGTATTAAGTACATGTTTTTTAAATTTAACAAGTTGTTGAGGTAGGGTAATGTCGACCAGAGGGAACAAAAGAAACACTCCAAAGTTCCAATCACCACTCATCTTTTATGTTTTCCTTTCCACAGTATCATCATCTTAATCGTGATGGGTAGATTTTTGAAATAGAAATAATCTTAATAATAGTTGCAACAGTATAATGATATTGGTGGTTGTGGTGTTGGGTTGTTTGTGCGATCAGTTGCAGCATATATTAACAAAAAGAAGCAGCTAAAACAACGGTTTAATGAGCATAATGTGTTGGTGATGGTGCAGTCTAAAATAGAAGCAGAAGAGAGGCGAGTGGTGGAGAATTTGTGGGGTTGAAGGCGTTTATATGGGTGTAGTTTCTAACAAATAGAAAAATATATAGCGACAGCATTAAAGCATTAACCAACCTTTTGTAAATGGGTGGTGATGTCCATGTCGCTCCCATATCCTTGTGGTGTAGCACGTAGCAACGAAATTAAGAAATGAGATTTAAGAAGATGGTGGTTTGAATCGTTACGAGTATGAGTGATGAGTGTTTTATATATGTAATATGTAATGAGGAATGAAGGATGAGGAGAATGGTGGTGTCGGTGGAGGAAGAGTGGTGTTTTGTTTAATGGTAGTATAATTTTTATGGTTGATGAGTTTTGTAAACAAGAAGGGTTTTGGGTGGTTTTGTTTAACCCAACAATTAAGTCCTTGGTTTGTAGTTTGATTCTGTCGACACAATATATTCCCACTGGTACTAATAATAAAAAAAATAAAAATAAAGTTGAACTCGACTTATAACTGCCTAGTACGATCGATTATGATGTTCAATCATTCAGAAGATTCAAACAAAGTTAAATACAGAACTAACTGAGTTGGTAATCTAATTTTTGGAGTTGTTATGCCCACTCACGATTTTATACAAATTTAGTAATAATTAATGTATTAATTTTAATTATATTACTAATAATAATCTAAATAAAATGGATACTGATTTCCTAAAATATGAATCTGGATATATCTGTGTATTTATATATTGTATATATCTGTATATGTATATCCTTATATATTTATATATATATATATTTGTTTTGATAGTTTATAATTAGTATTACTAATAATTATTATTATTATAACTATAATAATAATACTATCAATGTCATACATATTAATAATACAAGTTTATAACGATATAATTATTACTAATGATAATGATAACAATTACCATGAATGTATAGTAATAATATTGCTAATAACAATAATACGAATTATACTAATCTTATTAATAACAACATCAATATTAATAATAATAATAATATATATCAATTTTCATATATTAACTTATTCATACCAATTTCAAATACTTATATATATATATATTTATATAAATTTATATATATAATTAGTTGCTTACAAACATTTGTTCGTGAATCGTCGGGAATAGTCAAAGGTCAAATGAATTCATGTAAATAGTTCGAAAATTTTGAGACTCAACATTATAAACTTTGCTTATCATGTCGAAATCATATAAAGATAAGGTTTAAATTTGGTCGAAAATTTCCGGGTCGTCACATCTAAATTGGTACAATCGAATCTAAACTTAGATAATAAAACAAGAATCAGTTGCACATCGATATCAAACTTTATATTTTTTTATTTTTTTATTTCGTTCCTGTAATTCTTGTCGACTGATAATGGGTATATAATTGATTCAATTCCAGTCTTAATGAATCCATACGACCCTCAACAGCTTATATATATTGAAAAGAAAAAAAAAAGAAAACAGGCTAACTGCCCTGTTCGTGCTTCATTTTTCTCAAACCCCAATTTTGAAATCAATTTCAAAATGTAATAACTCAGTTTCGTTAGAAATCCCATACTCAAACTACCTGCTAAGTTTCAAACACCAATGTGTCCTATCGAAATCAAATTTTGGAGTCAAACTTTAATATTCAAAAGTCAACCGATTATGCTTTGATCAAATTCGAGTTACTTGTTATAATTCAAGTTATATTAATGATCTCAGCAGTTTTTATAAACGATTTAACATCTATTTCAAGTTGTGATCTTAGTCTATAACGGCCTCGTTTTCAAAATCAATATTTTTTTATGGGTAGCGACGAATAACAGTTCTATATCTTTTTTCTTTCTTTTTTCGCTTGAATTGACAAAAGCGTCCATTGTATTTTGTTGTCTGTTACAATTTTGAAATCATAAACCCTTTTCAAGGTCTTGTTGGTTGTGATTCTGTGGTGGATTCAAAATTAACGAAGAAGAAGAAGATAAAGGAGTTAGAAAATCAAACGGGTTAAATTTAATTAAGTGTTAGATTATATCAGAAAAATGGCAGCAGAGCAATGGTCTTGTGTGTTAGCATGTGAGCGAGAGGTCTCGGGTTCGAGTCCCATCTGTGACGAATCTTTTTAGAAAGGCTTACACTTGAGGTAGTTATTATATTTTTATTATTATTACTTCCTTATTATTATTATTATTGTTATTATTATGATAAGTATTATTATTATTAACATTGTTATTATGATTATTATTATTGTTATTATTATTATTATTATTATTATTATTATTATTATTAGTATTATAATTATTATTATCATATTTACATTTATAAGTATTATAATTATTGTTATCATTGGTATTAATATATGTATCATGAATATTATTATCATTTTAGTATTATCACTAAATATTATTATTATTATGATTATTATTAATATAAGTATTACTATTATTATTATGTTTAGGAATATGAATTGATGTTATAGAAGCTTTAGTTATTAGTTTACAAATTTAACATGAAGATTTTGATTATGATTAACATAAGTATTAATATTATCACTAGTAATGAAATTGTTATAATAATAATTATTATTAAGTATTATGTATTATTATAAAAATTATTATTTTCATTATCATTATTAATAAACTTTTCAATTTATTAAAAATTACTGTTATTATCATAAGATTTATTATTAAAACTAACATTAATATTATTATTAAAAGAATCATTAATATTATTATCATTATTATTAATACTAGTATTATCATTATTATTATTTTAATCACTACTAATATTACTTTGGTATTATTATAATTACTATTTTAACAAACAAATGAAACATATATATAAAATATTTAATATATAACATAACAAAATATATAATTTTATATATAAAAATGAATATATATATTAACAATGAAATATATAAGTTACTATTATAAAAATTATATCATTAATAATATATATATATATATATATATATATATATATATATATATATATATATATATATATATATATATATATATATATATATATATATATATATATATATAATTGTTCGATTACAAGGATATGTATTAATATATATATATATATATATATATATATATATATATATATATATATATATATATATATATATATATATATATATATATATATATATATATACAAATGATATAGGTTCGTGAATCCAAGGCCAACCCTACACTTGTTCAATGTCGTCATATGTATTTTACTACAAAATACAGTATCGTGAGTTTCATTTGCTCCCTTTTTAAATGCTTTTGCAATATATATTTTTGGAACTGAGAATACATGCGCTGCTTTTATAACTGTTTTACGAAATAGACACAAGTACTTGAAACTACATTCTATGGTTGGATTATTAGGCCGAATATCGCCCCTTTTAACTTGGTAACCTAAGAATTAGGCAGACGAGAGGTTATGTTCCTAATTGACGCGAATCCTAAAGATAGATCTATTGGGCCTAACAACCCCCATTCAGGTTATGGATGGCTTTAGTACTTCGAGATTTATATTATACAGACGAGAGGTTCTGTTTGGGGATATTCTATGCATTAAAGTTAATGTCGGTTACCAGGTGTTCAATTCATATGAATGATTTTATCTTTATGCAGACGAGAGGTTCTGTTTATAAATATGAAAATCTTGTGGTCTATTAAAATTATGGCAATGATCGATTTTGATAAACTAATGAACTCACCAACCTTTTGGTTGACACTTTAAAGCATGTTTATTCTCAGGTATGAAAGAAATCTTTCGCTGTGCATTTGCTCATTTTATAGATATTACTTGGAGTCATTCATGACATATTTCAAAAGACGTTGCATTCGAGTCATTGGGTTCATCAAGATTATTATTAAGTCAATTAGAGTTGGATGTATTATGAAGTGGTATGCATGCCGTCAACTTTCGATGTAAAGAAAGTTTGTCTTTTAAAAATGAATGCAATGTTTGTAAAATGTATCATATACATATAGAGGTCAAATACCTCACAATGAGATCAACTATTGTGAATCGTTTATAATCGGTATGACCGGGTCCCTTCAATAAAGGCACTTACTGCCACGTCATGTAGAGCCTTTGGGCATCCACTAACACTTAAACCATTCAAAATTATTGCGTTACCCCAGGGATCTTATTTGCCACACCTTTTGGAATGATGCTCTTTCTTACATAACTCTGAGTCCTGAGTTATTCCAAGAGATTCTCGTTTAGTGATATTAACACCATCAGTATTCTGACTTTAATATTAGTCATAACCTGTTTGGAATTATGCAAAGTCAAGAAGCGATTAACTTCTCATCCTCATGCTCTATCCTTCATACCTCACTTTGATAGGTCAGATCATGTTGAGATTGAGAGAAATGATAAGATAAAGAGAGATTCGGTATGTAAGCATGAGACTCGGTATTAGAGAGAATTGGTACAATTACATTCCACAGCTTCTAGAACTCAGTTACAATGCAATGGCTATCTAATTAGGACTACTTAGGTTCCTTATATAGCCCTCTTCTAAGGAACCTTCAATTAAGCTTATTTCACATTAACACTATACAACTTCGGGGTCCTAACAATCTCCCCCTTAGTGTTAAATGTGAACTTTACAACATAATCCTATTTTGTAATCTTGAGAGGTCCAAACGTTAGTTTCCATCGTGTGCCATATGGTTTTGAAACTTCTACTTGATTTTCTGAAATTTGCTTAGAAGGTTTCCAGACACCCCACGCTTTTCTTGGATCTCCCTCATATAATGGATATTCATCCATTTCCTTGAAATATCTTCTCTTTCTCTATCCACGAAGTATCTCAAACTGTCTTGTACGAACTCAGAGTTTCAGACGATCTCTTATATGCTTTATGAATTCTCCAAGACCCATTATCATGTCAATGTCATGGAACTTGCTTTGATGAATCTTAAGATACTTCAGTTCAGACTTAAGTGTTCCATCTGAATATTTGTTTAGCTCTTCAATACGAATGAACACCTTTTTTTTTTGAGAATTTACAAAAACAAACCCTTCGGGTTCGAATTGCATTTGAAACATCCTCATATCCTTCAGTCCCTCTGTAAATTGATTTGGACACGTAATTTGAATCTTTTTCCTTTTTGGTTCGAGACCTATTTGAAAGTCTTCACGTCTCATCAGTTCAATTGTCTCCATCATGTATCTTTTCACAACTTCCAAAGCTTGAGCCTTAGCAAAAGGTCGTATGGTGATGATACTGAGGTAGTTGTAGATGTGAATGATGTCAAGCATATCTAGATTATGAAAATCTGTTTCAGTGAACTTGTACTCTTTCTCATCTTCTCTGATAACGTGGAACTGACTGATGACGTCTTTCTTTTCGCTTATCTCTACTCCGACTCGAGTAATATTCAACACTTCTGAAATACGATATTTTCTTTGAAGCCACAAATCATCTTCATCTTTGTTGATATGTTTCCTCCACATAAACTCATACCAATTCCTTTCACTTGCTGGAAGCAATCGTGAACCTATATAAGTAAACCTTTTACTCTTTGGTAATTCATTGATCCAGAAGATCTTGTAAGCATTTTCTTCGATGAATGTGTTTCGTAACGTTATAAAATCATGTTCTACTCCCAACAATAATCTTTGCTCCTGATTCTTAAAGAATATTCCATGATTGTATTTGAATCTGGAATTCACTGTTTCACTTGATGTAGATGTACCAGAAGTTGAACTTTCATTAGCATTTGTTGGATTTGAACTCGATGAGGGTGTTGAATTTGATGAATGACCAGTAGGATTTGTTGCATCATTATTTGGAACATCATCATCTTCAATATGATCAAAGATCTCATCAGAAGAATCCATTTCATCATCACTTTCTATTACTGGTTCAGGATTCTCTTCATCTACAATCTCTACATCTTCCGGAATTGAAGATACTGATGATAACTTGCTTAGAATGACAAATCCATCGTCATCCGTCTCTTCAAGATAGAAATCACTCAAGTTCAAATCCTCATCTACCAGTCTACTATCAGCCTCATTATGAACAATTGGAATTATAACTTGCTTAGGCTCCTTATCATCAATTTCATCATGTGTAGTAACCATTTCTGATTCCATCTGAACTTGTTGAGCTTGTGAAGCTGATGAAGACCTTACACCACCACCCTTAGTTGAAATGTTTACCGTTAGATATTCTCCATATACTCCTTTCTCCCCCTCATGGCTATTCTGAGGATCAGAATCGTCATGTTCATCATCACGGTGAGGACTCAACGGAGAAGAGCAGGAATTAAGTGGATATCGAACACGAGCACGAAACAATGCTTGAAGCGAAGTGCATCGAAGAACATCTAGATTGACTCTAGAAAACATACGACTGAAATATTCTTGCTCCAAAGCATCATAGAAATGTGGTAAACGAGAAGGTGATGGTGGAAAAGTAATAATAGCAACACCAGCAGCAGCAACTGTTGAAGGCGATGTTGGTGGAAGTGTTTGAGTTGCCGTGAGGGCAGGTAAGGATGATTGTGCGGTATTATTCTTATATGTAGGGCTATACATACTACTAGTCAGATTCGTGATATCCTCTTCTGATGGAGGTTGGGTAACAACCGGAGTTGTCACCGGCGAAGTTTCTTTCGAAGCATCCGCCTCCATGACTTTGGGCTCATGGGACTCTGACAAAGTAGCAGGACTACCCGTCGGTTTAGTTCTCGTAGAGATATAGCTATCCCCGACTCCTGAAATCATTGATATACCATGAGGTGGCACATCTCTTTCAGTTAAAGACTCTTCCTCCAGACCCTGAGATTCAGAATCCGGAAGAGAAGTGGTTTGAACCAATGGATCACTTTCATGAACCAAGGGAACAGTCTGCTGGAAGTCTGATAAATATCCCGAAGGATTGTCATGTTGACTCATTTCCATGGGACGCGGCAGATCTTCCTCATCAAGATAAGCCGGACCTCGAGACCCTGTTGTACGTTGAGGTACAGGAGGATTTCCAACCGATACGCAGGGTGCCTTTTCAAGATTTTTCGGCTCCCCTTCGGCCGTTCTGGACTTCAATGATTGAGTTTCCTCAATCGATTGAGTCAACGCAGACTTTACTGCAGAGGAAGACTTTACTTCCTTAGATACCGAAGCACCTTGCTTTGTAGGATTTATTATTAAGTCCTGCTTAGATTGGATGGGCTTCGTGGTCTTTTTACCATCCGTGCGTTTATATCTCTTGCCTACCGAAGCTTGCGCTTCATTTAGCGTAGGGCTTACTGTTATTCTTGGATGTGATACGGAGATAGGTGAGGGTGACCTAATTGGCTCTTGGTCTTGGTCCGTATCACCAATGGTTGGAGTAACTGTTTGGCGGACAATGGGTGTCGAAGTCCTAGATCTAGTTAGTCGTTGGGTTGGTGGAGTCTGAATCATCTCATCTGGCATGTATCGAGTTCTCTTAGGAGAATGTTCAGGAGATGATTCAGATGCTGTTGCTGAAGTGTCACTGCTTACTTCGGATGTTGTGGAAAGGGTTGGTTCAATCTTAGTTGGACTAGGTTCCCTGATCCTCACGGGTTGAGCTTGGTGTGCTACCCTAGATCGTTTGAGGTTCACCCTAAGTGGAGGATTAGCTGGTTCGAGTGGTTGAATTACAGGTTCATCTACAACCTCTGGGGCTGGAACCACGGCAGGTTCAACTTGTTCTTGTTGTACCGGGTTCGGAAGAGGTATTCCTACAGCCTGAAAATAAGAACGCATACGAGCGTCTTGGGGTTCAGCTAGCCTCACTAGCCAATTTGGAATTGGCGCAGTGAATTGATTATCAGACACCATAGGGGTATTCATCTTCAGCTCTCCAAACCTTTTCATCTGTAATCCATGTGTACCTGGTACAAATATATTTGCATTTCTGCAAGCATTTATAGCATCATGGATAAATATACAGAAAAACTTTTCGCAAGGGATGTATGAACCCCTTGGCTTATCAACTTGAGCTTGAACCAGATCCCATAAAAGCTCAACATAGTCAGGAGCCTCTACTCTTATGAAAGAGTAGAATACTTTCAGCATTGGCACAGTCAAGCTATCAGATCCACTCCTTGTCATCAGCAAGCATCTGTTGATGATTGAGAAGATCACATACCACCTTGAGTGCAGATATTTATTCTGAAACTTAGCTGGTGGAACGTTGGTAGCTCTAACATAACCAAGATCAAAGACAGAAGTCATCATTTGCTGAGTAGCAGGAAAAGCAGGAGCATTCTGTACAAGAGGAAGTCTGAAGACCCTCCTGAAATCAGCTTTAGTGAAATTCCTCCTCCCTTGAACTCCTCTTAGTTGAAATTCAAAACAAGCTTGTGTTCCCTCTGGATTTTCAGTAGTAGGTTGTGTAGCTTCCACAAAACTAATTGTTCTATTAAGTAACTCCAGATCTGTTACAGCTACACTGGCAGTAGTATTGAGAGCAGGCCACAGTGTGTGCCTCTCTAGAATTGTTGTCCAGTAGTTGCAGGGTATGCTGGTTTCAGAGTTGATGAAGTGATTGTTCGCCATTTAGCTGTATAAATAAGAAATAGAAGACCACAAGATATTTAACAAAAAGCATATATCTCTATTCTTATTTGCCTTTGAAATTCTTTTTATATTTTTAATTTTTAAGATTTTTATGGTTTTTTAAAAATATAAAAGTCTTTTATTCTCAAATATGAACAAATAATTGACAACCATGACATTCATATGATATTCATCTTAGTACAAAATCATCATGCAAAGTCAATTATATAACACAAGGACTCAGAACAACACTTAGTCAATTTTTAAACACATTTCAAGCAGATTCGGTAGTTATGAAAACTTTAGATTCTGTAACCAAATAAGCTTGAGTTTTCATATCAGAAAGATATAGAATAAACATGTTAAGTGTTTGAAGATAAAAATCAGAAAATTTCAAGGTACCAAATTTCAGACTTGGTATCAAGAAAGAAAACCAGATTCGGTATCTTCAACAATTAACAGAAAGTCACTCAAACATGCATATTCTATCATATATCAAGTAATATCACAACCATGATCAATTAACCATTCAATTACAAGTATATTAACATGTTAATTGTATGAACAAACTGTAGTGACCCGAACTTTTCCATGTTTATATATATTAATTGAGATTGATATTTACATGATTAAATGTTTCCAACATGTTAAGAAATCAAACTTGTTAAGACTTGATTAATTGAAATATGTTTCATATAGACAATTGACCACCCAAGTTGACCGGCGATTCACGAACGTTAAAACTTGTAAAAATTACATGACGATATATATATATGGATATACATATGGTTAACATGAGATTATGATAAGTAAGTATCTCCATAAGTATATTAACAATGAGTTATATACATATAAACAAGACTACTAACTTAAGGATTTCGAAACGAGACATATATGTAACGATTATCGTTGTAACGACATTTAAATGTATATATATCATATTAAGATATATTAATATATCATAATATCATGATAATATAATAATTTAACATCTCATTAGATATAATAAACAATGGGTTAACAACATTAATTGAGATCGTTAACTTAAAGGTTTCAAAACAACACTTACATGTAACGACTAACGATGACTTAACGACTCAGTTAAAATGTATATACATGTAGTGTATTTAGATGTATTAAAATACTTTTGGAAGACTTCAAGACATATATCAAAACACTCATACTTAACGAAAATGGTTACAGTTACTTTCCCATTCTTTTCTTTCATCAAGAATTCTAGTCGTATTCTTACCCGTATTATACACAGCTTCAAAACGTACTTACTATGGGTATATACCAATAGGAACTAGCATGGGATTCCACTCTTGATTATGTCATGTATGACTAATCAATTTTAACTTCTACCATGAGCTAGTCAACTAACTAGAACTCCTTTTAACCCCACTCACCACTCACCAATTACCACTCATCATTCACTCCATTTCACTTCCAATTCTCTTTCTAATTCTCTCTCAACACACACACACTATTATGAACGTATTTTTCCAGTAGTTAATCATCATCTTCATCAAAAATCACTTCAAGAATCAAGCTATAATCATCATAGGAAGAACACTTCAAGAACACTTCAAAAATCCCTTCAAGTTTACTAATTTACTTCCAAGCTTTCTAATCCATTCCAAGTAATCATCTAAGATCAAGAAACCTTTGTTATATACAGTAGGTTATGTTTCTTATTCAAGGTAATATTCATATTTAAACTTTGATTCAATTTCTATAACTATAAACTATCTTAATTCGAGTAAAAATCTTACTTGAACTTGTTTTTGTGTCATGATCCTACTTCAAGAACTTTCAAGCCATCCAAGATCCTTTGAAGCTAGATCATTTCTTGTCACTTCCAGTAGGTTTACCTACTAAACTTGAGGTAGTAATTATGTTCATAACATCATTCGATTCATATATATAAAACTATCTTATTCGAAGGTTTAAACTCGTAATCACTAGAACATAGTTTAGTTAATTCTAAACTTGTTCGCAAACAAAAGTTAATCCTTCTAACTTGACTTTTAAAATTAACTAAACACATGTTCTATATCTATATGATATGCTAACTTAATGATTTAAAACCTGGAAACACGAAAAACACCGTAAAAGCGGATTTACGCCGTCGTAGTAACACCGCGGGCTGTTTTGGGTTAGTTAATTAAAAACTATGATAAACTTTGATTTAAAAGTTGTTATTCTGAGAAAATGATTTTTATTATGAACATGAAACTATATCCAAAAATTATGGTTAAACTCAAAGTGGAAGTATGTTTTCTAAAATGGTCATCTAGACGTCGTTTTTTCGACTGAAATAACTACCTTTACAAAAACGACTTGTAACTTATTTTTATGACTATAAACCTATACTTTTTCTGTTTAGATTCATAAAATAGAGTTCAATATGAAACCATAGCAATTTGATTCACTCAAAACGGATTTAAAATGAAGAAGTTATGGGTAAAACAAGATTGGATAATTTTTCTCATTTTAGCTACGTGAAAATTGGTAACAAATCTATTCCAACCATAACTTAATCAACTTGTATTGTATATTATGTAATCTTGAGATACCATAGACACGTATACAATGTTTCGACCTATCATGTCGACACATCTATATATATTTCGGAACAACCATAGACACTCTATATGTGAATGTTGGAGTTAGCTATACAGGGTTGAGGTTGATTCCAAAATATATATAGTTTGAGTTGTGATCAATACTGAGATACGTATACACTGGGTCGTGGATTGATTCAAGATAATATTTATCGATTTATTTCTGTACATCTAACTGTGGACAACTAGTTGTAGGTTACTAACGAGGACAGCTGACTTAATAAACTTAAAACATCAAAATATATTAAAAGTGTTGTAAATATATTTTGAACATACTTTAATATATATGTATATATTGTTATAGGTTCTTGAATCAACAGTGGCCAAGTCTTACTTCTCGACGAAGTAAAAAATCTGTGAAAGTGAGTTATAGTCCCACTTTTAAAATCTAATATTTTTGGGATGAGAATACATGCAGGTTTTATAAATGATTTACAAAATAGACACAAGTACGTGAAACTACATTCTATGGTTGAATTATCGAAATCGAATATGCCCCTTTTTATTAAGTCTGGTAATCTAAGAATTAGGGAACAGACACCCTAATTGACGCGAATCCTAAAGATAGATCTATTGGGCCTAACAAACCCCATCCAAAGTACCGGATGCTTTAGTACTTCGAAATTTATATCATATCCGAAGGGTGTCCCGGAATGATGGGGATATTCTTATATATGCATCTTGTTAATGTCGGTTACCAGGTGTTCACCATATGAATGATTTTTATCTCTATGTATGGGATGTGTATTGAAATATGAAATCTTGTGGTCTATTGTTACGATTTGATATATATAGGTTAAACCTATAACTCACCAACATTTTTGTTGACGTTTAAAGCATGTTTATTCTCAGGTGAATATTAAGAGCTTCCGCTGTTGCATACTAAAATAAGGACAAGATTTGGAGTCCATGTTTGTATGATATTGTGTAAAAACTGCATTCAAGAAACTGATTTCGATGTAACATATTTGTATTGTAAACCATTATGTAGTGGTCGTGTTTAAACAGGATATTTTAGATTATCATTATTTGATAATCTACGTAAAGCTTTTTAAACCTTTATTTATGAAATAAAGGTTATGGTTTGTTTTAAAAATGAATGCAGTCTTTGAAAAACGTCTCATATAGAGGTCAAAACCTCGCAACGAAATCAATTAATATGGAACGTTTTTAATCAATAAGAACGGGACATTTCAGTTGGTATCCGAGCGTTGGTCTTAGAGAACCAGAATTTTGCATTAGTGTGTCTTATCGAGTTTGTTAGGATGCATTAGTGAGTCTGGACTTCGACCGTGTTTACTTGAAAAATGATTGCTTAACAAATTTTGTTGGAAACTATATATTTTTAACATGTGAATATTATGTGATATATTAATCTCTTAACGCGTTTGATATTATGTGATAGATGTCTACCTCTAGAACAAGTCCCATTGACTCACCTAATAATAATGAAGAGTCAAATGTAAATTGGAATGATTCGTGGACTGATTCACAAGTTCCCGAAGAGGAACCGGAAGAAGAGTCGGAACCGGAAGAAGAATCGGAACCGGAAGAAGAATCGGAACCGGATGAAGAAATAGAACCGGTGGGGGAAATAATAAAACTGTTAAGTAAAAGAAAATCCTCAACCAACCGACCAAGGTTAAATATGGTCAATGGTGTTTCCGCTTAGGAAGCAAAATATTGGGAGGATTACCAATTCTCCGATGAATCGGATTATGACGAGAATTCCGATGATGTTATAGAAATTACCCCAACTGAATTTAAAAAGGCAAAAGAAAATAATAAGGGAAAGGGCATAAAAATAGAGAAATCTAATTCCAACCCCGATGAACTTTATATGTATCGTCAACCCCCGAAGTCCTTAAGTTGTAACAATGACCCGAGAACCTCTAAACCACCAGGTTTTTCTAAACCAATGTGGAAAATGACGGCTCGTATTAGGGGAACATCATATATCCCTAGAAACTTGGCAAAACGAACCAAAACCGAAGAAGAAGAAACAAGCGAGTCGGAATAAGATAGTTGTATTCGTGTGGTGTAATATATGTAATATAGTGTGCTTATGCTTTATGATATATGTAAAAATTGCTTGTATTAATAAGTATTTTTTTTTATGAATCTAACTCTTGTCTATTTTACAGTATAAAAACACAAAATGGATAGACAACCCAATATTTTAAGAGACCTACCCGGAGACATGATTGATGAAATCTTTTCTAGAGTCGGTCAGAATTCTTCGGCACAACTATTTAAGGCGAGATCAGTTTGTAAGACATTCGAAGAACGTTCCAAGAATGCCTTGGTTTATAAAAGGCTTTCGTTCGAAAAATGGGGGATATCACATTGGGAAATCCATAAGTTACGATGTGTTTACTTTGACGCATATATTGCGGGGAACCCAAATGCTATTTTACGCAATGGGTTAAGAAATTATTTTGACTCAATATATCTGAATATTAGACTTCGTGATTTAGAAAAAGCGGCTAACATGCAACATAAAGAAGCATGTTATGCTTACGGATTAGTAATATTCGCTTCTCACCAAAGTGAGAACAAGAACATCGGCCTACAACTATTAAACAAAACGTTCCCACAAGTGACGGAGTCGGTAATTGGGGAAAGAAATGAGGTTTTTAGATTGTTACGGGACTGTTGGACATTACGTAACCCTCGTCCCTTTGACGACGTTACAACACGTTGTCTTATCAACGGCCATAACGGTTATGTTCCACAAGACCAAGGATGGGAAGTAATCCTAGTAAAACCAGAATGCATGACTTGTTTCTGGACGTATGAATTACGTGTCTTTATTGCCTTTGCTGAACGACTTGTGTACTAGCTAGAATTATCTTCACAACCATCTTGTATCAAATTTATTGTGTGCTATATTTCATGCTATATGTAAAATAAGCGGTATTGTAAGTTTGTAAATTATTGTGTAAAAGTTTGAACGCGAAATATTATTATAATCATTTTTTCATATAGAATTGTAGTAGTTGAATTGTATATTAGCTACTAAGTATGAACTTAACGGGTAGGTACTACCCGAATTTAAACTTATAAAACGCTAATATGAAGAAAAAGCTTTTATAAATGAGTTCATATTATGCTACGAAATACTATTAACTACTCTTAATATTCTGTATGATTAACTTGTTCCATTTGACTATTTTGAAGGAAATGGCACCGACTACTCGACACACCGTGAATATGAATGAAGAGGAATTCCGTACTTTTCTAGCTTCAAACATAGCCGCAGTACAGGCTGCGCTACATACCAACAATAACCTTGGATCTAGTAGTACAGGAAATCGTGTAGGATGCACCTACAAAGAATTCACTGCCTGCAAACCTTTGGAATTTGATGGAACTGAAGGACCGATCGGATTGAAACGGTGGACCGAGAAGGTCGAATCGGTGTTTGCCATAAGTAAGTGTACTGAAGAGGACAAAGTGAAGTACGCTACGCATACCTTCACAAGTTCTGCGTTAACATGGTGGAATACCTATCTAGAGCAAGTGGGACAAGACGATGCGTACGCACTACCGTGGTCAGCATTCAAGCACTTGATGAACGAGAAGTACCGTCCCAGAACCGAGGTCAATAAGCTCAAGACAGAACTTAGAGGGTTACGAACCCAAGGATTTGATATTACCACGTACGAAAGAAGATTCACAGAATTGTGCCTATTGTGTCCGGGAGCATTCGAAGATGAGGAAGAGAAGATCGACGCGTTTGTGAAAGGATTACCGGAAAGAATCCAAGAAGATATAAGTTCACACGAGCCCGCCTCCATACAACAGGCATGTAGAATGGCTCAGAAACTAGTGAACCAGATTGAAGAAAGAATTAAAGAACAGACTGCTGAAGAGGCCAATGTGAAGCAAGTCAAAAGAAAGTGGGAGGAAAACGGTGATAAGAATCACCAATACAACAACAACAGCAATTACAACAATAATCGCAACAATTATCCCAACAGTCGCAACATCAATCGCAACTACAACAAACGGCCCAACAACAACAACAACAACAACAACAACAGCAACTACAACAATCATCCCAACAACAATAATAACCGCAACAACAACAACAATCAGAAGCAGCTATGCCAAAGGTGTGAAAAGTATCACTCGGGGTTCCGCACCAAATTTTGCAACAAGTTTAAAAGAAATGGTCATAGCGCGGCGAAGTGTGAGGTCTACGGACCAGGGGTTAATAGAACGAAAGGAACAAATGGTGTCGGAACGAGTAATGGCGGAGCAAGTGGTGTCGGAGCAAGTTATGCCAATGTAGTTTGTTATAAATGTGGAAAACCGGGCCACATTATTAGAAATTTCCCGAACCAGGAGAACACGAATGGACAAGGCCGCGAAAGAGTTTTCAATATTAATGCGGCAGAGGCACAGGAAGACCCGGAGCTTGTTACGGGTACGTTTCTTATTGACAATAAATCTGCTTACGTTTTATTTGATTCGGGTGCGGATAGAAGCTATATGAGTAGAGATTTTTGTGCTAAATTAAGTTGTCCATTGACGCCTTTGGATAGTAAATTTTTACTCGAATTAGCAAATGGTAAATTAATTTCAGCAGATAATATATGTCGGAATCGAGAAATTAAACTGGTTAGCGAAACATTTAAGATTGATTTGATACCAGTAGAGTTAGGGAGTTTTGATGTGATAATCGGTATGGACTGGTTGAAAGAAGTGAAAGCAGAGATCGTTTGTTACAAAAATGCAATTCGCATTATACGAGAAAAAGGAAAACCATTAATGGTGTACGGAGAAAAGGGCAACACGAAGCTACATCTTATTAGTAATTTGAAGGCACAAAAACTAATAAGAAAAGGTTGCTATGCTGTTCTAGCACACGTCGAGAAAGTACAAACTGAAGAAAAGAGCATCAATGATGTTCCCATTGCAAAAGAATTTCCCGATGTATTTTCGAAAGAATTACCGGGATTACCCCCACATCGATCCGTTGAATTTCAAATAGATCTTGTACCAGGAGCTGCACCAATAGCTCGTGCTCCTTACAGACTCGCACCCAGCGAGATGAAAGAACTGCAAAGCCAATTACAAGAACTTTTAGAGCGTGGTTTCATTCGACCAAGCACATCATCGTGGGGAGCTCCTGTTTTGTTTGTCAAGAAGAAAGATGGTACATTCAGGTTGTGTATCGACTACCGAGAGTTGAACAAACTTACCATCAAGAACCGCTACCCACTACCGAGAATCGACGACTTATTTGATCAACTACAAGGCTCGTCTGTTTATTCAAAGATTGACTTACGTTTCGGGTATCATCAAATGCGGGTGAAAGAAGATGATATTCCAAAGACTGCTTTCAGAACACGTTACGGTCATTACGAGTTTATGGTCATGCCGTTTGGTTTAACTAATGCACCAGCTGTGTTCATGGACCTTATGAACCGAGTGTGTGGACCATACCTTGACAAGTTTGTCATTGTTTTCATTGATGACATACTTATTTACTCAAAGAATGACCAAGAACACGGTGAACATTTGAGAAAGGTGTTAGAAGTATTGAGGAATGAAGAATTGTACGCTAAGTTTTCAAAGTGTGCATTTTGGTTGGAAGAAGTTCAATTCCTCGGTCACATAGTGAACAAAGAAGGTATTAAGGTGGATCCGGCAAAGATAGAAATTGTTGAAAAGTGGAAAACTCCGAAAACTCCGAAACACATACGCCAGTTTTTAGGACTAGCTGGTTACTACAGAAGGTTCATCCAAGACTTTTCCAGAATAGCAAAACCCTTGACTGCATTAACGCATAAAGGGAAGAAATTTGAATGGAATGATGAACAAGAGAAAGCGTTTCAGTTATTGAAGAAAAAGCTAACTACGGCACCTATATTGTCATTGCCTGAAGGGAATGATGATTTTGTGATTTATTGTGACGCCTCAAAGCAAGGTCTCGGTTGTGTATTAATGCAACGAACGAAGGTGATTGCTTATGCGTCTAGACAATTGAAGATTCACGAACAAAATTATACGACGCATGATTTGGAATTAGGCGCGGTTGTTTTTGCATTAAAGACTTGGAGGCACTACTTATATGGGGTCAAAAGTATTATATATACCGACCACAAAATTCTTCAACACATATTTAATCAGAAACAACTGAATATGAGGCAGCGTAGGTGGATTGAATTATTGAATGATTACGACTTTGAGATTCGTTACCACCCGGGGAAGGCAAATGTAGTAGCCGATGCCTTGAGCAGGAAGGACAGAGAACCCATTCGAGTAAAATCTATGAATATAATGATTCATAATAACCTTACTACTCAAATAAAGGAGGCGCAACAAGGAGTTTTAAAAGAAGGAAATTTAAAGGATGAAATACCCAAAGGATCGGAGCAGCATCTTAATATTCGGGAAGACGGAACCCGGTATAGGGCTGAAAGGATTTGGGTACCAAAATTTGGAGATATGAGAGAAATGGTACTTAGAGAAGCTCATAAAACCAGATACTCAATACATCCTGGAACGGGGAAGATGTACAAGGATCTCAAGAAACATTTTTGGTGGCCGGGTATGAAAGCCGATGTTGCTAAATACGTAGGAGAATGTTTGACGTGTTCTAAGGTCAAAGCTGAGCATCAGAAACCATCAGGTCTACTTCAACAACCCGAAATCCCAGAATGGAAATGGGAAAACATTACCATGGATTTCATCACTAAATTGCCAAGGACTACAAGTGGTTTTGATACTATTTGGGTAATAGTTGATCATCTCACCAAATCAGCACACTTCCTGCCAATAAGAGAAGATGACAAGATGGAGAAGTTAGCACGACTGTATTTGAAGGAAGTCGTCTCCAGACATGGAATACCAATCTCTATTATCTCTGATAGGGATGGCAGATTTATTTCAAGATTCTGGCAGACATTACAGCAAGCATTAGGAACTCGTCTAGACATGAGTACTGCCTATCATCCACAAACTGATGGGCAGAGCGAAAGGACAATACAAACGCTTGAAGACATGCTACGAGCATGTGTTATTGATTTCGGAAACAGTTGGGATTGACATCTACCGTTAGCAGAATTTTCCTACAACAACAGCTACCATTCAAGCATTGAGATGGCGCCGTTTGAAGCACTTTATGGTAGAAAGTGCAGGTCTCCGATTTGTTGGAGTGAAGTGGGGGATAGACAGATTACGGGTCCGGAGATTATACAAGAAACTACCGAGAAGATCATCCAAATTCAACAACGGTTGAAAACCGCCCAAAGTCAACAAAAGAGCTACGCTGACATTAAAAGAAAAGATATAGAATTTGAAATTGGAGAGATGGTCATGCTTAAAGTTGCACCTTGGAAAGGCGTTGGTCGATTTGGTAAACGAGGGAAATTAAATCCAAGGTATATTGGACCATTCAAGATTATTGATCGTGTCGGACCAGTAGCTTACCGACTTGAGTTACCTCAACAACTCGCGGCTGTACATAACACTTTCCATGTCTCGAATTTGAAGAAATGTTTTGCTAAAGAAGATCTCACTATTCCGTTAGATGAAATCCAAATCAACGAAAAACTTCAATTCATCGAAGAACCCATCGAAATAATGGATCGTGAGGTTAAAAGACTTAAGCAAAACAAGATACCAATTGTTAAGGTTTGATGGAATGCTTGTAGAGGACCCGAGTTCACCTGGGAGCGTGAAGATCAGATGAAGAAGAAATACCCGCATCTATTTCCAGAAGATTCGTCAACACCTTCAACAGCTTAAAATTTCGGGACGAAATTTATTTAACGGGTAGGTACTGTAGTGACCCGAACTTTTCCATGTTTATATATATTAATTGAGATTGATATTTACATGATTAAATGTTTCCAACATGTTAAGCAATCAAACTTGTTAAGACTTGATTAATTGAAATATGTTTCATATAGACAATTGACCACCCAAGTTGACCGGCGATTCACGAACGTTAAAACTTGTAAAAACGACATGACGATATATATATGGATATACATATGGTTAAAATGAGATTATGATAAGTAAGTATCTCCATAAGTATATTAACAATGAGTTATATACATATAAACAAGACTACTAACTTAAGGATTTCGAAACGAGACATATATGTAACGATTATCGTTGTAACGAC
The DNA here is from genome assembly GCF_046630445.1 of Rutidosis leptorrhynchoides. Lineage (NCBI taxonomy): Eukaryota > Viridiplantae > Streptophyta > Magnoliopsida > Asterales > Asteraceae > Rutidosis > Rutidosis leptorrhynchoides. Next base: position 401,103,877 of record NC_092336.1, on the reverse strand, counting down.
ATTTAAAAGTATATATATATCATATTAAGATATATTAATATATCATAATATCATGATAATATAATAATTTAACATCTCATTAGATATAATAAACAATGGGTTAACAACATTAATTGAGATCGTTAACTTAAAGGTTTCAAAACAACGCTTACATGTAACGACTAACGATAACTTAACGACTCAGTTAAATGTATATACATGTAGTGTATTTAGATGTATTAAAATACTTTTGGAAGACTTCAAGACATATATCAAAACACTCATACTTAACAAAAATGGTTACAGTTACTTTCCCATTCTTTTCTTTCATCAAGAATTCTAGTCGTATTCTTACCCGTATTATACACAGCTTCAAAACGTACTTACTATGGGTATATACCAATAGGAACTAGCATGGGATTCCACTCTTGATTATGTCATGTATGACTAATCAATTTTAACTTCTACCATGAGCTAGTCAACTAACTAGAACTCCTTTTAACCCCACTCACCACTCACCAATTACCACTCATCATTCACTCCATTTCACTTCCAATTCTCTTTCTAATTCTCTCTCAACACACACACACACTATTATGAACGTATTTTTCCAGTAGTTAATCATCATCTTCATCAAAAATCACTTCAATAATCAAGCTATAATCATCATAGGAAGAACACTTCAAGAACACTTCAAAAATCCCTTCAAGTTTACTAATTTACTTCCAAGCTTTCTAATCCATTCCAAGTAATCATCTAAGATCAAGAAACCTTTGTTATATACAGTAGGTTATCTTTCTTATTCAAGGTAATATTCATATTCAAACTTTGATTCAATTTCTATAACTATAAACTATCTTAATTCGAGTAAAAATCTTACTTGAACTTGTTTTTGTGTCATGATCCTACTTCAAGAACTTTCAAGCCATCCAAGATCCTTTGAAGCTAGATCATTTCTTGTAACTTCCAATAGGTTTACCTACTAAACTTGAAGTAGTAATGATGTTCATAACATCATTCGATTCATATATATAAAACTATCTTATTCGAAGGTTTAAACTCGTAATCACTAGAACATAGTTTAGTTAATTCTAAACTTGTTCGCAAACAAAAGTTAATCCTTATAACTTGACTTTTAAAATTAACTAAACACATGTTCTATATCTATATGATATGCTAACTTAATGATTTAAAACCTGGAAACACGAAAAACACCGTAAAACCGGATTTACGCCGTCGTAGTAACACCGCGGGCTGTTTTGGGTTAGTTAATTAAAAACTATGATAAACTTTGATTTAAAAGTTTTTATTCTGAGAAAATGATTTTTATTATGAACATGAAACTATATCCAAAAATTATGGTTAAACTCAAAGTGGAAGTATGTTTTCTAAAATGGTCATCTAGACGTCGTTCTTTCGACTGAAATGACTACCTTTACAAAAACGACTTGTAACTTATTTTTCTGTCTATAAACCTATACTTTTTCTGTTTAGATTCATAAAATATAGTTCAATATGAAACCATAGCAATTTGATTCACTCAAAACGTATTTAAAATGAAGAAGTTATGGGTAAAACAAGATTGGATAATTTTTCTCATTTTAGCTACGTGAAAATTGGTAACAAATCTATTCCAACCATAACTTAATCAACTTGTATTGTATATTATGTAATCTTGAGATACCATAGACACGTATACAATGTTTCGACCTATCATGTCGACACATCTATATATATTTCGGAACAACCATAGACACTCTATATGTGAATGTTGGAGTTAGCTATACAGGGTTGAGGTTGATTCCAAAATATATATAGTTTGAGTTGTGATCAATACTAAGATACGTATACACTGGATCGTGGATTGATTCAAGATAATATTTATCGATTTATTTCTGTACATCTAACTGTGGACAACTAGTTGTAGGTTACTAACGAGGACAGCTGACTTAATAAACTTAAAACATCAAAATATATTAAAAGTGTTGTAAATATATTTTGAACATACTTTAATATATATGTATATATTGTTATAGGTTCGTGAATCAACAGTGGCCAAGTCTTACTTCTCGACGAAGTAAAAAATCTGTGAAAGTGAGTTATAGTCCCACTTTTAAAATCTAATATTTTTGGGATGAGAATACATGCAGGTTTTATAAATGATTTACAAAATAGACACAAGTACGTGAAACTACATTCTATGGTTGAATTATCGAAATCGAATATGCCCCTTTTTATTAAGTCTGGTAATCTAAGAATTAGGGAACAGACACCCTAATTGACGCGAATCCTAAAGATAGATCTATTGGGCCTAACAAACCCCATCCAAAGTACCGGATGCTTTAGTACTTTGAAATTTATATCATATCCGAAGGGTATCCCGGAATGATGGGGATATTCTTATATATGCATCTTGTTAATGTCGGTTACCAGGTGTTCACCATATGAATGATTTTTATCTCTATGTATGGGATGTGTATTGAAATATGAAATCTTGTGGTCTATTGTTACGATTTGATATATATAGGTTAAACCTATAACTCACCAACATTTTTGTTGACGTTTAAAGCATGTTTATTCTCAGGTGAATATTAAGAGCTTCCGCTGTTGCATACTAAAATAAGGACAAGATTTGGAGTCCATGTTTGTATGATATTGTGTAAAAACTGCATTCAAGAAACTGATTACGATGCAACATATTTGTATTGTAAACCATTATGTAGTGGTCGTGTGTAAACAGGATATTTTAGATTATCATTATTTGATAATCTACGTAAAGCTTTTTAAACCTTTATTTAAGAAATAAAGGTTATGGTTTGTTTTAAAAATGAATGCAGTCTTTGAAAAACGTCTCATATAGAGGTCAAAACCTCGCAACGAAATCAATTAATATGGAACGTTTTTAATCAATAAGAACGGGACATTTCACAAACTCGGTATCAGGATAAGAACACATTCGATAGATACAGAATTTATCAAATAAGCAATTAAACATGTAATCAGACTCGGTCAAATGATAGATCAGTCAATTTAACTCAGATTAGACAAGATTTCATGTTGATTTTCCAAATCAATTGAGTTTAATCAAAGATTAATTGAAATCGACTCAGACTCGGTATAATCAACAAGATTTCAAAAATTAAAGGTCATAATCCAGTTATTTTGATCTTTTCTGGATGATAAAAACTTAATTATCTCAGATCTACAATTATATATCTTAAACATTGATTAAAATGAACAATTACCAAGAATTTGAAGAAACAGAATGACGGACTCGGTAGAATTAGGCAGATTCGGTATAATCAACAGACTCGGTAGGTAATTAATAACAGTAAGAGAGTAATGTTTGACTTTGACTCTCCTTTTATAGATACCGAAAGTAAAATACCGAATGGGCTTTACAGAATGGGCCTAAAATACCGAATACAGTCCAATTTTTCAAAACTTTAACAATTTAACTCCAAATTTTGACAAATTGATTTTTCCTCTTGAAATCCATTTCAATCTTTTCATGAAAAACAATTCTGAGACAATTTCTGAAAACTTTGAACTTACCGAATCTGTACTGTTAGTTGTCAGACTCGGTAAAATGCTAAAAATAGCATTTATTCAGTAAAAATTTAAATATTTTTGGATTTTATCTTTTCCAATTTTTATGAATTTTTCAAAATAAGATTTGTACTTAAAAGAACTTTGAATTTTATACAAAGTACAAATCTTCAATGATACCAATTGTTGACACGGGTTGCATTCTGAGATGTATACAAGCCATAGTGAATTATTTCAGATAAAAACAAAGAAATTTTGAATTCACTTTTGAACAACAATATTTTTGAATTATTTTCTCATTTTCTCCCTTTTTCTCCCCCTCAAAATGTGATATACAAGAAAGTAAATCAGCATTTTGAATATATTCCCAAGAAAATGAATTAACTCCCCCTTGAAATAGGATATCAATGAGTTACCTCCCCCTTGCGTAACCATTGAACAAATATATCTAGGAAGTTATCATTAATCTAAAGGCAGTCCCTTAAAGAAAAATTATCTAAAGTACTGAAACTTAGTTGCTCCCCCTAGAAAGTATCTACTCCCCCTAAACACAAGATCCCAAAAATAAGTTTCAACAGATCTAAGGAATATCAAGCACTATACTCTACCATGCCAATCTCTTTGATCAAGAAATTTAGCCTAAGTTCATCTAAAGGTTTAGTAAACATGTCAGCTAATTGCACTTTAGTAGGCACAAAGTATAACTCTATATCCCCTTTCTCTACATGGTCCTTAATGAAATGATAATGAATATCTATGTGTTTAGTTTTAGAATACTGAACCGGGTTGCTTGTTATTGCAATAGCACTTTGTGAATCACAATAGATCGGGGTCTTAGAAATCTTAAAGCCATAGTCCAAGAGTTGAGTTTGCATCCACAAAACTTGTGAACAACAGTGAGCAGCAGCAATGTACTCAGACTCAGCTGTTGATAAAGGCACACAGTTCTGCTTTTTGGATGACCAACCAACAAGTCTATTCCCCAACATCTGAATTGATCCAGACGTGCTTTTTCAATCAACATGGCAACCACCATGATCCGCATCAGTATAAGCAGTGAGATTGAAATTGGATCCATGAGGATACCAGATCCCAAGGTTAGGTGTACCTTTAAGGTATTGAAAAATCCTAACAATCGCTTTGGAGTGAGATTTCTTAGGGTTGGACTGAAAGCGGGCACAGACAGTTACGGCAAGTGTAATGTCTGGTCGACTCGCAGTCAGATACATTAAAGAACCAACCATGCTTAGATAAAGCGTAATATCAAAGGGTTCCCCATTAGTATCAGCATCCAGTAAAGTCCTCATTGGGGTTGTCATTGGTTTTAAAGCAGTCATTTTAAAATGTTTTAGCATATCATTGATATACTTTGTTTGACTGATAAAAATCCCATTTGGTAATTGTTTTACTTGTAACCCCAAGAAGAAAGTTAACTGGTCAAGCATGCTCATTTCGAATTTGCTGGCCATAAGGTCACCAAATTCTTTGCATAAGGCCGGGGACGTGGAACCAAAAATAATATCATCAACATAAATTTGAACCAAGAGAATGTGACCGTGGTTTTTACGGATGAATAGCGTTGTATCAATCTTTCCACGAGAGAAGCCATTGTCCAGCAAATACTTTGTTAAGGTCTCGTACCATGCACGCGGTGCTTGCTTCAGACCGTATAAAGCTTTCACCAAGTAGTAAACGTGGTTTGGATGAATGGGATCGACAAAGCCTTCTGGTTGATCAACATAGACTTCCTCTTTAAGATAACCATTCAGAAAAGCAGTTTTGACATCCATTTGAAACACCGTGAACTTCATATGAGAAGCAAATGCAAGGAAAAGATGAATTGCCTCAATCCTAGCAACCGGAGCAAACGTTTCATCATAATCAATGCCTTCTTGTTGTCAATATCCTTTGGCCACAAGACGTGCCTTATTTCGAACCACAATTCCATCAGAATCCTTCTTGTTCTTGAAAATCCACTTAACCCCTATTGGTCGTTGACCCGTTGGTCTTGGAACTAATCGCCATACTTTCAATCGTTTAAATTGATTGATCTCGTCTTGCATTGCAACTACCCAGTATGGATCTAGTAAAGCTTAAGCAACCGTTGTTGGTTCAATCTAACTAAGAAAGGCTGTGAATAGACACATATTCTGAGTAGCCCTTCGAGTTGAAACTGGAGCAGATGCGTCACCAATAATAAGATCTATTGGATGACTTTTAGTCCATCGGGTGTGTGGAAGAGATTGTACATCAATTGTATCCATTGGAACATCAACCATTGTTGACGTTGAGCCTTGATCTGCTTGATCTGATATAATAGTATCTAATGGATTCAATAGAGTATCTGGAGAAATAGCTGGAGTTGTATCAAATGATGAATCTTGATCTTGTACAAGATTATCAATAACAGGAGGTTGGAGGGAGGATGAAGAAGCAACAGGTGAATCAGTTGGTGTTGAATCTTCATCAAAAAGACTTTGAAGAGTCTCCACAGTAGTTGACTGTGATGGTGTAACCGGTACGGTTTGAACATTTGAATCCCGTTGAGGAGTATAAAGGCTATCAAACAAGATATCCAGTTCCTCTGATGTAACCGTAGGAACACCCTTCTTCGAGAAAATTGAGTTTTGCGCGGAAGAAGTAGTAGCCAGGTTAGGATCGGGTTTTAAACTGAGTTGTTCAAAAGCCATTCCCGAAAATTCATCGAACTTGACGTTAATGCTCTCTTTAATCATCTTTGTCCGCTTATGATAAACATGATAAGCAACTTTGTTCGAGGAATAACCAAGAAATATGGCCTGATCGCCATGAGGATCAAACTTTCCGGGGCTGTCAAAATCGTTAAGCACATAGCATATACAACCAAAAACACGGAAATATTTGACATTCGGGCGTCTACCATATAATAACTCATATGGAGTTTTATCAAAACGTTTGTTTACAATACAACGATTTTGGGTATAGCATGCAGTTGAAATGGCCTCCCCCCACATTTTTGGAGGTAATTTGGAGTATGCAAGCATCGTTCGTGCTGCTTCGCACAACGTACGATTACGTCGTTCGACTACTCCATTTTGTTGGGGGTCCGAGCAGCAGAGAACTGATTTTCAATGCCTTGGTCTTTCAAATAACTATCAAGCGGGTCATTCTTAAATTCCATCCCATTATCAGTTCTGATGCTCTTAACATGTTTGTTAAAAGAGCGTTGAATCTTTTTAATGAATTCAATGATAATGGCGGGGGTTTCTGACTTAGATCGCAAAAGAAAAATCCATGTAAATCGGGCATAGTCATCAACAATGACAAGCACATGTTTCTTGCCACCGAGGTTAGAAATACGCATGGGTCCACATAAGTCCATATGCAATAATTGCAAAGACGATGAAGTACTGGGGTTTTGCTTAAGCGGATGATTAGTCCGTTTCAGCTTACCCATTGCACATGATGGACACACATGATGCTTATCATATTGAAAGGTTGGAATACCATCAACTAAATCTTTAGAGACTAATCGATTGATACCCTTGTAATTCAGGTGTGACATCCGATGATGCCATAACCATGAATTTTCTTTGGTAGAACGAGTGGCCAAACACATGGTTGCATGTGATGGTGCATCATTGAGGTCAATAGTATATAGTGAAGCACAACGTTTACCAACAAGAAGATCATTCCCTTCGGTGGATTGCACCGAGCATTGTCGACGTTCAAACAAAACTTTGAGATCTCCATCGCAGAATTGGCTCACACTAAATAAACTGCACCCCAAACCCTCAACATATGAAACCCGTTTGATTGTTATGCCATTTTGCACAAAATCTTCGTAACCCGTTATTGCTGCAATCTCATCATTTCCGAATGTAACCGTTCCTAGGAATTTGTCAATGAAGTTGACAAGCAAGGATTTATCGCCCGTCATGTGTCGAGAACAACTGGAATCAATATACCAAACACAGACATCGAAACCCTGTAAATGTGAATTCCCTAGAGTGTAGGTACCCAAAGTTTCTTGGGTCCTTTTCGGTTAGTACCAGCAATAAACTTTTGATTAACAACAAACTTTGGATCAATGATGAAATAATCACGTAAAGCATCATGCAGTTTAGACAATAAAGCATCATTTAAAACCACATTACATGAAGCATCATACGCAATATCAATCTTTACATCGTTATCAGAAGTCTTAACACACAATTTATTCCAAGTAGATGTTTTGTTCACAGACGAAAATTGAAAAACATGAGATGATTTCCTAGGCCGACTAGCAGATTGCTTTGGTTTGGTCGCTACTTTCTTAGTCGTGGAATTAGGAACCCATACAGATTTGTAATTCAAGTTTGGATTATGACCTGTGACACGAGAAACACCTTTGTTAGTTAGACGTCCAAACTTTTCAGTTGACACATGAGATGACTGATTTTGCAGAATTTCCAATTTGATTGTACGTTCTTTTGCATCATACTCACTTAAATCAGGTTTAGAACTTGTGTGTGTTGTGTACTTAACTGATTTCTTTAAAAGACTCGCTTTTGAAGTTTTTGTCATAGGAATCATAGGAATCTTTTCAGTTAACACAGAACCATTTGGAGAATGAACCTTTTTAACAATATACTGAGTTGTAGAAACAACTTTCGAACCATGATTGCCAAATTGAGAACGTAGAGGATTTTTAAGAATAGTAATGGGTTTTACATCCTTAGATGTTGTTGTTCCCTTCCCCTTCTTAGTAATCCCACCAGTACATTCAATCACATTGGTTGCAACATTAGACGTTTGCTTAAGTGTGTTAGCCTGTTTCATTTGAATTATCTTTTGTTTTAAGATTTTAATCTCAAGACATAATTCTTCAGCAGAAACTATCACTTCACCCTCCTTAAAAGCATAAGTACATTCTTTCTTAGGCAGTGAAGGCAATTTATCACACAAAGCAAGCATTTGTTCTAATGATTGGCACTTAAGTTGCAAGTCAATATTCTCCTGTTCAAGTTGAGCTACTATATGATTCAAATTACGTACAGCCGGAAAATGCAAGTAATAATCATGCAAAGGATCAAGTTGACTTTCAAAATCTATCAAAGGTTCAATGTTCGGTTCATCCTGAGGTTCTACTTTTTCATCTAAAGAATTTTAACCTAGAGAATCTGTCTCAAAGAAGACAGTTAGTTCATGTGCTAGGTCTTCACGGAAAACATCATCTGGACATGCAGGTAAAGTTGGTAGAATTGGTTTCACATCAAAAATTGGTTCATCAAACACCTCATCTATTGCAGTAATGTTAGAACTAGGTTTGTTAAACACTTCATTCTCAAGCATTAAAATGTATTTCTCTAGCATGAGTGTTGGGATATAAACCAGTCTACGCTTAGGCACATAATCTTCACGTTGCATGTTTTTTTCAGTTTCAACAAGATTTTTCAAGAAATTAGGATTCGATTTACCTATCTTAGCATTGATTTTTTCATACATTAAGCTAATTTGATGGTATTTCCTAGATTTACGATTTACAATAATATCATCAAAATCAGCATCAGAAGCATGTACAAAATGCGATGGTAAACCGGCTTGAAAATAATCAGAATGATATAATCCTGGAATCTTTTTAGAAGCATCTTCCAAAATTTTCGAATCTTCATAACCCAACCCCCACTTTTCACCATGAATCATTTTTGGTCTATTCATGAAAATCGTTTGTTTTAAAAGTTCCATATCCATGATAGCTTTGGATTGCTCTGTTCGATAGAGTTTTTTCTCATATCGAGCAAGTTGAGCTTTCATTTGAAAAGATTCTTTTGACAATAAAGAAATTTCAGTGTTCTTTTCAATTATGGTGTTTTCCAATTGAACGATTTTCTTGTTTTGTTTTGAAAGTGTGGGTTCATGTTGGTTTTTCAAACCAGAAAGATCTTTTTCTAAAAATTGAACTTTTTCTGCAAGTCGTTCCAATTTTAAATTATAATCAGTTCTTTTAACTTTAATTGGATGAATTGTCTTTTATAGATCTTCCAAATCAGTTTCCGTAGAGTTGAGTTGGAGAGTCAATTGTTGCACATCCGTTTGCAATTTGGATGAGGAAGGTCTGGTCTCATTCATTTTGATTTTATCTTTTAAAACCTTGTTTTCAGATTTTAAGCCTTCGACTTCTTTTGACATTGAGACCAGATACTTCATCAAGTCATTTTGCATTTTTGTAAAATCAGGTGAGATTTCAGTTGATTGTACCTCATCATCATCGGATATTGAGTCAGAATTCTCCATTACTTCCTTAGCTTTGATGACCTTTGTCACCTTGCAAACATTTGCATGTTCCACCTCTGAATCTGAATCGTCAGTCCAGTTAAACCAAGTATCATCAACCGGTTTTAGCTCTCCCCCAGTTTCCACAATCTTAGCCATCAACATTTTCTTCTTGTAGTAAGCTGCGTCCTTCTTCTTAGGCATCTTGCACTCACGAGAGTAATGACCAGCTTTGCCACAATTGAAATAAATTGAATCTTCCTTCTTGGAATCATCAGCACGTTGTTGTTTAGATTGATCAGCTTTCTTGTAGTACGAGGAAGATGACGAATTTTTGTGTTGATTGCTTGATTTGACTTTAAACTTGTGTTTGTTCAAGGCTTTTGTGAACATGGCTGCCATCTTGACTAATTCAAGGTGAGAATCATCAACATCAGAAAGATTCAAATCTTCTGAATCAGTTGATTCTTCTACAAGAACTTTCTTGGACAAGCTTTTGGAAGACGTCAACGATTTGCTCTTCTTTTTGGCAATTAGGGCAAGTGGATCGCCCGGAGAAGACTCTTTCCTTCCTTCTTGAAGTTTAGACACTTCAGGTTGGTAATGCATAAGAACTCCAATAAGCTCATGAATAGTCAACTTGTCAATCTCTTTAGTAGATCGAACAATGGTTCCATAAGGAAGCCAATCAGCATTGAGCTTTTTGAGAAACTTCATGTTGACTTCAGCATTTACTTTTATGATCTTGCACCTTTTCAACTCATTGAGAACACCATTGAAATGACGATAGGTATCCTTGAGTGGTTCATCAGTTTCCTGCTTGAAATCTTCATAGAATCCCAGAGCCTTATTCAATTTAGTAACGTCTGACATGTCATAACCTTCTTGCTGTCGTTTGATCTCATCCCATATATCTTTTGCTGTTGTGTTGCTATCAATATTTTCAAACAATTCATACGGGATAGCTTGCATAACAATATTCTTTGCCTCTATGTCACCCTGAACTCTCTCACGCTTATCGCCAGAAAGTTCATAGACTGGAATTGGCATACCAGTATCCGGATGATAATCAACAACTGGACCATCTCTCAGAGAAGCCCAAATGTACTTTGCTTTCTCACCCTTATAGTCTATGTACTGAGTGATACGGTGAAGCCACTGAGTGTACTTTCCACCAAACAACACTAGAGGATGGGAATCTGATCCAATGATCAAAGTATCTTGAGTAGACATCTTGAAAATGAGGTAGATTCGGTAAAGATTCTGTATTACACAAATCTAAGATGAAAAATCACAACAATCTGATCAGAATGTCAGATTCTGTGTCAGATTCGGTATTGTAGCAGATTTGGTACTGTAGCAGATTCTGTAAAGATTCTGTATATCAGATTCTGTAAAAGAAACTGATCAGAAATACAAGAGACGCACTCAGATTCAGTATAGATTCAGTAATCACAAGAATTGTAGCCTGTAACCACTTAAAACAATGGATTAAGTGATACAGAAACTCAAATTCTGTATTTGATTCGGTAGTCAGATTCTGTATGAATTTGAAGTTCAAACTCAATTCAATCCTTTTGAATTAGATTCTGTAACCTTGCTGCACAAGGAAACACGTTAGTATCACACAAAATATCAAAGATACCGAAAGTATAGGATACCGGATGTCAACTGTAGCAGTTGACAATACCTAGTCTAAGTTTAAAACTTAGAAATATGATAGAATCCTTTCTCAAATCACACCAAGTAGCTGCGTATAATCAAACCGAATGTGATAGAATCACAATCACACCACAATCTGCAACACTTAAGATGAATTTAAGTAATGAAGCAGACTCGGTATGACAGTTACGATACCGAGTGTTGATCAAATCTTCAAAACTTGATGAATTGAAGAAATTGAACCGTCAGAAATGTGATTTAACACCTCACGAACACAACTGAAACCTTAAATCTTCACAAAAATCCAGAATCAAGCTTGAATTAAGAAATACCGAGAGTTTTAGCCACAAACTCTAAAAATCAACTTGATTCTCCATAATTGAAGTTAAAAAGCTGTAATGATGATCGAAACTCTTTCTAAAATACCTAATGCACCTTCGCTGAACTTATCACAAGAATCTGAACGTCAGATTATCAAATTCGATAATACCGAATGTGATTCAAAATACCGAGAGTATTCAGATTCTGTAATCTACAATCTCTGGATCGATACAGTGATGTAGAATCACTTCCTGGAAGCTCTGATACCAAATGATAGGTCAGATCATGTTGAGATTGAGAGAAATGATAAGATAAAGAGAGATTCGGTATGTAAGCATGAGACTCGGTATTAGAGAGAATCAGTACAATTACATTCCACAGCTTCTAGAACTCAGTTACAATGCAATGGCTATCTAATTAGGACTACTTAGGTTCCTTATCTAGCCCTCTTCTAAGGAACCTTCAATTAAGCTTATTTCACATTAACACTATACAACTTCGGGGTCCTAACACACTTTTTAGCAACGGCTTCACACGTGAATATTTTTGGCCCAAAGACTTATGCCCTGATAATTATCAAAACTACATTTAATTCGTTAGTTTTCATTACCTAGTAACATGTCACCAGATGATTCAAAGATTTTTCACTCGATCTTTTTCAACTCGTAACCTCTGAAATACGAAAAACTATGTTTATCAAAAATTTTACACGTTTATTTGTGCGGTCCTCACGAGATTTATGGACAAATGAAAGTAATAAAATTTTTCTGTCACTTATGCGATTTATAAAATCATATATGTATGTATATAATTAAGTTAATAAATTTACCTTTACTTATTTTGGTTAGTACATACTAAGTTATACCTTCAAATTATTTAAAAATCGCTCCCTTATTGAGTTGTTTAACTTAAGTCAAATAGTTTTGTGCAAAATGGTACACATTGTACATCTAAATTTACTAAGAACTTCGTTCCATTTATGTTGTCACATCAAACGTTTAAAGGGTTTTCAAAACTTCCTTGGTTGATTTTATTAAAGGTTTTCGTATTAGTCCACACCATATATGGATCACACTTCTTCTCGTCCCCCGTTTAGGGATGAAGCTTACCATTAAGATCTTTGTTAAAAACTCTTGAGCCACTTTGGATGGCAATTTTTATAAAATTTGTTAAGAAGTCTTTGCGCTCATAAAATGTTCCTTTTAAGGTTAGACATGGCAAAAACGCGGGCCGATAAATCAGTTTTCTGAGGTACACTCAGTGGTTACCCCATTGTAGGAAAGACCCAAGGTGGGTTTCTACTCCCAATATTTCACGGGTAATCGCAACACCCTCCTAAACATTCTCTCTATGAATCAGTATGTTGAGGTACAGGAAATCATTTTTGAGACTCTTTTCACTTGGTGTAAACCATTCTTTATGACCAAGGGTTCATGTATCTTCTCATCCGCGCATCCCCTTAAGTATAAGGATAAATTCAGAATCAACTCGCTCGTTGTACAAAGAGTTCACTCCCGTTCAAAGATCACATCTTCCGTGGAATTCTCTTTCGGAAATGTAATGTAAATTATGTTAAAAAAATCTATGAATCTTGTTATCCTCTTAGAAGGGACTACTTAAAACATCTATGACACGGATGTGGTTACTCTATATATTTCTTCCTCCGTTAGTTGCAACTATGGTCTCCTTCTGAAATTAAGGGATTAGTAAAATCCGTGGTTAACACTATCCAGACATCAGATCGCATGGTTGTGATCACCATGTTTTCCATTCTACCTGTCAGTTTTGTACTGCGACATAAGCGCTCAATGTTTTAGATGAGTTTGGTAACATTCATGACGCATTTCATGCATCCAGCTTACTGAAGACGCATGTAAGGCTAAAAACATCATCTTTCCTTTTGTGGATATATATTCAAATGACATACTCATGTTAACAAGAAACGAAATCAATTTGTTGATCTTAAGGTCAAGAGACTTAATTAATAGCATATACCTATTCTTACTTTTATATGCCCAAGTAACTCTCAAGGTAAATAGCTCACTTTTGAGCCTACGAGTCTCTCGGAATTTTGATACGCTCCTTCCTCTTCAAATTCGGTACCATTGTTAGTCACTCCTCAAAATTTCGGGACGAAATTTTCTTTAACGGGTGGGTAATGTAACGACGCGACTTTTTCGACTTATATTTTTGTGCTCTATACTTTCACGAATCTGCGTATGTGTGCGTACTGAGCTAGTTTATGTTCTGGGATCTTTATTCATGATTAATTACTTTCGTTAGTATCTTACAACGTGTTGTTAAGTGCGTAATCACTTAACTTGATCCTCGAATGCTTTTACGATCGCTAGTGTCACTTGTCGTTTAAAACGAGCTATGTACTTTGTACACGTTAAACTTTTGTCATAATTGGAATATTATGACTACGTAATACTAATTGTTATTTTCTAATGACAATTACTTGGCTTGATGGTTTCTTAATTACGCTTAGTGTTTTACTAATGCACGCCAGTTAGTCTTATTGGACTTTTTACCTTAATGGACTTAGACCCACCCTACTCTAGCTATTGGACTCTTAAGTTAGCCCAATTTAAATGGATTTATGACCCATTAAGATGTAGGAAAATAACCCATTAAGATGAGCCAACATACTAGCATTTTTGTTAGCCATTACTACACATGTTGCATGGGATCCCAACAACAAGCACCACCTTTAGACCACCACCATGCAAAAAGCAAAAAAGTTGTCCCCCTTGTCCCTCCCAAGACATATGGCCTAACCACCTTCCACCACTATAAATACAAGCCTTATTCTTTCATTTCACACTTGATCTCATTCTCATTTTACACATACTTGCTCTCTAATTTTCTCTCTAGTCTTTCTCACACTAAAATTGTAAGTTCTTGAATTTTCTTCTTCTTCTCTTTTTCTTCTTAACCACGACATCATCATCATCATCAAAGAATCAAGCTTTTTAGCTTTTTGATCTTGTTACATCTTGTAGATTCAAACTTTGATTTGAAATCTTCAAGAACATGGAAGATTCAAGCTTTTTAGCTTTAAATCTTCATTTCTTTGTTGGATCTAAGTTTTAAAGCTTAAGATCACTTTATTTTATTAAAAGATCAAAACTTGTGTTTATGATCTTCATGTAACTTGTAGATCTAGCTTTTTTGCTTTAAGGATCTTCAAGAACATTAAGGATCCAAGCTTTCTAGCTTAGGGTTTCATTATTTTGTTTAAGATCTAAGCTTTTTAGCTTATGGTCTCATTACTTTTACTAGATCTTAGCTTTCTAGCTTATGGTCTCATTAATCTTGTAAAAATCCAAGCTTTCTAGCTTAGGGTTTCTTAATACTTGAGATCTAAGTTATTATTGTAGATCTCACTTACTTGGAACCTTTTTATAATTTTTATGGTGATAAAAATCAAGTCTTCATCATCTCATATGATGAAGATGTATAAACTTGTGTCAAAAGGACAAAGGTTGAAGCTTTATTGTGTTTATACAATAAAGAGACAACTTTAATGTTCAAAACTTATAGAAAGTTAGGTTTTACATTTAGTTGTGTGTTGATGGCTAAATTTGGTCATAATGATGCTAAAACATCAAAGAGTTGTACACTTGAGGCTTATACGCATCAAGGATGAGAACCGTGATAAGCATCAAGCACCAAGAAACCCACCGGAGCACTTGTTTCTATTTTTCGGGGTCTGATCAGACTCCTAGAACTTCTGGAAAGTTGATTTTCAGATAGTTCGGTTTAAGTATATGACTTTTTGTTTAAGACTCACCTAAATCCGATATACGGTTTAGGATTTATAGCCTTCCAAAAATCACTACGCCTTCGTAACGACCTGAAATTTCTGACCTACTCGCGCTTGAACCGTCGCCACGGTCAAACGACATGGAGTTAGGATATGAAAATTGGATAACGGTAAGAGGACTCACAAACGGAGCCTTGCCCACTGGCCGTGCGCCATTTTAGTTTGTATAGAGGTCGTAGCAGCTGTCCGAAGTTAGCCCTTTTTTTCGATCTCTATTCTTATTGAAAACTTACTTTATATTTTGTGAATGAGGATGATGATACTTAAGACTTAACTTATTTACTTTTAACGTTTGGGGAACAATTTACTGACTTAGTAACCATTGACTTAGGTTGAGGACCCTTTTGATCGACCAACCTACTTATTTGGACCAACTTACTACTTGCTTACATTTTCGTATCAATTTTACCGCACATTCACTGTGAGTTATAGCTCCCTTTTTACTTATAATATTTTTGGGACTAAGAATACATGCGCTTTTTATGTTTTACATACTAGACACGAGTACTTAAACTTTATATATGCGTGGGTTACATAACGGCAAAAAGATTCCCCTTAGCTCGGTAACGTTTAACTATTGGTTTATGAACCGGTAGACGCGAATCTTAGATATGGATCCATAGGGTTTGACATCCCCACTCGGGCTAGTCGCGCTAACATTTAACGGGTGTTTAATACTTTCGAGAACATACGCACTCGTTAAGTGTACTTTTAGGGGGTGATATTTATTTTACGTTAAGTTAGTTACCGGGTGCCCACGGATAAGCATATACTTTTCATACTATTTTGAATATGAAATCTCGTGGTCTACATTACATTGCTGATTACAATCAAACTATAGCTCACCAACATTCGTGTTGACATTTTTAAGCATGTATTTCTCAGATGCTTAGACGTTGTTGCTTCCGCTGTTAGACTTGCTGTTATAGTCTTGGTGTTATAGACTTGCTGTTACAGACTCGTTGTGTTAGACTTCCGCTGCATTATTTAGAGATGTCTCAATCTTGGAACTTTTACTTTGCATTCACAACTTATGTTACATTTGAACAACGGTTTTGTAATGACCTTTGTGTCACGTACTTATGTTAATGCTTTCTATTCGTAGAAGCATGTTATCCTTGTAAAACATTCGACGTTGGTAAAGACGTCATCTTTTGTAAAACATTTGACGTTGGTAAAAACGTTATCTTTTCATGAATGCAAAACTTGTTTTAAAACATCATATAGTGTTGTAACTGTGTAAAGATCCTGTTGTTGATGATCCGTACACGTTGATTTTGTACGGGGCGTCACAAAAGTGCACTATCCCGGAGCAGACACTTCGTCCCAGAACGATTACATAACGACGGAGTAAGCATGAAAGCAAGTTGCATGCCACGTCAGCCCACGAATCTAGGAAAGTTTGTTAGGATCTGTTATTCCCCACGAAAGGGACAGGTGCCACGTCACCCCTCGGGATTGACAAAGTTCATTACAACCATGAAAGGGACATGTGCAACGTTATCATTCCCTCCTAGACATCTATAAATACGTAAACAAGATCTTTCATTAAACCAACACTGGATGCATTAATGTTACTCTGCCCAAATTAATTGCGATAACATTACTCCAGTCGTTAAACCAATTCCGGCCGGTGCTCCGATCATCGTCAGAATTAACCCTCGCTTTTAGATATTAACTTATTTGATTCCGATCGAATAAGGTTAATTCAATCGATTGTTTTACGCCATTGGAATCCGGATTCCAAATCAAGCACTCAAACCCGAAATCTATTCATACTAGACGATTTTGGTTTGGTCATTATCCATGCTTGACCGGAAGTAATTTCGATAAGCTTGAAGTAATCATCCCTAATATAGAAATAACCCACCTGAACTACTTACGGAACTTACTTGTACGCCTCTATAAACACTATACACTCAAGTTTCATTCATAACCGGAGCCTGACTTCATTCACTTTCGTTTCGTGGATGCCCACCTATTGGACGTGATACCTGGCTGTCATATGTCCAACCATACTACACCTATCCTTTCAACCGCGACCTGAACTTCATAACCGGAGCCTGATATAGCCAAAATGGATGGTTTTATTTGTGCGGTGTCGTTAGGTCGTAGGGCATCAGATTCGGTATAGCATGCAGAGATTTTCGTTAAATTTATATTTTGCGGGGCCTAAATTTACTTTTACTTTCTAAAGTGTAGAAGGTGTAAGTTAACCTAGTGTCAAATTTTATGCTGATTAACGAATTGAAGATCAAGTGGATAACTGTCTTTTAGTTAAATTACCTAGATAAAAAATAGCAGTTGATTTTAGCTAAAGGTCCTAAATGCAAAAAAGTAAATAAAGTGGAAGGATATCCGGAGTATGCAGATCAGGGAAATGTTGACCAAGATATCAGAGTTGGGTTAGGGAAAGGTAATCTTGCTTATGTTAAGACTATGCTTGGAATGATGTAGATCTGGTTGGATGAGCCAATTACACAGACCTACTTAACTCGGAAATCTCGGAGTTCTCTTTGAGCAGTGAGAAGTATGTCACTTAGTCGTATAACTGAAGTGTAACAATACCTCGGAGGTTATCCTCAGTAGAGTACTAGGTTTATTAGTGAGTTAAGCTCTAATCCTAAACCTCGTTATCAGTTTAGGTAACTGAATAACAACATGCCGTGTTGATTGAACACTGATCACAAATAGAAGGAGTCCGTTGGTTTAAGTTGGCAAAACCTTAAATGAAAACTAACAATCATTCCATCATACTAATGAGATCACAACAAATCAAACATTATACAGCATTACAGTTAACATACTGATAGTAAAGCAGAGAGAAACCTAATGAATACCTAAACGGTTGATATGACTAAGACCTAGGGCAACAATCAGATAAGAACATGCAATATGCCTGGGTCATACAGTAAAGGCACTAATTAGATCTTAACAGCTCCTATGTGGTCTCTTCAAAATAGTCAATAGGCATACTAGGTCATTCATGTCTCAATTCCTAGGTTCCGTGTCCTAAAAGTGCATTAGATGCCTCTCGGGAACTCCGGCCATACCAAGATCATAGAATCTTTAGATACAGTATAACCAGGGGTCTTAATCCTATGAAGTAGCTAATTTCATATAGGTGGACAAGTCCTGATCACAACCTAAGTTGGTCAATCCTTAAGATGCTAGCATACAAATCTATCAGACTTCCTAATTCAGTATTATAACAGTAATCGTACTAAATTAACATAATTACGCTAACCCAAACTTCTATCATGGCAACATACAAATAAATTAAGCTATCATGGCAATATCGGAACGCATTATTAAACATAAAAGGTAAGTATACATGTTTAATACAAAAGACAAGCGTTTCAGATAAAAACCTGAAAAGGCCGAACAAATCTGCCCGAGATCGCAGGGACTCGCCGGGATATCCTCCGAAAAATAAAAGCTAAGCTAACTACTACTAAAACTAACTAAAAGATTGAAAATATAAATTGAATTGCAAGTTGAATGTGTGTTGGAATGGATGGAGAAGGCCCTTTAAATAGACTAGGAATTTGCCAAAATACGGCTGGCAGGCCGTATGGCATCCCGTTTGGTGGCCCGTATTTGGTAGGCCGTTTTCATGGCAAGCCATTTGGTAGCCCGTTTGGTGAGCCGTATTTGGCAGGCCGTTTACATATTGGTAGGCCATATGGCAGGCCGTTTTTGGTGCCTGGTCAGTCTGATTCACTGGATCGTAACTTGATTTATTGTCTTTCACCGTTTTCGCTCTAGAATCTTCGTTTTAGCTCCGTTTTGCTTGATTCTTTTTGCATCGCCTTTGTAATTACTTGATCTACAAAATCAACCGAAAAAGTGATAATTTTTCCGACAAAGTTTTAATCTTTATTGTTTTGGGGCTCAATTTAGGGGGTAAAAATGTGACTTTTTGCCCGATATCAAATACCCCACACTTAGCTTTGCTTGTCCTCAAGAAAGAAAGTGGGAATATAAGGATCTTTCTAATAGATTCTCCCCTGCCCTACCCGTAGATCTTTTATTATGCCTTCATCAGAAGTCGGCACATCTTTCGAAAGTATTAGAAAAAGTTTCGACCTTCAATGATTCGGTCGCCAGATTTCAATCGCGTCCGTAGTGGAAAAGGCGTACTTTCCAACTCTCAAATGTAGAGTATACATGATCAGGCTCCTCACTAGCGGATCACTCATATCACTCAAGTGTTTATGGTGTCCTATTCTAATTGTATTGTCGCTCCGAAGCCAGTTGTGTAACAGTTCTCATCATAGGCTTGGTAAAGCATCGATATCTCCACCGGTTAAGTAAGGACGGCACTGAACTTTTTCCTAAGCATTCTTTCAAGAGGAAGATGGGTTATAGGGTTTGGTTGGAAATTTATGAATTTGGTGAAAGAGATAAAGATCTCTTGATTTCTGAGAGAATTGATAGACTTTGATTCTTCAGAGTATCCATTTTGAATAGATAATGGCTGAGAATTCCCGTAAAGGTTTTCTTTGGAAGAGGCAGATTTTGCTAAGACTTTGTCTAGAATTTTCTTTTGCTCTTCCAACTTTCTTCTTCAGGGCATCTCCTTGGGTTTCTTTTTGCCTTATTAGAGACTTTGCTCTTTCATCAATTTTTTTCGGCATACCCTTTCTTCATAACTTTTGTCTTTCGTTCCTGGTGCCCAGAGAGGAAGTGATAATCGACTGAAAATAGGTCTTTGACCTATCAAAAACAATCAGGGGTTCGAAATCTTTCAACTAGTGCTTTTGAAGCGAATTTGATCGATCTATCTCTTCATTAATCTCTAGATCTTTTGGTGAATGGAAAGGAAAGTGAATGGTAAATGGTGTATTTTGGGGGTGAATTTGAGGTGAATATTTCTGATTCATCAACTCTTTGTGTGAGTTGGTCGGTTTAAATTGCATGGAGTGGAAATGGAAACGGATGGCTTTTTGTCTTCTCTATTCAGAATGATTTCGAAAGGAGTATCGCACCTGCACCACGTATGGCGCTCACTAACCATTGGCCTTGAAACGTATGACTAAACCAAGTTCTAACTTGAACCGTACACCGGCACGCTCATCAATTGAAATAACAAAGTACTGCAGATTTGATGGGTCATACAGATACTTTGGGTCCGATATTTCTCACTTTTTAGAGTAGGGGTCGTGCTTGATCATGCCTAGCCTTTTACATATTTTCTTAAAAGAAATCTTTTGACACAAAACATAAGTTTCAGCTAAATCGTTCCGTTCTAATAAATTTTCCAAAAACCGATTTCTAGCAATTTTATTAGATCTTTTGGGCAAAAACAAAGTAAGAATTTTTCAAAATTACCCAATATCCATTGCTTAATTACTTTTGGACAAAAGAATTTTTCAAAACTTGGCATTTTATGGTTACTTGACTTTAAAACTTCGACCTTTAAAAACCTTACCCGTTACCCCACACTTAGAAGAACATTGTCCCTAATGTTCTCTAGAAAGAATATTTTAATACTTTATAAATTAAGGACATTGACTTCTAAAATTCTAAGTTAGTTGCGGGGGTTACACCACACTTAGAGGTTTTAGTGTGTTATAATTGAAATAAGTTTAAGGAAGGATTACTTGCCTACGATCGTGTTATTTTCTTAGTGCTGGACCTTCCTACGGTCAATCTCCTAGGGACCAGTCTCTTTTGAAAATATTTCTGCATGAAGAACAAAAAGAGAAAGGCAGCATTTCTACTATATATAATTTTTTATTACAATGCTT
This sequence comes from Rutidosis leptorrhynchoides, assembly GCF_046630445.1. Taxonomy (NCBI): domain Eukaryota; kingdom Viridiplantae; phylum Streptophyta; class Magnoliopsida; order Asterales; family Asteraceae; genus Rutidosis; species Rutidosis leptorrhynchoides. The sequence continues at coordinate 401,082,550 of NC_092336.1, read as the reverse complement.
TTAAAAAGATAAAAACTAAAAGATAAAATAAAGATAAAGTAGTCTACGGGATACTATCCTGGTCAATGCTGTGCTGGCGTTGCAAAATATCTGCAGATCTCATCATCATCATCCTCTACGCTCGGTATATAGTCGAGAGGTTGCCCTATATCCAACTCAGGGCCTAGTAGTGAATCCAGACATAAGTCTGATGGCAGCTCCAGGTGGGATAAGTCTGGGAAAGGCTCCTCGTCAGGTATGCTCCCAGTGATCTCAAATGCCTAGGCCATTGATGGCTCCACTGAAATGGGAATAGTGACTAGATGACAACCCTCTGGTAACTCAGTGACTGAAACTGGCTCGGTGACTGGAGCAGGCAGCGTGATGGGAATAGGAGTATCATGTACAGGCATGACAGATGAGTGAACTGAGTGAACTGAGGCTTGTGTGGAATGCCTGGGCGTAGCTCGTCGTGGCCTCCCCTCATGCTGGAGGTATGCTCTCAGAGCTTTGTAGAGTCTCTGCTGATCTCTGAGTACTGCCCATGCAACATCAGGGTCACTCAAAGTGGATCTATAGTGTATCACTATCTTTGGCTCATGCGTATCTGGCAACTGTGTGTGTTCGACTGGTCTCCTGGCTAAATGTCTAGATCGTCGAATGGGAGGAGCTGGCGGTGCTGTGCGATATCCTCCTCAACACTCTCTAATAATAAACGCCTTGGGCCTAATTGCCCTGTTGATGGCCTGTTCTGATCAGCACTGCTTCCGGAAGAGTAAACTACAGGAGTCCTCCTCCTGCGAACTGGAATGTAAGCTGATGCTCCTGAACTTGGCATTTCGCCTAAACACATTCAACAAACTTGTAAGCACTAAGCGCAAGTATGGCGCTTAGTTTTTAGTACACAGAGATAATATCTTAAGATTGAAAGTAATTGAAAAGAAAATAATAAGTAATAAAAAGGATAAGCAAGGGGTGCCTCCCAAGAGCGCTTTGTTTATCAAGTTGTTACAGCTCGACTTTTCTTTGTCAGATCCTTAGAATGGATCAAAGGAGAAGAGGTGCTCCTCCTTATCGTGGTCTTCTAGATAAGCTTTCAACTGGTGACCATTAACTTTGAAGTTACCAGCAGGTCCTTCCAATTCCACAGCTCCGTGAGGAAAAGCATGTACAACCTTGTATGGGCCACTCCATCTTGATCTAAATTTTCCCGCGAACTTCTTAAACCGAGAATTGAAGAGAAGAACTTTATCTCCAGGGGTGAACTTTGTAAGAATCATTATTGCATCATGCATAAGCTTCGTTCATTCCTTGTAGATGTATGACGTTTCATATGCTTGGTCTCTCAATTCGGCGAGTTCGTTCATTTGCATTTTCCTATGTCTTTCGGTAACTGAGGGATCGAGGTTGCAGGTCTTCAGTGCCCAGAGTGCTTTGTATTCAAGTTCCAACAGAAGGTGACAAGCTTTTCCATAGATCATGCGGTAGGGTGTAGTTCCTAGAGGATTCTTGTAGGCAGTCCGGAATGCCCACAGAGCATCATCTAGCTTGTCGGCCCATTTATTTCCTTGATGGCCGACAGTTCATTCTAAGATTTTTTTGAGTGCTCTGTTTGTGACCTCTGCTTGTCCGTTGGTTTGTGGATGATAGGCAGTGGACATCTTGTGGGTAACTCCGTATTGTTGCATCACCTTCATAAACTGAGTATTACAGAAGTGTGTGCCTCTATCACTAATTATCGCACGGGGAGCTCCAAATCTGCAGAAGAGTCTCTTCAGGAAATTGGTGACGACTTTGGCATCATTGGTCGGAAATGCTTGGGCTTCGACCCTTCTGGAGACGTAATCTACTGCTACGAGGACATATTCTTTCCCGTTAGACTTTGGGAATGGGCCCATGAAGTCTAATCCCCATATATCGAAGATCTCGCAAGCTTGGATATTAGTCCGAGGCATCTCATTCTTCATAGAGATAATACCTTGCCTTTGGCATGCGTCGCAACGCTTTACAAGCTCTTGCGCATCTCGGATTATAGACGGCCAGTAGAATCCTGATTCGTAGACTTTTCTTGTAGTTAAGTTTACTCCATGAAGACCTCCAGTTGGTCCATGGTGACACTGGTGAAGAATCCCTGCTGCTTGCTTTTCATCGACGCACCTCCTGATTATCTGATCAGGGAAAATTCTAAACAGGTAAGGATCTTCCCACTAGTAGTACTTAGCATCCCTGAAGAACTTCCTTCTTCGGGAGGTACTCATTCCCTTTTGTACTACTCCGGTAACTAGGTAGTTGGCCATGTCGGCATACCAAGGAGTGTCAGTAAATTGTGATCCTATGTGAGTTTGTCCTAAACTCATAAGCTGTTCTTCCGGAAATTTATCTCTGATATCTTGTTCAGCAAGTTTTTCCATCGCTGGGTCCTCCAAATGACTAAAATGATCTGCTGCGACGTTCTCTGCTCCTTTCTTATCTTTAATCTCAATATCGAATTCCTGAAGGAGTAAGATCCATCGTAGGAGTCTTGGCTTTGCGTCTTGCTTAGTGAATAGATATTTGAGGGCTGAATGATCTGTATAGACTATAGTCTTGGATAGGATGAGATAGGAGTGAAATTTGTCGAAGGCGAATACTACAGCTAGCAGCTCCTTTTCCGTGGTAGTGTAATCATCTTGAGCTCCGGTTAAGGTTTTGCTTGCGTAATAGATTGGATGAAAGTGTTTATCCACCCGTTGTCCAAGCACTGATCCAACTGCGAAATCACTCGCATCACACATGATTTCGAAGGGTAGACTCCAATCAGGAGCTATCATGATGGGCGCATGTGTTAGCTGTTCTTTCAGATAGTTGAATGCTTTTCGACATTCTTCATTGAAGACAAACGAGACTTCCTTTCCTAGGAGATGAGTGAGAGGTCGTGTGACCTTTAAAAAATCCTTAATGAAGCGTCGGTAAAAACCGGCGTGTCCTAGGAAACTCCTAACCGCTCTTACTGTGGTAGGTTCTGGAAGTTTAGTAATGGTCTCAATCTTAGCCTTATCAACTTCTATTCATGCTTTTGAAATCTTATGTCCTAAAACTATCCCTTCTTTTATCATGAAGTGACATTTTTCCCAATTCAGAACTAAATTTGACTCTTCACACCGGGTGAGCATCTTGTCAAGGTTTGAAAGGCACGAATTAAAGGTACTACCAAATACTGAGAAGTCGTCCATGAAGACTTCCATACAACTTTCAATCATGTCGTGGAATATTGCCACCATGCATCGCTGAAATGTAGCCGGTGCATTGCATAACCCAAAGGGCATGCGTCGATAGGCAAATGTTCCATAAGGACAGGTGAAGGTTGTTTTCTCTTGGTCCTTTGGATCGAGAGGTATTTGAAAGTTTCCAGAAAAACCGTCAAGGAAACAATAGAATTCATTTCCTGATAGACGTTCCAACATTTGATCGATAAAAGGTAATGGAAAATGATCCTTCCGGGTTGCATCGTTTAGTTTACGATAGTCTATGCAAACCCTCCAACCGGTGACTTCCCGTTTTTGGGTACCACTTGAATAGGACTAACCCATGGCGAATCAGAGATGGGATAAATAAGACCAGCGTCCAGAAGTTTGATTACTTCTTTCTTGACGACTTCTTGAATCATAGGGTTGACCCTTCTTTGCCTCTGAACTTATGGTTTGAAATCATCTTCCATGAAGATCTTGTGGGTGCAATAGTTGGGGCTGATCCCTTTAATGTCAGAGATCTTCCACGCAATTGCCTTCTTATGTGATTTCAAAACTTGAATCAATTTTGCCTCCTCTTGTGGCGTGAGGTCTTTTGATATGATCACAGGGAGTTGCGATTCTCCTTCTAAGAATGCATACTCCAGATTGTCGGGTAGCTTCTTCAAATCCAATTCCGGAGGCTCCTCGATAGATGGCTTCATCCTAGCTATTTCCTTTCGGTCTAACGAGTCGTACCCCTCCTGGAATTCTGATTCTTCAGTAGCGGTCACTGATGCTATATGTTCTTCATTTCTGGAAATTGTCCTTCTTAATGCTTCCTCTTCAGAAACGTCTTCCTTAGTTTTGAAGGTAGGTTCGGGAAACTCCTCACAGTCTTCCCTTGACTGGGGTTCCTGATATACTGGAATGAAGTCTGTTTCTTCATTCGGCCTTCTCCTTAATAGAGGTAAAGGAATGCTTTGCCCTAGTGGTGCTATTTGAATAGTATTGCCAAGAAAGTTACTTTTAGAGAGGGGAGATATGTGTTGACTAAGGTCTATGGCGGAATGTTTGTCGTGATTTCCTTCAGGAGGTGTAAAGAACAGATCCTTATAAATTTGATCTTGACTGCATATAGCCATAGTCTCTTCCAGGTATTCGTTGACGAGTTCTTGAAAAGAGTCAGAGAGATTCACATCTTCTTCATTAGGATGGTTCATGAGGCGATCAACATTGAATGTGATTTCTTCTCCTCCAACCCTTAATTTCAGAGATTTCTCGTGAACGTCAATTACGGCCTTGGAAGTATTCAGGAATGGTCTGCCAAGAATGAGTGGGACCTTCGTGTCTTCCTCAATATCCATAATGACAAAGTCAACGGGAAACGCGAACTTTTCCACTCTAACTAGGACATCTTCAGCTATTCCCCGAGGAATCTTAACTGATATGTCCGCTAGTTGGATAGTCATTCTGGTTGGCCTTAAGTCATTTAATCCTAGCTTCTTGAATAATGAATAGGGCATTAGGTTTACACTGGCTCCTAAGTCTGCTAACGCATTGCTAATTTTGACATCTTGCAGGTAGCAAGGTACCGTAAATCTTCCTATATCTCCTAACTTAGGGGGAATTCCATGCTGTAACACTAACGAGCATTCTTCATTTAAGGGCAAGCTAACTATCTCTCTTAATCTCTCTTTGTTTGAAAGTAGTTCTTTGAAAAATTTAGCGCAGTTTAGCATCTCTACTAAAGCATCAACTAGACGTACATTCAAATGCAAATTCTTAATAATATCCCAATACTTAACAAATTTTGCTTCTTGTTTTTCCTTCCTAAGCCTACCTGGGAAAAGTATGCGGGCGCGTGGAATAATTTCCGGGGCCTTACGAGAGATAGGTTCCGGTAGATTATCAACTGGGTTAATTGGCACAGGTTCCTTATCGGAAAAATCTTGTATGGGTATATTAACAGTTGTTTCCTTCCCTCTTCTAGTAATTACTAGGGCATCAAACTCACTACACTCTATATCAATTTTAGCGGTTAATCGTTTAAGCGTAAGCTGAAAATTAGTGATTAATTCTTCAAAAGTCCATATCAAAGTATCAAATTTTGTTCTGGCATTCTATGACTTGAAGGTTTATCATATATTGCTTTTTCATAAATTCAACTAAAATTTCCTTAGAGTGGAGAGTAGGTTTGTGCAATGGGAAAATTATATTATGATCCGAGCTATTTTGCTGTTTGTGTGCCCATCTAGGGTAAGGATACCTTAGATTGGTTCTAGTAGCATCGGAGTTTTTAGGAATTGGTAAACTTTGAAGAGTGAGGGTGAGATCTTGTAACCTGGTTTTCAGCATTTTTACCGTATGAGAGAAGACGTCATCCTTCTCAGCAGCTTCATTGTTCCAATCTTCCTGTTGTGCAGCTATTGTGTCCAAGAGATCCCATGCTTCATTTGTTGTTCGAGGCATGAAATTGCCTTGCGAGGCCATGTCTAGGAGAGACTTATCATTCTTGGTCAAACCATTATAAAGCGTACAGATTATGTCTGCCCGACTTAACGAATGATTCGGACATCTTTTAAGCATCATCTTTACTCTATTCCATGCTAGAAACAATGACTCATTTTCTTTTTGAGAAAAGTTAGTGATGTCATTCCTTAAACAGGTTTGCAGGGAGGGTGGATAGAATTTGTTTAGAAATTTAGTGGCTAATTCCTCCCATGTATGGATTGAATTCGGGTTAAGTGCGACAAATCATGCTGAAGCATGTGCAGAAAGTGAATATTGAAAAAGATGAAGTTTTAAAATGTTTTTCTATTTTGATTCTTTCTTAAAAGAGTCAACCTGACTGATAAATTTGTTTATATGAAAGTTCGGATCGTCAGTCGGTAATCCTTAAAATTTACAGATCATACTGACTAGTTTAATCATGTGTGAACTGATTTCAGGAATTCCTTCGGTTCCTAAGGTGATTGGTCCTCCTCTTTCCTCTAAGCATGACTTATGCATAGAAGCAATGGTGTCTTGTTGGTTCATTTTTAGATTTTCTGTTAAAAAAAACTTAAAAGTAACTTTTAGAAAATATTAATTTACTAAAAGGATCGATAATTTAATAAAAACAATTATTCTTGAAATTCGGTCGCTAACCAGATCGGATATATTAACTGATAGAACTTCTCACAGATTACTCGTATAGAGGTGGCCAGGCCGACTACGGAGAGGCATGATCCTTTTGGTTCCAATATAATTGGAGACTGTTCGGAAAATCCAATAACCAAGTCCGTGTATAATTGTCTTTCTTAGAAACCACCAAACAATACTTTGTCTGTTTAAAATCTTTCTCGATCAAAATATTCGATGCTCCCCGGCAGCGGCACCAAAGAAGAAGTCTCTTTCTGATATAGCCAAAACGGACGGTTTTATTCGTGCGGTGTCGTTAGGTCGCAGGGCGTCTGATTCGGTATATCATGTAGAGATTTTCGTTTAATTTATATTTTGCGGGGCCTAAATTTACTTTTACTTTCTAAAGTGTAGAAGGAGTAAGTTAACCTAGTGTCAAATTTTATGCTGATTAACGAATTGAAGATCAAGTGGATAACTATCTTTTAGTTAAATTACCTAGATAAAAGATAGTAGTTGATTTTAGCTAAAGGTCCTAAATGCAGAAAAGTAAATAAAGTGGAAGGATATCTGGAGTATGCAGATCAGAGAAATGTTGACCAAGATATCAGAGTTGGGTTAGGGAAAGGTAATCATGCTTATGTTAAGACTATGCTTGGAATGATGTAGATCTGGTTGGATGAGCCAATTACACAGACCTACTTAACTCTGAACTCTCGGAGTTCCCTTTGAGCAGTGAGAAGTATGTCACTTAGTCGTATAACTGAAGTTTAACAATACCTCGGAGGTTATCCTCAGTAGAGTACTAGGTTTATTAGTGAGTTAAGCTCTAATCCTAAACCTCGTTATCAGTTTAGGTAACTGAATAACAACATACCGTGTTGATTGAACACTGATCACAAACGGAAGGAGTCTGTTAGTTTAAGTTGGCAAAACCTTAAATGAAAACTAACAACCATTCCATCATACTAATGAGATCACAACAAATCAAACATTATACAGCATTACAGTTAACATACTGATAGTAAAGTAGATAGAAACCTAATGAATACCTAAACGGTTGATATGACTAAGACCTAGTCTAATGCCCCGTTCATATACAATATAAACGATTCACAATAGTTGATTACATCGTGAGGCACTTGACCTCTATATGATACATTTTACAAACATTGCATTCGTTTTTAAAAGACAAACTTTCTTTACATCAAAAGTTGATGGCAAGCATACTATTTCATAATACCTCCAACTATAATTGACTTAATAATAATCTTGATGAACTCGACGACTCGAATGCAACGTCTTTTGAAATATGTCATGAATGACTCCAAATAATATCTCTAGTATGAGCAAATGCACAGCGAAAGATTTCTTTCATACCTGAGAATAAACATGCTTTCAAGTATCAACCAAAAGGTTGGTGAGTTCATAGGTTTATCATAAAATAATAAAATTCATCATTTTGATAGACCACAATATTTAAATCCTGCATAGTACAAATGGATTCGAATCCTATACCCACCTGTAATATACATGCGATATCTTTTAAATACAGTATACCTTTTTTGTATACGAAATCATCTTTTATAAATCTTAGTAACCGTACACATATCTCGTGCACAAAAATAACATACACATAACCTGTGTATAAAATCATTCTCTCGATACATAACATCCACTTTTCATTGCTTTCATAGCTTGGCTTGGTAACTGACCTTAACATATAATGCACATAATAATATCCCCAAAACAGAACATCTCGTCTGTATAATAATCATATAAACTTCGAAGTACTAAACACCACGCCCACTAGCCCTTCCGTCTAGTGAACATTCTGGGTGGGGGTGTTAAACCCGGTAGATACCTTTAGGATTCGCGTCAATTAGGCGTGCACTAATTCTCAAAATTAGTGATGTTCCCTAATTCTTAGGTTACCAAGCAATAATAATTAGGGGAAAAATATTCATATCAACTGTGGCAATTATCACGTCCACATAATTCAATGGTGGCAATTATCACGTCTACATAATTTATTCGAGGAATGTTTTGCTTGCGTCTATCTCGTCAAACATTTATAAAAGCATTTCATGTATTCGCAGTTCAAAATGTATTTCAAAAGCATTTAATAAAGCAGTTGTAAAAACAGCGCATGTATTCTCAGTCCCAAAAATGTAAAGAGTAAAGGGAGCAAATGAACTCATAATACTGTATTTTGTAGTAAAAATACATATGACGACATTGAACAATGCAGGGTTGGTCTTGGATTCACGAACCTATATCATTTATATATATTAACACATATAATAGTAGTCGAACAAATTTATATATTATTAGTGATTTAATTGTTATTTTAATTAGGTGTTTCACTAATAACCTAATTAATTATATTTATTAATATTTATTATAAAAGTATTAATATAGTTATGTTATATGTAATAAATATGATGTTATATAACTAATAGTTATTAGATAAAATAATATTGATAATAATAATAAATACAATTTGTTTTATTTTTACAATAATAATAATAATAGTTATTATGATAATAATATTGATAATATAAAAATAATAACATTAATGTCAAAATAATAATAATAACAATAATAATAATAGTAGTAATAATATTAGTAATAATAATTATAGTAATAATAACTACCTCTCAAGAAGGCAAAGTTCCAAAATAAATGCTTATGCCCGAGTTCGAACTCGAGACCTCTCGTTCCACGCAAACCTCCTCAACCATCTGAGCTAACCCATTTTCCTTTCATAATTCACACATAAATTTTATTTAACCCTAATTAATTATGATTCCCCTTTCTCTTCTTTTTCAGGAAAAAAAATGCAACAACCCGGGGTCGAACTCGCGACCTGCTGCTTAACCCTAACACTCACAACCAACGCTCTGCAGCTTACATTCCTAATTTAACTCATATCCTATTTCCTTTTAACCCATATTTCTATTTCCATCTTCTTCGTTAATTAAAAACCCAATTATCATCATCATATTCATATCATCATCGTCATCTATATAATCCACAGCTCACCATTATCATACCATCATTTCATTTTCGATACATCATCATATCATGATCGATATCACGTATGTTTATCACTATCATCACCTTTTTAAAACCTTATCATGTTATCATTATTCATCATCACTTAACTAACATCAATATCGGCCCAATATTGGCACGATACAAGATTAATTGACCCAAGCTAAATTTAAAGGGTTTTCAGTTCTATTTCTTGTGGGTTTCATGAAGCTCGTCAACAGTAGTAACATCATAGTATCCTATCTCCATCATCGATAATCAATTCATCGTCTTCATTGTATATCAATCTTTATAGAAGCAACGTAACATCATCATCAGACATCGTATAGTATCATCTTCTCATCGTCATATCTATCTTCACGACATCAATTTTCATGACCTTCCTCGTAGTACTAGTCATCATCACTCTTCGTGATTTCATTTGCACAGTAAACAGATGTCTCACGTAGTAGCAACAGTGGCACTTCATAGGTGTATGGGCGTGATTCTTCGCGATGGTTTCAAATCAGAAACGAAGAGAGAGAAAAAGAGGAAGAGAGAGAAGATGTCGGTTGATTATGGTAATGGTGGCGATTCATGGGGGTCATGGGTGGTAGTCGGGAGTGGTGGTGGTGTGATGACCCGGGAATTTCCGACCAAATTTAAACTTTAATCTTTATATGTTTCTGAGACGATAAGCAAAAGTCTGTAATGTTGAGTCTTGAAAGTTTTGAAAACTATATAGATGTAATCAATTACCCTTTGACCATGCTCGACGATTCACGAACAATTGTTTGTAAGCAAATATGTATGTATACATATAAATTGAAGTAATAAAATGTAATTAAAACATTAGAATTTAATATGTAAAATAAAATATAAAATAAATAAGTTGTAATTAAAGTAAATATAAATATATATGATTTCAATATATATAATTATTATTAGAATTAGATTTATATGTATGTATAATAAATATTCAATATATGTCATTTTATATATTACACAATCAATAACATGTAATATTAATATATTAAATTGCAAGCAAAATATAATTGATATAGTAATATTACTATTACTCTCATTATTACTATTATTATTAATATCAATATTAGTATTATTATTATTGTTATAATTATAATTAAGAGGTTTGTGAATATCAAAATAAAAATGTTAAATATAAATCTGATTATGAGAATGATTGAAACTATAATTTTAATTATTATTATTATCATGATTATGTATTATTGTTACTAAAAATTTCCATTTGTATTTAAATTTGTTATTATCATCATTTTATTACTCTTATCATTTTACTTATTATTAATAGTTATTATTTTGATATTATTATTATTAATATTATTAAAATGCTATTATTATTAGTATTAGTATTTTTATTATTTTGATATTAGTATTATTTAGTATTAATATTATTATCAAAATTATTAATATATTTATTTATTATTGATAAAAATATATTTATATATATATATATATATATATATATATATATATATACATACACTAATAAGGATTGAATCTGTTTCCTTTCATTTTCAACCTTTTAAAATTTTTGTTTTTGGTCTGCTAGTGTACCAGATTCGTTTACAAAGTCAGATGCAAAAGCAAATTCTGTTGAGGGTTGTTTTCACCCTTTATATTTTTTTTATTTATCGTACGTGATGGAATATTTCTGGTCGATCCACTTAAGCTAAACAACAAACGTAATAGAGTCAATTAAGTAGTAATAATACCACCTAGCTTCTATATAATCTTCTGTTAAAGCAAATTGTGTTAAAACAGATAAAGCAAATCGATTTTTTTTTAAAACTAGGCGATACCTCTGTTCTTGCTCAGTTAAATTAAAAACTCGAATTCACATTTTATTTCAAAAGGTAAAAATACAATTTTGTTAGGATTAGTCTATGTAAAATTTCTGCAAAGTTTCAATCGCTGATTTATTATATTGAGATCGAATTTCGGAGTCAAAGATTTGTTTCAAAAAAAAGTCAAACGGCTGTTCATAGCGAAATTAGGAATTATTTTGAGGTTTTAATTCAAATTTACGATTCAGATAGTTTATATTAACCATTTGAAAACTTTTTCGTGTTATATGTATAGGCTATAACATTCAAAAAGATCGAATTTGAATTTGAGTTTTATTATTTATTTTTTTTTCTTCGAACCTATTCCAGTTGTTCTAAATACAAAGTTTAATTTTCTTTTCTGTTAAAATAGATTCGTAATCATAGATTATTATTAATTAAGTTTTAAAACAAAAAACGACAATTATTTGATGTTTGAACTGATGGTTAGTCGACGGGAATTTTCAAGGGAAGAAGAAGAACATGTAAACTCGGTTTATATTTATATATATATATATAATTAATATCAGAAAATCAGAATAGAAGAGATGGTTAAGGGAGTGAGCGGGTATACGGGAGGTCACGGGTTCGAGTCCAAGGGAGGCTGTTTCCTCTTGGAATTCTTTTTATGTGAGGTAGTCTATTTTCATTATTATTATTATTATTATCATTTTTATTATTATTATTATTATTATTATTATTATTATTATTATTATTATTATTATTATTATTATTATTATTATTATTATTATTATTATTATTATTATTATTGTTAATATAATTGTTATCATTAGTTATTGTTACTAGTATATTAGTTATTAGTATTATTATTACTAAAATTATTATCATTATAAGTATTAATCTTAATTAGTATAATTATTAATATTATCATTAATAAGATTTCTATTATTATTAGTATAAGTGTTGTTATTGTTATCATTAAGGATTATTATTATTATTATGAAAATAATATAAGTTATCACTAATTTCATTAATATTAGTATTAGTATCATTATATAAATATAAGAATTATTATTCTTATTATTAACATAGGTATAATAATAAATACTACCAACATTGTTAATATGATCCCAATTATTAGTATTGTTATTATTAAAATTACTACTATCATTACTAACATTTTTGTTAAAATTATTATTTAGATATCACTAAAACTATTATTTTTATTGTTATCAATATTATTAGGTAGTTACTACAATCATTATCATAACCATCATTTACAGTAAAATTAATTTTTACAAGTATTATTATTAATATCATTGTTGTTATCAAAAGTGGAATTTTTATTAACATAAGAGTATTATTAATGTTATTATCATTATTTTTACTAATATTAAATTAGTATAATTAGAACTACTGTTTAAATAAACAAATGAAGTACATATATATATATATATATATATATATATATATATATATATATATATATATATATATATATATATATATATATATATATATATATTTTACACACATAACATAACAAAATTTAATACTTTATATACAAAATGAACATATAAAACATAAATACATTATTAACCTAAAAATGATATAACTAATACATTATATATATATATATATATATATATATATATATATATATATATATATATATATATATATATATATATATATATATTGTGTGTGTGTGTGTGTGTGTGTGTGTGTGATTAATTACAACTATGGATATTAATAAATATATGAATTATATAGGTTCGTGAATCTGAAATGTCCCGTTCATATTGATTATAAACGTTCCATATTAATTGATTTCGTTGCGAGGTTTTGACCTCTATATGAGACGTTTTTCAAAGACTGTATTAATTTTTAAAACAACCATAACCTTTATTTTATCAATAAAGGTTTCAAAAGCATTACGTAGATTATCAAATAATGATAATCTAAAATATACTGTTTACACACGACCATTACATAATGGTCTACAATAGAAATATATTACATTGACATATGTTTCTTGAATGCAGTTTTTACATAATATCATACAAACATGGACTCCAAATCTTGTCCTTATTTTAGTATGCAACAGCGGAAGCTCTTAATATTTACCTGAGAATAAACATGTTTTAAACGTCAACAAAAATGTTGGTGAGTTATAGGTTTAACCTATATATATCAAATCGTAACAATAGACCACAAGATTTCATATTTCAATATACATCCCATACATAGAGATAAAAATCATTCATATGGTGAACACCTGGTAACCGACATTAACAAGATGCATATATAAGAATATCCCCATCATTCCGGGACACCCTTCGGATATGATATCAATTTTGAAGTACTAAAGCATCCGGTACTTTGGATGGGGTTTGTTAGGCCCAATAGATCTATCTTTAGGATTCGCGTTAATTAGGGTGTCTGTTCCCTAATTCTTAGATTACAAGACTTAATAAAAAGGGGCATATTCGATTTCGATAATTCAACCATAGAATGTAGTTTCACGTACTTGTGTCTATTTTGTAAATCATTTATAAAACCTGCATGTATTCTCATCCTAAAAATATTAGATTTTAAAAGTGGGACTATAACTCACTTTCACAGATTTTTACTTCGTCGGGAAGTAAGACTTGGCCACTGGTTGATTCACGAACCTATAACAAATATGTACATATATATCAAAGTATGTTCAAAATATATTTACAACACTTTTAATACATTTTGATGTTTTAAGTTCATTAAGTCAGCTGTCCTCGTTAGTAACCTACAACTAGTTGTCCACAGTTAGATGTACAGAAATAAATGGATATATATTATCTTGAATCAATCCACGACCCAGTGTATACATATCTCAGTATTGATCACAACTCAAACTATATATATTTTGAAATCAACCTCAACCCTGTATAGCTAACTCCAACATTCACATATAGAGTGTATATGGTTGTTCCGAAATGTATATAGATGTGTCGACATGATAGGTTGAAACATTGTATACGTGTCTATGGTGTCTCAAGATTACATAATATACAATATAAGTTGATTAAGTTATGGTTGGAATAGATTTGTTACCAATTTTTACGTAGCTAAAATGAGTAGTTTTTACCAATTTTGTTTTGCTCGCCATTTCTTCGTTTCTAATCCGTTTTGAGTGATTTAAGCGGCCACGGTTTCGTATTGAACTTGACTTTATGAAACTAAACCGAAAAGGTATAGTTTATAGTCGTAAATACAAGTTACAAGTTATTTTTGAAAGAGGTAGTCATTTCCATCGAAAGAACGACATCTTGATGACTGTTTTGAAAAACATACTTTCACTTTGAGTTTAACCATGATTTTTGGATATGGTTTCATGTTCATAAGAAAAATCATTTTCCCAGAAGTATAGCTTTTAAATCAAAGTTTTTCATAGTTTTTAATTATCCAAACCAAAACAGCCCCCGGTTGTAACTACGACGGCGTAAATCCGGTTTTATGGTGTTTATCGTGTTTCCGGGTTTTAAATCATTAAGTTAGCATATAATATAGATATAGATCATGTGTATAGTTGATTTTAAAAGTGTAGTTAGAAGGATTAACTTTATTTGCGAACAAGTTTAGAATTAACTAAACTATGTTCTAGTGATTACTAGTTTACCACTTCGAATATGATAGCTTTTTATGTATGAATCGAATGATGTTATGAACATCATTACTACCTTAAGTTCCTTGGATAAACCTACTGGAAAAGAGAAAATGTAGCGACCCGACAAAATCTTCATTGACGGCGCCGACTACTTAGGTCCCGTTGCGTGGTCATAGTCCCTATATGAGACTCGTTTGACCAAAATTATGTCGCATTCATTTGAAACGTACAAGACTTGCAAAGTTTAGTTTACAAACAATTCGACAACAAGTTTAAGATTACAAAAATTGTAAAGTATAAATGAAATAACTTGCGACATAATATAAGTTGAAAATCACAGTTGCTATAAATAGCGTAAGTATGTATGCTTTAAGGTTTAATCCAAAAGTGCTATCACTAGCGTATGCATGTATGCTTGACCTCAAGCAAGTAATCAAAGTGTGCGGAAGCATGTATCAAGTAGCCGAGTATGAACCTGAGAAATATATAGAAAACTGTCAACGAAAAACGTTGGTGAAATCATAGGTTTTTTTAGTAAACGTTGCATTTGAACCACAAGATTTAGTATTCCCATAACGTTGATTATCAAAATCGTTTGCATTCCAAAAGTATTGTTCGCGAGCACCCAATTATCAAGACTTAACGTTTCCCCATAGAACCCCATCACAATAGTGTTAGAACATACACTGTTTCTCGAAAATATATTTCATCCGTAGACGGTAGCGAACCGTCCGTAATGAGGGTTTGTCAAACCCGTATGGCCACACAATATAAGTTCTCGCTTACACCCTGCAAGTGTAACTAATGATAATCGAATTGAGGATTTTTGTTCTAACTCGCTGTGGAATGTTTGTTTTCCTTGTACTTGTGTTCAAAGTATAAAAGTAAGTAGTACAAAATGTAACAAAGTATATTTCTCAGCCCACAATTTAAAAGTATAAAAAGTTGTTGAAAAGGTGGGACTATGATCTCACCTCGAGTGCACGAGTATAAATGTACTTCACAAAGTAAACGTGTGCATGAAAGTTGCTTAGCCTTGACCTAAACAAATAAGTTGTATCAATTAACCGGTTACGACACAAGGTCGGGTGAAATGTGTTCAATTAGTCCTATGGCTCGTTACGACTCGATTAAGTAGCATGTGAATCAAATTATCACGTTTCATGCAAGATACAAGTATAGAAGCGAGTTAGAAAGATTGTATAAGTATTCGGTTAAGTTTGGCTAAAAGTCAAACTTGGTCGGGTCAAAGTCAACGAAAAAGTCAACACGTTCGGGTCGGGTTCCGAACTATTTTTCTGAGGTTTTTAATCATATATAAGCATGTTAGGACAAGTTACATGTGAATCGGAGGTCGATAGCGTGCCAAACATTTTTCGAAATTTGACAAAGTAGGTCAGAACCCAAACACGGCTATTGCCGCGCCGCGGCCAGAGGTGTCGCGCCGCGACATTAGGCGTGGCCTGGTACCTGGTCAGTTTCAAAAGTTCAAGTCTTGATCCAAAATTCAATTTAGCACAAAACGCAAACCGTAAACACTTAGAATACGCATCTTATATCATTGGAAAGCCCTTTTGACAAGGAATACAATTAACTACCTTTCACAAGCAAAAACATCAATTACAATAACCGAAAACTCGTCAATTGATCAAGAAAGGTTTATTTTCAAAGTTTCAAGTTCGTAAAACGTATTTTATGATTCGGGAATCCAATTTACACATACGATATGCCGTTTCGAAGGTAATTAAGCATACATTGCATCTAAACACTTACTAACAACATTAACAAGCATTCAACGCATCAAAAGTTCATTTCAAAGTCTATCAAACCCTAACCAAAATTCACAAAAATCAATAATCATGTGTTTGAAGTTTTCTTAATCAACCTACGCATCAAAACGAAGCTAGTGATACTAGTAACACAATTAAAACATGAACTTTAACAATCAAACAACATTTAATCTTCCAAAATGCAAGATTAAGCAAACCCATTTCAAATGTTAAAACTAGTTACTCAAAACAACAAATCGAGCAAACAAAATATATATTCATGTTACACACGAGCCATAGACACTAACTAACACCAATTCAAGTATAAAAACACGAATTTAGAGAAAATCTAGAGTCTTAGAAATGTTACCCAAACTTGATGAAATTGGTACCAAAATGTAGAGGATGAAGAGAGAATCACGAAAAAGTAATTTGTTTTGTGATGAACTTCCTTGATTGAATTTAGATGATAAATCTTTGATGTTGGGGTTTGAGAGAAAATATGGAAGTAGCAAGAATGAGGGAGGTGGAATGGATGGAGGAGAAGGCTACTTGGACTATTTGACCTAGTCAAATTTTTGCCCACTTGGCAAGTTTAGTCCCTCAAGTTTCAAAGCGGGTGCGGGAATTAACCGAGCGAATATTTTAAAACGCTAGAGTAAACGAGTGATGTTATAATTAAATAACGGGAATATTATGAACGTTAGTCAACGGAAAATATGAATTTAAATAACGAAAGATATTATTTAAAAAAAAGGACAGTGTTAAAAATAAATTTAACGCAAAAACGCGGGATGTTACATTACCTACACCTTAAAAGAAATTTCGTCCCGAAATTTAGTTGGAAGTAGTAGTTGTTGTTTCTTCTTTGAAACCTTGCGTTGCAAATTCTACGGTTACGTGAAGGTACTTCCTTGGGCATTTCAACGAACTTTGACAGTCGGGATTTTTACGTTGTTTTAAAGTTTGGTTTCACGATTTATAGTTTCAACCGGTCCTCCTAGAAAGTGAAGTTTATCGTTGATAGTAAGTTCATCAAAGAGGATAACAAGTTCTTGTTTCGCAAGACACACCTTTAAGTTTGATACACAGAATGTAGGATGAACGGAATTTGTTTGAGTTGGAAGTTCGAAACGGTAAGCAATGGGCACAACACGCCCCAAGATTTCAAAAGGATTAAAAATATCGCGGATTTAGCTTTCTACGCTTCCGAAACGGACTACGCCTTTTCAAGGTGCGACTTTAACGTTACGCGGTTACCCACTTGGAATTCGAGAGGTTCACGTCTAACATCGGCATAGTTCTTTTGGCGACTACGATCCGCCTTGAGCCTTTCTTGGAATTGAAAAATTTTCCGGTTGTTTCATGAATGATTTCGGGTCCGGTGGTTCGCTTGTCACCTACTTCGGTTCAACAATTTAAGAAAACGACAATTACGGCTATACGGGTCCTCGAAAAGTGTGACGTTAAGACTTGAATGATAACCATCGTTGTAAGAGAATTTGGTTAAAGGCGAAAACTTTTCTCAAGTAAATTTGAAGTTGATAACGCAAACTCGTATTATGGTTTTCAAGGTTTGAATCATGTGTTTGCTTGGTCCGTCGGTTTGTGAATGATACGCGGTACTCATGTTTAAACGTGGTCCTGAGGCTTTTTGTAAGGCACTCCGAAATCTAGAAGTGAAATGAGAATCTCGATCCGAAACGAGGTACATTTCTTTAAGGTATATTTGAAAAAGTTTGTTTGGACTTGAAAACGTTTGTTGGAACAAGTTTCTGTTTCTCAAGAATTTTTCGCCGCGGAAGATTTATCGGTTTCTAAAAACGTTCGTTAGGACTATTCACCCTCGAGGCGAATACTAGTATAACGTGAGGAGTCTCTCCCTCCATTAAGAATTTAGAATAAAGATTTCCTTATACGAAAGTGCGAGTGTAAGGCGAGAGAGGTTTCCGCCTCGATGTGAGCATACCAAGCATTTTGTAGTTCATCGATAAAATTGTGCGAAAACGAGATAGTATACACGTATAGCATATGGTTGAAGTCGAAGGAATTTGTCATTCATTCGGAAGCATAAGTATGGTTCGATAATAATCGATGATGTGTCCCGGTTATGGTTGTTATCAGTATTCTCGGAGTTGTCGGATGTTCAAACAAGAAAAATGAAGTCATGTACATGGCACATGGTGGTGATTAGGTTGATCGAGTCCAATCACCATCACGTGTCACTAGAACTTTGGTGTGAATTACCGTAATATAACCACGTTGATCGAGTGTCGTTATATTACGCTAACTCATACCTCCATCCCCACATCACTCCATAGATTCAGGTTCGTGTAATCGTGAAGTTTTAAAATGAACAAGGCATAGCGACATCACCAACATGACTCGTATTTAATCGCAAGAATTAGTGCAACTCTAAAGAAGCGTTCCCCGAGGGAAGTGTATAAATGATTGTTCACGTCATTGCGGTTCAAGTCAAGCGATAATGCCCTTAGGCACGAAAAGAGTAACGAATCATGATAACAAAAAGTACGCAACCGTAGTGATAATTAGCGATGACGATACTCACCTAGAGTAGTGATGGTAGTAACAAGAAGTGTTAGATAGTAAGGAACACCGGTGTGACACCGATAGTAAGTTGAAACGGTGGCGAATCATAATCTGGGAGACAGGGTTCCCGGACAAGTGTGACCAATGAAGTCGTTGTCATCCTTACGCGCATGAATCTCGAATTTACGTGTGTTACCAGGAAGTGGCAGAATACGGATTCGTATGATGAATGTTTGGTACCATTATGGAGTTCACCTAAGAAAGATTCAAGTATATATGCACAAATAGTCAAGTAAGTGCTATCTATAGCAAATGCAAGTCAGGATGCAATGATTAACTATCCGGTTGTAGTCTAGATTCACTAATGCGTCCTAACGACTCTGTCAGACACACTAATGCACATATTAGTTCCCTACAACCAATGCTCTGATACCATCTGTAGCGACCCGACAAAATCGTCATTGACGGCGCCGACTACTTAGGTCCCGTTGCGTGGTCATAGTCCCTATATGAGACTCGTTTGACCAAAATTATGTCGCATTCATTTGAAACGTACAAGACTTGCAAAGTTTAGTTTACAAACAATTCGACAACAAGTTTAAGATTACAAAAATTGTAATGTATAAATGAAATAACTTGCGACATAATATAAGTTGAAAATCACAGTTGCTATAAATAGCGTAAGTATGTATGCTTTAAGGTTTAATCCAAAAGTGCTATCACTAGCGTATGCATGTATGCTTGACCTCAAGCAAGTAATCAAAGTGTGCAGAAGCATGTATCAAGTAGCCGAGTATGAACCTGAGAAACATATAGAAAACTGTCAACGAAAAACGTTGGTGAAATCATAGGTTTTTTAGTAAACGTTGCATTTGAACCGCAAGATTTAGTATTCCCATAACGTTGATTATCAAAATCGTTTGCATTCCAAAAGTATTGTTCGCGAGCTCCCAATTATCAAGACTTAACGTTTCCCCATAGAACCCCATCACAATAGTGTTAGAACATACACTGTTTCTCGAAAATATATTTCATCCGTAGACAGTAGCGAACGGTCCGTAATGAGGGTTTGTCAAACCCGTATGGCCACACAATATAAGTTCTCGCTTACACCCTGCAAGTGTAACTAATGATAATCGAATTGAGGATTTTTGTTCTAACTCGCTGTGGAATGTTTGTTTTCCTTGTACTTGTGTTCAAAGTATAAAAGTAAGTAGTACAAAATGTAACAAAGTATATTTCTCAGCCCACAATTTAAAAGTATAAAAAGTTGTTGAAAAGGTGGGACTATGATCTCACCTCGAGTGCACGAGTATAAATGTACTTCACAAAGTAAACGTGTGCATGAAAGTTGCTTAGCCTTGACCTAAACAAATAAGTTGTATCAATTAACCGGTTACGACACAAGGTCGGGTGAAATGTGTTCAATTAGTCCTATGGCTCGTTACGACTCGATTAAGTAGCGTGTGAATCAAATTATCACGTTTCATGCAAGATACAAGTATAGAAGCGAGTTAGAAAGATTGTATAAGTATTCGGTTAAGTTTGGCTAAAAGTCAAACTTGGTCGGGTCAAAGTCAACAAAAAAGTCAACACGTTCGGGTCGGGTTCCGAACTATTTTTCTGAGGTTTTTAATCATATATAAGCATGTTAGGACAAGTTACATGTGAATCGGAGGTCCATAGCGTGCCAAACATTTTTCGAAATTTGACAAAGTAGGTCAGAACCCAAACACGGCTATTGCCGCGCCGCGGCCAGAGGTGTCGCGCCGCGACCTTAGGCGTGGCCTGGTACCTGGTCAGTTTCAAAAGTTCAAGTCTTGATCCAAAATTCAATTTAGCACAAAACACAAACCGTAAACACTTAGAGTACGCATCTTATATCATTGGAAAGCTCTTTTGACAAGGAATACAATTAACTACCTTTCACAAGCAAAAACATCAATTACAATAACCGAAAACTCGTCAATTGATCAAGAAAGGTTTATTTTCAAAGTTTCAAGTTCGTAAAACGTATTTTATGATTCGGGAATCCAATTTACACATACGATATGCCGTTTCGAAGGTAATTAAGCATACATTGCATCTAAACACTTACTAACAACATTAACAAGCATTCAACACATCAAAAGTTCATTTCAAAGTCTATCAAACCCTAACCAAAATTCACAAAAATCAATAATCATGTGTTTGAAGTTTTCTTAATCAACCTACGCATCAAAACGAAGCTAGTGATACTAGTAACACAATTAAAACATGAACTTTAACAATCAAACAACATTTAATCTTCCAAAATGCAAGATTAAGCAAACCCATTTCAAATGTTCAAACTAGTTACTCAAAACAACAAATCGAGCAAACAAAATATATATTCATGTTACACACGAGCCATAAACACTAACTAACACCATTTCAAGTATAAAAACACGAATTTAGAGAAAATCTAAAGTTTTAGAAATGTTACCCAAACTTGATGAAATTGGTACCAAAATGCAGAGGATGAAGAGAGAATCACGAAAAAGTAATTTGTTTTGTGATGAACTTCCTTGATTGAATTTAGATGATAAATCTTTGATGTTGAGGTTTGAGAGAAAATATGGAAGTAGCAAGAATGAGGGAGGTGGAATGGATGGAGGAGAAGGCCACTTGGACTATTTGACCTAGTCAAATTTTTGCCCACTTGGCAAGTTTAGTCCCTCAAGTTTCAAAGCGGGTGCGGGAATTAACCGAGCGAATATTTTAAAACGCTAGAGTAAACGAGTGATGTTATAATTAAATAACGGGAATATTATGAACGTTAGTCAACGGAAAATACAAATTTAAATAACGAAAGATATTATTTAAAAAAAAGGACAGTGTTAAAAATAAATTTAACGTAAAAACGCGGGATGTTACAGAAAAATGGATCTAGCTTCAACGGATCCTTGGATGGCTCGAAGTTCTTGAAGCAGAATCATGACACGAAAACAAGTTCAAGTAAGATCATCACTTGAAATAAGATTGTTATAGTTATAGAAATTGAATTAAAGTTTGAATATGATTATTACCTTGTATTAGAAAGATAACCTACTGTAAGTAACAAAGGTTTCTTGATCTTGGATGATTACTTGGAATGGATTTAGAAAACTTGGAAGTAAACTTGCAATCTTGGAAGTATTCTTGATTTTATGAAACTAGAACTTTTGGAATTTATGAAGAACACTTAGAACTTGAAGATAGAACTTGAGAGAGATCAATTAGATGAAGAAAATTGAAGAATGAAAGTGTTTGTAGGTGTTTTTGGTCATTGGTGTATGGATTAGATATAAAAGATATGTAATTTTGTTTTCATGTAAATAAGTCATGAATGATTACTCATATTTTTGTAATTTTATGAGATATTTCATGCTAGTTGCCAAATGATGGTTCCCACATGTGTTAGGTGACTCACATGGGCTGCTAAGAGCTTATCATTAGAGTGTATATACCAATAGTACATACATCTAAAAGCTGTGTATTGTACGAGTACGAATACGGGTGCATACGAGTAGATTTGTTGATGAAACTGAACGAGGATGTAATTGTAAGCATTTTTGTTAAGTAGAAGTATTTTTATAAGTGTCTTGAAGTCTTTCAAAAGTGTATGAATACATATTAAAACACTACATGCATATACATTTTAACTGAGTCATTAAGTCATCGTTAGTCGTTACATGTAAATGTTGTTTTGAAACCTTTAGGTTAACGATCTTGTTAAATGTTGTTAAGCCAATGTTTATAATATCAAATGAGATTTTAAATTATTATATTATCATGATATTATGATGTACGAATATCTCTTAATATGATCTATATACATTAAATGTCGTTACAACGATAATCGTTACATATATGTCTCGTTTCAAAATCATTAAGTTAGTAGTCTTATTTTTACATATGTAGTTCATTGTTAATACACTTAATGATATATTTAATTATCATTTAACATAATTAACTAAGTGTATCAATATCTTAATATGATTCATATGTACCTAGTAAGACGTTATAACGATAATCGTTATATATATCGTTTTCGAGTTTCTTAATTTAATAGTCTCATTTTTATGTATATAACTCATTGTTAAAATACCTAATGAGATACATACTTATAATAAAATCATGTTAACTATATATATAACCATATATATGTCATCGTATAGTTTTTACAAGTTTTAACGTTCGTGAATCACCGGTCAACTTGGGTGGTCATTTGTCTATATGAAACTTATTCCAATTAATCAAGTCTTAATAAGTTTGATTGCTTAACATGTTGGAAACACTTAATCATGTAAATATCAATTTCATTTAATATATATAAACATGGAAAAGTTCGGGTCACTACAGTACCTACCCGTTAAATAAATTTCGTCCTGAAATTTTAAGCTGTTGAAAGTGTTGACGAATCTTCTAGAAATAGATGCGGGTATTTCTTCTTCATCTGATCCTCACGCTCCCAGGTGAACTCGAGTCCTCTACAAGCATTCCATCGAACCTTAACAATCGGTATCTTGTTTTGTTTAAGTCTCTTAACCTCACGATCCATTATTTCAACGGGTTCTTCAATGAATTGAAGTTTTTCATTGATTTGGATTTCGTCCAACGGAATAGTGAGATCTTCTTTAGCAAAACATTTTTTCAAATTCGAGACGTAGAAAGTGTTATGTACAGCCACGAGTTGTTGAGGTAACTCAAGTCGGTAAGCTACTGGTCCGACATGATCAATAATCTTGAATGGTCCGATATACCTTGGATTTAATTTCCCTCGTTTACCAAATCGAACAACGCCTTTCCAAGGTGCAACTTTAAGCATGACCATCTCTCCAATTTCAAATTCTATATCTTTTCTTTTAATGTCAGCGTAGCTCTTTTGTCGACTTTGGGCGGTTTTCAACCGTTGTTGAATTTGGATGATCTTCTCGGTAGTTTCTTGTATTATCTCCGGACCCGTAATCTGTCTATCCCCCACTTCACTCCAACAAATCGGAGATATGCACTTTCTACCATAAAGTGCTTCAAACGGCGCCATCTCAATGCTTGAATGGTAGCTGTTGTTGTAGGAAAATTCTGCTAACGGTAGATGTCGATCCAAACTGTTTCCGAAATCAATAACACATGCTCGTAGCATGTCTTCAAGCATTTGTATTGTCCTTTCGCTCTGCCCATCAGTTTGTGGATGATAGGCAGTACTCATGTCTAGACGAGTTCCTAATGCTTACTGTAATGTCTGCCAGAATCTTGAAATAAATCTGCCATCTCTATCAGAGATAATAGAGATTGGTATTCCATGTATGGAGACGACTTCCTTCAAATACAGTCGTGCTAACTTCTCCATCTTGTCATCTTCTCTTATTGGCAGGAAGTGTGCTGATTTGGTGAGACGATCAACGATTACCCAAATAGTATCAAAACCACTTGCAGTCCTTGGCAATTTAGTGATGAAATCCATGGTAATGTTTTCCCATTTCCATTCCGGGATTTCGGGTTGTTGAAGTAGACCTGATGGTTTCTGATGCTCAGCTTTGACCTTAGAACACGTCAAACATTCTCCTACGTATTTAGCAACATCGGCTTTCATACCCGGCCACCAAAAATGTTTCTTGAGATCCTTGTACATCTTCCCCGTTCCAAAATGTATTGAGTATCTGGTTTTATGAGCTTCTCTAAGTACCATTTCTCTCATATCTCCAAATTTTGGTACCCAAATCCTTTCAGCCCTATACCGGGTTCCGTCTTCCCGAATATTAAGATGATTCTCCGATCCTTTGGGTATTTCATCCTTTAAATTTCCCTCTTTTAAAACTCCTTGTTGCGCCTCCTTTATTTGAGTAGTAAGGTTATTGTAAATCATTATATTCATAGATTTTACTCGAATGGGTTCTCTGTCCTTCCTGCTCAAGGCGTCAGCTACCACATTTGCCTTCCCCGGGTGGTAACGAATCTCAAAGTCGTAATCATTCAACAATTCAATCCACCTACGCTGCCTCATATTCAGTTATTTCTGATTAAATATGTGTTGAAGACTTTTGTGGTCAGTATATATAATACTTTTGACACCATATAAGTAGTGCCTCCAAGTCTTTAATGCAAAAACAACCGCGCCTAATTCCAAATCATGCATCATATAATTTTGTTCGTGAATCTTCAATTGTCTAGACACATAAGCAATCACCTTCATTCGTTGCATTAATACACAACCGAGACCTTGCTTTGATGCATCACAATAAATCAAAAAATCATCATTCCCTTCAGGCAATGATAATATAGGTGCCGTAGTTAGCTTTTTCTTCAATAACTGAAACGCTTTCTCTTGTTCATCCTTCCATTCAAATTTCTTCCCTTTATGCATTAATGCAGTCAAGGGTTTTGCTATTCTGGAAAAGTCTTGGATGAACCTTCTGTAGTAACCAGCTCGTCCTAAAAACTGGCGTATGTGTTTTGGAGTTTTCGGGGTTTCCCACTTTTCAATAGTTTCTATATTTGCCGAATCCACCTTAATACCTTCTTTGTTCACTATGTGATCGAGGAATTGAACTTCTTCCAACCCAAATGCACACTTTGAAAACTTAGCATACAATTCTTCCTTCCTCAATACTTCTAACACCTTTCTCAAATGTTCACCGTGTTCTTGGTCATTCTTTGAGTAAATAAGTATGTCATCAATGAAAACAATGACAAACTTGTCAAGGTATGGTCCACACACTCGGTTCATAAGGTCCATGAACACAGCTGGTGCATTAGTTAAACCAAACGGCAAGACCATAAACTCGTAATGACCGTAACGTGTTCTGAAAGCAGTCTTTGGAATATCATCTTCTTTCACCCACATTTGATGATACACGGAACGTAAGTCAATCTTTGAATAAACAGACGAGCCTTGTAGTTGATCAAATAAGTCGTCGATTCTCGGTAGTGGGTAGCGGTTCTTGATGGTAAGTTTGTTCAACTCTCGGTAGTCGATACACAACCTGAATGTACCATCTTTCGTCTTGACAAACAAAACAGGAGCTCCCCACGGTGATGTGCTTGGTCGAATGAAACCACGCTCTAAAAGTTCTTGTAATTGGCTTTGCAGTTCTTTCATCTCGCTGGGTGCGAGTCTGTAAGGAGCACGAGCTATTGGTGCAGCTCCTGGTACAAGATCTATTTGAAATTCAACGGATCGATGTGGGGGTAATCCCGGTAATTCTTTCGGAAATACATCGGGAAATTCTTTTGCGACGGGAACATCATTGATGCTCTTTTCTTCAGTTTGTACTTTCTCGACATGTGCTAGAACAACATAGCAACCTTTTCTTAGTAGTTTTTGGGCCTTCAAATTACTAATAAGATGTAGCTTCGTGTTGCCCTTTTCTCCGTACACCATTAAGGGTTTTCCTTTTTCTCGTATAATGCGAATTGCATTTTTGTAACAAACGATCTCTGTTTTCACTTCTTTCAACCAGTCCATACCGATTATCACATCAAAACTTCCTAACTCTACTGGTATCAAGTCAATCTTAAATGTTTCGCTAACCAGTTTAATTTCTCGATTTCGACATATATTATCCGCTGAAATTAATTTACCATTTGCTAATTCGAGTAAAAATTTACTATCCAAAGGCGTCAATGGACAGCTTAATTTAGCACAAAAATCTCTACTCATATAGCTTCTATCCTCACCCGAATCAAATAAAACGTAAGCAGATTTATTGTCAATAAGAAACGTACCCGTAACAAGCTCCGGGTCTTCCTGTGCCTCTGTCGCATTAATATTGAAAACTATTCCACGGCCTTGTCCATTCGTGTTCTCCTGGTTCGGGCATTTTCTAATAATGTGGCTCGGTTTTCCACATTTATAACAAACTACATTGGCATAACTTGCTCCGACACTACTTGCTCCGCCATTACTCGTTCCGACACCATTTGTTCCTTTCGTTCTGTTAACCCCTGGTCCGTAGACCTCACACTTCGCCGCGCTATGACCATTTCTTTTACTCTTGTTGCAAAATTTGGTGCAGAACCCCGAGTGATACTTTTCACACCTTTGGCATAGCTGCTTCTGATTGTTGTTGTTGTTGCGGTTATTATTGTTGTTGGGATGATTGTTGTAGTTGCTGTTGTTGTTGTTGTTGTTGTCGTTGTTGTTGTTGTTGTTGTTGTTGTTGTTGTTGTTGGGCCGTTTGTTATAGTTGCGATTGATGTTGCGATTGTTGGGATAGTTGTTGCGATTATTGTTGTAATTGCTGTTGTTGTTGTATTGGTGATTCTTATCACCGTTTTCCTTCCACTTTCTTTTGACTTGCTTCACATTGGCCTCTTCAGCATTCTGTTCTTTAATTCTTTCTTTAATCTGGTTCACTAGTTTGTGAGCCATTCTACATGCCTGTTGTATGGAGACGGGCTCGTGTGAACTTATATCTTCTTGGATTCTTTCCGGTAATTCTTTCACAAACGCGTCGATCTTCTCTTCCTCATCTTCGAACGCTCCCGGACACAATAGGCATAATTCTGTGAATCATCTTTCGTACGTGGTAATATCAAATCCTTGGGTTCGTAACCCTCTAAGTTCTGTCTTGAGCTTATTGACCTCGGTTCTGGGACGGTACTTCTCGTTCATCAACTGCTTGAATGCTGACCACGGTAGTGCGTAAGCATCATCTTGTCCCACTTGCTCTAGATAGGTATTCCACTATGTTAACTCAGAACTTGTGAAGGTATGCGTAGCGTACTTCACTTTGTCCTCTTCAGTACACTTACTTATGACAAACACCGATTCGACCTTCTCGGTCCACCGTTTCAATCCGATCGGTCCTTCGGTTCCATCAAATTCCAAAGGTTTGCAGGCAGTGAATTCTTTATAGGTGCATCCTACACGATTTCCTGTACTGCTAGATCCAAGGTTATTGTTGGTATGTAGCGCAGCCTGTACTGCGGCTATGTTTGAAGCAAGAAAGGCACGAAATTCCTCTTCGCTCATATTCCAGGTGTGTCGAGTAGTCGGTGCCATTTCCTTCAAAATAGTCAAATGAAATGAGTTAATCATATAGAATATCAAGAGTAGTCAATAGTATTTCGTAGCGTAATATGAACTTATTTATAAAAGCTTTTTCTTCATATTAGCATTTTATACTCTTTAATTCGGGTAGTACCTACCCGTTAAGTTCATACTTAGTAGCTAACATACCATTTCAACTACTACAATTCTATATGAAAAACTAATCACAAAAAAAAATCATATTCAAACCTTTATACAATAACTTGCAAACTTACAATACCGCTTTTTTTTTTTACATATAGCATGAAATATAGCACATTAAACTTTGATACAAAGTAGTTGCGAAGATAATTCTAGTTAATAAATAAGGCGTTCAGCAAAAGCAATAAAGACACGTAATTCATACGTCCAGAAACAAGTCACGCATTCTGGTTTTACTAATACCACTTTGTAGTGACCCGAACTTTTCCATGTTTATATATATTAATTGAGATTGATATTTACATGATTAAATGTTTCCAACATGTTAAGCAATCAAACTTGTTAAGACTTGATTAATTGAAATATGTTTCATATAGACAATTGACCACCCAAGTTGACCGGTGATTCACAAATGTTAAAACTTGTAAATACTATATGATGACATATATATGGATATACATATAGTTAACATGATACTATGATAATTAAACATATCATTAAGTATATTAACAATGAACTACATATGTAAAAACAAGACTACTAACTTAATGATTTTTAAACGAGACATATATGTAACGATTATCGTTGTAAAGACATTTAATGTATATATATATCATATTAAGAGATATTCATACATGATAATATCATGATAATATAATAATTTAAAATCTCATTTGATATTATAAACATTGGGTTAACAACATTTAACAAGATCGTTAACCTAAAGGTTTCAAAACAACACTTACATGTAACGACTAACGATGACTTAACGACTCAGTTAAAATGTATATACATGTAGTGTTTTAATATGTATTTATACACTTTTGAAAGACTTCAATACACTTATCAAAATACTTCTACTTAACAAAAATGCTTACAATTACATCCTCGTTCAGTTTCATCAACAATTCTACTAGTATGCACCCGTATTCGTACTCGTACAATACACAGCTTTTAGATGTATGTACTATTGGTATATACACTCCAATGATCAGCTATTAGCAGCCCATGTGAGTCACCTAACACATGTGGGAACCATCATTTGGCAACTAGCATGAAATATCTCATAAAATTACAAAAATATGAGTAATCATTCATGACTTATTTACATGAAAACAAAATTACATATCCTTTATATCTAATCCATACACCAACGACCAAAAACACCTAAAAACACTTTCATTCTTCAATTTTCTTCATCTAATTGATCTCTCTCAAGTTCTATCTTCAAGTTCTAAGTGTTCTTCATATATTCTACAAGTTCTAGTTACATAAAATCAAGAATACTTTCAAGTTTGCTAGCTCACTTCCAATCTTGTAAGGTGATCATCCAACCTCAAGAAATCTTTGTTTCTTATAGTAGGTTATCATTCTAATACAAGGTAATAATCATATTCAAACTTTGGTTCAATTTCTATAACTATAACAATCTTATTTCAAGTGATGATCTTACTTGAACTTGTTTTCGTGTCATGATTCTGCTTCAAGAACTTCGAGCCATCCAAGGATCCGTTGAAGCTAGATCCATTTTTCTCTTTTCCAGTAGGTTTATCCAAGGAACTTAAGGTAGTAATGATGTTCATAACATCATTCGATTCATACATATAAAGCTATCTTATTCGAAGGTTTAAACTTGTAATCACTAGAACATAGTTTAGTTAATTCTAAACTTGTTCGCAAACAAAAGTTAATTCTTCTAACTTGACTTTTAAAATCAACTAAACACATGTTATATATCTATATGATATGCTAACTTAATGATTTAAAACCTGGAAACACGAAAAACATCGTAAAACCGGATTTAAGCCGTCGTAGTAACACCACGGGCTGTTTTGGGTTAGTTAATTAAAAACTATGATAAACTTTCATTTAAAAGTTTTATTCTGGGAAAATGATTTTTATTATGAACATGAAACTATATCCAAAAATTATGGTTAAACTCGAAGTGGAAGTATGTTTTCTAAAATGGTCATCTAGACGTCGTTCTTTCGACTGAAATGACTACCTTTACAAAAATGACTTGTAACTTATTTTTCCGACTATAAACCTATACTTTTTCTGTTTAGATTCATAAAATAGAGTTCAATATGAAACCATAGCAATTTGATTCACTAAAAACGGATTTAAATTGAAGAAGTTATGGGTAAAACAAGATTGGATAATTTTTCTCATTTTAGCTACGTGAAAATTGGTAACAAATCTATTCCAACCATAACTTAATCAACTTGTATTGTATATTATGTAATCTTGAGATACCATAGACACGTATACAATGTTTTGACCTATCATGTCAACACATCTATATATATTTCAGAACAACCATAGACACTCTATATGTGAATGTTGGAGTTAGCTATACAGGGTTGAGGTTGATTCCAAAATATATATAGTTTGAGTTGTGATCAATACTGAGATACGTATACACTGGGTCGTGGATTGATTCAAGATAATATTTATCGATTTATTTCTGTACATCTAACTGTGGACAACTAGTTATAGGTTACTAACAAGGACAGCTGACTTAATAAACTTAAAACATCAAAATATATTAAAAGTGTTGTAAATATATTTTGAACATACTTTGATATATATGTATATATTGTTATAGGTTCGTGAATCAACCAGTGGCCAAGTCTTACTTCCCGACGAAGTAAAAATCTGTGAAAGTGAGTTATAGTCCCACTTTTAAAATCTAATATTTTTGGGATGAGAATACATGCAGGTTTTATAAATGATTTACAAAATAGACACAAGTACGTGAAACTACATTCTATGGTTGAATTATCGAAATCGAATATGCCCCTTTTTATTAAGTTTGGTAATCTAAGAATTAGGGAACAGACACCCTAATTGACGCGAATCCTAAAGATAGATCTATTGGGCCTAACAAACCCCATCCAAAGTACCGGATGCTTTAGTACTTCGAAATTTATATCATATCCGAAGGGTGTCCCGGAATGATGGGGATATTCTTATATATGCATCTTGTTAATGTCGGTTACCAGGTGTTCACCATATGAATGATTTTTATCTCTATGTATGGAATGTGTATTGAAATATGAAATCTTGTGGTCTATTATTATGATTTGATATATATAGGTTAAACCTATAACTCACCAACATTTTTGTTGACGTTTTAAGCATGTTTATTCTCAGGTGATTATTAAGAGCTTCCGCTGTCGCATACTTAAATAAGGACGAGATTTGGAGTCCATGCTTTTATGATATTGTGTAAAAACTGCATTCAAGAAACTTATTTTGTTGTAACATATTTGTATTGTAAACCATTATGTAATGGTCGTGTGTAAACAGGATATTTTAGATTATCATTATTTGATAATCTACGTAAAGCTTTTTAAACCTTTATTTATGAAATAAAGGTTATGGTTTGTTTTAAAATGAATGCAGTCTTTGAAAAACGTCTCATATAGAGGTCAAAACCTCGCGACGAAATCAATTAATATGGAACGTTTTTAATCAATAAGAACGGGACATTTCAGTTAGTATTCGAGCGTTGGTCTTAGAGAACCAGAATTTTGCATTAGTGTGTCTTATCGAGTTTGTTAGGATGCATTAGTGAGTCTGGACTTCGACCGTGTTTACTTGAAAAATGATTGCTTAACAAATTTTGTTGGAAACTATATATTTTTAACATTTGAATATTATGTGATATATTAATCTCTTAACGCGTTTGATATTATGTGATAGATGTCTACCTCTAGAACAAGTCCCATTGACTCATCTAATAATAATGAAGAGTCAAATGTAAATTGGAATGATTCGTGGACTGATTCACAAGTTCCCGAAGAGGAACCGGAAGAAGAGTCGGAACCGGAAGAAGAATCGGAACCGGAAGAAGAGTCAGAACCGGAAGAAGAATCGGAACCGGAAGAAGAATCGGAACCGGATGAAGAAATAGAACCAGTGGGGGAAATAATAAAACGGTTAAGTAAAAGAAAATCCTCAACCAACCGACCAAGGTTAATTATGGTCAATGATGTTTCCGCCAAGGAAGCAAAATATCGGGAGGATTACCAATTCTCCGATGAATCGTATTTTGACGAGAATTCCGATGATGTTATAGAAATTACCCCAACTGAATTTAAAAAGGCAAAAGAAAATAATAAGGGAAAGGGCATAAAAATAGAGAAATCTAATTCCAACCCCGATGAACTTTATATGTATCGTCAACCCCCGAAGTCCTTAAGTTGTAACAATGACCCGGGAACCTCTAAACCACCAGGTTTTTCTAAACCAATGTGGAAAACGACGGCTCGTATTAGGGGAACATCATATATCCCTAGAAACTTGGCAAAACGAACCAAAACCAAAAAAGAAGAAGAAGAAACAAGCGATTCGGAATAAGTTAGTTGTATTCGTGTGGTGTAATATATGTAATATAGTGTGCTTATGCTTTATGATATATGTAAAAATTACTTGTATTAATAAGTATTTTTTTTTATGAATCTAACTCTTGTCTATTTTACAGTATAAAAACACAAAATGGATAGACAACCCAATATTTTAAGAGACCTACCCGGAGACATGATTGATGAAATCTTGTCTAGAGTTGGTCAGAATTCTTCGGCACAACTGTTTAAGGCGAGATCAGTTTGTAAGACATTCAAAGAACGTTCCAAGAATGCCTTGGTTTATAAAAGGCTTTCGTTCGAAAGATGGGGGATATCACATTGGGAAATCCATAAGTTACGATGTGTTTACTTTGACGCATATATTGCGGGGAACCCAAATGCTATTTTACGCAATGGGTTAAGAAATTATTTTGAATCAATATATCCGAATATTGGAATTCGTGATTTAGAAAAAGCAGCTAACATGCAACATAAAGAAGCATGTTATGCTTACGGATTAGTAATGTTCGCTTCTCACCAAAGTGAGAACAAGAACATCGGGCTACAACTATTAAACAAAACGTTCCCACAAGTGACGGAGTCGGTAATTGGGGTAAGAAAAGAGGTTTTTAGATTGTTACGGGACTGTTGGACATTACGTAACCCTCGTCCCTTTGACGACGTTACAACACGCTGTCTTATCAACGGCCATAACGGTTATGTTCCACAAGACCAAGGATGGGAAGTAATCCTAGTAAAACCAGAATGCATGACTTGTTTCTGGACGTATGAATTACGTGTCTTTATTGCCTTTGCTGAACGACTTGTGTACTAGCTAGAATTATCTTCACAACCATCTTGTATCAAGTTTATTGTGTGCTATATTTCATGCTATATGTAAAATAAGCGTTATTGTAAGTTTGTAAAATATTGTGTAAAAGTTTGAACTCGAAATATTATTATCATCAGTTTTTCATATAGAGTTGTAGTAGTTGAATTGTATATTAGCTACTAAGTATGAACTTAACGGGTAGGTGCTACCCGAATTTAAACTTATAAAACGCTAATATGAAGAAAAAGCTTTTATAAATGAGTTCATATTATGCTACGAAATACTATTAACTACTCTTAATATTCTGTATGATTAACTTGTTCCATTTGACTATTTTGAAGGAAATGGCACCGACTACTCGACACACCGTGAATATGAATGAAGAGGAATTTCGTACTTTTCTAGCTTCAAACATAGCCGCAGTACAGGCTGCGCTACATACCAACAATAACCTTGGATCTAGCAGTACAGGAAATCGTGTAGGATGCACCTACAAAGAATTCACTACCTGCAAACCTTTGGAATTTGATGGAACCGAAGGACCGATCGGATTGAAACGGTGGACCGAGAAGGTCGAATCGGTGTTTGCCATAAGTAAGTGTACTGAAGAGGACAAAGTGAAGTACGCTACGCATACCTTCACAGGTTCTGCGTTAACATGGTGGAATACCTATCTAGAGCAAGTGGGACAAGACGATGCGTACGCACTACCGTGGTCAGCATTCAAGCACTTGATGAACGAGAAGTACCGTCCCAGAACCGAGGTCAATAAGCTCAAGACAGAACTTAGAGGGTTACGAACCCAAGGATTTGATATTACCACGTACGAAAGACGATTCACAAAATTGTGCCTATTGTGTCCGGGAGCATTCGAAGATAAGGAAGAGAAGATCGACGCGTTTGTGAAAGGATTACCGAAAAGAATCCAAGAAGATATAAGTTCACACGAGCCCGCCTCCATACAACAGGCATGTAGAATGGCTCACAAACTAGTAAACCAGATTGAAGAAAGAATTAAAGAACAGACTGCTGAAGAGCCCAATGTGAAGCAAGTCAAAAGAAAGTGGGAGGAAAACGGTGATAAGAATCACCAATACAACAACAACAACAACAATTACAACAATAATCGCAACAATTATCCCAACAATCGCAACATCAATCGCAACTACAACAAACGGCCCAACAACAACAACAACAACAACAATAACAGCAACTATAACAATCATCCCAACAACAATAATAACCGCAACAACAACAACAATCAGAAGCAGCTATGCCAAAGGTGTGAAAAGTATCACTCGGGGTTCTGCACCAAATTTTGCAACAAGTGTAAAAGAAATGGTCATAGCGCGGCGAAGTGTGAGGTCTAAGGACCAGGGGTTAATAGAACGAAAGGAACAAATGGTGTCGAAACAAGTAATGGCGGAGCAAGTAGTGTCGGAGCAAGTTATGCCAATGTAGTTTGTTATAAATGTGGAAAACCGGGCCACATTATTAGAAATTGCCCGAACCAGGAGAACACGAATGGGCAAGGCCACGGAAGAGTTTTCAATATTAATGAGGCAGAGGCACAGGAAGACCAGGAGCTTGTTACGGGTACGTTTCTTATTGACAATAAATCTGCTTACGTTTTATTTGATTCGGGTGTGGATAGAAGCTATATGAGTAGAGATTTTTGTGCTAAATTAAGTTGTCCATTGACGCCTTTGGATAGTAAATTTTTACTCGAATTAGCAAATGGTAAATTAATTTCAGCAGATAATATATGTCGGAATCGAGAAATTAAACTGGTTAGCGAAACATTTAAGATTGATTTGATACCAGCAGAGTTAGGGAGTTTTGATGTGATAATCGGTATGGACTGGTTGAAAGAAGTGAAAGCAGAGATCGTTTGTTACAAAAATGCAATTCGCATTATACGAGAAAAAGGAAAACCCTTAATGGTGTACGGAGAAAAGGGCAATACGAAGCTACATCTTATTAGTAATTTGAAGGCACAAAAACTAATAAGAAAAGGTTGCTATGCTATTCTAGCACACGTCGAGAAAGTACAAACTGAAGAAAAGAGCATCAATGATGTTCCCATTGCAAAAGAATTTCCCGATGTATTTCCGAAAGAATTACCGGGATTACCCCCACATCGATCCGTTGAATTTCAAATAGATCTTGTACCAGGAGCTGCACCAATAGCTCGTGCTCCTTACAGACTCGCACCAAGCGAGATGAAAGAACTGCAAAGCCAATTACAAGAACTTTTAGAGCGTGGTTTCATTTGACCAAGCACATCACCGTGGGGAGCTCCTGTTTTGTTTGTCAAGAAGAAAGATGGTACATTCAGGTTGTGTATCGACTACCGAGAGTTGAACAAACTTACCATCAAGAACTGCTACCCACTACCGAGAATCGATGACTTATTTGATCAACTACAAGGCTCGTCTGTTTATTCAAAGATTGACTTACGTTCCGGGTATCATCAAATGCGGGTGAAAGAAGATGATATTCCAAAGACTGCTTTCAGAACACGTTACGGTCATTACGAGTTTATGGTCATGCCGTTTGGTTTAACTAATGCACCAGCTGTGTTCATGGACCTTATGAACCGAGTGTGTGGACCATACCTTGACAAGTTTGTCATTGTTTTCATTGATGACATACTTATTTACTCAAAGAATGACCAAGAACACGGTGAACATTTGAGAAAGGTGTTAGAAGTATTGAGGAAGGAAGAATTGTACGCTAAGTTTTCAAAGTGTGCATTTTGGTTGGAAGAAGTTCAATTCCTTGGTCACATAGTGAACAAAGAAGGTATTAAGGTGGATCCGGCAAAGATAGAAACTGTTGAAAAGTGAGAAACCCCGAAAACTCCGAAACACATACGCCAGTTTTTAGGACTAGCTGGTTACTACAGAAGGTTCATCCAAGACTTTTCCAGAATAGCAAAACCCTTGACTGCATTAACGCATAAAGGGAAGAAATTTGAATGGAATGATGAACAAGAGAAAGCATTTCAGTTATTGAAGAAAAAGCTAACTACGGCACCTATATTGTCATTGTCTGAAGGGAATGATGATTTTGGGATTTATTGTGACGCATCAAAGCAAGGTCTCGGTTGTGTATTAATGCAACGAACGAAGGTGATTGCTTATGCGTCTAGACAATTGAAGATTCACGAACAAAATTATACGACACATGATTTGGAATTAGGCGCGGTTGTTTTTGCATTAAAGACTTGGAAGCACTACTTATATGGGGTCAAAAGTATTATATATACCGACCACAAAAGTCTTCAACACATATTTAATCAGAAACAACTGAATATGAGGCAGCGTAGGTGGATTGAATTATTGAATGATTACAACTTTGAGATTCGTTACCACCCGGGGAAGGCAAATGTGGTAGCCGATGCCTTGAGCAGGAAGGACAGAGAACCCATTCGAGTAAAATCTATGAATATAATGATTCATAATAACCTTACTACTCAAATAAAGGAGGCGCAACAAGGAGTTTTAAAAGAGGGAAATTTAAAGGATGAAATACCTAAAGGATCGGAGAAGCATCTTAATATTCGGGAAGACGGAACCCGGTATAGGGCTGAAAGGATTTGGGTACCAAAATTTGGAGATATGAGAGAAATGGTACTTAGAGAAGCTCATAAAACCAGATACTCAATACATCCTGGAACGGGGAAGATGTACATGGATCTCAAGAAACATTTTTGGTGGCCGGGTATGAAAGTCGATGTTGCTAAATACGTAGGAGAATGTTTGACGTGTTCTAAGGTTAAAGCTGAGCATCAGAAACCATCAGGTCTACTTCAACAACCCGAAATCCCAGAATGGAAATGGGAAAACATTACCATGGATTTCATCACTAAATTGCCAAGGACTGCAAGTGGTTTTGATACTATTTGGGTAATAGTTGATCGTCTCACCAAATCAGCACACTTCTGCCAATAAGAGAAGATGACAAGATGGAGAAGTTAGCACGACTGTATTTGAAGGAAGTCGTCTCCAGACATGGAATACCAATCTCTATTATCTCTGATAGGGATGGCAGATTTATTTCAAGATTCTGGCAGACATTACAGCAAGCATTAGGAACTCGTCTAGACATGAGTACTGCCTATCATCCATAAACTGATGGGCAGAGCGAAAGGACGATACAAACGCTTGAAGACATGCTACGAGCATGTGTTATTGATTTCGGAAACAGTTGGGATCGACATCTACCGTTAGCAGAATTTTCCTACAACAACAGCTACCATTCAAGCATTGAGATGGCGCCGTTTGAAGCACTTTATGGTAGAAAGTGCAGGTCTCCGATTTGTTGGAGTGAAGTGGGGGATAGACAGATTACGGGTCCGGAGATTATACAAGAAACTACCGAGAAGATCATCCAAATTCAACAACGGTTGAAAACCGCCCAAAGTCGACAAAAGAGCTACGCTGACATTAAAAGAAAAGATATAGAATTTGAAATTGGAGAGATGGTCATGCTTAAAGTTGCACCTTGGAAAGGCGTTGTTCGATTTGGTAAACGAGGGAAATTAAATCCAAGGTATATTGGACCATTCAAGATTATTGATCGTGTCGGACCAGTAGCTTACCGACTTGAGTTACCTCAACAACTCGCGGCTGTACATAACACTTTCCACGTCTCAAATTTGAAGAAATGTTTTGCTAAAGAAGATCTCACTATTCCGTTAGATGAAATCCAAATCAACGAAAAACTTCAATTCATCGAAGAACCCGTCGAAATAATGGATCGTGAGGTTAAAAGACTTAAGCAAAACAAGATACCAATTGTTAAGGTTCGATGGAATGCTCGTAGAGGACCCGAGTTCACCTGGGAGCATGAAGATCAGATGAAGAAGAAATACCCACATCTATTTCTAGAAGATTCGTCAACACCTTCAACAGCTTAAAATTTCGGGACGAAATTTATTTAACGGGTAGGTACTGTAGTGACCCGAACTTTTCCATGTTTATATATATTAATTGAGATTGATATTTACATGATTAAATGTTTCCAACATGTTAAGCAATCAAACTTGTTAAGACTTGATTAATTGAAATATGTTTCATATAGACAATTGACCACCCAAGTTGACCGGTGATTCACGAATGTTAAAACTTGTAAATACTATATGATGACATATATATGGATATATATATAGTTAACATGATACTATGATAAGTAAACATATCATTAAGTATATTAACAATGAACTACATATGTAAAAACAAGACTACTAACTTAATGATTTTTAAATGAGACATATATGTAACGATTATCGTTGTAAAGACATTTAATGTATATATATCATATTAAGAGATATTCATACATGATAATATCATGATAATATAATAATTTAAAATCTCATTTGATATTATAAACATTGGGTTAACAACATTTAACAAGATAGTTAACCTAAAGGTTTCAAAACAACACTTACATGTAACGACTAACGATGACTTAACGACTCAGTTAAAATGTATATACATGTAGTGTTTTAATATGTATTTATACACTTTTGAAAGACTTCAATACACTTATCAAAATACTTCTACTTAACAAAAATGCTTACAATTACATCCTCGTTCAGTTTCATCAACAATTCTACTCGTATGCACCCGTATTCGTACTCGTACAATACACAGCTTTTAGATGTTTGTACTATTGGTATATACACTCCAATGATCAGCTCTTAGCAGCCCATGTGAGTCACCTAACACATGTGGGAACCATCATTTGGCAACTAGCATGAAATATCTCATAAAATTACAAAAATATGAGTAATCATTCATGACTTATTTACATGAAAACAAAATTACATATCCTTTATATCTAATCCATACACCAACGACCAAAAACACCTACAAACACTTTCATTCTTCAATTTTCTTCATCTAATTGATCTCTCTCAAGTTCTATCTTCAAGTTCTAAGTGTTCTTCATATATTCTACAAGTTCTAGTTACATAAAATCAAGAATACTTTCAAGTTTGCTAGCTCACTTCCAATCTTGTAAGGTGATCATCCAACCTCAAGAAATCTTTGTTTCTTATAGTAGTTTATCATTCTAATAAAAGGTAATAATCATATTCAAACTTTGGTTCAATTTCTATAACTATAACAATCTTATTTCAAGTGATGATCTTACTTGAACTTGTTTTCGTGTCATGATTCTGCTTCAAGAACTTCGAGCCATCCAAGGATCCGTTGAAGCTAGATCCATTTTTCTCTTTTCCAGTAGGTTTATCCAAGGAACTTAAGGTAGTAATGATGTTCATAACATCATTCGATTCATACATATAAAGCTATCTTATTCGAAGGTTTAAACTTGTAATCACTAGAACATAGTTTAGTTAATTCTAAACTTGTTCGCAAACAAAAGTTAATCCTTCTAACTTGACTTTTAAAATCAACTAAACACATGTTATATATCTATATGATATGCTAACTTAATGATTTAAAACCTGGAAACACGAAAAACACCGTAAAACCGGATTTACGCCGTCGTCGTAACACCACGGGCTGTTTTGGGTTAGTTAATTAAAAACTATGATAAACTTTGATTTAAAAGTTGTTATTCTGGGAAAATGATTTTTATTATGAACATGAAACTATATCCAAAAATTATGGTTAAACTCAAAGTGGAAGTATGTTTTCTAAAATGGTCATCTAGACGTCGTTCTTTCGACTGAAATGAGTACCTTTACAAAAACGACTTGTAACTTATTTTTCCAACTATAAACCTATACTTTTTCTGTTTATATTCATAAAATAGAGTTCAATATGAAACCATAGCAATTTGATTCACTAAAAACGGATTTAAAATGAAGAAGTTATGGGTAAAACAAGATTGGATAATTTTTCTCATTTTAGCTACGTGAAAATTAGTAACAAATCTATTCCAACCATAACTTAATCAACTTGTATTGTATATTATGTAATCTTGAGATACCATAGACACGTATACAATGTTTCAACCTATCATGTCGACACATCTATATATATTTCGGAACAACCATAGACACTCTATATGTGAATGTTGGAGTTAGCTATACAGGGTTGAGGTTGATTCCAAAATATATATAGTTTGAGTTGTGATCAATATTGAGATACATATACACTGGGTCGTAGATTGATTCAAGATAATATTTATCGATTTATTTCTGTACATGTAACTGTGGACAACTAGTTGTAGGTTACTAACGAGGACAGCTGACTTAATAAACTTAAAACATAAAAATATATTAAAAGTGTTGTAAATATATTTTGAACATACTTTGATATATATGTATATATTGTTATAGGTTCGTGAATCAACCAGTGGCCAAGTCTTACTTCCCGATGAAGTAAAAATCTGTGAAAGTGAGTGATAGTCCCACTTTTAAAATCTAATATTTTTGGGATGAGAATACATGCAGGTTTTATAAATGATTTACAAAATAGACACAAGTACGTGAAACTACATTCTATGGTTGAATTATCGAAATCGAATATGCCCCTTTTTATTAAGTCTGGTAATCTAAGAATTAGGGAACAGACACCCTAATTGACGCGAATCCTAAAGATAGATCTATTGGGCCTAACAAACCCCATCCAAAGTACCGGATGCTTTAGTACTTCGAAATTTATATCATATCCGAAGGGTGTCCCGGAATGATGGGGATATTCTTATATATGCATCTTGTTAATGTCGGTTACCAGGTGTTCACCATATGAATGATTTTTATCTCTATGTATGGGATCTGTATTGAAATATGAAATCTTGTGGTCTATTATTATGATTTGATATATATATAGGTTAAACCTATAACTCAACAACATTTTTGTTGACGTTTTAAGCATGTTTATTCTCAGGTGATTATTAAGAGCTTCCGCTGTCGCATACTTAAATAAGGACGAGATTTGGAGTCCATGCTTGTATGATATTGTGTAAAAACTGCATTCAAGAAACTTATTTTGTTGTAACATATTTGTATTGTAAACCATTATGTAATGGTCGTGTGTAAACAGGATATTTTAGATTATCATTATTTGATAATCTACGTAAAGCTTTTTAAACCTTTATTTATGAAATAAAGGTTATGGTTTGTTTTAAAATGAATGCAGTCTTTGAAAAACGTCTCATATAGAGGTCAAAACCTCGCGACGAAATCAATTAATATGGAACGTTTTTAATCAATAAGAACGGGACATTTCACACTTCCCATCCTTGGTTTTGTGGAACATAACCGTTGTGACCGATAGTAAGACAATGTGTTGTAACGTCGTCAAAAGGATGAAGGTTACGTAATGACCAACGGTCTCGTAATTACCTAAAACCCTCGTTTCTTACCCCAATTACCGACTCCGTCACTTGTGGGAACGTTTTGTTTAATAGTTGTAGCCCGATGTTCTTGTTCTCACTTTGGTGAGAAGCGAACATTACTAACCCGTAAGCATAACATGCTTCTTTATGTTGCATGTTAGCCGCTTTTTCTAAATCATGAAGTCCTATATTCGGATATATTGGGTCAAAATAATTTCTTAACCCGTTGCGTAAAATAGCATTTGGGTTCCCCGCAATATATGCGTCAAAGTAAACACATCGTAACCTATGGATTTCCCAATGTGATATCCCCCATCTTTCAAACGAAAGCCTTTTATAAATCAAGGCATTCTTGGAACGTTCTTCGAATGTCTTACAGACTGATCTCGCCTTAAATAGTTATGCCGAGGAATTCTGACCGACTCTAGACAAGATTTCATCAATCATATCTCCGGGTAGGTCTCTTAAAATATTGGGTTGTCTATCCATTTTGTGTTTTTATACTGTAAAATAGACAAGAGTTAGATTCATAAAAAAATACTTATTAATACAAGCAATTTTTACATATATCATAAAGCATAAGCACACTATATTACATATATTACACCACACGAATACAACTATCTTATTCTGACTCGTTCGTTTCTTCTTCTTCGGTTTTGGTTCGTTTTGCCAAGTTTCTAGGGATATATGATGTTCCCCTAATACGAGCCGTCGTTTTCCACATTGGTTTAGAAAAACCTGGTGGTTTAGAGGTTCCCGGGTTATTGTCACAACTTAAGAAATACGGGTGTTGACGATACATATAAAGTTCATCGGGTTTGGAATCAAATTTCTCTATTTTTATGCCCTTTCCCTTATTGTTCTCTTTTGCCTTATTAAATTGTGTTGAGGTAATTTCTATAACATCATCGGAATCCTTGTCGGGATCCGATTCATCGAAGAATTGGTAATC
The DNA here is from genome assembly GCF_046630445.1 of Rutidosis leptorrhynchoides. Classification (NCBI taxonomy): domain Eukaryota; kingdom Viridiplantae; phylum Streptophyta; class Magnoliopsida; order Asterales; family Asteraceae; genus Rutidosis; species Rutidosis leptorrhynchoides. Next base: position 401,039,764 of record NC_092336.1, on the reverse strand, counting down.
CTCCCAATACTTTGCTTCCTTGGCGGAAACACCATTGACCATAATTAACTTTGGTCGGTTGGTTGAGGATTTTCTTCTACTTAACCATTTTATTATTTCCCCCACTGGTTCTATTTCTTCTTCCGGTTCCGATTCTTCTTCTGGTTCCGATTCTTCTTCCGGTTCCGACTCTTCTTTCGGTTCCGACTCTTCTTCCGGTTCCTCTTCGGGAACTTGTGAATCAGTCCACGAATCATTCCAATTTACATTTGACTCTTCATTATTATTAGGTGAGTCAATGGGACTTGTTCTAGAGGTAGACATCTATCATATAATATCAAACGCGTTAAGAGATTAATATATCACATAATATTCACATGTTAAAAATATATAGTTTCCAACAAAATTTGTTAAGCAATCATTTTTCAAGTAAACACGGTCGAAGTCCAGACTCACTAATGCATCCTAACAAACTCGATAAGACACACTAATGTAAAATTCTGGTTCTCTAAGACCAACGCTCTGATACCAACTGAAATGTTCCGTTCATATTGATTATAAACGTTCCATATTAATTGATTTCGTTGCGAGGTTTTGACATCTATATGAGACGTTTTTCAAAGACTGTATTAATTTTTAAAACAACCATAACCTTTATTTTATCAATAAAGGTTTCAAAAGCATTACGTAGATTATCAAATAATGATAATCTAAAATATACTGTTTACACACGACCATTACATAATGGTCTACAATAGAAATATATTACATCGACATATGTTTCTTGAATGCAGTTTTTACATAAAATCATACAAACATGGACTCCAAATCTTGTCCTTATTTTAGTATGCAACAGCAGAAGCTCTTAATATTCACCTGAGAATAAACATGCTTTAAACGTCAACAAAAATGTTGGTGAGTTATAGGTTTAACCTATATATATCAAATCGTAACTATAGACCACAAGATTTCATATTTCAATATACATCCCATACATAGAGATAAAAATCATTCATATGGTGAACACCTGGTAACCGACATTAACAAGATGCATATATAAGAATATCTCCATCATTCCGGGACACCCTTCGGATATGATAACAATTTCGAAGTACTAAAGCATCCGGTACTTTAGATGGGGTTTGTTAGGCCCAATAGATCTATCTTTAGGATTCACGTTAAATAGGGTGTCTGTTCCCTAATTCTTAGATTACCAGACTTAATAAAAAGGGGCATATTCGATTTCGATAATTCAACCATAGAATGTAGTTTCACGTACTTGTGTCTATTTTGTAAATCATTTATAAAACCTGCATGTATTCTCATCCCAAAAATATTAGATTTTAAAAGTGGGACTATAACTCACTTTCACAGATTTTTACTTCGTCGGGAAGTAAGACTTGGCCACTGGTTGATTCATGAACCTATAACAAATATGTACATATATATCAAAGTATGTTCAAAATATATTTACAACACTTTTAATACATTTTGATATTTTAAGTTCATTAAGTCAGCTGTCCTCGTTAGTAACCTATAACTAGTTGTCCACAGTTAGATGTACAGAAATAAATCGATATATATTATCTTGAATCAATCCACGACCCAGTGTATACATATCTCAGTATTGATCACAACTCAAACTATATATATTTTGAAATCAACCTCAACCCTGTATAGCTAACTCCAACATTCACATATAGAGTGTCTATGGTTGTTCCGAAATGTATATAGATGTGTCGACATGATAGGTTGAAACATTGTATACGTGTCTATGGTGTCTCAAGATTACATAATATACAATATAAGTTGATTAATTTATGGTTGGAATAGATTTGTTACCAATTTTCACGTAGCTAAAATGAGTAGTTTTTACCAATTTTGTTTTGCTTGCCATTTCTTCGTTTCTAATCCGTTTTGAGTGATTTAAGCGGCCACGGTTTCGTATTGAACTTGACTTTATGAAACTAAACAGAAAAGGTATAGGTTTATAGTCAGAAATACAAGTTACAAGTCATTTTTGAAAGAGGTAGTTATTTCCGTCGAAAGAACGACATCTTGATGACTGTTTTGAAAAACATACTTTCACTTTGAGTTTAACCATGATTTTTGGATATGGTTTCATGTTCATAAGAAAAATCATTTTCCCAGAAGTATAGCTTTTAAATCAAAGTTTTTCATAGTTTTTAATTATCCAAACCAAAATAGCCCCCGGTTGTAACTACGACGGTGTAAATCCGGTTTTATGGTGTTTATCGTGTTTTCGGGTTTTAAATCATTAAGTTAGCATATCATATAGATATAGATCATGTGTATAGTTGATTTTAAAAGTGTAGTTAGAAGGATTAACTTTATTTGCGAACAAGTTTAGAATTAACTCAACTATGTTCTAGTGATTACTAGTTTACCACTTCGAATATGATAGCTTTTTATGTATGAATCGAATGATATTATGAACATCATTACTACCTTAAGTTCCTTGGATAAACCTACTGGAAAAGAGAAAAATGGATCTAGCTTCAACGGATCCTTGGATGGCTCAAAGTTCTTGAAGCAGAATCATGACACGAAAACAAGTTCAAGTAAGATCATCACTTGAAATAAGATTGTTATAGTTATAGAAATTGAATTAAAGTTTGAATATGATTATTACCTTGTATTAGAAAGATAACCTACTGTAAGTAACAAAGGTTTCTTGATCTTGGATGATTACTTGGAATGGATTTAGAAAACTTGGAAGTAAACTTGCAATCTTGGAAGTATTCTTGATTTTATGAAACTAGAACTTTTGGAATTTATGAAGAACACTTAGAACTTGAAGATAGAACTTGAGAGAGATCAATTAGATGAAGAAAATTGAAGAATGAAAGTGTTTGTAGGTGTTTTTGGTCGTTGGTGTATGGATTAGATATAAAGGATATGTAATTTTGTTTTCATGTAAATAAGTCATGAATGATTACTCATATTTTTGTAATTTTATGAGATATTTCATGTTAGTTGCCAAATGATGGTTCCCACATGTGTTAGGTGACTCACATGGGCTGATAAGAGCTGATCATTAGAGTGTATATACCGATAGTACATACATCTAAAAGCTGTGTATTGTACGAGTACGAATACAGGTGCATACGAGTAGATTTGTTGATGAAACTGAACGAGGATGTAATTGTAAGAATTTTTGTTAAGTAGAAGTATTTTGATAAGTGTCTTGAAGTCTTTCAAAAGTGTATGAATACATATTAAAACACTACATGTATATACATTTTAACTGAGTCGTTAAGTCATCGTTAGTCGTTACATTTAAATGTTGTTTTGAAACCTTTAGGTTAACGATCTTGTTAAATGTTGTTAACCCAATGTTTATAATATCAAATGAGATTTTAAGTTATTATATTATCATGATATTATGATGTACGAATATCTCTTAATATGATCTATATACATTAAATGTCGTTACAACGATAATCGTTACATATATGTCTCGTTTCAAAATCATTAAGTTAGTAGTCTTATTTTTACATATGTAGTTCATTGTTAATACACTTAATGATATATTTAATTATCATTTAACATAATTAACCAAGTGTATCAATATCTTAATATGATTCATATGTACCTAGTAAGACGTTATAACGATAATCGTTATATATATAGTTTTCGAGTTTCTTAATTTAATAGTCTCATTTTTATGTATATAACTCATTGTTAAAATACCTAATGAGATACATACTTATAATAAAATCATGTTAACTATATATATAACCATATATATATCATCGTATAGTTTTTACAAGTTTTAACGTTCGTGAATCACCGGTCAACTTGGGTGGTCATTTGTCTATATGAAACTTATTCCAATTAATCAAGTCTTAATAAGTTTGATTGCTTAACATGTTGGAAACACTTAATCATGTAAATATCAATTTCATTTAATATATATAAACATGGAAAAGTTCGGGTCACTACAGAATCCGAGGCCAACCCTGCATTTGTTCAGTTGATTAATGTCGTTATATGTATTTTTACTACAAAATACCTTAGGTGAGTTTCATTAATCCCTTTTTAAATGCTTTTGCAATATATATTTTTGGGACTGAGAATACATGCGCTGTTTTTATAACTGTTTTACGAAATAGACACAAGTAATTGAAACTACATTATATGGTTGAATGATCAAAATCGAATATGCCCCTTTTTATTAAGTCTGGTAACCTAAGAATTAGGGAATAGACACCCTAAGTGACGCGAACTCTAAAGATAGATCTATCGGGCCCAACAACCCCATCCAAAGTACCGAAGGAAGATCCCGGAATGATGGGGATATTCTTATATGCATATTGTGAATGTCGGTTACCAGGTGTTCAATCCATATGAATGATATTTTTGTCTCTATGCATGGGACGTATGTTTATGAGAAATGGAAATGAAAATCTTGTGGTCTATTAAAATGATGGAAATGATTATTTGTAGAGACCCGTCCTAATCCATCCGGACAAAGTCCGTATCGATTATAAATGATTTACAACAGTTGATTACATCGCGAGGTACTTGACCTCTATATGATACATTTTACAAACATTGCATTCGTTTTTGAAAAGACAATCTTTCATTACATCGAAAGTTGACAACAAGCATAGTATTTCGTAATATATCTTACTATAATAGACTTAATAATAATCTTTATAAACTCAACGACTCGAATGCAACGTCTTTTGAAATATGTCATGACTGACTCCAAGTAATATCTCTAAAATGAGCTAATGCACAGCGAAAGATTTCTTTCGTACCTGAGAATAAACATGCTTTAAAGTGTCAACCAAAAGGTTGGTGAGTTCATTAGTTTAACATAAATAATCATTTCCATCATTTTAATAGACCACAAGATTTTCATTCCTCATAAATATACGTCCCATGCATAGAGACAAAATCATTCATATGGATTGATCACCTGGTAACCGACATTCACAAGATGCATATAAGAATATCCCCATCATTTCGGGATCCTCCTTCGGACATGATATAACTTTCGAAGTACTAAAGCATCCGGTACTTTGGATGGGGCTTGTTGGGCCCGATAGATCTATCTTTAGAGTTCGCGTCAATTAGGGTGTCTGTTCCCTAATTCTTAGATTACCAGACTTAATAAAAAGGGGCATATTCGATTAGATAATCCAACCATAGAATGTAGTTTCATTTACTCGTGTCTATTTCGTAAAACATTTATAAAAGCAGCGCATGTATTCTCAGTCCCAAAAATATATATAAAAAGGGATTAATGAAACTCACGCATATAAATATTGTAAAATAGTTATTAAAACATTGCATGTATTCTCAGCCCAAAAATATATATAAAAAGGGAATAATGAAACTCACGCATATAAATATTGTAAAATAGTTATTAAAACATTGCATGTATTCTCAGCCCAAAAATATATATAAAAAGGGAATAATGAAACTCACCCTGCAATATTTTGTAGTAAAAATATTCATACGACGATACTGAACAATGCAGGGTTGACCTCGGATTCACGAACCTATGTCATTTGTATATATATTAACACACATAATTGTAATCGAACAAATTTATATATATTTAGTTATGTATTAAGATTAATATTCATATATAATTTTATTAATATTTATGATGTATTATAATACTTATTTGCTATATAATCTAGTTGACGTTACATCAATATAAATAATATTATATCATAATATTTAAGTAATATTAGTATATGTGACAACCCGGAAATTTCCAACCAAATTTAAACTTTAATCTTTATATGTTTCCGACACGATAATCAATATTTGTTAAGTTAAATTGCAAGAATTTTAAACTATGTTCATACATTCATTCAACCTCGACCATGTTCCAACGATTCACGAACCATTAAACGAATATGATTATATATGTATATGTGTATATATATTATAACTTGAAACGTAAACAAAATATTAGATTAAATACTTTATATGATTGTATCTGTTTCAAAATATTTATCAATGGAATTAGAAGATAAGATCAAATGATTGAATTATCAGATATATTGAATTATGATTACAAGTCTCTGTTGAAAGGCCCACGTTGATTTGAGAAATCTTTCCGTTTTAATAATATTCAGAAAATGGTAAAGTGATTTATAAATAAGAATAAATTGTCAATCATTGAGAACTAGACAAAGGATAGTGGAAGATTGAATCTCATAAAGACTCGATTGATCTATTTAGTTTCAAACGTACAAAAACGTTTTCAGTTTAAAAAGAACTTTATTATTAAAACATATATAACTTTTATAAATATCTAGAACCACTTTTGACAACTCATTACTTAACTATTATGATAAAGATAACGATATTTATATTTTATTTTATTAAATATATATAACGATTTAAATTAATATTATATATATTTATACGCGTATTATACGTACATAGTTTTATACTTTTACTATACTTAAACTTTACCTTTATTTTATTTTTACTTTACTTTAACTTTAATAATTCACTTTAATAATTCATACTTTAATAATTCACTTTAATAATTCATACTTTAATAATTCACTTTAATAATTCATACTTTAATAATTCACTTTAATAATTCACTTTAATAATTCATACTTTAATAATTCACTTTAATAATTCATACTTTAATAATTCACTTTAATAATTCATACTTTAATAATTCACTTTAATAATTCAAAAATCTATTATAAATAGAATTCAATAGGTTTCATTATTTCATAGAAACTTGAAAATATTTTTCTCTAAACTCTCTCAATCGATTTACATATATATATTTACTCCGTATTATTTCAAGATATTATTAGTATACATAAAATATTACGACGAAATGCTGTCCGAGTGATTTCAAAATTGTTTTTCGAGTAGGATAGGATTAAGGAAATTATGGGTTATAGCTATGGAGGTGATTGAGTATAGTTCATGGGTATGCTCGTGAGGTCAATATAGTGTTTATCATTTCCGTTGCGTCTACGTACCTTTCCTGCAATATTGAATCTCAATATTGATACGTGAGTACTCATAATTTAACTTTTACATACTAATAGTGTATCCCTGACTAGTGCTCGAGTATTTAGGATTATGCATGCTTGTACTTTTGATATTGCCCTTAGACAGGTTAGGTTGAATATTGAATTAGTTACACTTGCGGTTGAGATAAGGTATAAGATATTCATGTCCTTGGAAAGCTAGCGAAAAAATAAGGACTTTTCCTTTAGATATCGAATGGTTTCGATGAACGGATTAGAAGTTATAATCAATTGAATTTTCGATATTTTTATTAAAAATGATTATTATTATCGTCGTTTTTATCGTCGTTCTAGTTTTATCTTATTATTATCATTATTATTATCTTTATCAATAAAAGGGATTTATCATTAAAAATTGTTATTTTTTTATTATTACTATCGTTATTATCGTTAAAGTTATAATTAGTATTATTATAATTATTATCCAATTATTATTATTATTATTATTATTATTATTATTATTATTATTAGTATTATTATTATTATTATTATTATTATTATCATTATTAATATATATATCATTATTTAAAAATGGATATTGTCATTGTTATTATTATTATTACTATATTATCATTAAGATAATTATTAGTATTATCATTAAAAATGTTATAGTAACTATCATTATTAATATTAGTGTAATTAAAACAAATATTTGTAACACCTAATTATTTTGATTACTATTATTATCATTATTATGAACACGATATAAAAGATGATTAAAAGCTATTAAACGAAACGATTAGGAAATAATGAGTAAGAGTATCATGATGAAATTAAAATATTATAAGATATTGATTTAGATAAAATTATCGTTCTTATTATTTTTATCATTACTATTATTATTAAAAATATCGTTAGTATTAAAACTATCATTTTAACAAAAATTATCATTTTAATAGAAATGTCATTGTTACTATAAAATATCATTATTATTATTATTTTAAATAGAATTATTATTTTAAAGATAATATTAAAAATTATCGTAAATATTAAAGTTATCATAATTAGAATTATCGTTTTATCATAATGTCATCTTAATAATTATAAATATTGATATTTTTATAATAATAATTATTATTACAAAATAATACAACTTTTACTTACTATCATTATAGATATTATTTTATCAAATAAATATGTGATACAAACATATTTTACTACGTGTAATAACTTACTTTAATAATACCTATCATATTATCTTTATGATATTAAATGAACCCTATAAATTTTATTACTTAATATATATATAAAAGTATATTATATTATATAAATTTAATATAAAATTTTATTTATTAATAAATAAATTATATTATTTACTCTAATAAATCTTTTAAAAATATTTAAAAATATAAAACGACTATATTTAAACTATATATTAATCATGTATAGATTTTTGGAAATTATTTTGAGTCAAATTTACTTTTGTTGACTTTTGCATATTACTCTCGAGCATTAGGATTGTGGTACACTATGACTTGGCCTAATTTGTTAGACAAATATTGACCAACACATAATTATATATAATTAATTTAGGTTCGTGAATCCGAGGCCAACCTTGCACTTGTTCAATGACGTTATATGTATTTTTACTACGAAATACAGTATGGTGAGTTTCATTTGCCTTTTTACCCTTTATATTTTTGGGACTGAGAATACATGTGCTTTTATAAATGTTTGACGAAATAGACACAAGTAATTGAAACTACATTCTATGGTTGAATTATCGAAATCGAATATGCCCCTTTTTATTAAAGTCTGGTAATCTAAGAATTAGAGAACAGACACCCTAATTGACGCGAATCCTAAAGATAGATCTATTGGGCCTAACAAACCCCATCCAAAGTACTGGATGCTTTAGTACTTCGAAATTTATATCATGTCCGAAGGAGGATCCCGGAATGATAGGGGATATTCTTATATGTATCTAGTTAATGTCGGTTACCAGGTGTTCACCATATGAATGATTATTTTTGTCTCTATGCATGGGACGTATATTTATGAGAACTGGAAATGAAATTCTTGTGGTCTATTAAAATGATGGAAATAAATGATTATGATAAACTAATGAACTCACCAACCTTTTGGTTGACACTTTAAAGCATGTTTATTCTCAGGTGTTAAAGAAATCTTCCGCTGTGCATTTGCTCATTTTAAAGATATTACTTGGAGTCTTTCATAGCATATTTCGAAGAACGTTGCATTCGAGTCATTGGGTTCATCAAAGATTTTTATTAAATCAATTTATAGTTGGATAGTGGATATTATGAAATGGTATGCATGCCTGTCAATTTTCGATGTAAAGAAATTTTGTCTTTTAAAAACGAATGCAATGTTTGTAAAATGTATCATATAGAGGTCAAGTACCTCGCAATGTAATCAACTATTGTGAATCGTTTATAATGTATATGAACGGGTCATTTCAGTATACCTATTTATTAAATATATTTTTATATAAATTTATTTTGTTTGCAAAAATAATATTTATAATAATACTAGAATAAGTATAACAATAGTAATGAAAACTTTAATACAATAATAATGATGTTAGTAATAATAATAATTTTAAATAAAAATGATGAAAATGATAAGATAAAAATGATAGTTTTTATAAAGATAATATTTTTAATAATAATGATAATACTAGTTTTAATATGAATGAAAGATTTAAAAATAATGATACTTTTAGTAATACTGATAATAATAATAACTATAATAATAATATTAATGATACTTAATGACTTTACTAGTAATAATAATGATAATAATAATAATAATAATAATAATAATAATAATAATAATAATAATAATAATAATAATAATAATAATAATAATAATAATAATAATAATAATAATAATAATAATAATAATAATAATAATAACTAACAATAATAAGGATTAGAAAAAAAATAAGAGTGTATACCCTTTTCAAGCTTTTTATAAAAAGAATGACCCAAACGAGACTCGAACCCGTGACCTCCCGTTCCTCGCAAATGTTCCTAACCATCTGGGCTATCCTGTTTTTTCTGTTTTAATTCCCACCTAAAATCTATTTAATCTTTGTTTCTGTTTCACCCTTCATCCTCAAAACAAAACGTCCAGAATCATTTCATCATCATCATAATTTTCCTTTTGGCCCGACAGGAATACCAGCTGTATCTCGACCCAACAACAATATTCGGCCCAACAAGAATCCAACTAATATATTTATGGCCCAATAAACAAATCTGTGGTTTTGGATTTGTTTACGTGAATGAGGTGAACCAGGAAAAGATGAAACAGAAAACCTTCAGTCATCATCATACTTATTTTATTATCACGATCACAATCATTTCTGTAATCATAATTCTCATTATTATGAGTCACCATAATCATATTATCATTATATTTCACATACGCCATCATCATCATCTTCCATCGTCAAACATGCTTTAACCCTAACGGATCATCATCATCATCCTAATCCTAATCAATATCATTATTATCATCATCTTATATCATGTATCATTATGGCGAGAAAATAAAATCGAAACAGAAGGTAGTCTTCATCATCGTTAATCAACTTCACTGTTCATCGTCTTCTCCGTTCATCATCAACACTCACGGTCATCACTATCTTCAGCTTCATCATTATTATCGTTAGAATACAGATACAGAAAGATGAACAGCAGCAGTAATCAAAAAGTCACAGGTGGTGTTTGGTGATGTTTACAAATGAGTTTCGATGGTATGAAGTGGTTTGGGTTTTCTCTCGGTTTAATCAAGGTGAAAGGTGGAGGTTTGTGATGGTTCTCGATTTGAAGGCGGTAGTGTGGTTTATCAAGAAAAGAAAACATCACAGCAGGTATATCGTGCAGGAACATAGGGTGTAGTGGTCTGAAGGTTTTATTTTGAACAGAACATATGAGTAATCAAATAGCCATTCGATCAGTTTTAAGGAGTGATAGTTGTTTCGGTTGCTATAGTAGCTGGTAATCAATAATATAGCAGTAACAGATAGGAAGAGCTGCAACTAGGTAGTGGTTTTGTTCTTGGACTGCAAATAGAAACAAGAGATATCGAAGTAATAGAAACTGCTGTAACTTTGGTGTTTATTGTTTGGTTTGCGTTTGAACTCGACAACAAAGAATAGAAACGTGTAGGTGTTTATAAGTTGTGGTGTTTATACGGTGTTGAACATTCACAGTCTTTAAATGGTTTCTTACATAGAAGACCCAATTGTAGAGTACCGGTTATTAGGGTGATTCCATGGTGATTAAAAGAGTGGCGGTGTCGACTAAGGGTGGTGATGTTATAGTGGTGGCAGCCGGTTATGGAGGGTGGTGTAAGTTAAGGTGCAAGAGGTGATGTTGGGCGATGGTTTAAAATGGAACTAATAGTGGGAAGGAGATGGAGGATCTTGGTGGTGGACGATGATGGTTGTAGGAGGTATCAAGTGGTGGCCAGTGCAGAGTGGTGATAGGGTGCTCGTGAGGTGGTGATAGCAGTCGATGGTTATTGTGGTTAAGTTTACAAATCAAAACTACAACTGATGGTTTATACAATATGATTATATGAATAAGTGTAAATAATATGCATATGAATATTATATATATAAGTTCAATTAGTGGTAGAGAAAAACAAAAAGCAAGTACAGTAAAATCATGTGATAATTCAATTGAAATAGTGAGCAGCCGAGTACTTGTTTCTTTGTGCAGACAATTTATCACGGATGGCTATATCGTGTCCATTGCTAAACAGTTAATGTATAAAAGTGTTCCTAAAAATCTCAAATTTTTAGATTAAACATATTTAATTATTTCACTCATTACCTGATTGAAACCTGATCAAAAAGGTTTGAAATTTATTTATTTTCTGTTCCGATTTATATATACGGAGTACAAATATTTAAACTTAAAAAGGTAAAAATACTTTTAACAAATCTAAAATCTTCTTAATCAATCTACAGTTCAAATTTTATTTTAATCCATCATAAACTTATATTAAATCTATACGAACGCTTACGAAATGTCAACCGAGCATTACTGACGTTTACTAATTAAACTCGAAATCATTTATATTCCTTTCTATATATAAACAGTTTTAAAATAGCAAAGTTAATTACTAAAACAAATATATTATATATTTTTAAACAAATAGATTTAATACAACCTTATATATTTACAAGTAATATTTATATACATATTTATATATATTTTTATATATATCTATATATTCTATAGTTTCCATTAATAGCATTTTATTTTATTTATTTTACAATATAAATCCTAATAATCATATTATATAATAATCTAAATTATATTTCAAATTATAAATACCTATTTAAGTATATATGTTATCTATTTACAAATAGTTGTTCGTGAATCGACGGGAATGGTCGAAGGTCAAACGAATATATGAAACAGTTCAAAATATTTGTAACTCAACATTACAGACTTTGCTTATCGTGTCGAAATCATGTTAAGATTCAAGTTTAAATTTGGTCGGAAATTCTCGGGTCATCACAGTACCTACCCGTTAAAGAAATTTCGTCCCGAAATTTGAGTGAAGTCGTCATAGCTAACAATAAATATGTTTTCCTGACGAATATGAGCTGATAAATCGAGTTTTATCATTATTGAATAATACAGATAAAATAATTCGATTATTCGAAGAGCACGAATGAAGCTATCACAAAAGATCGAGATGAAGAAATGGAGATTTTCCATAACTTTTGACGTAGTTGTGATTGAATTTAGAAAACAAGGTGCATCTTATCTTTTAATGTTGTCTTGGTTGAATTCCGGAATTCAAGGGATTTGAAGAAAATCTTCGAAATCGAAAAGATTTGATTCTTCGGTGAATAAGGAAATTAAGATCTCTATAATTAAATACCGTGATCTGCCTCGATTACTCTGTCTGACATTTCCATTATAAATCAAACTCTTCCGATTCATTATTCTCATCATTCCTATACTTTCTTTCTTAGTTCATACATCCAAAAGATTGTGAAATGCTTAATCCCGTTCTAATCATTGATGTTTTCTTAATTATCATTTCTGTCATCCTTCTTTTCAATCTTCCATCAGAAGAATCTGTTTACTCCTACTATTACCTTGGGGTAATACTATTCTTAATTATATCATGTCTTTATATTGTTATTCGTATTTATATTCACGGTTTGTAACCTCCGTGTTGTTATCGAGCTTTATATTTTCTCTTATATTTTGGAGCTTTGTCCCTTCGTTTCTTCTTCTTGCGATTAAACACCGCTTGTAATGGTTCAGAATTCGTAGATATAAACTTCGGAATGAACATTGTTAATGTTCTAAGAAGGAAATCGTAATGGCACGGTTTGATTTGTCAAATTACCAGAATCACTGAGAATAGAACTATTAAGAAAATATTTTCTTGATATGTTCGGAGGTGAAGTAGAATGAAGAAGTTATGTAACATGGCACCTGATGAAGTTATGGTCTGTGAATCATCAAATTTCATTAGAAACTCAGCATGACTTAATGTAATATAATCATGTTGATCAAGTGCCATTATATTATACTAATTCATGCATCAGTTCCCAACATTACTTCAATAACATTTTTAGTTTTAAGCTCGAAAGTTTACAGAATATAGAAACTAACAGTTTCTATATGATGTAATACTGATAGCACGAAGAGATTAATGATTTCAGATAAGAATAGTTATAAAAATATCTCCAGAAATATGGAGGATATTTATAATGAAAGATTCCATAATATCTCGGGATATCTAAGATCAGAGGATGATAGGAACTATTATCTGCAAGGGTTTAGAGTAAGGAGTAAGATATTCACTAAAGACTTTAGCAGACATTGAATCATTTGGATTCTTTGAAGTCAAACTTATTCTTTGTGATTTGTCCACGGCTTTCTTCATAGTTTCGCATAATCTGCTTTTCGGTACTAAATTTTCTCTTGAATGTTTCCAATATAATGATACACAGGAAGCACGAAGAGGTATATAATTTCAGACAAGAATATTTATGAAAATATCCTCAGAAATATCGAATATATTGATGATGATATTTTGGAATTTCTAAGTTCGATGGTTGATGAAGAAAGGTTTTCCGCAAGGTTTTAACATGAGTACGGAGCAAGATATTCGTTGAAGGTTTCATCGGATCTAGAATTACCTGGGTTCTTTGAATATATGGTATGGTCCTTGTATTTGTCCTTGGTCTCCTTCGTGGTTAGCTCAATCCGTTTTCCAGTTCTAATTTTTCTGAGCTCTTCCAACATACTATTCTTTATCATCAAATTTCCGTTGATTAAGGTCGTTTACGGTTGTCTACGATTTCTGCTACCTCATTCAGCTTTTTCAACATTCAGAGTATTGATTTGTAGACTGAGTGCTTTTCAGAATTTCAGAATGAAAGATCATAATTCCAAGAGATAAAGGTCATACATATAACTGTTGATGTAGATATGCTGTGAGTTTTCAAAGTACTGATTGTTGATTCCCAGTAATTGGTATGGCAGTCCTCGTTACAAGATGCGGATGAGTATATGATAGGGTTTCAATGAATAAATATAGTGATTTATTAGAGACATTTAAGCCAAGAAGCAACGAGGTTGCTGGTAAGTCTGCTGGTAATATGGCGGAATATAAAAGAATTCTCCGTTATCAAAAGGGTAATCATGTATATCAGGATTATAGTAAGGCTACTTCGGATGAAAAGTCGAAGTTGACTTGTTGGAGCTGTGACAAAATTTGCTACTTTGAAAAGGGATCGCAAGGTTATTTTTACTAATAAATGCCAAAGGATCTGACGCGGCTACGTATTAAACTTTTACTCAGTTGTCGAGAGTTTCTCAGGTGCAATACTATATACACAAATATTTCCTTCCGTAGATGAAGTGCGGTTGATTCATCCTATCGATTGAGGTGTTTTCAAGAATTATGAAAGGTTTGTACGCAGATTGTAGTCGTCAAGATACAAATGAGGTTTAAGACGAAATCAAGTGGCAAACTTGAAGAAATGTTCAGTTTCATATGTTATAATCAAGATTTTTAATTTATTTTAATTGTCCAATGTTATTAGTCCACAGTCGATAGTCCAATAATTCATATATAATTTAATATATAATATTCGAATTAATTAATACGTATCGCGACCATATTAAAGTGCATAAAATAAATAACAGAAATTAAATGACGATAAATAAATTTGCGAGAATATAAATTGCGATAAATAAAATGTAATCAGTTAGCTAGGAACAGTTAGCTAGTGTAACGACCCGCACTTTTTCGATCGTTCTATACTTATAAGATTAATATTTACATAAATTAAACCTTACCAACATGATAAGCAATCCAAATTGTCGAGACTTATGTTTTTTGAAAAGAGTTTTACACAACGTTTGACCGTCTAGTTTGACCGATGATATCACGAACTATACAATATATGATAATTATACGTTTGTGTATATATATGTATATATACATATTTAACATGACCTAAGAATGTTTTAATATCTCATTTTGTATTAATAACAATAAGTTATAAGTATATTTTGAAACTACTAACTTAAGTTTTCAAAACGATAACCATACGTAACGTTATTTGACTTAAATACTTATGACCTATAATGTTTATACATATATCGTATAAGTAATGTATTTAATCACTTTTAAAGACTTAAATACATAAAACAATATAAGTATATTTACAAAAGATAACTATATTTGAATCCTCGTTCCGTTTTCTCAAAGATTTCTATACGTATACCTAGGGTATATGTACCCGTATCATACGCAGCTTCTAGATGTATTTACTATTGGTATATACCAATAAAAATCTGCTCCTTAGCAGCCTTAAATGATTAAGAAACATGTGGAACCAACCATTTGTCAAGTAGCATGAATTATTTAGCAAGAAAACAAAGTTAGGTATCTTTTTTTTCCTTTATAACCTAAAAACGTTTTTATGCATGCACACCATTTCTTCACCCCATTTTCTCATACTTACACTTCCATTTCTCTCTCAAAATACTCTTAACTTCATACTTGATCATCTCCAAGCATTTTTCCCATCATTTAGCTTCAAAAACAACACTTAAACCTCATAAGAAAACCTTACAAAAACACTTCAAGAAATCCTTCCAAGAACACCAACTTACTTCCAATCTTTCATCCACTTCCATCACCCTTTTGGTTCTAGGTTCTTACTCCTCTTTTACAACAACCTTGTCCAAGGAACTTGAGGTAGAATCTATGTTCATAACCTTATTCGATTCATATATATATATATAGCTATCTTATTTTGTGGTATAAAATTTTAACAACAAGAACATAGTTTGAATGTTTTCAAACTTGTTTGCAAACTAAATAGATCCTTCTAACTTAACTTTTAAAATACTCCAAGACCTGTAATATAACTTAAATATATGCTAATTTAACAAGGTATAACTTGGTTTTTCAAAGATTATCTTAAAAACTGTTTTTACGACGTCGGAGTGCCACCGGGGGCTGTTTTGGGTTGGATAATTAAAAACCAACTTAAACTTTGAATTGGAGGTTTATTTTCTGGAAAAATGATTTTTACTATGAATATGATAACACATAAAAATTACATGATTTAACTCAAAGTATAAGTATTTTTAGAAAAATAATCATTTAAGGTTGTTTACATGATGGAAAATGATTAACTTCATAAGTTTCACTAAAGTTTGACCTATGCCGTGTGATTTTGAATACAAACTAAGGTATTTACAGTTCATAGTCTTAAAGAGGGACTCGATCCAAGGAGATGGCAAGTTGAATCAACGAAAACGGAGTTGTAACGAAGAAACTATGACCGAAACAAAATCGGATATCCAAGACTAGTTTAGCCACGAAAATAATTGGGAAAAATTAAATAAATCACATCTTTTTAAGTTAACATGATATTTTATATATATGTACTTATAATTCAATTTTATATGGTTCAGGATCACCCGTAAACAACACGAGAAGATTAATCATAAGATCCCATGATTGTACGCAACACGTCATTTGACAACACCGGTACTTTATGTACGCAACACGTCATTTGAAAACACCGGTACCGTGGGTCAAGATTAATCTCGACCAATACATATACGATGGGGTTTTATTTATTTCGTTGGGGGTTTTATTTATTTCATTGCGGGTATATTAAACATCTAAAAATGAACCATTAAAATTGAATTACTAACAACGAACTGCTAACTACGGACTAAGGAATTATTCAAAGTATTAAAAGTATAACAAGTATATATATGTGACGTTTGTTTAAAAAGAAAAGGTATTGATATATTATATACGGATAGGTTCGTGATATCAACCGGAGACCAAGTCAAATTATATATATATCTTCAAGACGAAAGTGAGTATATAGTCCCACTTTTAAACTCTAAATATTTCGGGATGAGAATACATGTATTTTATGTTTTACGTTATGGACACAAGTAACTAAAAAATATATTCTACGTTGAGTTGTACCACTGGCATACTTCCCTGTAGCTTGGTAACTGTTATTTACAGCGGTATTGTAAACGCGAATCCTGTTGATAGATCTATCGGGCCTGACAACCCCAACCGGACTGGACGACCAGTATTCAACGGTTGCACAGTACTTCATTTCGTGACTACACTTGGTACGGTGTACTAAGATTTCATAATAAAGGGAATATGCGACGTGATTAAATGTTAAGTATGGTTACCAAGTGCTCAACCACTTAGAATATTTTTATTAAACTGTTTATATACGAAATCTTGTGGTCTATATATATATATTGTTGCCGGCACTAAACCTATATCTCACCAACTTTATGTTGACCTTTTAAAACATGTCTATTCTCAGGAGATTACTAAAGCTTCCGCTGCATAATGTTGAATTTGAGCAGGATCTTGTGTACGCATATTTGTGTCAAAAATAAAACTGCATACCCGAGGATCTGTGTTGTAAAATATGCTAGAAACCGTGTTGTTATCATTATATGTAAAGTTTGTAAGTCGAAGATTATCGCTAAACGATAATCATTTTTATGTTGTCCAAAGCTTGTAACAAAAATAAGAATCATGGTTTGTAATGTATAATATATGCAGTTTTTCTTTTAAAAATGTCGCATATAGAGGTCAATACCTCGCAATGAAATCATACGTTATCTAACACGTTCTTATGGTTAAGGACGGGTTATGACATGTGGTATCAGAGCGGTGGTCTTAGCGAACCAGGTTTGCATTAGTGTGTCTAACTGATAAGTCGTTAGGATACATTAGTAAGTCTGGACTTTGACCGGGTCTGATTTAAAAACCATTGCTTATCATTGTTGGTTAAAATTTATATGTAAATATTATGTAGTACTAATGGGTTAGTTGTTGTGTGATAGATGTCGGGCTCAAAACTTGTCATCACGTTCAGCGACTCCGAACCAGAATCTTCAGATGGTGTTCCAGTCATTAACCTATCCGATGACGAAAATAATATCTTTGGGGAAGACTCACAAATTCCGGATGAACCGACTATAGAGAACCCGGAAAGTGAACCCGAGGAGGAAAGTGAACCCGAGGAGGAAAGTGAACCCGAGGAGCAAAGTGAACCCGAGGAAGAAATACAGGAAATTACAAAAGACGAGTTCGAACTAGGAAAGAAACGAAAGGCTAATGAATTAGAAAATTCAAATCCCGAGTTTAGTAAGGATGATGTGGCACCAACTCCACTAGACACTACCACCCCTATTCCCGCTATTCCTATTCGTTCTATCCCGGCATCCAGTTCTTCAGTCCCACAGCCAAAATATAGGCAGACAGCCAGGATAAGCGTTAAGCGATTCTTTGAACCTAAACGTCCTAGAAAATAGACCAAACGATGCGCTGCCGTATTAAACCATGGGATCATATAATGTTTTGTATAATATTATTAGTGTGGTTTGCTTAATGTTCGATGTAAGATAAGCATATGTAAAATAGTGAAGTGTGAAATGCAATAATTTTCCATGGTTAAGTATTATTTAGATGGTAGTAATTGATTCTGTACTAAGCTATTAAGTATGGACATTAACGGGTAGGTACTACCCTAGATATAATTATAAAACGCTAATAAGAAGAAAAGGCTTTTATAATAATACCTGGTTCATATTATTAATAAGCTATAATGTACTGTAATATACACTACATCTATAATATTCCATGTGAATAATTATTTTCTTTTCATTCTTATAGAAGAATATGGCGCGATTGAACCGAATGACGGAACAAGAAATCCAGGAACTCATCAATCAACGAGTGAACGACAGAATGTTATGGGTCGAGGCTGCAAGAGGTGCTGCAGTTAACCCAAATCCTCGTGTGGGGTGCACTTACAAAACTTTTCAAGCTTGCAAGCCCTCATCATTCAGTGGAACAGAAGGACCAATCGGTTTAACCCGGTGGATAGAAAAGATGGAGACTGTGTTTAAAATCAGTGGTTGTGTTGAAAAGGACATGACCAAGTATGCATCGTGCACTTTACAAGATAATGCACTCACGTGGTGGAAAAATTATGTGAAGGCTGTAGGAGGAGATGTAGCTTATGATACTCCGTGGGAAGAATTCAAAACAATGTTAATCAACGAATATTGTCCAAGGAACGAGGTTAGGAAGTTGGAAGATGAGTTACGAAGTCTGAAGGTTATTGGTACTGAAATCACCAACTACAATCAGCGATTCATGGAATTAGTTTTGCTATGTCCTGAATTGGTTCCAACCGAAGAACGGAAGATTGAAATGTACAAAGATGGTTTGCCCAAAAAGGTCAAGGCAAATGTTACAGCATCGAAACCTAAGACAATTCATGAAGCTATAACCATGGCAAACGAGCTAATGGATCAGGTCATCATGGATAAGAAAGTATCCAATACTGATGTGAAGGTATCAGGTAACAAAAGAAAGTGGAATGGAAATTATGATCGAGGTAACCAACAACAATCTTTTAAGAAACAAGAAAACACGCAAGGTGCGGGTAGTGGTTTAAGCTTTGGTTATAAAGGACAAAATCCTTTATGCAACCGATGCCACAAACATCACTCTGGTTACTGTAATGTGGTATGCAACAAATGTAATCGAAAGGGTCATCTTGCTGAAGATTGTAGGGCTCTCGTTACAAATACAAATGGTACCAAGACTCTTGCCACCAATGCAAATAAAACTGCTTTGGCTACCATTACTTGTTTTGGGTGTGGAAAACAAGGTCACTATAAGAGCCAGTGCCCGAATCCAGAGAAGAATATCGGACCTGCAAGTGGGAGAGCATTTGTTATTAATGCTAGAGAGGCATGTGAAGACCCGGAGCTTGTTACGGGTACGTTTACCATTAATAACTTATCCGCATCTATTATATTTGATACTGGTGCTGATAGAAGTTACGTGTGTAGAGACTTTCACGCTAAATTGAATTGTTCATCATTACCTCTAGATGCTAAGTACATGATTGAGTTAGCTAATGGTAAACTAATTAAAGCCGATAAAATTTGCCGTGATTGTAAAATAAATTTAGCCGGAGAAACATTTAAGATTGATTTGATACCCGTAGAATTAGGAAGTTTTGATGTAATAGTCGGCATGGACTGGATGTCCAAAATAGGAGCTGAAGTTGTGTGCGCCAAGAAGGCAATTCGCATTCCTCGTAAGAATAAAACGCCAGTAATGATTTATGGAGAGAAGGGTAACTCAAAGCTAAAACTCATTAGTTATTTGAAAGCTCAAAAGTGCTTGAAGAAAGGGTGCTATGCTATCTTAGCACATGTTAATAAAGTCGAAAAGAAAGAAAAAGAGAAGTACATCAATGACGTGCCTGTGGCAAGAGATTTTCCTGAAGTATTTCCGGAAGAGTTGCCGGGATTACCTCCATTTAGATCTGTAGAATTTCAAATAGATCTTGTACCAGGAGCTGCACCGGTTGCCCGTGCTCCATATAGACTTGCACCGTCCGAGTTAAAAGAACTTCAGAGTCAGTTAAAAGAATTACTGGATCGTGGATTCATACGACCAAGTACTTCACCGTGGGGAGCTCCAATTTTATTCGTCAAGAAGAAAGACGGATCTTTCCGAATGTGTATAGATTATCGTGAATTAAATAAGTTAACTATCAAGAATCGGTATCCACTACCGAGAATTGACGACTTATTTGATCAACTCCAAGGATCATGTGTGTACTCGAAAATTGACCTAAGATCGGGCTATCATCAATTACGTGTCAAAGAAGAAGATATACCGAAAACAGCTTTTCGGACACGCTACGGTCATTACGAATTTTTGGTTATGCCGTTTGGATTGACGAATGCGCCAGCTGTATTCATGGACCTCATGAATCGAGTTTGTAGTCCATATTTAGATGAGTTTGTTATCGTTTTCATTGATGATATTCTTATCTATTCCAAGAGTGAGCAAGAGCATGAGCAGCATGTAAGGTTGATATTAGAGTTGTTAAGAAAAGAACAGCTATATGCTAAATTTTCTAAATGTGCTTTCTGGTTGAAAGAAGTGCAATTTCTTGGCCACGTTGTTAGTAGCAAAGGAATTCAGGTTGATCCAGCAAAAATTGAAGCCATTGAAAAATGGGAGACTCCTAAGACACCAACGCAGATACGCCAATTTTTGGGTTTAGCCGGTTATTATAGAAGGTTTATTCAAGATTTTTCCCGAATAGCTAAGCCGTTGACAGCATTAACGCAAAAAGGGAAGAAATACGAATGGACCTCGGAGCAGGAGAACGCATTTCAATTACTGAAGAAGAAGTTAACTACGGCGCCTATTTTATCGTTACCTGAAGGGAACGATGATTTTGAAATATATTGTGACGCTTCGCGACAAGGTTTTGGTTGTGTTCTTATGCAACGAAAGAAAGTTATTGCATACGCATCTCGACAATTGAAGATTCACGAGCGGAATTATACGACGCATGATCTAGAACTGGGAGCAGTCGTGTTTGCGTTAAAGATATGGAGACACTACTTATATGGGGTTAGATGCACTGTGTTTACTGATCATAAAAGTCTTCAACATATTTTCGATCAGAAACAGCTAAACATGAGGCAACGTAGGTGGGTCGAGCTGATAAACGACTACGATTGTGAGATTCGCTATCATCCCGGGAAAGCGAATGTAGTGGCTGACGCATTAAGCAGAAAGGAACGAGAACCAATTCGAGTACGAGCGATGAACATAAAAATTCGCATGAATCTCAACTCACAAATCAAAGAAGTTCAACGAGAAGCACTTACTAAAGAAAATATAGGAAATGAAATAATGAAGAAGTATGAGAAGCAACTCGTTATGCGGGAAGATGGAATTCGATATTTTGCAAATCGTATTTGGGTACCGAAGTTGGGTGGATTAAGGAAGTTGATATTGAACGAGGCACATAAGACAAGATATTCGATACATCCTGGAGTTGGAAAGATGTACCAAGATCTTAAGACGCATTATTGGTGGCCTAATTTGAAGACAGACGTTGCAACATATGTTGGGGAATGTTTAACTTGTTCCAAAGTCAAAGCAGAACACCAGAAGCCGTCAGGGTTACTTCAACAACCAGAAATTCCAGAATGGAAATGGGACGGTATTACCATTTGGGTAATTGTTGATCGTCTTACCAAATCTGCACATTTCTTGCCTATAAAGGAAACAGATAGAATGGAGAAATTATTACGATTATATATAAAGGAAATAGTTTCAAGGCATGGAATACCTATTTCCATTATATCTGATCGTGATAGTAGATTTACCTCAAAGTTCTGGCAATCACTACAGGAGGCACTAGGAACTTGTTTGGATATGAGTACCGCATATCATCCGCAAACGGACGGGCAGAGTGAAAGAACAATTCAGACTCTTGAAGACATGCTCAGGGCATGTGTGATCGATTTTGGAAACGGATGGGATAAGTA
The DNA here is from genome assembly GCF_046630445.1 of Rutidosis leptorrhynchoides. Classification (NCBI taxonomy): domain Eukaryota; kingdom Viridiplantae; phylum Streptophyta; class Magnoliopsida; order Asterales; family Asteraceae; genus Rutidosis; species Rutidosis leptorrhynchoides. The sequence goes on along the minus strand of NC_092336.1, from coordinate 401,016,834 downwards.
TCTACCATTAGCAGAATTCTCGTATAATAATAGTTATCATGCGAGCATTAAAGCTGCACCATTCGAAGCATTGTACGGAAGGAAGTGTAGATCTCCTATCTGTTGGAATGAAGTAGGAGATCGACAATTAACTGGTCCCGAGATCATACATGAAACTACTGAAAAGATAGTACAAATCAAAGAGAGATTGAAAACAGCCCGTAGTCGCCAAAAGAGCTACGCCGATGTCCGAAGGAAACCATTAGAGTTTCAGATCGGTGACATGGTTATGCTAAAGGTGTCACCTTGGAAAGGTGTAATACGTTTCGGTAAAAGAGGTAAACTGAACCCAAGAGATGTAGGCCCGTTCAAGATCATCGAACGCATTGGACCGGTAGCTTATCGACTCGAGTTACCGCAACAACTCGCCGGAGTACATAATACCTTTCACGTCTCGAACCTTAAGAAGTGTCTTGCAAAGGAAGACCTCACCATTCCTCTTGAAGAAATCCATGTCGACGAGAAACTACAATTCGTCGAAGAACCAATCGAAATCATGGACCGTGAAGTTAAACAGCTCAAGCAGAGCAACATACCGATCATTAAGGTTCATTGGAATGCTCGAAGAGGTCCCGAGTTTACGTGGGAACGGGAGGATCAGATGAAACAAAAGTATCCACACTTGTTTCTCGATGACGCAAAATAGGTACAATTTTAAAATTTCGGGACGAAATTTATTTAACGGGGAGGTAATGTAACGACCCGCACTTTTTCGATCGTTCTATACTTATAAGATTAATATTTACATAAATTAAACCTTACCAACATGATAAGCAATCCAAATTGTCGAGACTTATGTTTTTTGAAAAGAGTTTTACACAACGTTTGACCGTCTAGTTTGACCGATGATATCACGAACTATACAATATATGATAATTATACGTTTGTGTATATATATGTATATATACATATTTAACATGACCTAAGAATGTTTTAATATCTCATTTTGTATTAATAACAATAAGTTATAAGTATATTTTGAAACTACTAACTTAAGTTTTCAAAACGATAACCATACGTAACGTTATTTGACTTAAATACTTATGACCTATAATGTTTATACATATATCGTATAAGTAATGTATTTAATCACTTTTAAAGACTTAAATACATAAAACAATATAAGTATATTTACAAAAGATAACTATATTTGAATCCTCGTTCCGTTTTCTCAAAGATTTCTATACGTATACCTAGGGTATATGTACCCGTATCATACGCAGCTTCTAGATGTATTTACTATTGGTATATACCAATAAAAATCTGCTCCTTAGCAGCCTTAAATGATTAAGAAACATGTGGAACCAACCATTTGTCAAGTAGCATGAATTATTTAGCAAGAAAACAAAGTTAGGTATCTTTTTTTTCCTTTATAACCTAAAAACGTTTTTATGCATGCACACCATTTCTTCACCCCATTTTCTCATACTTACACTTCCATTTCTCTCTCAAAATACTCTTAACTTCATACTTGATCATCTCCAAGCATTTTTCCCATCATTTAGCTTCAAAAACAACACTTAAACCTCATAAGAAAACCTTACAAAAACACTTCAAGAAATCCTTCCAAGAACACCAACTTACTTCCAATCTTTCATCCACTTCCATCACCCTTTTGGTTCTAGGTTCTTACTCCTCTTTTACAACAACCTTTTCCAAGGAACTTGAGGTAGAATCTATGTTCATAACCTTATTCGATTCATATATATATAGCTATCTTATTTTGTGGTATAAAATTTTAACAACAAGAACATAGTTTGAATGTTTTCAAACTTGTTTGCAAACTAAATAGATCCTTCTAACTTAACTTTTAAAATACTCCAAGACCTGTAATATAACTTAAATATATGCTAATTTAACAAGGTATAACTTGGTTTTTCAAAGATTATCTTAAAAACTGTTTTTACGACGTCGGAGTGCCACCGGGGGCTGTTTTGAGTTGGATAATTAAAAACCATCTTAAACTTTGAATTGGAGGTTTATTTTCTGGAAAAATGATTTTTACTATGAATATGATAACACATAAAAATTTCATGATTTAACTCAAAGTATAAGTATTTTTAGAAAAATAATCATTTAAGGTTGTTTACATGATGGAAAATGATTAACTTCATAAGTTTCACTAAAGTTTGACCTATGCCGTGTGATTTTGAATACAAACTAAGGTATTTACAGTTCATAGTCTTAAAGAGGGACTCGATCCAAGGAGATGGCAAGTTGAATCAACGAAAACGGAGTTGTAACGAAGAAACTATGACCGAAACAAAATCGGATATCCAAGACTAGTTTAGCCACGAAAATAATTGGGAAAAATTAAATAAATCACATCTTTTTAAGTTAACATGATATTTTATATATATGTACTTATAATTCAATTTTATATGGTTCAGGATCACCCGTAAACAACACGAGAAGATTAATCATAAGATCCCATGATTGAACGCAACACGTCATTTGACAACACCGGTACTTTATGTACGCAACACGTCATTTGACAACACCGGTACCGTGGGTCAAGATTAATCTCGACCAATACATATACGATGGGGTTTTATTTATTTCGTTGGGGGTTTTATTTATTTCATTGCGGGTATATTAAACATCTAAAAATGAACCATTAAAATTGAATTACTAACAACGAACTGCTAACTACGGACTAAGGAATTATTCAAAGTATTAAAAGTATAACAAGTATATATATGTGACGTTTGTTTAAAAAGAAAAGGTATTGATATATTATATATGGATAGGTTCGTGATATCAACCGGAGACCAAGTCAAATTATATATATATCTTCAAGACGAAAGTGAGTATATAGTCCCACTTTTAAACTCTAAATATTTCGGGATGAGAATACATGTATTTTATGTTTTACGTTATGGACACAAGTAACTGAAAAATATATTCTACGTTGAGTTGTACCACTGGCATACTTCCCTGTAGCTTGGTAACTGTTATTTACAGCGGTATTGTAAACGCGAATCCTGTTGATAGATCTATCGGGCCTGACAACCCCAACCGGACTGGACGACCAGTATTCAACGGTTGCATAGTACTTCGTTTCGTGACTACACTTGGTACGGTGTAGTAAGATTTCATAATAAAGGGAATATGCGACGTGATTAAATGTTAAGTATGGTTACCCAGTGCTCAACCACTTAGAATATTTTTATTAAACTGTTTATATACGAAATCTTGTGGTCTATATATATATATTGTTGCCGGCACTAAACCTATATCTCACCAACTTTATGTTGACCTTTTAAAACATGTCTATTCTCAGGAGATTACTAAAGCTTCCGCTGCATAATGTTGAATTTGAGCAGGATCTTGTGTACGCATATTTGTGTCAAAAATAAAACTGCATACCCGAGGATCTGTGTTGTAAAATATGCTAGAAACCGTGTTGTTATCATTATATGTAAAGTTTGTAAGTCGAAGATTATCGCTAAACGATAATCATTTTTATGTTGTCCAAAGCTTGTAACAAAAATAAGAATCATGGTTTGTAATGTATAATATATGCAGTTTTTCTTTTAAAAATGTCGCATATAGAGGTCAATACCTCGCAATGAAATCATACGTTATCTAACACGTTCTTATGGTTAAGGACGGGTTATGACAGCTAGGAACAGTGAGCGTGGATTCTTAACAAAATTTCTCATAGTTAAATTGTTTGTTTCTAACAATTTTTATTTTTGTCAAATATTTTCTTCATTATGCCACTTGTTGGATTCTGATAGGTCAAAATCCAAATATAAAATTGAATGAAAATGGTTATTCTGCGGTGAACGGATACGTATATCTTGTGGATGTAAGTAGGATAGTAAATGACTGTTGAATCATATTCGAAGAATGTAAGATATAACTTATTAATGCGAAATCTATATATTCCTCGGGTATTACCTACCCGTTAAAATATTTTCACCATTAATCGTTTGTACAAAAGATTTTTATTTTTTTTAATTACAATCTTTATGAAAATATATATACATATATATTTTCTTCAGGTGTAATCATGGATTTAATGAGTCAATATGATATTAAACTCGTTTGATTTACCATTAGAACAAGAATATATAATCTCTAAAACCTTAGAGATTACATAATCGCCATATCGAACGAAGATAACTGATGTAGAACGTCATGTAGAACTATGATTATACTCGAAGTACAGAATGAGATGTTGAGACATGTGATGTTGAGACTTGGGTTGTTGATGGTACTATCGGTGCCGGTGATGTTGCTGAAGCTGGTAAGTTTTGCACCATATTTTCCAAGGCTACAACTCGGGTGCGAAGCTCGTTGACTTCTTATATTATATCAGGATGATTGTCGATTGGAACGAGCGAATGAATAATGTTTAAAATTTTAGATAGAATATAATCTTGGTGAGATATTCGGGAAATGAGAGAGAAAATGGTGTCTCGAACAGGTTCGCCGGTAAACGCTTCAGGTTCATTGTCAAGAGGTGAATTCGGTTGGTGGAAGGGATCTCCTTCTTCGCGTATCTATTGATTAAGTCGACTACGAACCCATCAGATGAATTGGGAATGGCTGATTGGTTGCTCCATTCTGGTTACACTGCTTTCGGAGTTCGAGTGGAAATCCATGTCGGAACAGCTGTCGAAATAACTATTGAAATAACTATCGGAATCTGAGAGACTCTAATTGGTTGAGGGATTCATTTCGTACGATCAGGTGAAGAATTTTTTGATAAGAAATAGATTATAGGATGTAGATTAGTACCCTGCAATACATAATTTACATATGCGTATATATTACTAAAATCCCATAAGTTACAGAGGAATCTACGGGAGCTGTCAGGCAAAGATAACAATAACAGATACGCTAAAATATGAATTAGCAGATACACTAAGATATGAATTTTTGTCTATACACTATTCATGCAGTCAATGCAATAAGATGTGTCTAGACTAAGAATAATAAGCAGGTAATTTACTAAGGATGATAAGCAAATGATTTCCGACAAAAATGATAAGCAAAACTTTTGACATGCAGACACGGTCAAAGTCCAGACTCACTAATGCATCCTAACGACTTATCAGTTAGACACACTAATGCAGACATGGTTCACTAAGACCACCGCTCTGATACCAACTGTAGAGACCCGTCCTAATCCATCCGGACAAAGTCCGTGTCGATTATAAATGATTTACAACAGTTGATTACATCGCGAGGTACTTGACCTCTATATGATACATTTCACAAACATTGCATTCGTTTTTGAAAATACAATCTTTCATTACATCGAAAGTTGACAACAAGCATAGCATTTCGTAATATATCTTACTATAATAGACTTAATAATAATCTTGATAAACTCAACGACTCGAATGCAACGTCTTTTGAAATATGTCATGACTGACTCCAAGTAATATCTCTAAGATGAGCTAAAGCACAGCGGAAGATTTCTTTCGTACCTGAGAATAAACATGCTTTAAAGTGTCAACCAAAAAGTTGGTGAGTTTATTAGTTTAACATAAATAATCATTTCCATCATTTTAATAGACCACAAGATTTTCATTCCTCATAAATATACGTCCCATGCATAGAGACAAAATCATTCATATGGATTGATCACCTGGTAACCGACATTCACAAGATGCATATAAGAATATCCCCATCATTCCGGGATCCTCCTTCGGACATGATATAACTTTCGAAGTACTAAAGCATCCGGTACTTTGGATGGGGCTTGTTGGGCCCGATAGATCTATCTTTAGAGTTCGCGTCAATTAGGGTGTCTGTTCCCTAATTCTTAGATTATCAGACTTAATAAAAAGGGGCATATTCGATTAGATAATCCAACCATAGAATGTAGTTTCATTTACTCGTGTCTATTTCGTAAAACAGTTATAAAAGCAGTGCATGTATTCTGAGTCCCAAAAATATATATAAAAAGGGATTAATGAAACTCACGCATATAAATATTGTAAAATAGTTATTAAAACATTGCATGTATTCTCAGCCCAAAAATATATATAAAAAGGGAATAATGAAACTCACGTATATAAATATTATAAAATAGTTATTAAAACATTGCATGTATTCTCAGCCCAAAAATATATATAAAAAGGGAATAATGAAACTCTCCCTGCAATATTTTGTAGTAAAAATATTTATACGACGATACTGAATAATGCAGGGTTGACCTCGGATTCACGAACCTATGTCATTTGTATATATATTAACACATATAATTGTAATCGAACAAATTTATATATATTTAGTTATGTATTAAGATTAATATTCATATATAATTTTATTAATATTTATGATGTATTATAATACTTATTTGCTATATAATCTAGTTGACGTTACATCAATATAAATAATATTATATCATAATATTTAAGTAATATTAGTATACCTATATATTAAATATATTTTTATATAAATTTATTTTGTTTGCAAAAATAATATTTATAATAATACTAGAATAAGTATAACAATAGTAATGAAAACTTTAATACTAATAATAATGATGTTAGTAATAATAATAATTTTAAATAAAAATGATGAAAATGATAAGATAAAAATGATAGTTTTTATAAAGAGAATATTTTTAATAATAATGATAATACTAGTTTTAATATGAATGAAAGATTTAAAAATAATGATACTTTTAGTAATACTGATAATAATAATAACTATAATAATAATATTAATGATACTTAACGACTTTACTAGTAATAATAATAATAATAATAATAATAATAATAATAATAATAATAATAATAATAATAATAATAATAATAATAATAATAATAATAATAATAATAATAATAATAATAATAATAATAATAATAATAATAATAATAATAACTAACAATAATAAGGATTAGAAATAAAATAAGAGTGTATACCCTTTCCAAGCTTTTTATAAAAAGAATGACCCAAACGAGACTCGAACCCGTGACCTCCCGTTCCTCGCAAATGTTCCTAACCATCTGGGCTATCCTGTTTTTTCTGTTTTAATTACCACCTAAAATCTATTTAATCTTTGTTTCTGTTTCACCCTTCATTCTCAAAACAAAACGTCCAGAATCATTTCATCATCATCATAATTTTCCTTTTGGCCCGACAGGAATACCAGCTGTATCTCAGCCCAACAACAATATTCGGCCCAACAAGAATCCAACTAATATATTTATGGCCCAATAAACAAATCTGTGGTTTTGGATTTGTTTACGTGAATGAGGTGAACCAGGAAAAGATGAAACAGAAACCCTTCAGTCATCATCATACTTATTTTATTATCACGATCACAATCGTTTCTGTAATCATAATTCTCATTATTACGTGTCACCATAATCATATTATCATTATATTTCACATACACCATCATCATCATCTTCCATCGTCAAACATGCTTTAACCCTAACGGATCATCATCATCATCCTAATCCTAATCAATATCATTATCATCATCTTATATCCTGTATCATTATGGCGAGAAAATAAAATAGAAACAGAAGGTAGTCTTCATCATCGTTAATCAACTTCACTGTTCATCGTCTTCTCCGTTCATCATCAACACTCACGGTCATCACTATCTTCAGCTTCATCATTATTATCGTTAGAATACAGATACAAAAAGATGAACAGCAGCAGTAATCAAAAAGTCACAGGTGGTGTTTGGTGATGTTTACAAATGAGTTTCGATGGTATGAAGTGGTTTGGGTTTTCTCTCGGTTTAATCAAGGTGAAAGGTGGAGGTTTGTGATGGTTCTTGATTTGAAGGCGGTGGTGTGGTTTATCAAGAAAAGAAAACATCACAGCAGGTATATCGTGCAGGAACATATAGCATCGGGTGTAGTGGTCTGAAGGTTTTATTTTGAACAGAACATATGAGTAATCAAATAGCCATTCGATCAGTTTTAAGGAGTGATAGTTGTTTCGGTTGCTATAGTAGCTGGTAATCAATAATATAGCAGTAACAGATAGGAAGAGCTGCAACTAGGTAGTGGTTTTATTCTTGGACTGCAAATAGAAACAAGAGATATCGAAGTAATAGAAACTGCTGTAACTTTGGTGTTTATTGTTTGGTTTGCGTTTGAACTCGACAACAAAGAATAGAAACGTGTAGGTGTTTATAAGTTGTGGTGTTTATACGGTGTTGAACATTCACAGTCTTTAAATGGTTTCTTACATAGAAGACCCAATTGTAGAGTACCGGTTATTAGGGTGATTCCATGGTGATTAAAAGAGTGGCGGTGTCGACTAAGGGTGGTGATGTTATAGTGGTGGCAGCCGGTTATGGAGGGTGGTGTAAGTTAAGGTGCAGGAGGTGATGTTGGGCGATGGTTTAAAATGGAACTAATAGTGGGAAGGAGATGGAGGATCTTGGTGGTAGACGATGATGGTTGTAGGAGGAATCAAGTGGTGGCCGGTGCAGAGTGGTGATAGGGTGCTCGTGAGGTGGTGATAGCGGTCGATGGTTATTGTGGTTAAGTTTACAAATCAAAACTACAACTGATGGTTTATACAATATGATTATATGAATAAGTGTAAATAATATACATATGAATATTATATATATAAGTTCAATTAGTGGTAGAGAAAAACAAAAAGCAAGTACAGTAAAATCATGTGATAATTCAATTGAAATAGTGAGCAGCCGAGTACTTGTTTCTTTGTGCCGACAATTTATCATGGATGGCTATATCGTGTCCATTGCTAAACAGTTAATGTATAAAAGTGTTCCTAAAAATCTCAAATTTTTAGATTAAACATATTTAATTATTTCACTCATTACCTGATTGAAACCTGATCAAAAAAAGGTTTGAAATTTATTTATTTTCTGTTCCGATTTATATGTACGGAGTACAAATATTTAAACTTAAAAAGGTAAAAATACTTTTAACAAATCTAAAATCTTCTTAATCAATCTACAGTTCAAATTTTATTTTAATCCATCATTAACTTATATTAAATCTATACGAATGCTTACGAAATGTCAACCGAGCATTACTGACGTTTACTAATTAAACTCGAAATCATTTATATTCCTTTCTATATATAAACAGTTTTAAAATAGCAAAGTTAATTACTAAAACAAATATATTATATATTTTTAAACAAATAGATTTAATACAACCTTATATATTTACAAGTAATATTTATATACATATTTATATATATTTATATATATATATATATCTATATATTCTATAGTTTCCATTAATAGCATTTTATTTTATTTATTTTACAATATAAATCCTAATAATCATATTATATAATAATCTAAATTATATTTCAAATTATAAATACCTATTTAAGTATATATGTTATCTATTTACAAATAGTTGTTCGTGAATCGACGGGAATGGTCGAAGGTCAAACGAATATATGAAACAGTTCACAATATTTGCGACTCAACATTACAGACTTTGCTTATCGTGTCAAAATCATTTTAAGATTCAAGTTTAAATTTGGTCGGAAATTCTCGGGTCATCACATTATTTATGTTAAACTAATGAACTCACCAACTTTTTGGTTGACACTTTAAAGCATGTTTATTATCAGGTATGAAAGAAGTCTTCCGCTGTGCAATTGCTCAATTAAAAGATATTACTTGGAGTCATTCATGACATATTTCAAAAGACGTTGCATTCGAGTTGTCGAGTTTATCAAGATTATTATTTAGTCAATTATAGTTGAATATATTATGAAATGATTATCATGTCGTCAATTTTCGATATAAAGCAAGTTTGTCTTTTAAAAATGAATGCAATGTTTGTAAAATGTATCATATAGAGGTCAAGTAACTCGCGATGTAACCAACTATTGTGAATCATTTGTAATCGATATGGACAATGTCCGGATGTATTAGGACGGGTCTTTACAGGTGGCCGATGGTGGTTTGTAGTTGTCATGGTGGTGGTGGTAATCGGAGGTGGTAGGGTTTACGATTTGTTTTCTTGAGGTGGTCTTCGATTAACAACTGTTAGCACAAAGGAAGTTTTTGGTTTTGGTGATCAAAGTGGTTGATGAATATCGAATCAAGACAGGGAGATATAGCAACGATTCTCGTTGATTTGTGGTGATTGTTCGAGTTTGAATTGAGCAAGAAGGTGTTGGTAAGTGGTTCAGTTGTTGGGTTTCAATCATAAACAAATTAGACAGAAAGTGTAGCAAATAAAATGGGTGTTATAATATAATGTATATGTATATATCCATATGCTTTATCATCATATGTATATATATTAGTTAAATTAAGTTTAAGACAAAAGTAGTGATAGTGATTAATAATTCAAAAGCATCTTGATTGACACAGTATAGCAGCCGCGGTTTTGGAAGGATATAGTAACATAGTTAATCGAATATCGAGTATACTAATAATAATATATTAATAATTCATAATACATTAGTAATAATTTGGTGTCGATGGTGAAGTTTAACAGAATTAGAAAGTTGAGAGAAAGAAGAAAACAAATGTGGTGATTGGTTCTTGGTTGATCAAGACATGATACTGAAAACAAGAAGTAGTGGTGGTGGGTTACATAATGACATAAATGTATACATAAATATTTATCTGTAACTAATAATTAATATAATAATAATACTAAATTACTTATGTGATTGAAAAGAGAACATGGGGAAAGAATGGTACAGCAAAGCCGACATCCTATTGTCTCATTCTACCGACAGTTTTCCCGGACTGTGTATCGTGCGAAATCAGTGGCGGATAAAAGTGTTCAGAAAAATTCCATATTTTTAAATTAGCTATTTTATTTATTTTGGTCATTATGGTATAAAATTCGATCATTAATTTATTAAATAAAAATTACATCAACTGTCCCTCTCATTTATGGGTAAAATATAAAAAGTGTTGAAACTTAACAAATAGTTCCTAAATACATTTTTAATAAGCCTAAAATTTATAGAACTCATTTTCGAATCACCGTTTATTTTAAAATCATATAAGTTTGAATTTAACTTACTTAATATCAATCTGGACATCAATTGAGTATTACAATCATTTAATATTTATTTTTAATATACTTTATTTATATATAGAGATATATTTTAAATAATAATTATTGTAATATCCTATTTTTATTTAATAAATTTTTAATAACAACAACATATAATACTTCAAATTATATTTCGAATTATTATTTATATATAAATACACACATATCTATTTACAATTAATTGTTCGTGAATCGTCGAGAGCAGTCGAAGGTCAATTGAATATATGAACATCGTTTCAAAATTTTCTAGACTCAACATTACATACTTTGCTTATCGTATTGAAATCATACGTTATTTAACTATTGACGTAGGAACGCTGAGAAATTCGAGAATAAATGATTAATGCTTCTCGGTATTTGATATGGCAATCACCGTCACAAAATACAGATGAGTACATGATAGGGTTTTAACGAACATATATAATGGCTCTTCGGAGAGACTTAAGCCAATGAGTAATGAAGTTGCTCATAAGTTTACTGCTAATGTGTGGAATATAAACGGTTATCCGGTAACGATGATGAAGGGGTAATCTTTATAATAAGATTTTAATAAGGCTAATCCGAGTGAAAGGCCGAAATTGATTTGCTGGAGCTGTGATAAAATTGGCTAATTTGGAGAGGGATTATGTAGTTATTTTCGGTAATAACAACGCCAAAGGAGTTAGCACAGATACGTGTTAAACGTTTACTCAGGTTCCGAATATTTTCAGGTGCATAACTATATGCATCAATCTTTTCTTCCGTATGTGAAGTGCGATTGGTTCATCCTCTCGATTGATGTGTTTTCAAGAATCATGAAAGGTTTGAACGCAGATAGTAATCGTCAAAATACAAATGAGGTTTAAGATGAAATCAACTGGCAAACTTGAAGAAATATTTAGTTACATATGTTATAAACAATATTTTAATTCATTTTAATTGTCCAATGTTATTAGTCCACAGTCGATAGTCCACAGTTAACAGTCCAATAATTCATATATAGTTTAATATATAATATTCGAATTAATTAATACGTATCGTGACCCGTGTACATGTCTCAGACTCGATCACAACTCAAAGTATATATATTATTTAAGAATCAACCTCAACCCTGTATAGCTAACTCTATCATTACTGCATATAAAGTGTCTATGGTTATTCCAAATAATATATATAGATGCGTCGATATGATATGTCAAAACCATGTATACGTGTCCCGATATTAAAAGTGCTTAAATTAAATAACAGAAATTAAATGACGATAAATAAAATTGCGAGAATATAAATTGCGATAAATAAATTGTGATAAATAAAATGTAATCAGTTAGCTAGGAACAGTTAGCTAGGAACAGTTAGCGTGGATTCTTAACAAAATTTTTCTCATAGTTAATTTGTTTGTTTCTAACAAGTTTTCTTCATTATGCCACTTGTTGGATTCTGATAGGTAAAAATCCAATATATGAAATTGAATGAAAATGGTTATTCTGCGATGAATGAATTCGTATATCTGTGGATGTAGGTAGAATAGTAAATGACTGTTGAATCAGATTGGAAGGATGTACAGTGTAACTTATTAATGTGAAATCTAAATATTTCTCGGGTATTACCTACCCGTTAAAATATTTTCACCATTAACAGTTTGTACAAAAGAATTATTTTTTTAATTACAATCGTTATGAAAATATATATACATATATATTTTCTTTAGATGCAATCATGGATTTAATGAGTTAATATGATATTAAACTCATTTGATTTACGGTTACAACTAGAGTACATAATATCTAAAACATTAGAAATTATATAATCGTCATGTAGAACGAAGATAAACGATGTAGAATGATTCGTAGAACGATGATTATGCTCGAGGTACAAAATGAGATGTTGAGGCGTGTGATGTGGAAACTTGGGTTGTTGGTAGTACTGGTGTTTCCGGTGCTGTTGTTGAAGCTGGTAGGTTTTGCACCACGTTTTTCAAATTGATTACTCGAGCGCGAAGCTCGTTGACTTCTTCTATTATTCCGGGATGATTGTCGGTTGAAACGAGTGGATGAATAAGGTTTAGAATTGTGGATAGAATATAATCGTGTCGAGATACCCTGGAAATGAGAGAGAAAATGGTGTTTCAGATAGGTTCGCCGGTAAGTGCTTCAGGTTCTTCGCCAAGAGGGCAATGTGGTGGATGGAAGGGATCACCTTCTTCTTGTCTCCAATGACTAAGTATATTACGAACCCATCTCCAATTCATCCAGAATAGATGATGGCTAATTGGTTGATCCATTCCGATCACACTTCTTTCGGAGCTCGAGTGAGAATCCATATCGGAATAGCTGTCGGAAGCCGAGAAGCTTGAACTAGTTGCGAGTTCCATCTTGTACGGTTAGATAAAGGGTTTTCGATATGAAATGATTTCCGGCTATCGGATGGTATTCTAATTACATAGAATATATATATATATATATATATATATATATATATATATATATATATATATATAGCAAAATATTTCTTAGATTGTGGAGGAATAAACTAGGCAAAGTTTACAGTAACAGATACGCTAAAATATGAATTAGAAGATACGCTAAGATATGAATTTTGTCTATATACTATTCATGCAATCAATGCAGTAAGATGTGTCTAGACTAATAATGATAAGTAAGTGATTCCCTAAGAATGATAAGCAGGTAATTTTCGACACGAAATTATAAGCAAAACATTTGACATGCAGACAAGGTCGAAGTCCAGACTCACTAATGCATCTAATCAACTATCAGTTAGACACACTAATGCAAGACCTGGTTCGCTAAGACCACCACTCTGATACCAACTCTAATGCCCCGTTCATATACAATATAAATGATTCACAATAGTTGATTACATTGCGAGGTACTTGACCTCTATATGATACATTTTACAAACATTGCATTCGTTTTTAAAAGACAAACTTTCTTTACATCGAAAGTTGATGGCAAGCATACTATTTCATAATACCTCCAACTATAATTGACTTAATAATAATCTTGATGAACTCGACAACTCGAATGCAACGTCTTTTGAAATATGTCATGAATGACTCCAAATAATATCTCTAATATGAGCAAATGCACAGCGAAAGATTTCTTTCATACCTGAGAATAAACATGCTTTCAAGTGTCAACCAAAAGGTTGGTGAGTTCATAGGTTTATCATAAAACAATAAAATTCATCATTTTGATAGACCACAAGATTTAAATCCTTCATGGTACAAATGGGCCCGAATCTTATACCCACATGTAATGTACATGCGATATCTTTTAAATACAGTACACCTTTTTCGTATACGAAATCATCTTTTATAAATCTTAGTAACCGTACACATATCTCGTGCACAAAAATAACATACACATAACCTGTGTATAAAATCATTCTCTCGATACATAACATTCACTTTTCATTGCTTTCATAGCTTGGTTTGGTAACCGACCTTAACATATAATGCACATAATAATATCCCTAAAACGGAACATCTCGTCTGTATAATAATCATATAAACTTCGAAGTACTAAACACCGCGCCCACTAGCCCTTCCTTCTAGTGAACATTCTGGGTGGGGGTGTTAAACCCGGTAGCTACCTTTAGGATTCGCGTCAATTAGGCATGCACTAATTCTCAAAATTAGTGATGTTCCCTAATTCTTAGGTTACCAAGCAATAATAATCAGGGGAAAAATATTCATATCAACTGTGGCAATTATCACGTCCACATAATTCAATGGTGGCAATTATCACGTCCACATAATTCATTCGAGGAATGTTTTGCTTGTGTCTATCTCGTCAAACATTTATAAAAGCATTTCATGTATTCGCAGTTCAAAATGTATTTCAAAAACATTTAATAAAGCAGTTGTAAAAACAGCGCATGTATTCTCAGTCCCAAAAATGTAAAGAGTAAAGGGAGCAAATGAACTCACAATACTGTATTTTGTAGTAAAAATATATATGACGAAATTGAACAATGCATGATTGGTCTTGGATTCACGAACCTATATCATTTATATATATTAACACATATAATAGTAGTCGAACAAATTTATATATTATTAGTGATTTAATTGTTATAATTAGGTGTTTCACTAATAACCTAATTAATAATATTTATTAATATTTATTATAAAAGTATTAACATAGTTATGTTATATGTAATAAATATGATGTTATATAACTAATAGTTATTAGATAAAATAATATTGATGATAATAATAAATACAATTTGTTTTATATTTACAATAATAATAATAATAGTTATTATGAAAATAATATTAATAATTTAAAAATAATAACATTAATGTCAAAATAATAATAACAATAATAATAATAGTAGTAATAATATTAGTAATAATAACTACCTCTCAAGAAGACAAAGTTTCAAAATAAATGCTTATGCCCGAGTTCAAACCCGAGACCTCTCGTTCCATGCAAACCTCCTCAACCATCTGAGCTAACCCATTTTCCTTGCATAATTCGCACATAAATTTTATTTAACCCTAATTAATTATGATTCCCCTTTCTCTTCTTTTTGAGAAAAAAAAATGCAACAACCCAGGGTCGAACCCGTGACCTGCTGCTTAACCCTAACACTCACAACCAACGCTCTGCAGCTTACATTCCTGATTTAACTCATATCCTATTTCCTTTTAACCCATATTTCTATTTCCATCTTCTTCTTTAATTAAAAACCCAATTATCATCATCATATTCATATCATCATCGTCATCTATATAATCCACAGCTCACCACTATCATACCATCATTTCATTTTCGATCCATCATCATATCATGATCAATATCACCTATGTTTATCACTATCATCACCTTTTTAAAACCTTATCATGTTATCGTTATTCATCACCACTTAACTAACATCAATATCGGCCCATTATTGGCACGATACAAGATTAATTGACCCAAGCTAAATTTAAAGGGTTTTCGGTTCTATTTCTTGTGGGTTTCATGAAGCTCGTCAACAGTAGTAACATCATAGTATCCTATCTTCATCATCGATAATCAATTCATCGTCTTCATCGTATATCAATCTTTATAGAAGCAACATAACATCATCATCAGACATCGTATAGTATCATCTTCTCATCGTCATATATATCTTCACGACATCAATTTTCATGACCTTCCTCGTAGTACTAATCATCATCACTCTTCATGATTTTGTTTGCACAGTAAACAGATGTCTCACGTAGTAGCAGCAGTGGCACTTCATAGGTGTATGGGTGTGATTCTTCGCGATGATTTCCAATCAGAAATGAAGAGAGAGAAAAAGAGGAAGAGAGAGAAGATGTCGGTTGCTTATGGTAATGGTGGCGGTTCATGGGGGTCATGGGTGGTAGTCGGGAGTGGTGGTGGCCGATGGTGGTTTGTAGTTGTCGTGGTGGTGGTGGTAATCGGAGGTGGTAGGGTTTACGATTTATTTTCTTGAGGTGGTCTTCGATTAACAACCGTTAGCACAAAGGAAGTGTTTGGTTTTGGTGATCAAAGTGGTTGATGAATATCGAATCAAGACAAGGAGATATAGCAAAGGTTCTCGTTGATTTGTGGTGATTGTTCGAGTTTGAATTGAGCAAGAAGGTGTTGGTAAGTGGTTCAGTTGTTGGGTTTCAATCATAAACAAATTAGACAGAAAGTGTAGCAAATAAAATGGGTGTTATAATATAATGTATATGTATATATCCATATGCTTTATCATCATATGTATATATATTAGTTAAATTAAGTTTAAGACAAAAGTAGTGATAGTGATTAATAATTCAAAAGCATCTTGATTGACACAGTATAGCAGCCGCGGTTTTGGAAGGATATAGTAACATAGTTAATCGAATATCGAGTATACTAATAATAATATATTAATAATTCATAATACATTAGTAATAATTTGGTGTCGATGGTGAAGTTTAACAGAATTAGAAAGTTGAGAGAAAGAAGAAAACAAATGTGGTGATTGGTTCTTGGTTGATCAAGACATGATACTGAAAACAAGAAGTAGTGGTGGTGGGTTACATAATGACATAAATGTATACATAAATATTTATCTGTAACTAATAATTAATATAATAATAATACTAAATTACTTATGTGATTGAAAAGAGAACATGGGGAAAGAATGGTACAGCAAAGCCGACATCCTATTGTCTCATTCTACAGACAGTTTTCCCGGACTGTGTATCGTGCGAAATCAGTGGCGGATAAAAGTGTTCAGAAAAATTCCATATTTTTAAATTAGCTATATTTATCTATTTTGGTCATTATGGTATAAAATTCGATCATTAATTTATTAAATAAAAATTACATCAACTGTCCCTCTCATTTAAGGGTAAAATATAAAAAGTGTTAAAACTTAACAAATAATTCCTAAATACATTTTTAATAAGCCTAAAATTTATAGAACTCATTTTCGAATCACCATTTATTTTAAAATCATATAAGTTTGAATTTAACTTACTTAATATCAATCTGGACATCAATTGAGTATTACAATCATTTAATATTTATTTTTAATATACTTTATTTATATATAGAGATATATTTTAAATAATAATTATTGCAATAACCTATTTTTATTTAATAAATTTTTAATAACAACAACATATAATACTTCAAATTATATTTCGAATTATTATTTATATATAAATACACACATATCTATTTACAATTAATTGTTCGTGAATCGTCGAGAGCAGTCGAAGGTCAATTGAATATATGAACATCGTTTCAAAATTTTCTAGACTCAACATTACATACTTTGCTTATCGTATCGAAATCATATAAAGATTAAGTTTAAATTTAGTCGTAAATTTCCGGGTCGTCACACCTAGGGCAACAATCAGACAAGAACATGCAATAGGCTTGGGTCATACAGTAAAGGCACTAACTAGATCTTAACAGCTCCTAAGAGGTCTCTTCGAAACAGTCAATAGGCATACTAGGTCATTCATGTCTCAATTCCTAGGTTCCGTGCCCTAAAAGTGCATTAGATGCCTCTCGGGAACTCCGGTCATACCGAGTTCATAGAATCTTTAGATACAGTATAACCAGGGGTCTTAATCCTATGAAGTAGCTAATTTCATATAGGTGTACAAGTCCTAATCACAACCTAAGTTGGTCAATCCTTAAGATGCTAGCATACAAATCTATCAGACTTCCTAATTCAGTATTATAACAGTAATCGTACTAGATTAACATAATTGCGCTAACCTAAACTTCTATCATGGCAACATACAAATAAATTAAGCTATCATGGCAATATCGGAATGCATTATTAAACATAAAAGGTAAGCATACATGTTTAATACAAAAGACAAGCGTTTCGGATAAAAACCTGAAAAGGCCGAACAAATCTGCCCGAGATCGCAGGGACTCGCCGGGATATCCTCCGGAAAATAAAAGCTAAGCTAACTACTACTAAAACTAACTAAAAGATTGAAAATATAAATTGAATTGCAAGTTGAGTGTGTGTTGGAATGGATGGAGAAAGCCCTTTAAATAGACTAGGAATTTGCCAAATTACGGCTGGCAGGCTGTATGGCAGCCCGTTTGGTGGCCTGTATTTGGCAGGCCGTTTGGCAGCCCGTTTGGTGAGCCGTATTTGGCAGACCATTTACATACTGGTAGGCCGTATGGCAGGCCGTTTGGCAAGCCGTTTTTGGTGCCTGGTCAGTCTGATTCACTGGATCGTAAGTTGATTTCTTGTCTTTCACCGTTTTCGCTCTAGAATCTTCGTTTTAGCTCCGTTTTGCTTGATTCTTTTTGCATCGCCTTTGTAATTACTTGATCTACAAAATCAACTGAAAAAGCGATAATTTTGCCGATAAAGTTTTAATCTTTATTGTTTTGGGGCTCAATTTAGGGGGTAAAAACGTGACTTTTTGCCCGATATCAGAGCCCGAACTTCATTCACTTCCCTGATGCTAAAGTGTAGTCAGAGGATGTATTTTTTAGACATCAGTATGGAATCACCAGGGGACTTAACCACCCACGAGTTCATCTTCCGTAGTTGCATAATCCGCCCTCAACTACTGTTCTAGAGGAAATTCGGACCAATCTGAGGGCATGACCGGTAAAACCCCCCTCCCTGCTGTCCCTGCACTAAGCGAAAGGCGACCTGAGTGGATACTTCAGGTTAGGGATAACATTAAGTATAATGTTGCAGCCCAGCGGAGTCGAACTCCTGACCTCCCATTAAGAGAGGCATGTCAGTACTAGCTGAGCTACAACTCAATGTTATTGGATATACTTTTTGACTTAGACTATTCCTAACCCTGACTGTGATGTCAGAGTTGGATTGTGCACTTTTTGGTAAAAAAAGTGGGTTTTTAGTTGTGACTGTATTTGACTCTCGTTAATCCAAAATGTCAAGTTTTTGTGTCAAATATTTAGTGAGTGATGTGGTAAAATCTGATTGGAAGGTGGGTATGAAAAATTAATAAATAACAAAAATATATACAATCTCTCTCACCTGATTGGTCCATCTCTCCCTCATCTCTCCGTCACGCTCCATCTCTCCACCGTCAACATTCCGACTGACGCCGGATTCCGTCAAAAACTGAAGCCGCGATATCAGGCGTCATTTCTGTCACCATTTGCCAACTCATTTGACGGAAGTGATTTGACGTTGGGTTATAACCAGCCTTACTGTATGTGACGAGACAATAAGGAATGTCAGCTTTTGTATGATTCACATGTTTTAATTTTTTTTCTTTTATTGTTAAATTAAATCAAATAAGTAAAAAGGTATAATAAAATTAAAATATTATTTAAATAACAACAACAACAACAACAACAACAACAAAAACCCAATATACCACATGCGTAGTGTATGGGGGAAGTGAGATGTATACAATCCTTCTCTTATCCGAGAATAAAGACAAGCCATTTCTCCATCTAGAGTGAAAACACTCTCAAAAGTAAAGAAAGTCATCCCTTTCTCTATTCGACGGATAAAAACAAATTTCCAATCCTGAAATGCCAAGAAAATGGTAAAATCAAATTTCCAATCCTGCCTGAAATTTAATTTAGGCTCTAAGAGTCAGTCAAGTCGCCAATAAATCGACACCTGCTTTCGACTCAATAACTAGAGCCGATATTTAAATAAGAACAAATAACAATAAATTATAAATTATCCTAAAAATTAATAAAAATAAATAAAATACAAATTCGATAATTTAAAATTCATAAATATAAAAATAACAAAGTATTAAAATTACAGTAAATTAAAAGAAATAAATAGTTAATGAATATGCTCTTGTCCTTCTTTTTAGGGTTTTCGTCGTGGATGCGTCTCCCAAACCGTTTGTGATTGCGTTTTCGAGACCGTTTCTTGTTGCATATCTGGGTTCGGTTGAGTTGTTGGACGAACTTGTTTTCGTTGAAATTGTTGAAAACCTCCTACATCTTGTTGAAAGTCCCTCGATATTTGATTTTGATGATTAAAAATGGAATAAAAGAAAAAAGTGACAAACCGGCAATTCAAAGGCCTATTTCTCTATTTTTATAAAGTTTGAGTTAGAAAAACTATTTGTGTAAAATGTCATGCATTTTTTACTATTTGGACAGTAAAAAAAAAAAAAAAACTAGTTTTAGTTGGTTTGGTATTTTTTATAAATTCGAAAGACAACGGAAGATAACGGCGGTCGCTGATCGTCCTTTAGGTTTTCCGGTTATCATCTCCGTCCAATATCCTACTAAAAACATTTATGTCACTTATCGGAACAGTCTCGCAATTTGCTTCACGTTCACACTACACACGACTTAGTCAGCATGTACGTTTTCTCGAACGCTTTAATCGCCGTCCATATACGGTACCGGAATCATTGATCATCGCCGTAAGTCACTCGACCCTCTTGTCTCTAACCTGATTAGTGCAAAATGAATGCGTTGCCGTCAAATTTTGATATCTTCTAGTTATATACAATTTTTATTTTGTATATATGTAGGAGTACAGCTGTACACATAGTTATCTTTTTTTGTACTGTAAATGTAAATGTAAACGTAAACGGTAGACCTTTTAAAAGCTGTGATTTTTAGCAGGTTTTAAGAAAAAAGGTTGATTTCGAAAGTAAGAGACATAACAAATTATGTTTTTGTTCACTTTTGAAACTTATTGCTGTTCCACTCTGTTATTTCACTAGTGCTTAAGACCAGCCATCGATAATTACATTAGCCCTTTGACATGCATAATATTTATATGCATAATCATACTGGATATACCAAAAACGTTTTGATCCGAATCATGCTATATTCTTGAAGTATATATCCATTTTTTGACATAAACCGCGCGCCATAAGTTCGACTCCTAATATGATATCATTGCACCCATACCTTGGAACCAAGGTTTTAGCTATATATGGGCATATGGTGATGGATTGGTAAATTTGCTTTGATATCCTTATTCCTTAAAAGTTATGTAAATATACACAAAACAAAGAATGCATCTACCAACCTAGAGGAACATTAGACATAAAAAGCAGGATTATTATGAATAAGAAGATGATGTTTAGTTAACCAATGCATGAATGCCTACCACCTTAAATAAAGATGCTTCAAGTCACCTTTGGCTTCATAGTAAGAGTGTTATTCTTGAAATGAAGACGAGTCTCTCAAGTTAACCAAGGAGTGACCGCCTCGTGAACCGAACAAGATGTTATGTTCTAACACCTTGACGCCTGATGAGGCAAGTCATCCCTGGCTACTAAACGAAACTAATCTTCTTTTCAAGTAAGAACATCTCTTTGTATTTTGTTATCAGTTTTGATTGATGTGCGTTACTTGTTACACTAAAACTTCTAATTTATAGCCTTTGATATTTCAAGCTCACTGAAATCACACGATTCTTTCTATTTTGCTGCCTTTTCTTCTTTATGAATTCTTCTACCATACATGTCACTTTTAGGGTAGAATATGTTCATTTAATATAGTATATGAACCTGATTCCATATATCCCTCAAATATAGAGTAAAAGGAATAACGTTCTTAAGTCAATGTCCGAAATCTTGTATGGGAGTTGACTTGCACGATCTTATGCCTCTTCGAAATCTTATCCTAGATATGCAGTAGGTGTCCATTTACTTATCTTTATCTGAACCCTTGGTTGATTATTGGTTGATAATTGATATTCTTGACTTTGTTTGTCATTGATCACTTTCATGTTAGTGGTGCATTTAACCTTAAGGTTCATTGTTTCACTTGTAACTCGTGCTACTGCTCTTCAAATGTACTACTACCTTTTATTGCAGTTTGTTGTATATCTTGTGTGTGTGACTTAATACTAAGTGTTTTTAATTACAAATGTTTTACAATATATGAGCACATGAATCATGTATTAACGACGTAATAAGAAGTATATTTATCGATCTGTCTAAATCAGTTGAGTTCTTAGTGGCCATGTTATAACTTCTTTTAGTTCTTCAATTACCTTAATATCTGTTGAAATTATGACCCTTCTTGTTATAATAAGAAGTATCCACCCCAAAGTTTTACCTGAACACTATATCCATATGAACCAAACAAAGATAATATGCAAGTGTCCCCTAGATCCAATTAATTTGCAACCAGATGTTTTATTTGGAAACGTTCTGTAATTGTTTGCTTTAGATTTCCCAGTTTTGCTTCGAACTTTTCTCTTTATATACGAAATTAGTATCCTTCATAGATTGATTATATCATATCCGATACATGTATAAATGTAACTAAGAGTTTGGTAAGCAAATTCTTCTTTGTAAACGAGAGTAATTTTTACTCATATGTACGTGACCTAATCGGGTTATCCTGTCACTAATTTGGACCCTTTCACCAAGTTATGAAATTACCAATTAGTTATAACCAATCATGTGAATGGTCAATGAAGTTGCATCATATTGTTCTTCCATTCCCTTTCATCTTTCTAATTTCTTATGATATATGCCATCTTTGGCAGAATATATCCAGTTGTTTGACTATAGGAATCTCATTCTATACATGCATTTTATATGAATTAATCACAATGTAACACGAAGTAGAAGGAATATTTCTCTTCAACCAATATCTACAATCTTGTATACAGATTTGACTTTGAATGATTGATGGCTCGATGATAGAAAATCCGTTATTTTTTTGGGTTCGCAGAGGAAACCTCCCCAGCGACAACTACATTGGGTCCCCACTAGCGAGTAAAACCCCTGGGTGACGAGCCTCCAGAGCGATTAGACACGTAACTGGGTGAATTTATGAAGTTAATAGAGCTACTTTTAATCTACAACCTATAATATTGGTTATTCCAGCTATACAATTACAGTTATGCTAATTGTTTCCAAAACCTCCTGAAGTTGGAGCGAAGATGTTGATCATGCCCAACTTGTTACAAATAACCTTTGTCTGCAATTTACGTCGATATTTTTTCAGAAAGTCTGCAAGTTTATGCTCGATACATATTGGCTAACAGATGGAAGTCGGAAACAACTATCATAGTGTTATCATCTTCAGTGATACAATAAAATAGTGAAGTGTACACACTTTTTAAGCCATACGTACACACTTGCAAGTGTGTAGAATAATGAAGTTCACACTTTGAACAAGTGTGGAGTTATTGGGCGCAACAAATTATAATACATTTAGAAGTGTGGAGATATAGGCTCAATGTTAACAATTGGAAGTGTGAGTAATTGCTCAAAATGTTCATACTTTCAAGCGTGAGTAAATTCTCAAAATGCTCACACTTTTATGCATGAATAAATCTTTCCAATGTTCACACTTTTTAATGTTGGTAATTCCTCAATATATACACATTTACAAGCGTGAACAAATCACCTCATTGTATACAATTAAAAGCGTGAAGAAATGACTCATTTTTATATATATATATATATATATATATATATATATATATATATATATATATATATATATATATATATATATATATATATATACTAGCTAATTAACTATTATAATTGTAATAAATAATAACTAATAATATACGATAATTTCAGTCATACAAACATCTCATACAACAAAATAAAGTAACTACTGTAATACATAGTAATTTATTGACTAGTTAAGTACTAAAGTAACTGTTACAAAATTAATATACATGGTCTGCAGACTTAAACTTTTTGTGAAATGAAATCTTCTCCACAGTACACACAAGATCATCGACATGTGATTAATGAAAACGAATGATTGTTCTGTTATCGGTTGTGGCTCTTGAAAAGATCCCATTCGTCCCCACGTTCATAACCGGATATATCAGAGATCTGAACCAAATAAAGGGTCCAAAAATCATTAAACTGCACTTATTTCGAACCAATCATGAGAGCAGAAATCAGAAGAAAAAAAAGGTAGCTAAAAAGGAAACGGGTCGAAAGTAATTCATCTTACAACCCGGTTTTAGTCAAAGGGACTAACAAGAAAGTTAAGTTAAAACCATGGATATCCAAAACCATGATTTCGAGAGTCACAATTCAAAAGTCAAACAACTTATCTGTATTAAGTTATCAACCCGAATTACTTCAAACAAGAGTAACAATGAAAATAACTTACCAAACAAGCAGTAGTAAAAATCGGGATATCAGGCACTAAAAAGGGTAAACTTTTCAACACTTTCAGATTGTTTGTTCGGGTTGAATTGGGAAAGTTTAAAACATTTTATTGCTATTGAATTATAGAGTAATCTTCAAATTTAAAAATATACTCACCAAATGAAAAATTCAGCGTGGTTTCGTTGTATGTAGCTTAATCAAGAACCAGCATCCTTTCAAGTAATGCAGACCTACACATGTTCAACAAACAACTTAGGGTGTATGTTTTAATGGCAATTATTAGTTTAAGACTAATCCTTACCTTTGTTCCTATACTTTTCAATAATAGAATCAAAGATCTCCACTAGTCCCCTACATTTCAAGCATGACATCCTTTAGACTGAGTAAGTGTCTTTTATTCTCATGTAACAAACTGCTAATAAGTCAGAAATTTCATACATCCATCCCGTAAAGTTGCGTAAAATCTGTTTTTTAATAATCCATAAAATCTAATGTGCATAGTGTCAATTATTTGTAACTTGTGATCCCTTGACAAAACAATAGCCATATGGTCAACCATTACCTGTAACATATTCATGTAAAGACGGTTAATAAAAGTAAGACGAATGTTGTGAAGGCTTTTAGCAACATCAGCAGGGTTAAACCAATATCATGTATGAAACTTTTGTATAGTCCATGGCCTCATAATCAGCTAGAAACATAAGCTATATAATGCAAAAGGCACACCATTAATGTCAGATTTGAAGTGCAGGAGGAATCACAAGCTCGGATTCTAGCATCTCTGTTGCAACCCTGAAAACCATTAAATTATTCAATGTTCATCTATGCATCCAAATTAGGGCAAATTTGACTTTACATACTTTTCAGAGACCTGAATTTTTAACTCTTAAGACGTTAACACATTCTATTATGTAACTCTAGAATTAAAGAGCCTACAAGTTTATAAGTTACACCTTTTATCTTATTAATAACATGCAGCAGCCACTTTATGCATATATTCAAGTCTTATAACTGAGAAAAACTTTGACTTTGCTATAACTTTTCAAGACGTAGAAATTAAATATCGAGCACCAAAACCTTGATGCCAATCAAATATAAGTAAAAAAAATACTCATTTATGCACTAAGTTCCAGTACTTGTGGCTGGAAAATGGATCACTATAAGTCAAAAGTTATACTTACTTCTCAGATATATTGACTTCATAATTGATCACTATATGCATTCATTTTGAAACTAATTACAATTTAAACTGAACCTGATTAGCAGCAACAGTGTGGTGGTTGTCAGAGCCTCAACCATGAAGAATAATAACACAAGCTACATTCATTGGACATTCAAACAGATTATCTGTATTAGCTACCACAAGATTAACTATTTAGTAATTAAGCTACTTCAAACTCTTACTGGTTTCTGAAGAGTATCAGATAAGTAAACATCGTGTGAACTAGATACACAAAATCAATTTTGAGGTCACATTAACTGATTAACGTCAATCGGCAAAAATCTTTTGCGCACTAATTGGACTATAATCATCGTTATCTCACACAAAGGCTAAGTAAATATTAATTGACGTGAAAATACGATTAAATGTAATTCACCTTAGCCTTGGAAGTTTTGTTATCTTCATTCATCTTTCGCTCTGAAACGGAACCGAATTCAAGTTGAATAAGAATAATCTGAGAGGACTGATTAGATAATGTAACATAGAGCAATTTAGCTAATTACAAAATAAATCGATACGACCGCAATGACATCATCAATGGAGAATGAAGAAGAACATACATAGATAGTAGTTAGGGCTCCAATTAGCAATTAGAGAGAACTTGAATTGGGGATAAATGAGATAATTTGTAAAAGAGTGCAGTTGATTAGAAATTAGGGCTTCAGTTAGAAGTTAGAAAGTTAAATTATATGTATCGTGCAAACCTAGAGAATTGAAAATCTTCTATTATAGGCTTAATGACTTGAGGTGAAGAAGGGAAGACGGTTGTTATACCGTTCAAGCATAAATAAACCTTGTTTATTTTGATGTACTATTTAATATTACTACGCTTAAAAATATGAACTTGCTCACACTTTAAAATGTTAACTATTAAATTTTTCATTACACATTTACAAATGTGAACAATCTTTTGAAATAGTACACACTTGAAAATATGAACTTCTCTTGCTCATGTTTTAAAATGTTAAATATTAATTACTTACACTAATAAATGTATAAATAAATATATACATATACAAATGTGTACATTTTGCTCACACTCGTATCAAGTGTGAAAAAAAAAAGTGTGAACATTTGATCAATTTGTTGTAATGATAGTAGTGTTATCATTGACAGTTAGTTTCATACTGTTAGGTATACTGTTAGATTTTTTGTGTATACAAGTAGTTTCATATAGTTGCAAGATGTCTTGGGCTCATTTCCAGTTACATATATTTTTCCCAACATTTACTTTTAAACATAGATGATAATGATATTCTTTACTGACTTGAAGTTAAGGGTCAGAAATACTACTCCAATTCAACTTGTTTTTTTTTTTTTGGCCTTCCTTCTATAGAAAATAGAAAAATTGTAGATGGAAAGGTAAGTGCTTTATTATGCTTAGAAACAGATGGTTGAATTTTAAGACAAAGTTATGCTTGCCTTATTTATTTATTTTTCTGGAACGACAAACTCACACACTCATTTTGTTCATGACAGGGCTTGAACTCATAACTTCAAGGTTAATGAGACTCTTTGATACCGTTGGGCGAGAAGCCCTTTGGTTCTACCCTCGTTATTAAACCCAACTTTGGCAGATCATATACATAGAGAAACTGGGACCATACAATGAAATATTGAAACCATAGAATATATTATTTCTATAATTTGCAATGTACATGATAAAGTCTTAAATAAATGTTTACACGAGTACGGACATTACCATGCAAAAGGTGTGATTTGGCACAGACACCCTAACTGTGTTTGCCTTTGGCAACCACCAGTCTCACCCGAAAGGACCTGTGCCTTTAAATTGCCTTCCCCGTAAACCCACGATGTGAAGGAACGGGTTCAAACCTGCGTCTGTTTCTGATGCAAGCCAGACACAAGGTGGGCCCAGGGATTATAACATCGGGTACCACTGAGCTACAAGCTCATTGGTACGAGTAGGGACGTTTGTGCATTTATAAATGCGTTACTCGCACACATAAATGCTCGATGCTACACGATAGCGTCTTAAGTTCAAACCTTACTAGCAATACATCTTGGGGTGGTCAGGGAAAGGGTCGGTAATGGTCATCGGATGTCGCGTAGACATCGTACATATGAGTAAAAAATACTACCATTTCCCGCGTAGCCTGAACAGGAAAAGCGATATCCATTTTAATATTGATTTGCAAATGTACTCCTTCTCTTGTGACAGAACTCTTGCCATCAGTTTATATATTAATTTATATATTATGATATCCACACCGCAGCCGTAGCATAAGTATTAAGCACTAGACGAAATTTACGGCATTTACTTGTGATTTCCATTAATCTCAAATGAGCTAAATAGATATTTAATCTAGAAAGTAAATGGGGCAAATGGTTGAAGGTCACAGAAGTGTACTTCAATGTATACAGCATCCTAAACTGTTCATATATATTACTTAAAGATTCAGATTATGCTTTTTTAGAATAACTAATGCTTCAACTATATCGAAAAACTAAAAATTTGGCCAGAAAAAGGTCATCCCAACCTGACCAGCCTGTTTCAACCCGCACCAAGTATGACAAGTTTCAACTTGAAACTGTTTGAGCCTGTTTCAACCCGCACCAAATATGACAAGTTTCAACTTGAAACTGTTAGAACCATCGCTTAGCAAATTTGTGACCTATAAAAAGCGATAAATTGATATGTAGCATCCCCAATCTAGAATATGGCAGTAGGAGATCATGGTCATGGTGGAGATTGCTCTAACAAAGAAGCATTGGCGGCCTGGCTAAATAACAGAATTTAGATCAGTCGCCGGCCAACAAAGTTTCTAACAAAGAACCCGACACCTTTTGTGAGGATGTCAGAAGCTCAACCAATAAGCTATTTGGTATGGTTGTGAGATACAAACTATTAATTAAATTGATCTAAATGTTGTGTTCTATGAAGGAGGAAGAGATGGGCTACCATGAGCAAGAAGAGTATGCCAAGTAAGCCAAGGAGTGACTGCCTAATAAACCAATCGCGCAAGGTGATGTCACTTTCAACACCTTGAGGAATTAATAATGAGGCAAGTCATCCTTGGCTACTAAACAAGATTACTCTTCTCTTCATGTAAGACCCTCTCTTCATTTTATTTTATTATTACTACTTATGATCTGATACTTATTAGAACTACGTATATATAGAACTACCTATTTATAGAACTACCTATATATAGCGTATGATAATTGAGTGACCCGTGAAACCAAATACGTCTTATTCGTCTTTTTCTTATAGTTTTTCCAGCTTTATGCAATATCTACCATATTTGTGAGAATATATCCAAATTCTATATAATTGAATTAAGAATAGAGAATAAAAGGATAGGTAGAAAGAATAACGTTCTCCAATCAATGGCCAAGTTTTTTGTATGGGAGTTGACTTAACTATTGATTTGATGCCACCTTGAAAGATCACGTGAAATTGTGCAGTAGGGGTCCATATAGTTGATCGTTATGTACAATAACGTCTTGTTGATAACTGACTTATCCAACATTCTTTATTCGTTATGTCGTTGATTACATTAATGCCAGTTTCGTTGGCTTACTAATTTGAAAGTTCATAGTTATATAACTTGTGACACTACTTACCTTTATGTGTAATTTGTTATAATATATGATTTGTTAATTTTATATCATGTAGTCATTGTGACCATTAATCAAATACCCACAAAGTTTGTATTCATATGTGCTTGACATATCCAACATGTCACAAACACACTTTTGAGCAAATCTTTTGAGATTGTGTGATGCTACTTGCTTTATGTTTATAGTAAAGTCAAAACCATCTGACCCATGCACATAGATTAGATTGGATTGGAATAGATGCACTTTCAAGATCCTCAATGTTTGCCTTCTGGACCTAATTAAAAGCCATACATATAACTGCATGTTTATCTTAATTTATTTCAATGCACTAATTACTCTGTTTTTTCTAGACATATTATGTTGGTTGCAAATAGTGGCGAATCAAGGATCAAAATTCAAAAGAGTCCTTAAGTGGGCTAGTTATATTTAGTGGTTATTTACGTCAAAAATAACAAAAAAAATGTGAGGTTCTGTCAATAAATTTACTGGTGTCCTATACAATTTAGATAGTACTTTGTTAAAAAAAAAACAAAAAAAGAAATAAAATAAAAGTAGCGGTGTCACCACACCAATGGCTATATAATCGCCCCTGGTTGTAAAGGACTCTGTCTCGAGTCGTATGACTTCTTGATAAGATCTTAAGGTAAACCGTTCTACAAATATAAAAAAAAAAAATTAACATGACTATATGCACTTCAAGATCTTAAATTTATTTAAAAGCACTAATTACTCTGATTATTCTGGATATCTTGTTGTTGTAATGCACCCAGTCTGGGTTTATTTATTTCTACATTCCTCAATTTCGTTCAAGTATAGAGGCAACCGGTGTATGCCTTCTAGCTTAAAATGTCTGATTGATTGTTATGCAAGCATGAGACTTCAATGTTACTAAAGTAATCGCATGATTCAGCTTAATTATTGCTCATCATAGTGTTGATCTCACCTACATTTGGGGTACTTGTTGACTAACTCAATTAACAGAGAGTTAATAGTTTGAGTTACATAGTGTATTATAACCTCATACAGTTATGTGCAAGCTGCAATGTACAGGATAAATCAAGGAACAGGGGGAAAAACTGAAAAACTAGGGTTGTTCAACAAATGTAATGACACTGAGCATAAATCTCAAACGCCTGATGGTACATGATGATTTATCTTTGTATACAATATTACATAATTAAGATAAGAACTGGTGTTGTCACTTCTGCCATCAATTGATCATTTTAATTACTCTTTTTAACATGAGTAATAAGAATCTGTCAAGTTAGCCAGGGAGTGATATATAAACTGAGCTTGATGTTACAGTATATGAAAACATATATTGTCGATGACATTGCGTAACTCTTATTACTTCTCTCTTTTCATCTTTGTGATGACAACACACTGTTGCCTCCCATCTTGTCATTTATAACGACTGTAAAACATAGCTGTCTATACACTGGCGAAACTTGAAATTTGTTCATGGAGCGAAATTCTTTGTATTCCCATTGTACAAGTTGAAGAACTCTAATATATATTTGTTGGAGGGCAATTTCTAACTTCCTTCTATTCTTCTAAGCCTCATTATATAAACTTTAGCATAACTAGTCAGTGTAGAGGGGGCGAACTCCCCCTCTGTGCCTCTACTCCACTCCGGCTTATTTTTTTATATGTATGCTTGAACTGAAAATTGTAACAAAAATAGAGGCATACGTTTCTTCAGATGTATAATTCAAGAATAAAAGGTACAAAAAAAGCCAAATAAAATAAAACACCACCTTGAATTGGATGCATCAATTCATCCTTAGGTACATAAAAAATGACAATTAATTCATGTTAGAACCTCAAGTCTCTTCTTACTTGATTAATTTTTTGAAGTGATGGCTTAACATGAGCAAGAAGAGAAGGTCAAGTTAGCCTAAGGAGTGACCAGCCGAATGAACCAAAAAAGGTGTTACATTTGCACCACCTTGAAGGGTAACGAGGCAAGTCATCCTTGGCTACTTAACAAATCTACTCTTCTCTTCATGTAAAAACCTCCCTTCAGTTCATATTATGTTATCTGTTTTAGTACAATCATCTATTTATAGCCAATGGAACAGCACATTGCTTATTCATTCTTTGGGATAGTATATTCACTTGCAAGATCGTATGAACCCAATTCTTTGTTTATTTCTGTATTGAGAAAAGCGGATGAAAAAACAAGTAAAAAGAATTACATTCTTCAATCAACTTCCAATATTCTTTCGGGATTTTATGGGTGGCGCCACATTGAACTTTAGTTGACATTTGAAACCAGAAAAAAGGTTTCTTGTGTTAGTTATTAATGCCTAAAACACAACTTATGTTTACACTACTAATAACATATGAACCTATAGGGTCACACACAAAGAGCAATTATATACCAAGTATATATTTAAATGTGATTTAAATATAATCAACCATAATTTGTATGACAACATTATTATTTGAATGAAATAATTATGTGCAGTGAAGTATCAATATATATGCACATAGTCTAGTAATGTTGCATGTAACATTTAAGATTGTGTTATATTTGTTTGACAAATATATATGACAAATGTATGGATTAAATTAATGAGGTGGATCATATCATGGACACCTTTACACATCATCTTTGCATAATGGAGATGGTGGAAGAATAATTATAATCTAATGACATCATCTTGTCTACCTTTATTTTTGTTAGCTTTTACTTTATGTATTTTAAGTGTAAGTGCACTTATTAAAATACGTAAAACTAACATACATTTGGAATATATACATATACTTACACTTTAAAAAGAAATGGGACGTACATTCACAAGAAAATAAAAAGGGTTTCCATGTGCTTTCATTTCTTACATGAAAATAACTTCTAAGCAAGTCTCTTAGTAAGTAAAAGAGTTAGGAGTTAAAGTTAAGTCTTAAAAGGTTGAGAAGGACTAGCATCCATTTGGTATTGGAACTTTGCTCAAGTGTGGATTACCGATAGAGGGAGGCTACTTTGGTTCCTACATCCTTAGCATTCATAACTTCTAAAGTTCAAAGTCTTCAAAGGTTGTAGTCTTTAAACTCACTATTTATTATTTAGTTTTCTTAACAACATGCAATTTGATCCTTGGTGGGGAATTTTTGAAAGGTTTAAAAATTATTGTACGCGCTTCTGCTGCTAAATTGTTTTAAGAAATTTTATACAAACCCCTTCAGTGGTACAAGAGCCGCTTTTGCATGTGTTAAGAAACTTATGTTATATACAATAAGAACTTGTTCTTATTATTAGAAATGAACAACTTTTTTTTCTAAAAAGAAAAAGTTGTAGATTTCTAAAATGCAACTTAGTTATTTTATTTGCTACAACCATTCCTTTTACATGCATGTATGGTTGTAGAAGTTGCTATATATATACTAGTTGATATGTTAAGTTGCATGGTGCATAGAAAGCCTTTAGACCATTTTGTGATGTTTGGTTGTGTTGGAATTCGATTGGGTTGTAAATTATTCTTTCATTTATAATGGTTTGTAATAATTTTATTTTTCATGTTTTGTTTAATTTTGAGATGTAAAAGTATTAGTGTAGACTTGTATATTTTATCTATAAAAATGTAACAAGACATGAAGAAAATTCAAGATGGAGTTCTAAGCAATTTTGGAGCCATTTGCAACACCAAATGTTGACTAGGCAAGTGGGAGCTTCAAGACATCACAATTGAGCATGGATATTTGTTATGTCCTTAGATTGACCCGGTCCCTTCGTTTGGCTCACGAAAACCGATTAGGAAAAGGCTTGACTATGCACCTATTTATTGTTGTGTTTATGTTTGTATGTTGCATGTTTGAATATAGGATATTTGCATGCTAGAAAATAAATTTTTTTTAACAAATCAAACACAAATAAGAGTTTGGTAAATTTATATATAATTTTGAAAATGGTTTTTCGTAAAAGTATAAAATGAGTTTTAATAAAAAGGAGTTTTTACATAAAGCTCAAAGTTAACATTAAAATTATGAATTTTAAAAAATTATGAATTTAATAAATTTAAACCAAACTCTTGTATAAAGTTTTAAATAAAATGAGTTTTATTAGAAACTAAAATTGGTCTTAACTTAGAGCGCTTAATATATATACATATTAATATAAGATATTAGTTTAAAATTGGACACGCCGTGAGTGACTAAAATAGATATTCTATAAACTCAAGACCAACATATAAAATATGATTTTATCTAAAGTATACGTATAATATATTGTTGAATGCATGCAACAATTATTATACTAAATTTTTTGTCAAATTGAAATAATACAAAACACAAAATTCCTTTTAAAATGTAAGTTTATGCCATCCTTTTTAAGACACTCGCTTGTCATTTGTACGTCGTTGTGGAGAGAGCATCAGCCAACCACCACGGTCGTCTTGTGATTACCGAGATGGTGTTTCGCGATTCCCATGATAGTGTTGGGCCGAACACCATAAGTTTTAAATAGGACAACTTAATTGGTGCTTCTTGTGGAGAGGGCATCAGCCAAACACAAGATGCCCAAGGCATAGATGGAATTAAACATACCAGTTGATAATTGTTGTTAAGGATCCCATTAAGATATAGAAATTGTATTAGACTTGCAATTTGTAATCGCTACCTACCTTGTTGATTTAAACTTAGTGGAGAGAGTATCAGCCAACCACTTAAGGTTAAATGTAACTTGAATTTTAGCCTTTAACAAATTAATTTTTCATAAGAAAGTTAGAGTAATGAATTATTAAAGGATCAAATATTAAAATACTAAAAGAACTTTGTTAATTTTGTAGATGTCACCCAATGCAACTACACCCGTTCACCAGCTTTCTCTAAGATCTGTCTTAAAGAAGGAAAAACTCAATGATACGAACTTCTTAGACTGGTATCGTAATTTGAGAATTATTCTCAAAGTCGAAAAGAAGTCGTATATACTTGATGGACCCGTTCACGAGGAACCCCCTGCTAATGCCACTAAGAGCATCCAAGATGCTTGGACTAAGCATGTAGATGACTCCAAAGAGGTACCATGCCTCATGTTAGCCACCATGATTCCAGACTTGCAAAAGGACCTGGAACATCATGATGCCTTTGAGATGCTTAAGCAGCTAAAGGAAATGTTCCAGCAACAAGCTAGGCAACAACGCTTTGAAACTGTCAGAGCGTTACACGCATGCAAGATGACAGAGGGGACATCTGTAAGCTCTTATGTTCTAAAAATAAAGAGCTACATAGATCAACTTGAGAGGCTTGGATCTTCCATTGGTCCTGAGTTGGAAATAGACTTGATCCTCAACTCACTACCAAAGTCATATGACCAGTTCGTCTTGAACTACAATATGAACAATTTGGAGAAATCTATCTCGGAGTTGCATTTAATACTTAAGACTGCCGAGAAGAATATTCCATCCAAAACCTCTGAAGTCCTCATGATTTGGGAAGGAAAAATCAAGAAGCCCCAAGCCAAAAACAAAGGTAAAGGCAAACCTAAGAGTCAAGGCAACTAAAAAGGCAAAAAGGTTGTCCCAAAGGATTCTGTCAAGAAGAAAGAAAAACCTGCCAAAGATACCACTTGTTTCCATTGTGGAGAAATTGGTCATTAGAAGCGAAACTGCCCGACTTACCTTGCAGAGCTGAAGAAGACAAAGGCTAGCAATGCTAGCACCTCAGGTATCTATATGAAAGAACTATTTGCATTCTCTAGTAATTCATGGGTATTTGATACTGGTTGTGGAACTCACATTTGTAAAAATGTGCAGGGACTAAGAAAGATTAAGCAGCTAAAACCAGGTGATTTGGTATTGCATGTTGGCAACGGAGCACATGTTTCGGTCGTAGCAATAGGCATTTATGAACTTTTATTACCAAATGGCTTGTACTTAATATTAAATAATTGTTATTATGTTCCACTCGTCCAGCCCTCTTCACGAACTTGTAGCATCAACCAACGGAAAAACGTAGCTTGAGAGATTCTATAGTTCCCCCAAGTTTAACTAGGAACATCATTACAGCTGCACGATTGTATGAATCTGGTTACTCGTATGCTTTTCCTAATGGTAATATTTCAGTTTTCAAGAAAGATGTTTTTTATTTTGAGGCACGCCCTCACAATGGCATATATGAAGTTGACATACAAGATTCATCCAATAATAGTTCTATGTATATCATAAACACCAAAAGATCCAAGTGTGACTTGAATCAAACTTATCTATGGCATTGTCGTCTTGGTCACATAAACAAGAAACGCATAACCAAACTCCAATCTGATGGAATTTTAAAATCAACTAACTCTGAGTCATTTGATGTATGTGAATCTTGTTTAAGCGGGAAGATGACAAAGGCACCTTTCTCCGGTTCCGGAGAAAGAGCAAAGGATCTTTTGGGACTTATACATTCTGATGTATGCGGTCCTTTAAGAACTATGTCAAGAAATGGTGAAAGATACTTCATTACATTTACTGATGATTTTAGTAGATTTGGTTATGTTTACTTATTGAAACATAAGCATGAGGCATTTGAAACGTTCAAAGTGTTTCAAAATGAGGTTCAAAATCAGCTCGGCAAAATGATAAAGGTTCTTTGATCGGATCGAGGAGGTGAGTACTTATATCAAGAGTTTGACGATCATCTAAAGAATTGTGGAATTATTTCACAACGCACTCCACCCGGAACACCACAACATAATGGTGTTTCTGAGAGGAGGAACCGAACATTACTTGATATGGTTCGATCTATGATGAATAATACTATACTTCCTCCATCATTCTGGACCTATGCCTTATTATCTGCTGCTCGCATATTAAATATGGTACCAACCAAAAAGGTGAATAAGACACCATACGAGTTATGGCATGGAAAAGTTCCAAATTTATCTTATTTGAAAGTTTGGGGTTGCGAAGCTCATGTTCGACAAGAAACTTCCAACAAACTTGATCCCAGGTCTATCAATTGCATTTTTGTGGGATACCCAAAGGATTCTATGGGATATTACTTCTACAATCCTACCGAGAACAAAGTGTTTGTTTCTAGACACGCTACTTTTCTAGAAAAAGAGTTTCTATTAAATAAAGCAAGTGGGAGTAATGTAGAATGTTACTCCCTAAAACATGAATATGTATGAATATATGAAGAACATGGTATGAATGTTGAGAGGAATAGTCAAATGGTCAACATTCTTATTTCATACCAAGGGCTTTGAATGGTGCAAGCACTTGACAAAGGGAGCATTGGGGTCTTATATATAGCAACATATATAAGACCCACATTACATGGCTAGGAAACATAATCTGGCTCATTTTAGGATGTCAACAATCTCCCCCCATTAGATAGATTATGTTTCAAAAATTGCTCCCCGTCAAAATTGCATACAAAATTACATAAAAGGAATCACTATAGCTAACTAACTAACTCCTCTACAAATTAAATATGTGCCATCGAATCTTGAATCTTTGATCAATTTTCATCACTAACATTGTCTCTGTCAATCATTACGCTTCAACCTCCCCCTAGATCCTCGAATTGTCACGCTAACAATCTTCCTTTGACTTTGTTTGAGATTTGAACTTCATCTTGATTCTTCAATGGTCTTAGCAGAGTGGTGCACAGCGGAATGTGTTAGAAGATCACATCAATAACTAAATATGTCATCATCGATTGCTAGACAACAATCTCCCCCTTGACTTAGTTGTGATATGTCTTGAAGCTTTCATCAACGTCTACCTTTGTCGATCGCTAGAAAGAATTTGCTTGACTTAGGGCAAAGTGTCAAAACTTTATAAGCTCCCCCTGAAAGTACATGGGCTCTTTCTTTCAAAATCTCGATCAATTGTTATTAACTTGTATCAACTTCAACCTTTGTCGATTGCTAGACAACAATCTCCTCCCTAGATATCCGTTGAATGCTATTGTTTTATATTGCATGAATCGAATAACTCCCCATATGATGTAGGATCTTCTTTGAATCTCTAGCTCCCCCCCAATCAAACAATTTTTTCTTTAAACTCGAGTCTTGCAATGTACATATACAAGAGTCATAGTCAAAGCATCACTTCATGTGTAAAGACACTTCAAATTCTTGGAAGCACCTCCTTGGCGTCGATTACGAGCAAAACCCTCTGAAAATTACGAGGAAACCTTCTTGGAAGATGTTTCATCATTACAGGTCTTTTGGCGTCGATTACGAGCAAAACCCTCTAAAAATTACATACGAAACCCTCTTAGAAGATGTTTCATTATTACAAATGTTTTGGCGTCGATTGCGAGCAAAACCCTCTAAAATTTTCATATGAAACCCTCTTGGAAGATGTTTCAACTTTCTTGATCATTACAGATGTTTTATCGCTAGAGAGAGTGCTTTGACTTTGTCTTTGAAGACCGAGTCCCATACTGAGTGTATGGAAGTCATTATATGAAGATCGAGTCCAATACTAAGTGTATTGAAGTCATTATCTGAAGCGCGAGTCCTATACTGAGTGTATAGAAATCATTATCAGAAGCGTGAGTTCCACACTGAAGTATGTGGAAGTCATAGTTATACATCAACCATATTGCATATCTCCCCCAAAATGATGAATTTTTTGCAGAAAGACATCAATTTTTTTAATTGGTTGATGTTGTTCGGAGAGGATTCGGTAATTGAATCACCAAATGTTAACCAAATGGTAACTCCGTTTGTCTCCGTTAGGCTTTCATTGGTTGAAATGTACTAGCTCAGTTATAAATTTAACAGAGTCACTTAGCTTTCGTTAAGTTCCTTTGTTAATCATCAACCGAATCCGAAATTTGCACTACTGGTCCTCAATTGAATTAACAATGAATTTGATAGTTGCAAAGATAGCCCACTACCTAATCTTGATCAAGTGTGTTCTATTGGTCTCATATATCAAAAGCCCTTTTAGTCTTCTTTATTTGACCACAACAATTTCAAGTGCGGCTAACTCACTTTTTTTTTCTTTTTTTTTTGAGCAACAGCAAACTCGCCCTTTTCTTTCTTTCTTTTTTTTGTCGTCACAACAAGAAAACGATGTACCAAATTTTCAAATAGTTAAAAAATTAAGTTTGTACTCCCCTTGCCTTGATACTTTTTTTTTTCACGCCACCAACACAAGAAACACACCAAATTCTTTTTAAAATATTGCATGTGGGCAAGTAGCTAATGTTGGGTCTCAAGACTCAGTTCACCATCGAATTTGTTTTGTCTTTCCTTATATCACTGAATTGCTTTGTTGGGCCTTCATTATTTACCATAGGGTTAAACACATTTACTAGTCCACCAAAGTTTACTAGTTATCTTCATAGTAGGCTGTAACCAAACATGAACATAACATAACCACAACTGATCTTCTACCCCACCCCACCATCACCGATTCTGTTCATACACACATCATCAAGTTTTCGAAAACCCATTTTCGAGCATCAGGAGGTTTTCGAGCACAAGAAGGGTTTTCCAGCTGCAAGATTTCGAGCAACAATGTTTTCGAGGATGAAGAGGTTTTCAAACAGAAAGAAGATTTCGAGCAGCAATCATGTTTTCGAGCCTTACCTTTTCGAGCACCGTGATTTCGAGCATCAATCTTTTCGAGCGAAACTGTTTTTGAGGTTGAAGAGGTTTTCGAGCCTGAAAGTTTTCCACTAGTTTTCGAGCATATGAGAGATTTCGAGCAGCAAGTAGTGGAGCAGATACTTTTTGAGCAGAAATACCACCAGCACCAGGTTTTCGAGCATAAATCCAGATCTGAAACGAATTTTTTTTTTCAATTGAAGGTTCACGAAGCTTGAAGAAGAAGGTTGTGATGTTTTGACATTTTTACTTTCTTCATAACAAGCCTAAATCGACCCATATGGTAGATTTTGTAGATATTTTGCAAACCAATGAAGAACGCCAGATTTTAGTTTTGGATCTTAGTTGATTTGATGGTATATTTGGATCTGTGTTTATTTTGGTATTTAAGCTTCAAAAGTAAAAACCCCCGAAATAAAAAAAATGATGAACGAGGATGAAGATGAGATGATGATGCTATTTAATTTGTATTGTGCAAGTGTTTTTTTTTTCCTGCATCTTCAAAACCCAAAATTTAGAGATAAAGCACATAAAGAACAAAAGTTGAAGAACTGAATCAGATTCTGGATAGTAGGTACAAAACAAGAAAGTGGATCTGAATTTATTTTATTTTATTTGAAGTTGACCGATGATGTAAAACATGATGTTAAATGATGATGATGAAATCAGAATTTCTTGTGTACATATTTGGTGTTTTAGGATAAGTAAAAAGATAAGATTCTGTATGTTTCCTATACTACCTGATATGTATGTAGACTAGGATCGAGGTTTGATAAAAAAAATATTCAAACACAAACATGTTTTTAGACTAGGATCGAGGTTTGATAAAATCAAACCCCTGCTCTGATACCAATTGTTAGTCCCTAAAACATGAATATGTATGAATATATGAAGAACATGGTATGAATGTTGAGAGGAATAGTCAAATGGTCAACATTCTTATTTCATACCAAGGGCTTTGAATGGTGCAAGCACTTGACAAAGGGAGCATTGGGGTCTTATATATAGCAACATATATAAGACCCACATTACATGGCTAGGAAACATAATCTGGCTCATTTTAGGATGTCAACATAGAACTTGAAGAAATTCAAGAACCACAACATATCACACCTGAGGTTGGCACTAGCTATCAACAAACTATTGAAGAACCTGAACAATTGGTTGCTCAGGAACCTGAAGTAACACAAGACATTCGTAGATCTAGTAGACCTCGTCATAGTCCCGAAAGATATGACGAAATTTTCTTGGTGGATGAAAGTGAGGCCACTAACTACAAAGATGCTACATTCAATCATGAATCTAAGAAATGGCATGAAGCCATGAATGACGAGATGCAGTCCATGTATGGCAACGAAGTATGGGACTTAGTTGATCTACCTCCTGACAGCAAGGCTGTTGGGAGCAAATGGATTTTCAAGAAAAAAACCGATATGGACGGAAATATACATACATTTAAGGCAAGACTAGTGGCGAAAGGTTTCACTCAAACTCATGGTATTGACTATGACGAAACTTTCTCTCCAGTAGCCATGCTAAAATCAATTAGAATACTATTGCCATAGCCGCATATTATGACTATGAGATATGACAAATGGATGTCAAAACTGCATTCCTTAATGGACAGTTAAGTGAAGATGTCTATATGGAACAACCAGAAGGTTTTGTAAATCCTAAGTATCCTAATAAAGTGTGTAAGCTTAAAAGAGCTATTTACGGATTAAAGCAAGCATCTAGAAGCTGGAATCTTCGTTTTGATGAGAAAATAAAAGAGTTTGATTTGATCAAAAATGAAGACGAGCCATGTGTTTACAAAAGGGCTAGTGGGAGCATAGTAGTATTTTTAATCTTATATGTAGATGATATACTACTTATTGGAAATGACATCCCAACTTTACAAAAGGTAAAGTCTTGGCTTGGGAAGTGTTTTCAAATGAAAGACCATGGCGATGCTGCTTATATTCTAGGAATAAAAATTCATAGAGATAGATCAAAGCGGCTAATCGGTTTGAGCCAAAGTGCATATATTGAAAAGATTCTAAAAAGATTCAAGATACAAGATTCCAAACGCGGATTTTTGCCAATGTCACATGGTACAATATTGAGTAAGTCTCAAAGTCCTACCACAAATGATGAGCTTAAACGAATGAATGGAACTCCATATGCTTCTGCAATTGGACCCATTATGTATGCCATGTTATGCACAAGACCAGACGTATCGTATGCTTTGAGCATGACGAGTAGATACCAAAAAAATCCGGGTGAAAGCCACTAGATGGCTGTAAAGAACATCTTAAAGTACTTGAGAAGGACTAAAGATATGTTCTTGATTTATGGTGGTGTGGAAGAAGATCTTACTGTAGAGTGCTACACAGATGCTAGCTTCCAAACTGATAGAGATGATTCACGATCACAATATAGATATGTCTTTTGAAGGTATTTCGTATGCCCGAGAGACATATTAAATTAATGTGGCTAATATGTTTTGATCCAAGTCGGGTCATACCCAATAACAAGCTTACCGACACCTTAATCGTATTTTGATCTTAACGATTGGATCATTGATTAAATTACGCAACACTTGAGATTTAAGAAAAATGGTTTTCTTAAATAATATTACTTGATGTGTATATAAATTATGGTATAATTTATATAATAAGAATTTAATTATTTATAGGTTAAATAATTAATAAAGTTATGTTATATTTTATAAAATTGGTTTTATAAAATAAAGTAAACATAACTTATTATATGGAATTCATAAAAATGAGATTTATAAATATGTATACATAATTTTATAGAATGCAAGTTTATTAAGTGTGTTTTATAAAATCTAATTTTATAAAAACAACTTTATAAAATGTGCAAGTATATAAAATGTGTCTAGTTTATAAAATCATTTAATAATAATGTGAGTGGCTTTGGAAGTGAAGTGAGCATGCTTGGATTCCTTTTCTTAGTCAATTACAAGGG
Source organism: Rutidosis leptorrhynchoides (assembly GCF_046630445.1). Taxonomy (NCBI): domain Eukaryota; kingdom Viridiplantae; phylum Streptophyta; class Magnoliopsida; order Asterales; family Asteraceae; genus Rutidosis; species Rutidosis leptorrhynchoides. Next base: position 400,974,922 of record NC_092336.1, on the reverse strand, counting down.
CCATTCTTCTATAACATGCAAGGCTTGACTCAATCCAAGAGTACTCTTTCACATACACATCAAAAGATCAAAAAAAAAAAAAAACTGCATAAAACCTTTGTTGCTGCTGCTGAATGCCGTGGCTGTTTTGGGGTCAAAAGGGGTTCAAGTTTTGATCTTTGCAAGCCAAATTCAAGTGTTAACAAATCCTAACTAAGGTACAAGGTGTTGGTGAAAAGTTTGGGGTATAACAACTTGAGGTTTCATACTTTTGGAGCTCCATTCATCATCATCATCTTCATCACTTATCAACAAACTTGGAGTAGGTATAATCTCTTTTCTTGCATGTAGTTTGTAAGTATATTTCATAACTTGATTCTAATTGGGATTTAACTTTAATTGGTTAAAGATTAACAAGTTCTAAATCGGGTTTTACATGCTTCCGCTAAGTTTGATTCTTATTATGTTTTAAAGCATTTTGAAACTTGTTAAATCCCAACAATGGTATCTAGAGCCGAAGTTGTTGAAATATGCTTTGAGATAGTTATTAAACTCACTATATATTTTGCATTTTATGTACATGCATGATAGTAAAATGCAAAAAAATTATATGTTTGGGTGGGTTTCCATTTTTGGCCGAATTTTAGCAAGTTCTAAATGGGTTTGGAACTTGAAATTTGGCCATATTTTGTTGTATGTTGAAGTTCACAATCAAGCCTTGACCTTATGTTTGAATGTATGTATGTTTGGTTGATTTAATTCATTCATTTAGTATGTAATATTAATTCATTCATGTGGTTGTAATATTCATGCAATTTGGTTTGTAATATTATTTTTTATGTAATTTATTTTATATTTGGTATGTAAAATAGATTAGGTTGTATTTTCATTTTTTAGAAAAATGTATTAGGATATATTTTTTGTAAAAATGAAGATGCAAGATGAAGACAAGGAAGATGCAAGGTTAAGTGGGAGATTTGAAATCTCCTACTTTGTGTTATTACCCTAACCGGTGGCCTTTTGTTTTCGGCTAAACAAATGTCTACCAAAATGGCTTGATTGTGAACATATTGTTTTGCATGCTTGGTTGTTTTGTTGTTTGATTATATATTGTATGTTTGGTTGCTACAAATTAATCACACAAGTTAACAACAAACAAACTAAAATTTAATTGGTTAAATTAGACGTTATTAAACAACATGCAAAATGACAATTTAAATGGTTAAATTGAAATGGCAAAAGGACATAATAATTGGTTATTAACACTCATATAAAATGGTTTATATCAAATCATGTAATTGGCTTAATTACAAGACATGAAAATGGATTTTCATACAAACCATACACTAAATGCATGTTGGTGTATAGTGTAAAAGTTTTCTCAAACTAGAATTAATGAAAACTTAAAATCCCTTATTAACAAGGCAAACAAGTTAAACAAGTTAAACGCCATCCTTTTGTGTGACACTTGAAAATATTAGGGAACTCATAATGGGATAAAGGTCACATAACCGTTATGAACAAACTAAAATGATTAAGGTGAATTTCGCACACTTGTGGGATAAAGGTCACCTAACCACTTGTATGTTAAATTTACACGTTTACACAAGTAGGACGACTTGATTTGGGAATCATGAACTTAGGGTCACCGAAGCATGAGGAACAAATAGGCGTTGATGGGATAAATATGCCATGCAAAAGGATTGCATGATCCCATAACTTAGAAGTTGCAAAAGGATTGCAATTGTCATACAATGACTACCTAGCTAAATCAAATGACGGGATAAAGGTCACCTAACCGAAATTTGGTTTACCGTTGGATTCTAATATTTAATAAATATCAATTGGTTTTAAAGGGTATTGATTGTTAAATTAAAATTGATACTTAAATAACTTTGTTAAATTTTGTAGATGGCCGCCAATAACAACAACATTCCAAATGCACCAATAAACTTTAACAACCTATCGTTGAGGTCAATCCTCGAAAAAGAAAAACTCAACCATACGAACTTCATGGATTGGTTTTGCAATCTAAGAATTGTCCTCAAACTAGAGGATAGGGCGTATGTGTTGGAAGACCCCATTACCGATCAACCGGACGAGGATGATACGGAAGGCATGGCCTATTGGGAGAAATATTGCACCGATTCGTTGCAAGTTTCTTGCCTCATGCTTGGGACTATGATACCCGAACTCCAAAAGGACTTCAAGCATCATAGTGCATATGACATGATCATACAGTTGAAGGAGATGTTCCTTCAACAAGCTCGTGTCGAGCGCTTTGAAACGGTCCGAGCGCTTCATGCATGTCGGATGGATGACACCCAATCTGTTTCATCTTATGTCTTTAAGATGAAAAGCCTTATTGATCGAGCAAACTGTCTAAATTGAAATGTGTCTAATGAATTAGCCACGGAACTTATCCTTAACTCATTGTCAAAGAGGTTTGACACATTCGTGTTAAACTATAACATGAATGGTTGGGATAAAAGCATTGGCGAATTACATGCCATGCTTAAGACGGCAGAAGCAAGCATGGGTAAAAGGGCTTCACCCGTGTTTACGATCAATGAAGGCGGGTCCAAAAACCATAACACTTCTAAGCCAAAGGCGGCTAAGAGGAAAGGACCCTCCTACCAAGGCAAGGGCAAGGGAAAGGGGAAGATGGTTACCCCAACCAACAACAACAAGAAGCAAAAGGTTACCGGAAAGGCTAACCCCAAGGAAGATCCGTGCTTTGGTTGCGGTGAAATGGTTCACTGGAAACGCAACTGCCCGGTCTACCTTAAGGAGTTGAAGGAAAAGAGGGATGCAGGGCAAACCTCAGGTAATGTATATATGGTATACATTGAGCTTAGTATTACTTCTTCTAATACATGGGTATTAGACACAGGATGTGGAACTCATATTTGCAATACTTTGTAGGGGTTCAAAAGAAGTGATCAAGATGCGGGAACAACAAGTCTCTTCATGGGAAATGGAGCAAGGGTGCAAGTGAAAGCTCAAGGAGACTTTGTTTTAAAGCTACCAAGTGGTTTGGAGCTTGTTTTGAAAAATGTTTTGTATGCACCCGATTTATCTCGAAACATTATTTCTGTATCCCGTTTGAAACAAAATGGTTTTAATCTTAATTTCATTAATGATGATATCCATGTTTCTTTAGATAATGTGTTCTATTTTAAGGCTTCGCCTTCGAATGGTATTTATGAATTGGTTCATGATGACACATCATACAATAGCTCAATATACTATGCAAACACCAAGAAACTCAAAAGGGATTTGAGTGATTCCTACTTATGGCATTGTCGCCTTGGTCACATAAACAAGAATCGAATGCATACACTTCAAAAGAATGGCCTTTTGAAATAAAATGAACTAGACTCGTTTGATGTATGTGAATCTTATTTATAAGGCAAAATGACTAAAGCACCTTTCAAAGGGACCTATGAAAGGGCTAAGGACTTATTGGGATTAATACATTCGGATGTATGTGGACCCTTTAAGCCCATAACTAGGAATGGTGAAAGATACTTCGTTACTTTCATTGATGACTTCAGTCGTTTCGGATATGTCTACATATTAAGACACAAGGACGAAACTTTTGAAGCATTCAAAGAATATCAAAACGAAGTACAAAATCAACTCAATAAGACAATCAAGGTACTTCGTACTGATAGAGGAGGTGAATACCTAAGCGATGCTTTCCAAGATCATCTTAGAAGTTGTGGAATTATCTCGCAACTTACTCCACCCGGGACACCACAGCTGAAATGTCCCGTTCTTATTGATTAAAAACGTTCCATATTAATTGATTTTGTTGCGAGGTTTTGACCTCTATATGAGACGTTTTTCAAAGACTGCATTCATTTTTAAAACAAACCATAACCTTTATTTCATAAATAAAGGTTTAAAAAGCTTTACGTAGATTATCAAATAATGATAATCTAAAATATCCTGTTTACACACGACCATTACATAATGGTTTACAATACAAATATGTTACATCGAAATCAGTTTCTTGAATGCAGTTTTTACACAATATCATACAAACATGGACTCCAAATCTTGTCCTTATTTTAGTATGCAACAGCGGAAGCTCTTAGTATTCACCTGAGAATAAACATGCTTTAAACGTCAACAAAAGTGTTGGTGAGTTATAGGTTTAACCTATATATATCAAATCGTAACAATAGACCACAAGATTTCATATTTCAATACACATCCCATACATAGAGATAAAAATCATTCATATGGTGAACACCTGGTAACCGACATTAACAAGATGCATATATAAGAATATCCCCATCATTCCGGGACACCCTTCGGATATGATATAAATTTCGAATTACTAAAGCATCCGGTACTTTGGATGGGGTTTGTTAGGCCCAATAGATCTATCTTTAGGATTCGCGTCAATTAGGGTGTCTGTTCCCTAATTCTTAGATTACCAGACTTAATAAAAAGGGGCATATTCGATTTTGATAATTCAACCATAGAATGTAGTTTCACGCACTTGTGTCTATTTTGTAAATCATTTATAAAACCTGCATGTATTCTCATCCCAAAAATATTAGATTTTAAAAGTGAGACTATAACTCACTTTCACAGATTTTTACTTCGTCGGGAAGTAAGACTTGGCTACTGTTGATTCACGAACCTATAACAATATATACATATATATTAAAGTATGTTCAAAATATATTTACAACACTTTTAATATATTTTGATGTTTTAAGTTTATTAAGTCAGCTGTCCTCGTTAGTAACCTATAACTAGTTGTCCACAGTTAGATGTACAGAAATAAATCGATAAATATTATCTTGAATCAATTCACGACCCAGTGTATACGTATCTTAGTATTGATCACAACTCAAACTATATATATTTTGGAATCAACCTCAACCCTGTATAGCTAACTCCAACATTCACATATAGAGTGTCTATGGTTGTTCCGAAATATATATAAATGTGTCGACATGATAGGTCGAAACATTGTATACGTGTCTATGGTATCTCAAGATTACATAATATACAATACAAGTTGATTAAGTTATGGTTGGAATAGATTTGTTACTAATTTTCACATAGCTAAAATGAGAAAAATTATCCAATCTTGTTTTACCCATAACTTCTTCATTTTAAATCCGTTTTGAGTGAATCAAATTGCTATGGTTTCATATTGAACTCTATTTTATGAATTTAAACAGAAAAGTATAGGTTTATAGTCGGAAAAATAAGTTACAAGTCGTTTTTGTAAAGGTAGTCATTTTAGTTGAAAGAACGACGTCTAGATGACCATTTTAGAAAACATACTTCCACTTTGAGTTTAACCATAATTTTTGGATATAGTTTCATGTTCATAATAAAAATCATTTTCTCAGAATTACAACTTTTAAATCAAAGTTTATCATAGTTTTTAATTAACTAACCCAAAACAGCCCGCGGTGTTACTACGACGGCGTAAATCCAGTTTTACGGTATTTTTCGTGTTTCCAGGTTTTAAATCATTAAGTTAGCATATCATATAGATATAGAACATGTGTTTAGTTAATTTTAAAAGTCAAGTTATAAGGATTAACTTTTGTTTGCGAACAAGTTTAGAATTAACTAAACTATGTTCTAGTGATTACGAGTTTAAATCTTCGAATAAGATAGTTTTATATATATGAATCGAATGATGTTATGAACATCATTACTACCTTAAGTTCCATGGATAAACCTACTGGAAAAGAGAAAAATGGATCTAGCTTCAATGGATCCTTGGATGGCTCGAAGTTCTTGAAGCAGAATCATGACACGAAAACAAGTTCAAGTAAGATCATCACTTGAAATAAGATTGTTATAGTTATAGAAATTGAACCAAAGTTTGAATATGATTATTACCTTGTATTAGAATGATAACCTACTGTAAGAAACAAAGATTTCTTGAGGTTGGATGATCACCTTACAAGATTGGAAGTGAGCTAGCAAACTTGAAAGTATTCTTGATTTTATGTAACTAGAACTTGTAGAATATATGAAGAACACTTAGAACTTGAAGATAGAACTTGAGAGAGATCAATTAGATGAAGAAAATTGAAGAATGAAAGTGTTTGTAGGTGTTTTTGGTCGTTGGTGTATGGATTAGATATAAAGGATATGTAATTTTGTTTTCATGTAAATAAGTCATGAATGATTACTCATATTTTTGTAATTTTATGAGATATTTCATGCTAGTTGCCAAATGATGGTTCTCAAATGTGTTAGGTGACTCACATGGGCTGATAAGAGCTGATCATTGTAGTGTATATACCAATAGTACATACATCTAAAAGCTGTGTATTGTACGAGTACGAATACGAGTGCATACGAGTAGAATTGTTGATGAAACTGAACGAGGATGTAATTGTAAGCATTTTTGTTAAGTAGAAGTATTTTGATAAGTGTATTGAAGTCTTTCAAAAGTGTATAAATACATATTAAAACACTACATGTATATACATTTTAACTGAGTCGTTAAGTCATCGTTAGTCGTTACATGTAAGTGTTGTTTTGAAACCTTTAGGTTAACGATCTTGTTAAATGTTGTTAACCCAATGTTTATAATATCAAATGAGATTTTAAATTATTATATTATCATGATATTATCATGTATGAATATCTCTTAATATGATATATATACATTAAATGTCTTTACAACGATAATCGTTACATATATGTCTCGTTTAAAAATCATTAAGTTAGTAGTCTTGTTTTTACATAGTAGTTCATTGTTAATACACTTAATGATATGTTTACTTATCATAGTATCATGTTAACTATATATATATCCATATATATGTCATCATATAGTTTTTACAAGTTTTAACGTTCGTGAATCACCGGTCAACTTGGGTGGTCAATTGTCTATATGAAACATATTTCAATTAATCAAGTCTTAACAAGTTTGATTGCTTAACATGTTGGAAACATTTAATCATGTAAATATCAATCTCAATTAATATATATAAACATGGAAAAGTTCGGGTCACTACAACAGCTTAATGGTGTGTCCGAAAGGAGGAACCGAACCCTAATGGATATGGTTCAATCTATGATGGCTAGAAGCTCGTTACCTCTATCATTCTGGGGTTATTGTCTATGCTCCGTGGCTCGTATTCTAAATATGGCCCCAACCAAGAAAGTGGAACGAACTCCTCATGAGATGTGGTTTGGAAAACCTCCATCTCTATCATACTTAAAGGTATGGGGATGTGAAGCTTATCCTAAGCGTTACGTCCCTAATAAGTTGAATGCTCGATCCACGAAGTGTATCTTCATAGGATATCCCAAGGATGATATAGGATACTACTTCTATGATCCAACCGAGCAAAATGTATTTGTTGCTCGAAAGGCTGAATTCCTTGAAACTAAGTTCCTAATGGAAGAAAATAGTGAAAGGAAGATAGATCTTGAAGAGGTTCAAGATCAACCAGATGATACACAATTGGTTGACACTAGCACTCAACATGAAAATGTTGAGAATGATCAAATGGATGATCAAAATACACAAGACGTTCGCAGATCTGGTAGGATTAGTAATCCTCCTGAGAGATATGGGTTTCTCATGGATGGTTGCTATGTGGTTGATTTGGATGAACCAACAAACTACCAAGATGCTTTTTCAAGGATTGATAGACAAATGGCAGGAAGACATGAACGCTGAGATGCAATCCATGTATGACAACCAAGTTTGGGAACTTGTTGCGCAACCTCCTGGCTCTAGGCTAGTTGATTGTAAATGGATTTTCAAAATGAAAACCGACATACATGGAAACTTGGATACATATAAAGCTAGACTTGTAGCAAAAGGTTTCACTCAAACTCAAGAGGTTGACTATGATGAAACTTTTTCGCCTGTGGCAATGCTAAAGTCTATTAGGATATTACTTGCCATTGCTGCTCATTATGATTATGAAATATGGCAGATGGATGTCAAGACCGCTTTCCTAAACGGACATCTTGAGGAAGATATCTATATGGTTCAGCCTGAGGGTTTTGTTGATCCGAAATATCCTAAAAAGGTATGCAAGTTAAAGAAGTCAATCTACGGATTGAAACAAGCATCTAGAATGTGGAATCATCATTTTAATGAGAAGGCCAAGAAATTTGGCTTCATTAAAAATGGTGATGAAGCTTGTGTATACAAGAAAGCTAGTGGGAGCACTATCATGTTCCTTGTACTATATGTGGATGATATATTATTATTTGGAAATGATATTCCGGCAATGCAAGGTGTTAAAACTTGGCTAAGTAAATGCTTCTCCATTAAGAATCTTGGAGAAGTACAATACGTTTTGGGGATTGGGATCTACAGGAATAGATCCAAGAAATTGATAGGTTTGAATCAAAGTGCATACATTGAAAAGATCTTGAAAAGGTTCAAGATGGACAACTCTAAGAAAGGTTTGGTACCTATTCAAAGAGGAACGCCTCTCAGTTCATCTCAGTGTCCTACCACGAAAGATGAACAAGAGAGAATGAAGAAAGTCCCGTACGCATCTGCTATTGGGTCAATCATGTATGCAATGATATGCACTAGACCGGATGTGTCATGCGCTCTTAGCCTGACAAGTAGATACCAGAATAACCCAGGAAATAGTCATTGGATTACTATTAAAAGTATATTGAAATACCTTAGGAGGACTAAGGATATGTTTCTTATATACGGGTCTGGTGAGGAGGAACTCGCTGTAAAGGGTTACGTGGACGCGAGTTTCCAAACTGATCGAGATGATTCTCGATCACAATCCGGTTATGTCTTCACGTTAAATGGAGGTGCAGTCTCTTGGAAGAGTTCAAAACAGGATGTTGTTGCTTTATCCACAACAGAGTCGGAGTACATCGCCGCATCATTGGCAGCTCAGGAAGCTGCATGGATGAAGAAATTCATTGACGACTTAGGAGTAGTCCCTTCCATTCAGGACCCTCTTGAGATCTTTTGTGACAACGAGGGTGCGATTGCTCAAATCAAGGAACCTCGTGCTCACCAAAAGACCCGTCACATTGAGCGGAGATTCAACTACATAAGGGATGAAGTTGAAAAGGGAAAGATATGTATTCGCAAAGTTCACATAGATCTTAATATAGCGGATCCTCTCACGAAGCTCTTACATGGATCAAAACATGCAGGACATGTTTGTGCATTAGGGCTTCGATATTCTAGTGATTGGTCATGATCTGTTTAAGTATTTTAATGGAACAAAATCTGTTCAAACTCATTAATATAATTATGGTATTAATTTATTAATATTGAGTCATGTTCCTATTTTGCATATTTTATCTATGAATAAGTAATTATTCTAAATTCCGTAGTCGATCACATTTGTGGGAACAAGTGTGAGGTATAGACTATTATGAACTCGGATTGGTATACATTCACGGGATGAATGTGGTGCAAGGTCACAACCAAGGTTCATAGATATTTGTGGAATACAAATTTTGGAAGACCCGCCCTTAAGACTTACTAAATGGAGCCTTTGTGGTTGATCACATGTAATCTTGAGTAAAGGCGAATATCATTGTATCCTCTGACCTGAGATACATATTGGGTTCAGATATTTACCAAGTATTGTGCCTTGATTCTTTCCTTCGCTATTCTGAAATATGGTAGTTCATAAGGAAGAGCTCAGGTACAATGCAAGGTACATATTTAGGACGTATGTAGTCAAGATGGAATTTGTCCCTCTTATTCGTTGAGAGTCAGATGTCTAAGGCCTGATAAAGTTAAATTTAGAAGAGAGTTGATAGTTAAAGCTAAGGGGTATAAAATACTATTAAATTTTACAAGGAAATACTATTAAATACGATACAATTTTACACAAGATATTTATTTATTTATAGAATGGATATACTTAAACCTTGCTACAACACTTATAGGCAGTGTACCTAATCGTACAGTAGTGTAGTTTTTAGTAAGTCCGGTTCGTTCCACAGGGAAAATCTTTAAACAAAGCTTAACGCTATATTAGTTTTATTTTATAAAAATACAAATATGTATATAAGTAGTATTATTATTATAAAGGGGGGTTTTTACCGTTTAATGACCGGTTTGTCGATTTTAAAAACTTTAGTTGCAGTTAAAACAAAATGTAAAATATTAAATAAATAAAAGACTTAATTTAAAGCGTAAAGTAAATAACGATAATGAAATTGAGATAAATAAAAGTGCGATAAAATAAACTTGCGATACTTAAAAAGTACGATAATTAAAAATGCAATTAAATACAATAACAATAAAAGTGCGATAATTAGAAGTGCAATTAAATATAAAATAAAGGATATTAAATATGAGATAAAAGAATTATGCATATTTAAACTTCCGTAATCATGATGTTTGACGTGTTGATTTTAGTTTTATGCCCATGGGTTAATTGTCCTTTGTCCTGGATTATTTAATATGTTCATCTGGTTTTTGTCCATAACAGTCCATCAGTCATAAATATAAAGTACGAGTGTCCTCGTCAAATTATCCTTATACCCGAAGTTAAATATTCCAACTAATTGGGGACTTAAACTGTAACAAGATTTTAATACTTTGTTTAATAATTACACCAGGATGTCGACTGAGTGTAACCCAAGGTTTTAATACTTTATTATCAATTATGTCAAGTGTCCTTGTACATAATTTCACCCCTGTTTTAATAATTCTAGTGACTATTAATCCATTCCCGTATCCGGTTAAATGAACGATTATTCGTACATATAAATACCCTGCCCATCGTATCCGATCGAGTGTATATGGTTATTTATAGGGACGTCCAATTGTAAATATTTATATTAAAATTAACAAACTATCATTTAGTTAAACAAATATAAAGCCCATTAATAGCCCATAGTCTAATTTCCACAAGTGTCGTTCTTTTGTCCAAACCCCAATTATGGTACAAAGCCCAATTACCCAATTTTAGTAATTAGCCCAACATCATGATTACTTCGTTTTAAATAAGCATAATAATAACTTAGCTACGAGACATTAAATTAAAAAGGTTGAACATAACTTAAAATGATTAAAAATAGCGTAGCGTTACACGGACAGAATTTCGACTTACACCTTACAACATTCGCTAACATACCCTTATTATTAGGATTAAAATTAAAATTAAAATATAAATAAATATTACGTATACATATATAGAGAGAGATTGATTTTTATGATATATTTTTTGTCGAACTGCGTTGGCTTTTATAGGAATTTGAGTCCAGGTGAACTCCGCGAGTCGCGTAATTTTTTGCCTTCAAACTCCGCAACTCGCGGAGTTTGAAATTACAGCTCACCCAGCTTTGGCTCTTTGTTTGATGACGATTTATAAATATATTATAATATATATATTAATTTTAAGAATTAATTATATATTATATTATATTTATATACATAGTTAACTTGTAATTTTTAGTCCGTTGCGTCGAGTGTTGAGAGTTGACTCTGGTCCCGGTTCCGGATTTTCGAACGTCCTTGCGTACAATTTAATATCTTGTACTTTGCGTTTTGAATCTTGTACTCTTGCAATTTTGAGACGTTTCTTATCAATAATTGGAACCTCTTTGATTGTATTTTGTACTTTTGAGCTTTTTGGTCGTTTGCGTCTTCAATTCGTCGAATCTGTCTTTTGTCTTCACCTTTTATTATTTAAACGAATATCACTTTTAAATAGAACAATTGCAACTAAAAGCTTGTCTTTCTTGAGAAATAATGCTATGAAATATATGTTCGTTTTTAGCATTATCAAATATTCTCACACTTGAGCGTTGCTTGTCCTCAAGCAATATAGTCTTGAAATACTAGAATCACTTCTTTATTCTTCACACTTTGTACATCAGTGATTTCTATACGACGGTATAAACAATGGTAGTAGCGATATGGTTTACAGTCCCACATGACTATAAAATTTAGATCCATTAAGGAAATTGAACATTTGATCTTTTGAAAATTAAATCTAGTTTTTTTACCCTAGATAAGTTTTCCGGAATAACCCTTCACCGGTGTTTGCAAAATATTTTTATGGGTTGTGTGGGTTTCAGATTTGAAAATTTTAGCTCAACACTTGTGGTTTTGTGTTACCCACTTGTTAACCTTGTATTAGGAAAGCAACACGTCCAGTTTACTTGTCCCGTATATTACCTTTCGATAAACTACCGTCCGGTTGTAAAGGAAAACGGTGAACAAGCAACTGTTAAGGCAATGTCCCCTGACATGCTTTTAATTATGGTCTATAACGTGTCGGACGCAATTACTATCCTTGGTAGGAGCAATAGTAAAGCTCACCCTTATAATTTTTTAGGTCTGGCACAAGGTCTTGTCTTTGACCATGCTATGCAACCACCGTTCTTACGGTTGACACCCGATTTGGTTCAGATGACCTAATGAATTCCAGGTGAATTCCTAGGATTTTACGTTCAATGGTAATGAACGCATTGAAAATGGGTTTTCAGAAAACAAATCGGTTTGTAATTTTGATCAAAATATTTTCTCGTTCAAGCTCGAGTTTAGATATCATTGAATTCCATGAGTTTGTAATTCTCAATCTTTAAGGTCAATCTCTAGGATTGAGTAATATCAGTCTTAAAAGCTGATTTTTGATCTTTAAAGGAGATTATCCTTTCTGGTGATCTGATTTATTAGTCTTATCAAGCTAATTTTCACGGTGCCCCCCCATTGTACGACACAGATCCTCTCATGGTTAAGATAAGTCTGACCACTTGGCGACCCTGTTTGATGCTGAGGTCCGTGGATTTCCTGCTGATTTTAGTGATGACTTTTCTAGGTTTTTCATCAACCTACAGCTGGTCTGGACGACAACTTCATGACCTAAATCAAGAAACGCGTGTCTTTTTTGGAAGACTTTACTTCCTTTAAATGATGAATTTGATTCATCGTGTAGATCCATCTTTCTTACAGTAAATCGGCTAAAATAGTTAATTATCATCCAAAACAAAAGTATCTTCAATTATTTGTACAAAAATATGTGATATATATTTTGAATAACTTGGTGAAAATTTCCCACACTTGGCTTTTATTTTCCTTTTTATTGTCCTCTATTCCATTTTAAATGAATTCTAACATTTTGGTTTGTTTCTCAATTTATGTCCTTTCCGAGGTAACAATAATTTCGGTGTTAAAACCTAGTTTTATCATTCATAAATATGTATAAACATGATTTTGAGTTCATTTAATTGAAAATTTTGAAAAATTTTACTAGAATTGGGTAGTCAGTATATAAGACTAGGGCTATTCTTTATTATCAGAGAGCACTAGATTCTAATACAATTACTGGTTTACTAGTATTTTTAATGGTAACCAAGTGTATAAAGTAAAAATTTTAAAAATCCAAAAGAATTTAACCCCTTCCCACACTTAAGATCTTGCAATGCCCTCATTTGCCAGAAATTAGTAACAATTTAAATTATTGAGGGTGATTAGCGTAGAAATGATTAAATTTTACCAAAGTTTCCAAATATATTTGTGTTTGTTTGCTGAATGATAAATGGTGCATATCATTTGTTCATTCCGTCTTATTGTTATATCACATTTATTTTGCATCTTGTCGTCAAAATTAGTTGCTTTTGCTAAACTTAATGCCAGTCTTTGAAAATGCGTTGTTTTATCCTATTGTATACATAAGATAAACTGCAAACATATATACATATTCTTGAAGTTTGGTATATTACCCCACATTCAAAAATTATTAAAATCTAATAATAAAAGTTAGAAAATTATAAAAACTATTACAATGTTAACATAAGTATTAAATGTATCAACATTACAAATAATAAAATAAATAAAACTAAGTAGACTAGGGATGATACTGATACCAGTAGGGGTTCCATGCATAACCGTATGTGTTATAGAATGCTTCGGCTGGGTTATACGTAGGATACGGTGGTTGGATCTCTATAGACCAGGGAGGAAATACGGGCGATGGAGTAGGAATATAGTTTCTACCTACATGTTGGCAATGAGCTATGATTTAGTTTTGATGAACTTTCCAATCTTCAAATGCTCTATGTCTAGCATTTTCATACTCTTGTGAAGCTATAAACCTTTGCATTTATGTCATTTCATTTCCCCCTCCCACATTACCTGGCTGTTGGTTTCTCTCAACCTGTGGATGTCTACCATTATATCGTACTGCGGCGTTATTTCGTCTCTTCAAAACCTTCGCACCATGGTATACATTTAAACCTATTGTATCGCGGGGTTCTGGTTCTTCGACTAATAATCCCCCCCCGACTTATATCCACATTGAGATACTCAGCAATTAGTGTAATAAATATACCACCTCCTATTATACTGTGCGGTCTCATCCCCCTAACCATAGCTGAGAAATAATAACCCACACAATACGGTATACTTACAGCGCTTTGTGGGTCTCGAATACACATATGGTAAAACAAATCCTGTTCATTTACCTTTTCCTTATTCTTACCTCTTTGTGTAATCGAATTAGCTAAAAACCTATGAATTACTCTTAACTCTGCTCTATCTATATCCAAATAAGAGTAATTTCCCCCTTTAAATCGGCGATGGCTAGTCATTTGACTCCATACACCATGCGTATCAAAATTTTCATCAATTTTCCTACCGTTCAATATCAACCCTCTACAATCGGTAGATGCTAACTCCTCAGGCGTATATATACGTAAGGCCTGAGCCATGTCTAGTAGAGACATGTGGTGCATCGAACCTCCTAACAAAAATCTAATAAAAGATCGATCGGTTAAACTAGCTACCCGATCATTTATTTCTATACTACACAATAATTCTTCACACCATACTTTATATACAGGTCTACGCATGCTGAATAATCGTACCCAATCGTTAAAAGTAGAATTACCATACCTCTGTGTAAGTAATTCTCTAATTGGTCCGGCTAATTCTACAGCTTCTAACGGTGCCCATTCTATTACCCTAGGTACTTCAACAGCTTTAGAATGAAGAGTATGCAAGCCCCTTTGGTATTTTGGATAATCTATCCAAAGTCTGTCAAATCTCAAGTTCGGGTGCAAATCTTCCAAGTGCATATCAGAAAATGTCATAACTGGATGAGGTATATCTTGTTTGTAGTAGTTATCAACCTCCTGTTGTTCCGCATTCTCAGCAGGAGCATTGCGAGCTTGGGATGAAGATTTACCCCTTTCAGTCTGCAAAACACATCAAACACAATTTTTGTGCATCCAAATATGCATTAGTGTCAGCAAAATCATCAATAATTACAATTACATGTCCAATTTATATCAAACTTATGCTCATTTTCATATTTTTATCAAATCTACACTTTTTCAAATAAGCATATACGAAAATGTTCGCCAAGTTCATAAGCATTCAACTCAAATAACATGTCAAAATAATCATTACTAGCATTTAAACAAGTTTCAAATGGCATTATTTCTCAAAAATCAAGTTCATGAATTTTAGACTTGAAAAAGTCCACTTTAATTCTCAAAATCATGTTTAGGCTCAAAGTTTGGATCATTTAACTACCTAAACATGTTACACTACTTAATTTAGCAACAATTCATGACAAAAATCGGCCATAACCTGTTTATATCAAAAAGCCCCAAATTGCTCAAGAACACAAACCCTAGATTACTCAAAATTTGAAGTTTAAGGCTTCTAATCATGTTAAATAGCATCAATCTAGGTTATACAAGCATAATACATAAGCAATTTAAGCATAATTACACTAAAAAGCATCAAAATCGAATTGGAGAAAAAATTGCTCAAGAACACCAATTTTCGGATTAAATGGTGTTTAGGTGTAGAAATTTACCATTTTCCTTGAGTAATTCCTTGATAGCATCCTTCTTAACATGATTTTAGTAAAAGATTTGATGAAAAACGGCTAAAAATTACGAAATTGAGAGTGTTTTTTCGTATATTTTCGGGTTTTTTTTTCGCAGTTTGGAGTGTGGGTGGTGTGGACTGATCAGTTGTAGAGACCCGTCCTAATCCATCCGGACGAAGACCATATCGATTATAAACAATTCACAACAATTGATTACATCGCGAGGTACTTGACCTCCATATGATACATTTTACAAACATTGCATTCATTTTTGAAAAGACAATCTTTCATTACATCGAAAGTTGACGGCATGCATACCATTTCATAATACATCTAACTATAATTGACTTAATAATAATCTTGATGAACTCAATGACTCGAATGCAACGTCTTTTGAAATATGCCATGAATGACTCCAAGTAATGTCTCTAATATGAGCTAATACACAGCGGAAGATTTCTTTCATACCTGAGAATAAACATGCTTTAAAGTGTCAACCAAAAGGTTGGTGAGTTCATTAGTTTAACATAAATAATCATTTCATAATTTTAATAGACCACAAGATTTCATATTTCCATTTCTCATAAACATACGTCCCATGCATAGAGACAAAAATATCATTCATATAGATTGAACACCTGGTAACCGACATTCACAATATGCATATAAGAATATCCCCATCATTCCGGAATCCTCCTTCGGACATGATATAAATTTTGAAGTACTAAAGCATCCGGTACTTTGGATGGGGCTTGTTGGGCCCGATAGATCTATCTTTAGAGTTCGCGTCAATTAGGGTGTCTGTTCCCTAATTCTTAGATTACCAGACTTAATAAAAAGGGGCATATTCGATTTCGATCATTCAACCATATAATGTAGTTTCGATTACTTGTGTCTATTTCGTAAAACAGTTATAAAAACAGCGCATGTATTCTCAGTCCCAAAAATATATATTGCAAAAGCATTTAAAAAGGGATTAATGAAACTCACCTAATGTATTTTGTAGTAAAAATACATATGACTATATTGAACAATGGAATAATGCAGGGTTGGCCTCGGATTCACGAACCTATATCAATTATATATATTAAAACATGTAATTGAAATCTCAAAATTTCATTTATTAATATATATTATTTAAACAAATTTTGTAGTTATATAAGATTTATACTAGATTTCATTTTAAAAAATAATATACTTTATTTTATATCTTAAATTATATGTTGTATATATTTTTGTTGTATATGTAATTAAAGTGATTAATATAGTTATTTTGATATCTATATATATTTATCATTATATTGAAAATATATAATTGGTTGTATGTAAGTTTTTATATATGTAATGTTAATATGATTTATATATAGAATATTAATATATATGTAAATAATATGTTTTATGTACAACATTTATTTGTCTAAAAAAATAGTTTTGATATTACAGATTTACTACTAATATTAATAATAACTTTATTATAATGATAATATTAATAATACTAATGATATTGTTAACAACGATACTTTTGTTTAATAATAATGCTAATTATACTAATAGTTAATATTAGTGATACTAATACTAAAATAATGATAACTTGTATTATTTTCATATTAGTAATCCTAATCATAAAGAATATAATAATAATACAACTATTAGTGATAATCATAATAATAAATAGTATAATATTTGTACTAATAACAATAACAATCATTAATAATAATGACATCAGTAATACCTATCATATTTATAATAATAATGATAATAATAATTACAATTGTGATGATAATATTAATATTAATGAGAGATATATTATATTTCATTATAATAGTAATATTAAAACTAATAATACTTAATATTAATACTTAGGGATCATATCAATAATCATAATACTAAATATGTTCTATTATTAGTAAAAATAATAATAATGATCATAATACTAATAACTATTTTTCTAATAATAATAACATTAATCATGATAATAACAATAATAATAATAATAATAATAATAATAATAATAATAATAATAATAATAATAATAATAATAATAATAATAATAATAATAATACTTTTGGTAATGGAAACTACCTCAAAACTTGTTTTAAAAATAAATGCACCAAGCGGGGCTTGAACCCATGACCTCTCGTTCCACACCACCACCCTTAAACCCTCTGATCTATCTTATTTTCCTGATTTAAATTTAATTCAGTTACTTATAACCCTTTTTATGTTTCAAGCTCAAATAGTCCAATCTCATTAAGCCCAACCACATAAATTCGGCCCAACACCTAATTAAATCTCGGCCCATCAATTTAGCCCAAGTATAACCAGTTAAACAATTAGATAGCCCATGAGATAATTTGAGTTTTAACTTGGTTCTGCTATTGCTCGATTGAGAAGGAAAAAAAGAAAAAAGAAAACCCGTATTGAATATCCTGACTTGGCACCATCATCACGACATCACTTCATCATCATCATGTGATCATCATCCTCATCATATACATCATCATAATCATAATCTACATACGATCATCACATCACTCTTTCACATAAAATCATAATATTTATCACATATCATCATCTAAAATCTTTAACCTTATCATCGATTTATATCCTAATCAATTATCCGAATCCTTAATTAACCATTATCATCATTTTTTTAATCATCAACACATGTTTGTTCTTGTAGCATCATTATTGAAATAGCAATACATAGAAGCGGTGGTAATTAAAAGAGGTTTTAGGATTTTTGGTTTTGGGTTTTAAAATTGAATAGAGGTGAGTGAAATGGCAGCTGCAGCTATAACAGAAACCAGTATCATCTTCTTCATTCATTTTTCCATTCACCATTCATCATCTTCTTTATTGAGTATCATCTTCTTTTTTTTATGGGTTTCTTGATTGGTTGTTCAACAGAAATATATACGAACTAGTTGCAGCAGGTAGCTACACACAGAAACATATTGAAAAACGGATGTGGCGAGTGGGTGGGTTCAAACGGGAAGATTAGTAGCTGTAATTCTTATGGTTTCGATTGTGATGGTTTACGGACAAGAACAAAATAGTAGCAGTCGGTGTGATTAGGTGGTGTTTTAGGGTTGTTTATAATTCGTGGAATAACAGAAAGAGCAATAGCAGTGTAACACAAATCTTAAGTTTGGATTACCTGGATCGTGTACAGGTTCACTAGTCACGCGTACTGTTTCTTCATGGTTTAATGTACATCTCCATAGTTATCGTTGTGGTTATTAGAAACAGAAATAAACGCAGTAGGAGTAGCAACAAATTTACAGTGATGGTGGTATTGTTGTGGTGTTAAATCGAAACAATCACCATGTTAACTAAAGGTGATCGAGAAGAACTAGTAAGTGGGTTTTCTTTGCTTGGGTTTTTCGAAAAACTAATATAGCAGCAGTGGTGATCGAATGGGTGTGATGGTGGATCATAGTGGTGGCGGATTGAGGTGGACGACCGAGGGTGATGAAGATGGTAGTGTGGTGGGTTTATTATATATATATATATATATATATATATATATATATATATATATATATATATATATATATATATATATATATATATATATATATATATATATATATATCTTGTGTAAATGTGTAGATATAGAATTGAGATATGTAGATGAAGGTGAAATATGGTAATCGAAAGTGGGTTTTTTTTTTTTTTTTTTTTGTGTTCACTTAAAGAAAGAAAAAAAATAGAGAAATTGCAAGTGGTTGATGGTTATATTGTGACTTACAGCAAGAAACTTAAACAATTCAATAAAGGTGAGGGTGGTTGGGATATATATCAATTTACATGCGTAAATGTAGGAAATTAGATTGAATAAACAAACACATAAACTTTTCTAACGATTCATCACATAGTAATCTTAATCATTTAGTCACAGTGCCTACAATCAAATAAATATCAGGAATAGAGTAGTAGCCTAAGAGTTGTCCTATTACGGAGTGTTATATTGTGTCCATTGCTAAACAGTTACACATAAAAGTGTTTCTAAAAATCCCAAATTTTTAGGTTAAGTATATTTAATTATTTCAGTCCTTACCTGTTTGAAACCTGATCAAAAAAGGTTTGATAATTATTTATTTTCTGTTCCAATTTATATGTACGGAGTACTAATATTTAAACTTAAAAAGGTAATAATATTTTTAACAAATCTAAAATCTTCGTAATCAATTTACAGTCCAACTTTTATCTTATTCCTTCGTATAAATATATTATATCTATATGAACACTAACGAAATGTCAATCGAGTGTTACAAACATTTACAAAATAGGTCAAAAATCATTTTTTTATTCAATATGCTCTTTATATATAAGAACAGTTTTAAATAATAAATTTTACTAAGTAAATATATTTATTAATTATATATTTTAAATAATTAAATTTAATATAACAAACTATGTATATATATATATATATATATATATATATATATATACACACACACAAGTAATATTTATATATATATATATATATCTACACATATTTATATATATACATAATTACAAAAATTGGTTCGTGAATCATCTGGATTTGTCAAAGGGTAAATGAATACATGAACATAGTTCAAAATTTTTGAGACTTCAATATTACAGACTTTGCTTATCGTATCGACATCATATTAAGATTAAGTTTAAATTTGGTCGGAAATTCCCTGGTCGTCACAGTACCTACCCGTTAAAGAAATTTCGTCCCGAAATTTGAGTGAGGTGGTCATGGCTAACAATAAATATGTTTTCATGACGAATATGAGTTGATAAATAGGGTTTTATCATCATTGAGTAATATAGATAAAACAATTCGATTACTCGAAGAGTACGAATGAAGCTATCACTAAGACCATTTGCATCGGTATACTTCAATGGCGTTTCCATCCTATGTGGCAAACGAAAAATGTGAACTTGAGCCGTATCCATGCGTTGAATCAAAGCGTTTAGACGGTGGCCGTGGTAATCCAATGGAAGAGAAAACGTACGTTGTTATGTTTTTATTATTATTATTATTTTTTTTTTAAAAAATTATTATTTTTACTCCTTTTTAATATTTACCCAATTATTTTTTTTAACACATCATTACAATAATCTAAATAACATCAATATTCAACACCACCACTACTCCACTTACTACCACAACATGTCCTAGTCAGCGAAAAAGTGCAAAAAGTGCACCACACGAACTCACAACACGGACAACTGATACAAATGGTCTAAATAGTGAAATGAGAAAGACAAGTTTCATCATAACTTTTGACTAGTCAAGGTTGAATTTAGAAAAAATAATATTCGTCCTATCTTTTGACCTTGTCTCGGTTGAATTCTGGAATTCAAGGAATTTAAAGAAAATCTTCGAAATCTAAAAGATTTGATTCTTCGACGAAAAAGGAAATTAAGATCTCTATAATTAAATACGGTGATCTGCTTCGATTACTCTGTCTGATATTTTCATTATAAATTAAACTCTTCCGTTCCATTATTCTCACCATTCTTATACTTTCTTTCTTAGTTCATACATCCAAAAGATTGTGAAAATATTTAATCCCGTTCTAATCCTTGATATTTCCCTAATTATCATTTCTCTCATCCTTCTTTTCAATCTCCCATCAGAAAAATCTGTTTACTTTTACTACTACTTTGGGGTGATGCTAGTCTTAATTATATCGTGTCTTTATATTGCTATTTGTATTAATATCCGCGGTCTGTAACCTCCGTTTTGTTATTGGGCTTTATATTTTCTCTTATATTTTGGAGTTCTTTGCCTTTTTATCCTCTTCTCGACCTCTAGTAAAGCGAGTAACGGTCTAGAATTCATAAGTATAAAGTTTCGAATGATCCTAATGTTCTATACAGGAAGGAATGTAATAGCACAATTTGATTTGTTAAATTACCAGAATCACTGAGAATAGAACTATCAAGAATATACTTTCTTGATACGTTCAGAAGTTAAGCAGAATGAAAGAGTTATGTAACATGACACATGATGATGTTATGATCTGTGAATCATCACGTTCAATTAGAAACTCAGCATGACTTACTGTAATATAATCACGTTGATCAAGTGTCATTATATTATACTAACTCATGCATCAATTTCCAACATCACTTCAAAATTCATTCATAATTTATACTTAGATGTTACAGAATATTGAAAACTAAAACAGTTTTCAATATGATGTAATACAGATAGCACGAAGAGGTATATAATCTCGGATGAAAATATTTATGAAATTATCCTCAGAAATATCGAAGATATTTATGATGATATCTTGGAATTTCTAAGTTCGATTGTTGATGAAGAAAGATTTTCTTCAAGATTTTAACATTAGTACGGAGCAAGATATTCGTTGAAGGTTTCAATGGATCCAGAATTATCTGGATTCTTTGAATATATGGTATGGTCCTTGTATTTGTCCTTGGTCTCCTTCGTGGTTAGCTCAATCCATTTTCCAGTTTCAACTTTTCTGGGCTTTTCCAACATACTACTCTTTATCATCAAACTTTCGATGATTAAGGTCGTTTACATTTATCTATGGTTTCTGCTGCTTCATTCAGCTTTTTCAACATTCAGAGTATTGATTTGTAACTGAGTGCTTTTCAAAATTTCAGAATGAGAGATCATTATTCTAAGAGATAAATGTTATACATATAACTGTTGATGTAGATATGCTGTGAGTTTTCGAAGTACTAATTACCGATTCCTCTACATTTACTGCTACCCTATCTTAATCATTGGTTATCGATCCGAGGTGATTTCAAGAGAATTGTGTTTTTAGATGATTAAATGCTGACGGTAATATGGTGGAATATAAAAGGTTTCCCGATAACAATAAAAGAGCATACATATAAATCAAGGTGATAATAAGGTTGTTTCGAATGAAAAGTCGAAGTTGATTTGCTGAAGCTGTGACAAAATTTGCTGTTTTGAAAAGGGATGGCAAAGTTATTTTTGCTAATAAATGCCAAAAGATTTGACGCGGCTACGTGTTAAACTTTTACTCAGTTGCCGAGAGTTTCTTAGGTGTATAACTATATGCATACATCTTTCCTTCCTTAGATGAAGTGCGGTTGATTCATCCTATCGATTGAGGTGTTTTCAAGAATCATGAAAGGTTTGAACGCAGATTAGAATCGTCAAGATACAATGAGGTTTAAGATCAAATCAAGTGGCAGACTTGAAGAATTGCTTAGTTTCATATGTTATAATCAATATTTTACTTCATTTTACTTGTCCAATGTTGATAGTTCTCAATTGATAGTCCACAGTTAGCAATTCACTAATTTATAAAGTTCGAATTAATTAATATGTATCGTGACCCGTGTACATGTCTCAGACTCGATCACAACTCAAAGTATATATATTATTATAGAATCAGCCTCAACCCTGTATAGAGAACTCGATCATTACTGCATATAGAGTATCTATGGTTATTCCAAATAATATATATAGATGCGTCGATATGATATGTCAAAACCTTGTATACTTGTCCCGATATTTAAAGTGCGTAAAATAAATAACAGAAATTAAATGACGATAAATAAAATTGCGAGTATTAAAATTGCGATAGTTAAAATGCGATAAATAAATTGCGATAAATAAAATGTAATCAGTTAGCTAAGAACAGTTAGCGTGAATTCTTAACAAAATTTCTCATAATTAATTTGTTTGTTTCTAACAAATTTTATTTTGTCCAATGTTTTCTTCATTATGCCACTTGTTGGATTCTGATAGGTCAAAATCCAAATATGAAATTGAATGAAAATGATTATTTTGTGGTGAGCGGATACGTATATCGGTGGTTATAAGTAAGATAGTAAATGATTGTTGAATCAGGTTCAAAGAATGTACAGTGTAACTTATTAATGTTAAATCTAAATATTCCTCGGGTATTACCTACCCGTTAAAATATTTTTACCATTAAAAGTTTGTACGAAATAATTTTTAATTACAATCTTTATGAAAATATATACATATATATTTTCTTCATATGTAATCATGGATTTAATGAATCAATATGATATTAAACTCATTTGATTTACGTTATAACAAGAATATATAGTCTCTAAAACATTAGAGATTACATAATCGCCATGTCGAACGAAGATAAATGATGTAAAATGATTCGCAGATTGATGATTATGCTCGAGGTACAAATTGTGATGTCGAGTCGTGTGATGCGGATGTTGTTGTTGGTGGTAATGGTACTGTTGATGCTGGTGCCTTTGCTGAAGCTGGTACGTTTTGCACCATATTTTCCAAAGCTACAACTCGGGCGCGAAGCTCGTTGACTTCTTATATTATTCTGGAATGATTGTCGGTCGGAACGAGCGGATGAATAAGGTTTTGAATTTGAGATAGTATATAATCATGGCGATATATTCGGGCAATGAGGGCGAACATAGTGTTTTGGATTGGTTCGCCGGTGAATGCTTCAGGTTCTTCGCCAAAAGTGCAGAAGGGATCACCTTCTTCTCGTCTCCATCTGTTAAGTCGACTACAAACCCATCGGATGAATTGGGGATGACTGACTGGTTGGTTCATTCCGGTGACGCTATTTCCGGAGCTTAGATGAACATCCATGTCAAAATATCTGTCGGAGTAACTATCGGAATAGCTATCGAAATCTGAGGATTCGAGCTGGTTGAGGGATTCATTTCGTACGATCAGATGAAGGATTTTCGATAAGAAATAGATTATAGGATGTAGATTAGTACCCTGCAATACATAATTTACATATGCATATATAATACTAAAATCCCATAAGTTATGAAAAAATCTACAGAAACTGTCAGGCAAAAGTAACAATAACAGATACGCTAAGATATGGATTAGTAGATATGCTAAGATATGAATTTTTGTCTATACACTATTCATGCAATCAATGCAATAAGATGTGTTTAGACTAAGAATGATAAGCAGATGATTTTCAACAAAAATGATAAGCAAAACTTTTGACATGCAGACACGGTCGAAGTCCAGACTCACTAATGCATCTAAATAACTATCAGTTAGACATACTAATGCAAGACTTGGTTCGCTAAGACCACCGCTCTGATACTAACTGTAGAGACCCGTCCTAATCCATCCGGATGAAGTCCATATCGATTATAAATGATTCACAACAATTGATTACATCGCGAGGTACTTGACCTCTATATGATACATTTTACAAACATTGCATTCATTTTTGGAAAGACAATCTTTCATTACATCAAAAGTTGACGGCATGCATACCATTTCATAATACATCTAACTATAATTGACTTAATAATAATCTTGATGAACTCAACGACTCGAATGTAACGTCTTTTGAAATATGCCATGAATGACTCCAAGTAATGTCTCTAATATGAGCTAATACACAGCAGAAGATTTCTTTCATACCTGAGAATAAACATGCTTTAAAGTGTCAACCAAAAGGTTGGTGAGTTCATTAGTTTAACATAAATAATCATTTCATAATTTTAATAGACCACAAGATTTCATATTTCCATTTCTCATAAACATACGTCCCATGCATAGAGACAAAAATATCATTCATATGGATTGAACACCTGGTAACAGACATTCACAATATGCATATAAGAATATCCCCATCATTCCGGGATCCTCCTTCGGACATGATATAAATTTCGAAGTACTAAAGCATCCGGTACTTTGGATGGGGCTTGTTGGGCCCGATAGATCTATCTTTAGAGTTCGCGTCAATTAGGGTGTCTGTTCCCTAATTCTTAGATTACCAGACTTAATAAAAAGGGGCATATTCGATTTCGATCATTCAACCATATAATGTAGTTTCGATTACTTGTGTCTATTTTGTAAAACAGTTATAAAAACAGCGCATGTATTCTCAGTCCCAAAAATATATATTCCAAAAGCATTTAAAAAGGGATTAATGAAACTCACCTAATGTATTTTGTAGTAAAAATACATATGACTATATTAAACAACGGAATAATGCAGGGTTGGTCTCGGATTCACGAACCTATATCAATTATATATATTAAAACATGTAATTGAAATCTCAAAATTTCATTTATTAATATATATTATTTAAACAAATTTTGTAGTTATATAAGATTTATACTAGATTTCATTTTAAAAAATAATATACTTTATTTTATATCTTAAATTATATGTTGTATATATTTATGTTGTATATGTAATTAAAGTGATTAATATAGTTATTTTGATATCTATATATATTTATCATTATATTGAAAATATATAATTGGTTGTATGTAAGTTTTTATATATGTAATGTTAATATGATTTATATATAGAATATTAATATATATGTAAATAATATGTTTTATGTACAACATTTATTTGTCTAAAAAAAATAGTTTTGATATTACAGATTTACTACTAATATTAATAATAACTTTATTATAATGATAATATTAATAATACTAATGATATTGTTAACAACGATACTTTTGTTTAATAATAATGCTAATTATACTAATAGTTAATATTAGTGATACTAATACTAAAATAATGATAACTTGTATTATTTTCATATTAGTAATCCTAATCATAAAGAATATAATAATAATACAACTATTAGTGATAATCATAATAATAAATAGTATAATATTTGTACTAATAACAATAACAATCATTAATAATAATGACATCAGTAATACCTATCATATTTATAATAATAATGATAATAATAATTACAATTGTGATGATAATATTAATATTAATGAGAGATATATTATATTTCATTATAATAGTAATATTAAAACTAATAATACTTAATATTAATACTTAGGGATCATATCAATAATCATAATACTAAATATGTTCTATTATTAGTAAAAATAATAATAATGATCATAATACTAATAACTATTTTTTTAATAATAATAACATTAATCATGATAATAACAATGACAATAATAATAATAATAATAATAATAATAATAATAATAATAATAATAATAATAATAATAATAATAATAATAATAATAATAATAATAATAATAATAATAATAATAATAATAATAATAATAATAATAATAATAATACTTTTGGTAATGGAAACTACCTCAAAACTTGTTCTAAAAATAAATGCACCAAGCGGGGCTTGAACCCATGACCTCTCGTTCCACACCACCACCCTTAAACCCTCTGATCTATTTTGTTTTCCTGATTTAAATTTAATTCAGTTACTTATAACCCTTTTTATGTTTCAAGCTCAAATAGTCCAATCTCATTAAGCCCAACCACATAAATTCGACCCAACACCTAATTAAATCTCGGCCCATCAATTTAGCCCAAGTATAACCAGTTAAACAATTAGATAACCCATGAGATAATTTGAGTTTTAACTTGGTTCTTCTATTGCTCGATTGAGAAGGAAAAAAAGAAAAAAGAAAACCCGTATTGAATATCCTGACTTGGCACCATCATTACGACATCACTTCATCATCATCATCATGTGATCATCATCCTCATCATATACATCATCATCATCATCATCATCTACATACGATCATCACATCACTCTTTCACATAAAATCATAATATTTATCACATATCATCATCTAAAATCTTTAACCTTATCATAGATTTATATCCTAATCAATTATCCGAATCCTTAATTAACCATTATCATCATCTTTTTAATCATCAACACATATTTGTTCTTGTAGCATCATTATTGAAATAGCAATACATAGTAGCGGTGGTAATTAAAAGAGGTTTTAGGATTTTTGGTTTTGGGTTTTAAAATTGAATAGAGGTGAGTGAAATGGCAGCTGCAGCAATAACAGAAACCAGTATCATCTTCTTCATTCATTTTTCCATTCACCATTCATCATCTTCTTTATTGAGTATCATCTTTTTTTTATGGGTTTCTTGATTGGTTGTTCAACAGAAATATATACGAACTAGTTGCAGCAGGTAGCTGCACACAGAAACATATTGAAAAACGGATGTGGCGAGTGGGTGGGTTCAAACGGGAAGATTAGTAGCTGTAATTCTTATGGTTTCGATTGTGATGGTTTACGGACAAGAACAAAATAGTAGCAGTCGGTGTGATTAGGTGGTGTTTTAGGGTTGTTTATAATTCGTGGAATAACAGAAAGAGCAATAGCAGTGTAACACAAATCTTAAGTTTGGATTACCTGGATCGTGTACAGGTTCGCTAGTCACGCGTACTGTTTCTTCATGGTTTAATGTACATCTCCATAGTTATCGTTGTGGTTATTAGAAATAGAAATAAATGCAGTAGGACTAGCAACAAATTTACAGTGATGGTGGTATTGTTGTGGTGTTAAACCGAAACAATCACCATGTTAACTAAAAGTGATCGAGAAGAACTAGTAAGTGGGTTTTCTTTGCTTGGGTTTTTCAAAAAACTAATATAGCAGCAGTGGTGATCGAATGGGTGTGATGGTGGATCATAGTGGTGGCGGATTGAGGTGGACGACCGAGGGTGATGAAGATGGTAGTGTGGTGGGTTTATTATATATATATATATATATATATATATATATATATATATATATATATATATATATATATATATATATATATATATATATATATATATATATATATATATATATCTTGTGTAAATGTGTAGATATAAAATTGAGATATGTAGATGAAGGTGAAATATGGTAATCGAAAGTGGTTTTTTTTTTTGTGTTCACTTAAAGAAAGAAAAAAAAATAGAGAAATTGCAAGTGGTTGATGGTTGTATTGTGACTTACAGCAAGAAACTTAAACAATTCAATAAAGGTGAGGGTGGTTGGGATATATATCAATTTACATGCGTAAATGTAGGAAATTAGATTGAATAAACAAACACATAAACTTTTCTAAAGATTCATCACATAGTAATCTTAATCATTTAGTCACAGTGCCTACAATCAAATAAATATCATGAATAGAGTAGTAGCCTAAGAGTTGTCCTATTACGGAGTGTTATATTGTGTCCATTGCTAAACTGTTACACATAAAAGTGTTTCTAAAAATCCAAAATTTTTAGGTTAAGTATATTTAATTATTTCAGTCCTTACCTGTTTGAAACCTGATCAAAAAAGGTTTGATAATTATTTATTTTATGTTCCAATTTATATGTACGGAGTACTAATATTTAAACTTAAAAAGGTAATAATATTTTTAACAAATCTAAAATCTTCGTAATCAATTTACAGTCCAACTTTTATCTTATTCCTTCGTATAAATATATTATATCTATATGAACAATAACGAAATGTCAACCGAGTGTTACAAACGTTTACAGAACAGGTTTAAAATCATTTTTTTATTCAATATGCTCTTTATATATAAGAACAGTTTTAAATAATAAATTTTACTAAGTAAATATATTTATTAATTATATATTTTAAACAATTAAATTTAATATAACAAACTATGTATATATATATATATATATATATATATATATATACACACAAGTAATATTTATATATATATCTACACATATTTATATATATACATAATTACAAATATTGGTTCGTGAATCATCGAGATTTATCAAAGGGTAAATGAATACATGAACATAGTTCAAAATTTTTGAGACTTCAATATTACAGACTTTGCTTATCGTATCGACATCATATTAAGATTAAGTTTAAATTTGGTCGGAAATTCCCGGGTCGTCACATCAGTTCTGGCCGTTTTATTTTTTTCTGTATTTTGGTCTCTCCGCGAGTCGCGGTGTTTTTTTTTTATTATAAATCTTAACTTATAAAACAAATATAAAATAAATTTAAAATTTAGTTTTCCTTTATTTTAGGACGAGGTCGTTTCGGATCGATGTCCTAGTCCGTCCTTCGACAAAATTTTAAAATTTATCTTTTTGTAGCGATTGTTTTAAAAGCTAAGATTTTTGAGTTTTTTTAATGTTTTTGGCATACTTTAATTCAATAAGTTTAAAAATACTTATAATAAAAGTTCTCGTCCCTCCCTCGGGTAAAGCAATTTCGGTTCAAAGACCTAGTCTTCAACTTACGACGAATTTTAAAAATTATATTTTTAACTTAGAGAAATAAAGTAAATTTTTGTTTTTAAATTCACACCAAACTTAAATTTAAAATGCATAAAATTAAAAATTCACACCAACTTAATTAAAAATTCATATTATAAATTCACACCAAACTTATATTTAATTTTGTTGTTATACATACAAACTTATATTAAAAATATTAAAATTTTTCAAATATTGACAAACTTAAATATATTGATCTTACAAAGTTCACAATATTAATTTAAGATTTATATATTAATTTTAAAAACATGGTAAAAATAAAATTAAAATTCTTTTTGGCTTTTATCCCACTTTAATCAATCAAATATTATCAAAAATATGTGCCCCTCTTTTCGGTAAAGTAATTTCAGTTCCATGACCTAATTTAACTCATGACGAATTTTTGAAATATTTTGGGTTGATTGATTAAAGATATTTATACCTTAAGAATAAACGTTAAATTTCGCAGTGATGTAATAAATTTTTGTATGATATCAATAATTTCGGTCGCCAAACCTAATTTTATTCAATACCAATTTAATACTTTAAAGCGAACAAATTAGCGTTTATTATCAAAAGGTTAAAAATAAAAATAAAAAATAAAAACTGTACAGACTTACATGTGAGATAGTATTCTTAGTTATATGATCTATCCCATTCATAAGATAGTCGGTTTAATTGGTTTTCCATAGCTACATAGGCGTAACCTCGAGCATTCAGTGTTTTTTCTTCTAAACATATGAACGGTCCGTCTCTGCATAAAGTAATAAATTCGGTGTTTGAATAGGTTTGATTATTTGAACATTTACCTCCATGTGACCATTTTCCGCATTTGTGACATCTTTCTAGGTGTCGTGCTCTTCTTTTCGCTGCGAATTTTGATTTTCCTTTACCAAATTGTAACTTATTATCTTCGCATCTGGATTCTTTTCTTACTCCGTCCTATCTTTCTCTGATTACTGATACTAGTTCACTCGGAAGTGTGTCATTATTACGTTTAGTGATCAAAGCGTGTAGCATTAGACCATGGTTTAGTTCACAGGAAGTCTTCATTTCCTAAAAAAAAAAAATTCAGAATGGGGGGAGAAGACTAGTTCTTTAGGGTCTGCTAGGGAAAGACCATCCGGGTTCCATTTTCGAGAACTACACGAAAACAGACAATATAACTCTAACAGAAATACATATTATCCTTTAAAGACTTGATTCTCCCCACACTTAGTTAGCTGTGGTATCGAAATTGTGATTAACTTCATTGTCGATTTCCATTGGACTATCTATGTAATGTTTAACTCTGTGACCATTAACCTTAAATTCAATCCCATTTGAATTTATTAATTCTATTGTTCCGTATGGAAAAACTATTTTGACTATGAATGGTCCAGACCATCTTGATTTCAATTTTCCAGGAAATAGCTTGAATCGTGAATTGAAAAGAGGAACTCTGTCTCCTTCTTTGAATTCTTTTGAACTTCTGATTCTTTTATCATGCCATTTCTTTGTTCTTTCTTTATAGATTAATGAATTTTCGTATGCTTCATGTCTTAATTCTTATAATTCGTTTAATTGACTTAACCGTAGACGTCCAGCTTCATGTAAATCAAGATTACATGTATTCAAAGCCCAAAATGCTTTGTGTTCAATTTCTACTGGAAGATGACATGCTTTTCCATAAACGAGTCTAAAAGGTGTGGTTCCAATTGGAGTTTTGTAGGCTGTTCTAAAAGCCCAGAGTGCATCCTCCAATTTAATGGACCATTCCTTGGGATTTGATCCTACGGTTTTTTCTAGAATACGTTTTAAAGCTCGGTTGGTATTTTCAACTTGTCCACTTGTTTGTGGATGATATGCGGTGGAGATTTTATGAGTTACTCCATATCTTTGAAGAACTTTCTCAAGTTGATTATTACAGAAATGAGTACCCCGATCACTTATTAAAGCTTTCGGTGTTCCAAACCTTGCAAAAAGACGTTTTAAAAAGTTGACTACAACTCGTGCATCATTAGTTGGGAGAGCTTGTGCTTCCACCCATTTAGATACATAATCAATGGCTACGAGAATATAGAGATTATTATGAGATTTTGGAAATGGACCCGTAAAGTCAATACCCCAAATGTCAAATACTTCACATACTTGAATGACATTTTGTGGCATTTCATCACGTTGACTTATTTTTTCGGCTCTTTGACATGCATCACAGGATTTGCAAAGAAGGTGTGCATCTTTGTAAATTGTAGGCCAATAGAATCCAGCATCATAAACTTTTCTTGCTGTTAGATGAGGCCCATAATGCCCTCCTGTTAGTCCTGTGTGACAATGGTTTAAAATTTTACTAGCTTCATCTCTGAATACACATCGGCGTATTATTTCATCTGGACAACTTTTAAATAGATGTGGATCTTCCCAGAAATAGTGTTTTATATCACTGAAGAATTTCTTTCGTTTTTGGTATGACAATCCTTTTTCAAGGAATCCACATACTAAGTAGTTTGCATAGTCTGCAAACCATGGAATTTCATTTTAATCTATCTTCAATAGATATTCATCATGAAAGTTGTCTTGTATGGCCGATTCATTTAGAACTTCTAAATCGGGATTTTCAAGACGAGAAAGATGATCAGCGGCGAGATTTTCTGCTCCTCTTTTATCTCGGATTTCAATATCGAACTCTTGTAAGAGTAAGATCCAACGGATTAATCTTGGTTTGGCATCTTGTTTCGAAAATAGGTATCTAAGAGCAGAATGGTCGGTATAGACCACCGTTTTTGCTAGAACGAGATATGAACGAAATTTGTCAAAAGCAAAGACAATAGCAAGGAGTTCTTTTTCAGTAGTTGTGTAATTCATTTGTGCTCCTTGTAACGTCTTACTAGCATAATATATAGGTTGAAATCGTTTTTCAATCCTTTGTCCTAAAACGGCTCCCATTGCAAAATCACTTGCATCGCACATTAGTTCAAACGGTAGATTCCAATTTGGTGTTATCATGATCGGCGCATTAGTAAGTTTCTCTTTAATAATATTAAAAGATTTGATGCATTCATCTGAAAAGATGAATGGAGCATCCTTTTCTAGGAGTTTATTCATAGGAGTGGCAATTTTAGAAAAATCTTTTATGAAACGTCGGTAAAAACTGGCATGCCCTAGAAAACTCCTAACTCCTCTAACATTGGTGGGATGTGGAAGTTTAGCAATTACATCTACTTTAGCTCTATCCACTTCAATTCCTTCTTTTGAAATTTTATGTCCAAGAACGATGCCTTCTTTAACCATGAAATGGCATTTCTCCCAATTAAGTACTAGATTTGATTGTTCGCATCTAATAAGCATTCGTTCAAGATTAACTAGACATGATTCAAATGTATCACCGAAGACTGAAAAGTCATCCATGAAAACTTCCATGCATTCTTTTATCATGTCGTGAAAAATCGCCATCATGCACCTTTGAAAGGTTGCAAGGGCGTTGCAAAGTCCAAATGGCATGCGTTTGTAAGCAAAAGTACCATAAGGGCACGTGAACGTGGTTTTCTCTTGATCTTCGGGTGCTATTGGAATTTGAAAATATTCGAAAAATCCATCAAGAAAATAATAGTAACTGTTTCCGGCTAATCTTTCCAACATTTGATCAATAAAAGGTAAGGGAAAGTGATCTTTTCTGGTGGCGTCATTTAATTTTCTATAATCAATACATACACGCCATCCTGTTATAGTCCTAGTAGGAATAAGCTCATTTTTTTCATTTGTAATGACAGTCATGCCACCCTTCTTAGGCACGCATTGAACTGGGCTTACCCATGGACTATCAGAAATTGGATAAATTAAACCTGCATCTAGCAGTTTAATTATTTCTTTTTTAACAACATCTTGCATATTAGGATTTAGTCTTCGTTGGCGTTGCACATACGTTTTATGACCTTCTTCCATAAGGATTTTATGTGTGCAATACGAAGGACTTATTCCTTTAATATCATGAATCTTCCATGCAATGGCTGGTTTATGAGCTTTCAACACAGAAATGAGTTGTGATTTCTCATTTTCAGTAAGAGAAGACGATATTATTACAGGTAATTCAGATTCACCATGTAAATAAGCGTATTCCAAATGGTTTGGAAGTGGCTTTAATTCTAATGTCGGTGGTTCTTCTATCGATGATTTATATCGATATCTGTCTTCTTCTTTTAGCATTTGAATTTCTTCTGTTGTTGGTTTATATCCATTAGCTATTAGTGTAGCTAACATTTCAACTTCATCAATTGGTTCAGTTCCTTCTCCTAAAGAACATTCTCCTGTTCCTTGTAATTCTGGAAATTCTTCTAACAATTATGCATGTGAATCTATAGTTTGAATATAATAACATGTATCATCTGCAGATTGTGGTTGTTGCATTGCTCTATCAACTGAAAAGGTAACACTCTCATCCTCTATACTTAGGGTCAATTTCTTACCGAACACGTCTATCATTGCTTTAGCCGTGTTTAAGAATGGTCTTCCTAATATGAGAGGAACTTGAGAATCTTCTTCCATGTCCAGAACAACAAAATCTACTGGAAATACTAAAGTACCAACTTTAACTAGCATGTTCTCCATTATCCCTCTAGGATATTTTATTGATCTATCGGCTAGATGTATACTTATTCTTGTTGGTTTCATTTCTCCAAGGTCTAGTTTAGCGTATAGTGAAAACGGCATTAAATTTATACTAGCACTTAAGTCTGCCAATGCTTCTATTGAACTAAGACTACCCAAAAAACATGGAATTGTGAAACTTCCTAGATCAGATAATTTTTCTGGTATCTTATTCAACAGCACTGCTGAACAATTAGCATTCATAGTAATAGCCGAGAGTTCTTCCATTTTCTTTCTATTTGAGATTAGATCTTTCAGAAATTTAGCATATCTAGGCATTCCTGAAATCACATCAATGAAAGGAAGATTTACATTTATCTGTTTAAACATATCCAAGAATTTGGATTTCTCGGCTTCAAGTTTCTCTTTTTTCATTTTACTCGGGTAAGGAAGTGGTGGTTGGTATGGTTTAACATAAGGTTTATCCTTAGCTGTGTTATCTTCATTAACCTTTTCAACTACCGGTTCTTTTTCCTTATCTTGATCAGGTTGTGGTTCCTTATCTTGATTTCTAAATGCTTGAGCATTTTGTTCATTAGTTTGTTTTTGAGATGTAAAAAACTGCGTTTGAGTTTCAACTAGCTTCGTCATCATATCTTCTAAATTCGGCTTTTTATCATCGGTTTGTGGTGGTTTGTTTTGAAAATTAGGTCTTTGCTGATTGTAAGTAATATTGGATACTTGTTGATTGCTAGGACCTTGTTGGTTGTTGTATGGAATATTTCGGTTATAATTCTGGTTTTGATTGTAAATCGGTCTTGGCGGTTGATAATTATTCTGATAATTATTTCCAGGCCTTTGGTTTATGTATGAAATATTCTCTCTTTGTTCCATTGTTAATTCAATACCGAGACAATCTTTTGTCAAATGTGGTCCTCCACACTGCTCACAACTAATTCGTATTGAGTGGATATCTTTAGTCATCTTTTCCATTCGTCTCTCGACAGCATCTATCTTTGCGAAAATGGAATCTAAGTCATGGCTAGAATCGGCTCTAGCTGCTTTAGATGATCTAACGATATCTTTTTCTTGGTACCACTCATGTGAGTGGGAAGCAGTGTTATCAATAATTTTATAAGCATCAGTTTCGGTTTTCTTCATAATAGAACCACCAGCTGCTATATCGATGTCTTTCCTTGTAGTGATGTCGCATCCTTGGTAGAATATGTGTACTATTTGACAGGTGTCTAAACCATGTTGCGGACATCCTCTCAACAACTTTCCAAATCTAGTCCACGCCTAATAGAGTTTCATTCGGCTTCTGTGTGAACGTAACAATTTCTCCTTGAAGTCTTACGGCTTTAGATGCCGGAAAGAATTGTTTAAGAAATTTTTCAACTAAAACGTCCCATGTATCAATCGCCCCTTCATGTAACGATTCCAACCAATCTTTGGCTTCTCCCTTTAAAGTCCAGGGAAATAACATGAGATATATCTGTTCATCCTCCACTTCTCAGATTTTAAATAGAGTGCAGATCCTATTAAAGGTACGAAGATGTTCATTTGGATCTTCCTTCGGCGCACCACTAAATTGGCATTGATTAGTCACCATGTGTAGAATTTGTCCTTTAATTTCATAATCTGGTGCATTAATGTCTGGATGAGTAATTGCGTGACCTTGGCCAGTGCGTTTAGCTCTCATTCGGTCTTCCATGCTTAAAGGTTCCAGATTCTCCATAATTGAATTTGTTGAATTGGAATCACTAGAGGATTCTGATTTAATGGTTCGTTCCTCAACAATCACTGTTTGAATGATTGGTGGTTCCGGAGGAAAAAATTAATGGTTCAGGATCTACGAATTGTCCCTGAATATTCTCCGAATTCTCAATTATGAGGTCGGGTTCAAAAAATGGATTATCGAAAATTTGAATTGGAGTACTTGGTCGACTGGATGATGATTCTAAAGGAAAATCAATAGCGGTAATATTTGCTAGATGTCTTGATCTAGTTACAGGTGGTGAACGTACAAAAGGTGGTGAACGTCTTGCTCGGTGCATTCACTGAATATCCTATTAGTTTTTTAAAAGGAAAGAAAAATTATATAAGTTATCTAATTAATAGACTTTTCTGATTTTGCTCACGTTTCGAATAGCCAAAAGATGCAGCAGAGGGGCAGGATTCGTTTGGTCTCAATATAATTGAGGACTGTTTGGCTCCAATAACCCGGTCCACGTACAAATCCAACTATTACTACGAACCAGAAAATTTTGATGTATATCAATTTAACCACTTAAAATAAACTTTCGTAATTTTAAGAAGTATAGATAAGAAGTAGAAAAAAATCTATGTCCTAAAACTAGAATAGCGAGAAATAAGAAAGAAAAAGAGTGCGTCGAAAAAGGTCGAAAAAGAAAAGGTCGAAAAAATAAAAGGCGTCGAAAAATAAGAAATAATAAAAAAATGACTTATAGAACTTAAAAACACTCGACTAACCCAACCTTATTACTATCACTAACTTAAAATTATAATCGCAAATTGAGATTACTAATTGGAATGATAATTGATACATAGGTAAAAGGCGTCTAAAAATATTAAAGCTTACAGGTAAAATTATATCCCAAATGGCAATATCTTAAAAAGGAACTAAAACTTAAAAAGGCGTCGCAAAATTCTAAAGCACCTATATCTTAGTTTAGAGAAAAAGCACTTAAGGGATTTTACGGCAAAGCCTAAAAATCTAGAAATAAAAATAACTATGGCAAAAACTATGAATTAAAACTAAATACGAACGAAAAATACAAAAAATTACGCTAAAACAATTAAAAAGGGACAAAATATAAAAATATACTAAAAGTTGTAAAAAGTACAATTTTTTATAAAAATATTATTTTTATATTATTTATTTTATAAAATTATTAATTTTATAATTTAATTAAACTAAATAAAATTAAATAAAACAAAATAAACTAATTAAAACTAAATATTATAATAAAAATACCCTAATTAGGGTTTAGAATTAATAATAATAATTATCCCGTAATTAATGCTGTTAGGGTTCCTGTGTACCCGTGTCAGGGCTGCTCCGCGACTTGCGGTGCCCGAGGCTGGAAAACTCCGCGAGTCGCGGGGTTTCAAATTTCAGATCAGGTTGTTTCGTTTGAGAGGTTCAACGTAATTTTATTTATATATATTTTTTTATTTTTCTGTTTTTAATTTAATTAAAATATTTATATAATTTAAATAAAACTTATATTTTAAAAACTAGAATAGAAATAAAAATATGTTACAATTTTATAAATAAAAATCTTAAAACTAGATTTATATATAAATTTTTTTTCGGTTTTTGATTTTATATTTTAAATAAAAAAAATATTTAAATAAAACTTATATTTTTATAAAATAAAAATAAAGAAACTTTATAAAACTTAAATATTTAACAAACTCTTAAAAATATTATATTTTTGTTTTTCTTTTTATGTTTTCGAATATTTAAAACATATTTTTACAAAAGCGTCTTTTTATAAAAGTAAACTAAAAATAAAATTGTTTTTTTATATATTTATTAGCGTTGCGCTTTCGGCTTTTAAGCTAGATTGTCCCCGGCAGCGGCGCCAAAAATACTTGATAGTTAAAGCTAAGGGGTATAAAATACTATTAAATTTTACAAGGAAATACTATTAAATACGATACAATTTTACACAAGATATTTATTTATTTATAGAATGGATATACTTAAACCTTGCTACAACACTTATAGGCAGTGTACCTAATCGTACAGTAGTGTAGTTTTTAGTAAGTCCGGTTCGTTCCACAGGGAAAATCTTTAAACAAAGCTTAACGCTATATTAGTTTTATTTTATAAAAATACAAATATATATATAAGTAATATTATTATTATAAAGAGGGGTTTTTACCGTTTAATGACCGGTTTATCGATTTTAAAAACTTTAGTTGCAGTTAAAACAAAATGTAAAATATTAAATAAATAAAAGACTTAATTTAAAGCGTAAAGTAAATAACGATAATGAAATTGCGATAATTAAAAGTGCGATAAAATAAACTTGCGATAATTAAAAAGTACGATAATTAAAAATGCAATTAAATACAATAACAATAAAAGTGCGATAATTAGAAGTGCAATTAAATATAAAATAAAGGAAATTAAATATGAGATAAAAGAATTATGCTTATTTAAACTTCCGTAATCATGATGTTTGACGTGTTGATTTTAGTTTTATGCCCATGGGTTAATTGTCCTTTGTCCTGGATTTTTTAATATGTCCGTCTGGTTTTTGTCCTTAACAGTCCATCAGTCATAAATATAAAGTGCGAGTGTCCTCGTCAAATTATCCTTATACCCAAAGTTAAATATTCCAACTAATTGGGGACTTAAACTGTAACAAGATTTTAATACTTTGTTTAATAATTACACCAGGATGTCGACTGAGTGTAACCCAAGGTTTTAATACTTTATTATCAATTATGCCAAGTGTCCTTGTACATAATTTCACCCCTGTTTTAATAATTCTAGTGACTATTAATCCATTCCAGTGTCCGGTTAAATGAACGATTATTCGTACATATAAATACCCTGCCCATCGTATCCGATCGAGTGTATATGGTTATTTATAGGGACGTCCAATTGTAAATCTTTATATTAAAATTAACAAACTATCATTTAGTTAAACAAATATAAAGCCCATTAATAGCCCATAGTCTAATTTCCACAAGTGTCGTTCTTTTGTCCAAACCCCAATTATGGTACAAAGCCCAATTACCCAATTTTAGTAATTAACCCAACATCATGATTACTTCGTTTTAAATAAGCATAATAATAACTTAGCTACGAGACATTAAATTAAAAAGGTTGAACATAACTTACAATGATTAAAAATAGCGTAGCGTTACACGGACAGAATTTCGACTTACACCCTTACAACATTCGCTAACATACCCTTATTATTAGGATTAAAATTAAAATTAAAATATAAAATATAAATAAATATTACGTATACATATATAGAGAGAGATTGATTTTTATGATATATTTTTCGTCGAACTGCGTTGGCTTTTATAGGAATTTGAGTCCAGGTGAACTCCGCGAGTCGCGTAATTTTTTGCCTTCAAACTCCGCAACTCGCGGAGTTTGAAATTACAGCTCACCCAGCTTTGGCTCTTTGTTTGCCGACGATTTATAAATATATTATAATATATATATTAATTTTAAGAATTAATTATATATTATATTATATTTATATACATAGTTAACTTGTAATTTTTAGTCCGTTGCGTCGAGTGTTGAGAGTTGACTCTGGTCCCGGTTCCGAATTTTCGAACGTCCTTGCGTACAATTTAATATCTTGTACTTTGCGTTTTGAATCTTGTACTCTTGCAATTTTGAGACGTTTCTTATCAATAATTGGAACCTCTTTGATTGTATTTTGTACTTTTGAGCTTTTTGGTTGTTTGCGTCTTTAATTCGTCGAATCTGTCTTTTGTCTTCACCTTTTATTATTTAAACGAATATCACTTTTAAATAGAACAATTGCAACTAAAAGCTTGTCTTTCTTGAGGAATAATGCTATGAAATATATGTTCGTTTTTAGCATTATCAAGAGTGATCACTCTGTGTCTCTTGGATTTAACAAGACATCTAGAACGAAAGGAAATAATGAAAGATTCACCTATTCATATTCGAGATGGGAACTCGAAAGGGATGATGTTATTGAATGGCACTAAGTCATAACATATTGGGGGTGATGGACGGTCGTTAGGTGATATCCATCACTTGCATTAATTTCTTATGTTTCTCGTGCAAGTGGGAGATTGAAGGTATTTCGTATGCCCGAGAGACATATTAAATTAATGTGGCTAATATGTTTTGATCCAAGTCGGGTCATACCCAATAACAAGCTTACCGATACCTTAATCGTATTTTGATCTTAACGATTGGATCATTGATTAAATTACGCAACAGTTGAGATTTAAGAAAAATGGTTTTCTTAAATAATATTACTTGATGTTTATATAAATTATGGTATAATTTATATAATAAGAATTTAATTATTTATAGGTTATATAATTAATAAAGTTATGTTATATTTTATAAAATTGGTTTTATAAAATAAAGTAAACATAACTTATTATATGGAATTCATAAAAATGAGATTTATAAATATGTATACATAATTTTATAGAATGCAAGTTTATTAAGTGTGTTTTATAAAATCTAATTTTATAAAAACAACTTTATAAAATGTGCAAGTATATAAAATGTGTCTAGTTTATAAAATCATTTAATAATAATGTGAGTGGCTTTGGAAGTGAAGTGAGCATGCTTGGATTCCTTTTCTTGGTCAATTACAAAGGCCATTCTTCTATAACATGCAAGGATTGACTCATTCCAAGAGTACTCTTTCACATACACATCAAAAGATCAAAAAAAAAAAAAACTGCATAAAACCTTTGTTGCTGCTGCTGAATGCCGTGGCTGTTTTGGGGTCAAAAGGGGTTCAAGTTTTGATCTTTGCAAGCCAAATTCAAGTGTTAACAAATCCTAACTAAGGTACAAGGTGTTGGTGAAAAGCTTGGGGTATAACAACTTGAGGTTTCATACTTTTGGAGCTCCATTCATTATCATCATCTTCATCACTTATCAACAAGCTTGGAGTAGGTATAATCTCTTTTCTTGCTTGTAGTTTGTAAGTATATTTCATAACTTGATCCTAATTGGGATTTAACTTTAATTGGTTAAAGATTAACAAGTTCTAAATCGGGTTTTACATGCTTCCGCTAAGTTTGATTCTTATTATGTTTTAAAGCATTTTGAAACTTGTTAAATCCCAACATCTTTATCTTGAATGGAGGAGCTATAACTTAGAAAAGTTCTATGCAGAAAGTAGTTGCACAATCTACTACAGAAGCTGAATACATTGCTGCATCGAAGGCAGCACAAGAGGCTGCGTGGATAAAAATGTTCGTTGTTGATTTAGGGGTGATGCCAAGCATAGAAGACCCCATAGAATTTTTTTGCTACAACAATGGTGCTATTGCTCAAGCAAAAGAACCTAGATCGCATCACAGCACCAAACATATCCTTAGGAGATTCCACTACATATGTCACATAGTGGGAAATGGAGATGTTTGTATTCGTAAAGTTCACACAGATCAAAACCTTGCTGATCCTTTTACAAAGGCTTTGGCACAATCAAAACCCGAGGGTCATGCTCGGTGCATAGGCCTTCGTAATGTTAATGATTGGAATGATTTGTAATTTATGTATTTGAATATTTGGAACATATAAGCGACATTTATCTTAAATGATATGATGTATTCGGATATAATCATCCTCAATAATAATTGTTGTGTTCCTTATTAGTATGTTTAAATCCTTGAATAGCATTGTTATTCTAAAACGTCCATAGTCGATCACAATTATGGGAATAATTATGAGTTAAGACTAATGTGAATAAGTTGGTTGACTTTCATGAAGATGAAAGTAGAGCAATGGAGTTACAACCAAATTCACCTATGTTTATTAGAGAATAAACATTGGACATGACCCGCTTTCAAGATCACTTCATGGATCGATGTCATAAGTGATTCTTGAAAATGGTAATATCTTTATATCCTTAGATCGTAGATACATATTGGGCCTTAAGTGTGAGGATTGTTATACTTTGACATAGTCAAACGTTGTTCTTTAGCCAGTCAATTTTAAAAGCTATTGTTAAGTATAATATGAGACACATGAGAAATGTGTGTAGTCTAGACGGGATTTGTTCCTCTCATCTGGATGAGAGATTGACATCTATGGGCCCCTCGATGATTTAAATTGATTAAGATGCGAGGCCACGCTCAAACTATATTGATGTATTCAATGGTGTTTGTTTTATCACTTTCAATCTTGATCGAGTAACATAATGTATGAGCTAAATATGAGATTGATTACTATCCATGTCTGATGCTCAACAAGATGTCAGTAACAAAGGGATAACTGATACCATACCTATATATTGATTTGAAGTTTTAACTTAAGAATCAATGGATGCTCGGAATGACATTTTTCATGTGTTATTAGGGGCAGTGGCATGTTGCTAGAGGTTTACCACTGTCTGTGTTTATATATGTTGAATCTTGTGCAAGTGGGAGATTGTTGGTTATTAATGCCCAAGAGACAACTTATGTTTACACTACTAATAACATATGAACCTATAGGGTCACACACAAAGAGCAATTATATACCAAGTATATCTTTAAATGTGATTTAAATATAATCAACCATAATTTGTATGACAACATTATTATTTGGATGAAATAATTATGTGTAGTGAAGTATCAATATATATGCACATAGTCTAGTAATGTTGCATGTAACATTTAAGATTGTGTTATATTTGTTTGACAAATATATATGACAAATGTATGGATTAAATTAATGAGGTGGATCATATCATGGACACCTTTACACACCATCTTTGCATAATGGAGATGGTGGAAGAATAATTATAATCTAATGCCATCATCTTGT
Organism: Rutidosis leptorrhynchoides; assembly: GCF_046630445.1. Classification (NCBI taxonomy): domain Eukaryota; kingdom Viridiplantae; phylum Streptophyta; class Magnoliopsida; order Asterales; family Asteraceae; genus Rutidosis; species Rutidosis leptorrhynchoides. The sequence goes on along the minus strand of NC_092336.1, from coordinate 400,932,020 downwards.
CTACCTTTATTTTTGTTAGCTTTTACTTTATGTATTTTAAGTGTAAGTGCACTTATTAAAATAAGTAAAACTAACATACATTTGGAATATATACATATACTTACACTTTAAAAAGAAATGGGATGTACATTCACAAGAAAATAGCTTTCATTTCTTACATGAAAATAAATTCTAAGCAAGTCTTTTAGTAAGTAAAAGAGTTAGGAGTTAAAGTTAAGTCTTAAAAGGTTGAGAAGGACTAGCATCCATTTGGTATTGGAACTTTGCTCAAGTGTGGATTACCGATAGAGGGAGGCTACTTTGGTTCCTACATCCTTAGCATCCATAACTTCAAAATTCAAAGTCTTCAAAGGTTGTAGTCTTTAAACTCACTATTTATTATTTAGTTTTCTTAACAACATGCAATTGGATCCTTGGTGGGGAGTTTTTGAAAGGTTTAAAAATTATTGTACGCGCTTCCGCTGCTAAATTGTTTTAAGAAATTTTATACAAATCCCTTCATCTTGGCCCCACCCTAGATGCGACTTGACTTCAAGTATCGGATGTCTCCTTGAATTCTTGAAACATTGACTTATTTATACATTCAGTAATTGACATTTTCACAACAGCCTTTTTTATCTTTGCTTTATGATGCTGTTGAGCATTTTCAACCCTGTTGAAATTAATGGACTCCACCAAGTAGTTAATTTCGCATATTACTCTTGCTACTACTACTAGCATAACAATGATACGCATACCGGATACCCTATCCGCTAAACGTAATGTGACGCAGAAGAAGCCTTTTGTAGACGGTAAACGCTACCTGGATTGACGGATGCTGACGTTATATATAATTTAGCAACAAGACCAAATCCATCAAGTGGTTTAAAACTAGTACACGGTGTAGTGACCCGAAGTTTTCCATGTTTATATATATTAAATGAAATTGTTATTTACATGATTAAGTGTTTCCAACATGTTAAATAATCAAACTTGTTAAGACTTGATTAATTGAAATAGGTTTCATATAGACAATTGACCACCCAAGTTGACCGGTGATTCACGAACGTTAAAACTTGTAAAAACTATATGATGACATATATATGGATATATATATAGTTAACATGATATTATGATAAGTAAACATATCATTGAGTATATTAACAATGAACTACATATGTAAAAGCAAGACTACTAACTTAATGATTTTGAAACGAGACATATATGTAACGATTATCGTTGTAACGACATTTAATGTATATATATCATATTAAGAGATCTTCATACATCATATTATCATGATAATATAATAATTTAAAATTTCATTTGATATTATAAATATTGGGTTAACAACATTTAACAAGATCGTTAACCTAAAGGTTTCAAAACAACACTTACATGTAACGACTAATGATGACTTAACGACTCAGTTAAAATGTATATACATGTAGTGTTTTAATATGTATTCATACACTTTTGAAAGACTTCAAGACACTTATCAAAATACTTCTACTTAACAAAAATGCTTACAATTACATCCTCGTTCAGTTTCATCAACAATTCTACTAGTATGCACCCGTATTTGTACTCGTACAATACACAGCTTTTAGATGTATGTTCTATTGGTATATACACTCCAATGATCAGCTCTTAGCAGCCCATGTGAGTCACCTAACACTTGTGGGAACCATCATTTGACAACTAGCATGAAATATCTCATAAAATTACAAAAATATGAGTAATCATTCATGACTTATTTACATGAACACAAAATTACATATCCTTTATATCTAATCCATACACCAACGACCAAAAACACCTACAAACACTTTCATTCTTCAATTTTGTTCATCTAATTGATCTCTCTAAAGTTCTATCTTCAAGTTCTAAGTGTTCTTCATAAATTCCAAAAGTTCTAGTTTCATAAAATCAAGAATACTTCCAAGATTGCAAGTTTACTTCCAAGTTTTCTAAATCCATTCCAAGTAATCATCCAAGATCAAGAAACCTTTATTACTTACAGTAGGTTATCTTTCTAATGCAAGGTAATAATTATATTCAAACTTTAATTCAATTTCTATAACTATAACAATCTTATTTCGAGTGGAAATCTTACTTGAAATTGTTTTCGTGTCAAGATTCTGCTTCAAGAACTTTCAAGCCATCCAAGGATTCTTTGAAGCTAGATCTATTTTTCTCATTTCCAGTAGGTTTATCCAAGGAACTTGAGGTAGTAATGATGTTCATAACATCATTCGATTCATAAATATAAAGCTATCTTATTCGAAGGTTTAAACTTGTAATCACTAGAACATAGTTTAGTTAATTCTAAACTTGTTCGCAAATAAAAGTTAATCCTTCTAACTTGACTTTTAAAATCAACTAAACACATGTTATATATCTATATGATATGCTAACTTAATGATTTAAAACCTGGAAACATGAAAAACACCGTAAAACCGGATTTACGCCGTCGTAGTAACACCGCGGGCTGTTTTGGGTTAGTTAATTAAAAACTATGATAAACTTTGATTTAAAAGTTGTTATTCTGGGAAAATGATTTTTATTATGAACATGAAACTATATCCAAAAATTATGGTTAAACTCAAAGTGGAAGTATGTTTTCTAAAATGGTCATCTAGACGTCGTTCTTTCGACTGAAATGACTACCTTTACAAAAACGACTTGTAACTTATTTTTCCGACTATAAACCTATACTTTTTCTGTTTATATTCATAAAATAGAGTTCAATATGAAACCATAGCAATTTGATTCACTCAAAATGGATTTAAAATGAAGAAGTTATGGGTAAAACAAGATTTGATAATTTTTCTCATTTTAGCTACGTGAAAATTGGTAACAAATCTAGTCCAACCATAACTTAATCAACTTGTATTGTATATTATGTAATCTTGAGATACCATAGACTCGTATACAATGTTTCGACCTATCATGTCGACACATCTATATATATTTCGGAACAACCATAGACACTCTATATGTGAATGTTGGAGTTAGCTATACAGGGTTGAGGTTGATTCCAAAATATATATAGTTTGAGTTGTGATCAATACTGAGATACATATACACTGGGTCGTGGATTGATTCAAGATAATATTTATCGATTTATTTCTGTACATCTAACTGTTGACAACTAGTTGTAGGTTACTAACGAGGACAGCTGACTTAATAAACTTAAAACATCAAAATATATTAAAAGTGTTGTAAATATATTTTGAACATACTTTGATATATATGTATATATTGTTATAGGTTCGTGAATCAACCAGTGGTCAAGTCTTACTTCCCGATGAAGTAAAAATCTGTGAAAGTGAGTTATAGTCCCACTTTTAAAATCTAATATTTTTGGGATGAGAATACATGTAGGTTTTATAAATGATTTACAAAATAGACACAAGTACGTGAAACTACATTCTATGGTTGAATTATCGAAATCGAATATTCCCCTTTTTATTAAGTCTGGTAATCTAAGAATTAGGGAACAGACACCCTAATTGACGCGAATCCTAAAGATAGATCTATTGGGCCTAACAAACCCCATCCAAAGTACCAGATGCTTTAGTACTTCGAAATTTATATCATATCCGAAGGGTGTCCCGGAATGATGGGGATATTCTTAAATATGCATCTTGTTAATGTCGGTTACCAGGTGTTCACCATATGAATGATTTTTATCTCTATGTATGAGATGTATATTGAAATATGAAATCTTGTGGTCTATTGTTACGATTTGATATATATAGGTTAAACCTATAACTCACCAACATTTTTTTGTTGACGTTTTAAGCATGTTTATTCTCAGGTGATTATTAAGAACTTCCGCTGTCGCATACTTAAATAAGGACAAGATTTGGAGTCCATGCTTGTATGATATTGTGTAAAAACTGCATTCAAGAAACTTATTTCGTTGTAACATATTTGTATTGTAAACCATTATGTAATAGTCGTGTGTAAATAGCATATTTTAGGTTATCATTATTTGATAATCTACGTAAAGCTTTTAAACCTTTATTGATGAAATAAAGGTTATGGTTTGTTTTAAAATGAATGCAGTCTTTGAAAAACGTCTCATATAGAGGTCAAAACCTCGCAACGAAATCAATTAATATGGAACGTTTTTAATCAATAAGAACGGGACATTTCAGTTGGTATCGGAGCATTGGTCTTAGAGAACCAGAAAAATTTACATTAGTGTGTCTTATCGAGTTTGTTAGGATGCATTAGTGAGTCTGGACTTCGACCGTGTTTTCTTTAAAAATGATTGCTTAACATTTTTGTTGGAAACTATATATTATTAACATGTAAATATTATGTGATATATTAATCTCTTAACGTGTTTGATATTATGTGATAGATGTCTACCTCTAGAACAAGTCCCATTGACTCACCTAATAATAATGAAGAGTTAAATGTAAATTGGAATGATTCGTGGACTGATTCACAAGTTCCCGAAGAGGAACCGGAAGAAGAGTCAGAACCGGAGGAAGAATCGGAACCGGAAGAAGAATCGGAACCGGAAGAAGAAATAGAACCAGTGGGGGAAATAATAAAACGGTTAAGTAAAAGAAAATCCTCAACCAACCGACCAAGGTTAATTATGGTCAACGGTGTTTCCGCCAAGGAAGCAAAATATTGGGAGGATTACCAATTCTCCGATGAATCGGATTCCGATGAGAATTCCTATGATGTTATAGAAATTACCCCAACTGAATTTAAAAAATCAAAAGAAAATAATAAGGGAAAGGGCATAAAAATAGAGAAATCTAATTCCAACCCCGATGAACTTTATATGTATCGTCAACCCCCGAAGCCCTTAAGTTGTAATAATGACCCGGGAACCTCTAAACCACCAGGTTTTTCTAAACCGTTGTGGAAAACGACAGCTCGTATTAGGGGAACATCATATATCCCTAGAAACTTGGCAAAACGAACAAAAACCGAAGAAGAAGAAGAAACGAGCGAGTCGGAATAAGATAGTTGTATTCGTGTGGTGTAATATATGTAATATAGTGTGCTTATGCTTTATGATATATGTAAAAATTGCTTGTATTAATAAGTATTTTTTTTTATGAATCTAACTCTTGTCTATTTTACAGTATAAAAACACAAAATGGATAGACAACCCAATATTTTAAGAGACCTACCTGGAGACATGATTGATGAAATCTTGTCTAGAGTCGGTCAGAATTCTTCGGCACAACTATTTACGGCGAAATCAGTTTGTAAGACATTCGAAGAACGTTCCAAGAATTCCTTGGTTTATAAAAGGCTTTTGTTCGAAAGATGGGAGATATCACATTGGGAAATCCATAAGTTACGATGTGTTTACTTTGACGCATATATTACGGGGAACCCAAATGCTATTTTACGCAACGGGTTAAGAAATTATTTTGACTCAATATATCCGAATATAGGACTTCGTGATTTAGAAAAAGCAGCTAACATGCAACATAAAGAAGCATGTTATGCTTACGGCTTAGTAATGTTCGCTTCTCACCAGAGTGAGAACAAGAACATCGGGCTACAACTATTAAACAAAAAGTTCCCAAATGTGACGGAGACGGTAATTGGGGTAAGAAATGAGGTTTTTAGATTGTTAAGGGACTGTTGGATATTACGTAACCCTCGTCCCTTTGACGACGTTACAACACGCTGTCTTATCAACGGCCATAACGGTTATGTTTCACAAGACCAAGGATGGGAAGTAGTCCTAGTAAAACCAGAATGCATGACTTGTTTCTGGACGTATGAATTACGTGTCTTTATTGCCTTTGCTGAACGACTTGTGTACTAGCTAGAATTATCTTCACAACTATCTTGTATCAAAGTTATTGTGTGCTATATTTCATGTTATATGTAAAATAAGCGGTATTGTAAGTTTGTAAGATATTGTGAAAAAGTTTGAACGCGAAATATTATTATAATCAGTTTTTCATATAGAATTGTAGTAGTTGAATTGTATATTAGCTACTAAGTATGAACTTAACAGGTAGGTACTACCCGAATTTAAACTTATAAAACGCTAATATGAAGAAAAAGCTTTTATAAATGAGTTCATATTATGCTATGAGATACTATTGACTACTCTTAATATTCTGTATGATTAACTTGTTTCATTTGACTATTTGAAGGAAATGGCACCGACTACTCGACAAACCATGAATATGAGCGAAGAGGAATTTCGTACCTTTCTTGCTGTAAACATAGCCGCAGTACAGGCTGCGCTACATACCAACAACAACCTTGGATCTAGCAGTACAGGAAATCGTGTAGGATGCACCTACAAAGAATTCACTGCCTGCAAACCTTTGGAATTTGATGGAACCGAAGGACCGATTGGATTGAAACGGTGGACCGAGAAGGTCGAATCGGTGTTTGCCATAAGTAAGTGTACTGAAGAGGACAAAGTGAAGTACGCTACGCATACCTTCACAGGTTCTGCGTTAACATGGTGGAATACCTATCTAGAGCAAGTGGGACAAGATGATGCGTACGCACTACCGTGGTCAGCATTCAAGCACTTGATGAACGAGAAGTACCGTCCCAGAACCGAGGTCAATAAGCTCAAGACAGAACTTAGAGGGTTACGAACCCAAGGATTTGATATTACCACGTACGAAAGACGATTCACAGAATTGTGCCTATTGTGTCCGGGAGCGTTCGAAGATGAGGAAGAGAAGATCGACGCGTTTGTGAAAGGATTACCGGAAAGAATCCAAGAAGATATAAGTTCACACGAGCCCGCCTCCATACAACAGGCATGTAGAATGGCTCACAAACTAGTGAACCAGATTGAGGAAAGAATTAAAGAACAGACGACTGAAGAGGCCAATGTGAAGCAAGTCAAAACAAAGTGGGAGGAAAACGGTGATAAGAATCACCAATACAACAACAACAACAATTACAATAATAATCGCAACAATTATCCCAACAATCGCAACATCAATCGCAACTACAATAAACGGCCCAACAACAATAACAACCGCAACAACAACAACAATCAGAAGCAGCTATGCCAAAGGTGTGAAAAGTATCACTCGGGGTTCTGCACCAAATTTTGCAACAAGTGTAAAAGAAATGGTCATAGCGCTGCGAAGTGTGAGGTCTACGGACCAGGGGTTAACAGAACGAAAGGAACAAATGGTGTCGGAACGAGTAATGACGGAGCAAGTAGTGTCGGAGCAAGTTATGCCAATGTAGTTTGTTATAAATGTGGAAAACTGGGCCACATTATTAGAAATTGCCCGAACCAGGAGAACACAAATAGACAAGGCCGTGGAAGAGTTTTCAATATTAATGCGACAAAGGCACAGGAAGACCCGGAGCTTGTTACGGGTACGTTTCTTATTGACAATAAATCTGCTTACGTTTTATTTGATTCGGGTGCGGATAGAAGCTATATGAGTAGAGATTTTTGTGCTAAATTAAGTTGTCCATTGACGCCTTTGGATAGTAAATTTTTACTCGAATTAGCAAATGGTAAATTAATTTCAGCAGATAATATATGTCAGAATCGAGAAATTAAACTGGTTAGCGAAACATTTAAGATTGACTTGATACCAGTAGAGTTAGGGAGTTTTGATGTGATAATCGGTATGGACTGGTTGAAAGAAGTGAAAGTAGAGATCGTTTGTTACAAAAATGCAATTCGCATTATACGAGAAAAAGGAAAACCCTTAATGGTGTACGGAGAAAAGGGCAACACGAAGCTACATCTTATTAGTAATTTGAAGGCACAAAAACTAATAAGAAAAGGTTGCTATGCTGTTCTAGCACACGTCGAGAAAGTACAAACTGAAGAAAAGAGCATCAATGATGTTCCCGTCGCAAAAGAATTTCCCGATGTATTTCCGAAAGAATTACCGGGATTACTCCCACATCGATCCGTTGAATTTCAAATAGATCTTGTACCAGGAGCTGCACCAATAGCTCGTGCTCCTTACAGACTTGCACCCATTGAGATGAAAGAACTGCAAAGCCAATTACAAGAACTTTTAGAGCGTGGTTTCATTCGACCAAGCACATCACCGTGGGGAGCTCCTGTTTTGTTTGTCAAGAAGAAAGATGGTACATTCAGGTTGTGTATCGACTACTGAGAGTTGAACAAACTTACCATCAAGAACCGCTACCCACTACCGAGAATCGACGACTTATTTGATCAACTACAAGGCTCGTCTGTTTATTCAAAGATTGACTTACGTTCCGGGTATCATCAAATGCGGGTGAAAGAAGATGATATTCCAAAGACTGCTTTCAGAACACGTTACGGTCATTACGAGTTTATGGTCATGCCGTTTGATTTAACTAATGCACCAGCTGTGTTCATGGACCTTATGAACCGAGTGTGTGGACCATACCTTGACAAGATTGTCATTGTTTTCATTGATGACATACTTATTTACTCAAAGAATGACCAAGAACACGGTGAACATTTGAGAAAGGTGTTAGAAGTATTGAGCAAGGAAGAATTGTACGCTAAGTTTTCAAAGTGTGCATTTTGGTTGGAAGAAGTTCAATTCCTCGGTCACATAGTGAACAAAGAAGGTATTAAGGTGGATCCGGCAAAGATAGAAACTGTTGAAAAGTGGGAAACCCCGAAAACTCCGAAACACATACGCCAGTTTTTAGGACTAGCTGGTTACTACAGAAGGTTCATCCAAGACTTTTCCAGAATAGCAAAACCCTTGACTGCATTAACGCAAAAAGGGAAGAAATTTGAATGGAAGGATGAATAAGATAAAGCGTTCTAGTTATTGAAGAAAAAGCTAACTACGGCACCTATATTGTCATTGCCTGAAGGGAATGATGATTTTGTGATTTATTGTGACGCATCAAAGCAAGGTCTCGGTTGTGTATTAATGCAACGAATGAAGGTGATTGCTTATGCGTCTAGACAATTGAAGATTCACGAACAAAATTATACGACGCATGATTTGGAATTAGGCGTGGTTGTTTTTGCATTAAAGACTTGGAGGCACTACTTATATGGGGTCAAAAGTATTATATATACCGACCACAAAAGTCTTCAACACATATTTAATCAGAAACAACTGAATATGAGGCAGCGTAGGTGGATTGAATTGTTAAATGATTACGACTTTGAGATTCGTTACCACCCAGGGAAGGCAAATGTGGTAGCCGACGCCTTGAGCAGGAAGGACAGAGAACCCATTCGAGTAAAATCTATGAATATAATGATTCACAATAACCTTACTACTCAAATAAAGGAGGCACAACAAGGAGTTTAAAAGAGGGAAATTTGAAGGATGAAATACCCAAAGGATCGGAGAAGCATCTTAATATTCGGGAAGACGGAACCCGGTATAGGGCTGAAAGGATTTGGGTACCAAAATTTGGAAATATGAGAGAAAAGGTACTTAGGGAAGCTCATAAAACCAGATACTCAATACATCCTGGAATGGGGAAGATGTACAAGGATCTCAAGAAACATTTTTGGTGGCCGGGTATGAAAACCGATGTTGCTAAATACGTAAGAGAATGTTTGATGTGTTCTAAGGTCAAAGCTAAGCATCAGAAACCATCAGGTCTACTTCAACAACCCGAAATCCTGAAATTGAATGGGAAAACATTACCATGGATTTCATCTCTAAATTGCCAAGGACTGCAAGTAGTTTTGATACTATTTGGATAATAGTTGATCGTCTCACCAAATCAGTACACTTCCTGCCAATAAGAGAAGATGACAAGATGGAGAAGTTAGCATGACTGTATTTGAAGGAAGTCGTCTCCAGACATGGAATACCAATCTCTATTATCTCTGATAGGGATGGCAGATTTATTTCAAGATTCTGGCAGACATTACAGCAAGCATTAGGAACTTGTCTAGACATGAGTACTGCCTATCATCTACAAACTGATGGGCAGAGTGAAAGGACGATACAAACGCTTGAAGACATGCTACGAGCATGTGTTATTGATTTCGGAAACAGTTGGGATCGACATCTACCGTTAGCAGAATTTTCCTAAAACAACAGCTACCATTCAAGCATTGAGATGGCCCCATTTGAAGTACTTTATGGTAGAAAGTGCAGGTATCCAATTTGTTGGAGTGAAGTGGGGGATAGACAGATTACGGGTCCGGAGATAATACAAGAAACTACCGAGAAAATCATCCAAATTCAACAACGGTTGAAAACCGCCCAAAGTCAACAAAAGAGCTACTCCGACATTAAAAGAAAAGATATAGAATTTGAAATTGGAGAGATGGTCATGCTTAAGGTTGCACCTTGGAAAGGCGTTGTTCGATTTGGTAAACGAGGTAAATTAAATCCAAGGTATATTGGACCATTCAAGATTATTGATCGTGTCGGACCAGTAGCTTACCGACTTGAGTTACCTCAACAACTCGCGGCTGTACATAACACTTTCCACGTCTCGAATTTGAAGAAATGTTTTGCTAAAGAAGATCTCACTATTCCGTTAGACGAAATCCAAATCAACGAAAAACTTCAATTCATCGAAGAACCCGTCGAAATAATGGATCGTGAGGTTAAAAGACTTAAACAAAACAAGATACCAATTGTTAAGGTTCGATGGAATGCTCGTAGAGGACCCGATTTCACCTGGGAACGAGAAGATCAGATGAAGAAGAAATACCCGCATTTATTTCCAGAAGATATGTCAACACCTCCAACTGCTTAAAATTTCGGGACGAAATTTATTTAACGGGTAGGTACTGTAGTGACCCGAACTTTTCCATGTTTATATATATTAAATGAAATTGTTATTTACATGATTAAGTGTTTCCAACATGTTAAGCAATCAAACTTGTTAAGACTTGATTAATTGAAATAGGTTTCATATAGACAATTGACTACCCAAGCTGACCGGTGATTCACGAACGTTAAAACTTGTAAAAATTATATGATGACATATATATAGATATATATATATATATAGTTAACATGATATTATGATAAGTAAACATATCATTAAGTATATTAACAATGAACTACATATGTAAAAGCAAGACTACTAACTTAATGATTTTGAAACGAGACATATATGTAACGATTATCGTTGTAACGACATTTAATGTATATATATCATATTAAGAGATATTCATACATCATATTATCATGATAATATAATAATTTAAAATCTCATTTGATATTATAAACATTGGGTTAGCAACATTTAACAAGATCGTTAACCTAAAGGTTTCAAAATAACACTTACATGTAACGACTAACGATGACTTAACGACTCAGTTAAAATGTATATACATGTAGTGTTTTAATATGTATTCATACACTTTTGAAAGACTTCAAGACACTTATCAAAATACTTCTACTTAACAAAAATGCTTACAATTACATCCTCGTTCAGTTTCATCAACAATTCTACTCGTATGCACCCGTATTTGTACTCGTACAATACACAGCTTTTAGATGTATGTACTATTGGTATATACACTCCAATGATCAGCTCTTAGCAGCCCATGTGAGTCACCTAACACATGTGGGAACCATCATTTGGCAACTAGCATGAAATATCTCATAAAATTACAAAAATATGAGTAATCATTCATGACTTATTTACATGAAAACAAAATTACATATCCTTTATATCTAATCCATACACCAACGACCAAAAACACCTACAAACACTTTCATTCTTCAATTTTGTTCATCTAATTGATCTCTCACAAGTTCTATCTTCAAGTTCTAAGTGTTCTTCATAAATTCCAAAAGTTCTAGTTTCATAAAATCAAGAATACTTCCAAGATTGTAAGTTTACTTCCAAGTTTTCTAAATCCATTCCAAGTAATCATCCAAGATCAAGAAACCTTTGTTACTTACAGTAGGCTATCTTTCTAATATAAGGTAATAATCATATTTAAACTTTAATTCAATTTCTACAACTTTAACAATCTTATTTCGAGTGGAAATCTTACTTGAAATTGTTTTCGTGTCATGATTCTGCTTCAAGAACTTTCAAGCCATCCAAGGATCCTTTGAAGCTAGATCTATTTTTCTCATTTCCAGTAGGTTTATCCAAGGAACTTGAGGTAGTAATGATGTTCATAACATCATTCGATTCATACATATAAAGCTATCTTATTCGAAGGTTTAAACTTGTAATCACTAGAACATAGTTTAGTTAATTCTAAACTTGTTCGCAAATAAAAGTTAATCCTTCTAACTTGACTTTTAAAATGAACTAAACACATGTTCTCTATCTATATGATATGCTAACTTAATGATTTAAAACCTGGAAACACGAAAAACACCGTAAAACCGGATTTACGCCGTCGTAGTAACACCGCGGGCTGTTTTGGGTTAGTTAATTAAAAACTATGATAAACTTTGATTTAAAAGTTGTTATTCTGGGAAAATGATTTTTATTATGAACATGAAACTATATCCAAAAATTATGGTTAAACTCAAAGTGGAAGTATGTTTTCTAAAATGGTCATCTAGACGTCGTTCTTTCGACTGAAATGACTACCTTTACAAAAATGACTTGTAACTTATTTTTCCGACTATAAACCTATACTTTTTCTGTTTAGATTCATAAAATAGAGTTCAATATGAAACCATAGCAATTTGATTCACTCAAAACGGATTTAAAATGAAGAAGTTATGGGTAAAACAAGATTGGATAATTTTTCTCATTTTAGCTACGTGAAAATTGGTAACAAATCTATTCCAACCATAACTTAATCAACTTGTATTGTATATTATGTAATCTTGAGATACCATAGACACGTATACAATGTTTCGACCTATCATGTCGACACATCTATATATATTTCGGAACAACCATAGACACTCTATATGTGAATGTTGGAGTTAGCTATACAGGGTTGAGGTTGATTCCAAAATATATATAGTTTGAGTTGTGATCAATACTGAGATACGTATACACTGGGTCGTGGATTGATTCAAGATAATATTTATCAATTTAATTCTGTACATCTAACTGTGGACAACTAGTTGTAGGTTACTAACGAGGACAGCTGACTTAATAAACTTAAAACATCAAAATATATTAAAAGTGTTGTAAATATATTTTGAACATACTTTGATATATATGTATATATTGTTATAGGTTCGTGAATCAACCAGTGGCCAAGTCTTACTTCCCGATGAAGTAAAAATCTGTGAAAGTGAGTTATAGTCCCACTTTTAAAATCTAATATTTTTGGGATGAGAATACATGCAGGTTTTATAAATGATTTACAAAATAGACACAAGTACGTGAAACTACATTCTATGGTTGAATTATCGAAATCGAATATGCCCCTTTTTATTAAGTCTGGTAATCTAAGAATTAGGGAACAGACACCCTAATTGACGAGAATCCTAAAGATAGATCTATTGGGCCTAACAAACCCCATCCAAAGTACCGGATGCTTTAGTACTTCGAAATTTATAACATATTCGAAGGGTGTCCCGGAATGATGGGGATATTCTTAAATATGCATCTTGTTAATATCGGTTACCAGGTGTTCACCATATGAATGATTTTATCTCTATGTATGGGATGTATATTGAAATATGAAATCTTGTGGTCTATTGTTATGATTTGATATATATAGGTTAAACCTATAACTAACCAACATTTTTTTGTTGACGTTTTAAGCATGTTTATTCTCAGGTGATTATTAAGAACTTCCGCTGTCGCATACTTAAATAAGGACAAGATTTGGAGTCCATGCTTGTATGATATTGTGTAAAAACTGCATTCAAGAAACTTATTTCGTTGTAACATATTTGTATTGTAAACCATTATGTAATAGTCGTGTGTAAACAGGATATTTTAGATTATCATTATTTGATAATCTACGTAAAGCTTTTAAACCTTTATTGATGAAATAAAGGTTATGGTTTGTTTTAAAATGAATGCAGTCTTTGAAAAACGTCTCATATAGAGGTCAAAACCTCGCAACGAAATCAATTAATATGGAACGTTTTTAATCAATAAGAACGGGACATTTCACACGGTACACGCTATCCAGTTGTGTTTACACGTAAGCCCAAATACCTGGCAGTGTGCACACATGACAAATGTGCCACGTAAGCCTGACATATCAGCTCCAAAAGGCTTGGTCCCAATTCCCAATGTTTGTCAGCCCATCATAGAATGCTACGTTGGCATGGTCAAACTTATGATAGTACAAACCCTAATACTTGCCTATAAATAGCACCATGCTACTATCATTTCAGACGAACACTGATGCATTCATGCATTAATGCATACACTCACGGTCCTTACTGAGACTAGTACATTCTCTCACTATGTTCTTTCTCTCTCTAACTCGACTTAGTATCCACTCATTTGAGTTCATTACCGAGTCGAACCATCATAGATTGATTGCGAGCCACCCTTTAGATCACCAACAGGGTTATTCATGAATACTGGACCGGAGAGCGAAAAATAAATCCCCAAACATTCCTCAACTTTTTGCAGTCAAGTTCTTAACCGAATACTGTAACGACCCGGAAATTTCCGACCAAATTTAAACCTAAAACTCTATATGTTTCCGACACGATAAGCAAAAATCTTTAATGTTGAATCTAGAAAGTTTGAAATCTATATTCGAATAGTCAGTTACCCTTTTGACCATGCCTGATGATTCACGAACAACTGTGTATAAATAATTACATATATAATAAGTTAAATATATATATATATATATATATATATATATATATATATATATATATATATATATATATATGTTATGTGATTTGGTTATTATATTTTTTTTCATTACATGTATTGTTATTTATCTTAAGATACAAATTATTATTATTATTATCATTAGTTATTATTAAACTTATCTTTTAAAACTTTCAACATTAGTATTATCATATCAATATTATTATTGTACTTATTATCAATATTATTAGTAATATTGTTATTATTATTATAAAATTTGTATTACTAATTTGTTTTATTTATTTATTTTATTAAGAGTATTATTATTATGGCAATATTTATTAACATGATTAATTATAATCTTTAAATATAAAAATATAAATAAAAGAGATATATAATTATAGATATATAAAATCATTATAGTATATAGTCAAACATATAGATATATATATATTACGAATAAATATAAATATTTAAGTACAAAAACAGATATAAATTTATATAAATACATAAGTAATTTCGCATAAGGAAACATAAATATCATTTTCACACTTTATCTTTTCCTAATTGCTGTATACCCGTGACCCTATCTTGTCAACTGGAAAATCGCTATAAAACAATCGATTTGATCAGAGTGTTGGACGAAAATTAATTGTGTATTCTCTAACAAATATCATATCTTGTATAAACCACCACATACGGTTGTTCTATCTCGGAATCATTTATTTCTGTATCAACCATACTCGCCACCTTACCACCCTAAACAAACCACCAACCGCCACTATCTTTTATCTCTTGCGAACCAGGCTGTCATGAGGATTATCCCTTTAAACGACTACTATGATCATGTTTCTATTTTGGTTATAACCATCGCAACACACCTCAAATTCTACTTCCTATCTCGAAACCCATTTCATCATTTGAACACCCATCAACCTTTGCTTGATAAAAACTAACAACCACCACCAAACAAGCTGCAAACCGTCTGCTTTTACGTTTTCTTTTTCTGTTCTTATGCAGCAAGGAAAAGATAGTGATATCGAGCATTTATAGTAATGAAATGAATCGAATATGTTCTCAGTTAAAGTATTGACAACTTGGCTATAAAATACAAATAGATATACATATAGTGTATCATCAAATAAACAAGTGGGTCAAGATATGAATTTATGGGAGACAAAGTGGGATGGTAAAAAGTGGACGTACCACTTTTTTTTATGAGATACCGAACCCCACTTACAACTCCTTTGATTGCCGTTCAAATAATAGGAATCCAAGAAAAACAGATGAAGAATTCGAAGTATTACAACAATTCTTGTTGGGCCACCCTAATTCATTAAGAACCGAAACTTTGCTGCAGTTACTACTCATTGTTTTATTATTCTTTTGGAACTCATCATTTGCTTGGCATGTCTTGTTCTTTTTCTTTCCAACTGGCATCCAACAATTGACTATCCATTAAGATATTGAGAATTGATAATGGATGATGACGTGTGGAATGAATGCAACTCCCTTAACTTCTGTCAAAATAACCGAGAATTTCCTCCCTTTTTTTTTAAACCGACGTTTAAATGGGACTCCCAAAAGGATAACTAGACTTTCATTAATATAGGCTGCTAGACTATTGGGTTCTAAATGGGCCGAGTCCACATTTCTGGTTGGGCTGTAAATGGAACAAAAATAATACGGTTTATAAATAGATAAATCGGATATAAGATCAGAAATGTTAGACTGGCTGGGTGGTTCAAGGTGTTATGATATGAGCTGGAGGTCTCGAGTTCGAGACCTGATTGAGCCATTTTTTTATCCGATTATCTTGAGGTAGTTTCATCTTTTTATTATTATTATTATTATTATTACTATTATTATTATTACTATTATAAATATAAGTATTAATATTATCATTACTATTAATTAAGAATTTTCATGTTATTAAAATTTACATTATTAATTAAATTGTTATTTTTATCATTATTATCATAATTAGTATTATTATTAGGTATTATTATCAATATTATAGTTTTCATTAAAAAAATATATAATAAAATAACTTATTATTATTATTATTATCATTATTACTATTATTGTTAGAGATTATCATTATCATTTTATTATTAGTATTATCATCATTAATAAAGTTATTATTATTATTATCAGTAAGTTCTTATTTTCAAAACTATCATTTTAACGAATAACTATATAGATAGCATATAACCTAAAATATAAAATAAGAAAGTTTTTTAAATTGAATTTGGTATAAATTCTCCGTATCAATAAATAAATAAATAATATACATATTAATTAATGAAGGAATGAGATTTCCATTATATTTATTGATAAATATACAAATGATATAGGTTCGTGAATCCGAGGCCAACCTTATACGTGTTCAATGATGTTATATGTATTTTTACTACAAAATACAGTATGGTGAGTATATAGTCCCTTTTAAACTCTAAATATTTTGGGCTGAGAATACATGCGCTGTTTTTATTAAATGATTTACGATATGGACACAAGTGATCAAAAATAAACTTCACGTTGAGTTGTACCATGGCATATCTCTTTATACTTGGTAGCTAATATTTACTTGAGGAGCGTAAACGCGAATCCTGTTGATAGATCTATCGGGCCTGACAACCCCAACCGGGCTGGACGACCAGTTTTAAACGGTTGCACAGTACTTCGTTTCGTTACTACACTTGGTACAGTGTAGGGTTTATTTAAGAATATGCTGCTGTGATTTAAATGTTAAGTATGGTTACCAAGTGCTCAACGACTTTTTCATACACTTGTGAGTGTATTATGTATATGTATGAAATCTTGTGGTCCAATGTTATAACGCTGCTAGCATCAAACCTATATATCTCACCAACTTTATGTTGACGGTTTAAAGCATGTTATTCTCAGGTATGAATTAAGTCTTCCGCTGTGCATTAGCTCATGTTAAAGATAATACTTGGAGTCGACCATCGCAATGGGACCAACTGTTGATGATTTCGTCCAGAAGGATTGGGACCGGTTGTTAAAGTTGGTATCAGAGCGTTGGTCTTAGCGAACCAGGCCTTGCATTAGTGTGACTAACTGGTAGTTGTTAGGATACATTAATGAGTCTGGACTTTGACAGTGTCTACCTGCCAAAAAAAAAAATTTTGCTTATCATTTCTAGTCAGAAACCATCTGCTTATCAACCTTAGGAAATTGCTTGCCTATCATTCTCAAGTCTAGACACGTTCTACTGCATTCAGTGCATCGATAGTGTATAGACGAAATTCATATTTTAGCGTATCTGATAATTCATATCTTAGCGCATCTGTAGACCTGCCTGACCAATGTCATAGGTTCTTCTGTAGTCTATAAAATCCTTAGTGTTATATATATATATATATATATATATATATATATATATATATATATATATATATATATATATATATATATATATATAGATATTCTATGTAGTTAGAATATCATCTTATATTCGAAAATTATTCCACATCGAAGAACTATTCCATTCATCGACTTTCTCTTGGCAATGAACCTGAAAGCACTTACCGGCGAACCTGTTCGAGAGACCATTTACCCTCTCATTTCTAGAAATATCCCGTTAAGATTATATATTATCCTATATTTCAAATCTTACTCACCCGCTCGTTTCAATCGTCAATCATCCCGACATAATATAAGAAGTTAACGAACTACGTGATCGAGTAATGGCTTTGGAGAATCTGGTGTGGAGACACCAGCAGCAGCACCAGCAGCATAATCCGTACCACCATCATCAACGCTGACAATACTCTTATCACCCCAACCACAATCACGTCATAAATCTCAACGTCACGATCTGTACCTCGGATATCAACATCACACGCTTCAATATCATCATCTGTACTTCAAGTATACCCCTTGTTTTACATATCATTCTACATCGATTAACTTCGTTCTACGTATTGTTCTACCTCATTTACCTTCGTCCGGCATGGCAATTATGTAATCTCTAAAGTTTTAGAGATCATGTAATCAAGTGCTAACAATAAATCAAATGAGTATAAAATCTTATTGACTCATTAAATCCATAATTACATCTGAAGAAAATATATATGCAAGTATATTTTCATAAAGATCGTAATTAAAAATTCTTTCGTACAAACTGTTAATGATGAAAATATTTTAACGGGTGGGTAGTACCCAAGGAATATTTAAAAATTCACATTAACAAATTACACTGCATATTCTTCGAATCTGATTCAACGGTCATTTACTATTCTACTTACAATCACCGATATACGTATCCGTTCATCACAGAATAACCATTTTCATTTAAATTTCATATTTGGATTTTTACCTATCCGAATCCAACAAGTGGCATAAAGAAGAAACATTGGACAAATTAAAAATTGTTAGAAACACACGAATTAACTAATTGAAAATCTGTTAAGGATTCCACGCTAACTGTTCCGGCTAACTGTTCCCAGCTAACTGATTAACATTTAATTTATCACAATTTACATTCTCGCAATTTTAATTTCTGCACTGTCGGGACACATGTACAACAATACGTCGGATTAATTCTGAGACAACACGTTGTATAATGGGTCATGATATACATTTATTTATTTTACGCACTTTAAATAACGGGACACGTATGCAAGGTTTCGACTTATCATATCGACCCATCTATATATATATTTCGGAACAACCGTAGACACTCTATATGTGAAGGTGGGAGTTGGCTATACAGGGTCAGAGTTGATTCCAAAATATATATATAATTTGAGTTGTGATCGACACCGAGACCGGTAAACGGGTCACGATACGTATTAAGTAATTCGAATATTATATATATCTAATTTATATAGGAATCTATTGAACCATTGGAGAATCGGACTATTGGACTGCTAACTTTGGACAACTAAAATGAGTTAAAATGCTGATTATAATATATGAAAATAAACAATTCTTCAAGTTTGCCACTTGATTCCATTTTAAACCTCATTCGTATCTTGACGATTACAATTCGCATTCACAACTTTTCATGATTCTTGAAAACGCCTCGATCGAGAAGTTGAACCAGTCGCACCTCGTCTACGAAAGAAAGATTCATGCATATGGTTATGCACCTGAAAACTCTCGGAAACTGAGTCAACACGTAGCAGTGTAAATTCCTTTAGTGTTATTATTACCCAAAATAACTTTGCAATTTCTTTCCAAATTAGCCACTTTTATCACAGCTCCACTTCGACTTCTCAGAAAGACTAGCCTTATTATCATCTCGATATATATATACATCATCCTTTCGTCGTCGTTATCGGAGAATCTTTCATATTTCATGACATCATCAGCAGACGTACCAGCAGCTCGTCATCCCTTTGACGGAATCAACAATCGGTATTCTGAAAATCTCGCAGAACTTCTCCAGTTATACCTATAACGTTTATCCCTAAGAATTTCATACTTCAAATATGAAGTTCTGAAAAAAAAAAAAAAAAAAAAACATCTTGAACCACAGATAATTCTTGAAATGTTGATGAAGCAGCAAAAACTGTAAAAGACTTTAACAGTCAAAAGTGTGACAATAAAGTACAGTGAGTTGGTAAAGCTCATAAAAAGAGAAGGAAAATGGATTGAGCAAAATATGAAAGAGGTTGTGAATAAATCACAAAGAATGGAACCTGCCTTCAAAGAATCCAAACGATTCAGTGCCTGCTGAAACCGTTAGTAAGAACCCTACTCCTTATTCTAAACCTTTCCAGATGATATTCATCATCATCATCTTATCTTAGATATTATAAGATATCTTCATATCTTTCGTTATACATATTCTCCATATTTCTAGAGATACTTTCACAACTATTCTTATATGAGATCATTTATCTCTCCGTAACATCTGCATTACAACATAAAAGAAACTGTGTTAGTTTCTAAGTTCTAAAACCTTCGAGTTTAAAATAGGAATGTTCTGAAGCAGTGTTGGGAACTGATGCATGAATTAGTATAATATAATGAAACTTGATCAACTTCATTATATTACAGTAAGTCATGTTGAGTTTCTAATGGAATGTGATGATTCACAGTACCATCATTATATGCCATGTTACACGACTTTTACATTCTAACCAATCTCCAAACATATTAGAACGTATCACCCTGATAGTTCTAATTTTTCCAGAATATTCTGGTAATTTGACCAATCAAAATCGTGCCATTACCATTTCTTTCTATGAGCATTAGCTATGTTCATTCTGAATTTCATACCTACAAATTTTGGACCATTGTTCGCTTGATTCGAGGACAGGAAGAGGAAACGAAGGAGTAGATTTATAGTAAAGTATCCGATAGAAAAATCGAAACAGATTGCCGCAGTAAATCAAAGAAGATCCTAATCGCCGAAAAACCAAATCTTATTATGTAAGATTTTCTTTAAATTCCTTAAATCCCGAAAATCAATCCTAACCACGTCATCGGTTGAAATGAATATACTTATTTACTCATTTCACTCTTTTGTGATAGCTTCACTCGTACGCTTCACATGATCGAATCGTTCTATCTATATCTATCAATTATGATAAAACTCCATTATTACCTCATATTCGTCATGAAAACATTCTTATTGTTATCCATGACAACCTCTATCAAATTTCGGGGTCGAAATTTCTTTAACGGGTGGGTACTGTAACGACCCGGAAATTTTCGACCAAATTTAAGCCTAAAACTCTATATGTTTCCGACACGATAAGCAAAAATCTTTAATGTTGAATCTAGAAAGTTTGAAATCTATATTCGAATAGTCAGTTACCCTTTTGACCATGCCTGATGATTCACGAACAACTGTGTATAAATAATTACATATATAATAAGTTAAATATATATATATATATATGTTATGTGATTTGGTTATTATATTTTATTTTCATTACATGTATTGTTATTTATCTTAAGATACAAATTATTATTATTATTATCATTAGTTATTATTAAACTTATCTTTTAAAACTTTCAACATTAGTATTATCATATCAATATTATTATTGTACTTATTATCAATATTATTAGTAATATTGTTATTATTATTATAAAATTTGTATTACTAATTTGTTTTATTTATTTATTTTATTAAGAGTATTATTATTATGGCAATATTTATTAACATGATTAATTATAATCTTTAAATATAAAAATATAAATAAAAGAGATATATAATTATAGATATATAAAAATCATTATAGTATATAGTCAAACATATATATATATATATATATATATATTACGAATAAATATAAATATTTAAGTACAAAAACAGATATAAATTTATATAAATACATAAGTAATTTCGCATAAGGAAACATAAATATCATTTTCACACTTTATCTTTTCCTAATTGCTGTATACC
The DNA here is from genome assembly GCF_046630445.1 of Rutidosis leptorrhynchoides. Lineage (NCBI taxonomy): Eukaryota > Viridiplantae > Streptophyta > Magnoliopsida > Asterales > Asteraceae > Rutidosis > Rutidosis leptorrhynchoides. The sequence continues at coordinate 400,910,002 of NC_092336.1, read as the reverse complement.
CGTGACCCTATCTTGTCAACTGGAAAATCGCTATAAAACAATCGATTTGATCAGAGTGTTGGACGAAAATTAATTGTGTATTCTCTAACAAATATCATATCTTGTATAAACCACCACATACGGTTGTTCTATCTCGGAATCATTTATTTCTGTATCAACCATACTCGCCACCTTACCACCCTAAACAAACCACCAACCGCCACTATCTTTTATCTCTTGCGAACCAGGCTGTCATGAGGATTATCCCTTTAAACGACTACTATGATCATGTTTCTATTTTGGTTATAACCATCTCAACACACCTCAAATCCTACTTCCTATCTCGAAACCCATTTCATCATTTGAACACCCATCAACCTTTGCTTGATAAAAACTAACAACCACCACCAAACAAGCTGCAAACTGTCTGCTTTTACGTGTTCTTTTTCTGTTCTTATGCAGCAAGGAAAAGATAGTGATATCGAGCATTTATAGTAATGAAATGAATCGAATATGTTCTCAGTTAAAGTATTGACAACTTGGCTATAAAATACAAATAGATATACATATAGTGTATCATCAAATAAACAAGTGGGTCAAGATATGAATTTATGGGAGACAAAGTGGGATGGTAAAAAGTGGACGTACCATTTTTTTTTATGAGATACCGAACCCCACTTACAACTCCTTTGATTGCCGTTCAAATAATAGGAATCCAAGAAAAACAGATGAAGAATTCGAAGTATTACAACAATTCTTGTTGGGCCACCCTAATTCATTAAGAACCGAAACTTTGCTGCAGTTACTACTCATTATTTTATTATTCTTTTGGAACTCATCATTTGCTTGGCATGTCTTGTTCTTTTTCTTTCCAACTGGCATCCAACAATTGACTATCCATTAAGATATTGAGAATTGATAATGGATGATGACGTGTGGAATGAATGCAACTCCCTTAACTTCTGTCAAAATAACCGAGAATTTCCTCCCTTTTTTTTTAAACCGACGTTTAAATGGGACTCCCAAAAGGATAACTAGACTTTCATTAATATAGGCTGCTAGACTATTGGGTTCTAAATGGGCCGAGTCCACATTTCTGGTTGGGCTGTAAATGGAACAAAAATAATACGGTTTATAAATAGATAAATCGGATATAAGATCAGAAATGTTAGACTGGCTGGGTGGTTCAAGGTGTTATGATATGAGCTGGAGGTCTCGAGTTCGAGACCTGATTGAGCCATTTTTTTTATCCGATTATCTTGAGGTAGTTTCATCTTTTTATTATTATTATTATTATTATTACTATTATTATTATTACTATTATAAATATAAGTATTAATATTATCATTACTATTAATTAAGAATTTTCATGTTATTAAAATTTACATTATTAATTAAATTGTTATTTTTATCATTATTATCATAATTAGTATTATTATTAGGTATTATTATCAATATTATAGTTTTCATTTAAAAAAATATAATAAAATAACTTATTATTATTATTATTATCATTATTACTATTATTGTTAGAGATTATCATTATCATTTTATTATTAGTATTATCATCATTAATAAAGTTATTATTATTATTATCAGTAAGTTCTTATTTTCAAAACTATCATTTTAACGAATAACTATATAGATAGCATATAACCTAAAATATAAAATAAGAAAGTGTTTTAAATTGAATTTGGTATAAATTCTCCGTATCAATAAATAAATAAATTATATTTATATTAATTAATGAAGGAATGAGATTTCCATTATATTTATTGATAAATATACAAATGATATAGGTTCGTGAATCCGAGGCCAACCTTATACGTGTTCAATGATGTTATATGTATTTTTACTACAAAATACAGTATGGTGAGTATATAGTCCCTTTTAAACTCTAAATATTTTGGACTGAGAATACATGCGCTGTTTTTATTAAATGATTTACGATATGGACACAAGTGATCAAAAAAAAACTTCACGTTGAGTTGTACCATGGTATATCTCTTTATACTTGGTAGCTAATATTTACGTGAGGAGCGTAAATGCGAATCCTGTTGATAGATCTATCGGGCCTGACAACCCCAACCGGGCTGGACGACCAGTTTTAAACGGTTGCACAGTACTTCGTTTCGTTACTACACTTGGTACGGTGTAGGGTTTATTTAAGAATATGCTGCTGTGATTTAAATGTTAAGTATGGTTACCAAGTGCTCAACGACTTTTTCATACACTTGCGAGTGTATTATGTATATGTATGAAATCTTGTGGTCCAATGTTATAACGCTGCTAGCATCAAACCTATATATCTCACCAACTTTATGTTGACGGTTTAAAGCATGTTATTCTCAGGTATGAATTAAGTCTTCCGCTGTGCATTAGCTCATGTTAAGGATAATACTTGGAGTCGACCATCGCAATGGGACCAACTGTTGATGATTTCGTCCAGAAGGATTGGGACCGGTTGTTAAAGATACCGCCTATCCTAACCGGTAACCAATTTAGGCTTGATCACTTAACAAATCAGTTTCAGTGTTTGACTTTTGGTACGTATTGTAAAACATCTAAATTTTGCTTTGGAACAAACTTTTTTGCAGATTTGGTGATAAAATTGGATTCTTTTATGAGATAAGTCAAAGCACTCTTCATGTCTTTACATGCACATGGATATGTTTAGAATAAAAGCACTCTAAGGTTCTCATTGCATTTTGATTCTGGCTAGCCATGTATGTATGTTAGGTTAATAAACTGATGCAGTCGATCATGATCGATGTTCATTACGCGGGATAATCAAAAAGTTCTTGAATTGTGCTTTTGTCTTCCCAGATTACGAGTATGTATTAAACCAGACTACCGTTCACTTTATTTTGGCGTTACGTATAGAAGTGGCAATTCTAGACATGACCCAAAACCAACATGAAAATAGTTACGCTATGGTTGTGATTCTGAACCAGACAACCTTTTTAGTTTTTTGTTTGGGTTCGGGTCAACTGGTTAATATGTCGATATTCAAGTCAACAGGTTATCCCGCCAATCCACAATTTTTCTAAAAGTTCTTATTCCTATTTATTTATATCCCAAACCAAAAACATCCCACCAAACCAAAGTTAACCCATGAAAGTTGACCCGTTTGACCCCAAATTGATATGCCAATACATAATCAACCCACTTGACCCGTTTGCTTAAATTGGTTCATGTGGGTCATATTCACGTTGAGTATTGTTGACCTCGCAACCGAACTACTTATTACCCACCTATAAGCTCCAGTTATGTGCTTCCTTCTTGTCACTTACTCATAGGGTGACTGTTTTACCTCCAGCTATCCATCTTGTTATTTTCACATCATTTATAAATTATAACTCCATTATCATCTTTAATTTAAATATTAATATTAATATTTTTTTGGGTAATGGGTTTTACCCGGTGAATCTTTATTATAAAGAATAATGAATTGTTACAAAAGGAGCACAAAACGGTTATAGGTAAGTCCTATACCCTCTCAAACAACCAAGCTAAACAAACAACGATTTAGCCCCTAGAGCCATACGCTCAGATACAAACAAAAAAACTAACTCAGGAGATCTTCCAATCTGACTTTAGCCGGAGAGCCTGAGGCGTCATCTTCCATTTAATCGACATCAATTTAGGTCTAACCGTTGAGTAGATAACCTTATACACTTTATCCATCGACCTCTTCTTCTTCTTAAAGATTCTATTATTTCTTTCCTGCCACAAAACATAAACGGAAGCCGCAAACAAAAGCTTGACAACTATGATCCGCCCTATATTTCGTTTTGCAAACGGGCTCACGAGCATCGCAAAATCCTTCCAGTAATCGCTAAAAATAGGAAAATCCATGTGTTGTTGAACTCGATTCCATACCTGTCGTAAAAATGGGCAACTAAAGAACAAATGATCATGAGAATCTTGCACTTGATCACAAAAGGCGCATGATAATGCTAAAAACGAACATATATTTCATAGCATTATTCCTCAAGAAAGACAAGCTTTTAGTTGCAATTGTTCTATTTACAAGTGATATTCGTTTAAATAATAAAAGGTGAAGACAAAAGACAGATTCGACGAATTGAAGACGCAAACGACCAAAAAGCTCAAAAGTACAAAAGACAATCAAAGAGGTTCCAATTATTGATAAGAAACGTCTCGAAATTACAAGAGTACAAGATTCAAAACGCAAAGTACAAAATATAAAATTGTACGCAAGGACGTTCGAAAATCCGGAACCAGGACCAGAGTCAACTCTCAACGCTCGACGCAACGGACTAAAAATTACAAATCAACTATGCACATAAATATAATATAATATTTAAATAATTCTTATAATTATTTAATATATTATATATATTTATAAATCCGTCGACAAGAGAGACTCCAAAGTATCTGAGCTGTAATTTCAAACTCCGCGACTCGCGGAGTTTGAAGGCCAAAAAGGCCGCGAGTCGCGGAGCCCCAATTTCAGAAAATCCCTATAAAGCTCGCGCATTCTGATCGTAATCATCCATCTTTTTTTTCTTCTCCTCATACGTAAAATATATATATATATTTATAATTTATATTTTAATTTTAATTATAATTCTAATAATAAGGGTATGTTAGCGAATGTTGTAAGGGTGTAAGTCGAAATTCTGTCCGTGTAACGCTACGCTATTTTTAATCATTGTAAGTTATGTTCAACCTTTTTACATTAATGTATCGTAGCTAAGTTATTATTATGCTTATTTAAAACGAAGTAATCATGATGTTGGGCTAATTACTAAAATTGGGTAATTGGGCTTTGTACCATAATTGGGGTTTGGACAAAAGAACGACACTTGAGGAAATTAGACTATGAGCTATTAATGGGCTTTATATTTGTTTAACTAAATGATAGTTTGTTAATGTTAATATAAAGATTTACAATTGGGCGTCCCTATAAATTACCATATACACTCAATCGGACACGATGGACGGGGTATTTATATGTACGAATAATCGTTCATTTAACCAGACACGGGAATGGATTAATAGCCACTAGAATAATTAAAACAGGGGTGAAATTATGTACAAAGGACACTTGGTATAATTGATAACAAAATATTAAAACCTTGGGTTACACTCAGTCGACAACCTGGTGTAATTATTAAACAAAGTATTAAAATCTTGTTACAGTTTAAATCCCCAATTAGTTGGAATATTTAACTTCGGGTATAAGAATAATTTGACGAGGACACTCGCACTTTATATTTATGACTAATGGACTGTTATGGACAAAAACCAGACGGACATATTAAATAATCCAGGACAAAGGACAATTAACCCATGGGCATAAAACTAAAATCAACACGTCAAACATCATGATTACGGAAGTTTAAATAAGCATAATTCTTTTATTTCATATTTAATTTCCTTTATTTTATATTTAATTGCACTTCTAATTATCGCACTTTTATTTATTGTTATTTAATTGCACTTTTAATTATCGTCCTTTTTAATTATCGCAAGTTTATTTTATCGCACTTTTATTATTCGCAATTTCATTATCGTTATTTACTTTACGCTTAAAATTAAGTCTTGTATTTATTTATTATTTTACATTTGGTTTTAACTGCGACTAAAGTTTTTAAAATCGACAAACCGGTCATTAAACGGTAAAAACCCCCCTTTATAATAATAATATTACTTATATATATGTTTGTATTTTTATAAAAGTAAACTAATATAGCGTTGAGCTTTGTTTAAAAAAGATTCCCTGTGGAACGAACCGGACTTACTAAAAACTACACTACTGTACGATTAGGTACACTGCCTATAAGTGTTGTAGCAAGGTTTAAGTATATCCATTCTATAAATAAATAAATATCTTGTGTAAAATTGTATCGTATTTAATAGTATTTCCTGCAAAAAATTTAATAGTATTTTATACCCCTTAGCTTTGACATCAAGTATTTTTGGCGCCGCTGCCGGGGACACTCTTAAACGCCGGAAACGCAACGCTAATATAAAAAAAAAAAAAGATTTTTTGTTTACTTTTATTAAAATTCGCTTTTGTAAAAATACGTTTTGAATATTCGAAAATATAAAAAGAAAAACAAAAATTTATATATTTTTAAGAGTTTGTTAAAAGTTTTATAAGTTTCTTTATTTTTATTTTAGTTTATAAAAATATAAGTTTTATTTAAATATCTTTTATTTATATTAAAACAGAAAATTAAAAAAAAAAAACAGGTCGAATTAAAAACTGTACCAGAGTTGAATTTTGGAACCCAGCGACTCGCGGGGTTTGATGTTTGAAATACCGCGACTCGCGGAGCTTTTTCTGACACGCCTGCCAGAAACCCTAACTGCATTTATTACGGAGTAATAATTATTATTATTAATTAATTAAGATTTAGGTTTTAATTAAATTAATATTTAATTTTAATTATTTAGTTATATTAAGTTTTAATTAGTTTTATTTATATATTTAAATTAATACTTTTATAAAATAATAAAAAAATAATATTTTTATAAAAATTGTAATTTTTACAACTTTTTGTATATTTTTATATTTTGTCCCTTCTTTAGACTAAGATTTAGGTGCTTTAGAATTTTACGACGCCTTTTTAAGTTTTAGTTTCTTTTTAAGTTAATTCCATTTGGGATTTAGTTTTTCTTGTAAATTATCATTCAAATTAGTAATCTCAATTTGCGATTATAATTTTAAGTTAGTTGTAGTAATAAGGTTAGGTTAGTCAAGTATTTTTAAGTTTTTATAAGTTTCTTTTATTTTTCCGTCACCTTTTATTTTTCAACCATTTTTCTTTTTCAACCTTTTTCCGACGAACTCTTTTTCTTTCTTATTTCTCGCTATTCTAGTTTTAGGACATAGATTTTTATTCTACTTCTTATCTAAATTTCTTAAAATTACGAAAAATTTATTTTAAGTGGTTAAATTAATAGACATCAAAATTTTCTGGTTCGTAGTAATAGTTGGATTTGTACGTGGACCGGGTTATTGGAGCCAAACAGTCCTCAATTATATTGAGACCAAACGAATCCTGCCCCTCTGCTGCATCTTTTGGCTATTCGAAACGTGGGCAAAATCAGAAAAGTCTATTGGTTGGATAACTTATTATAATTTTTCTTTCCTTTTAAAAACTAATAGGATATTCAGTGAATGCACCGAGCAAGACGTTCACCACCTTTTGTACGTTCACCACCTGTAACTAGATCAAGACATTTAGCAAATATAACCGCCGTTGATTTTTCTTTAGAATCGTCATCCAGTCGACCAAGTACTTCAGTTCAAATTTCCGATAATCCATTTTTTGAACCCGACCTCACAATTGAGAATCCGGAGAATATTCAGGAACGGTTCGTAGATCCCGAACCATTAAACTTTCCTCCGGAGCCACCAATCATTCAAACAGAGATTGTTGAGGAACGAACCATTAAATCAGAATCATCTAGTGATACCGATTCAACAAATTCAATTATGGAGAATCTGGAACCTTTAAGTATGGAAGACCGAATGAGAGCTAAACGCACTGGCCAAGGTCACACAATTACTCATCCAGACATTAATGCGCCAGATTATGAAATCAAAGGACAAATTCTACACATGGTGACTAATCAATGCCAATTTAGTGGTGCGCCGAAGGAAGATCCAAATGAACATCTACGTACCTTTAATAGGATCTGCACACTATTTAAAATCCAAGAAGTGGAGGATGAACAGATATATCTTATGTTATTTCCCTGGACTTTAAAGGGAGAAGCCAAAGATTGGTTGGAATCGTTACCTGAAGGGGCGATTGATACATGGGATGTTTTAGTTGACAAATTTCTTAAACAATTCGTTCCTGCATCTAAAGCCGTAAGACTTCAAGCAGAAATTGTTACGTTCACACAAAAACAGAATGAAACTCTATATGAGGCATGGACAAGATATGGAAAGTTGTTAAGAGGATGTCCGCAACATGGTTTAGACACCTGTCAAATAGTACAAATATTCTACCAAGGATGCGACACCACTACAAGGAAAGACATAGATATAGCAGCTGGTGGTTCTATTATGAAGAAAACCGAAACTGATGCTTACAAAATTATTGATAACACTGCTTCCCACTCACATGAGTGGCACCAAGAAAAAGACATCGTTAGATCATCTAAAGCAGCTAGAGCCGATTCTAGCCATGACTTAGATTCCATTTCCGCAAAGATAGATGCTGTGGAAAGACGAATGGAAAAGATGACTAAGGATATTCACTCAATACGAATTAGTTGTGAGTAGTGTGGAGGACCACATTTGACAAAAGATTGTCTCAGTATTGAATTAACAATGGAACAAAGAGAGAATATTTCATACATAAACCAAAGGCCTGGAAATAATTATCAGAATAATTATCAACCGCCAAGACCGATTTACAATCAAAACCAGAATTATAACCGAAATATTCCATACAACAACCAACAAGGTCCTAGCAATCAACAAGTATCTAATAATAATTACAATCAGCAAAGACCGAATTTTCAAAACAAACCACCACAAAAAACCGATGATAAAAAGCCGAATTTAGAAGATATGATGACAAAGCTAGTTGAAACTCAAACGCAGTTTTTCACATCTCAAAAACAAACCAATGAACAAAATGCTCAAGCATTTAGAAATCAACAAGCTTCTATTCAAAATCTGGAACAAGAAGTAAGTAACCTAGCAAGGTTAATAGGTGAAAGAAAACCGGGAAGTCTACCTAGTGATACAAATGCTAACCCCCGGAATGAAACAGCTAAAGCCATTACCACAAGAAGTGGTACAACACTTAAACTACCTGAAATACCTGTAACTTCTGATGAAGCCATTCCTACTCCACAAGAACCACAACCTGATCAAGATAAGGAAAAAGAACCGGTAGTTGAAAAGGTTAATGAAGATAACACAGCTAAGGCTAAACCTTATGTTAAACCATACCAACCACCACTTCCTTACCCGAGTAAAATGAAGAAAGAGAAACTTGAAGCCGAGCAATCCAAATCCTTGGATATGTTTAAACAGATAAATGTAAATCTTCCTTTCATTGATGTGATTTCAGGAATGCCTAGATATGCTAAATTCTTGAAAAATCTAATCTCAAATAGAAAGAAAATGGAAGAACTCTCGGCTGTTACTATGAATGCTAATTGTTCAGCAGTGCTGTTGAATAAGATACCAGAAAAACTATCTGATCCAGGAAGTTTCACAATTCCATGTTTTCTGGGTAGTCTTAGTTCAATAGAAGCATTGGCAGACTTAGGTGCTAGTATAAATCTAATGCCGTATTCACTATACGCTAAACTAGACCTTGGAGAATTAAAACCAACCAGAATATGCATACAACTAGCCGATAGATCAATAAAATATCCTAGAGGGATAATGGAGAACGTGCTAGTTAAAGTTGGTACTTTAGTATTTCCAGTAGATTTTGTTGTTCTGGACATGGAAGAAGATTCTCAAGTTCCTCTCATATTGGGAAGACCATTCTTAAACACGGCTAAAGCAATGATAGACGTGTTCGGTAAGAAACTGACCCTAAGTATAGAGGATGAGAGTGTTACCTTTTCAGTTGATAGAGCAATGCAACAACCACAATCTGCAGATGATACATGTTATTATATTCAAACTATAGATGCACATGCAGAATTATTAGAAGAATTTCCAGAATTACAAGGAACAGGAGAATGTTCTTTAGGAGAAGGTAATGAACCAATTGATGAAGCTGAAATGTTAGCTACACTTATAGCTAATGGATATGAACCAACAACAGAAGAAATTCAAATGCTAAAAGAAGAAGACAGATATCGATATAAATCATCGATAGAAGAACCTCCGAAATTAGAGTTAAAGCCACTTCAAAACCATTTGGAATACGCTTATTTACATGGTGAATCTGAATTACCTGTAATAATATCGTCTTATCTTACTGAAAATGAGAAATCACAACTCATTTCTGTGTTGAAAGCTCATAAACCAGCCATTGCATGGAAGATTCATGATATTAAAGGAATAGGTCCTTCGTATTACACACATAAAATCCTTATGGAAGAAGGTCATAAAACGTATGTGCAACGCCAACGAAGACTAAATCCTAATATGCAAGATGTAGTTAAGAAAGAGATTATTAAACTGCTAGATGCAGGTTTAATTTATCCAATCTCTGATAGTCCATGGGTAAGCCCAGTTCAATGCGTACCTAAGAAGGGTGGCATGACTGTCATTACAAATGAAAAAAATGAGCTTATTCCTACTAGGACTGTAACAGGATGGCGTGTGTGTATTGATTATAGAAAATTAAATGACGCCACCAGAAAAGATCACTTTCCCTTACCTTTCATAGATCAAATGTTGGAAAGATTAGCCGGAAATAGTTACTATTGTTTTCTAGATGGATTTTCCGGATATTTTTAAATTCCAATAGCACCCGAGGACCAAGAGAAAACCACATTCACGTGCCCTTATGGTACTTTTGCTTACAAACGCATGCCATTTGGACTTTGTAACGCCCCTGCAAACCTTTCAAAGGTGTATGATGGCGATTTTTCATGACATGATAGAAGAATGCATGGAAGTTTTCATGGATGACTTTTCAGTCTTCGGTGATACATTTGAATCATGTCTAGTTAATCTTGAACGAATGCTTATTAGATGCGAACAATCAAATCTAGTACTTAATTGGGAGAAATGCCATTTCATGGTTAAAGAAGGCATCGTTCTTGGACATAAAATTTCAAAAGAAGGAATTGAAGTGGATAGAGCTAAAGTAGATGTAATTGCTAAACTTCCACATCCCACCAATGTTAGAGGAATTAGGAGTTTTCTAGGGCATGCCGGTTTTTACCGACGTTTCATAAAAGATTTTTCTAAAATTGCCACTCCTATGAATAAACTCCTAGAAAAGGATGCTCCATTCATCTTTTCAGATGAGTGTATCAAATCTTTTAATATTCTTAAAGAGAAACTAACTAATGCGCCGATCATGATAACACCAAATTGGAATCTACCATTTGAACTAATGTGCGATGCAAGTGATTTTGCAATGGGAGCCGTTTTAGGACAAAGGATTGAAAAACGATTTCAACCTATATATTATGCTAGTAAGACGTTACAAGGAGCACAAACGAACTATACAACTACTGAAAAAGAACTCCTTGCTATTGTCTTTGCTTTTGACAAATTTCGATCATATCTCGTTCTAGCAAAAACGGTGGTCTATACCGACCATTCTGCTCTTAGATACCTATTTTCGAAACAAGATGCTAAACCAAGATTAATCCGTTGGATCTTACTCTTACAAGAATTTGATATTGAAATCCGAGATAAAAGAGGAGCAGAAAATCTCGCCGCTGATCATCTTTCTCGTCTTGAAAATCCTGAATTAGAAGTTCTAAATGAATCAGCCATAAAAGACAACTTTCCTGATGAATATCTATTGAAGATAGATTATAAAGAAATACCATGGTTTGCAGACTATGCAAACTACTTGGTTTGTGGATTCCTTGAAAAAGGATTATCGTACCAAAGACGAAAGAAATTCTTCAGTGATATAAAACACTATTTCTGGGAAGATCCACATCTGTTTAAAAGTTGTCCCGATGGAATAATACGCCGATGTGTATTTGAAGATGAAGCTAGTAAAATATTAAACCATTGTCACACAGGACCAACAGGAGGGCATTATGGGCCTCAACTAACAGCAAGAAAAGTTTATGAAGCTGGATTCTATTGGCCTACAATTTACAAAGACGCACACCTTCTTTGCAAATCCTGTGATGCATGTCAAAGGGCCGGAAAAATAAGTCAACGTGATGAAATGCCACAAAATGTCATCCAAGTATGTGAAGTATTTGACATTTGGGGTATTGACTTTATGGGTCCATTTCCAAAATCTCATAATAATCTATATATACTCGTAGCCATTGATTATGTATCTAAATGGGCGGAAGCACAAGCTCTCCCAACTAACGATGCACGAGTTGTAGTCAACTTTTTAAAACGTCTTTTTGCAAGGTTTGGAACACCGAAAGCTTTAATAAGTGATCGGGGTACTCATTTCTGTAATAATCAACTTGAGAAAGTTCTTAAAAGATATAGAGTAACTCATAAAATCTCCACCGCATATCATCCACAAACAAGTGGACAAGTTGAAAATACCAACCGAGCTTTAAAACGTATTCTAGAGAAAACCGTAGGATCAAATCCGAAGGAATGGTCCATTAAATTGGAGGATGCACTCTGGGCTTTTAGAACAGCCTACAAAACTCCAATTGGAACCACACCTTTTAGACTTGTTTATGGAAAAGCATGTCATCTTCCAGTAGAAATTGAACACAAAGCATTTTGGGCTTTGAAGACATGTAATCTTGATTTACATGAAGCCGGACGTCTACGATTAAGTCAACTAAACGAATTAGAAGAATTAAGACATGAAGCATACGATAATTCGTTAATCTATAAAGAAAGAACGAAGAAATGGCATGATAAAAGAATCAGAAGTTCAAAAGAATTTAAAGAAGGAGACAGAGTTCTTCTTTTCAATTCACGATTCAAGCTATTTCCTGGAAAATTGAAATCAAGATGGTCTGGACCATTCATAGTCAAAAGAGTTTTCCCATACGGAACGATAGAATTGATAAATTCAAATGGGATTGAATTTAAAGTTAATGGTCACAGAGTTAAACATTACATACATGGTCCGATGGAAGTCGACAATGAAGTTAATCACAATTTCGACACCACAGCTAACTAAGTGTGGGGAGAATCAAGTCTTTAAAGGATAATATGTATTTCTGTTAGAGTTAGATTGTCTGTTTTCGTGTAGTTCTCGAAAATGGAACCCGAATGGTCTTTCCCTAGCAGACCCTAAAGAACTAGTCTTCTCCCCCCATTCTGAATTTTTATTTTTTTTAGGTTTTTACGAAATGAAGACTGCCTGTGAACTAAACCATGGACTAATGCTACACGCTTTGATCACTAAACGTAATAATGACATACTACCGAGTGAATTAGTATCAGTAATCAGAGAAAGAATGGACGGAGTTAGAAAAGAATCCAGATGCGAAGATAATAAGATACAATTTGGTAAAGGAAAATCAAAATCCGCAGCGAAAATAAGAGCACGACACCTAGAACGATGTCACAAATGCGGAAAATGGTCACATGGAGGTAAATGTTCAAATAATGAAACCTATTCAAACACTGAATTTGTTACTTTATGCAGAGACGGACCGTTCATATGTTTAGAAGAAAAGACACTGAATGCTCGAGGTTACGCCTATGTAGCCATGGAAAACCAATTAAACCGACTATCTTATGAATGGGATAGATCATATAACTAAGAAATCTATTTCACAGGTATGTCTTTACAGTTTTTATTTTTATTTTTATTTTTAACCTTTTGATAATAAACGCTAATTTGTTCGCTAAAAAGTATTAAATTGGTATTGAATAAAATTAGGTTTGGCGACCGAAATTATTGATATCATTCAAAAATTTATTACATCACTGCGAAATTTAACGTTTATTCTTAAGGTATAAATATCTTTAAACAATCAACCCAAAATATTTCAAAAATTCGTCATGAGTTAAATTAGGTCTTGGAACCGAAATTACTTTACTGAAAAGAGGGGCGCATATTTTTGATAATATTTGATTGACTAAAGTGGGATAAAAAGCCAAAAAGATTTTTAATTTTATTTTTACCATATTTTTAAAATTAATATTTAAATCTTAAATTAATATTGTAAACTTTGTAAAAACAATATATTTAAAATTGTAAATATTTGAAAAATTAATATAAGTTTGGTATGAATTTATAAATTTTTAAATTAAGTTTGGTGTAAATTTTTAATTTTTAAAATATAAATTTTTAATTTTATATTTAAGTTGTGTGAATTTAAAAACAAAAATTTACTTTATCTCATTAAGTTAAAAATATGATTTTTAAAATTCGTCGTAAGTTGAAGACTAGGTCTTTGAACCGAAATTGCTTTACCCGAGAGAGGGACGAGAACTTTTATTATCATTATTTTTAATCTCATTGAATTAAAGTATGCCAAAAACATTAAAAAACCCCAAAAATCTTAGCTTTTAAAACAATCGCTACAAAAAGACAAATTTTAAAATTTTGTCGAGGGACGGACTAGGACATCGATCCGAAACGACCTCGTCCTAAATAACAAGGGAAACAAAATTTTAAAATTAAGTACTTAATTGTTTTATAAGTTAATGATTAAAAAAAAAAAAGCAAACTCCGCGAGTCGCGGAGTTTGAAGGCTTAAATGCCGCGACTCGCGGAGGGGTCGGATTACAGAAAAAAAAATATAGCTGAAACAGATCAGTCCCAACCCACAAAACACACAAACACTGCGAAAACTGCTCGAAAATACCCGAAAAATACACCCCAAAATCACAATTTTTAACAGTTAATCACCAAATTTTTTACTAAAATCATGTTGAGAAGGATGCTATCTAGGAATTACTCAAGAAAAACGGTAAATTTCTACACCTAAACACCATTTAATCCGAAATTTGGTGTTCTTGAGCAATTTTTTTCCCCAATTTGATTTTGATGCTTTTTAGTGTAATTAGGCTTAAATTGTTTATGTATTATGCTTGTATAACCTAGATTGATGCTGTTTAACATGATTAGAAGCTTTAAACTTCAAATTTTGAGTAATCTAGGGTTTGTGTTCTTGAGCAAATTTGGGGCTTTTTGATATAAACAGGTTATGGCCGATTTTTGTCATGAATTGTTGCTAAATTAAGTAGTGTAACATGTCTAGGTAGTTAAATGATTCAAACTTTGAGCCTAAACATGATTTTGAGAATTAAAGTGGACTTTTTCAAGTCTAAAATTCATGAACTTGATTTTTGAGAGATAATGCCATTTGAGACTTGTTTAATTGCTAGTAATGATTATTTTGACATGTTATTTGAATTGAATGCTTATGAACTTGGCAAACATTTTCATATATGCTTATTTGAAAAAGTGTAGATTTGATAAAAATGTGAAAATAAGCTTAAGTTTAATATAAGTTGATAATGCCATTGTAATTATTTTGATTGATGATTTTACTGACACTAATGCATATTTAGATTCACAAAAATTGTGTTTGATGTGTTTTGCAGACTGAAAGGGGTGAATCTTCATCCCAAGCTCGCAATGCTCCTGCTGAGAATGCGGAACAACAGGAGGTGGATAACTACTACAAGCAGGATATACCTCATCCAGTCATGACCTTTTCCGATATGCACTTGGAAGAGTTGCACCCGAACCTGAGATTTGACAGACTTTGGATAGATTATCCAAAATATCAAAGGGGTTTGCATACTCTACATTCTAAGGTTGTTGAGGTACCGAGGGTCATAGAATGGGGACCCTTAGAAGCTGTAGAATTGGCCGGGCCAATTAGGGAATTACTTGTACAGAGGTATGGTAATTCTACTTTTAATGACTGGGTACGTTTATTCACCATGCGTAGACCTGTATATAAAGTATGGTGTGAAGAATTGTTGTGTAGTATAGAGTTGAATGATCGGGTAGCTAGTTTAACCGATCGTTCTTTTATTAGATTTTTGTTAGGCGGTTCGATGCGCCACATGTCTTTACTAGACATGGCTCAGGCTTTACGTATATATACGCCTGAGGAGTTAGCATCTGCCGATTGTAGAGGGTTGATACTAAACGGTAGAAAGATAGATGAAAATTTTGATACACACGGTGTGTGGAGTCAAATGACAAGCCATCACCGTTTCAAAGGGGGAAATTACTCTTATTTGGATATAGATAGAGCCGAATTAAGAGTGATTCATAGGTTTTTAGCCAATTCGATTACACAAAGGGGTAAGAACAAGGAAAAAGTAAATGAACAGGATTTGTTTTACCATATGTGTATTCGAGACCCACAAAGCACTGTAAGTATACCATATTGTGTGGGTTATTATTTATCAGCTATGGTTCGGAGGATGCGACCGCATAGCATAATAGGAGGTGGTATTTTTATTACTTTGATTGGTGAATATCTCGGTGTGGATATAAGTCGGGGGGGATTATTAGTAGAAGAACCGGAACCCCGCGATACTATAGGTTTAAATGTATACCATGGTGCGAAAGTTTTGAAGAGGCGAAATAACGCCGCAGTACCATACCATGGTAGACATCCACAGGTTGAGAGAAACCAACAGCAAGGTAATGTAGGAGGGGGGAATGAGATGCAAGAAATGCAAAGGTTTATAGCTTCTCAGGAATACGAAAATGCTAGACATAGAGCATTTGAAGATTGGCAAGTTCATCAGAACCAAATCATAGCTCATTGCCAACATATAGGTAGAAACTATATTCCTACACCGAAACCCATCTTCCCTCCCTGGTCTATAGAGATGCAGCCACCATATCCTACGTATAACCCTGCCGAAGCATTCTATAGCACCTATGGTTATGCCTGGAACCCCTATTGGTACCAGTATCATCCCTAGTATACTTATTTTTATTTTTTTTGTAATTTGTAATTATTGATACGTTTAATACTTTTGTTAATATTGTAATCATTTTTATAATTATCTAACTTTTATTCTTAGATTTTAATAATTTTTGAATGTGGGGTAATATACCAAACTTCAAAAATATGTATATATGTTATCAGTTTATCTTATGTACACAACAGGGTAAAACAACGCATTTTCAAAGACTGGCATTAAGTTCAGCAAAAGCAACTAATTTTGACGACAAGATGCAAAATATATGTGAAATAACAACAAGACGGAATGAACAAATGATGTGCACCATTTATCATTCAGCAAACAAACGCCAATATATTTGGAAACTTTGGTAAAAATTTAATCATTTTCACACTAATCACCCTCAATAATTTAAATTGTTACTGATTTCTTGCAAATGAGGGCATTGCAAGATCTTAAGTGTGGGAAGGGGTTAAATTCTTTCGAATTTTAAAATTTTTATCTTAAACACTTGGTTACCATTAAAAATACTAGTAAAGCAGTAGTTGTATTAGAATCTAGTGCTCTCTGATAAAAAAAGAACAGCCCTAGTCTTATATACTAACTACCCAATTCTAGTAAAATTTTTCAAAATTTTCAATTAAATGAACTCAAAATCATGTTTATACATATTTATGAACGATAAAACTAGGTTTTAACACCGAAATTATTGTTACCTCGAAAAGGACATAAATTGAGAAACAAACTAAAATGTTAAAATTCATTTAAAATGGAATAGAGGACGATAAAAAGGAAAATAAAAGCCAAGTGTGGGAAAATTTACCAAGTTATCTTAAACATATGTCACATATATCTGTAACAAATAACTGAAAATACTTTTGCTTTGGACTAAACTAAACTGTTTTACCCGATGAAAGAAAAGAAAAGATGGATCTACACGATGAATCAATTCCATCATTAAAAGGAAGTAAAGTCTTCCGAAAAAGACACGCGTTTCTTGATTTAGGTCATGAAGTTGTCGTCCAGACCAGCTGTAGGTTGACGAAAAATCTAGAAAAGTCATCACTAAAATCAGCAGGAAATCCACGGACCTCAGCATTAAACAGGGTCGCCAAGTGGTCAGATTTATCCTAACCATGAGAAGGATTTATCTTGTACAATGGGGGGGCACCATGCAAATTAGCTGGATAAGACTAATGAATCAGATCCCCAGAAAGGATAATCTCCTTAAAAATTAAAAATCAGCTTTTAAGACTGATATCACTCAATCCTTGAGATTGACCTTAAAGATTGAGAATTACAAACTCATGGAATTCAATGATATCTAAACTCGAGCTTGAACGAGAAAATATTTTGATCAAAATTACAAACCGATTTGTTTTCTGAAAACCCTATTTTCAATACGTTCATTACCATTGAACGTAAAATCCTAGGAATTCACCTGGAATTCATTAGGTCACCTGAACCAAATCGGGTGTCAACCGTAAGAACGGTGGTTGCATAGTGGTCAAAGACAGGACCTTGTGCCATACCGAAAAATCATAAGGGTGAGCTTTACTATTGCTCCTACCAAGGATAGTAATTGCATCCGACACGTTATAGACCATAATTAAAAGCATGTCAGGGGACATTGCCTTAACAGTTGATTGTTCAACGCTTTCCTTTACAACCGGACGGTAGTTTACCGAAAGGTAATATACGGGACAAGTAAACTGGACGTGTTGCTTTCCAAATACAAGGTTAGCAAGTGGGTGACACAAAACCGCAAGTTTTGAGCTAAAATTTTCAAATCTGAAACCCACCAAACCCACAAAAATATTTTGCAAACACCGGTAAAGGGTTATTCCGGAAAACTTATCTAGGGTAAAAACTAGATTTAATTTTCAAAAGATCAAATGTTTTCATAAAGATCCAATTTCCTTAATGGATCTAAATTTTTATAGTCATGTGGAACTGTAAACCATATCGTTACTACCATTGTTTATACCGCCGTATAGAAATCACTGATGTACAAAGTGTGAAGAATAAAGAAGTGATTCTAGTATTTCAAGACGATATTGCTTGAGGACAAGCAACGCTCAAGTGTGGGAATATTTGATAATGCTAAAAACGAACATATATTTCATAGCATTATTCCTCAAGAAAGACAAGCTTTTAGTTGCAATTGTTCTATTTACAAGTGATATTCGTTTAAATAATAAAAGGTGAAGACAAAAGACAGATTCGACGAATTGAAGACGCAAACGACCAAAAAGCTCAAAAGTACAAAAGACAATCAAAGAGGTTCCAATTATTGATAAGAAACGTCTCGAAATTACAAGAGTACAAGATTCAAAACGCAAAGTACAAAATATAAAATTGTACGCAAGGACGTTCGAAAATCCGGAACCGGGACCAGAGTCAACTCTCAACGCTCGACGCAACGGACTAAAAATTACAAATCAACTATGCACATAAATATAATATAATATTTAAATAATTCTTATAATTATTTAATATATTATATATATTTATAAATCCGTCGGCAAGAAAGACTCCAAAGTATTTGAGCTGTAATTTCAAACTCCGCGACTCGCGGAGTTTGAAGGCCAAAAAGGCCGCGAGTCGCGGAGCCCCAATTTCAGAAAATCCCTATAAAGCTCGCGCATTCTGATCGTAATCATCCATCTTTTTTTTCTTCTCCTCATACGTAAAATATATATATATATATATATATATATTTATAATTTATATTTTAATTTTAATTATAATTCTAATAATAAGGGTATGTTAGCGAATGTTGTAAGGGTGTAAGTCAAAATTCTGTCCGTGTAACGCTACGCTATTTTTAATCATTGTAAGTTATGTTCAACCTTTTTACATTAATGTATCGTAGCTAAGTTATTATTATGCTTATTTAAAACGAAGTAATCATGATGTTGGGCTAATTACTAAAATTGGGTAATTGGGCTTTGTACCATAATTGGGGTTTGGACAAAAGAACGACACTTGTGGAAATTAGACTATGAGCTATTAATGGGCTTTATATTTGTTTAACTAAATGATAGTTTGTTAATGTTAATATAAAGATTTACAATTGGGCGTCCCTATAAATTACCATATACACTCAATCGGACACGATGGGCGGGGTATTTATATGTACGAATAATCGTTCATTTAACCGGACACGGGAATGGATTAATAGCCACTAGAATAATTAAAACAGGGGTGAAATTATGTACAAAGGACACTTGGTATAATTGATAACAAAATATTAAAACCTTGGGTTACACTCAGTCGACAACCTGGTGTAATTATTAAACAAAGTATTAAAATCTTGTTACAGTTTAAATCCCCAATTAGTTGGAATATTTAACTTCGGGTATAAGAATAATTTGACGAGGACACTCGCACTTTATATTTATGACTAATGGACTGTTATGGACAAAAACCAGACGGACATATTAAATAATCCAGGACAAAGGACAATTAACCCATGGGCATAAAACTAAAATCAACACGTCAAACATCATGATTACGGAAGTTTAAATAAGCATAATTCTTTTATTTCATATTTAATTTCCTTTATTTTATATTTAATTGCACTTCTAATTATCGCACTTTTATTTATTGTTATTTAATTGCACTTTTAATTATCGTCCTTTTTAATTATCGCAAGTTTATTTTATCGCACTTTTATTATTCGCAATTTCATTATCGTTATTTACTTTACGCTTAAAATTAAGTCTTGTTTTTATTTATTATTTTACATTTGGTTTTAACTGCGACTAAAGTTTTTAAAATCGACAAACCGGTCATTAAACGGTAAAAACCCCCCTTTATAATAATAATATTACTTATATATATGTTTGTATTTTTATAAAAGTAAACTAATATAGCGTTGAGCTTTGTTTAAAAAAGATTCCCTGTGGAACGAACCGGACTTACTAAAAACTACACTACTGTACGATTAGGTACACTGCCTATAAGTGTTGTAGCAAGGTTTAAGTATATCCATTGTATAAATAAATAAATATCTTGTGTAAAATTGTATCGTATTTAATAGTATTTCCTGCAAAAAATTTAATATTATTTTATACCCCTTAGCTTTGACATCAGCGCACACCAAAACATTATTTGCTGTCATGTCCCAATGATTGAGCTTATCTTGAGTTTTCAATTTTTCACCCATTAACAACCACATTACGAATGCATGTTTGGGAATATTATTGCGCAAACCAGACCACCGAAACCCAAGGCACATCCATAGCTCTACTTCGAATATGTTACCATACTAACCGCACTGAAAAGTCCTTCATATTACCATCAGACTCTCGCCACATAATGATACCTTGCTCCGTATATAAAGTAGGAGAAACAAAACTTGCAAGCTGGGGGAATTGTGTTATCCAGTTGGTAGGCCAATTCATGTCATTATGGAGGACCATATCCTTGACACAATAAGATAAAGAAAAACCCTCCTGATGCACCATTCTTGGGGTGATGAAGTCGGATAGTGGGCCTACATCGCACCACACATCATACCAAGTCGAAGTATGTTCACCATTTCGCACTAAATGAACAAAACGCCCTTTTAGCAGTTCGCGAATGATGTTATGCGAGGTGTATATGAAATAGATTATATTTTACTAGGAAAAACTATTAAATACGATACAATTTTACACAAGATATTTATTTATTTATAGAATGGATATACTTACACCTTGCTACAACACTTATAGGCAGTGTACCTAATCGTACAGTAGTGTAGTTTTTAGTAAGTCCGGTTCGTTCCACAGGGAAAATCTTTAAATAAAGCTTAACGCTATATTAGTTTTAATTTATAAAAATACAAATATATATAAGTAATATTATTATTATAAAAAGGGGGTTTTTACCATTTAATGACCGGTTTGTCGATTTTAAAACTTAGTCGCAGTTAAAACCTAATGTAAAATATTAAAAATAAATATAACTTAATTTAAAGTGTAAAGTAAATAACGATAATGAAATTGCGATAAATAAAAGTGCGATAAAATAAACTTGCGATAATTAAAAAGTACAATTAATTAAAAGTGCAATTAAATACAATAACAATAAATAAAAGTGCGATAATTAAAAGTGCAATTAAATATAAAATAAAGGAAATTAAATATGAAATAAAATAATTATGCTTATTTAAACTTCCGTAATCATGATGTTTGACGTGTTGATTTTAGTTTTATGCCCATGGGTTAATTGTCCTTTGTCCTGGATTATTTAATATGTCCGTCTGATTTTTGTCCATAACAATCCATCAGTCATAAATATAAAGTGCGAGTGTCCTCGTCAAATTATCCTTATACCCGAAGTCAAATATTCCAACTAATTGGGGACTTAAACTGTAACAAGGTTTTAATACTTTGTTTAATAATTACACCAGGTTATCGACTGCGTGTAACCCAAGGTTTTAATACTTTGTTATCAATTATGCCAAGTGTCCTTGTACATAATTTCACCCCTGTTTTAATAATTCCATAGACTATTAATCCATTCCCGTGTCCAGTTAAATGAACGATTATTCGTACATATAAATATCCCGCCCATCATGTCCTATCGAGTGTATATGGTTATTTATAGGTACATCCAATTGTAAATCTTTATATTAAAATTAACAAACTATCATTTAGTTAAACAAATATAAAGCCCATTAATAGCCCATAGTCTGATTTCCACAAGTGTCGTTCTTTTGTCCAAACCCCAATTATGGTACAAAGCCCAATTACCCAATTTTAGTAATTAGCCCAACATTATGATTACTTCGGCTTAAATAAGCATAATAATAACTTAGCTACGAGACATTAAATTAAAAAGGTTGAACATAACTTACAATGATTAAAAATAGAGTAGCGTTACATGGACAGAATTTCGACTTACGCCCTTACAACATTCGCTAACATACCCTTATTATTAGGATTTAAAATTAAAATTAAAATATAAATATATATATATATATATATATATATATATATATATATATATATATATATATATATATATATATATATATATATATATATATATATACGTTTACATATAGATAGAGAGATTGATGGATGGATATTTAAAATGATCAAAATGCGTTGCCTTTTATATTAAGATTTGGATTTGAGTGCTCCGCGAGTCGCGGTCAATTTCCCCTTCAAACTCCGCGAGTCGCGGAGTTTGAATTTCCAGCTCACTCCAATTTGGATCTTTACTTGCCGACGGATTTTAATAATATAAATATAATATAAATATATAATTTATATAATTAATTATATATTATATTATATTTATATACATAATTAATTTGTAACTTTCGGTCCGTTGCGTCGAGCGTTGAGAGTTGACTCATGTCCCGGTTCCGGATTTTCGAACGTCCTTGCGTACAAATTAATATCTTGTACTTTGCATTTTGAATCTTGTACTCTTGTAATTTCGAGACGTTTCTTATCAATAATTGGAACCTCTTTGATTGTATTTTGTATTATTAAGCTTTTTGGTCGTTTGCGTCTTCAATTCGTCGAATCTGTCTTTTGTCTTCACCTTTTATTATTTAAACGAATATCACTTGTAAATAGAACAATTGCAACTAAAAGCTTGTCTTTCTTAAGGGATAATGCTATGAAATATATGTTTGTTTTTAGCATTATCAAATATTCTCACACTTAAGCATTGCTTGTCCTCAAGCAATATAGTCTTGAAATAAAAATACTTGAATCACTTCTTTATTCTTCACACTTTGTACATCAGTGATTTCAATACGGCGGTATGAATAATGATAGTAATGATGTGGTTTACAGTCTCACATGACTATAAAAATTGAGATCCTTTAGGAAATTGGATCTTTATGAAAACATTTGATCTTTTGAAAATTCATGCTAGATTTTACCCTAGACAAGTTTTCTGATTTGATCCACCATCGGTGTTGCAAAATATATTTGTGGATCAATATTTTGGCTAAAACTTTTAGGCACGTGTAATCCACTGCTATCCCTGTATCGGAAAGCACACATCCAGTTTACTTGTTCCGTATATTACCTTTCGGTAAACTACCGTCCGGCTGTAAAGGAAAGCGATGAACAAGAAACTGTTAAGGCAATGTCCCGTGACATACAGATGATTATGGTCTATAACGTGTCGGATGCTAGTACTATCCTTGGTAGGAGCAATAGTAAAGATCATCCTATGATTTTTCGGTCTGGCACAAGGTCCTGTCTTTGACCATGCTATGCAACCACCGTTCTTACGGTTGACACCCGATTTGGTTCAGGTGACCTAAAGAATTCCAGGTGAATTCCTAGGATTTTACATTCAATGGTAATGAACGCATTGAAAATGGGTTTTCAGAAAACAAATCGGTTTGTAATTTTGATCAAAATATTTTCTCGTTCAAGCTCGAGTTTAGATATCATCGAATTCCATGAGTTTGTAATTCTCAATCTTTAAGGTCAATCTCTAGGATTGAGTAATATCAGTTTTAAAAGCTGATTTTTGATCTTTTAAGGAGATTATCCTTTCTGGGGATCTGATTCATTAGTCTTATCCAGCTAATTTGCACGGCGTCCTCCTCATTTTACGAGACAGATCCTCTCATGGTTAGGATAAGTCTGACCACTTGGCGACCCTGTTTGATGCTGAGGTCCGTGGATTTCCTGCTGATTTTAGTGATGACTTTTCTACATTTTTCGTCAACCTACAGCTGGTCTGGACGACAACTTCATGACCTAAATCAAGAAGCGCGTGTCTTTTTCGGAAGACTTTACTTCCTTTTAATGATGGAATTGATTCATCGTGTAGATCCATCTTTCTTACAGAAAATCGGGTAAAACTTTTTAGAAATTGTCCAAAACAAAAGTATCTTCAGTTATTTGTACAAAAATATGTGACATATGTTTAAAATAATTTGGTAAATATTCCCACACTTGGCTTTTATTTTCTTTTATGTTCTTTTATTTGCCTTTTTATTGTCCTCTATTCTATTTTAAATGAATTCTAACATTTTGATTTGTTTCTCAATTTATATCCTTTCCGAGGTAACAATAATTTCGGTGTTAACACCTAGTTTTATCGTTCATAAATATGTATAAACATGATTTTGAATTCATTTAATTGAAAATTTTAAAATTTTTTACTAGAATTGGGTAGTCAGTATATAAGACTAGGGCTGTTCTTTATTATCAGAGAGCACTAGATTCTAATACAACTACTGCTTTACTAGTATTTCTAATGGTAACCAAGTGTATAAAGTAAAAATTTTAAAAATCCGAAAGAATTTAACCCCTTCCCATACTTAAGATCTTGCAATGCCCTCATTTGTAAGAAATCAGTAACAATTTAAATTATTGAGGGAGATTAGCGTAGAAAAATGATTAAATTTTACCAAAGTTTCTAAACATATTGTTGTTTGTGTTGAATGATAAATGGTGCACATCATTTGTTCATTCCGTCTTGTTGTTATTTCACATATATTTTACATCTTGTCATTAAAATTAGTTGCTTTTGCTGAACTTAATGCCAGTCTTTGAAAATGTGTTGTTTTACCCTTTTGTGTACATAAGATAAACTGCAAACATATATACATATTTTTGAAGTTTGGTATATTACCCCACATTCAAAAATTATTAAAATCTAATAATAAAAGTTAGAAAATTATAAAAACTATTACAATATCAACATAAGTGTTAAATGTAGTAACATTACAAAAATAAAATAAATAAAACTAAATAAACTAGGGTTGATACTGATACCAGTAGGGGTTCCATGCATAACCGTATGTGTTATAGAATGCTTCAGCTGGGTTATAAGTAGGATACGGTGGTTGAATCTCTATAGACCAGGGAGGAAATACGGGCTTTGGAGTAGGAATATAGTTTCTACCTACATGTTGGCAATGAGCTATGATGTGGTTTTGATGAACTTGCCAATCTTCAAATGCTCGATGTCTAGCATTTTCATACTCTTGTGAAGCTATAAACCTTTGCATTTCTGTCATTTCATTTCCCCCTCCCACATTACCTGGCTGTTGATTTCTTTCAACCTGTGGATGTCTTCCATTATATTGTACTGCGGCGTTATTTCGCCTCTTCAAAACCTTAGCACCATGATATACATTTAAACCAATTGTATCGTGGGGTTCTGGTTCTTCGATTAATAACCCCCCCCCCCCCGACTAATATCCACATCGAGATACTCAGCAATTAATGTAATAAATATACCACCTCCTATTATACTGTGCGGTCTCATCTCCCTAACCATAGCCGATAAATAATAACACACACAATAAGGTATACTTACAGCGCTTTGTGGGTCTCGAATACACATGTGGTAAAATAAATCTTGCTCATTTACCTTTTCCTTATTTTTACCTCACTGTGTAATCGAGTTCGCTAGAAACCTGTGAATTACTCTTAACTCAGCTCTATCTATATTCGTATAAGAGTAATTTCCCCCTTTAAATCGGTGATGGCTAGTCATTTGACTCCATACACCATGCGTATCAAAATTTTCATCAACTTCCTACCATTTAATATCAACCCTTGACAATCGGCAGATGCTAGCTCCTCAGGCGTATATATACGTAAGGCCTGAGCCATGTCTAGTAGAGACATGTGGCGCATCGAACCTCCTAACAAAAATCTAATAAAAGTTCGATAGGTTAAAGTAGCTACCCTATCATTTATTTCTATACTACACAATAATTCTTCACACCATACTTTATATACAGGTCTACACATGTTGAATAATCGTACCTAATCGTTAAAAGTAGAATTACCATACCTCTGTGTAAGTAATTCTCTAATCCGTTCGCCCAATCCTACGGCTTCTAACGGTTCCCATTCTATTACCCTAGGTACTTCAACAGCTTTAGAATGAAGAGTGTGCAAGCTCCTTTGGTATTTTGGATAATCTATCCAACGTCTGTCTAATCTCAAGTTCGGGTGCAAATCTTCCACATGCATATCTGAAAATGTCATAACTGGATGAGGTATATCTTGTTTGTAATAGTTATCAACATCTTGTTGTTCCGCATTCTCAGGAGGAGCAATGCGAGCTTGGGATGAAGATTCACCCCTTTCAGTCTGCAAAACACATCAAACACAATTTTTGTGCATCCATATATGCATTAGTGTCAGCAAAATCATCAATCAAAATAATTACAATGACATGTTCAATTTATATCAAATTTATGCTCATTTTCATATTTTTATTAAATCTACACTTTTTCAAATAAGCATATACGAAAATGTTCGCTAAGTTCATAAGCATTCAACTTAAATAACATGTCAAAATAATCATTATTAGCAATTAAACAAGTTTCAAATGGCATTATCTCTCAAAAATCAAGTTCATGAATTTTAGACTTGAAAAAGTCCACTTTAATTCTCAAAAATCATGTTTAGGCTCAAAGTTTGGATCATTTAACTACCTAAACATGTTACACTACTTAATTTAGCAATAATTCATGACAAAAATCGGCCATAACCTGTTTATATCAAAAAGCCCCAAATTGCTCAAGAACACAAACCCTAAATTACTCAAAATTTGAAGTTTAAGGCTTCTAATCATGTTAAATAGCATCAATCTAGGTTATACAAGCATAATATATAAGCAATTTAAGCATAATTACACTAAAAAGCAACAAAATTGAATTGGGTATAAATTTGTTCAAGAACACTAATTTTCGGATTAAATGGGTGTTTTGATGAAGAAATTACCGTTTTCCTTGAGTAATTCCTTGATAGCATCCTTCTCAACATGATTTTGTGAAAGATTTGATGAAAAATGGTGAAAAAAATTCGAATTTGTGTGTGTTTTTGGTTTTATTTTCGCAGTATTTTGGGGTGTGGGTGTGGATACTGATCTGTTCGATCAGTTTATATTTTTTTTCTAGAATTTTGATGCTCCGCGAGTCACGGTATTTACCCATTACAAACTCCGCGAGTCGCGGTGTTTGTATTATTTTTTATTATTAATTTTTTTATAAAAATCTTAACTTATAAAATAATTAATTAATTAATTTTAAAATTTTGTTTCCCTTGTTATTTAGGACGAGGTCGTTTCGGAACGATGTCCTAGTCCGTCCCTCGACAAAATTTTAAAATTTGTCAATTTAAAGTGCGGTTTTAAAAGCAAAGATTTTTGGGTTTTTTTTTTATTTATGTTTTTGGCATATTTTAATTCAATAAGATTAAAAATAATGATAATAAAAGTTCTCGTCCCTCCCTCGGGTAAAGCAATTTCGGTTCAACGACCTAGTCTTCAACTTACGACGAATTTTTAAAAATCATATTTTTAACTTAGCAAAATAAAGTAAATTTTTGTTTTTTAAATTCACACCAAACTTAAATTTAAAATGCATAAAATTAAAAATTCATATTATTAAAAATTCACACCAAACTTAAATTTAATTTTGTTTTTATACATACAAACTTATATTAAAAATATTAATTTTTAAAATATTTACAATT
Organism: Rutidosis leptorrhynchoides; assembly: GCF_046630445.1. Classification (NCBI taxonomy): domain Eukaryota; kingdom Viridiplantae; phylum Streptophyta; class Magnoliopsida; order Asterales; family Asteraceae; genus Rutidosis; species Rutidosis leptorrhynchoides. The sequence continues at coordinate 400,882,081 of NC_092336.1, read as the reverse complement.
TTAAATATATTGATTTAAAAAGTTTACAATATCAATTTAAGATTTATATATTAATTTTAAAAATATGGTAAAAATAAAATTAAAAATCTTTTTGGCTTTTATTCCACTTTAATCAATCAAATATTATCAAAAATATGCGCCCCTCTTTTCGGTAAAGTAATTTCGGTTCATTGACCTAATTTAACTCATGACGAATTTTTGAAATATTTTGGGTTGATTGATTAAAGATATTTATACCTTAAGAATAAACGGTAAATTTCGCAGTGATGTAATAAATTTTTGTATGATATCAATAATTTCGGTCGCAAGACCTAATTTTATTGAATACCAATTTAATATTTTATAGCGAACAAATTAGCGTTTATTATCAAAAGGTTAAAAATAATAATAAAAATAAAAACTGTACAGACTTACCTGTGAGATAGTATTCTTAGTGATATGCTCTAGCCCACTCATAAGATAGTCGGACTAATTGATTTTCCATGGCTACATAGGCGTAACCTCGAGTATTCAGTGTTTTTTCTTCTAAACATATGAACGGTCCATCTCTGCATAAAGTAACAAATTCGGTGTTTGAATAGGTTTGATTATTTGAACATTTACCTTCGTGTGACCATTTTCCGCATTTGTGACATCTTTCAAGGTGTCGTGCTCTTCTTTTTGCTGCGGATTTTGATTTTCCTTTACCAAATTGTAACTTATTATCTTCGCATCTGGATTCTTTTCTTACTCCGTCCAATTTTTCTCTGATTACTGATACCAGTTCACTCGGAAGTGTGTCATTATTATGTTTAGTAATCAAAGCGTGTAGCAATAGACCATGGTTTAGTTCACAGGAAGTTTTCATTTCGTAAAAACCTAAAAAAATAAAAATTCAGAATGGGGGGAGAAGACTAGTTCTTTAGGGTCTGCTAGGGAAAGACCATTCGGGTTCCATTTTCGAGAACTACACGAAAACGGAAAATCTAACTCTAACAGAAATACATATTATCCTTTAAAGACTTGATTCTCCCCACACTTAGTTAGCTGTGGTATTGAAATTGTGATTAACTTCGTTGTCGACTTCCATCGAACTATCTATGTAGTGTTTAACTCTGTGACCATTAACCTTAAATTCAATCCCATTTGAATTTATTAATTCTATCGTTCCGTATGGGAAAACTCTTTTGACTATGAATGGTCCAGACCATCTTGATTTCAATTTTCCAGGAAATAGCTTGAATTGTGAATTGAACAGAAGAACTCTGTCTCCTTCTTTAAATTCTTTTGAACTTCTGATTCTTTTATCATGTCATTTCTTCGTTCTTTCCTTATAGATTAACGAATTTTCGTATGCTTCATGTCTTAATTCTTCTAATTCGTTTAATTGACTTAACCGTAGTCGTCCAGCTTCATGTAAATCAAGATTACATGTCTTCAAAGCCCAAAATGCTTTGTGTTCAATTTCTATTGGAAGATGACATGTTTTTCCATAAACGAGTCTAAAAGGCGTGGTTCCAATTGGAGTTTTGTAAGCTGTTCTAAAAGCCCAGAGTGCATCCTCCAACTTAATGGACCATTCCTTCGGATTTGATCCTACGGTTTTTTCTAGAATACATTTTAAAGCTCGGTTGGTATTTTCAACTTGTCCACTCGTCTGTGGATGATAAGCGGTGGAGATTTTATGAGTTACTCCATATCTTTTAAGAACTTTCTCAAGTTGATTATTACAAAAATGAGTTCCTCGATCACTTATTAAAGCTTTCGGTGTTCCAAACCTTGCAAAAAGACGTTTTAAAAAGTTGACTACAACTCGTGCATCGTTAGTTGGGAGAGCTTGTGCTTCCGCCCATTCAGATACATAATCAATGGCTACGAGAATGTATAAATTATTATGAGATTTTGGAAATGGACCCATAAAGTCAATACCCCAAATGTCAAATACTTCACATACTTTAATGACATTTTGTGGCATTTCATCACGTTGACTTATTTTTCCGGCCCTTTGACAAGCATCACAAGATTTGCAAAGAAGGTGTGCGTCTTTGTAAATTGTAGGCCAATAGAATCCAGCATCATAAACTTTTCTTGCTGTTAGTTGAGGCCCATAATACCCTCCTGTTGGTCCTGTGTGACAATGGTTTAAGATTTTACTAGCTTCGTCTCCGAATACACATCGGCGTATTATTCCATCGGGACAACTTTTAAACAAATGTGGATCTTTCCAGAAATAGTGTTTTATTTCACTGAAGAATTTCTTTCGTTTTTGGTACGATAATCCTTTTTCAAGGAATCCACATACTAAGTAGTTTGCATAGTCTGCAAACCATGGAATTTCATTATAATCTATCTTCAATAGATATTCATCAGGAAAGTTGTCTTGTATGGCCGATTCATTTAGAACTTCTAATTCGGGATTTTCAAGACGAGAAAGATGATCGGCTGCGAGATTTTCTGCTCCTTTTTTATCTCGGATTTCAATATCAAACTCTTGTAAGAGTAAGATCCAATGGATTAATCTTGGTTTGACATCTTGTTTCAAAAATAGGTATCTAAGAGCAGAATGGTCGGTATAGCCCACCGTTTTTTGCTAGAACGAGATATGATCGAAATTTGTCAAAAGTAAAGACAATAGCAAGGAGTTCTTTTTCAGTAATTGTGTAATTTGTTTATGCTCCTTGTAACGTCTTACTAGCATAATAAATAGGTTGAAATCGTTTTTCAATCCTTTGTCCTAAAACGGCTCCCATTGCAAAATCACTTGCATCGCACATAAGTTCAAACGGTAGATTCCAATTTGGTGTTATCATGATCGGTGCATTAGTGAGTTTTTCTTTAAGAATATTAAAAGATTTGATACATTCATCTGAAAAGATGAATGGAGTATCCTTTTCTAGGAGTTTATTCATAGGAGTGGCAATTTTAGAAAAATCTTTAATGAAACGTCGGTAAAAACTGGTATGCCCTAGAAAACTCCTAACTCCTCTAACATTGGTGGAATGTGGAAGTTTAGCAATTACATCTACTTTAGCTCTATCCACTTCAATTCCTTCCTTTGAAATTTTATGACCTAGAACGATGCCTTCTTTAACCATGAAATGGAATTTCTCCCAATTAAGTACTAGATTTGATTGTTCGCATCTAATAAGCATTCGTTCAAGATTAGCTAGACATGTTTCAAAAGTATCACCGAAGACTGAAAAGTCATCCATGAAAACTTCCATGCATTCTTCTATCATGTCGTGAAAAATTTCCATCATGCACCTTTGAAAGGTTGCAGGGGCGTTGCAAAGTCCAAATGGCATGCGTTTGTAAGCAAAAGTACCATAAGGGCACGTGAATGTGGTTTTCTCTTGGTCCTCGGGTGCTATTGGAATTTGAAAATATCCGGAAAAACCATCAAGAAAACAATAGTAACTATTTCCGCCTAATCTTTCTAACATTTGATCAATGAAAGGTAAGGGAAAGTGATCTTTTCTGTGGCGTCATTTAATTTTCTATAATCAATACAAACACGCCATCCTGTTACAGTCCTAGTAGGAATAAGCTCATTTTTCTCATTTGTAATGACAGTCATGCCACTCTTCTTAGGCACGCATTGAACTGGGCTTACCCATGGACTATCAGAAATTGGATAAATTAAACCTGCATCTAGCAGTTTAATAATTTCTTTCTTAACAACATCTTTCATATTAGGATTTAGTCTTCGTTGGCGTTGCACATACGTTTTATGGCCTTCTTCCATAAGGATTTTATGTGTGCAATACGAAGGACTTATTCCTTTAATATCATGAATTTTCCATGCAATAGCTGGTTTATGAGCTTTTAACACAGAAATGAGTTGTGATTTCTCATTTTCAGTAAGAGAAGACGATATTATTACAGGTAACTCAGATTCACCATGTAAATAAGCGTATTCCAAATGATTTGGAAGTGGCTTTAACTCTAATGTCGGAGGTTCTTCTATCGATGATTTATATCGATATCTATCTTCTTCTTTTAGCATTTGAATTTCTTCTGTTATTGGTTCATATCCATTAGCTATTAGTATAGCTAACATTTCAGTTTCATCAATTGATTCAGTTCCTTCTCCTAAAGAACATTCTCCTGTTCCTTGTAATTCTGGAAATTCTTCTAACAATTCTGCATGTGAATCTATAGTTTGAATATAATAACATGTATCATCTGCAGATTGTGGTTGTTGCATAGCTCTATCAACTAAAAAGGTAACACTCTCATCCTCTATACTTAGGGTCAGTTTCTTACCGAACACGTCTATCATTGCTTTAGCCGTGTTTAAGAATGGTCTTCCTAATATGAGAAGAACTTGAGAATCTTCTTCCATGTCCAGAACAACAAAAGCTACTGGAAATACTAAAGTACCAACTTTAACTAGCATGTTCTCCATTATCCCTCTAGGATATTTTATTGATCGATCGGCTAGTTGTATGCTTATTCTTGTTGGTTTCAATTCTCTAAGGTCTAGTTTAGCATATAGTGAATACGGCATTAAATTTATACTATCACCTAAGTCTGCCAATGCTTCTATTGAACTAAGATTACCCAGAAAACATGAAATTGTGAAACTTCCTGGATCTGATAATTTTTCTGGTATCTTATTCAACAGCACTGCTGAACAATTAGCATTCATAGTAACAGCCGAGAGTTCTTCCATTTTCTTTCTATTCGAGATTAGATCTTTAAGAAATTTAGCATATCTAGGCATTCCTGAAATCACATCAATGAAAGGAAGATTTACATTTATCTGTTTAAACATATCTAAGAATTTGGATTGCTCGGCTTCAAGTCTCTCTTTTTTCATTTTACTCGGATAAGGAAGTGGTGGTTGGTATGGTTTAACATAAGGTTTAGCCTTAACTGTGTTATCTTCATTAACATTTTCAACTACCGGTTCTTTTTCCTTATCTTGTTCAGGTTGTGGTTCTTGTGGAGTAGGAATAGCTTCATCAGAAATTACAGGTATTTCAGGTGGTTTAAGTGTAATACCACTTCTTGTGGTAATAGCTTTAGCTGTTTCATTCCGGGGTTAGCATTTGTATCACTAGGTAAACTTCCCGGTTTTCTTTCACCTATTAACCTTGCTAGGTTACTTACTTCTTGTTCCAGATTTTGAATAGAAGCTTGTTTATTTCTAAATGCTTGAGCATTTTGTTCATTCGTTTGTTTCTGAGATGTGAAAAACTGCGTTTGAGTTTCAACTAGCTTCGTCATCATATCTTCTAAATTTGGCTTTTTATCATCGGTTTGTGGTGGTTTGTTTTGAAAATTAGGTCTTTGCTGGTTGTAAGTATTATTGGATACTTGTTGATTACTAGGACCTTGTTAATTGTTGTATGGAACATTTCGGTTATAATTCTGGTTTTGATTGTAATTCGGTATTGGCGGTTGATAATTATTCTGATAATTATTTCCAGGCCTTTGGTTTATGTATGAAATATTCTCTCTTTGTTCCATTGTTAGCTCAATACTAAGACAATATTTTGTCAAATGTGGTCCTCCACACTGCTCACAACTAATTCGTATTGAGTGTATATCTTTAGTCATCTTTTCCATTAGTCTCTCGACAGCATCTATCTTTGCGGAAATGGAATCTAAGTCATGGCTAGAATCGGCTCTAGCTGCTTTAGATGATCTAACGATATCTTTTTCTTGGTGCCACTCATGTTAGTGGGAAGCAGTGTTATCAATAATTTTATAAGCATCAGTTTCGGTTTTCTTCATAATAGAACCACCAGCTGCTATATCGATGTCTTTTCTTGTAGTGATGTCGCATCCTTGGTAGAATATTTGTACTATTTGACAGGTGTCTAAACCATGTTGCGGACATCCTCTTAATAACTTTCCAAATCTTGTCCACGCCTCATATAGAGTTTCATTCGGTTTCTGTGTGAACGTAACAATTTCTCCTTGAAGTCTTACAGCTTTAGATGCCGGAAAGAATTATTTAAGAAAATTTTCAACTAAAACGTCCCATGTATCAATCGCCCCTTCAGGTAACGATTCCAACCAATCTGTGGCTTCTCCCTTTAAAGTCCAGGGAAATAACATGAGATATATCTGTTCATCTTCAACTTCTCTTATTTTAAATAGTGTGCAGATTCTATTAAAGGTACGAAGATGTTCATTTTGATCTTCCTTCGGCGCACCACTAAATTGGCATTGATTTGTTACCATGTGTAGAATTTGTCCTTTGATTTCATAATCTGGCGCATTAATGTCAGGATGAGTAATTGCGTGACCTTGGCCAGTGCGTTTAGCTCGCATTCGGTCTTCCATACTTAGAGGTTCCAGATTCTCCATAATTGAATTTGTTGAATCTGAATCACTAGAGGATTCTGATTTAATGGTTCGTTCCTCAACAATCTCTGTTTGAATAATTGGTGGTTCCGGAGGAAAAATTAATGGTTCAGGATCTATGAATCATCCCTGAATATTCTTCGGATTCTCAATTGTGAGGTTGGGTTCAAAAAATGGATTATTGGAAATTTGAATTGGAGTACTTGGTCGACTGGATGACGATTCTAAAGGAAAATCAACGGCGACAATATTTGCTAGATGTCTTAATCGAGTTACAGGTGGTGAACGTACAAAAGGTGGTGAACGTCTTGCTCGGTGCATTCACTGAATATCCTATTAGTTTTTAAAAGGAAAGAAAAATTATATAAGTTATCCAATTAATAGACTTTTCTGATTTTGCCCACGTTTCGAATAGCTAAAAGATGCAGCAGAGGGGCAGGATTCGTTTGGTCTCAATATAATTGAGTACTGTTTGGCTCCAATAACCCGGTCCACGTACAAATTCAACTATTACTACGAACCAGAAAATTTTGATGTCTATCAATTTAACCACTTAAAATAAATTTTCGTAATTTAGAGAAGAAGTAGAAAAATTCTAAGTCCTAAAAACTAGAATGGCGAGAAATAAAAAAGAAAAAGAGCGCGTCGGAAAAGGTCGAAAAAGAAAAGGGTTGAAAAATAAAAGACGTCGAAAAATAAGAAAGAAAAAGAGTGACTTATAAAACTTTAAAACACTCGACTAACCCAACCTTATTACTATCACTAACTTAAAATTAAAATTACAAATTGAGATTACTAATTGGAGTGATAATTGATACATAGGTAAAAGGCGTCGAAAAATAAAAATAAGAAAGTAGTGCGTTGAAACTTAAAAAGGAACTAAAAACTAAAAAAATAAAAGTTGCGTCTAAAAATATTAAAGCTTACAAGTAAAACTATATCCCAAATGGAAATATCTTAAAAGGTACTAAAATTTAAAAATGGCGTCGCAAAATTCTAGAGCACCTAAATCTTAGTCTAAAGAAAAAGCACTTAAGGAATTTTACGGTAAAGCCTAAAAATCTAGAAGTGAAAATAAGCTACGGCAAAATACTAGAACTTACAACTAGCTACGAACAAATAAAAATACAAATATTACGAATAAATGATAAAAAGTTACAAAAATAAAAATAAGCTTAAATTTGATAAAATTATTTATTTTTATAAAAATATTATTTATTTATTTTTATTTATAAAAGTATTAATTTATATATATATATATTTAATAATACTAATTAATATTTAAAATAAAAATTAATTTAAAAACTAAAACTAAATATTAATATTAAATATAAACCTAATTAAGTTTTAATAATAATAATTAAATTATACTCCGTAATAAATGCCAAATTAGGGTTCTGCTCGTGTCAGGGTGGCTCCACGAGTTGCGGAACACCTGGCAACAAACTCCGCGAGTCGCGGGGTATGAAATTTCAGATTAGGTGGTTTCGTTTGACAGGTTTTGTTTTTAATATTTATATATATATATATATATATATATATATATATATATATATATATAATATATATATTTTTTTTTCTATTTTAATAATTATATAAAATATTTATATTAAATAAATAAAACTTATATTTAAAAACTAAAATAGAAATAAAAATACTTTATAATTTTATAAATAAAAATCTTAAAAATAAATTTATATATATATTTTTTTCCGGTTTTTAATTTTTTATATTTTTTTAATATTTAAAAAGTATATATTTTACAAAAACTAATTAAAACTTAATAAATTTTTTTTTTATGTGTGTGGCGTTTCGCTTCGGCGTTCCCCGGCAGCGGCGCCAAAAATACTTGATGTTATGCGAGGTGTATATGAAATAGCTTATATTTTACTTGGAAAAACTATTAAATACGATACAATTTTACACAAGATATTTATTTATTTATAGAATGGATATACTTAAACCTTGCTACAACACTTGTAGGCAGTGTACCTAATCGTACAGTAGTGTAGTTTTTAGTAAGTCCGGTTCGTTCCACAGGGAAAATCTTTAAATAAAGCTTAACGCTATATTAGTTTTAATTTATAAAAATACAAATATATATAAGTAATATTATTATTATAAAAAGGGGGTTTTTACCGTTTAATGACCGGTTTATCGATTTTAAAACATAGTCGCAGTTAAAACCTAATGTAAAATATTAAAAATAAATATAACTTAATTTAAAGCGTAAAGTAAATAACGATAATGAAATTGCGATAAATAAAAGTGCGATAAAATAAACTTGTGATAATTAAAAAGTACAATTAATTAAAAGTGCAATTAAATACAATAACAATAAATAAAAGTGCGATAATTAAAAGTGCAATTAAATATAAAATAAAGGAAATTAAATACGAAATAAAATAATTATGCTTATTTAAACTTCCGTAATCATGATGTTTGACGTGTTGATTTTAGTTTTATGCCCATGGGTTAATTGTCCTTTGTCCTGGATTATTTAATATGTCCGTCTTGTTTTTGTCCATAACAATCCATCAGTCATAAATATAAAGTGCGAGTGTCCTCGTCAAATTATCCTTATACCCGAAGTCAAATTTTCCAACTAATTGGGGACTTAAACTGTAACAAGGTTTTAATACTTTGTTTAATAATTACACTAGGTTATCGACTGCGTGTAACCCAAGGTTTTAATAATTACACTAGGTTATGCCAAGTGTCCTTGTACATAATTTCACCCCTGTTTTAATAATTCCATAGACTATTAATCCATTCCCGTGTCCGGCTAAATGAACGATTATTCGTACATATAAATATCCCGCCCATCGTGTCCGATCGAGTGTATATAGTTATTTATAGGTACATCCAATTGTAAATCTTTATATTAAAATTAACAAATATATATATATATATATATATATATATATATATATATATATATATATATATATATATATATATATATATATATATATATATATATATATATATATATATATATATATATATATATATTTTATCATTTAGTTAAACAAATATAAAGCCCATTAATAGCCCATAGTCTAATTTCCACAAGTGTCGTTCTTTTGTCCAAACCCCAATTATGGTACAAAGCTCAATTACCCAATTTTAGTAATTAGCCCAACATCATGATTACTTCGGCTTTAATAGGCATAATAATAACTTAGCTACGAGACATTAAATTAAAAAGGTTGAACATAACTTACAATGATTAAAAATAGCGTAGCGTTACACGGACAGAATTTCGACTTACACCCTTACAACATTCGCTAACATACCATTATTATTAGGATTTAAAATTAAAATATAAATATATATATATATATATATATATATACGTTTACATATAGATAGAGAGATTGATGGATGGATATTTAAAACGATCAAAATGCATTGCCTTTTATAGGCAGATTTGGATTTGAGTGCTCCGCGAGTCGCGGTCAATTTCCCCTTCAAACTCCGCGAGTCGCGAAGTTTGAATTTCCAGCTCACTCCAATTTGGATCTTTACTTGCCGACGGATTTTAATAATATAAATATAATATAAATATATAATTTATATAATTAATTATATATTATATTATATTTATATACATAATTAATTTGTAACTTTCGGTCCGTTGCGTCGAGCGTTGAGAGTTGACTCATGTCCCGGTTCCGGATTTTCGAACGTCCTTGTGTACAATTTAATATCTTGTACTTTGCGTTTTGAATCTTGTACTCTTGTAATTTCGAGACGTTTCTTATCAATAATTGGAAACTCTTTGATTGTATTTTGTACTTTTGAGCTTTTTGGTCGTTTGCGTCTTCAATTCGTCGAATCTGTCTTTTGTCTTCACCTTTTATTATTTAAACAAATATCACTTGTAAATAGAACAATTGCAACTAAAAGCTTGTCTTTCTTGAGGGATAATGCTATGAAATATATGTTCGTTTTTAGCATTATCAGCGAACCCCAAGGATTTTCCTCCAGCTCCAACTTGCATTAGACGGAGTGTCAACATACTTCTGTATGTTGACGCTCCGTCTAATATTAATATTAATATTAATATTAATATTAATATTAATATTAATATTAATATTAATATTAATATTAATTAATATATTAAATATTAATGGTTACAATTCACGTTCAATATGCTCAAAAAGAAATGATTAAGAATTTGTAGGCAAACTTCTGTCTGCTTTGTTAAACCCAATTTTGATATAGAGGAAACAAATTAGGCACTTGAACACGATATAAAATTATATATGCCAGAACTAAATGGTGTGCCTATGTAAATGCGTTGTAATGCACATACATAAAGTGTTTGATATAAGAGTACTGATTGCGATGATCACCCTCAATAACTTATGTTTAATATATGAGAGAGTAGGCGTAAGATACGAGAAGGTGATCAGCCAGCAAAGTTAGAGACTTTCTGATCAACCTGATGTTATGCGAGGTGTATATGAAATAGTTTATATTTTACTAGGAAAAACTATTAAATACGATACAATTTTACACAAGATATTTATTTATTTATAGAATGGATATACTTAAACCTTGCTACAACACTTATAGGCAGTGTACCTAATCGTACAGTAGTGTAGTTTTTAGTAAGTCCGGTTCGTTCCACAGGGAAATCTTTAAACAAAGCTCAACGCTATATTAGTTTACTTTTATAAAAATACAAATATATATATAAGTAATATTATTATTATAAAGGGGGGTTTTTACCGTTTAATGACCGGTTTGTCGATTTTAAGACTTTAGTCGCAGTTAAAACCTAATGTAAAATATTAAATAAATAAAAGACTTAATTTAAAGCGTAAAGTAAATAACGATAATGAAATTGCGAATAATAAAAGTGCGATAAAATAAAATTGCGATAATTAAAAAGTACGATAATTAAAAGTGCGATTAAATAACAATAAATAAAAGTGCGATAATTAGAAGTGCAATTAAATATAAAATAAAGGAAATTAAATATGAAATAAAAGAATTATGCTTATTTAAACTTCCGTAATCATGATGTTTGACGTGTTGATTTTAGTTTTATGCCCATGGGTTAATTGTCCTTTGTCCTGAATTATTTAATATGTCCGTCTGGTTTTTGTCCATAACAGTCCATCAGTCATAAATATAAAGTGCGAGTGCCCTCATCAAATTATTCTTATACCCGAAGTTAAATATTCCAACTAATTGGGGATTCGAATTGTAACAAGGTTTTAATACTTTGTTTAATGAATACACCAGGTTATCGACTGTGTGTAAACCAAGGTTTTACTACTTTGTTAACAATTACACCAATTACCCTTGAATGTAATTTCACCCCTGTTTTAATTATTCTAGTGGCTATTAATCCATTCCCGTGTCCGGTTAAATGAACGATTATTCGTACATATAAATACCCCGCCCATCGTGTCCGATCGAGTGTATATGGTAATTTATAGGGACGCCCAATTGTAAATCTTTATATTAACATTAACAAACTATCATTTAATTAAACAAATATAAAGCCCATTAATAGCCCATAGTCTAATTTCCACAAGTGTTGTTCTTTTGTCCAAACCCCAATTATGGTACCAAACCCAATTACCCAATTTTAGTAATTAGCCCAACATCATGATTACTTCGTTTTAAATAAGCATAATAATAACTTACCTACGAGACATTAATGTAAAAAGGTTGAACATAACTTACAATGATTAAAAATAGCGTAGCGTTACACGGACAGAATTTCGACTTACACCCTTACAACATTCGCTAACATACCCTTATTATTAGAATTAAAATTAAAATTAAAATATAAATTATATATATATATATATATCGTTTACGTATATATGAGAGAAGAGAGAAAATAGATTATCCATTGTGATCAGAATTCGGTTGGCTTTATAGGGATTTTCGTTTTTTGGGGCTCCGCGACTCGCGGCAAAATCCTCTTCAAACTCCGCGAGTCGCGGAGAATGTATTTACAGCTCACACCCTTGGAGTCTTTCTCTGCCGACGGTTTTATAATATATATATATAATTAATATAATTAATTATATATTATATTATATTTATATACATAGTTAACTTGTAATTTTTAGTCCGTTGCGTCGAGCGTTAAGAGTTGACTCTAGTCCCGGTTCCGGATTTTTGAACGTCCTTGCGTACAATTTTATATTTTGTACTTTGCGTTTTGAATCTTGTACTCTTGTAATTTCGAGACGTTTCTTATCAATAATTGGAACCTTTTTTATTGTCTTTTGTACTTTTGAGCTTTTTGGTCGTTTGCGTCTTCAATTCGTCGGATCTGTCTTTTGTCTTCACCTTTTATTATTTAAACGAATATCACTTGTAAATAGAACAATTGCAACTAAAAGCTTGTCTTTTTTGAGGAATAATGCTATGAAATATATGTTCGTTTTTAGCATTATCAAATATTCCCACACTTGAGCGTTGCTTGTCCTCAAGCAATATTGTCTTGAAATACTAGAATCACTTCTTTATTCTTCACACTTTGTACATCAGTGATTTCTATATGGCGGTATAAACAATGGTAGTAACGATATGGTTTACAGTCCCACATGACTATAAAAATTTAGATCCATTAAGGAAATTGGATCTTTATGAAAACATTTGATCTTTTGAAAATTAAATCTAGTTTTTTCCCTAGATAAGTTTTCCGGAATAACCCTTTACCGGTGTTTGCAAAATATTTTTGTGGGTTTGGTGGGTTTTAGATTTGAAAATTTTAGCTCAAAACTTGCGGTTTTGTGTCACCCACTTGCTAACCTTGTATTTGGAAAGCAACACGTCCAGTTTACTTGTCCCGTATATTACCTTTCGGTAAACTACCGTCCGGTTGTAAAGGAAAACGTTGAACAAGCAACTGTTAAGGCAATGTCCCCTGACATGCTTTTAATTATGGTCTATAACGTGTCGGACGTAATTACTATCCTTGGTAGGAGCAATAGTAAAGCTCACCCTTATAATTTTTCGGTCTGGCACAAGGTCCTGTCTTTGACCACTATGCAACCACCGTTCTTACGGTTGACACCCGATTTAGTTCAGGTGACCTAATGAATTCCAGGTGAATTCCTAGGATTTTACGTTCAATGGTAATGAACGTATTGAAAATAGGGTTTTCAGAAAACAAATCGGTTTGTAATTTTGATCAAAATATTTTCTCGTTCAAGCTCGAGTTTAGATATCATTGAATTCCATGAGTTTGTAATTCTCAATCTTTAAGGTCAATCTCTAGGATTGAGTAATATCAGTCTTAAAAGCTGATTTTTAATATTTAAGGAGATTATCCTTTCTGGGGATCTGATTCATTAGTCTTATCAAGCTAATTTGCACGGTGCCCCCCCATTGTACGAGATAAATCCTTCTCATGGTTAGGATAAATCTGACCACATGGCGACCCTGTTTAATGCTGAGGTCCGTGGATTTCCTGCTGATTTTAGTGATGACTTTTCTAGATTTTTCGTCAACCTACAGCTGGTCTGGACGACAACTTCATGACCTAAATCAAGAAGCGCGTTTCTTTTTCGGAAGACTTTACTTCCTTTTAATGATGGAATTGATTCATCGTGTAGATCCATCTCTTCTTTTCTTTCATCGGGTAAAACAGTTTAGTTTAGTCCAAAGCAAAAGTATTTTCAGTTATTTGTTACAGATATATGTGACATATGTTTAAAATAACTTGGTAAATTTTCCCACACTTGGCTTTTATTTTCCTTTTTATCGTCCTCTATTCCATTTTAAATGAATTTTAACATTTTGGTTTGTTTCTCAATTTATGTCCTTTCCGAGGTAACAATAATTTCAGTGTTAAAACCTAGTTTTATCGTTCATAAATATGTATAAACATGATTTTGAATTCATTTAATTGAAAATTTTGAAAAATTTTACTAGAATTGGGTAGTCAGTATATAAGACTAGGGCTGTTCTTTTTTTTCAGAGAGCACTAGATTCTAATACAACTACTGCTTTACTAGTATTTTTAATGGTAACCAAGTGTTTAAGATAAAAATTTTAAAATCCGAAAGAATTTAACCCCTTCCCACACTTAAGATCTTGCAATGCCCTCATTTGCAAGAAATCAGTAACAATTTAAATTATTGAGGGTGATTTGTGAAAATGATTAAATTTTTACCAAAGTTTCCAAATATATTGGCGTTTGTTTGCTGAATGATAAATGGTGCACATCATTTGTTCATTCCGTCTTGTTGTTATTTTACATATATTTTGCATCTTGTCGTCAAAATTAGTTGCTTTTGCTGAACTTAATGCCAGTCTTTGAAAATGCGTTGTTTTACCCTGTTGTGTACTTAAGATAAACTGCAAACATATATACATATTTTTGAAGTTTGGTATATTACCCCACATTCAAAAATTATTAAAATCTAAGAATAAAAGTTAGATAATTATAAAAATGATTACAATATTAACAAAAGTATTAAACATATTAATAATTACAAATTACAAAAAAAAAATTAATAAGTAAACTAAGGATGATATTGGTACCAATAGGGGTTCCAGTCATAACCATAAGTGCTATAGAATGCTTCGGCAGGGTCATACGTAGGATATGGTGGCTGCATCTCTATAGACCAAGGAGGGAAGATGGGTTTCGGTGTAGGAATATAGTTTCTACCTATATGTTGGCAATGAGCTATGATCTGGTTCTGATGAACTTGCCAATCTTCAAATGCTCTTTGTCTAGCATTTTCGTATTCCTGAGAAGCTATAAACCTATGCATTTCTTGCATCTCATTCCCCCCCTCCTACATTACCTTGTTGTTGGTTTCTCTCCACCTGTGGATGTCTACCATGGTATCGTACTGCGGCGTTATTTCGCCTCTTCAAAACTTTCGCACCATGGTATACATTTAAACCTATAGTATCGCAGGGTTCTGGTTCTTCTACTAATAATCCCCCCCGACTTATATCCACACCGAGATATTCACCAATCAAAGTAATAAAAATACCACCTCCTATTATGCTATGTGGTCGCATCCCCCGAACCATAGCTGATAAATAATAACCCACACAATATGGTATACTTACAGCGCTTTGTGGGTCTCGAATACACATATGGTAAAACAAATCCTGTTCATTTACTTTTTCTTTGTTCTTACCCCTTTGTGTAATCGAATTAGCTAAAAACCTATGTATCACTCTTAATTCGGCTCTATCTATATCCAAATAAGAGTAATTTCCCCCTTTGAAACGGTGATGGCTTGTCATTTGACTCCACACACCGTGTGTATCAAAATTTTCATCTATCTTTCTACCGTTTAGTATCAATCCTCTACAATCGGCAGACGCTAACTCCTCAGGCGTATATATACGTAAAGCCTGAGCCATGTCCAGTAAAGATATGTGGCGCATCGAACCGCCTAACAAAAATCTAATAAAAGAACGATCGGTTAAACTAGCTACCCGATCATTCAACTCTATACTACATAACAATTCTTCACACCATACTTTATATACAGGTCTACGTATGGTGAATAAATATACCCAGTCATTAAAAGAAGAATTACCATACCTCTGTACAAGTAATTCCCTAATTGGCCCGACCAATTCTACAGCTTCTAAGGGTCCCCATTCTATGACCCTCGGTACCTCTACAACCTTGGAATGAAGAGTATGCAAACCCCGTTGATATTTTGGATAATCTATCCAAAGTCTGTCAAATCTCAGGTTCGGGTGCAACTCTTTCAAGTGCATATCGGAAAAGGTCATGACTGGATGAGGTATATCCTGCTTGTAGTAGTTATCCACCTCCTGTTGTTCCAAATTCTCAGCAGGAGCATTGCGGGCTTGGGATGAAGATTCACCCCTTTCATTCTGCAAAACACATCAAACACAATTTTTGTGCATCCAAATATGCATTAGTGTCAGCAAAATCATCAATCAAAATAATTACAATGACATTATCAATTTATATCAAACTTAAGCTCATTTTCACATTTTTATCAAATCTACACTTTTTCAAATAAGCATATACGAAAATGTTCGTCAAGTTCATAAGCATTCAACTCAAATAACATGTCAAAATAATCATTACTAGCAATTAAACAAGTCTCAAATGGCATTATCTTTCAAAAATCAAGTTCATGAATTTTAGACTTGAAAAAGTCCACTTTAATTCTCAAAATCATGTTTAGGCTCAAAGTTTGGATCATTTAACTACCTAAACATGTTACACTACTTAATTTAGCAACAATTCATGACAAAAATCGGCCATAACCTGTTTATATCAAAAAGCCCCAAATTTGCTCAAGAACACAAACCCTAGATTACTCAAAATTTGAAGTTTAAGGCTTCTAATCATGTTAAACAGCATCAATCTAGGTTATACAAGCATAATACATAAACAATTTAAGTCTAATTACACTAAAAAGCATCAAAATCAAATTGGGGAAAAAATGACTCAAGAACACCAAATTTCGAATTAAATGGTGTTTAGGTGTAGAAATTTACCGTTTTTCTTGAGTAATTCTTAGATAGCATTCTTCTCAACATGATTTTAGCAAAAAATTTGGTGATTAACGGTTAAAAATTGGGATTTTTGGGGGTTTTTTTCGGGTTTTTTCGGGGTTTTTTCGCTGCTGTGTTTTTGAGTTGTGGAGTTGTGTGTCCATAAACTGATCGTTCAGCTCTTTTATTTTTTTTTTCTGATTTTCGGTCCCTCCGCGAGTCGCGGTGAAACACCCTTTAAACTCCGCGACTCGCGGAGTTTGTTTTTGTTTTTTTTTTTTTTTTTATAATCATTAACTTTTGAAAACAATTAAGAAATTAATTTTAAAATTTTGTTTCCCTTGTTATTTAGGACGAGGTCGTTTCGGATCGATGTCCTAGTCCGTCTCTCGACAAAATTTTAAAATTTGTCTTTTTGTAGCGATTGTTTTAAAAGCTAAGATTTTTGGGTTTTTTAATGTTTTTGGCATACTTTAAATCAAAAAGATTAAAAATAATGATAATAAAAGTTCTCGTCCCTCCCTTGGGTAAAGCAATTTCGGTTCAAAGACCTAGTCTTCAACTTACGATGAATTTTAAAAATCATATTCTTAACTTAATGAGATAAAGTAAGTTTTTGTTTTTTAAATTAACACAACTTAAATATGAAATTCAAAATTAATATTAAAAATTCACACCAAACTTAAAATTTGAAATGCATAAAATTAAAAATTTATATTTTAAAAATTAAAAATTCACACCAAACTTAATTTAAAAATTTATAAATTCATATCAAACTTATATTAATTTTTCAAATATTTACAATTTTAAATGTATTGTTTTTACAAAGTTTACAATATTAATTTAAGATTTAAATATTAATTTTAAAAATATGGTAAAAATAAAATTAAAAATTTTTTTGTCTTTTTATCCCACTTTAATCAATCAAATATTATCAAAAATATGCGCCCCTCTTTTCGGTAAAGTAATTTCGGTTCCAAGACCTAATTTAACTCATGACGAATTTTTGTAATATTTTGGGTTGATTGTTTAAAGATATTTATACCTTAAGAATAAACGTTAAATTTCGCAGTGATGTAATAAATTTTTGAATGATATCAATAATTTCGGTCGCCAAACCTAATTTTATTCAATACCAATTTAATACTTTTTAGCGAACAAATTAGCGTTTATTATCAAAAGGTTAAAAATAAAAATAAAAATAAAAACTGTACAGACATACCTGTGAAATAGATTTCTTAGTTATATGATCTATCCCATTCATAAGATAGTCGGTTTAATTGGTTTTCCATGGCTGCATAGGCGTAACCTCGAGCATTCAGTGTCTTTTCTTCTAAACATATGAACGGTCCGTCTCTGCATAAAGTAACAAATTCGGTATTTGAATAGGTTTAATTATTTGAACATTTACCTCCATGTGACCATTTTCCGCATTTGTGACATCGTTCTAGGTGTCGTGCTCTTCTTTTCGCTGCGGATTTTGATTTTCCTTTACCAAATTGTAACTTATTATCTTCGCATCTGGATTCTTTTCTAACTCCGTCCATTCTTTCTCTGATTACTGATACTATTTCACTCGGGAGTATGTCATTATTACGTTTAGTGATCAAAGCATGTAGCATTAGACCATGGTTTAGTTCACAGGCAGTCTTCATTTCGTAAAAACCTAAAAAAAATAAAAATTCAGAATGGGGGGAGGAGACTAGTTCTTTAGGGTCTGCTAGGGAAAGACCATTCGGGTTCCATTTTCGAGAACTACACGAAAACAGACAATCTAACTCTAACAGAAATACATATTATCCTTTAAAGACTTGATTCTCCCCACACTTAGTTAGCTGTGGTGTCGAAATTGTGATTAACTTCGTTGTCGACTTCCATTGGACCATGTATGTAATGTTTAACTCTGTGACCATTAACTTTAAATTCAATCCCATTTGAATTTATTAATTCTATCGTTCCGTATGGGAAAACTCTTTTTACTATGAATGGTCCAGACCATCTTGATTTCAATTTTCCAGGAAATAGCTTGAATCGTGAATTGAAAAGAAGAACTCTGTCTCCTTCTTTAAATTCTTTTGAACTTCTGATTCTTTTATCATGCCATTTCTTCGTTCTTTCTTTATAGATTAACGAATTTTCGTATGCTTCATGTCTTAATTCTTCTAATTCATTTAGTTGACTTAATCGTAGACGTCCGGCTTCATGTAAATCAAGATTACATGTTTTCAAAGCCCAAAATGCTTTGTGTTCAATTTCTACTGGAAGA
Organism: Rutidosis leptorrhynchoides; assembly: GCF_046630445.1. Taxonomy (NCBI): domain Eukaryota; kingdom Viridiplantae; phylum Streptophyta; class Magnoliopsida; order Asterales; family Asteraceae; genus Rutidosis; species Rutidosis leptorrhynchoides. Next base: position 400,863,030 of record NC_092336.1, on the reverse strand, counting down.
TGACATGCTTTTCCATAAACAAGTCTAAAAGGTGTGGTTCCAATTGGAGTTTTGTAGGCTGTTCTAAAAGCCCAGAGTACATCCTCCAATTTAATGGACCATTCCTTCGGATTTGATCCTACCGTTTTCTCTAGAATACGTTTTAAAGCTCGGTTGGTATTTTCAACTTGTCCACTTGTTTGTGGATGATATGCGGTGGAGATTTTATGAGTTACTCCATATCTTTTAAGAACTTTCTCAAGTTGATTATTACAGAAATGAGTACCCCGATCACTTATTAAAGCTTTCGGTGTTCCAAACCTTGCAAAAAGACGTTTTAAAAAGTTGACTACAACTCGTGCATCGTTAGTTGGGAGAGCTTGTGCTTCCGCCCATTTAGATACATAATCAATGGCTACGAGTATATATAGATTATTATTAGATTTTGGAAATGGACCCATAAAGTCAATACCCCAAATGTCAAATACTTCACATACTTGGATGACATTTTGTGGCATTTCATCACGTTGACTTATTTTTCCGGCCCTTTGACATGCATCACAGGATTTGCAAAGAAGGTGTGCGTCTTTGTAAATTGTAGGCCAATAGAATCCAGCTTCATAAACTTTTCTTGCTGTTAGTTGAGGTCCATAATGCCCTCCTGTTGGTCCTGTGTGACAATGGTTTAAAATTTTAATAGCTTCATCTCCAAATACACATCGGCGTATTATTCCATCGGGAGAACTTTTAAACAGATGTGGATCTTCCCAGAAATAGTGTTTTATATCACTGAAGAATTTCTTTCGTCTTTGGTATGATAATCCTTTTTCAAGGAATCCACAAACTAAGTAGTTTGCATAATCTGCAAACCATGGGATTTCTTTATAATCTATCTTCAATAGATATTCATCAGGAAAGTTGTCTTGTATGGCTGATTCATTTAGAACTTCTAATTCGGGATTTTCAAGACGAGAAAGATGATCAGCGGCGAGATTTTCTGCTCCTCTTTTATCTCGGATTTCAATATCAAACTCTTGTAAGAGTAAGATCCAACGGATTAATCTTGGTTTAGCATCTTGTTTTGAAAATAGGTATCTAAGAGCAGAATGGTCGGTATAGACCACCGTTTTTGCTAGAACGAGATATGATCGAAATTTATCAAAAGCAAAGATAATAGCAAGGAGTTCTTTTTCAGTAGTTGTATAGTTCGTTTGTGCTCCTTGTAATGTCTTACTAGCATAATACATAGGTCGAAATCGTTTTTCAATCCTTTGTCCTAAAACGGCTCCCATTGCAAAATCACTTGCATCGCACATTAGTTCAAATGGTAGATTCCAATTTGGTGTTATCATGATCGGTGCATTAGTGAGTTTCTCTTTAAGAATATTAAAAGATTTGATACACTCATCTGAAAAGATGAATGGCGCATCCTTTTCTAGGAGTTTATTCATAGGAGTGGCAATTTTAGAAAAATCTTTTATGAAACGTCGGTAAAAACCGGCATGCCCTAGAAAACTCCTAACTCCTCTAACATTGGTGGGATGTGGAAGTTTAGCAATTACATCTACTTTAGCTCTATCCACTTCAATTCCTTCTTTTGAAATTTTATGTCCAAGAACGATGCCTTCTTTAACCATGAAATGGCATTTCTCCCAATTAAGTACTAGATTTGATTGTTCGCATCTAATTAGCATTCGTTCCAGATTAACTAGACATGATTTAAATGTATCACCGAAGACTGAAAAGTCATCCATGAAAACTTCCATGCATTCTTCTATCATGTCGTGAAAAATCGCCATCATGCACCTTTGAAAGGTTGCAGGGGCGTTACAAAGTCCAAATGGCATGCGTTTGTAAGCAAAAGTACCATAAGGGCACGTGAATGTTGTTTTCTCTTGATCCTCGGGTGCTATTGGAATTTGAAAATATCCGGAAAATCCATCTAGAAAACAATAGTAACTATTTCCGGCTAATCTTTCCAACATTTGATCTATGAAAGGTAAGGGAAAGTGATCTTTTCTGGTGGCGTCATTTAATTTTCTATAATCAATACATACACGCCATCCTGTTACAGTCCTAGTAGGAATAAGCTCATTTTTCTCATTTGTAATGACAGTCATGCCACCCTTCTTAGGTACGCATTGAACTGGGCTTACCCATGGACTATCAGAGATTGGATAAATTAAACCTGCATCTAGCAGTTTAATAATCTCTTTCTTAACTACATCTTGCATATTAGGATTTAGTCTTCGTTGGCGTTGCACATACGTTTTATGACCTTCTTCCATAAGGATTTTATGTGTGCAATACGAAGGACTTATTCCTTTAATATCATGAATCTTCCATGCAATGGCTGGTTTATGAGCTTTCAACATAGAAATGAGTTGTGATTTCTCATTTTCAGTAAGAGAAGACGATATTATTACAGGTAATTTAGATTCACCATGTAAATAAGCGTATTCCAAATGGTTTGGAAGTGGCTTTAACTCTAATTTCGGAGGTTCTTCTATCGATGATTTATATCGATATCTGTCTTCTTCTTTTAGCATTTGAATTTCTTCTGTTGTTGGTTCATATCCATTAGCTATAAGTGTAGCTAACATTTCAGCTTCATCAATTGGTTCATTACCTTCTCCTAAAGAACATTCTCCTGTTCCTTGTAATTCTGGAAATTCTTCTAATAATTCTGCATGTGCATCTATAGTTTGAATATAATAACATGTATCATCTGCAGATTGTGGTTATTGCATTGCTCTATCAACTGAAAAGGTAACACTCTCATCCTCTATACTTAGGGTCAATTTCTTACCGAACACGTCTATCATTGCTTTAGCCGTGTTTAAGAATGGTCTTCCTAATATGAGAGGAACTTGAGAATCTTCTTCCATGTCCAAAACAACAAAATCTACTGGAAATACTAAAGTACCAACTTTAACTAGCATGTTCTCCATTATCCCTCTGGGATATTTTATTGATCTATCGGCTAGTTGTATGCTTATTCTGGTTGGTTTCAATTCTCCAAGGTCTAGTTTAGCGTATAGTGAATACGGCATTAGATTTATACTAGCACCTAAGTCTGCCAATGCTTCTATTGAACTAAGACTACCCAGAAAATATGGAATTGTGAAACTTCCTGGATCAGATAATTTTTCTGGTATCTTATTCAACAGCACTGCTGAACAATTAGCATTCATAGTAACAGCCGAGAGTTCTTCCATTTTCTTTCTATTTGAGATTAGATCTTTCAGGAATTTAGCATATCTTGGCATTCCTGAAATCACATCAATGAAAGGAAGATTTACATTTATCTGTTTAAACATATCCAAAAATTTGGATTGCTCGGCTTCAAGTTTCTCTTTCTTCATTTTACTCGGGTAAGGAAGTGGTGGTTGGTATGGTTTAACATAAGGTTTATCCTTAACTGTGTAATCTTCATTAACCTTTTCAACTACCGGTTCTTTTTCCTTATCTTGATCAGGTTGTGGTTCTTGTGGAGTAGGAATAGTTTCATCAGAAGTTACAGGTATTTCAGGTGGTTTAAGTGTTGTACCACTTCTTGTGGTAATGGCTTTAGCTGTTTCATTTCGGGGGTTAGCATTTGTATCACTAGGTAGACTTCCCGGTTTTCTTTCACCTATTAACCTTGCTAGGTTACTTACTTCTTGTTCCAGATTTTGAATAGAAGCTTGTTGATTTCTAAATGCTTGAGCATTTTGTTCATTAGTTTGTTTTTGAGATGTGAAAAACTGCGTTTGAGTTTCAACTAGCTTCGTCATCATATCTTCTAAATTCGGCTTTTTATCATCGATTTGTTGTGGTGGTTTGTTTTGAAAATTCGGTCTTTGCTGATTATAAGTATTATTGGATACTTGTTGATTGCTAGGACCTTGTTGGTTGTTGTATGGAATATTTCGGTTATAATTCTGGTTTTGATTGTAAATTGGTCTTGGCGGTTGATAATTATTCTGATAATTATTTCCAGGCCTTTGGTTTATGTATGAAATATTCTCTCTTTGTTCCATTGTTAATTCAATACTGAGACAATCTTTTGTCAAATGTGGTCCTCCACACTGCTCACAACTAATTCGTATTGAGTGAATATCCTTAGTCATCTTTTCCATTCGTCTCTCCACAGCATCTATCTTTGCGGAAATGGAATCTAAGTCATGGCTAGAATCGGCTCTAGCTGCTTTAGATGATCTAATGATGTCTTTTTCTTGGTGCCACTCATGTGAGTGGGAAGCAGTATTATCAATAATTTTGTAAGCATCAGTTTCGGTTTTCTTCATAATAGAACCACCAGCTGCTATATCTATGTCTTTTCTTGTAGTGATGTCGCATCCTTGGTAGAATATTTGTACTATTTGACAGGTGTCTAAACCATGTTGCGGACATCCTCTTAACAACTTTCCATATCTTGTCCACGCCTCATATAGAGTTTCATTTGGCTTCTGTGTGAACGTAACAATTTCTGCTTGAAGTCTTACGGCTTTAGATGCAGGAAAGAATTGTTTAAGAAATTTGTCAACTAAAACGTCCCATGTATCGATCGCCCCTTCAGGTAACGATTCCAACCAATCTTTGGCTTCTCCCTTTAAAGTCCAGGGAAATAACATGAGATATATCTGTTCATCCTCCACTTCTAAGATTTTAAATAGTGTGCAGATCCTATTAAAGGTACGTAGATGTTCATTTGGATCTTCCTTCGGCGCACCACTAAATTGGCATTGATTAGTCACCATGTGTAAAATTTGTCCTTTGATTTCATAATCTGGCGCATTAATGTCTGGATGAGTAATTGCGTGACCTTGGCCAGTGCGTTTAGCTCTCATTCGGTCTTCCATACTTAAAGGTTCCAGATTCTCCATAATTGAATTTGTTGAATCGGTATCACTAGATGATTCTGATTTAATGGTTCGTTCCTCAACAATCTCTGTTTGAATGATTGGTGGCTCCGGAGGAAAGTTTAGTGGTTCAGGATCTACGAACCGTTCCTGAATATTCTCCGGATTCTCAATTGTGATGTTGTGTTCAAAAAATGGATTATCGGAAATTTGAACTGAAGTACTTGGTTGACTGGATGACGATTCTAAAGAAAAATCAACGGCGGTTATATTTGCTAAATGTCTTGATCTAGTTACAGGTGGTGAATGTACAAAAGGTGATGAACATCTTGCTCGGTGCATTCACTGAATATCCTATTAGTTTTTAAAAGGAAAGAAAAATTATAATAAGTTATCCAACCAATAGACTTTTCTGATTTTGCCCACGTTTCGAATAGCCAAAAGATGCAGCAGAGGGGCAGGATTCGTTTGGTCTCAATATAATTGAGGACTGTTTGGCTCCAATAATCCGGTCCACGTACAAATCCAACTATTACTACGAACCAGAAAATTTTGATGTCTATCAATTTAACCACTTAAAATAAATTTTCGTAATTTTAAGAAATTTAGATAAGAAGTAGAAAAAATTCTATGTCCTCAAAACTAGAATGGCGAGAAATAAGAGAGAAAAAGAGTTCGTCAAAAAAGGTCGAAAAAGAAAAAATGGTTGAAAAATAAAAGGTGACGGAAAAATAAAAGAAACTTATCAAAACTTAAAAATACTTAACTAACCTAACCTTATTACTACAACTAACTTAAAATTATAATCGCAAATTGAAATTACTAATTGGAATGATAATTGGTACATAGTAAAAGTCGTCTAAAAATATTAAAGCTTACAGGAAAAACTAAATCCCAAATGGAAATAACTTAAAAAGAAACTAAAACTTAAAAAGGCGTCGCAAAATTCTAAAGCACCTAAATCTTAGTCTAAAGAAAAAGCACTTAAGGAATTCTACGGCAAAGCCTAAAAATCTAGGAGTAAAAATAACTATGGCAAAAACTAAATTTAAAATTAATTATGAGAGAAAAATACAAATATTATGCTACAACGATTAAAAAGGGACAAAATATAAAAATATACAAAAAGTTGTAAAAAGTACAATTTTTATAAAAATATTATTTTTATATTATTTATTTAATAAAACTACTAATTTTAAAATTTAATAAAACTAATTAATATTAAATACATAAATTAAATAAAAAGTAAAAGTTAAAATAAAATTAATTATAATAATAATACATAATTAGGGTTTATATTAATAATAATTAATAAATACTCCGTAATTAATACAGATTTAGGGTTCTGTCGGTGGTGTCAGAGTCACTCCGCGACTTGCGGTAATTAAAACTTCAAACCCCGCGACTCGCGGGGTTCCAAAATTCAGATGACAGCTTATTTCCTCAACGCGTTTTTCTTTATTTATTTATTTATTTTATTTTCTGTTTTTAATTTTTTCTATATATAAAAGATATTTAATAAAACTTATATTTTTATAAATTAAAATAAGAATAAAGAAACTTATAAAACTTAAATATTTTAAAAAAAATACTTATATTTTTGTTTTTCTTTTTATATTTTTGAATAATTAACACGTATTTTTACAAAAACGAATTTTAATAAAAGTTAACTAAATTTTTTTTTTTTTTTTATATTAGCGTTGCGCTTCCGGCGTTTAAGAGTGTTCCCCGGCAGCGGCGCCAAAAATACTTGACTTTATGCGAGGTGCATATGAAATAGTTTATATTTTACTAGGAAAAACTATTAAATACGATACAATTTTACACAAGATATTTATTTATTTATAGAATGGATATACTTAAACCTTGCTACAACACTTATAGGCAGTGTACCTAATCGTACAGTAGTGTAGTTTTTAGTAAGTCCGGTTCGTTCCACAGGGAAATCTTTAAACAAAGCTCAACGCTATATTAGTTTACTTTTATAAAAATACAAATATATATATAAGTAATATTATTATTATAAAGGGGGGTTTTTACCGTTTAATGACCGGTTTGTCGATTTTAAGACTTTAGTCGCAGTTAAAACCTAATGTAAAATATTAAATAAATAAAAGACTTAATTTAAAGCGTAAAGTAAATAACGATAATGAAATTGCGAATAATAAAAGTGTGATAAAATAAAATTGCGATAATTAAAAAGTACGATAATTAAAAGTGCGATTAAATAACAATAAATAAAAGTGCGATAATTAGAAGTGCAATTAAATATAAAATAAAGGAAATTAAATATGAAATAAAAGAATTATGCTTATTTAAGCTTCCGTAATCATGATGTTTGACGTGTTGATTTTAGTTTTATGCCCATGGGTTAATTGTCCTTTGTCCTGAATTATTTAATATGTCCGTCTGGTTTTTGTCCATAACAGTCCATCAGTCATAAATATAAAGTGCGAGTGCCCTCGTCAAATTATTCTTATACCCGAAGTTAAATATTCCAACTAATTGGGGATTCGAATTGTAACAAGGTTTTAATACTTTGTTTAATGAATACACCAGGTTATCGACTGTGTGTAAACCAAGGTTTTACTACTTTGTTAACAATTACACCAATTACCCTTGAATGTAATTTCACCCCTGTTTTAATTATTCTAGTGGCTATTAATCCATTCCCGTGTCCGGTTAAATGAACGATTATTCGTACATATAAATACCCCGCCCATCGTGTCCGATCGAGTGTATATGGTAATTTATAGGGACGCCCAATTGTAAATCTTTATATTAACATTAACAAACTATCATTTAATTAAACAAATATAAAGCCCATTAATAGCCCATAGTCTAATTTCCACAAGTGTTGTTCTTTTGTCCAAACCCCAATTATGGTACCAAACCCAATTACCCAATTTTAGTAATTAGCCCAACATCATGATTACTTCGTTTTAAATAAGCATAATAATAACTTAGCTACGAGACATTAATGTAAAAAGGTTGAACATAACTTACAATGATTAAAAATAGCGTAGCGTTAAACGGACAGAATTTCGACTTACACCCTTACAACATTCGCTAACATACCCTTATTATTAGAATTAAAATTAAAATTAAAATATAAATTATATATATATATATATCGTTTACGTATATATGAGAGAAGAGAGAAAATAGATTATCCATTGTGATCAGAATTCGGTTGGCTTTATAGGGATTTTCGTTTTTTGGGGCTCCGCGACTCGCGGCAAAATCCTCTTCAAACTCCGCGAGTCGCGGAGAATGTATTTACAGCTCACACCCTTGGAGTCTTTCTCTGCCGACGGTTTTATAATATATATATAATATATATATAATTAATATTATTAATTATATATTATATTATATTTATATACATAGTTAACTTGTAATTTTTAGTCCGTTGCGTCGAGCGTTAAGAGTTGACTCTGGTCCCGGTTCCGGATTTTCGAACGTCCTTGCGTACAATTTTATATTTTGTACTTTGCGTTTTGAATCTTGTACTCTTGTAATTTCGAGACGTTTCTTATCAATAATTGGAACCTTTTTTATTGTCTTTTGTACTTTTGAGCTTTTTGGTCGTTTGCGTCTTCAATTCGTCGAATCTGTCTTTTGTCTTCACCTTTTATTATTTAAACGAATATCACTTGTAAATAGAACAATTGCAACTAAAAGCTTGTCTTTTTTGAGGAATAATGCTATGAAATATATGTTCGTTTTTAGCATTATCACAACCAAAGTTGATTTAATTTAAGATTACAATGCTTAATTATGATGTTTGAACAATAGCGAAGTGCGGAAATAAGATTGAACAAACGGTATCTCAATTGATTTGTAGGTATCATTAACTTTAAATACACATATACAATTACAAGTCTACTTAATTTATACTACATATATTAGGTTAAAATAAATGATAACCTGGACTCGATTTCTTATTCATGAAATCAAGGTAAATCCCATAAAATACGCGATCTTCATACTTCTCTTGAATGTCCATAATCTTGACTATATTCAGAATACGACTTTGTCACTCATTAATTTGATTTATAACGCGTTTCCAAGTGTAGACTTTTTCCATAACAGACTCATGTAAATAGAAAATCTGGTTTTCTTCAAAACTTTGATAAACACATATATTATCCCGACTTAGAGTATTTTCAAACAGAATTTCAACATCATTTTTCCCAACATATGCAGTTGATAGAAATCTCTAAATCATGCTTATTTAATTGTACTGTTTCATTTATGTGATGCAAACTGGTGCTAAAGAGCTTACAGTGTTGCAAAATTTATGCCTCCTCTTTCTAATTTAAACCACTCTTAAGTTGGAAAATGAAAGTTAACTAATTGATAACCTTGAATGAATGTACATAGCTCGACGAAGAAGAACCTTTTTATTCTTTCAAGTTAGCCAATATGAGATTGCCTGAAAAGACAAATATACGAGGTTAGTTTGCTAAACCTTGAATTGGGATGAGGGATGTTTTTGTTAGCTACCCATGTTGGAAACTAAACTTGATTTTGGGCTATGGGTTTTGGATTTGGGCTTGCAAGTATCCAAGTATTTTGGATCAAGATTGTAGTCTATTATATAGAAACTTCTTGAAATACGTAGTATTGAAAGTGTGTAGTCTAATCTTTTAAAATATCTAAAGATAATACTTAGAAAATATCTAGATAATGCTTAGGAAATATCTAGATATTAGTAGATAATGGAGAGTTCTAGACTACTACATTGAGTAGTATAAATAGAGGGCTTCACCCCTCATTTGTAATCAAGCAATTCAATAAGTAATAAAAGAAAAGCTTTCAATATCAATCAAACTTTAAATCATCAATCCTCTCTTCCACAAATAATATACATAACCTCCTATTTCTAACAAATTGGTATCAAGAGCTTGGTTCGACAAGATGATGGCCAACAATGTCATCACGTTTCCTCGCCTCACAAAGGATAATTATGATCGATGGTGCATCCAAATGAAGACCTTCCTAGGTGGACAAGACTTATGGGAGATTGTAGAGGAAGGCTATGAGGAACCTGCAGAAAAAGGTCCTCTCAGCAACGAGAAAAAATTAATGAAGACGAACGATCAAAAGGCTCTTTCCATCATCCAACAAAGTGTAGATGATGGTGCTTTTGAGAAAATTGCAAGTGCAACCACCGCCAAGAAAGCATGGGAGATCTTGGAGAATTCTTATAAGGGAGTTGATAAGGTGAAAAAGGTTCGACTACAAACACTACGAGGTGAGTTCGAATCCTTAAATAAGAAAGACTCAGAATCAATTTCTGATTATTTTACAAGAGTCTTGGCGGTTGTCAATCAATTAAAGAGGAATGGTGAAACTCTAAGTGATGTAAGAGTCATTGAGAAGATTCTTAGATCATTAGATTCAAAATTCGACTATATAGTCGTAGCCATCGAAGAATCTAAAGATCTAGAATCAATGACTATCGATGAACTCATAGGTTCACTACAAGCCCATGAAGAGAGGTTCAATAAGAAAAATAAGGAGCCTTTGGAGCAAGCTTTACAAGCAAAACTCTCTTTCAAGGAAGAGAGCAGTGAAAAGACTCATCAAACGAGTCAACGAGGTCGTGGTCAAGTACGTGGTCGAGGACGAGGACAAGGATATATCAAACGTGGAGGTTATAGTTCTTACAGAAATGAAGAAAGAAGTCAAAATTTTCACCCGACAAGAGGTCGCGGGAGAGGCTACACAAGTAGAAGGCCAAGGTATGACAATTCTCAAACCAAATGCTATAATTGTCATAAATTTGGCCACTATGCTTCGGAATGCGAGAAGTCAAACAATTACGTGCAAGAAAGAGCAAATTTAGTGCAAGAAGATACCGAAGCCGTGAAAAACACTTTGTTACTAGCATGCAAAGGTGAATATACCGAAGAATCAAATTTGTGGTATCTCGACACGGGTGCAAGCACCATATGTGCGGTGACAAAAACATGTTTGTGGAGTTAGACGAGGTAATTAGTGGAAATATCACCTTCGGAGATTCCTCTAAAGTCCCGGTTAAAGGCAAAGGTAAGATTATCATCCGCTTGAAAAATGGAAGGCATCAATTTACCTCTAGCGTGTATTATGTGCCCAATATGAAGACGAATATACTGAGTATTGGACAACTCTTAGAGAAAGGCTATGATATTCACATGATAAATCGTACCCTTTCTTTAAGAGACCAAAAAGGAGGTTTGATTGCTAAGGTGTCAATGTCAATGAATAGGATGTTCATGCTAAATATTCAACATTACATTCCAAGATGTTTAAAAGCATGTTTGTAACACCCCGTTTTTCCCCGTACATGATTTACAGGTGTATCGCGTATGTACGATAGGTGTATGACGAAATTGAGACATGTTTGTGTGTTAAAGTTCTTGTATGCGAAAAGTAATCAGACCAAGTTAAAGGTCACGGCGCGGAGGAGTGGGTCGCGGCGCGACGTTACGAACAAATCAAGATCAGGAGGCATGGTAAGGAAGGCACCAGACCAAGCCTTGGGTCGCGGTGCGACAAGGCTCGTCGCGGCGTGGTATTTCACTGGTTTCAATTTCAGGAAGCTCAACAAACAAGCATTAAAACACGTGTATTCTCGCGGCGCGACGAAGAGGGCCGCGGCGCGGCAATCTGGGCGGACTGGTACCAGTTTTGTGATTTTAAAAGAGATTCAAGGGTATTTTGGTCATTTCATGTTTGAGCCAGATTTGAGATCTTAAACTCATCTACTCATTCATTTTCCTTTTTATCTTTTTCCTTTTCTTCTTCATTTTCTCTCAAAAATTCAAATACCCCAATTGATTCAAAGGGATTTTTGGAAGGGAAGAAGCGAATTTTGATCGAAAGCGTAAGAGACAACTTTTTTCTCCTCGTTCTTAGCTACAAGGTGTTCATCATTAAAATTTGGGGCTTTTGATTGAATGATTCATAGATGGAACCCATTTAGTTGTTAATTGAAGATTAACACCAAGATTCGGGTTTATAAGTGATGAAGGCGGGTTTTGGGTTGGTTAATGATTTAACCATGTTTAAGGATAGTAAATGGTGTATAACCACTAGTGTTAGTGATTATGGAAGTATTGGAAATCATTTGAGAGGTGTTTTGGTTGACTAATTTTGAAATGGGTCAAAATTAGGGTTTAAGTGTCATTTTGGGCAAAATGGGTGTTTAACACCAATGATTGGGTTTAATTGGTGTAATAGGACCATTTTCACGCGCGTTAGTGATTATTGGTTAGTTTGGGCGCGGTTTATGCTTGGAAGTGCATTTGGGTCAAAATTACACTAAGTTTCAATTGGGTTAGTTTGTAAATCCACCCTAATTGTTTTGTTGTATGTGTGATAATGGAATAGGTACTTTCCATTGGCGAGTTGCGGATTGTTTGGTGGCATTCATCAAGGCGACAAGGTGAGTGTTAATATCCTATGTGCATATGTATGTGTAGGATGGGTGCGGGTCGGGTGGAGTGGTTCTCGGTTATAGAGCTCACTTCACATATAGGTGGGTTTGATGGACTTGTGTATAGGTCCAATTAGCACGGTTGTGCATTTTGGTTGACCACCTTTGGCGAAGTGCACACTTTTTGTGTACGTTATCACATATGCTTGTGATGTGGATTATATAACCCCAATGGCGAAGGATTAATATTGTGTTATGGATTGGAATACCCCGATTGATGTGGGTTGTGATTGGAGAAGTGGATCACGTGTGGATGCGGATTCACGATGACGCGTGTAGTTTCGGTCATCTTATTGAGAAAGTGAGTCTTGTGTAGTTCGGATTTACGGTGACGCGTGTAGTTCGGTCATCTTATTGAGGTAGTGATCTCGTGTGGTTTTGGTTTCACTAAGGCTCGTGTAGTTCGGCCAACCTCGATGTTGTGATGGTATTGAAGATAGTAGTCTCGTGTGGATGCAGATTTACTAAGTCTCGTGTAGTTCGACCAATCTTCATTTTGGTAAATGGGTAATCGGTTTTGGTATTGGGTTAAGCGGTTAACCTTAGACGTTTATATTGTTTTATATATTGTTGTATTGTTGTGATGTACCTAACCCTCTGGGTGTAGCTAATTTGGCGTTGTTCACATCGTCGTTGGTGAACTTATATTTGTTGTTATTTTAGCCTGTTGCTTAGTGATCGTACGGTATGCTTAGCTTAGCTTGCCTTTACGCTTGGATGCTCAGGTATGCCTTATTTGATTACTTGTGTGGCGTGTCCATTTTATGCATATATATATGTATGTAGTATATTTTCACTTACTAAGCGTTAGCTTACCCTCCCATTGTTTACATTTTTATAGGTTTGCATGGAGGTGGTGGCTCGGGTAAGCGTGGGGACTAGTGGACTTGCGTAGTTTGCTTTAGAAGATGTGCTTTTGGACCGATTAGGATTGGGTAGCGTATCCCCAATCACCATGCTCGGTTTTATTGGACATTAAAATAGTCGGGTCGTGTTTGCCCGTTCGGATATTTAAACTATGTATTAAATGTTTTAAATGTCTATTGAACTTACTATTGTTGTTAAAGATGTTTTTGGAAACATAATTGGGACCTAAATATTAATGTATTAAAGAAAAAAAAATTACGGGCCGGTTTAAATACGGGTTGTGTTGTTTTAAGTGGTATCAGAGCATGGTCTAATAAATTTAGGTGACTTGAGATAGGTGTCTAGACTTAGACCTTTGTGTGTGCTTATTTGTTGAGGGACTTGTAAGTAAACGGGTCGGAACGGGTTATAGTTAGTGCCTTGTTTGTAGGTGGACAAACTAGGATTTTTGGCTCGTGTTGTGATGCTATTCCCTTGCGTGTGTTTATATCGCGTAGAATTGTCATTGTGTTGGTTATATCATCGAGCGAGGCGGTCGTTGTACTAACGAGTTGAGACGGCGTGTGTGCGTAATAAGGACTTGCAAACCTTATTACGGGTGCAAATCGTGTCTAACAAGTGATGTACGACGAGTGTTGAGCAAGATGGGACGGTGTTATGCGTGTTGTTTTATACGTTCGTGGACTAATCATTTTGCATTCTTTAGAATGACGACGCGAAACGAGATCGAGACGAATGACGAGGAGCTTAACTCTAGAGTTGCGGCCGCCGTTGCGGAGCAAATGAGTGCGTTTCGAGAAGAAATGGATAGGAGGTATTCCAAATTTCGAAATAGTGGTGAAATGGATCGTTGTCTTAAGAGCTTTATGAGGACTAAACCCCCGATGTACGACGGGAAACCGGATCCTTTGGTAAGCACAACTTGGATCTCGGATGTCGAAGGGTGTTTTCGTACTATTGAATGTCCTCCCGAGAAAAATACAAGACTCGCTACTAGTTTGTTGCGGGGTAGGGCGAAGGATTGGTTGGATGGTAAGATTGATCTTGTCGGTGGTGAACCGTTTATGGCGTTATCATGGGACGAGTTCAAGAAGGAATTCTTCGAGGAGTTCTGAACTTCAGTCGACTTGTCGGATTTGCGTAATGAGTTGCGAAATTTGCAACAGGGTTCTATGGTTTTGAATACTCTCAAGACGACTTTTATGGCGAAGGCTCATTTTTGCCCGGAGTATTTAGGGAATGATCGTTTGTTGATGGAGGATTTCTATCGAACTTTGAATGATGACTTGAAGAATAAAATTAGCTGGGGTTAAGTGAAATCGTTTGCGGAATTATTCACCGTGGCTAGAGGTTTCGAGTCGTATTCACGATCGAAGATGAGTGAACCTTCAAGTGAGAGAAGGGTTGTTTCTTATGGTGCTCCAAGTAAGAGGACTAAGGGTCCGAGTGTGAGCACGGGTGGTACACGGACGAGTATATCGGATTCTAGTGCGTCTAGGTGTTACAATTGTGGCTTGAGGGGTCACAAGTCTTGGGAATGTTCGGTGCCAAAGGGTGATGGCACGGTGTGCTTCAATTGCCAAGAGGAAGGACATCGTAAGTCGGAGTGTCCCGAGTTAGCGGGGACGGGTGCGGCATGGAGACGTTAAGGTACGTTTCGTTTTAATAAATATGTCCTTTGATTATTTATTATGTGCCGTTGAGTTTGGATTTGTTAAAAGCCTTGTGTTGTGCATGTTATTGTTATGGGTGACGTTCCTAATGGAAGTACCCTATGGTGACGTTTTGATCGATGGGCGAAGGGCGTAAGACTTTTGTGCAACCAAGCATTCATTAGTGTTGGAAAATGTTTCTACCAAGCCATGGGTATGGGCTTTGGTGTTTGGTTGTTAGGGCGTGTTCGCTCTCGTGTTGAAGTTGATGAACCGTGTGGTTCTTCGGGTGGGTGAAACCCTTGAGATCGAGTGTTTGGTCTCGATGCATGTTGGTAATGGAGTCTACATGACGCGACGTTAGGTGCCTCTTTCATACCTACTAGCATACTATTCGACTCCGATTGTGTTGCGGTTACATTGTACTTAGGGTACCGGAGAGAAACCCTTAGGTACATGAGTGACTAGGTGAAATTTGACAAACTATAGCAATTGGATGATTGCGAGAGTAAAGTTTGTATACTTGTGGTAAACTCTTCGTTCGAAGTGTTCAAGGATTGGTTAAAATCCCTCGTATGCTCAAGGTTGGAGCAAGATGTGGTGATGGGTCGTGTGAACCCAATTGTTAGTAAAGTCTACCTTTGGTAGCATTGTACGGTTGTGCAATATGCAGTTATGGAACGTAGTTCCAAGTGGGGGGGGGGATTACACTCCCGCACGAGGAAGTTCTAGTGTGAGATTTCGGATGATGTTTTTAGTAGATCCGAAAATTTTGTTGGGACCTAGTTTTGGTCGATTTGTGGTAGAGTACAATTTCGGTTAAATTGTACTTATGATTTTGGATTTGAATTATCACCGAGGTGGTAATGTGGTAAATCTCGTTGAGAGATAATGGACGTGTTTGACGAGCAAGGTGAAATCCCTCTGTTAAGGGATGTGCGTATCGGATTCTCTTCTAGAGAATTATTGTTTTGTGCCTATGTTTGATATAGGTGGTTCTTGCTCGATTGTGTGGATGGTTAGTGGTATCCGTTAGGGTTCACTATAGTGTAGTAGAGCGCAATGTTGCACTACTCGTTGTTTGAGGCCAAAATTGCGTATGTGATTGGTGAAGCATGACCTTCGGGGTGCGCTGACTTCATCATGGGAGTAGTGTTATATTGGTGAAGCATGACCTTCGGGGTCCGCTGACTTCATCATGGGAGTAGTGTTATATTGGTGAAGCATGACCTTCGGGGTCCGCTGACTTCATCATGGGAGTGGTGTTATATCGGTGAAGCATGATCGTTGATGGGGTCCGCTAACTTCATCCGGTGTTGAGTTTTGGAAGTGGATCGCGTGTGTTTGCGGATTCACGATGACGCGTGTAGTTTCGGTCATTTTATTGTGGAAGTGAGTCGCGTGTAGCTCGGATTCACAAATGACTCGTGTGGTTTCGGTGTGGTTTCGGTCATTGTATTGAGAAGTGAGTCTCGTGTAGTTCGGATTCACAAGTGACGACTGTGGTTGTGGTCATTCTATTGGGATAGTGACTCTCGTGTAGTTCGGATTCACTAAGGCGCGTGTAGTTCGGCCAATCCCGATGTAGTGACCCGAACTTTTCCATGTTTATATATATTAATTGAGATTGATATTTACATGACTAAATGTTTCCAACGTGTTAAACAATCAAACTTGTAAAGACTTGATTAAATGAAATAAGTTTCATATAGACAATTGACCACCCAAGTTGACCGGCGATTCACGAACGTTACAAATTTGTAAAAACCACATGTTGTGGTATATATAGACATATATATATGGTTGACATGAGATTATGAAGAGTAAGTATCTCAC
This sequence comes from Rutidosis leptorrhynchoides, assembly GCF_046630445.1. Classification (NCBI taxonomy): domain Eukaryota; kingdom Viridiplantae; phylum Streptophyta; class Magnoliopsida; order Asterales; family Asteraceae; genus Rutidosis; species Rutidosis leptorrhynchoides. The sequence continues at coordinate 400,846,366 of NC_092336.1, read as the reverse complement.
TAAGTATATTAACAATGTGTGATATACATAAGAAATGAGATTACTAAGTTACGAAACTCGAAATGATATATATAACGATTATCGTTATGATAACGTCTACTAAATACATATGTATCATATTAAGATATTGATACACTATATTTAACATGATAAAATGATATTTAAATATATCATTAAGTGTGTTAACAATGAACTACATATGTAAAAACAAGACTACTAACTCAAGAATTACGAAACGAGACTTATATGTAACGATTATCGTTGTAACGATATTTTAGTGTATATATCATATTAAGAGATATTCATACATCATAATATCATTATAACATAATAATTTAACATCTCATTTGATATAATAAACATTGGGTTAACAACATTAATTGAGATCGTTAACTTAAAGGTTTCAAAACAACACTTACACGTAACGACTAACGAAGACTTAACGACTCCATTTGAATGTATATACATGTTGTGTTTTGATATGTATTCTTACACTTTTGAAAGACTTCAAGACACATATAAAAGTACTTCTACTTAACAAAAATGCTTACAATTACATCCTCGTTCAGTTTCATCAACAATTCTACTCGTATGCACCCGTATTCGTACTCGTACAATACACAGCTTTTAGATGTATATACTATTGGTATATACCATCCAATGATCAGCTCTTAGCAGCCCATGTGAGTCACCTAACACATGTGGGAACCATCATTTGGCAACAAGCATGAAATATCTCATAAAATTAAAAAATATTAGTAATCATTCATGACTTATTTACATGAAAACAAAATTACATATCCTTTATATCTAATCCATATACTGAAATGTCCCGTTCTTATTGATTAAAAACGTTCCATATTAATTGATTTCATTGCAAGGTTTTGACCTCTATATGAGACGTTTTTCAAAGACTGCATTCATTTTTAAAACAAACCATAACCTTTATTTCATAAATAAAGGTTTAAAAAGCTTTACGTAGATTATCAAATAATGATAATCTAAAATATCCTGTTTACACACGACCATTACATAATGGTTTACAATACAAATATGTTACATCGAAATCAGTTTCTTGAATGCAGTTTTTACACAATATCATACAAACATGGACTCCAAATCTTGTCCTTATTTTAGTATGCAACAGCGGAAGCTCTTAGTATTCACCTGAGAATAAACATGCTTTAAACGTCAATAAAAATGTTGGTGAGTTATAGGTTTAACCTATATATATCAAATCGTAACAATAGACCACAAGATTTCATATTTCAATACACATCCCATACATAGAGATAAAAATTATTCATATGGTGAACACCTGGTAACCGACATTAACAAGATGCATATATAAGAATATCCCCATCATTCCGGGACACCCTTCGGATATGATATAAATTTCGAAGTACTAAAGCATCCGGTACTTTGGATGGGGTTTGTTAGTCCCAATAGATCTATCTTTAGGATTCACGTCAATTAGGGTGTCTGTTCCCTAATTCTTAGATTACCAGACTTAATAAAAAGGGGCATATTTGATTTCGATAATTCAACCATAGAATATAGTTTCAAGTACTTGTGTCTATTTTGTAAATCATTTATAAAACCTGCATGTATTCTCATCCTAAAAATATTAGATTTTAAAAGTGGGACTATAACTCACTTTCACAGATTTTTACTTCGTCGAGAAGTAAGACTTGGCCACTGGTTGATTCACGAACCTATAATAATATATACATATATATCAAAGTATGTTCAAAATATATTTACAACACTTTTAATATATTTTGATGTTTTAAGTTTATTAAGTCAGCTGTCCTCGTTAGTAACCTATAACTAGTTGTCCACAGTTAGATGTACAGAAATAAATTGATAAATATTATCTTGAATCAATCCACGACCCAGTGTATACGTATCTCAGTATTGATCACAACTTCAAACTATATATATTTTGGAATCAACCTCAACCCTGTATAGCTAACTCCAACTTTCACATATAGAGTGTCTATGGTTGTTCCGAAATATATATAGATGTGTCGACATGATAGGTCGAAACATTGTATATGTGTCTATGGTATCTCAAGATTACATAATATACAATACAAGTTGATTAAGTTATGGTTGGAATAGATTTGTTACCAATTTTCACGTAGCTAAAATGAGAAAAATTATCCAATCTTGTTTTACCCATAACTTCTTCATTTTAAATCCGTTTTGAGTGAATAAAATTGCTATGGTTTCATATTGAACTCTATTTTATGAATATAAACAGAAAAAGTATAGGTTTATAGTCAGAAAAATAAGTTACAAGTCGTTTTTGTAAAGGTAGTCATTTCAGTCCAAAGAACGACGTCTAGATGACCATTTTAGAAAACATACTTTCACTTTGAGTTTAATCATAATTTTCGGATATAGTTTCATGTTCATAATAAAAATCATTTTCCCAGAATAACAAATTTTAAATCAAAGTTTATCATAGTTTTTAATTAACTAACCCAAAACAGCCCGCGGTGTTACTACGACGGCGTAAATCCGGTTTTACGGTGTTTTTCGTGTTTCCAGGTTTTAAATCATTAAGTTAGCAAATCATATAGATATAGAACATGTGTTTAGTTGATTTTAAAATTCAATTTATAAGGATTAACTTTTATTTGCGAACCAGTTTAGAATTAACTAAACTATGTTCTAGTGATTACAAGTTTAAACCTTCGAATAAGATAGCTTTATATGTATGAATCGAATGATGTTATGAACATCATTACTACCTCAAGTTCCTTGGATAAACCTACTGGAAATGATAAAAATAGATCTAGCTTCAAAGGATCCTTGGATGGCTTGAAAGTTCTTGAAGCAGAATCATGACACGAAAACAATTTCAAGTAAGATTTCCACTCGAAATAAGATTGTTATAGTTATAGAAATTGAATTAAAGTTTGAATATGATTATTACCTTGTATTAGAAAGATAACCTACTGTAAGTAACAAAGGTTTCTTGATCTTGGATGATTACTTGGAATGGATTTAGAAAACTTGGAAGTAAACTTGCAATCTTGGAAGTATTCTTGATTTTATGAAACTAGAACTTTTAGAATTTATGAAGAACACTTAGAACTTGAAGATAGAACTTGAGAGAGATCAATTAGATGAAGAAAATTGAAGAATGAAAGTGTTTGTAGGTGTTTTTGGTCGTTGGTGTATGGATTAGATATAAAGGATATGTAATTTTGTTTTCATGTAAATAAGTCATGAATGATTACTCATATTTTTGTAATTTTATGAGATATTTCATGCTAGTTGCCAAATGATGGTTCCCACATGTGTTAGGTGACTCACATGGGCTGCTAAGAGCTGATCATTGGAGTGTATATACCAATAGTACATAGATCTAAAAGCTGTGTATTGTACGAGTACGAATACGGGTGCATATGAGTAGAATTGTTGATGAAACTGAACGAGGATGTAATTGTAAGCATTTTTGTTAAGTAGAAGTATTTTGATAAGTGTCTTGAAGTCTTTCAAAAGTGTATGAATACATATTAAAACACTACATGTATATACATTTTAACTGAATCGTTAAGTCATCGTTAGTCATTACATGTAAATGTTGTTTTGAAACCTTTAGGTTAACGATCTTGTTGAATGTTGTTAATCCATTGTTTATTATAACAAATGAGATGTTAAATTGTTATATTATCATGATATTATGATATATAATATATCTTAGTATGATATATATACAGTTAAATGTCGTTACAACGATAATCGTTACATATATGTCTCGTTTCGAAATCATTAAGTTAGTAGTCTTATTTTTACATATGTATTTCATTGTTAATACACTTAATAATATATTTACTTATCATTTAACATAATTAACCAAGTGTATCAATATCTTAATATGATTCATATGTACCTAGTAAGACGTTGTTATAACGATAATCGTTATATATATCGTTTTCGAGTTTCTTAAATTAATAGTCTCATTTTTATGTATATAACTCATTGTTAAAATACCTAATGAGATACATACTTATAATAAAATCATGTTAAATATATATATAACCATATATATGTCATCGTATAGTTTTTACAAGTTTTAACGTTCCTAAATCACCGGTCAACTTGGGTGGTCAATTGTCTATATGAAACCTATTTCAATTAATCAAGTCTTAACAAGTTTGATTGCTTAACATGTTGGAAACACTTAATCATGTAAATAACAATTTCATTTAATATATATATAAACATGGAAAAGTTCGGGTCACTACAGTACCTACCCGTTAAATAAATTTCGTCCCGAAATTTTAAGCAGTTGGATGTGTTGACGTATCTTCTAGAAATAAATGCGGGTATTTCTTCTTCATCGGATCTTCACGCTCCCAGGTGAACTCGGGTCCTCTACAAGCATTCCATCGAACCTTAACAATCGGTATCTTGTTTTGTTTAAGTCTCTTAACCTCACGATCCATTATTTCGACGGGTTCTTCAATGAATTGAAGTTTTTCATTGATTTGGATTTCGTCCAACGGAATAGTGAGATCTTCTTTAGCCAAACATTTCTTCAAATTTGAGTCGTGGAAAGTGTTATGTACAGCCGCGAGTTGTTGAGGTAGCTCCAGTTGGTAAGCTACTGGTCCGACACGATCTATAATCTTGAATGGTCCAATGTACCTTGGATTTAGTTTCCCCCGTTTACCAAATCGAACAACGCCTTTCCAGGGTGAAACCTTAAGCATGACCATTTCTCCAATTTCAAACTCTATATCTTTTCTTTTACTGTCCGCGTAGCTCTTTTGTCGACTCTGGGCGGTTTTCAATCTTTGTTGAATTTGGATGATTTTCTCGGTAGTTTCTTGTATTATCTCCGGACCCGTAATCTGTCTATCCCCCACTTCACTCCAACAAATCGGAGACCTGCACTTTCTACCATAAAGTGCTTCAAACGACGCCATCTCAATGCTTGAATGGTAGCTGTTGTTGTATGAAAATTCTGCTAACGGTAGATGTCAATCCCAACTGTTTTCAAAATTAATAACACAAGCTCGTAGCATGTCTTCAAGCGTTTTTATCGTCCTTTCGCTCTGCCCATAAGTTTGTGGATGATAGGCAGTACTCATGTCTAGACGAGTTCCCAATGCTTGCTGTAATGTCTGACAGAATCTTGAAATAAATCTGCCATCCCTATCAGAGATAATAGAGATTGGTATTCCATGTCTGGAGAAGACTTCCTTCAAATACAGTCGTGCTAACTTCTCCATCTTGTCATCTTCTCTTATTGGCAGGAAGTGTACTGACTTGGTGAGATGATCAACTATTACCCAAATAGTATCATAACCACTTGCAGTCCTTGGCAATTTAGTAATGAAATCCATGGTAATGTTTTCCCATTTCCATTCCGGGATTTCAGGTTGTTGTAGTAGACCTGATGGTTTCTGATGTTTAGGTTTGACCTTAGAACACGTCAAACATTCTCCTACATATTTAGCAATATTGGCTTTCATACCTGGCCACCAAAAATGTTTCTTAAGATCCTTGTACATCTTCCCCGTTCCAGGATGTATTGAGTATCTGGTTTTATGAGCTTCTCTAAGTACCATTTCTCTCATATCCCCAAATTTTGGTACCCAAATTCTTTCAGCCCTATACCGGGTTCTGTCTTCCCGAATATTAAGATGCTTCTCCGATCCTTTGGGTATTTCATCCTTTAAATTTCCCTCTTTTAAAACTCCTTGTTGCGCCTCCTTTATTTGAGTAGTAAGGTTAGTGTGAATCATTATATTCATAGATTTTACTCGAATGGGTTCTCTGTCCTTTCTGCTCAAGGCGTCGGCTACCACATTTGCCTTCCCCGGGTGGTAATGAATCTCAAAGTCGTAATAATTCAACAATTCAATCCACCTACGCTGCCTCATATTCAGTTGTTTCTGATTAAATATGTGTTGAAGACTTTTGTGGTCGGTATATATAATACTTTTGACCCCATATAAGTAGTGCCTCCAAGTCTTTAATGTAAAAACAACCACGCCTAATTCCAAATTATGCGTCGTATAATTTTGCTCGTGAATCTTCAATTGTCTAGACGCATAAGCAATCACCTTTGTCTGTTGCATTAATACACAACTGAGACCTTGCTTTGATGCGTCACAATAAATCACAAAATCATTATTCCCTTCAGGCAATGACAATATAGGTGCCGTAGTTAGCTTTTTCTTCAATAATTGAAATGCCTTCTCTTGTTCATCCTTCCATTCAAATTTCTTCCCTTTATGCGTTAATGCAGTCAAGGGTTTTGCTATTTTGGAGAAATCTTGGATGAATCTTCTGTAGTAACCAGCCAATCCTAAAAATTGACGTATATGCTTCGGAGTTTTTGGGGTTTCCCACTTTTCAACGGTTTCGATCTTTGCTGGGTCCACCTGGATACCTTCTTTGTTCACTATGTGACCGAGGAATTGAACTTCTTCCAACCAAAATGCACACTTTGAAAACTTAGCGTACAGTTTTTCTTTCCTCAATACTTCTAGCACTTTTCTCAAATGTTCTTCGTGCTCTTGATCATTCTTTGAGTAAATAAGTATGTCATCGATGAAAACAATGACAAACTTATCAAGATATGTGATGATGTAGCGTGAGGGTACGAAATAGTATTATTTTTAATACAAAATACTACAAAATATGACACAAGTTTTATTAATTTACGGATGGGATATACCTAAACTTTGCTACAACACTATAGGCAGTGTACCTAATCGTAGAGTAGTGTAGTTTTTAGTAAGTCCGGTTCGTTCCACAGGGAGCTGGTGAAGTTAACGCTATATTATTAAGTTTATTTGTAAAAATATATATATAAATAAGTAGTAGTATTATTATAAAATGGGGGTTTTACCGTTTAATGACCGGTTTGTCGATTTTAAGCGTAAAAATAAATGACAAAAATTAAAGTGCGTAAAATAAATTGCGATAAATAAAATGACAGAAAATAAAATTGCGAGTAATAAAATGACAGTAAATAAAGATACGATGAGAAATATAATAAAAGAATTATGCTTATTTAAACTTCCGTAATCATGATGTTTGACGTGTTGATTTTAATTTATTACCATGGGTTAATTGTCCTTTGTCCTGGTTTATTTGATACGTCTATCTGGTTTTTGTCCATAATAGTCCATCGGTCATAAATATAAATTGCGAGTATCCTCGTCAAATTACCCTTATACCCGAAGTCAAATATTCCAACTGATTAAGGATTTAAACTGTGACGCAGTTATCACTTCTGTCAACAATTACACCAGTTATCACTGTATGTAATCCACCCCTGTTTTAATTAGTTTATGAATATTAATTCATCCACTTGATCAGAATGAATAATCAATTACCCAACCCAATTGATTAATTAAATGATTATAACAGATTCCAAATGAACATCACTAAATAGGACAACCATAATCATTATTAATTATTAGGTTAATTAATTTGAAGATAGGTTCGACAGACTCCAATGAGTTGTCACTCAATTAGACAATACCCCCCATCTATTAATAGTCAATAGTCTAATTTCCACAAGTGTCGGTCTTTTGCCCAAACCTTAATTATGGTACAAAGTTCAATAACCCAATTTTAGTAATTAGCCCAACATCATGAGTACTTCATTTTAAATAAGCATAATAACGACTTAGCTACGAGACATTAATGTAAAAAGGTTGAACATAACTTACAATGATTAAAAATAGCGTAGCGTTACACGGACAGAATTTCGACTTACACACTCAAACAATCTCTATCATAAATCTTATTATTATCATAATTTAAAATTAAAATTAAGATTATTGTTATATCTGATTACATTAACATTATGATAGAGAATTATAAATATAGATATTGGATATTGATATAGAAAAGTAAGAAAAAAAAGATAGAAAAATTTGATCGAAAAAAAAGTCTTCCTCCAATTCATCGAACATATCGTTCCTTTTATAGGAAAATTAGAATTCAAATTTTCATTTACGACCCCTGAACTATGCTCAATTAACAACTTTTTATTATTTAATATTATTCTTATTATGAATTATTTAAATATTATATTTTATTCTTGTGCATAGTTGACTTGTAATTTTTACACCGTTGCGTCGAGCGTTGAGAGTTGGTTCATGTCCCAGTTCCGGATTTTCGAACGTCCTTTCGTACAATTTTATATCGTGTACTTTGCGTTTTGTAACTTGTACTCTTGTCATTTTTAGACGTTCTTCATCAATAATTTGAACCTTTTTGATTGTATCTTGTACTTTTGAGCTTTTTGGACCTTTGCGTCTTCAAATCTTCGTTTTCGCCTTTTGTCTTCGCACTTATTTAAAATAAACAAATATTACTCGAAAATGGAACAATTGCAACTAAAATCTTGTCTTTCTTGGGGGATTTTGCTATGAAATATATGTTCCTTTTTAGCCTTATCAATATCCCCACACTTGAGCGTTGCTTGTCCTCAAGCAATACAGTCTTGAAATAATATAATACATCACACGAAACACTTCTTTATTCTTCACACTTTGTACATCAGTGATTTTGATAGAGCGGTATAAACAATGATATTAACAATAGAACCATGGTTAAAGGTGGGTGTGTCATCCACAGTTGCCTTGGGTTTAGGTCAACGACACTTGCAATCAAATAGCCGATTTACTTTCGGTTTCCAAAGCAAAGTGCACATTTGAAAGGCGGTTTACAGTCCCACATGACTATAAAAATGTAGATCCTCTAGGAAATTGGATCTTTATGAAAACATTTGATCTTTTAAAAATTCAAGCTAGATTTTACCCTAGACAAGTTTTCTGATTTGACCCACCATCGGTGTTGCAAAATATATTTGTGGATCAATATTTTGGCTAAAAACATTTAGGTTCGTGTAATCCACTGCTATCCCGGTATCGGAAAGCACACATCCAGTTTACTTGTTCCGTATATTACCTTTCGGTAAACTACCGTCCGGTTGTAAAGGAAAGCGATGAACAAGAAACTGTTAAGGCAATGTCTAATGACATGCATTTGTTCATGGTCTAAAAACGTGTCGGATGCTAGAACTATCCTTGGTAGGAGCAATAGTAAAGATCATCCTATGATTTTTGGATCTGGCACAAGGTCCTGTCTCTGACCATGCTATGCAACCACCGTTCTTACGGTTGACACCCGATTTGGTTCAGGTGACCTAATGAATTCCAGGTGAATTCCTAGGATTTTACGTTCAATGGTAATGAACGCATTGAAAATGGTTTTTCAGAAAACAAATCGGTTTGTAATTTTTTGATCAAAATATTTTCTCGTTCAAGCTCGAGTTTAGATATCATTGAATTCCATGAGTTTGAATTCTCAATCTTTAAGGTCAATCTCTAGGATTGAGTAATATCAGTCTTAAAAGCTGATTTTTAATCTTTAAGGAGATTATCCTTTCTGGGGATCTGATTCATTAGTCTTATCAAGCTAATTTGCACGGTGCCCTCCCCATTTTACAAGACAGACCCTCTCATGGTTAGGATAAGTCTGACCACTTGGCGACCCTGTTTGATGCTGAGGTCCGTGGATTTCCTGCTGATTTTAGTGATGACTTTTCTAGGTTTTTCGTCAACCTACAGCTGGTCTGGACGACAACTTCATGACCTAAATCAAGAAGCGCGTGTCTTTTTCGGAAGACTTTACTTCCTTTTAATGATGGAATTGATTCATCGTGTAGATCCATCTTTCTTTCAAATGTATTACAGTAAACCGGGTAAAACTGATTAGTATCGTCCAAAGCAAAAGTACCTGCAATAATCTTGTACAAAAATATGTGATATTTGTTTTAAATTGAATAACTTGGTACATTCTTCCCACACTTAGTTTCTTTCTTTGCCTTTTTATTTTCTTTTATTTCATTTTAAATGAATTTAAGCGTTTTAGGGTGTTTCTCAATTTATGTCCTTTCCGAGGTAACGATAATTTCGGTATTATCACCTAGTTTTCACCGTTCATAAATATGTATAAACATGATTTTAAATTCATTTAGTTGAAAATTTTTCAAATTTTTACAAAATTTGGCAAATAAACTAAGTGCAAACCCGAGAGAATTTATAACCCTTCCCCACACTTGAGATCATGCAATGCCCTCATTTGCATGAAATCAGACTATAATTATAAATTCATGAGGGTGATTAGTGTAGAAAAGTGATTAAAAATACCCAGTTTGTAAGCATATTATTTTACATCACATTTGATATTTTGCTTCTTATCGTCAAAATCAGTAGCTATTGCTGAACTTAATGTTAGTCTTTGAAAGTGCGTTGTTCTACCCTGTTTTGTACATAATATAAAATACAAACATATATATACATATTTTTGAAGTTGGGTATATTACCCCACGTTCAAAAATTTATAAAGTCTAATATCTTTTTGACATACTTTAGATCAATAAAATAAAAAATAATGATAACAAAATTTGCCGTCCCACCCTCGGGTAAAGCAATTTCGGCTTAATGACCTAGTCTTCAACTCACAACGAATTTTAGAAATCATTTTTTCAACTTAATGAATTAAAGTAAATTTTGTTTTTAAATATCACACAAAACTTAAAAGCATATTAATTTCATATAAAACCTAAAAAAAACAAAAATTCAGAATGGGGGGAGAAAACTAGTTCTTTAGTGTCTGCTAGCGGAAAAGACCAATCGGATTCCATTCTCGGAACTACACGAGAACAGAACAACTAACTCTAGATAACATTTTCTTAGAACATTTGAATCTCCCCACACTTAGGTAGCTGTGGTGTCGAAATTGTGATTAACTTCATCGTCAATTTCTTTTGGTCCATAATCAACTTGCCTATCTGTGACTTTTTCTTTAAGCCAGTGCCCGGCTTCTTCCGTAATATCCCATAATTCAACTAGCTTCGCCCTTTCTTTAGGCGACAGATTGGATACTAGCCGGTTACATAACTTAAAGTTCCCCTTACTTCTAGCATCAATAGCCCGTTTAAAAAGTTTCTTCATTGAACTGTTAATAACGGGGTCATTTAATTTCGTATCAATAACGGGGTTCTTTGTTATCATGTCATCATTAGGTGTTACTTCATTTTCCCCACACTTAGGCGTTTTATTATTATTAAGCACTACCGTTGGAGTTGGTAAAACAACATGGTTCTTACCAATCATTTTTTCTGGTTCAACGGTTTTGGTTGGTGGAGATTTAGACTTTCGAATCATAAAGGTGATAGATTTGTCACCACTCTTAAGTGTCATTCTTCCATTTCCTACATCAAATAACGCCCCGGTGGACGCAAAGAATGGCCGACCTAAAATTAGAGGAATGTTTGGGTCCTCTTCTATGTCAATGACAATAAATTCGACTAGAAAGGTTAAATTGCCTACTTGAACGGGTAGGTTGTCAGCAATTCCAACTGGGTGCTTAATGGTTTGATCAAAGAGTCGAACACTCATATCCGTTGGACTTAACTCACCTACACCTAATCTCTTATATAAGGAAAGAGGCATAACACTCACACTCGCACCTAAATCTGCTAGTGCATCATACATGACACAATCACTAAGTAGATAAGGAACAATAAATTCACCCGGATCACCTACCCTAGGTGGAGGTTTTGGTGGAACTGTCTTCACCGGGTTTACTTCTACGGCTTTTGTTTCTTGTACTTTCTTATTCTTTTTCTTCTTCTTCTTTCCAGAAGTATCACAATCTTTATTACTTATTACTTGCTCATACTCAACTCCTTTTCTTGGAAACGGGATGGGTGGTTTGTATGGTGCTACCACTGGCTTTACATACTCGGGTGGTGGTGGTGTAACTTCTTCATTGTTACTCTCATCTAAAACCTTCCCATCTTCTGATGCTGGTTTTTCAGAATTCGTTGAAACCATATTAACATTCTCATTCCGAGGATTTACTTCAGTATTACTCGGTAGCTTTCCTTGTTCCCTCTCACTCATCATGCTAGCAAGAGTACCTACGTGTTTTTCTAGATTCAAAATGGAAGCTTGTTGAGTTCTTAATGACTGATTAAACCTCTCGTTCGTTTGGGTTTGAGATGTAATGAATTGTGTTTGAGATTCAATCAGCTTTGCCATCATTTCTTCTAGATTTGGCTTTTTCTCTTCGGGTTGTTGTGGTGGTTTATACAAGCTAGGTCTTTGTTGATTGAAAGTGTTGTTTTGAGTTGGTTGGTTATTCGGACCTTGTTGGTTATACGAGTTATTTTCGGGTCCTTTTGGATTGTAAAGAATGTTTTGATTTCGATTTAAGTTTAGCCTTGGCGGTTGATAATTATTTTGATAATTATTTCCAGGCCTTTGGTTCATGTAGGAAACATTCTCTCGTTGTTCCATGGTTGGTTCAATGTGACAATCTTTCAATAAGTGTGGTCCACCGCATTGCTCACAACTGATTCGTATTGCGTGAATATCTTTATTCATCTTTTCCATTCGTCTTTCGAAAGCATCTATTTTTGCTGAAACGGAATCAAAGTCATGGCTAGAATCGGCTCTAGCCACTTTAGATGAACGAAAAATATCTTTTTCTTGGTGCCACTCATGCGAGTGGGAGGCTGTGTTATCAATAATTTTGTAAGCTTCAGTTGCGGTTTTCTTCATAATGGATCCACCAGCGGTTATGTCGATGTCTTTTCGTGTGGCGATGTCTACGCCTTTATAGAAGATTTGTACTATTTGAAAAGTATCTAATCCGTGTTGAGGACATCCTCTCAACATCCTTCCGAATCTTGTCCACGCCTCATATAATGTTTCATTTGGATTTTGCGCGAACGTAACAATTTCTTCTTGAAGTCTCACGGCTTTGGATGCCGGAAAGAATCGTTTAAGAAATTTTTCAACTAAAACATCCCATGTGTCAATCGCCCCTTCAGGTAACGATTCTAACCAATCTTTGGCTTCTCCCTTTAAAGTCCAGGGAAACAACATGAGATAGATCTGCTCATCTTCCACTTCTCGGATTTTGAATAGTGTACAAATTCTTTTAAACGTACGAAGGTGTTCGTTAGGATCTTCATTCGGTGCACCACTGAATTGGCATTGGTTAGTTACCATGTGTAGAATTTGTCCTTTGATTTCATAATCTGACGCATTAACTTCTGGTTTAATAATGGCATGACCTTGGCCCGTGCGTTTAGCCCTCATTCGATCTTCCATACTTAGAGGTTCTAGATTTTCCATGATTGGAAGTGTTGTATCTGAATCACTAGAGGTTTCTGATTTAATGGTTTCTTCCTCAACAATCTCTGTTTGAATGATTGGTGGTTCCGGAGGAATAATTAATGGATCAGGGTCTCGGAATTGTCCCTGAGTATTCTCCGGATTCTCAATTGTGATATTGGTTTCAAAAACTGGATTATCGGAAATTTGAGTTGAAGTACTCGGTCGACTTGATGACGAGTCTAAAGAAAAATCAACGGCAGCTATATTTGTTAAACGATGTCTTGATCGAGTTACAGGTGGTGAACGTACAAAAGGTGGTGAACGTCTTGCTCGGTGCATTCACTGAATATCCTATTAGTTTTAAAAAGGAAAGAAAAATTATAATAAGTTATCCAACCAATAGACTTTTCTGATTTTGCCCACGTTTCGAATAGCCAAAAGATGCAGCAGAGGGGCAGGATTCGTTTGGTCTCAATATAATTGAGGACTGTTTGGCTCCAATAACCCGGTCCACGTACAAATCCAACTATTACTACGAACCAGAAAATTTTGATGTCTATCAATTTAACCACTTAAAATAAATTTTCGTAATTTTAAGAAATTTAGAGAAGAAGTAGAAAAAAATTCTAAGTCCTAAAAACTAGAATGGCGAGAAATAAGAAAGAAATAGATTGCGCGTCGAAAAATGTCGAAAAATAAAAGGTCGAAAAATAGGCGTCGAAAAATAAAAATAAGAAAGTAGTGCGAAATACGGCGTCGTAAAATTCTAAAGCACCTAAAACTTAGTCTAAGGAATAAGCACTTAAGGGATTTTACGGCAAAGCCTAAAAATTCTAGAAGTAAAAATAACTATGGCAAAACTAAACTTAATACTAAAAGTTGCGACTATAGTCTAAAAATCTAAAGGTAATAAAACTAAAAAAAAAACATTTTTTTTTATAGACAAAATTTTAAAAATATATATATATTTTTTTTTAATAATTTTTTTTTTTTTTTTTTTTTTTTTTTACGTTTTTTTTTTTTTTTACGTTTTTATTTTTTTTTTTTTTTTTTTTTTTTTTTTTTTTCGTTTTTTTTTTAAATTTTTAAAAAAAAAAACGTTTTTTTTTTTTTTTTTTTTTTTTTTTTTTTAAAAAACGATTTTTTTTTTTTTTTTTTTTTTAAAAAAAACGCTTTTTTTTTATAAATTAATAATTTTTTTATAATTATAATTTTTTTTTAAAACTTTTTTTTTTTTTTTTAAATTCATTTACTATTCATGAATAGTAAATGAAAATAAATTAATTAATTTACTATTCACATGAAAGCGACATGATAGCAATTATTAATTATAAGTTACATAATATACCCCTGAAGTATTTAATAAATACGACTTTTTTTTTTTAAAATTTACGTAAAGATTCTTAAATATTTTTATATTATTATATTCTATTTCAATATTATTATATTATTATATTCTATTTCAATATTATTATAATTAAAAATATAGCGTTTTAGCGCTCCCCGGCAGCGGCGCCAAAAACTTGATGATGTAGCGTGAGGGTACGAAATAGTATTATTTTTAATACAAAATACTACAAAATATGACACAAGTTTTATTAATTTACGGATGGGATATACCTAAACTTTGCTACAACACTATAGGCAGTGTACCTAATCGTAGAGTAGTGTAGTTTTTAGTAAGTCCGGTTCGTTCCACAGGGAGCTGGTGAAGTTAACGCTATATTATTAAGTTTATTTGTAAAAATATATATATAAATAAGTAGTAGTATTATTATAAAATGGGGGTTTTACCGTTTAATGACCGGTTTGTCGATTTTAAGCGTAAAAATAAATGACAAAAATTAAAGTGCGTAAAATAAATTGCGATAAATAAAATGACAGAAAATAAAATTGCGAGTAATAAAATGACAGTAAATAAAGATACGATGAGAAATATAATAAAAGAATTATGCTTATTTAAACTTCCGTAATCATGATGTTTGACGTGTTGATTTTAATTTATTACCATGGGTTAATTGTCCTTTGTCCTGGTTTATTTGATACGTCTATCTGGTTTTTGTCCATAATAGTCCATCGGTCATAAATATAAAT
This sequence comes from Rutidosis leptorrhynchoides, assembly GCF_046630445.1. NCBI lineage: Eukaryota > Viridiplantae > Streptophyta > Magnoliopsida > Asterales > Asteraceae > Rutidosis > Rutidosis leptorrhynchoides. The sequence goes on along the minus strand of NC_092336.1, from coordinate 400,831,091 downwards.
TGCGAGTATCCTCGTCAAATTACCCTTATACCCGAAGTCAAATATTCCAACTGATTAAGGATTTAAACTGTGACGCAGTTATCACTTCTGTCAACAATTACACCAGTTATCACTGTATGTAATCCACCCCTGTTTTAATTAGTTTATGAATATTAATTCATCCACTTGATCAGAATGAATAATCAATTACCCAACCCAATTGATTAATTAAATGATTATAACAGATTCCAAATGAACATCACTAAATAGGACAACCATAATCATTATTAATTATTAGGTTAATTAATTTGAAGATAGGTTCGACAGACTCCAATGAGTTGTCACTCAATTAGACAATACCCCCCATCTATTAATAGTCAATAGTCTAATTTCCACAAGTGTCGGTCTTTTGCCCAAACCTTAATTATGGTACAAAGTTCAATAACCCAATTTTAGTAATTAGCCCAACATCATGAGTACTTCATTTTAAATAAGCATAATAACGACTTAGCTACGAGACATTAATGTAAAAAGGTTGAACATAACTTACAATGATTAAAAATAGCGTAGCGTTACACGGACAGAATTTCGACTTACACACTCAAACGATCTCTATCATAAATCTTATTATTATCATAATTTAAAATTAAAATTAAGATTATTGTTATATCTGATTACATTAACATTATGATAGAGAATTATAAATATAGATATTGGATATTGATATAGAAAAGTAAGAAAAAAAAGATAGAAAAATTTGATCGAAAAAAAAGTCTTCCTCCAATTCATCGAACATATCGTTCCTTTTATAGGAAAATTAGAATTCAAATTTTCATTTACGACCCCTGAACTATGCTCAATTAACAACTTTTTATTATTTAATATTATTCTTATTATGAATTATTTAAATATTATATTTTATTCTTGTGCATAGTTGACTTGTAATTTTTACACCGTTGCGTCGAGCGTTGAGAGTTGGTTCATGTCCCAGTTCCGGATTTTCGAACGTCCTTTCGTACAATTTTATATCGTGTACTTTGCGTTTTGTAACTTGTACTCTTGTCATTTTTAGACGTTCTTCATCAATAATTTGAACCTTTTTGATTGTATCTTGTACTTTTGAGCTTTTTGGACCTTTGCGTCTTCAAATCTTCGTTTTCGCCTTTTGTCTTCGCACTTATTTAAAATAAACAAATATTACTCGAAAATGGAACAATTGCAACTAAAATCTTGTCTTTCTTGGGGGATTTTGCTATGAAATATATGTTCCTTTTTAGCCTTATCAATATCCCCACACTTGAGCGTTGCTTGTCCTCAAGCAATACAGTCTTGAAATAATATAATACATCACACGAAACACTTCTTTATTCTTCACACTTTGTACATCAGTGATTTTGATAGAGCGGTATAAACAATGATATTAACAATAGAACCATGGTTAAAGGTGGGTGTGTCATCCACAGTTGCCTTGGGTTTAGGTCAACGACACTTGCAATCAAATAGCCGATTTACTTTCGGTTTCCAAAGCAAAGTGCACATTTGAAAGGCGGTTTACAGTCCCACATGACTATAAAAATGTAGATCCTCTAGGAAATTGGATCTTTATGAAAACATTTGATCTTTTAAAAATTCAAGCTAGATTTTACCCTAGACAAGTTTTCTGATTTGACCCACCATCGGTGTTGCAAAATATATTTGTGGATCAATATTTTGGCTAAAAACATTTAGGTTCGTGTAATCCACTGCTATCCCGGTATCGGAAAGCACACATCCAGTTTACTTGTTCCGTATATTACCTTTCGGTAAACTACCGTCCGGTTGTAAAGGAAAGCGATGAACAAGAAACTGTTAAGGCAATGTCTAATGACATGCATTTGTTCATGGTCTAAAAACGTGTCGGATGCTAGAACTATCCTTGGTAGGAGCAATAGTAAAGATCATCCTATGATTTTTCGATCTGGCACAAGGTCCTGTCTCTGACCATGCTATGCAACCACCGTTCTTACGGTTGACACCCGATTTGGTTCAGGTGACCTAATGAATTCCAGGTGAATTCCTAGGATTTTACGTTCAATGGTAATGAACGCATTGAAAATGGTTTTTCAGAAAACAAATCGGTTTGTAATTTTTTGATCAAAATATTTTCTCGTTCAAGCTCGAGTTTAGATATCATTGAATTCCATGAGTTTGAATTCTCAATCTTTAAGGTCAATCTCTAGGATTGAGTAATATCAGTCTTAAAAGCTGATTTTTAATCTTTAAGGAGATTATCCTTTCTGGGGATCTGATTCATTAGTCTTATCAAGCTAATTTGCACGGTGCCCTCCCCATTTTACAAGACAGACCCTCTCATGGTTAGGATAAGTCTGACCACTTGGCGACCCTGTTTGATGCTGAGGTCCGTGGATTTCCTGCTGATTTTAGTGATGACTTTTCTAGGTTTTTCGTCAACCTACAGCTGGTCTGGACGACAACTTCATGACCTAAATCAAGAAGCGCGTGTCTTTTTCGGAAGACTTTACTTCCTTTTAATGATGGAATTGATTCATCGTGTAGATCCATCTTTCTTTCAAATGTATTACAGTAAACCGGGTAAAACTGATTAGTATCGTCCAAAGCAAAAGTACCTGCAATAATCTTGTACAAAAATATGTGATATTTGTTTTAAATTGAATAACTTGGTACATTCTTCCCACACTTAGTTTCTTTCTTTGCCTTTTTATTTTCTTTTATTTCATTTTAAATGAATTTAAGCGTTTTAGGGTGTTTCTCAATTTATGTCCTTTCCGAGGTAACGATAATTTCGGTATTATCACCTAGTTTTCACCGTTCATAAATATGTATAAACATGATTTTAAATTCATTTAGTTGAAAATTTTTCAAATTTTTACAAAATTTGGCAAATAAACTAAGTGCAAACCCGAGAGAATTTATAACCCTTCCCCACACTTGAGATCATGCAATGCCCTCATTTGCATGAAATCAGACTATAATTATAAATTCATGAGGGTGATTAGTGTAGAAAAGTGATTAAAAATACCCAGTTTGTAAGCATATTATTTTACATCACATTTGATATTTTGCTTCTTATCGTCAAAATCAGTAGCTATTGCTGAACTTAATGTTAGTCTTTGAAAGTGCGTTGTTCTACCCTGTTTTGTACATAATATAAAATACAAACATATATATACATATTTTTGAAGTTGGGTATATTACCCCACGTTCAAAAATTTATAAAGTCTAATATCTTTTTGACATACTTTAGATCAATAAAATAAAAAATAATGATAACAAAATTTGCCGTCCCACCCTCGGGTAAAGCAATTTCGGCTTAATGACCTAGTCTTCAACTCACAACGAATTTTAGAAATCATTTTTTCAACTTAATGAATTAAAGTAAATTTTGTTTTTAAATATCACACAAAACTTAAAAGCATATTAATTTCATATAAAACCTAAAAAAAACAAAAATTCAGAATGGGGGGAGAAAACTAGTTCTTTAGTGTCTGCTAGCGGAAAAGACCAATCGGATTCCATTCTCGGAACTACACGAGAACAGAACAACTAACTCTAGATAACATTTTCTTAGAACATTTGAATCTCCCCACACTTAGGTAGCTGTGGTGTCGAAATTGTGATTAACTTCATCGTCAATTTCTTTTGGTCCATAATCAACTTGCCTATCTGTGACTTTTTCTTTAAGCCAGTGCCCGGCTTCTTCCGTAATATCCCATAATTCAACTAGCTTCGCCCTTTCTTTAGGCGACAGATTGGATACTAGCCGGTTACATAACTTAAAGTTCCCCTTACTTCTAGCATCAATAGCCCGTTTAAAAAGTTTCTTCATTGAACTGTTAATAACGGGGTCATTTAATTTCGTATCAATAACGGGGTTCTTTGTTATCATGTCATCATTAGGTGTTACTTCATTTTCCCCACACTTAGGCGTTTTATTATTATTAAGCACTACCGTTGGAGTTGGTAAAACAACATGGTTCTTACCAATCATTTTTTCTGGTTCAACGGTTTTGGTTGGTGGAGATTTAGACTTTCGAATCATAAAGGTGATAGATTTGTCACCACTCTTAAGTGTCATTCTTCCATTTCCTACATCAAATAACGCCCCGGTGGACGCAAAGAATGGCCGACCTAAAATTAGAGGAATGTTTGGGTCCTCTTCTATGTCAATGACAATAAATTCGACTAGAAAGGTTAAATTGCCTACTTGAACGGGTAGGTTGTCAGCAATTCCAACTGGGTGCTTAATGGTTTGATCAAAGAGTCGAACACTCATATCCGTTGGACTTAACTCACCTACACCTAATCTCTTATATAAGGAAAGAGGCATAACACTCACACTCGCACCTAAATCTGCTAGTGCATCATACATGACACAATCACTAAGTAGACAAGGAACAATAAATTCACCCGGATCACCTACCCTAGGTGGAGGTTTTGGTGGAACTGTCTTCACCGGGTTTACTTCTACGGCTTTTGTTTCTTGTACTTTCTTATTCTTTTTCTTCTTCTTCTTTCCAGAAGTATCACAATCTTTATTACTTATTACTTGCTCATACTCAACTCCTTTTCTTGGAAACGGGATGGGTGGTTTGTATGGTGCTACCACTGGCTTTACATACTCGGGTGGTGGTGGTGTAACTTCTTCATTGTTACTCTCATCTAAAACCTTCCCATCTTCTGATGCTGGTTTTTCAGAATTCGTTGAAACCATATTAACATTCTCATTCCGAGGATTTACTTCAGTATTACTCGGTAGCTTTCCTTGTTCCCTCTCACTCATCATGCTAGCAAGAGTACCTACGTGTTTTTCTAGATTCAAAATGGAAGCTTGTTGAGTTCTTAATGACTGATTAAACCTCTCGTTCGTTTGGGTTTGAGATGTAATGAATTGTGTTTGAGATTCAATCAGCTTTGCCATCATTTCTTCTAGATTTGGCTTTTTCTCTTCGGGTTGTTGTGGTGGTTTATACAAGCTAAGTCTTTGTTGATTGAAAGTGTTGTTTTGAGTTGGTTGGTTATTCGGACCTTGTTGGTTATACGAGTTATTTTCGGGTCCTTTTGGATTGTAAAGAATGTTTTGATTTCGATTTAAGTTTAGCCTTGGCGGTTGATAATTATTTTGATAATTATTTCCAGGCCTTTGGTTCATGTAGGAAACATTCTCTCGTTGTTCCATGGTTGGTTCAATGTGACAATCTTTCAATAAGTGTGGTCCACCGCATTGCTCACAACTGATTCGTATTGCGTGAATATCTTTATTCATCTTTTCCATTCGTCTTTCGAAAGCATCTATTTTTGCTGAAACGGAATCAAAGTCATGGCTAGAATCGGCTCTAGCCACTTTAGATGAACGAAAAATATCTTTTTCTTGGTGCCACTCATGCGAGTGGGAGGCTGTGTTATCAATAATTTTGTAAGCTTCAGTTGCGGTTTTCTTCATAATGGATCCACCAGCGGTTATGTCGATGTCTTTTCGTGTGGCGATGTCTACGCCTTTATAGAAGATTTGTACTATTTGAAAAGTATCTAATCCGTGTTGAGGACATCCTCTCAACATCCTTCCGAATCTTGTCCACGCCTCATATAATGTTTCATTTGGATTTTGCGCGAACGTAACAATTTCTCCTTGAAGTCTCACGGCTTTGGATGCCGGAAAGAATCGTTTAAGAAATTTTTCAACTAAAACATCCCATGTGTCAATCGCCCCTTCAGGTAACGATTCTAACCAATCTTTGGCTTCTCCCTTTAAAGTCCAGGGAAACAACATGAGATAGATCTGCTCATCTTCCACTTCTCGGATTTTGAATAGTGTACAAATTCTTTTAAACGTACGAAGGTGTTCGTTAGGATCTTCATTCGGTGCACCACTGAATTGGCATTGGTTAGTTACCATGTGTAGAATTTGTCCTTTGATTTCATAATCTGACGCATTAACTTCTGGTTTAATAATGGCATGACCTTGGCCCGTGCGTTTAGCCCTCATTCGATCTTCCATACTTAGAGGTTCTAGATTTTCCATGATTGGAAGTGTTGTATCTGAATCACTAGAGGTTTCTGATTTAATGGTTTCTTCCTCAACAATCTCTGTTTGAATGATTGGTGGTTCCGGAGGAATAATTAATGGATCAGGGTCTCGGAATTGTCCCTGAGTATTCTCCGGATTCTCAATTGTGATATTGGTTTCAAAAACTGGATTATCGGAAATTTGAGTTGAAGTACTCGGTCGACTTGATGACGAGTCTAAAGAAAAATCAACGGCAGCTATATTTGTTAAACGATGTCTTGATCGAGTTACAGGTGGTGAACGTACAAAAGGTGGTGAACGTCTTGCTCGGTGCATTCACTGAATATCCTATTAGTTTTAAAAAGGAAAGAAAAATTATAATAAGTTATCCAACCAATAGACTTTTCTGATTTTGCCCACGTTTCGAATAGCCAAAAGATGCAGCAGAGGGGCAGGATTCGTTTGGTCTCAATATAATTGAGGACTGTTTGGCTCCAATAACCCGGTCCACGTACAAATCCAACTATTACTACGAACCAGAAAATTTTGATGTCTATCAATTTAACCACTTAAAATAAATTTTCGTAATTTTAAGAAATTTAGAGAAGAAGTAGAAAAAAATTCTAAGTCCTAAAAACTAGAATGGCGAGAAATAAGAAAGAAATAGATTGCGCGTCGAAAAATGTCGAAAAATAAAAGGTCGAAAAATAGGCGTCGAAAAATAAAAATAAGAAAGTAGTGCGAAATACGGCGTCGTAAAATTCTAAAGCACCTAAAACTTAGTCTAAGGAATAAGCACTTAAGGGATTTTACGGCAAAGCCTAAAAATTCTAGAAGTAAAAATAACTATGGCAAAACTAAACTTAATACTAAAAGTTGCGACTATAGTCTAAAAATCTAAAGGTAATAAAACTAAAAAAAAAACATTTTTTTTTATAGACAAAATTTTAAAAATATATATATATTTTTTTTAATAATTTTTTTTTTTTTTTTTTTTTTACGTTTTTTTTTTTTTACGTTTTTATTTTTTTTTTTTTTTTTTTTTTTTTTTTTTTTTTTTTCGTTTTTTTTTTAAATTTTTAAAAAAAAAAACGTTTTTTTTTTTTTTTTTTTTTTTTTTTTTTTTTTTTTTTTAAAAAAACGATTTTTTTTTTTTTTTTTTTTTTAAAAAAACGCTTTTTTTTTATAAATTAATAATTTTTTTATAATTATAATTTTTTTTTAAAACTTTTTTTTTTTTTTTTTAAATTCATTTACTATTCATGAATAGTAAATGAAAATAAATTAATTAATTTACTATTCACATGAAAGCGACATGATAGCAATTATTAATTATAAGTTACATAATATACCCCTGAAGTATTTAATAAATACGACTTTTTTTTTTTAAAATTTACGTAAAGATTCTTAAATATTTTTATATTATTATATTCTATTTCAATATTATTATATTATTATATTCTATTTCAATATTATTATAATTAAAAATATAGCGTTTTAGCGCTCCCCGGCAGCGGCGCCAAAAACTTGATGATGTAGCGTGAGGGTACGAAATAGTATTATTTTTAATACAAAATACTACAAAATATGACACAAGTTTTATTAATTTACGGATGGGATATACCTAAACTTTGCTACAACACTATAGGCAGTGTACCTAATCGTAGAGTAGTGTAGTTTTTAGTAAGTCCGGTTCGTTCCACAGGGAGCTGGTGAAGTTAACGCTATATTATTAAGTTTATTTGTAAAAATATATATATAAATAAGTAGTAGTATTATTATAAAATGGGGGTTTTACCGTTTAATGACCGGTTTGTCGATTTTAAGCGTAAAAATAAATGACAAAAATTAAAGTGCGTAAAATAAATTGCGATAAATAAAATGACAGAAAATAAAATTGCGAGTAATAAAATGACAGTAAATAAAGATACGATGAGAAATATAATAAAAGAATTATGCTTATTTAAACTTCCGTAATCATGATGTTTGACGTGTTGATTTTAATTTATTACCATGGGTTAATTGTCCTTTGTCCTGGTTTATTTGATACGTCTATCTGGTTTTTGTCCATAATAGTCCATCGGTCATAAATATAAATTGCGAGTATCCTCGTCAAATTACCCTTATACCCGAAGTCAAATATTCCAACTGATTAAGGATTTAAACTGTGACGCAGTTATCACTTCTGTCAACAATTACACCAGTTATCACTGTATGTAATCCACCCCTGTTTTAATTAGTTTATGAATATTAATTCATCCACTTGATCAGAATGAATAATCAATTACCCAACCCAATTGATTAATTAAATGATTATAACAGATTCCAAATGAACATCACTAAATAGGACAACCATAATCATTATTAATTATTAGGTTAATTAATTTGAAGATAGGTTCGACAGACTCCAATGAGTTGTCACTCAATTAGACAATACCCCCCATCTATTAATAGTCAATAGTCTAATTTCCACAAGTGTCGGTCTTTTGCCCAAACCTTAATTATGGTACAAAGTTCAATAACCCAATTTTAGTAATTAGCCCAACATCATGAGTACTTCATTTTAAATAAGCATAATAACGACTTAGCTACGAGACATTAATGTAAAAAGGTTGAACATAACTTACAATGATTAAAAATAGCGTAGCGTTACACGGACAGAATTTCGACTTACACACTCAAACGATCTCTATCATAAATCTTATTATTATCATAATTTAAAATTAAAATTAAGATTATTGTTATATCTGATTACATTAACATTATGATAGAGAATTATAAATATAGATATTGGATATTGATATAGAAAAGTAAGAAAAAAAAGATAGAAAAATTTGATCGAAAAAAAAGTCTTCCTCCAATTCATCGAACATATCGTTCCTTTTATAGGAAAATTAGAATTCAAATTTTCATTTACGACCCCTGAACTATGCTCAATTAACAACTTTTTATTATTTAATATTATTCTTATTATGAATTATTTAAATATTATATTTTATTCTTGTGCATAGTTGACTTGTAATTTTTACACCGTTGCGTCGAGCGTTGAGAGTTGGTTCATGTCCCAGTTCCGGATTTTCGAACGTCCTTTCGTACAATTTTATATCGTGTACTTTGCGTTTTGTAACTTGTACTCTTGTCATTTTTAGACGTTCTTCATCAATAATTTGAACCTTTTTGATTGTATCTTGTACTTTTGAGCTTTTTGGACCTTTGCGTCTTCAAATCTTCGTTTTCGCCTTTTGTCTTCGCACTTATTTAAAATAAACAAATATTACTCGAAAATGGAACAATTGCAACTAAAATCTTGTCTTTCTTGGGGGATTTTGCTATGAAATATATGTTCCTTTTTAGCCTTATCAATATGGCCCACACACTCGGTTCATAAGGTCCATGAACACAGCTGGTGCATTAGTCAATCCAAACGGCATAACCATAAACTCGTAATGACCATAACGCGTCCTAAAAGAAGTTTTTGGAATATCATCCTTCTTTACTCGCATTTGATGATATCTAGAACGTAAATCGATCTTCGAATAAATTGACGAGCCTTGTAGTTGATCAAATAAGTCGTCAATTCTTGGCAGTGGATAACGGTTTTTGATGGTAAGTTTGTTCAACTCTCTGTAGTCAATACACAACCTAAATGTACCATCCTTCTTCTTGACAAACAAAACAGGAGCTCCCCATGGTGATGTGCTTGGTCGAATGAAACCACGTTCTAATAGTTCTTGCAGTTGGCTTTGCAGTTCTTTCATCTCGCTGGGTGCGAGTCTATAAGGAGCACGAGCTATTGGTGCAGCTCCTGGTACAAGATCTATTTGAAATTCAACAGATCGATGTGGGGGTAGTCCCGGTAATTCTTTCGGAAATACATCGGGAAATTCTTTTGCGACGGGAACATCATTGATGCTCTTTTCTTCAGTTTGTACTTTCTCGACGTGTGCTAGAACAGCATAGCAACCTTTTCTTATTAGTTTTTGTGCCTTCAAATTACTAATAAGATGTAGCTTCATGTTGCCCTTTTCTCCGTACACCATTAAGGGTTCTCCTTCTTCTTGTACAATGCGAATTGCATTTTTATAACATACGATCTCTGCTTTCACCTTCTTCAGCCAGTCCATGCCAACTATTACATCAAAACTCCCTAACTCTACTTGTATCAAATCAATCTTAAATATTTCTCTACCCAGTTTAATTTCTCGATTCCGGCATATATTATCTGCTGAAATTAATTTACCGTTTGCTAATTCGAGTAAAAATTTACTATCCAACGGTGTCAATGGACAACTTAATTTAGCACAAAAATCTCTACTCATATAGCTTCTATCTGCACCCGAATCAAATAAAACGTAAGCAAATTTATTGTCAATAAGAAACGTACCCGTAACAAGCTCCGGGTCTTCCTGTGCCTCTGCCACATTAATATTGAAAATTCTTTCGCGGCCTTGTCCATTCGTGTTCTCCTGGTTCGGGCAATTTCTAATAATGTGGCCCAGTTTTCCACATTTATAACAAACTACATTGGCATAACTTGCTCTGACACTACTTGCTCCGCCATTACTCGTTCCGACACCATTTGTTCCTTTCAGTCTGTTAACCCCTGGTCCGTAGACCTCACATTTCGCCGCGCTATGACCATTTCTTTTACACTTGTTGCAAAATTTGGTGCAGAACCCTGAGTGATACTTTTCACACCTTTGGCATAGCTGCTTCTGATTATTGTTGTTGTTGCGGTTGTTATTGTTATTGGGATGATTGTTGTAGTTGATGTTTTTGTTATTGTTGTTGTTGGGACGTTTGTTGTAGTTGCGATTAATGTTGCGATTGTTGGGATAATTGTTGCGATTATTATTGTAATTGCTGTTGTTGTTGTATTAGTGATTCTTATCACCGTTTTCCTCCCACTTTCTTTTGACTTGCTTCACATTGGCCTCTTCAGCCGTCTGTTCTTTAATTCTTTCCTCAATCTGGTTCACTAGTTTGTGAGCCATTCTACATGCCTGTTGTATGGAGGCGGGCTCGTGTGAACTTATATCTTCTTGGATTCTTTCCGGTAATCCTTTCACAAATGCGTCGATCTTCTCTTCCTCATCTTCGAACGCTCCCGGACACAATAGGCACAATTCTGTGAATCGTCTTTCGTACGTGGTAATATCAAATCCTTGGGTTCGTAACCCTCTAAGTTCTGTCTTGAGCTTATTGACCTCGGTTCTGGGACAGTACTTCTCGTTCATCAAGTGCTTGAATGCTGACCACGGTAGTGCGTACGCATCATCTTGTCCCACTTGCTCTAGATAGGTATTCCACCATGTTAACGCAGAACCTGTGAAGGTATGCATAGCGTACTTCACTTTGTCCTCTTCAGTGCACTTACTTATGGCAAACACCGATTCGACCTTCTCGGTCAACCGTTTCAATTCGATCAGTCCTTCGGTTAAATCAAATTCCAAAGGTTTGCAGGCAGTGAATTCTTTGTAGGTGCATCCTACACGATTTTCTGTACTTCTAGATCTAAGGTTATTGTTGGTATGTAGCGCAGCATGTACTGCGGCTATGTTTGAAGCTAGAAAAGTACGGAATTCCTCTTCATTCATATTCACGGTGTGTCGAGTAGTCGGTGCCATTTCCTTCAAAATAGTCAAATGGAACAAGTTAATCATACGGAATATTAAGAGTAGTTAATAGTATTTCGTAGCATAATATGAACTCATTTATAAAAGCTTTTTCTTCATATTAGCGTTTTATAAGTTTAAATTCGGGTAGTACCTATGAAGACCCGTCCTAATCCATCTGGACGAAGTCACCAACATCTGGTTCCATTGCGGTGATCGACTCCAAATAATGTGTTTAAAATGAGTAATTGCACAGCGGAAAGTTTCTTTCATACCTGAGAATAAACATGCTTTCAAGTGTCAACCAAAAGGTTGGTGAGTTCATAAGTTTATCATAAAATAATAAAATTCATCATTTTGATAGACCACAAGATTTAAATCCTGCATGGTACAAATGGGCCCGAATCCTATACCCACCTGTAATGTACATGGTATATCTTTTAAATACAGTACATCTTTCTCGTGTACAAAACCATTTTCATAAATCATAGTAACCGTACACATATCTTGTGCACTAAAATAACATACACATAACCTGTGTATAAAATCATTCTCTCGATATACAACATTCACATCAACTGGTGGCAATTATCATATCCACATAATTCAATGGTGGCAATTATCATGTCCACATACTTCAATGGTGGCAATTATCATGTCCACATAATTCAATGGTGGCAATTATCATGTCCACATAATTCAATAATAATCCGCAGAACTTCTGTCTGCATAATAATTCATTCGAGGAATGTTTTACTTGTATCTATCTCGTCAAACATTTATAAAAACATTTCATGCATTCGCAGTTCAAAATATATTTCAAAAGAATTTAAATAAAGAAGTTGTAAAAGCAGCGCATGTATTCTCAGTCCCAAAAATATAAAGAGTAAAAGGGAGCAAATGAAACTCACGCATATAAATATTGTAAAACAGTTAAATAAGCATTTGCATGTATTCTCAGCCCAAAAATATAAAGAGTAAAAGGGAGCAAATGAACTCACAATACGATATGTTGTAGTAAAAAATATGCATACGACGATACTGAACAATGCAGGGTTGACCTCGGATTCACGAACCTATATCATTTATATGTATATTAACACACATAATTGTAATCGAACAATATATATATTATTATTAGTGATATATCCGTTATTTTAATGATTTGTGCGTTCCATTAATAACTTAGATATATTTATTTTATATATCTTACTTATTATAAAAATAATAATAGAGTTAGGTTTTATGTATTGGATATATTTTTATGTAACTAATATTTATTTGGTTACAATAATACTGATAAATGAAAAGTCGTAATATCTTTATAATACTATCAGTAGTTATAATAATAATAATAATACTTATTAAAAGACTAAAGATAATAATATTAATGATTCTATTAATGATTCTAATAATAATAATTTTAATAGTAAAGGTAATTTAAAAAAAATGATAATTTTAATAAAAATAATAATTTTAATATTTTTATTAATTGGAATGATAATAATAATAGTAATAATAATAATGATAATAATAATAATAATAATAAAAATAATAATAATAATAATAATAATAATAATAATAATAATAATAATAATAATAATAATAATAATAATAATAATAATAATAATAATAATAATAATAATAATAATAATAATAATAATAATAATAATTGAAATAATAATGGTATTAAATTATACCTTTTTTTAGCATTAAAAAGAATCGAACGGCCCGAGACGGGACTCGAACCTGAGACCTCTTGCAAACCCGTAAACATCCCACACCACTCAACTGATTCGTTTTATTTGATTAAAACCCAAGATTAACTTTATTTAACCTATGTTTTCTGTTTCCCTTTTTCATCTTCTACTTCACTAACCTAATCACCATCGAATTCTTTCACAGCCAACATACCTAGATTGATCCTAATCAAAATCATAATTTTGTCATCACCAACAAATCTTACTCTCATGATTTCATGTATCATGTTATCATCATTAACATAAACATGTTTCCTAATCATCATCTCTTAATTATCTTGTAGCCACCGTATATCATCATTTTCCTAATCTAATCGTGATTTAATGGAGACAAGAACAGCACGCACCAGTAGCAGCAATAACAAACAGCACCCGAATGTTCTTCTTCATCAATTAATCTATCATCTTTAAAAAAAAAACATATATTCTACGTTCACCAACAGCAACATAAGTGGTGTCATAATCTAGTTACACGGCCCAATAACACATGGATCATTATTATGCTTAATGGACCATAACAGCCCATTTAAATGTGTGATTACTAGCCTGCTATACAGATCGATCATATGCACTAGAAGAAAGGCTGAATTTATTGGTTATTTACGTGTGACCTTTATTACCAGCTGGGTTTTCCCACTAACTCCTTAATAATCAAGTGGTTTGTTGATTTAATTGAATGTTGTCGGCCAGAAATTTCCATCAGGACCCATATAATAATTGGAGATATCTCTATAGCTTAATATTCTATACTTAAGTTGTCAAACAAACGCATGATATATCTTTCATTTGTTAGTTATGTTCAGAGAAGAAACGAAGTAGTAAAGAGACAATTAGTATAAGAGAATTGGTGGTGGAGTTGGTATCAAACAGTCGAGAAAGAACAAGAACTCAGCAAGATCAAGAAGTCAGATGCAAGTGGAGTTTATTTATTTGTTGGGTTATTCGTTGTCGGCCAGAAACAAAAGCAAAATAATACGTGCAGTAGCAATCAGGTTTTTTTTTTTTTTTTTTTATTATCTTGAATCAGAAACAGAAGAACAGAAGAATTAAGTGTGCAGCACTCATGAACCATGAATTGGGTCGACAGGAAGAGAAAAAAATAAAACGAGTAGCAATATCGATACCGTATTAATTTATGGCAGTTTGAAGGTTATGTTGTGATCGGTTGGAAGAGAAACACTGAACAAATCATGGTAGAGATTGGCGGTTGTTATGGTAGTGGTGTTGCGTTGATTATGGACAAGAAAAGTGGTGAATGGTGTATGTCAATGAAGAAGTGGCGGTGAAGGTGGGTTTTATATGTATATATATATATATATATATATATATATATATATATATATATATATACAATATTTATCTATGGGTTCATGTATACGTATATATATAGAGAATGGATAGAGAGTGGATATGGGTGTTAACCGGGTGTGGTTCATGGTGTTGTGGTTGATGAAAATAGTCGTAGAAAAGGAAGGAAAGAAACAAGTAAGGTGATTGAAAAGTGATCAGGTAAGATATACACTGGATTTGATTTATTTTTATTACATTGAAGCTCGACAAAAAGCATCATTCAGAATGTACGAAGAAAATAAAATAAGAAAAATGTAAAGTAGATTGGGACGTGCAACAGATTTTGGTTTTATCTGTGTGTTTAGAATCTGATTCGTACGACTTAAGCTAATCACCTACAGCTTTTGACAACGATGAAAAACAGAATTTCACTCTCCTGTAATTATGTTTACGTATGTATCTCTGTACATATATATACATCTGTATATATCTTTATATCTGTATTTATATATCCTTGTATCTGCATTTGTCTTTATTTATATCTATTATATTAACTTCTATAATCTTAGTTAATAATATAAATCTATTAATATAACTTGTTATTATTTTTAATTTTTAATAAGAATCCTAATAATAATTATAATGGAATTTATAAGAATAAAAATATTACTAATACCTTATCAAAATTATATTAATATAAATAATTACAAGAATAATAATAATAAGTAACAATAATGATAATAATAAAAATGATAATAATAACATTATTATTGATAATAATAATAATAATACTATCTATTAAAACTAATAAATATATGTAATAATAATATATCGATTTATATCAAATTTCATATTTATATGTTGTGTCTTTATAATAATAATACTAATTATATAAATGTTGATATTAATATTGAAAGTAAATAATAATATTACTATAGCCATTCTATTTTAACTTATAATAAAATTTAATATATTAATCTTACATATTATAAATTATGTAATATTGACTATTATAATAATGTATATTAATTATTTAATATTTATAAATTTTATATATATATATATATATATATATATATATATATATATATATATATATATATATATATATATATATATATATATATATATATATATATATATATATATATATATATATATATATATATATTACAATACACATATAATAATATTTATGTATAGAATTCATATATATATGTTTTCAAATTACTATATCTATAATTATGTTTTATCAAATTTTATTACTTAGATAAGTATATTAATTATATATATTGAAACAATTACGTTCACGTAAAGTATTATACGTTTAATTCTTTGTTAACGTTTTCAAGTTTTAACTAAATCTTATATATACATATCTATACACATAAATGTTCGTGAATCATCGGGCATAGTCAAAGGGTACTTGATTACATGAATATAAATTTCAAAACTTTTGAGACTCAATATTACAAATTTTTTCTTATCGTATCGGAATCATATAAAGATTAAAGTTTAAATTTGGTCAGAAATTTCCGGGTCACTACAGTACCTACCCGTTAAAGAAATTTCGTCCCGAAATTTGAGTAAGGTCGTCATGGCTAACAATAAAAAAATGTTTTCATTATAAATTAAATTCTTCCGTTCTATTATTCTCATCATTCCAACACTTTCTTTCTTAGTTCATACATCCACAAGATTATGAAAATACTTAATCTTGTTCTAATCCTTGATATTTTCCTAATTATCATTTCTGTCATTCTTCTTTTCCAACTTCTACCGGAGGAATCTGTTTTCTTTTACTTCACCCTTGGGGTTATAGTGTTTTTAATTCTCCCGTGTCTTTATACTGCGATAAACATTGATATACATGGTCTGTAATTTCCGTGTTGTTATCGGGCTTTATATTCTCTCTTATATTTCAAAGCTCTATGCTTTTGTTTTCTCTTCCCGACTTCAAGTCAAGCGAATAATGGTCCAGAATTTGTAGATATAGAGTTTCGAATGATTATATTGTTCTAAGCAAGAAGGAACGTGATAGCACGATTTGATTTTTAAATTTATCAACATCACGGAAGATAGAACCATCAAGAATACATTTTCTTGATTTGTTCAGGAGTTAAGTAGAATGAAAGAGTTATGTAACATGGCACATGATGATGTTATGATCTGTGAATCATCACGTCCCATTAGAAACTCAGCATGACTTACTGTAATATAATCACGTTGATCAAGTGTCATTATATTATACTAACTCATGCATCAGTTCCCAACATTACTTCAATAACTTTCATATTTTAAGCTCGAAAGTTTACAGAATATAGAAATTAACAGTTTCTATATGATGTAATACTGATAGTACGAAGAGATTAATGATTTCAGGTAAGAATAGTTATAAAAATATCTCCAGAAATATGGAGGATATTTATAATGAAAGATACGATAATATCTCGGAATATCTAAGATCAGAGGATGATAGAAACTATTGTCTGCAAGGGTTTAGAGTAATGAGCAAGATATTCGCTAAAGACCTTAGCAGACATTGAATCATTCGAATTCTTTGAAGTCAAACTTATTCTTTGTGATTTGTCCACGACTTTCTTCATAGTTTCGCATAATCTGCTTTTCGGTACTAAATTTTTCTATTGAATGTTTCCATTATAATGATACACAGGAAGCACGAAGAGGTATATAATTTCGGACGAGAATATTTATGAAAATATCCTCAGAAATATCGAAGATATTGATGATGATATTTTGGAATTTCTAAGTTCGATGGTTGATGGAGAAAGATTTTTCAGTAAGATTTTAACATGACTTCGGAGCAAGATATTCTCTAAAGATTTCAACAGATCCAGAATTATCTGAATTCTTTGAATATAGGATATGGTCCTTGTATTTGTCCTTGGTCTCCTTCATGGTTAACTCTATCCGTTTTCTCGTCCCAACGTTTCTGAGCTTTTCCAACATATTATTCTTTATCATCAAACTTCTGATGACTAAGGTCGTTTACGGTTGCCTACAGTTTCTCCTGCTTCATTCAGCTTTTTAAAAGTTCAATGTATTGATTCGTAAGCTGGATGCCTTTTCAAAATTTCAGAATTGAAGATTGTAATTCTATGAGATATTTGTTATATGTATACATATAACTATTGATGTAGACATGCTGCGAGATTTCAAAATACTGATTGCTAATTCCCGATGGTTGATATAGTAATTCTTGTTATAAGATATAAATGAGTAAATGATAGGGTTTCACTGAATATAGTGAATTTTTTTTTTTTTTAAAGTCAGAGATCAACGGAGTTGTTGGTACATTTACTGCTAATGTGGTGAGATATAAACGGTTTCCCGGTATCGATGACGAAAGATAACTTATATATCAGGGTTATAATAAGCTAATCCGAGTGAAAAGTCGAAGTTGACTTGCTGAAGCTGTGACAAAATTGTCTAATTTGAAAAAGAGTTGCAATGTTATTTTCAGTAATAATAATGCCAAAGGAGCTAACACAGACACGCGTTAAACTTTTACTTAGGGTCCGGGAGTTTTCAGGTGCATAATTATATGCGTCAATCTTTTCTTCCATGGATGAAGTGCGGTTGGTTCATCCTTTCAGTTGAGGTGTTTTTTAGAATCATGAAAGGTTTGAACTCAGATTGAAATCGTCAAGATACAAATGAGGTTTAAGATGAAATCAAGTGGCAACTTGAGGAAATATTTAACTGTAGAAGATAAAATTTATTTACAATCTTTTAAGTCTAAAAGTGTTGTATTTAATATTTTCTACTCTTTTAATAATTTTTAATTGTCCATAATAGTAGTCCAATAGTCCAATAGTTCAATAGCTCCACCAAAACTAGTATATTTTAAGGAAATAATCATATAGTAACAGTTAGCTAGGAACAGTTAACATAGTTTTAAAGTTTTACGTAGTTAATTAATTGGTTACTAATAAATTTTATTTTGTTCATTATTTTCTTCATTATGCCACTGGTCAAATCTTGACTTGGGTTTTGATCGGCAGAAACTCGTATGTGAAATTTAATTGGAATGAAAATGGTTATTCTTTGGTAAACAGATACGTATATCTGTGGAGTAATTAGGATAGTAAATGACTGTTGAATCAGATTCGAAGAATGTACATTGTAACTCAATAATGTGAAATCTAAATATTAATCGGGTATTACCTACCCGTTAAAATATTTTGATCATTAATAGTTTGTACGAAAGACTTTTTAATCACAATCTTTATGAAAATATATATACATATATATTTTCTTCAGATGTAATCATGAATTTAATAAGTCAATAATATATTAGACTCATTTGATTTTTCGGTTCGAGCTAGAATAAGTAATCCCTAAAACTATTAGGATCCACATATTCTCCGCAGAATATTGATGAAGTTAGGGATCAATACTTCATCGTTAATTGATGTTGGTACTCCTTGGTATCTATGGTGCGTATGATGTTGATGTTCGTGGGACAGATTGTGAAATTGAGGCTTGGGATGCGGATGTTATTGTTGGTGGTACTGTTGGTGCTGGTGATGTTGCTAAAGCTGGTACATTTTGCACCATACTTTTCAAGGCTACAACTCGATTGCGAAGTTCGTTGACTTCTTCTATTATTCCGAGATGATTGTCGGTCAGAACGAGCGAATGCATAAGGTTTTGAAGTTGAGATAGTATATAATCATCGCGAGATATTCAGGTAATGAAGGTGAAAATGGTGTTTCCGGATTGGTTCGCCGGTGAGTGCTACAGGTTCTTCTCTAAGAGGGCAATTTGGTTGGTGGAAAGGATTGCCGTCTTCGCGTATCCATTGATTAAGTCAACTACGAACTCATTATATGAATTGGGGATGGATGATTGGTTGATTCATTCTAGTGACACCGTTTTCGGAGCTTAGGTGATTATCCATGTCGGAATAACTGTCAGAATAATTATCGGAATAGTTATCGGAATCTGAGGGACTCGAACTAGTTGCAGGATTCATCTCG
Organism: Rutidosis leptorrhynchoides; assembly: GCF_046630445.1. Classification (NCBI taxonomy): domain Eukaryota; kingdom Viridiplantae; phylum Streptophyta; class Magnoliopsida; order Asterales; family Asteraceae; genus Rutidosis; species Rutidosis leptorrhynchoides. The sequence continues at coordinate 400,811,419 of NC_092336.1, read as the reverse complement.
TACGATCAGACGATGGAGTTTTGATATGAAATAGATTATAGGATGTAGATTAGTACCCTGCAATACATAATTTACATATGCATATATAATACTAAAATCCCATAAGTTACGGAGGAATCTACGGAAGTTGTCAGGCAAGGTTACAGTAACAGATACGCTAAGATAGAAAGTAGCAGATACACTAAGATATGAATTTTGTCTATACACTATTCATGCAGTCAATGCAGTAAAACGTGTCTAGACTAAGAATGATAAGCAAGTGATTCCCTAAGAATGATAAGAACGAAATTTTTGACACGAAATGATAAGCAAAACTTTTGACATGCAGACACGGTCAGAGTCCAGACTCACTAATGCATCCTAACGACTTATCAGTTAGACACACTAATGTAGACCTGGTTCACTAAGACCACCGCTCTGATACCAACTGTGAGTACAGTGGGGACAACCACCGTCCCACCCAGTGCCTTCCCAGCTAACCGCCTGGTGACCACTGAGTGTACCTCAGATACTGATTTTAGGGCCTACCTCTCGGCTACTGCCAACCCTCGTAAGGGATCGCAAAGAGTAAGAGCCAATGCTTCCTCACATGTAACACTGTGAGAACCTCCTTTACGACTAACCCGCCACACATGGACGGCGTTATACCAGCTCTGATACCAACTGTGAAGACCCGTCCTAATCCATCTGGACGAAGTCACCAACATCTGGTTCCATTGCGGTGATCGACTCCAAATAATGTCTTTAAAATGAGTAATTGCACAGCGGAAAGTTTCTTTCATACCTGAGAATAAACATGCTTTCAAGTGTCAACCAAAAGGTTGGTGAGTTCATAAGTTTATCATAAAATAATAAAATTCATCATTTTGATAGACCACAAGATTTAAATCCTGCATGGTACATATGGCCCCGAATCCTATACCCACCTGTAATGTACATGCTATATCTTTTAAATACAGTACATCTTTCTCGTGTACAAAACCATTTTCATAAATCATAGTAACCGTACACATATCTTGTGCACAAAAATAACATACACATAACCTGTGTATAAAATCATTCTCTCGATATACAACATTCACATCAACTGGTGGCAATTATCATATCCACATAATTCAATGGTGGCAATTATCATGTCCACATACTTCAATGGTGGCAATTATCATGTCCACATAATTCAATGGTGGCAATTATCATGTCCACATAATTCAATAATAATCCGCAGAACTTCCGTCTGCATAATAATTCATTCGAGGAATGTTTTACTTGTATCTATCTCGTCAAACATTTATAAAAGCATTTCATGCATTCGCAGTTCAAAATATATTTCAAAAGCATTTAAATAAAGAAGTTGTAAAAGCAGCGCATGTATTCTCAGTCCCAAAAATATAAAGAGTAAAAGGGAGAAAATGAAACTCACGCATATAAATATTGTAAAACAGTTAAATAAGCATTTGCATGTATTCTCAGCCCAAAAATATAAAGAGTAAAAGGGAGCAAATGAACTCACAATACGATATGTTGTAGTAAAAAATATGCATACGACGATACTGAACAATGCAGGGTTGACCTCGGATTCACGAACCTATATCATTTATATGTATATTAACACATATAATTGTAATCGAACAATATATATATTATTATTAGTGATATATCCGTTATTTTAATGATTTGTGCGTTCCATTAATAACTTAGATATATTTATTTTATATATCTTACTTATTATAAAAATAATAATAGAGTTAGGTTTTATGTATTGGATATATTTTTATGTAACTAATATTTATTTGGTTACAATAATACTGATAAATGAAAAGTCGTAATATCTTTATAATACTATCAGTAGTTATAATAATAATAATAATACTTATTAAAAGACTAAAGATAATAATATTAATGATTCTATTAATGATTCTAATAATAATAATTTTAATAGTAAAGGTAATTTAAAAAAATGATAATTTTAATAAAAATAATAATTTTAATATTTTTATTAATTGGAATGATAATAATAATAGTAATAATAATAATGATAATAATAATAATAATAAAAATAATAATAAAAATAATAATAATAATAATAATAATAATAATAATAATAATAATAATAATAATAATAATAATAATAATAATAATAATAATAATAATAATAATAATAATAATAATTGAAATAATAATGGTATTAAATTATACCTTTTTTAGCATTAAAAAGAATCGAACGGCCCGAGACGGGACTCGAACCTGAGACCTCTTGAAAACCCGTAAACATCCCACACCACTCAACTGATTCGTTTTATTTGATTAAAACCCAAGATTAACTTTATTTAACCTATGTTTTCTATTTCCCTTTTTCATCTTCTACTTCACTAACCTAATCACCATCGAGTTCTTTCACAGCCAACATACCTAGATTGATCCTAATCAAAATCATAATTTTGTCATCACCAACAAATCTTACTCTCATGATTTCATGTATCATGTTATCATCATTAACATAAACATGTTTCCTAATCATCATCTCTTAATTATCTTGTAGCCACCGTATATCATCATTTTCCTAATCTAATCGTGATTTAATGGAGACAAGAACAGCACGCACCAGTAGCAGCAATAACAAACAGCACCCGAATGTTCTTCTTCATCAATTAATCTATCATCTTAAAAAAAACATATATTCTACGTTCACCAACAGCAACATAAGTGGTGTCATAATCTAGTTACACGGCCCAATAACACATGGATCATTATTATGCTTAATGGACCATAACAGCCCGTTTAAATGTGTGATTACTAGCCTGCTATACAGATCGATCATATGCACTAGAAGAAAGGCTGAATATATTGGTTATTTACGTGTGACCTTTATTACCAGCTGGCTTTTCCCACTAACTCCTTAATAATCAAGTGGTTTGTTGATTTAATTGAATGTTGTCGGCCAGAAATTTCCATCAGGACCCATATAATAATTGGAGATATCTCTATAGCTTAATATTCTATACTTAAGTTGTCAAACAAACGCATGATATATCTTTCATTCGTTAGTTATGTTCAGAGAAGAAACGAAGTAGTAAAGAGACAATTAGTATAAGAGAATTGGTGGTGGAGTTGGTATCAAACAGTCGAGAAAGAACAAGAACTCGGCAAGATCAAGAAGTCAGATGCAAGTGGAGTTTATTTATTTGTTGGGTTATTCGTTGTCGGCCAGAAACAAAAGCAAAATAATACGTGCAGTAGCAATCAGGTTTTTTTTTTTTATTATTATCTTGAATCAGAAACAGAAGAACAGAAGAATTAAGTGTGCAGCACTCGTAAACCATGAATTGGGTCGACAGGAAGAGAAAAAAATAAAACAAGTAGCAATATCGATACCGTATTAATTTATGGCAGTTTGAAGGTTATGTTGTGATCGGTTGGAAGAGAAACACTGAACAAATCATGGTGGAGATTGGCGGTTGTTATGGTAGTGGTGTTGCGTTGATTATGGACAAGAAAAGTGGTGAATGGTGTATGTCAATGAAGAAGTGGCGGTGAAGGTGGGTTTTATATGTATATATATATATATATATATATATATATATATATATATATATATATATATATATATATATATATATATATATATATATATATATATATATATATATATCTACAATATTTATCTATGGGTTCATGTATACGTATATATATAGAGAATGGATAGAGAGTGGATATGGGTGTTAACCGGGTGTGGTTCATGGTGTTGTGGTTGATGAAAATAGTTGTAGAAGAGGAAGGAAAGAAACAAGTAAGGTGATTGCAAAGTGATCAGGTAAGATATACACTGGATTTGATTTATTTTTATTACATTGAAGCTCGACAAGAAGCATCATTCAGAATGTACGAAGAAAATAAAATAAGAAAAATGTAAAGTAGATTGGGACGTGCAACAGATTTTGGTTTTATCTGTGTGTTTAGAATCTGATTCGTACGACTTAAGCTAATCACCTACAGCTTTTGACAACGATGAAAAACAGAATTTCACTCTCCTGTAATTATGTTTACGTATGTATCTCTGTACATATATATACATCTGTATATATCTTTATATCTGTATTTATATATCCTTGTATCTGCATTTGTCTTTATTTATATCTATTATATTAACTTCTGTAATCTTAGTTAATAATATAAATCTATTAATATAACTTGTTATTATTTTTAATTTTTAATAAGAATCCTAATAATAATTATAATAGAATTTATAAGAATAAAAATATTACTAATACCTTATCAAAATTATATTAATATAAATAATTACAAGAATAATAATAATAAGTAACAATAATGATAATAATAAAAATGATAATAATAACATTATTATTGATAATAATAATAATAATACTATCTATTAAAACTAATAAATATATGTAATAATTATATATCGATTTATATCAAATTTCATATTTATATGTTGTGTCTTTATAATAATAATACTAATTATATAAATGTTGATATTAATATTGAAAGTAAATAATAATATTACTATAGCCATTCTATTTTAACTTATAATAAAATTTAATATATTAATCTTACATATTATAAATTATGTAATATTGACTATTATAATAATGTATATTAATTATTTAATATTTATAAATTATATATATATATATATATATATATATATATATATATATATATATATATATATATATATATATATATATATATATATATATATATATATATATATTACAACACACATATAATAATATTTATGTATAGAATTCATATATATATGTTTTCAAATTACTATATCTATAATTATGTTTTATCAAATTTTATTACTTAGATAAGTATATTAATTATATATATTGAAACAATTACGTTCACGTAAAGTATTATACGTTTAATTCTTTGTTAACGTTTTCAAGTTTTAACTAAATCTTATATATACATATCTATACACATAAATGTTCGTGAATCATCGGGCATAGTCAAAGGGTACTTGATTACATGAATATAAATTTCAAAACTTTCGAGACTCAATATTACAAATTTTTTCTTATCGTGTCGGAATCATATAAAGATTAAAGTTTAAATTTGGTCAGAAATTTCTGGGTCACTACAGTACCTACCCGTTAAGTTCATACTTAGTAGCTAATATACAATTCAACTATTATAATTCTATATGAAAAACTGATTATAATAATATTTCGCGTTCAAACTTTTATACAATATTTTACAAACTTACAATACCGCTTATTTTACATAAAGCATGAAATATAGCACACAATAACTTTGATACAAGATAGTTGTGAAGATAATTCTAGCTAGTACACAAGTCGTTCAGCAAAGGCAATAAAGACACGTAATTCATACGTCCAGAAACAAGTCATGCATTCTGGTTTTACTAGGACTACTTCCCATCCTTGGTCTTGTGGAACATAACCGTTATGGTCGTTGATAAGACAGCGTGTTGTAACGTCGTCAAAGGGACGAGGGTTACATAATGACCAACAGTCTCGTAATAACCTAAAAACCTCATTTCTTACCCCAATTACCGACTTCGTCACTTGTGGGAACGTTTTGTTTAATAGTTGTAGCCCGATGTTCTTTTTCTCACTTTGGTGAGAAGCGAACATTACTAACCCATAAGCATAGCATGCTTCTTTATGTTGCATGTTAGCCGCTTTTTCTAAATCATGAAGTCCTATATTCGGATACATTGAGTCAAAATAATTTCTTAACCCGTTGCGTAAAATAGCATTTGGGTTCCCCGCAATATATGCGTCAAAGTAAACACATCGTAACTTATGGGTTTCCCAATGTGATATCCCCCATCTTTCAAACGAAAGTCTCTTATAAACCAAGACATTCTTGGAACGTTCTTCGAATGTCTTACAAACTGATTTCGCCGTAAATAGTTGTGCCGAAGAATTCTGACCGACTCTAGACAAGATTTCATCAATCATGTCTCCGGGTAGGTCTCTTAAAATATTGAGTTGTCTATCTATTTTGTGTTTTTATACTGTAAAATAGACAAGAGTTAGATTCATAAAAAAAATACTTATTAATACAAGCAATTTTTACATATATCATAAAGCATAAGCACACTATATTACATATATTACACCACACGAATACAACTTTCTTATTCCAACTCGCTGGTTTCTTCTTCTTCGGTTTTGGTTCGTTTTGCCAAGTTTCTTGGGATATATGATGTTCCCCTAATACGAGCTGTCGTTTTCCACAACGGTTTAGAAAAACCTGGTGGTTTAGAGGTTCCCGGGTCATTGTTACAACTTAAGGGCTTCGGGGGTTGATGATACATATAAAGTTCATCGGGGTTAGAATTAGATTTCTCTATTTTTATGCCCTTTCCCTTATTATTTTCTTTTGCTTTTTTAAATTCAGTTGGGGTAATTTCTATAACATCATCGGAATTCTCGTCGGAATCCGATTCATTGGAGAATTGGTAATCCTCCCAATATTTTGCTTCCTTGGCGGAAACACCATTGACCATAATTAACCTTGGTCGGTTGGTTGAGGATTTTCTTTTACTTAACCGTTTTATTATTTCCCCTACCGGTTCTATTTCCTCCTCCGGTTCCTCCTCTTCCGGTTCTGATTCTTCTTCCGGTTCTGATTCTTCTTCCGGTTCTTCTTCGAGAACTTGTGAATCAGTCCAATATATATTCGACTCTTCATTATTATTAGGTGAGTCAATGGGATTTGTGCTAGAGGTAGACATCTATCACACAATATCAAACATGTTAAGAGATTAATATATCACATAATATATACATGTTAATAATATATAGTTTCCAACAAAAATGTTAAGCAATCATTTTTAAAGAAAACACGGTCGAAGTCCAGACTCACTAATGCATCCTAACAAACTCGATAAGACACACTAATGCAAATTTCTGGTTCTCTAAGACCAACGCTCTGATACCAACTGAAATGTCCCGTTCTTATTGATTAAAAACGTTCCATATTAATTGATTTCGTTGCGAGGTTTTGACCTCTATATGAGACGTTTTTCAAAGACTGCATTCATTTTTAAAACAAACCATAACCTTTATTTCATAAATAAAGGTTTAAAAAGCTTTACGTAGATTATCAAATAATGATAATCTAAAATATCCTGTTTACACACGACCATTACATAATGGTTTACAATACAAATATGTTACATCAAAATCAGTTTCTTGAATGTAGTTTTTACACAATATCATACAAACATGGACTCCAAATCTTGTCCTTATTTTAGTATGCAACAGCGGAAGCTCTTAGTATTCACCTGAGAATAAACATGCTTTAAACGTCAATAAAAATGTTGGTGAGTTATAGGTTTAACCTATATATATCAAATCGTAACAATAGACCACAAGATTTCATATTTCAATACACATCCCATACATAGAGATAAAAATCATTCATATGGTGAACACCTGGTAACCGATATTAACAAGATGCATATATAAGAATATCCCCATCATTCCGGGACACCCTTCAGATATGATATAAATTTTGAAGTACTAAAGCATCCGGTACTTTGGATAGGGTTTGTTAGGCCCAATAGATCAATCTTTAGGATTCACGTCAATTAGGGTGTCTGTTCCCTAATTCTTAGATTACCAGACTTAATAAAAAGGGGCATATTCGATTTCGATAATTCAACCATAGAATGTAGTTTCACGTACTTGTGTCTATTTTGTAAATCATTTATAAAACCTGCATGTATTCTCATCCCAAAAATATTAGATTTTAAAAGTGGGACTATAACTCACTTTCACAGATTTTTACTTCGTCGGGAAGTAAGACTTAGCCACTAGTTGATTCACGAATCTATAATAATATATACATATATATCAAAGTATGTTCAAAATATATTTACAACACTTTTAATATATTTTGATGTTTTAAGTTTATTAAGTCAGCTGTCCTCGTTAGTAACCTACAACTAGTTGTCCACAGTTAGATGTACAGAAATAAATCGATAAATATTATCTTGAATCAATCCACGACCCAGTGTATACGTATCTCAGTATTGATCACAACTCAAACTATATATATTTTGGAATCAACCTCAACCCTGTATAGCTAACTCCAACATTCACATATAGAGTGTCTATTGTTGTTCCGAAATATATATAGATGTGTCGACATGATAGGTTGAAACATTGTATACGTGTCTATGGTATCTCAAGATTACATAATATACAATACAAGTTGATTAAGTTATGGTTGGAATAGATTTGTTACCAATTTTCACGTAGCTAAAATGAGAAAAATTATCCAATCTTGTTTTACCCATAACTTCTTCATTTTAAATCCGTTTTGAGTGAATCAAATTGCTATTGTTTCAAATTAAACTCTATTTTATGAATCTAAATAGAAAAATATAGGTTTATAGTCGGAAAAATAAGTTACAAGTCGTTTTTGTAAAGGTAGTCATTTCAGTCGAAAGAACGACGTCTAGATGACCATTTTAGAAAACATACTTCCACTTTGAGTTTAATCATAATTTTTGGATATAGTTTCATGTTCATAATAAAAATCATTTTCCCAGAATAACAAATTTTAAGTCAAAGTTTATCATAGTTTTTAATTAACTAACCCAAAACAGCCCGCGGTGTTACTACGACGGCGTAAATCCGGTTTTACGGTGTTTTTCGTGTTTCCAGGTTTTAAATCATTAAGTTAGCATATCATATAGATATATAACATGTGTTTAGTTGATTTTAAAAGTCAAGTTAGAAGGATTAACTTTTATTTGCGAACAAGTTTAGAATTAACTAAACTATGTTCTAGTGATTACAAGTTTAGAATTAACTAAACTATGTTCTAGTGATTACAAGTTTAACTAAACTATGTCCTTGGATAAACCTACTGGAAATGAGAAAAATAGATCTAGCTTCAAAGGATCCTTGGATGGCTTGAAAGTTCTTGAAGCAGAATCATGACACGAAAATAATTTCAAGTAAGATTTCCACTCGAAATAAGATTGTTTTAGTTATAGAAATTGAATTAAAGTTTGAATATGATTATTACCTTGTATTAGAAAGATAACCTACTGTAAGTAACAAAGGTTTCTTGATCTTGGATGATTACTTGGAATGGATTTAGAAAACTTGGAAGTAAACTTGCAATCTTGGAAGTATTCTTGATTTTATGAAACTAGAACTTTTGGAATTTATGAAGAACAATTAGAACTTGAAGATAGAACTTGAGAGAGATTAATTAGATGAAGAAAACTGAAGAATTAAAGTGTTTGTAGGTGTTTTTGGTCGTTGGTGTATGGATTAGATATAAAGGATATGTAATTTTGTTTTCATGTAAATAAGTCATGAATGATTACTCATATTTTTGTAATTTTATGAGATATTTCATGCTAGTTGCCAAATGATGGTTCCCACATGTGTTAGGTGACTCACATGGGCTGCTAAGAGCTGATCATTGGAGTGTATATACCAATAGTACATAGATCTAAAAGCTGTGTATTGTACGAGTACGAATACGGGTGCATACGAGTAGAATTGTTGATGAAACTGAACGAGGATGTAATTGTAAGAATTTTTGTTAAGTAGAAGTATTTTGATAAGTGTCTTGAAGTCTTTCAAAAGTTTATGAATACATATTAAAACACTACATGTATATACATTTTAACTGAGTCGTTAAGTCATCGTTAGTCGTTACATGTAAATGTTGTTTTGAAACCTTTAGGTTAACGATCTTGTTGAATGTTGTTAACCCATTGTTTATTATAACAAATGAGATGTTAAATTGTTATATTATCATGATATTATGATATATAATATATCTTAGTATGATATATATACAGTTAAATGTGGTTACAACGATAATCGTTACATATATGTCTCGTTTCGAAATCATTAAGTTAGTAGTCTTATTTTTACATATGTATTTCATTGTTAATACACTTAATAATATATTTACTTATCATTTAACATAATTAACCAAGTGTATCAATATCTTAATATGATTCATATGTACCTAGTAAGACGTTGTTATAACGATAATCGTTATATATATCGTTTTCGAGTTTCTTAAATTAATAGTCTCATTTTTATGTATATAACTCATTGTTAAAATACCTAATGAGATACATACTTATAATAAAATCATGTTAACTATATATATAACCATATATATGTCATCGTATAGTGTTTACAAGTTTTAACTTTCGTGAATCACCGGTCAACTTGGGTGGTCAATTGTCTATATGAAACCTATTTCAATTAATCAAGTCTTAACAAGTTTGATTGATTAACATGATGGAAACACTTAATCATGTAAATAACAATTTCATTTAATATATATATAAACATGGAAAAGTTCGGGTCACTACATATACCAACGACCAAAAACACCTACAAACACTTTCATTCTTCAATTTTCTTCATCTAATTGATCTCTCTCAAGTTCCATCTTCAGGTTCTAAGTGTTCTTCATAAATTCCATAAGTATAGTTTCATAAAAATCAAGAATACTTCCAAGTTTGCAAGTCTACTTCCAAGCTTTCTAATCCATTCCAAGTAATCATCTAAGATCAAGGAACCTTTGTTATTTACAGTAGGTTATCTTTTTAATTCAAGGTAATATTCATATTCAAACTTTGATTCAATTTCTACAACTATAACAATCGTATTTCGAGTGAAAATCTTACTTGAACTGTTTTCGTGTCGTGATTCTGCTTCAAGAACTTTCAAGCCATCCAAGGATCCTTTGAAGCTAGATTCATTTTTCTCATTTCCAGTAGTTTTATCCAGAAAACTTGAGGTAGTAATGATGTTCATAACATCATTCGATTCATACATATAAAGCTATATTATTCGAAGGTTTAAACTTGTAATCACTAGAACATAGTTTAGTTAATTCTAAACTTGTTCGCAAACAAAAGTTAATCCTTCTAACTTGACTTTTAAAATCAACTAAACACATGTTCTATATCTATATGATATGCTAACTTAATGATTTAAAACCTGGAAACACGATGAACACCATAAAATAGGATATACGCCGTCGTAGTAAAACCAGGGGCTGTTTTGGTTTGGATAATTAAAAACTATGACAAACTTTTATTTAAAAGTTTTTCTTCTGGGAAAATGATTTTTCATATGAACATGAAACTATATCCAAAAATCTTGGGTAAACTCAAAGTGAAAGTATGTTTTCCAAAATGGTCATCAAGATGTCGTTTTTTCGACGAAAATGACTACCTCTTTAGTAATTGACATGTAACTTAAATTTCCAACTATAAACCTATACTTTTTCTATTTGGAATCCTAAATTAGAGTTCAATATCAAACCATAGTAATTTGATTCACTCAAAACGGATTTAAAATGAAGAAGTTATGGGTAAAACAAGATTGGATATTTTTGATCTTTTTAGCTACGGAAAATGTTTAACAAATCTATAAAAATCATATCCTAGCTAACTTATATTGTATTATACATGTATTCTAATATATTATGTAATCTTGGGATACCATAGACACGTATTCAAATGTTTTGACATATCATATCGACCAATGTATATATATTATTTGGAACAACCATAGACACTCTATATGCAGTAATGTTGGAGTTAGATATACAGGGTTGAGGTTGATTCCAAAAATATATATACTTTGAGTTGTGATTTAGCCTGAGACGTGTATACACTGTGTCGTGGATTGATTCAAGATAATATATATCGATTTATTTCTGTACATCTAACTATGGACAACTAGTTGTAGGTTAATAACGAGGACAGCTAACTTAATACACTCAATTCTTTAAAACATAATAAAAATGGTTGTAATTATATTTTGATCATACTTTGATATATATGTACATATTTGTATAGGTTCGTGAATCGATCCGTGGCCAAGTCTTATTTTCGAGGAAGAAAATATCTGTGAAAGTGAGTTATAGTCCCACTTTTAAAATCTAATATTTTTGGGATGAGAATACATGCAGGTTTTATAAATGATTTACAAAATAGACACAAGTACGTGAAACTACATTCTATGGTTGAATTATCAAAATCGAATATGCCCCTTTTTATTAAGTCTGGTAATCTAAGAATTAGGGAACAGACACCCTAATTGAAGCGAATCCTAAAGATAGATCTATTGGGCCTACAAACCCCATCTAAAGTACCGGATGCTTTAGTACTTCGAAATTTATATCATATCCGAAGGGTGTCCCGGAATGATGGGGATATTCTTATATATGCATCTTGTTAATGTCGGTTACCAGGTGTTCACCATATGAATGATTTTTATCTCTATGTATGGGATGTGTATTGAAATATGAAATCTTGTAGTCTATTGTTACGATTTGATATATATAGGTTAAACCTATAACTCACCAACATTTTTGTTGATGTTTAAAGCATGTTTATTCTCAGGTGAATATTAAGAGCTTCCGCTGTTGCATACTAAAATAAGGACAAGATTTGGAGTCTATGTTTGTATGATATTGTGTAAAAACTGCATTCAAGAAATATATGTCGATGTAATATATTTCTATTGTAAACCATTATGTAATGGTCGTGTGTAAACAGTATATTTTAGATTATCATTATTTGATAATCTACGTAATGTTTTTAAAACCTTTATTGATAAAATAAAGGTTATGGTTTTTTTAAAAATCAATGCAGTCTTTGAAAAACGTCTCATATAGAGGTCAAAACCTCGCAACGAAATCAATTAATATGGAACGTTTATAATCAATATGAATGGGACATTTCAGTTGGTATCAGAGCGTTGGTCTTAGAGAACTAGAAAATTTGCATTAGTGTGTCTTATCGAGTTTGTTAGGATGCATTAGTGAGTCTGGACTTCGATCGTGTTTTCTTTAAAAATGATTGCTTAACATTTTTGTTGGAAACTATATATTATTAACATGTAAATATTATGTGATATATTAATCTCTTAACATGTTTGATATTGTGTGATAGATGTCTACCTCTAGCACAAATCTCATTGAATCACCTAATAATAACGAAGAGTCAAATATATATTGGCAAGATTCACAAGTTCCCGAAGAACCGGAAGAACAGGAAACAGAACCGGAAGAAGAGGAACCGGAAGAAGAGGAACCGGAAGAAGAAGAGGTTCCGGAGGGGGGAATAGTAGGAACCACAGAAAACCGTTCAAATAAAAAAAAATCCTCAACCAATAGACCAAAGTTAATAATGGTCAATGGTGTTTCCGCTAAGGAAGCAAAATATTGGAAAAATTACCAATTTTCCAATGAATCAGATCCTGATGAGGATTCCGATGATGTTATAGAAATTACCCCGACCCAATTTAATGAGGCAAAAGAAAATAATAATGGAAAAGGCATCAAAATAGAGAAATCTGATTCCGACCCGGATGACCTTTATATGTACCGTCAACACCCGTATATTAAATATCGTGACAATAACCTGGGAACCTCTAAACCACCAGGTTTTACTAAACCAATGTGGAAAACGATGACTCTTATTAGAGGAACATCATATATCCCTAGAAGATTAGGAAAAAGAACCAAGTCCGAAGAAGAAGAAACCAGTGATTCAGATTAGAGGGGTGTGAGCATGTTGTGTAATAAATGTATTGTAGTGTGCTTGTACTTTTATGTTCTATGTAAAAATTGCTTGTATTGTTTGTTATTACGAATCTAATCCTTGTCTATTTTACAGTATAAAAACAAAATGGACGTTAAGGGTAGACAACCGAATATTTTAGAAGACCTACCAGAGGATATGATTGAGGAAATCTTGTCTAGAGTCGGTCAGAATTCATCAGCACATTTAGTTATGGCGAAATTAACTTGTCAAACATTTGAAAGACTTTCCAGAAATGCCTTAGTTTATAAAAGGCTTTCCTTTGATAGGTGGGGTATATCACATTGGGGAGACTTTAAGTTACACCGTGTTTTCTTTAAAGCGTTAAATGCGGGGAACCCAAATGCAATTTTACGCTACGGGTTAAGAACCTATTTTGACTCAACATATCCCAATATAGGATTTCGTGAATTAGAAAGAGCTTCTAACATGCAACATAAAGAAGCATGTTATTCTTACGGGTTAGTGATGTTCGCTTCTTACCAAAGTGAGAAAAAGAACATCGGATTGCAGCTTTAAATAAAACTTTCCCACACGTGACGGATTCAGTAGTTGGGGTGAGAAACAAGGTTTTTAGATTATTACGGGGCTGTTGGACATTACAAAACCCTCGTCCTTTTGACGATATTACAACATGCTGCCTAGCCAATGGTCATAACGGTTATTTTCCACAAGACCAAGGATGGGAAGTCGTCTTAGTAAAACCAGAATGAATGACTTGTTTCTGGACTTATGAATTACGTGTCTTTATTTCCTTTGCTGAACAACTTGCGTATTAACTAGATTTATCTTCAAAACTATCATGTATCATAGTGTACTATATTTCATGTTATATGTAATATAGCGAAGTTGTAAGTTTGAAGAATATTTGTATGTGATATATTATTATAATCAGTTTTCATATGGAATTGTAGTAGTTGAATTGTATACTAGCTACTAAGTATGAACTTAACGGGTAGGTAGTACCCGAATTTAAACTTATAAAACGCTAATATGAAGAAAAGGCTTTTATAAATGAGTTCATATTATGCTACGAGATACTATTGACTACTCTTAATATTCTCTATGATTAAATTGTTTCATTTGACTATTTTGAAGGAAATGACACAGACTACCCGACACACCTTGAATATGAGCGAAGAGGAATTTCGTGCCTTTCTTTCTTCAAATATAGCCGCAGTACATGCCGCGCTACATACCAACAATAACTCTGAATCTAGCAATATAGCTAACGGCATAAGAAATCGTGTAGGATGCTCCTAAAAGGAATTCACTGCCTGCAAACCTTCAGAATTTGATGGGATCGAAGGACCAATCGGATTGAAACGGTGGACCGAGAAAGTTGAATCGGTGTTTGCCATAAGTAAGTGTGCTGAAGGAGACAAAGTGAAGTACGCTACGTATACCTTCACAGGTATTGCGTTAACATGGTGGAATACCTATCTAGAGCAAGTGGGACAAGATGCTGCTTACGCGCTACCGTGGTCAGCATTCAAGCACTTGATGAACGAGAAGTACCATCCCAGAACCGAGGTCAATAAGCTCAAGTCAGAACTTAGAGGGTTACGAACACAGGGATTTGATATTACTTCGTATGAAAGACGATTCACAGAATTGTGCCTATTTTGTTCGAGAGCGTTCGAAGATGAGGAAGAGAAGATCGACGCGTTTGTGAAAGGGTTACCGGAGAGAATCCAAGAAGATATAAGTTCACACGAGCCTGCCTCCATACAAAAGGCATGTAGAATGGCTCACAAACTAGTGAACCAGATTGAGGTAAGAATTAAAGAACAGGCAGCCGAAGAGGCCAACGTGAAGTTAGTCAAAAGAAAGTGGGAGGAAAATGGTGATAAGAGTCACCAAAACAACAACAACTATCCCAACAATCGCAACATCAATCGCAACTACAACAAACGGCACAACAACAACAACTACTACTACAACAATCATCCCAAGAACAATAACAACCGCAACAACAACAACAGCAATAATCAGAAGCAGCTATGCCAAAGGTGTGAAAAGTATCACTCGGGGTTCTGCACCAAATTTTGCAACAAGTGTAAAAGAAATGGTCATAGCGCGGTGAAGTGTGAGGTGTATAGACCAGGGGTTAACAGAACTAAAGGAACAAATGGTGTCGGAACGAGTAATGGCAGAGCAAGTAGTGTCGGAGCAAGTTATGCCAATGTAGTTAGTTATAAATGTGGAAAACTGGGCCACATTATTAGAAATTGCCCGAAACAGGAGAACACGAATGGACAAGGCCGCGGAAGAGTTTTCAATATTAATGCGGCAGAGGCACAGGAAGACCCGGAGCTTGTTACAGGTACATTTCTTATTGACAATAAATCTTCTTACGTTTTATTTGATTTGGGTGAGGATAGAAGCTATATGAGTAGAAATTTTTGTGCAAAATTAAGTTGTCCATTGACGCAGTTGGATAGTAAATTTTTACTCGAATTAGTAAACGGTAAATTAATTTCAGCAGATTATATATGCCGGAATCGAGAAATTAAACTGGGTAGCGAAATATTTAATATTGATTTGATACCAGTAGAGTTAGGGAGTTTTGATGTAATAGTTGGCATGGACTGGCTGAAGGAGATGAAAGCAGAGATCGTATGTTACAAAAATGCAATTCGCATTGTACGAGTAGAAGGAGAACCCTTAATGGTGTACGGAGAAAAGGGCAACACGAAGCTACATCTTATTAGTAATTTGAAGGCACAAAAACTAATAAGAAAAGGTTGCTATGCTATTCTAGCGCACGTCGAGAAAGTACAAACTGAAGAAAAGAGCATCAGTGATGTTCCCGTCGCAAAAGAATTTCCCGATGTATTTCTGAAAGAATTACCAGGACTACCTCCACATCGATCTGTTGAATTTCAAATAGATCTTGTACCAGGAGCTGCACCAATAGCTCGTGCTCCTTACATACTCGCACCCAGCGAGATGAAAGAACTGCAAAGCCAACTGCAAGAACTATTATAACGTGGTTTCGTTCGACCAAGCACATCACCATGGGGAGCTCCTGTTTTGTTTGTCAAGAAGAAGGATAGTACATTTAGGTTGTGTATTGACTACAGAGAGTTGAATAAACTTACCATCAAAAATCGTTATCCACTGCCGAGAATTAACGACTTATTTGATCAACTACAAGGCTCGTCGGTTTATTTGAAAATCGATTTACGTTCTGGATATCATCAAATGCGAGTAAAGGAGGATGATATTCCAAAAACTGCTTTTAGGACGCGTTATGGTCATTAGGAGTTTATGGTTATGCCGTTTGAATTGACTAACGCACCAGCTGTGTTCATGGACCTTATGAACCGAGTGTGTGGGCCATATCTTGACAAGTTTGTCATTGTTTTCATCGATGACATACTTATTTACTCAAAGAATGATCAAGAGCACGAAGAACATTTGAGAAAAGTGCTAGAAGTATCGAGGAAAGAAAAACTGTACGCTAAGTTTTCAAAGTGTGCATTTTGGTTGGAAGAAGTTCAATTCCTCGGTCACATAGTGAACAAAGAAGGTATCCAGGAGGCCCCGGCAAAGATCGAAACCATTGAAAAGTGGGAAACCCCAAAAACTCCGAAGCATATACGTCAATTTTTAGGATTGGCTGGTTACTACAGAAGATTCATCCAAGATTTCTCCAAAATAGCAAAACCCTTGACTGCATTAACGCATAAAGGGAAGAAATTTGAATGGAAGGATGAACAAGAGAAGGCGTTTCAGTTATTGAAGAAAAAGCTAACTACGGCACCTATATTGTCATTGCCTGAAGAGAATGATGATTTTGTGATTTATTGTGACGCATCAAAGCAAGGTCTCGGTTGTGTATTAATGCAACGAACGAAGGTGATTGCTTATACGTCTAGATAATTGAAGATTCACGAGCAAAATTATACAACTCACGATTTGGAATTGGGTGCTGTTGTTTTTGTATTAAAGACTTGGAGGCATTATTTATATGGGGTCAAAAGTATTATATATACCGACCACAAAAGTCTCCAACATATATTTAATCAGAAGCAACTGAATATGAGGCAGCGTAGGTGGATTGAATTGTTGAATGATTACGACTTTGAGATTCGTTACCACCCGGGGAAGGTAAATGTGGTAGCCGACGCCTTGAGCAGAAAAGAAAGAGAACCCATTCGAGTAAAATCTATGAATATAATGATTCACAATAACCTTACTACTCAAATAAAGGAGGCGCAACAAGGAGTTTTAAAAGAGAGAAATTTAAAGGATGAAATACCCAAAAGATCGGAGAAGCATCTTAATATTCGGGAAGACGGAACCCGGTATAGGGCTGAAAGGATTTGGGTACCAAAATTTGGAGATATGAGAGAAATGGTACTTAGAGAAGCTCATAAAACCAGATACTCAATACATCCTGGAACGGGAAAGATGTATAAGGATCTCAAGAAACATTTTTGGTGGCCGGGTATGAAAGCCGATGTTGCTAAATACGTAGGAGAATGTTTGACGTGTTCGAAGGTCAAAGCTGAGCATCAGAAACCATCAGGTCTACTTCAACAACCCGAAATCCCAGAATGGAAATGGGAAAACATTACCATGGATTTCATCACTAAATTGCCAAGGACTGCAAGTGGTTATGATACTATTTGGGTAATAGTTGATCGTCTCACCAAGTCAGCACACTTCCTGCCAATAAGAGAAGATGAAAAGATGGAGAAGTTAGCATGACTGTATTTGAAGGAAGTCGTCTCCAGACATGGAATACCAATCTCTATTATCTCTAATAGGGATGGCAGATTTATTTCAAGATTCTGGCAGACATTACAGCAAGCATTAGGAACTCGTCTAGATATGAGTACTGCCTATCATCCACAAACTGATGGGCAGAGCGAATGGACGATACAAATGCTTAAAGACATGCTACGAGCATGTGTTATTGATTTCAGAAACAGTTGGGATCGACACCTACCGTTAGCAGAATTTTCCTACAACAACAGTTATCATTCTAGTATTGAGATGGCGCCGTTTGAGGCACTTTATGGTAGAAAGTGCAGGTCTCCGATTTGTTGGAATGAAGTCGGGGATAGACAGATTACCGAGAAGATCATCCAAATTCAACAAAGGTTGAAAACCGCCCAAAGTCGACAAAAGAGCTACGCTGACATTAAAAGAAAAGATATAGAATTTGAAATTGGAGAGATGGTCATGCTTAATTTGAAAACCGCCCGGACCCTTAATTTGTCTATCCCCCACTTCACTCCAACAAATCGGAGACCTGTACTCTCTACCATAACGTGCTTCAAACGGTGCCATCTCAATGCTTGAATGGTAGCTGTTGTTGTAGGAAAATTCTGCTAACGGTAGATGTCGATCCCAACTGTTTCTGAAATCAATAACATATGCTCGTAGCATGTCTTCAAGCGTTTTTATCATCCTTTCGCTCTGCGCATCAGTTTGTGGATGATAGGCAGTACTCATGTCTAGACGAGTTCCTAATGCTTGCTGCAATGTCTGCCAGAATCTTGAAATAAATCTGCCATCCCTATCATAGATAATAGAGATTGGTATTCCATGTCTGGAGATGACTTCCTTCAAATACATTCGTGCTAACTTCTCCATCTTGTCATCTTCTCTTATTGGCAGGAAGTGTACTGATTTGGTGAGACGATCAACTATTAGCCAAATAGTATCAAAACCACTTGTAGTCCTTGGCAATTTAGTGATGAAATCTATGGTAATGTTTTCCCATTTCCATTCCATGATTTCGGGTTGTTGAAGTAGACCTGATGGTTTCTGATGCTCAGCTTTGACCTTAGAACACGTCAAACATTCTCCTACGTATTTAGCAACATCGGCTTTCATACTCGGCCACCAAAAATGTTTCTTGAGATCCTTGTACATCTTCCCCGTTCCAGGTTGTATTGAGTATCTGGTTTTATGAGCTTCTCTAAGTACCATTGATGTGCGGAAACGTAACCTTTATTTATGAACGGATTTGAGTTGTTTTGTTACACGAATTGATTTATTGTATATGTGGTATTTTATTGATTTCAGGTTGATTTCACACATATATATAGGCAACTAGTCCTATCCGTGTAGTTTAGTTTGTTGGTAAATCCGATTCGTTCCACAGGGAGATGGAGTGTTTAATGGTTTTTAATAGTCTTTGATGTCAAACTTAATTAAAGGGGGTTTTGGATTAGGCAATTGTAAAATAACAGTAAAAGAAAATAACTAAAACTAATTTACTAAATAAAATTACAAGATTACAAAAATTAACTTAAAAAGGAACTAAATGAAAATAAACTAATTATGATGCATTAATTATGTTACTAAATGGTAATTAGTAAAATAGTAATTTTTAATGAAACTATATATTTAGAATTTTGTTTTAAGCAATTATAATATAAACTTAATTAAATTAACTAAATGACATTTTTAATAAAACTAATACAAATTAAAAGGGAAATTAATTAATTTACTAATTATAAACTAGTTACAATTTATAAAGTGATAATAATTAACACTAATTTTAGGATTAAAACATGTATTTAAGTATTTTATAATAATTAAAACTAAATAACTTAATTATAATAATTAAAATAACTAATAACCTAATTATAAATATAATTAAATAACAAAAACCCTAATTTTGACCTAGCTGTACTGTAGCCGCGTTTTAGCCTTACACGATTCGTGTGATGATACACGATTCGTGTATGTGTAAAAATATGTGACACTTAACTGTTACGAAAAATAAATGTTTTTTATGTATTTTTCTTATATTTTAAAATAGTAAATCGTAAATAATAATGATAATACTTTTATAAGAAATATAAATAAGATAAATGGGAGTGTTTACTTAATTGTGTCACCCCTAGGTCCATGGATTGTTTTAAGTTTACGCCCTATTTAAAATGTTCTAGTATCAAACTTTACATTTTTCTCTCGAAAAAATATAAGGTTATAACTTAACTAAATAAAATCTAATTTTCATTGGATTCTTTTTTAGAAAGCTACTATTCCCTAAGTATTTAAATTGAGACCTAGCCTAGTTTTGACCTTCGCCAATACCCAAATTATAACGGTTTCCCTTTTTATAATTTCACTGTCATGTAATTTATTGATATCACCCAAACCACCGAAGTTTATTTCTAAATTGGTGTTAATAAATTATCCATAAATTCGTCTAGATCACTTTTAATGTTGAAGCTTAATTTATGTAAATAAAAATAACTTTCGTTATTTGAATTTAATAAATTAAGTGGCAAGGGTTAAATACCTAATTACATAAAAATGGTTCTTTTAACTAAGCTCACTATTAAAAATACTAAAGTTACATTTTAACTTTTACAGATGGTAACAATCCATTTCACTAGGGGCTCTACATTTAAGCAAACACTAGGAAAATTTAGCTATCCATTACACTAGGGTAGACATAAAAATATAGATATGTAAACATAATAACAACGCTAATTTTAACAGAGTAAACTTACTAAAATATCTTCACTTGCATTAACTTCAAACGGTAGAAAAATTACAATAATAACACCCCTTTCACGCGTACAATAACACCCTTAATCACGAACAATACCCCCTTTAATATTTGAAACTATGCTAAAAATTTAACCTTGAACTAATTGATACAAGTAAAAATGACAATAACTTGCGTATAATGATTGTTGTATGAAAATATGTGTGTCTAATCTCTACTGTCTTCTTTGTTCCTTGATGTACTCGGTATTTAACATGGAAAATAGTAGGTGATAGAGTCAAAAAGCCTGTCCATTTGCTGAAACACTAGCCAAAAGAATTAGTTTTAAAAGATAAAGCAGCCGCCCCATTTTGCAAGTTGAAACTAAATCTCGGCCAAACATTACACGATTCGTGTAGTTGTACACGTTTCGTGTAAGTACAATTCTTTGAGGTTGTAGATTTTTGAGTTACGGACGTCTGGACACCTGATTCGCCTTTTTTCGAGTCCGTATGATTTAGTTATGATTTTTCTCGTGCAGGCGCGCTGATTTCGTGATTTCGATCATTTTGACTTGTAGTCTTGAGGCGCGATGTTGTAGTCTTTTGTTGCTCATTAGAAATCTTCATTTTATCTTCATTTTGATCTTTATATCATTGAAAATCCATAATAACATTTCATTCGACGCTTTAGACATTTTTACCAATTACAAACCGAAAACTACTCGAATACACATAAAAATCATAACATTTTGGATTGATATTGCGACGAAGTATATGTATATTTATAGCAATATCAAATTACCCCACACTTGAACGTTGCTTGTCCTCAAACAATTACATCTTTTAACAGAGTTAGAACATTATATATCTTTCTTATCGAACATTTAGATCACACAACACACACTACACGAAATGAAACATACGCTATATGAAATATATTACGCAACACAGTATTTATTGGATCACACGCACACCACACGAAATGAAATTCTGACAACAGAAACAAACATGAAACTCGTGATTAGGGTTTAAAAATTTGGATCCTTAGGGAAAATTGGACCTTGTGAAAACGTTTTATGATTTTTATAAAATGTCATGCTAGTTTTTACACTAGACACGTTTTCCGGTTTTAACCTCAAATTCCGGTTGAGGGTAACTGAAAACCGTAGTCTCAGTCGGCGATTAGCAAGCTATTCGCCCCCATGATTGTAGTATCATGGAACTTGAAGCCAAATGTCCAAAAATAGTTTTACACAAATATAATTCATAAAATAGCATAAGTTTTAGAACAAAATTATATCGTGTCCAAATATCATCGGTGAACCATGAGTTTGCACACCTCAATTTGTTATGGCATATGTATGTTGACCGCGGTCAAACATAGATGCAGTTGATCTTTACGGAGATCATCCATCTGGGATTAGATTCATTAGTCTTAAAAGCTAATTTGCAATGTGCCCCCCCATTGTTCGAGACAGATCCATCTCATGGTTAGGATAAGTCTGACCACCAAAAACCCTGTTTGATGCTGAGGTTAGGTGGATTTCCAGCCGATTTTAGGGATGACTTTTCAAGATTTTTCGTCAACCTACAGCTGTTCTGGACTACATCTTCTAACATAAATTAGCAAGTGTGTCAATTTGGAAGACTTTACTTCCTTACGGGATGGATTTGATTCATCCTCTATTACTCGTGATAATGGAATATTCAGGTTTATACATTCTGTAGCAATGATATCTGCAATAAACTTCAAAGAAACATGTGATAAATGGTTCTCAATATAAGGATTTATAAATTCTTGTTATAAATGGTTTTCTTTTATAAGTTTTAAACAAATAAACTAATGTATTTTTAATGTATGGAGACAACAATTTCGGTTTTTACACCTGATCTTTAATTGCTCGTAGTTACCTTAAAAATTGATTAGATACATTTGTTTAAAAATTTTCAAATTTTCATAAAAACCAATAACTTATTAGTTCTTGAGAATTTATATATTCCCACCCCACACTTAAGATTATGTAATGCCCTCATTACATAAAATCAGATAATAATGTATAAATTTGAGAGGACAAAAAAATGTAGAGTATTTGGAACTTCCTTTGTTAACCGATTTGGATTTTCAAATTGTTTTACCTACGATCATATCCAATGTTTGTATCACAATGTAATTTGATGTTTCGTTTCGTCTAATTGCATTTTCGTCTGTACCTGTCAAAACCATGTAAAAAACACACAAAATATGGGGTTTTAATTTAATCATACAACACATTTTTTTACCCCACACTATATTTTCTTGCTAATATATAAAAAAATAAAAACATAATAGGTTTCAATACACACCAAAAAATTATGTTATTACAAACTAAATTTTTTTTTTTTTTTTTTATATATATATATATTTTTTTTATAACTTATAATCAATTAAATTTAAAATATCTTTTATAGATTTATATTTGTAACGGAAATTCGGTTGTTATACCTGATCTTAATCCGTTTATAAATTTTTAAATTCAATTTATAAAATTTAATCCATTAAAAGT
The DNA here is from genome assembly GCF_046630445.1 of Rutidosis leptorrhynchoides. Classification (NCBI taxonomy): domain Eukaryota; kingdom Viridiplantae; phylum Streptophyta; class Magnoliopsida; order Asterales; family Asteraceae; genus Rutidosis; species Rutidosis leptorrhynchoides. Next base: position 400,787,800 of record NC_092336.1, on the reverse strand, counting down.
TAAAGTTTTTAATGTTTTTCGAAAACAAATTTAAAATAAAATAAAAACACTCTATTTTTGTGTTAAAAAGATTAACATTTTTAAATTTTAAAACAAGTATATGAAAAATACAAATAAAAAGGAATTTAAAATAAAAACGAGACACACGAATGGGACTATTTACAATGTGTGAAGTTTATTAGCGAGTCGTTCACGCGACTCCACCCCAATTTTAACTAACGTCGGGGTGATAAACATCACCCTTCTTTACTCCAATAGAACCATTACCGCAACCATTCTCGCCATTAATTTTTGACAATAACCAAGAGTCCGAAAATCTTGACTCTTTAACTAAATTTTTTAACTTATCTTTCTCAAATTTTGATAAGTTTGACACCAATCTCTCTCTCAAAGGTTCATCTTTTTTCGACATAGCATTTCTAACCCTACCATATAACTTTTTCATGGTTTTCTCAACAACACTATCATTGGGCGGTTTACTATCTAGTTTCTCCTCATCACCCTCCCCACACTTAGCTTGTTGACTAATGGGTTTGACATTGTCAACAATATTCACTGAAACTATCGGTGTGGGTGGAGGGTTCATACTAAACTCAGTTTGATAGGTTACACTCTTTCCTCTATCCTTCAAAACTAGTTTTCCTGTTTTCCAATCTGTTAAAGCACTTGCAGTTGCTAAGAATGGTCTACCTAAAATAATAGGTACAAACTTATCTTCTTTCATGTCTACAACTACAAAGTCAGCTAGAAACTCAAGTTCACCTGTTTTTACTACTAAGTTTTCAGCAATCCCTATAGGTTTATTAACCGACTGATCAATGAATCTAATGCCTGAATTGGTCGGTTTAAGTTCGCCTAAGTTCAAATGCGAGTAAATGGAATAAGGCATGAGATTTATACTTGCACCCGAGTCAGCTAATGATCTAAGAGTTCTAGAATCATTAAGCTTACAAGGTACTATGAATGGTCCGGGATCACCTAACTTAGGTGGCAATTCATTCTTTTTCACAATAGCAGCACATTCTGCTTCAAGGAACGCGGATGATGCCTGCTCACACACTCCTTCTTTTGCCATCAAATCATTCAAGAATTTCCCATAGTTTGGCATACCTGCAATAACATCAACCAAAGGTACATTTACACAAATATTATCCGTATTTAAAGGCTTACAATGATTCTCCTTTGGTTTTTCGGATAAAAGTGCATGCGGGTATGGAATGGGTTCTTTATAGTCTTCCACTTTAGGTGCTTGCTTCACCGTATCTTTCACTTCTTCCTTGATCACCTTCAAATCATCATCAACCCTAAATTCGGAAGGCTTGGTGGTTTCTATTTTCTGCACTTCTGCATGATTTCCCGACATCAGCCTCATCAAATAATCAGCATACTCGGGAGTTATGTCACCAACTCGGATCTCTTCATTTTCACATGTTATACTTTTCATACTTTCAACTCGGGTAATATCAATCTCTTGATAAGGAGTGTAATCTGCCATATTGGATAAATCAGAAAATATAAACTCATCACACTCTTCATCATCATCTTCACACCCAAGAGTAAAAATAGGACTATGCTCCGGTGTTTTGAAACTTGCTTCATCCTCACAGAAACTATAAATAGCATTCACTTGTGAATATGCTGGAGCTTGAGGATCCTTCTTCTTTAGTATAACCGGAGGATTACTTGCAATTTGTGGTCTCTCTGCTAGTAACTGTGAGATCCTTCCAACATCTCTTTCTAAAATCTGAATCGTGACTTGTTGATTTCGAATTTGCTGAGTTTGGAGCTCTGCATTTTGCTCATGCTTAACCATAAAATCTCTTAAGAGATCTTCTAAACCAGATTTCCTCTCGGGTTGAGGTTGCATAATTGCTAATGGTTGTGGTTGCATAAGTGCTAGTGGTTGTGGTTGATTTTGTTGGAAATTATTTTGGTAATTTCGTTGAGGTTTATTTCGGTTATTATAACCTGGTGGTGGATTTCTTTGATTTTGATTTGGAAAATTCCGATTGTTTTGGTAACCTGGATTTCCTCCTTGATAGTTATTGTTATTTTGATAATTATTATTATTTCCTGAAGGTCCTCCTACTTGATAGCTGTTTCTAGGAGGATATTTTCGGTTGTTTGCTTCTATGGCTGGAAAATCACTGAAGTTCATTTCACCTTTTCGTAAGTAACCTAAGAAATTTGCTTGCTCTTCCATTGTACTTTGATCACAATCTCTAGTAAGATGGGGACCTTGGCACAGTTCACATCCTACTCTGATAGCATGCATTTCCTTGGTTACTTTCTCGATTTGTCTTGCTTGATTCGCTATTTGAACTTTTAAAGAAGCAATTTCATCATTGCTTTCAATACTAGCAACATCTGATGATCTAGAGAATTCTATTTCTTGATGCCAGTTATGAGAATGGGACGCTAAATTAGCAATGATTGTATGAGCGTCTTCAGGTGTTTTCTTCATGATCGAACCTCCGGCTGCAACATCTATATCTTTTCTAGTTGCCACATTGACTCCTTTATAGAATATTTGGACCTTTTGGAATGTATTCAACCCGTGTTGAGGACATATTCAAAGCATTTTATTGAATTGGGTCCAAGCTTCATAAAGAGTTTCATTAGGCTTTTGTTTAAAGTGATTTATGTCACTTTGTAATTTTGCTGCTTTTGAAGCAGGAAAGAATTCTGACAAAAATTTATCCATCATATCATTCCAGTTTTCAATATAACCTTCTGGTAATGAGTCTAGCCAATCTCTTGCATCATCTTTTAATGACCATGGAAAGATTTTTAAACATGCAACTTCATCGGTGACATCTTTGATTTTGAAAAGCTTGCAAATGCTTACAAACTTACGAAGATGCTCGTTAGCATCCTCATTTGGGGCTCCACCGAATTGACATGTATTAGTTACCATGGGTAAAAATTGACCTTTTATTTCAAAGCCATCACTCATCGTGGGTTGGATGATTGCGTGGCCTTGACCTTTTCTTGTGGCCTTCATTAATGCTTCCATCGTTTGATTTGTATCAGCCATTTCTTCTTCTTCTTTAATAATCGGCTCTATGATTGGTTGAATTATTGGTTCAGAGTCGGATTCTAAGAAAAGTGACTCTAAATTTTTAGCAAGAGATTCTACTTCTTGAGCTCTTAAGCGTTCGTGGAATTTTCTTTCGGGTTCAGGATGTGAGGGAGTTAATTTTAAAAAGGAGGAACGTAAGTTCATACATTAATTTCTATTATGAGATCACTTCACTAAAGGTTTATCTAGGGTTACCTACTTGTTTCTTTTTTTTTTTTTTAGTGTTTTTCGGTGTTTTAAAATTACTAGTATTTCCTATTTCTTTTTGTTGTTTTTGTCCTTTATTAATTCTTTGAGGTTCCGGATTAAGTTTAACGAGTTTAGGATTGAACGGATCATACAATTTGGGAAATTGTACAAAGAATTAAAGGATTTATTCAAAAACTTTGAACTTTCTTGGAAATGAATTTCCTCGAGAGGATCGAATAACATAAAAACAATGATAAAAACCCTTAAACAACAGATTTTCCTTCTGATTTTGCCCACGTTTTGAATAGCCAAAAGATGCAGCAGAGGGGCAGGATCCTTCTATTGACCAATAAAATTGGTGATCCAACAACCCGGTCCACGTACAAATCCAACTACTACTACGAATCAGAAAAATTATCTATTTATTTAACTGCCAACTCCCCGGCAGCGGCGCCAAAAAGTTGATGTGTGCGATCGAGACCTTTATTTATGAACGGATTTGAGTTGTTTTGTTACACGAATTGATTTATTGTATATGTGGTATTTTATTGATTTCAGGTTGATTTCACACATATATATAGGCAACTAGTCCTATCCGTGTAGTTTAGTTTGTTGGTAAATCCGATTCGTTCCACAGGGAGATGGAGTGTTTAATGGTTTTTAATAGTCTTTGATGTCAAACTTAATTAAAGGGGGTTTTGGATTAGGCAACTGTAAAATAACAGTAAAAGAAAATAACTAAAACTAATTTACTAAATAAAATTACAAGATTACAAAAATTAACTTAAAAAGGAACTAAATGAAAATAAACTAATTATGATGCATTAATTATGTTACTAAATGGTAATTAGTAAAATAGTAATTTTTAATGAAACTATATATTTAGAATTTTGTTTTAAGCAATTATAATATAAACTTAATTAAATTAACTAAATGACATTTTTAATAAAACTAATACAAATTAAAAGGGAAATTAATTAATTTACTAATTATAAACTAGTTACAATTTATAAAGTGATAATAATTAACACTAATTTTAGGATTAAAACATGTATTTAAGTATTTTATAATAATTAAAACTAAATAACTTAATTATAATAATTAAAATAACTAATAACCTAATTATAAATATAATTAAATAACAAAAACCCTAATTTTGACCTAGCTGTACTGTAGCCACGTTTTAGCCTTACACGATTCGTGTGATGATACACGATTCGTGTATGTGTAAAAATATGTGACACTTAACTGTTACGAAAAATAAATGTTTTTTATGTATTTTTCTTATATTTTAAAATAGTAAATCGTAAATAATAATGATAATACTTTTATAAGAAATATAAATAAGATAAATGGGAGTGTTTACTTAATTGTGTCACCCCTAGGTCCATGGATTGTTTTAAGTTTACGCCCTATTTAAAATGTTCTAGTATCAAACTTTACATTTTTCTCTCGAAAAAATATAAGGTTATAACTTAACTAAATAAAATCTAATTTTCATTGGATTCTTTTTTAGAAAGCTACTATTCCCTAAGTATTTAAATTGAGACCTAGCCTAGTTTTGACCTTCGCCAATACCCAAATTATAACGGTTTCCCTTTTTATAATTTCACTGTCATGTAATTTATTGATATCACCCAAACCACCGAAGTTTATTTCTAAATTGGTGTTAATAAATTATCCATAAATTCGTCTAGATCACTTTTAATGTTGAAGCTTAATTTATGTAAATAAAAATAACTTTCGTTATTTGAATTTAATAAATTAAGTGGCAAGGGTTAAATACCTAATTACATAAAAATGGTTCTTTTAACTAAGCTCAATATTAAAAATACTAAAGTTACATTTTAACTTTTACAGATGGTAACAATCCATTTCATTAGGGGCTCTACATTTAAGCAAACACTAGGGAAATTTAGCTATCCATTACACTAGGGTAGACATAAAAATATAGATATGTAAACATAATAACAACGCTAATTTTAACAGAGTAAACTTACTAAAATATCTTCACTTGCATTAACTTCAAACGGTAGAAAAATTACAATAATAACACCCCTTTCACGCGTACAATAACACCCTTAATCACGAACAATACCCCCTTTAATATTTGAAACTATGCTAAAAATTTAACCTTGAACTAATTGATACAAGTAAAAATGAAAATAACTTGCGTATAATGATTGTTGTATGAAAATATGTGTGTCTAATCTCTACTGTCTTCTTTGTCCCTTGATGTACTCGGTATTTAACATGGAAAATAGTAGGTGATAGAGTCAAAAAGCCTGTCCATTTGCTGAAACACTAGCCAAAAGAATTAGTTTTAAAAGATAAAGCAGCCGCCCCATTTTGCAAGTTGAAACTAAATCTCGGCCAAACATTACACAATTCGTGTAGTTGTACACGTTTCTTGTAAGTACAATTCTTTGAGGTTGTAGATTTTTGAGTTACGGACGTCTGGACACCTGATTCGCCTTTTTTCGAGTCCGTATGATTTAGTTATGATTTTTCTCGTGCAGGCGCGCTGATTTCGTGATTTCGATCATTTTGACTTGTAGTCTTGAGGCGCGATGTTGTAGTCTTTTGCTGCTCATTAGAAATCTTCATTTTATCTTCATTTTGATCTTTATATCATTGAAAATCCATAATAACATTTCATTCGACGCTTTGGACATTTTTACCAATTACAAACCGAAAACTACTCGAATACACATAAAAATCATAACATTTTGGATTGATATTGCGACGAAGTATATGTATATTTATAGCAATATCAACCATTTCTCTCATATCTCCAAATTTTGGTACCCAAATTCTTTCAGCCCTATACCGGGTTCCATCTTCCCAAATATTAAGATGCTTCTCCGATCCTTTGGGTATTTCATCCTTTAAATTTCCCTCTTTTAAAACTCCTTGTTGCGTCTCCTTTATTTGAGTAGTAAGGTTAGTGTGAATCATTATATTCATAGATTTTACTCGAATGAGTTCTCTGTCCTTTCTGCTCAAGGCGTCGGCTACCACATTTGCCTTCCCCGGGTGGTAACGAATCTCAAATCGTAATCATTCAACAATTCAATCCACCTACGCTGCCTCATATTCAGTTGTTTCTGATTAAATATGTGTTGAAGACTTTTGTGGTCGGTATATATAATACTTTTGACCCCATATAAGTAGTGCCTACAAGTCTTTAATGCAAAAACAACCGCGCCTAATTCCAAATCATGCATCGTATAATTTTGTTCGTGAATCTTCAATTGTCTAGACGCATAAGCAATCACCTTCGTTCGTTGCATTAATACACAACCGAGACCTTGTTTTGATGCGTCACAATAAATCACAAAATCATCATTCCCTTCAGGCAATGACAATATAGGTGCCGTAGTTAGCTTTTTCTTCAATAACTGAAACGCTTTCTCTTGTTCATCCTCTCATTCAAATTTCTTCCCTTTATGCGTTAATGCAGTCAAGGGTTTTGCTATTCTGGAAAAGTCTTGGATGAACCTTCTGTAGTAACCAGCTAGTCCTAAAAATTGACGTATATGCTTCGGAGTTTTTGGGGTTTCCCACTTTTCAACGGTTTCGATCTTTGCCGGGTCCACCTGGATACCTTCTTTGTTCACTATGTGACCGAGGAATTGAACTTCTTCCAACCAAAATGCACACTTTGAAAACTTAGCGTACAGTTTTTCTTTCCTCAATACTTCTAGCACTTTTCTCAAATGTTCTTCGTGCTCTTGATCATTCTTTGAGTAAATAAGTATGTCATCGATGAAAACAATGACAAACTTGTCAAGATATGGCCCACACACTCGGTTCATAAGGTCCATGAACACAGCTGGTGCGTTAGTCAATCCAAACGGCATAACCAAAAACTCGTAATGACCATAACGCTTCCTAAAAGCAGTTTTTGGAATATCATCCTCCTTTACTCGCATTTGATGATATCCAGAACGTAAATCGATCTTCGAATAAACCGACGAGCCTTGTAGTTGATCAAATAAGTCGTCAATTCTCGGCAGTGGATAACTGTTTTTGATGGTGAGTTTATTCAACTCTCTATAGTCAATACACAACCTAAATGTACCATCCTTCTTCTTGACAAACAAAACAGGAGCTCCCCATGGTGATGTGCTTGGTCGAATGAAATCACGTTCTAATAGTTCTTGCAGTTGGCTTTGTAGTTCTTTCATCTCGCTGGGTGCGAGTCTATAAGGAGCACGAGCTATTGGTGCAGCTCCTGGTACAAGATCTATTTGAAATTCAACAGATCGATGTGGAGGTAGTCCCGGTAATTCTTTCGAAAATACATCGGGAAATTCTTTTGCGACGGGAACATCATTGATGCTCTTTTCTTCAGTTTGTACTTTCTCGACGTGTGCTAGAATAGCATAGCAACCTTTTCTTATTAGTTTTTGTGCCTTCAAATTACTAATAAGATGTAGCTTCATATTGCCCTTTTCTCCGTACACCATTAAGGGTTCTCCTTCTTCTCGTACAATGCGAACTGCATTTTTATAACATACGATCTCTGCTTTCACCTTCTTCAGCCAGTCCATGCCAACTATTACATCAAAACTCCCTAACTCTACTGGTATCAAATCAATCTTAAATATTTCGCTACCCAGTTTAATTTCTCGTTTCCGACATATATTATCTGTTAAAATTAATTTACCGTTTGCTAATTCGAGTAAAAATTTACTATCCAACGGCGTCAATGGACAACTTAATTTAGCACAAAAATCTCTACTCATATAGCTTCTATCCGCACCCGAATCAAATAAAACGTAAGCAGATTTATTGTCAATAAGAAACGTACCCGTAACAAGCTCCGGGTCTTCCTGTGCCTCTGCCGCATTAATATTGAAAACTCTTCCGCGACCTTGTCCATTCATGTTCTCCTGGTTCGGGCAATTTCTAATAATGTGGCCCGATTTTCCACATTTATAACAAACTACATTGGCATAACTTGCTCCGACACTACTTGCTCCGCCATTACTCGTTCCGACACCATTTGTTCCTTTCGTTCTGTTAACCCCTGGTCCGTAGACCTCACACTTCGCCGCGCTATGACCATTTCTTTTACACTTGTTACAAAATTTGGTGCAGAACCCCGAGTGATACTTTTCACACCTTTGGCATAGCTGCTTCTGATTGTTGTTGTTATTGCGGTTGTTATTATTGTTGGGATGATTGTTGTAGTTGCTGTTGTTGTTGTTGTTGTTGTTGTTGTTGTTGTTGTTGTTGTTGTTGTTGTTGTTGTTATTGGGCCCTTTGTTGTAGTTGCGATTGATGTTGCGATTGTTGGGATAATTGTTGCGATTATTATTGTAATTCCTGTTGTTGTTGTATTGGTGATTCTTATCACCGTTTTCCTCCCACTTTCTTTTGACTTGCTTCACATTGGCCTCTTCAGCCGTCTGTTCTTTAATTCTTTCCTCAATCTGGTTCACTAGTTTGTGAGCCATTCTACATGCCTGTTGTATGGGGGCGGGCTCGTGTGAACTTATATCTTCTTGGATTCTTTCCGGTAATCCTTTCACAAACAAGTCGATCTTCTCTTCCTCATCTTCGAACGCTCCCGGACACAATAGGCACAATTCTGTGAATCGTCTTTCGTACGTGGTAATATCAAATCCTTGGGTTCGTAACCCTCTAAGTTCTGTCTTGAGCTTATTGACCTCAGTTCTGGTATAACAACCCTCACTTTTCGACTTCCGATTTTACTAAAATACCTAGAGTTGTTATATACGAATAAATTTAACGTTGATCGAATAAACGTACGCTTAAAATAAATAATATAATTATAAATATTATAAATAAGATTATGATATATAATATAACATAATTATATCAATGAATATATATATAATATTTATATTACTTTTGTTATTTAGTTAATAGAATATATAATTAACTAAATAATAAATAATACTATAACATTTATAAAACTAATAAAAACTATAAATTAATAATCATAAATTTTAATTTTTATAAAAACTAAATATAATAATAATTTTTATATAAAATTCGTATTTAATAATTAAACAAATATAGAAATAAAATGTTTAGAAATATATTAAACAACTTTTTTAGAATTTTATACAAAATAAAAATAAAAACTATATGTACTTTTAATAAATAAATACAAAAATACAAACTACTTTTCTTTTAAGATTTACTTTTAATAAAAATACAAACTACTTTTTCTTATTTTAACTTTTAAGATTTACTTTTAATAAAAATACAAACTACTTTTTCTTATTTTAACTTTTAAGATTTACTTTTAATAAAAATACAAACTACTTTTTCTTATTTTAACTTTTAAGATTTTACTTTTAATAAAAATACAAACTACTTTTTCTTATTTTAACTTTTAAGATTTTACTTTTAATAAAAATACAAACTACTTTTTCTTATTTTAACTTTTAAGATTTACTTTTAATAAAAATATAAAATACTTTTTCTTATTTTAACTTTTAAGATTTTACTTTTAATAAAAATACAAACTACTTTTTCTTATTTTAACTTTTAAGATTTTACTTTTAATAAAAATACAAACTACTTTTTCTTATTTTAACTTTTAAGATTTACTTTTAATAAAAATACAAACTACTTTTTCTTATTTTAACTTTTAAGATTTTACTTTTAATAAAAATACAAACTACTTTTTCTTATTTTAACTTTTAAGATTTACTTTTAATAAAAATACAAAATACTTTTTCTTATTTTAACTTTTAAGATTTTACTTTTAATAAAAATACAAACTACTTTTTCTTATTTTAACTTTTAAGATTTTACTTTTAATAAAAATACAAATTACTTTTTCTTATTTTAACTTTTAAGATTTTACTTTTAATAAAAATACAAACTACTTTTTCTTATTTTAACTTTTAAGATTTTACTTTTAATAAAAATACAAACTACTTTTTCTTATTTTAACTTTTAAGATTTACTTTTAATAAAAATACAAAATACTTTTTCTTATTTTAACTTTTAAGATTTTACTTTTAATAAAAATACAAACTACTTTTTCTTATTTTAACTTTTAAGATTTTACTTTTAATAAAAATACAAACTACTTTTTCTTATTTTAACTTTTAAGATTTACTTTTAATAAAAATACAAAATACTTTTTCTTATTTTAACTTTTAAGATTTACTTATTTTATTTTAATTTTTTTTTACCTAACATTTTCAACTATAAATACCACATACATTTCTCATTTCAAACTTACACCTTAATCTCTCATTTCTCTCTTAAGAACTACTTCTAGTTGATATCTCGGTCACTTACTTGCATTACTTTCCTTTCTTGCGTGGAATACTTCAACTGGTATTTAAGGTGAGTTTCATTTGCTCCCTTTTTATATATATTTTTGGGCTGAGAATACATGCGCTGATTTATAAATGTTTTATGAAATAGGCACAAGTACTAAAACTAATTCTATGTGGGTTTAAACCAGAAATATACCCTTAGCTTGGTAACATTAAACTACTTGTCTATGTACGGTAGTGCCCGAATCCTAAAGATAGATCTATTGGGTCTGACAAACCCCATCCTGACTATGGGATGCTTTAGTACTTCGAGGTTATTTTAAACACACCTGATCTGGTGTACTTCAGAGGGTAAAACATGAATGTTAAGGCTTGTTACCGGGTGCCTACAACTTATAGAATGCTTTTATACACTTGCTAGTGTACGGATATTTATGAAACTGAAATCTTGTGGCCTATTATTATAACGGAAATGATTGATTTTGATAAACTAATGAACTCACCAACCTTTTTGGTTGACACTTTAAGCATATTTTGTCTCAGGTGACGAATAAGATGATTGCCATGATTGCTACATGATGAATTGAATGCTGCTACATGGAGTCTTCATTTCATTACATTTACTTTGCATTAAGACTAATATTATTATTTCAGTTTAAATTTGATGTAAAACTTTTAATGCTTCCGCTGTTTTATTAATAAATGTTTTATTCAAAATGTCTCATATAGAGTCGTTCTCGTTTATATAACTGTGATTTGATATAATTAGTCACAAATACCCTAGGCCCTAATTTGGGGGTGTGACAGATTGGTATCAGAGCAGGTTATTGTAGAGAACCAAGATTGCATTTTATGTGTACCTTATACAATTAGGTACCTTAGCAATGTAGGACTACAACTTTCCTTGACCATAGTGCCTTTAATTGTTGCCTTTAATTGAGAAATGCTACACTATACCTTAGAAATTATACTTAAATCTTAAGATTATAACATACACGATAATGTGAAATTACTCGAACGTCAACGCTACTTAAGGCCTAGGGTGATCCTTGGTACCACTATGGGACGCTTGTGGATTTCGAATGCCAAACTTAGATATTGGTCGAGAATTTCTGGGCCAACCGGTAACAATTGATCATTCAAGTGACTCGGCGGTGGCATAGATGTTTGGGTATGGTGCACAATATCAATCCTGACTATAGTGATCATACAACACTTAGTCACTTACGCACTTAATAAGTGGTGAACTTATTAAGAACAACTCACCTAGTCATCTATCCTGGTTTTGTGTATTACATATGTATTACATGAAATATTATCCAAGATTTTTGAAACTCCTATAATTCATACTCAAACGTATATAACTCCCTGTTATATCACGAACCTATATGCCTTATGCCTTTATGCATCGGTTTGCGAACCGGGAAATGTCATTGGGTTATCACAGTATACGAATTGAAAGTCTTTAATCGAAAGATTATTAGATTACATACTTATCATTTTATAATCTCGACACGTCATACTGCCATTATTAGAGTATAGACAAATCATATCTTAGCATATCTATTCCCAATAGACCTTGTCTAACACTTTTCCTAAATTTCCTCCGTAAATTACGAAAATCTTTCTGCTATATATACGTATTCAAGGAGATGAATATATCATTCAATATTCAACACCCATTTCATATCAAACCCTATTCCAAACACATAATATGGATTTCTCACCTAATTCCTCAAGTTCTTCTAGCTCCAAAGATAGCGTGACAGGAGCACACCCACCGATCAATTACCGTGATTTCTTTAGAAAATGGGGATGGGTTCGCGAAATACTCACCCTATGGAGAAATGAAGAAGGTACTCCTTATCACGAGCTAAACTTACCACCAAACGTCGGAGTACTCGATCCTCTTACTGGCGAACCTGTTCGCAATACCGTTTTCACTCTTTTCGCAAGGATTTTCCGCCTCGAAGGTCGACTCGATGTAACCAACGACAATATTCGTCCTCTACTCTCGAATTCTAACCAGAAAGGGTTATTAGAAGAAGTTAGAAGACTTCGAACTAAATATCAAGAATTGAGAAACCTTACAGAGGAATGGGTAGAACAAATCCATAGACTCGAGCGTAAAGTAGAAACCCTGGAGGAAATAGTGCGCGATTTGGTAGCTAGGCTCACACTTACTAACCAAGTACCACAAGCAGCACCAACAGCAGCACCAGCACCAGCACCAGCACCACAAGTACTATCAGCATCACCACCAACATCATCAGCTTCACCAACAATAACATCAGCATCTCACGTCTCAACATCATAATCGGTACCTCAAACATCGACATCATACGCCCATAGATACCAAGGAATATTAGTAATAATGAGTTAAGATGTATTGACTCATTCTTCCTGAAGAATTATATATGTATACTTTATATATATGGTTTGGAACAATAATAAATCTTTTCGTACTAAACTATTACGTGTGAATCTTAACTAGTATGTACTACTTGGTTAATTCATATCACTAATACGCTATGATGTACATCCTTTGTTAATGACTTAACAATAATTAATCACTGCTTCAGTACAATAAACTCCATTTCATAATAAACTAAGTGTATTATTCAAATGCATGTGTGATTTTACACTCCTATTTTTCGATGTACTCGAAAATTTCACGAAAACATCATTTGTGCCTTATGAATTTCACAAGAAATCCACGAGCATCAACATCATTTACTGAGGTATATTAATAACAATGAACGATGAAGTATTGATTCATAACTTCATTAAAGAAATATTCCGCGATGATTATGTAATCTCTAAAGTTTTGGAGATTATTTATTCTCGTTTCAACCGTAAATCAAATGAGTTTAATATTATATTAACTTATTAAATCCATAATTACATCTGAAGAAAATATATATGTATGTATATTTTCATAAAGATTGTATTTAAAAATTCTTTTGTACAAACTGTTAATTGTGAAAATATTTTAACGGGTAGGTAATACCCAAGAAATATCTAACATTCACATTAATATATTACATTGTACATTCTTCAAAATCCTTGAAAACATATCAGATTGATAATCAATGATTCAGATCAGTTAACCTTGAGAATGCTGATGAAGCAGCAAAAGCTGTAGATGGCCTTAATGACCAGAAGCTTGATAATAAAGAATTGTGTGTTGGAAAAGCTCAAAAGAATATCTGGTATTGAAAGACGGATTGAGCAAAACATGAAGGAGACCAAGGACAAATCCCAAGGACTAAACCTATAACCAAAGAATCTAGATGATTCGATTTCTGAAGGAAATCACAGAAGATCTTTTTACGCATTCTAAATCCTTACAGAAGAATTTCTTCATTATCCATCGATTTTAGAAATTCTAAAATATCATCATATCTTTCGTTATAAATATCCTCGATATTTCTAAAGATATCTTCATAACGATTCTTGTCCGTAATTAATTATCTCTTTGTAATATCTTTATTACATCATAAAGGAAAACTGTTTAAGTTTCTATATTCCGTAAAATTTAAATTCAAATTTTGAATGATTTGAAGTAGTGTTGAGAATTGAAGCATGAGTTAGTATAATATAATGACGTCAGGCCAACATGATTATATTACAGTAAGTCATGCTACATTTTTAATGGAAGATGATGATTCATAGACTTTATAATCATCATTTGCCATGTTACACGACTCTTACATTCTACTTAATCTCTGAACATATCAAGAAAATATATTTTTGATAGTTCTATCCTCAGTAATTCTGGTAATTTACCAAATCAAATCATGATATTACGCTTAGAACAGTAGGTCCATTCGAAACTTCATACCTACAAATTCTGGACCATTACTCGCTTTACTTAGAGTCGAGAGGAGAATAAAAAGGCAAAGAGCTCCGACATATAAGGGAAAATATGTAGCCCGATAACGATACCGAAATTACAAACCGTGTATATCAATACGTATTGCAACGTAAAGACATGGGAGAATTAAAAACACTATAACCCCATGGTAATAGTAGAAGAAAACAAATTCCTCTGGTGGTAAATGAAAAAGAAGAATGACTGAAATGATAGTCAGAAAAATATCCAGGATAAGAACTGGATGGAGCATTCTCACAATCTTTAGAAGTATGAATTGAGGAAGACAGTATAGAAGTGGTGAAGATAATGAAACGGAAGAAGCTAATTTATAGCAAAATTCCAAACACAGCAATTGAAGCAATTCACCTCATTTAATCAAAGAAAATTTCAAATTCCTTAATTACCGGAGAATCAAATCTTATGGATTACGAAGATTTCCTTTAATCCCTTGAATTCCGGAAATCAATCGTGACTACGTCAAAAGTTAAGGCGAACATTTAATTTCTCATTCACTCTTTTACAATAGCTTCGTTTATACGCTTCCTATAATCAAATCGTTTTATCCATATTATTCAGTAGTGATAAAACTTTATTTTTTCAACTTATATTCATCATTACAATATTCTTGTTGTAAACAATGATGATCTCTATCAAATTTCATGACTATAATTTTCATGAACTACTCTCTGTTTTTTTTCTACCCTAATATTGTGACATAAACACTCAAAGTTTTAAATAAGCTCAATACTATTCATAACACATTTCATGTGTTAAGTTTACTAAAATGCTCGTATAACACCATCATCCCTTTTGAGGATAACCTAGTCAAATGACACTCTTATTAATCCTTTAGATAACCTCCGCATTAATGGTAAAATGCACTTTATAGAAGAACCTGTAAGAAATTAGGGTTCGTATTATTTAAATGCATGAAACAGAACAATATTCTATCCGTTGGAATTCACGAAAGGCCCCGAACCTACCTGGGAACGTGAAGACCAGATAAAACGTAAATATCCTCGTCTAGGTACGAACAACGCCGATTGATGGCAAAAACTAAATTTCGGGACGGAATTTCTTTTAACGGGTAGGTACTATAACAACCCTCACTTTTCGACTTCCGATTTTACTAAAATACCTTGAGTTGTTATATAAGAATAAATTTAACGTTGATCGAATAAACGTACGCTTAAAATAAATAATATAATTATAAATATTATAAATAAGATTATGATATATAATATAACATAATTATATCAATGAATATATATATAATATTTATATTACTTTTGTTATTTAGTTAATAGAATATATAATTAACTAAATAATAAATAATACTATAACATTTATAAAACTAATAAAAACTATAAATTAATAATCATAAATTTTAATTTTTATAAAAACTAAATATAATAATAATTTTTATATAAAATTCGTATTTAATAATTAAACAAATATAGAAATAAAATGTTTAGAAATATATTAAACAACTTTTTTAGAATTTTATACAAAATAAAAATAAAAACTATATGTACTTTTAATAAATAAATACAAAAATACAAACTACTTTTCTTTTAAGATTTACTTTTAATAAAAATACAAACTACTTTTTCTTATTTTAACTTTTAAGATTTACTTTTAATAAAAATACAAACAACTTTTTCTTATTTTAACTTTTAAGATTTACTTTTAATAAAAATACAAACTACTTTTTCTTATTTTAACTTTTAAGATTTTACTTTTAATAAAAATACAAACTACTTTTTCTTATTTTAACTTTTAAGATTTTACTTTTAATAAAAATACAAACTACTTTTTCTTATTTTAACTTTTAAGATTTACTTTTAATAAAAATATAAAATACTTTTTCTTATTTTAACTTTTAAGATTTTACTTTTAATAAAAATACAAACTACTTTTTCTTATTTTAACTTTTAAGATTTTACTTTTAATAAAAATACAAACTACTTTTTCTTATTTTAACTTTTAAGATTTACTTTTAATAAAAATACAAAATACTTTTTCTTATTTTAACTTTTAAGATTTTACTTTTAATAAAAATACAAACTACTTTTTCTTATTTTAACTTTTAAGATTTTACTTTTAATAAAAATACAAACTACTTTTTCTTATTTTAACTTTTAAGATTTACTTTTAATAAAAATACAAAATACCTTTTCTTATTTTAACTTTTAAGACTTTACTTTTAATAAAAATACAAACTACTTTTTCTTATTTTAACTTTTAAGATTTTACTTTTAATAAAAATACAAACTACTTTTTCTTATTTTAACTTTTAAGATTTACTTTTAATAAAAATACAAAATACTTTTTCTTATTTTAACTTTTAAGATTTTACTTTTAATAAAAATACAAACTACTTTTTCTTATTTTAACTTTTAAGATTTTACTTTTAATAAAAATACAAACTACTTTTTCTTATTTTAACTTTTAAGATTTACTTTTAATAAAAATACAAAATACTTTTTCTTATTTTAACTTTTAAGATTTATTTATTTTATTTTAATTTTTTTTTACCTAACATTTTCAACTATAAATACCACATACATTTCTCATTTCAAACTTACACCTTAATCTCTCATTTCTCTCTTAAGAACTACTTCTATTTGATATCTCGGTCACTTACTTGCTTTACTTTCCTTTCTTGCGTGGAATACTTCAACTGCTATTTAAGGTGAGTTTCATTTGCTCCCTTTTTATATATATTTTTGGGCTGAGAATACATGCGCTGATTTATAAATGTTTTACGAAATAGGCACAAGTACTAAAACTAATTCTATGTGGGTTTAAACCAGAAATATACCCTTAGCTTGGTAACATTAAACTACTTGTCTATGTACGGTAGGCGCGAATCCTAAAGATAGATCTATTGGGTCTGACAAACCCCATCCTGACTATGGGATGCTTTAGTACTTCGAGGTTATTTTAAACACACCTGATCTGGTGTACTTCAGAGGGTAAAACATGAATGTTAAGGCTTGTTACTGGGTGCCTACAACTTATAGAATGCTTTTATACACTTGCTAGTGTACGGATATTTATGAAACTGAAATCTTGTGGCCTATTATTATAACGGAAATGATTGATTTTGATAAACTAATGAACTCACCAACCTTTTTGGTTGACACTTTAAGCATGTTTTGTCTCAGGTGACGAATAAGATGATTGCCATGATTGCTACCTGATGAATTGAATGCTGCTACATGGAGTCTTCATTTCATTACATTTACTTTGCATTAAGACTAATATTATTATTTCAGTTTAAATTTGATGTAAAACTTTTAATGCTTCCGCTGTTTTATTAATAAATGTTTTATTCAAAACGTCTCATATAGAGTCGTTCTCATTTATACAACTGTGATTTGATATAATTAGTCACAAATACCCTAGGCCCTAATTTGGGGGTGTGTCATCTGGGACGGTACTTCTCGTTCATCAAGTGCTTGAATGCTGACCACGGTAGTGCGTACGCATCATCTTGTCCCACTTGCTCTAGATAGGTATTCCACCATGTTAACGCAGAACCTGTGAAGGTATGCGTAGCGTACTTCACTTTGTCCTCTTCAGTACACTTACTTATGGCAAACACCGATTCGACCTTCTCGGTCCACCGTTTCAATCCGATCGGTCTTTCGGTTCCATCAAATTCCAAAGGTTTGCAGGCAGTGAATTCTTTGTAGGTGCATCCTACACGATTTCCTGTACTACTAGATCCAAGGTTATTGTTGGTATGTAGCGCAGCCTGTACTGCGGCTATGTTTGAAGCTAGAAAAGTACGAAATTCCTCTTCATTCATATTCACGGTGTGTCGAGTAGTCGGTGCCATTTCCTTCAAAATAGTCAAATGGAACAAGTTAATCATACAGAATATTAAGAGTAGTTAATAGTATTTCGTAGCATAATATGAACTCATTTATAAAAGCTTTTTCTTCATATTAGCGTTTTATAAGTTTAAATTCGGGTAGTACCTACCCGTTAAGTTCATACTTAGTAGCTAATATGCAATTCAACTACTACAATTCTATATGAAAAACTGATTATAATAATATTTCGCGTTCAAACTTTTATATAATATTTTACAAACTTACAATACCGCTTATTTTACATAAAGCATGAAATATAGCACACAATAACTTTGATACAAGATAGTTGTGAAGATAATTCTAGCTAGTACACAAGTCGTTCAGCAAAGGCAATAAAGACACGTAATTCATACGTCCAGAAACAAGTCATGCATTCTGGTTTTACTAGGACTACTTCCCATCCTTGGTCTTGTGGAACATAACCGTTATGGCCGTTGATAAGATAGCGTGTTGTAACGTCGTCAAAGGGATGAGGGTTACGTAATGACCAACAGTCTCGTAATAACTTAAAAACCTCATTTCTTACCCCAATTACCGACTCCGTCACTTGTGGGAACGTTTTGTTTAATAATTGTAGCCCGATGTTCTTTTTCTCACTTTGGTGAGAAGAGAACATTACTAACCCGTAAGCATAGCATGCTTCTTTATGTTCCATGTTAGCCGCTTTTTCTAAATCATGAAGTCCTATATTCGGATACATTGAGTCAAAATAATTTCTTAACCCGTTGCGTAAAATAGCATTTGGGTTCCCCGCAATATATGCGTCAAAGTAAACACATCGTAACTTATGGGTTTCCCAATGTGATATCCCCCATCTTTCAAACGAAAGTCTCTTATAAACCAAGACATTCTTGGAACGTTCTTCGAATGTCTTACAAACTGATTTCGCCGTAAATAGTTGTGCCGAAGAATTCTGACCGACTCTAGACAAGATTTCATCAATCATGTCTCCGGGTAGGTCTCTTAAAATATTGGGTTGTCTATCCATTTTGTGTTTTTATACTATAAAATAGACAAGAGTTAGATTCATAAAAAAAAATACTTATTAATATAAGCAATTTTTACATATATCATAAAGCATAAGCACACTATATTACATATATTACACCACACGAATACAACTATCTTATTCCGACTCGCTCGTTTCTTCTTCTTCGGCTTTGGTTCGTTTTGCCAAGTTTCTAGGGATATATGATGTTCCCCTAATACGAGCTGTCGTTTTCCACAACGATTTAGAAAAACCTGGTGGTTTAGAGGTTCCCGGGTCATTGTTACAACTTAAGGGCTTCGGGGGTTGACGATACATATAAAGTTCATCGGGGTTGGAATTAGATTTCTCTATTTTTATGCCCTTTCTCTTATTATTTTCTTTTGCCTTTTTAAATTTAGTTGGGGTAATTTCTATAACATCATCAGAATTCTCGTCAGAATCCGATTCATCGGAGAATTGGTAATTCTCCCAATATTTTGCTTCCTTGGCGGAAACACCATTGACCATAATTAACCTTGGTCGGTTGGTTGAGGATTTTCTTTTACTTAACCGTTTTATTATTTCCCCCACCGGTTCTATTTCCTCCTCCGGTTCCTCCTCTTCCGGTTCTGATTCTTCTTCCGGTTCTGATTCTTCTTCCGGTTCTTCTTCGGGAACTTGTGAATCAGTCCAATATATATTCGACTCTTATTATTATTAGGTGAGTCAATGGGATTTGTGCTAGAGGTAGACATCTATCAGACAATATCAAACATGTTAAGAGATTAATATATCACATAATATATACATGTTAATAATATATAGTTTCCAACAAAAATGTTAAGCAATCATTTTTAAAGAAAACACGGTCGAAGTCCAGACTCACTAATGCATCCTAACAAACTCGATAAGACACACTAATGCAAATTGTCTGGTTCTCTAAGACCAACGCTCTGATACCAACTGAAATGTCCCGTTCTTATTGATTAAAAATGTTCCATATTAATTGATTTCGTTACGAGATTTTGACCTCTATATGAGATATTTTTCAACGACTGCATTCATTTTTAAAACAAACCATAACCTTTATTTCATAAATAAAGGTTTAAAAGGCTTTACGTAGATTATCAAATAATGATAATCTAAAATATCATGTTTACACACGACCATTACATAATGGTTTACAATACAAATATGTTACATCGAAATCAGTTTCTTGAATGCAGTTTTTACACAATATCATACAAACATGGACTCCAAATCTTGTCCTTATTTTAGAATGCAACAGCGGAAGCTCTTAGTATTCACCTGAGAATAAACATGCTTTAAACGTCAACAAAAATGTTGGTGAGTTATAGGTTTAACCTATATATATATCAAATTGTAACAATAGATCACAAGATTTCATATTTCAATACACATCCTATACATAGAGATAAAAATCATTCATATGGTGAACACCTGGTAACCGACATTAACAAGATGCATATATAAGAATATCCCCATCATTCCGGGATACCCTTCGGATATGATATAAATTTCGAAGTACTAAAGCATCCGGTACTTTGGATGGGGTTTGTTAGGCCCAATAGATCTATCTTTAGGTTTCGCGTCAATTAAGGTGTCTGTTCCCTAATTCTTAGATTACCAGACTTAATAAAAAGGGGCATATTCGATTTCGATAATTCAACCATAGAATGTAGTTTCACGTACTTGTGTCTATTTTGTAAATCATTTATAAAACCTGCATGTATTCTCATCCCAAAAATATTAGATTTTAAAAGTGGGACTATAACTCACTTTCACAGATTTTTACTTCGTCGGGAAGTAAGACTTGGCCACTGGTTGATTCACGAACCTATAACAATATATACATATATATCAAAGTATGTTCAAAATATATTTACAACACTTTTAATATATTTTGATGTTTTAAGTTTATTAAGTCAGCTGTCCCCGTTAGTAACCTACAACTAGTTGTCCACAGTTAGATGTACAGAAATAAATTGATAAATATTATCTTGAATCAATCCACGACCCAGTGTATATGTATCTCAGTATTGATCACAACTCAAACTATATATATTTTGGAATCAACCTCAACCCTGTATAGCTAACTCCAACATTCACATATAGAGTGTCTATGGTTGTTCCGAAATATATATAGATGTGTCGACATGATAGGTCGAAACATTGTATACGTGTCTATGGTATCTCAAGATTACATAATATACAATACAAGTTGATTAAATTATGGTTGGAATATATTTGTTACCAATTTTCACGTAGCTAAAATGAGAAAAATTATCCAATCTTGTTTTACCCATAACTTCTTCATTTTAAATCCGTTTTGAGTGAATCAAATTGCTATGGTTTCATATTGAACTCTATTTTATGAATCTAAACAGAAAAATTATAGGTTTATAGTCGGAAAAATAAGTTACAAGTCGTTTTTGTAAAGGTAGTCATTTCAGTCGAAAGAACGACGCCTAGATGACCATTTTAGAAAACATACTTCCACTTTGAGTTTAACCATAATTTTTGGATATAGTTTCATGTTCATAATAAAAATCATTTTCCCAGAATAACAACTTTTAAATCAAAGTTTATCATAGTTTTTAATTAACTTACCCAAAACAGCCCGCGGTGTTACTACGACGGCGTAAATCCGATTTTACGGTGTTTTTCGTGTTTTCAGGTTTTAAATCATTAAGTTAGCATATCATATAGATATAGAACATGTGTTTAGTTGATTTTAAAAGTCAAGTTAGAAGGATTAACTTTTATTTTCGAACAAGTTTAGAATTAACTAAACTATGTTCTAGTGATTACAAGTTTAAACCTTCGAATAAGATAGCTTTATATGTATGAATCGAATGATGTTATGAACATCATTACTACCTTAAGTTCCTTGGATAAACCTACTGGAAATGAGAAAAATAGATCTAGCTTCAAAGGATCCTTGGATGGCTTGAAAGTTCTTGAAGCAGAATCATGACACGAAAACAATTTCAAGTAAGATTTCCACTCGAAATAAGATTGTTATAGTTATAGAAATTGAATTAAAGTTTGAATATGATTATTACCTTGTATTAGAAAGATAACCTACTGTAATTAACAAAGGTTTCTTGATCTTGGATGATTACTTGGAATGGATTTAGAAAACTTGGAAGTAAACTTGCAATCTTGGAAGTATTCTTGATTTTATGAAACTAGAACTTTTGAAATTTATGAAGAACACTTAGAACTTGAAGGTAGAACTTGAGAGAGATCAATTATATTAAGAAAATTGAAGAATGAAAGTGTTTGTAGGTGTTTTTGGTCGTTGGTGTATGGATTAGATATAAAGGATATGTAATTTTGTTTTCATGTAAATAAGTCATGAATGATTACTCATATTTTTGTAATTTTATGAGATATTTCATGCTAGTTTCCAGATGATGGTTCCCACATGTGTTAAGTGACTCACATGGGCTGCTAAGAGCTGATCATTGGAGTGTATATACCAATAGTACATACATCTTAAAGCTGTGTATTGTACGAGTACGAATACGGGTGCATACGAGTAGAATTTTTGATGAAACTGAACGAGGATGTAATTGTAAGAATTTTTGTTAAGTAGAAGTATTTTGATAAGTGTCTTAAAGTCTTTCAAAAGTGTATGAATACATATTAAAACACTACATGTATATACATTTTAACTGAGTCGTTAAGTCATCGTTAGTCGTTACATGTAAGTGTTGTTTTGAAACCTTTAGGTTAACGATCTTGTTAAATGTTGTTAACCTAATGTTTATACTATCAAATGAGATTTTAAATTATTATATTATCATGATATTATGATGTACGAATATCTCTTAATATGATATATATATATACATTAAATGTCGTTACAACGATAATCGTTACATATATGTCTCGTTTCAAAATCATTAAGTTAGTAGTCTTGTTTTTACATATGTAGTTCATTATTAATATACTTAATGATATGTTTACTTATCATAATATCATGTTAACTATATATATAACAATATATATCTCATCATATAGTTTTTACAAGGTTTAACGTTCGTGAATCACCGGTCAACTTGGGTGGTCAATTGTCTATATGAAACCTATTTCAATTAATCAAGTCTTAACAAGTTTGATTGCTTAATATGTTGGAAACACTTAATCATGTAAATAACAATTTCATTTAATATATATATATATATATAAACATGGAAAAGTCCGGGTCACTACAACATTAATTGAGATCGTTAACTTAAAGGTTTCAAAACAACACTTACATGTAACGACTAACGAAGACTTAACGACTCCATTAGAATGTATATACATGTTGTGTTTTGATATGTACTCTTACAATTTTGAAAGACTTCAAGACACATATCAAAGTACTTCTACTTAACAAAAATGCTTACAATTACATCCTCGTTCAGTTTCATCAACAATTCTACTCGTATGCACCCGTATTCGTACTTGTACAATACACAGCTTTTAGATGTATGTACTATTGGTATATACACTTCAATGATCAGCTCTTAGCAGCCCATGTGAGTCACCTAACACATGTGGAAACCATCATTTGGCAACTAGCATGAAATATCTCATAAAATTACAAAAATATTAGTAATCATTCATGACTTATTTACATAAAAACAAAATTACATATCCTTTATATCTAATCCATATACCAACGACCAAAAACACCTACAAACACTTTCATTCTTCAATTTTCTTCATCTAATTGATCTCTCTCAAGTTCCATCTTCAAGTTCTAAGTGTTCTTCATAAATTCCATAAGTATAGTTTCATAAAAATCAAGAATACTTCCAAGTTTGCAAGTCTACTTCCAAGCTTTCTAATCCATTTCAAGTAATCATCTAAGATCAAGGAACCTTTGTTATTTATAGTAGGTTATCTTTCTAATTCAAGGTAATATTCATATTCAAACTTTAATTCAATTTCTACAACTATAACAATCGTATTTCGAGTGAAAATCTTACTTGAACTGTTTTCGTGTCATGATTCTGCTTCAAGAACTTTCAAGCCATCCAAGGATCCTTTGAAGCTAGATCCATTTTTCTCATTTCTAGTAGTTTTATCCAGAAAACTTGAGGTAGTAATGATGTTCATAACATCATTCGATTCATACATATAAAGCTATCTTATTCGAAGGTTTAAACTTGTAATCACTAGAACATAGTTTAGCTAATTCTAAACTTGTTCGCAAACAAAAGTTAATCCTTCTAAATTGAATTTTAAAATCAACTAAACACATGTTCTATATCTATATGATATGCTAACTTAATGATTTAAAACCTAGAAACAAGATGAACACCATAAAATCGGATATACGCAGTCGTAGTGAAACCGGGGGCTGTTTTGGTTTGGGTAATTAAAAACTATGATAAACTTTGATTTAAAAGTTGTTCTTCTGGGAAAATGATTTTTCATATGAACATGAAACTATATCCAAAAATCTTGGTTAAACTCAAAGTGAAAGTATGTTTTCCAAAATGGTCATCAAGATGTCGTTTTTTCGACGGAAATGACTACCTCTTTAGTAATTGACATGTAACTTAAATTTCCGACTATAAGCCTATACTTTTTCTGTTTGGATTCTTAAATTAGAGTTCAATATGAAACCATAGCAATTTGATTCACTCAAAACGGATTTAAAATGAAGAAGTTATGGGTAAAACAAGATTGGATATTTTTGATCTTTTTAGCTACGGGAAATGTTTAACAAATCTATACAAATCATATCCTAGCTAACTTATATTGTATTATACATTTATTCTAATATATTATGTAATCTTGGGATACCATAGACACGTATGCAAATGTTTTGACATATCATATCGACCCATGTATATATATTATTTGGAACAACCATAGACACTCTATATGCAGTAATGTTGGAGTTAGCTATACAGGGTTGAGGTTGATTCCAAAAATATATATACTTTGAGTTGTGATTTAGCCTGAGACATGTATACACTGGGTCGTGGATTGATTCAAGATAATATATATATCGATTTATTTCTGTACATCTAACGGTGGACAACTAGTTGTAGGTTATTAACAAGGACAGCTGACTTAATACACTCAAATCTTTAAAACATAATAAAAATGGTTGTAATTATATTTTGATCATACTTTGATATATATGTACATATTTGTATAGGTTCGTGAATCGATCTGTGGCCAAGTCTTATTTCCGAGGAAGGAAATATCTGTGAAAGTGAGTTATAGTCCCACTTTTAAAATCTAATATTTTTTGGATAAGAATACATGCAGGTTCTATAAATGATTTACAAAATAGACACAAGTACGTGAAACTACATTCTATGGTTGAATTATCGAAATCGAATATGCCCCTTTTTATTAAGTCTGGTAATCTAAGAATTAGGGAACAGACACACTAATTGACGCGAATCCTAAAGATAGATCTATTGGGCCTAACAAACCCCATCCAAAGTACCGGATGCTTTAGTACTTCGAAATTTATATCATATCCGAGGGGTATCCCGGAATGATGGCGATATTCTTATATATGCATCTTGTTAATGTCGGTTACCAGGTGTTCACCATATGAATGATTTTTATCTCTATGTATGGGATGTGTATTGAAATATGAAATCTTGTGGTCTATTGTTACGATTTGATATATATAGGTTAAACCTATAACTCATCAACATTTTTGTTGACGTTTAAAGCATGTTTATTCTCAGGTGAATATTAAGAGCTTCCGCTGTTGCATACTAAAATAAGGACAAGATTTGGAGTCCATGTTTGTATGATATTGTGTAAAAACTGCATTCAAGAAACATATGTCGATGTAATATATTTCTATTGTAAACCATTATGTAATGGTCGTGTGTAAACAGTATATTTTAGATTATCATTATTTGATAATCGACGTAATGTTTTTAAAACCTTTATTGATAAAATAAAGGTTATGGTTTTATTAAAAATGAATGCAGTCTTTGAAAAACGTCTCATATAGAGGTCAAAACCTCGCAACGAAATTAATTAATATGGAACGTTTATAATCAATATGAACGGGACATTTCACCCGATTATTGTGCAGTGGAGGTAGTGGGTCGCGTGTGGTTGCGGATTCACTAAGGCGCGTGTAGTTTTCGGCCAGCCTTCATGTTGCGAGATTTATTGGTTGTTTTATACGCCAATGGTGGGGTCGTAAGGACCATGTTGTGTGATCTATTGGTTGTTTTATACACCGATGGTGGGGTCGTAAGGACCATTTTGGTGTGAATTGTGATGCAATAGTCGTATTTTGCTCACGTGTTGCGGTAGTTGCGTATTAGACGTGTTTGCGCACTACAAAGGATGTTAAGTGGTAAGTGTTATCCGTTAGATTTCACTTTTATTTGGTCTTCATCGGTTAGATGGTTGACGTTAGTTTGGGACGTGTTTACTCTTAGCATTGTACTTGGTATGGTACGCTAAAGGGTTGATATCTCGGTACGAGATTGGTGGAGTTTTTCCCGATATGAGGGATTGAGCAAGTTTTAGTGCTCGCGAATGACGATTTAGTTGTTAAGGGTAACTCTATGAGAAGAATTGCCTAGAGGAGTTGGAAGGATACTTGGCGGATTCGCTTATTCTAAGTGATCGTTATAGACTTCGGATGTCGCGTGTATTGCACGGCTCGGAATGCGTGCAAGTGTGTAATTACTTAATGAATTAATCTTCGGGTTAATGAGGAATGTGTTGGAAGTCGGATTGGAACGATTGTTTGGGAACCATCGAGTGTAGGTTCGATTTGGTTAAGTGATTAGGATCACGAGGACGTGATCGAATCTAAGTGGAGGAGAGTTGTAACACCCCGTTTTTCCCCGTACATGATTTACAGGTGTATCGCGTATGTACGATAGGTGTATGAAGGAATTGAGACATGTTCATGCGTTAAAGTTCTTGTATGCGAAAAGTGATCAGACCAAGTTAAAGGTCGCGGCGCGGAGGAGTGGGTCGCGGCGCGACGTTACAAACAAATCAAGATCAGGAGGCATGGTAAGGAAGGCACCAGACCACGCCTTGGATCGCGGCACGACAAGGCTCGTCGCGACGCGGTATTTCACTAGTTTCAATTTCAGGAAGCTCGAAAAACAAGCATTAAAACATGCGTATTCTCGCGGCGCGACGAAGAGGGCCGTGGCGCGGCAATCTGGGCGGACTGGTACCAGTTTTGTGATTTTAAAAGAGATTCGAGGGCATTTTAGTCATTTTGCGTTTGAGCCAGATTTGAGATCTTAATCTCATCCACTCATTCATTTTCCTTTTTATCTTTTTCCTTTTCTTCTTCATTTTCTCTCAAAAACTCAAATACCCCAATTGATTCAAAGGGATTTTTGGAAGGGAAGAAGCGGGTTTTGATCGAAAGCGTAAGAGACAACTTTGTTCTCCTCATTCTTAGCTACAAGGTGATACCAACAGTAAGCCCTAACTCCGAATTTCATTTTTGTGTTCATCATTCAAATTTGGGGCTTTTGATTGCATGATTCATAGATGGAACCCATTTAGTTGTTAATTGAAGATTAACACCAAGATTCGGGTTTTTAAGTGATGAAGGAGGGTTTTGGGTTGGTTAATGATTTAACCATGTTTAAGGATAGTAAATGGTGTATAACCACTAGTTTTAGTGATTATGGAAGTATTGGAAATCATTTGAGGTGTTTTGGTTGACTAATTTTGAAATGGGTCAAAATTAGGGTTTAAGTGTCATTTTGGGCAAAATAGGTGTTTAACACCAATGATTGGGTTTAATTGGTGTAATAGGACCATGCTCACGTGCGTTTGTGATTATTGGTTAGTTTAGGCGCGGTTTATGCTTGGAAGTGCATTTTGGTCGAAATTGCACTAAGTGTCAATTGGGTTGGTTTGTAAATCCACCCTAATTGTGTTGTTGTATGTGTGATAATGGAATAGGTACTTTCCATTGGCGAGTTGCAGATTTGTTCGGTGGCATTCATCAAGGTGACAAGGTGAGTGTCAATATCCTATGTGCATATGTATGTGTAGGATGGGTGCGGGTCGGGTGGAGTGGTTCTCGGTTATAGAGCTCACTTCACATATAGGTGGGTTTGATGGACTTGTGTATAGGTCCAATTAGCACGGTTGTGCATTTTGGTTGACCACCTTTGGCGAGGTGCACACTTTGTGTGTATGTTATCACATATGCTTGTGATGTGGATTATATAACCCCAATGGCGAAGGGTTAATATTGTGTTGTGGATTGGAATACCCCGATTGATGTGGGTTGTGATTGGAGAAGTGGATCACGTGTGGATGCGGATTCACGATGACGAGTGTAGTTTCAGTCATCTTATTGAGAAAGTGAGTCTCGTGTAGTTCGGATTTACGGTGACGCGTGTAGTTCGGTCATCTTATTGAGGTAGCGATCTCATGTGGTTTCGGTTTCACTAAGGCTCGTGTAGTTCAGCCAACCTCGATGTTGTGATGATATTGAAGATAGTAGTCTCGTGTGGATGCGGATTTACTAAGGCTCGTGTAGTTCGGCCAATATTCATTTTGGTAAATGGGTAATCGGTTTTGGTATTGGGTTAAGGGGTTAACCTTGGACGTTTATATTGTTTTATATATTGTTGTATTGTTGTGATGTAGCTAACCCTCCGGGTGTAGCTAATTTGGTTTTGTTCACATCGTCGTTGGTGAACTTATATTTGTTGTTATTTTAGCCTGTTGCTTAGTGATCGTACGATATGCTTAGCTTAGCTTGCCTTTACGCTTTCAATGGTCCGGTATGGGTTATTTGATTACTTGTGTGGCGTGTCCATTTTATGCATATATATGTATGTAGTATATTTTCACTCACTAAGCATTAGCTTTCCCTCTCGTTGTTTACATTTTTATAGATTTGCATGGAGGTGGTGGCTCGGGTAAGCGTGGGGACTAGTGGACTTGCGTAGTTTGCTTTAGAAGATGTGCTTTTGGACCGATTAGGATTGGGTAGCGTATCACCAATCACCAAGCTCGGTTTTGTTGGACATTAAAATAGTCGGGTCGTGTTTGACCGTTCGGATATTTAAACTATGTATTAAATGTTTTAAATGTCTATTGAACTTACTATTGTTGTTAAAGATGTTTTTGGAAACATAACTGGTACCTAAATATTAATGTATTAAAGAAAAAAAATTTACGGGCCGGTTTAAATACGGGTTGGGTTGTTTTAATGTTTCAAAGATAATTCTTGGCTTTGGCACATGAGATACGGGCACTTAAATTTTAGAGGCTTAAAATTATTATCAAGTAAAGGAATGGTGAAGGGTTTGTCTCCAATTAATCATCCGGATCAAATTTGTGAGGGATGCCTTCTAGGAAAGCACTTTCGAAACACTTTTTCAACAGAAGCTTCTAGTAGAGCAAAGAAACCTCTAGAACTTATTCACACGGATGTGTGTGGACCCATCAGCCCACCGTCTTTTGGTAAAAATAGATATTTTCTTCTATTCATTGATGATTTTAGTCAAAAGACATGGGTCTATTTTCTAAAAGAGAAGTCGTAAGCTTCTGGAATGTTCAAGAAGTTTAAAGCATTTGTGGAGAATCAAAGTGGTCTCACCATAAAGGCGATGAGATCCAATCGTGGAGGAGAGTTCACATATAAGGAATTCAAGGAATTTTGCGGCAACAATGGCTTACGACGCCCTCTAACTCTTCCGTATTCACCTCAGCAAAATGGTGTTGCGGAAAGAAAAAATAGGACCATTCTTGATATGGCTCGGAGTATGTTAAAGAGCAAAAGGATGCCCAAGGAGTTTTGGGCTGAGGCAGTGGACTGTGCGATCTATCTTGCAAATTGCTCGCCTACTAGAAGCGTCAAGAACAAAACGCCCATTGAAGCTTGGAGTGGAAAGAAGCCTGGCATCTCACATCTTCGAGTTTTCGAAAGTGTGGCATATGCTCATGTGCCAGATCAGAAAAGGACGAAGCTCGATGATAAAAGTGAGAAACTCATATTCGTGGGCTATGACTCAAGTTCGAAGGGTTACAAGTTATACAATCCCAAGACCGATAAAGTAATCTCAAGTCGAGATGTGGTGTTCGATGAAGAAGCAACATGGGATTGGAACGTTCCCGAAGAGGAGAACTACGACTTTCTCCCTTATCCATTCGAAAGTACTGCAAGGAACGAAGAATATCTAGAAGTTCAAGAACCTTCTAGTACACCATCTCCGCACTCTCCACGTACTCCAACCACTACACCTAATGAAGTGACACCAACATCAGGAGGAGAATCAAGTAGGCTACAACATCACACAAGGAGCATTAGGGAGTTGTACGAGGTAACCCAACCTATGGAGGATCTATCATTATTCTGCCTTCTTGCCGATTGTGAGCCAATAAGTTATGAAGACGCAGCAAAAAGCCAAAAGTGGAAATGTGCTATGGACGAAGAGATTCAAGCAATCGAGAAGAATAATACGTGGGATCTTGCCACACAACCAAAGGGACATAAGGCTATTGGTGTAAAATGGGTGTACAAGGCCAAGAAGAATTTCAAAGGTGAAGTTGAAAGATATAAGGCAAGGTTGGTGGCGAAGGGATATAGTCAACGAGCCGGCATAGACTATGACGAGGTATTTGCTCCCGTCGCTCGTCTAGAAACTATAAGATTGATAATCTCACTTGCGGCTCAACATAATTGGAAGATTTATCAAATGGATGTCAAATCCGCGTTCCTTAATGGCCACTTAGAAGAAGAAGTCTATATAGAACAACCTTTGGGATACATCGTGAAAGGCCAAGAGAATAAGGTGCTAAAATTGAAAAAGGCCTTATACGGGTTGAAGCAAGCGCCTCGGGTATGGAATAGCAGGATAGACAAGTATTTCCAGCAGAATGACTTTACGAAATGCCCCATGAGCATGCCCTCTACACCAAAGTTAGCAATGATGGAGATGTTATGATTGTGTGCATATACGTGGATGAATTGATATTCACTGGTAGTAATCCCAAAATGTTTGAGGAGTTCAAGAAATCAATGGTTCGGGAGTTCGAGATGACCGACATTGGACTTATGGCTTACTATCTTGGGATCGAGGTAAAATAAAAGAAAGAAGGAATATTCATATCCCAAGAAGGTTATGTGAATAAGGTGCTCAAGAAGTTTAAGATGAATGACTGCAAGTCAATGAACACACCGGTGGATTGCAATCTTAAATTGTCAAAAGATGATGAAGGATACTTGGTGGACCCAACACAATACAAGAGTTTGGTTAGAAGTCTGAGGTACCTAACCTGCACGAGGCCAGATATTCTCTACGGAGTTGGGCTAGTAAATCGATACATGGAAGCACCTATAATAAATCACTTGAAGGCGGCTAAGAGGATACTTCGCTACATCAAAGGTACGATTGACTATGGCCTATTTTATTTGCCTTCTGATCACTTCAAGCTAGTTGGATATAGTGATAGTGATTGGGCTGGAGACATAGATGATCGTAAGAGTATGAGTGGTTTCGTGTTCTATATGGGAGTGTAACATCCTGTTTCTGTTTCAGCCTTTTCTGTTGATTGGGACGCCCTCCAGATTGGAGGACGCCGTCCAGTATAGAAGGGTTGGACGCCGTCCAAGGTTTTGGGACGCCGTCCAAGGTTTTGGGACGCCGTCCAATATAACTGACGGGTCAGCTGTGTTATTTAGTTTAAAAAGGGGCAAATTGGTAATTTCACTTGGGTGTCAGTTTGGAGCCCTCAAAACTGATCCATTGGTCATTTGTGGATCACATTTCATCCTCACAAGCACTCTCATCCATATCTAGAGAGAGAGAAAAAGTTTAGAGAGAGGAAGCTTGATTTGGAGAAGAAGGAGTCGGATTCTCACCAAAGCTCGGGTTTTAAAGTTGTTCATCTCGCTCCTAGCTACGTTGTGGTAGTATTGGTAAGTTCAAACTCTGAATTTCATTTGTTAGATTTGATATTCAAGTTAGGGTTTGAGCTTGATTATTTGTGAAACCCTCTTAGATGATGAAATGGGTTTAGGGTGACTAGTTATTCTTCTAACTTGGCGTGTTTTGGGTTGGTTGACGATTTGGCCTTGATTAGGCTTTGATCTTGAGTTTAATCACTAGGTTTAGTGAATATGGAAGTGTTGGAGCACTTTTGGGTGTATTTGGTTGACTAATTTTGAAGTGGGTCAAAATTAGGGTTTGGTGTCATTTTGGGTAAGACGAGTGGTTAACACTTGTGTTCGGGTTTAGTTGGCGTATTAGGACCATTCTCACTCGTGTTAGTGATTATTGGTTGGTTTGGACGCGGGTTGGTTCTTGGAAGTGCAATGGGTCGAAATTGCACTAAGTGTCGATTTGAGTTGGTTTGTAAATCCACTCTAAGTGTGTTGTTTGTATTATGATAATGGAATAGGTACTTTCCATTAGTGTGTTGCAGATTTTGGTTGCATTCATCAAGACGACAAGGTGAGTGTTAATATCCTATGTGCATATGTATGTGTAGGATGGCTGCGGGTCGGGTGAAGTGGTTCTCGGTTATAGAGCTCACTTCACATATAGGTGGATTTGATGGACTTGTGTATAGGTCCAATTGGCACGGTTGTGTGTTTTGGTTGACCACCTTTGGCGAAGTGCACATTTTGTGTGTACAATATCACACGTGTTTGTGATGTGGATGATATAACCCCGATGGCGAAGGGTTTTGATATTGAGAAGTGAGTCGCGTGTGGATGCGAATTCACGATGACGCGTATAGTTTTCGGTCATCTTATTGAGTTGTGAAGTGGATCACGTGTGGATGCGGATTCACTGTGACGCGTGTAGTTCGGTCATCTTATTGAGGTAGTGATCTCGTGTAGTTCGGATTCACTAAGGCTCGTGTAGTTTGGCCAACCTCGATGTTGTTGTGATATTGAAGATGGTAGTCTCGTGTGGTTGCGGATTTACTAAGGCTCGTGTAGTTCGGCCAATCTTCATTGTGGTATTTGGTTGTCGGTATTGGGTTAAGGGGTTAACCTTGGACATTTGTATATTGTCGTATTGTTGTGTAGTAGCTAACCCTCTAGGTGTAGCTTATTGGTGTTGTTCGCATCGTCATTGGTGAACTTATACTTGTTGTTATTATTAGCTTGATGCTTAGTGATCGTACGGTATGCTTAGCTTAGCTTGCCATTATGCTTGGATGCTCCGGTATGCGTTATTTGATTATTTGTGTAGAGTGTCCATTTTATACATATATATGTATGTAGTATATTCTCACTCACTAAGCGTTAGCTTACCCTCTCGTTGTTTACATTTTTATAGATTGCATGGTTGCGGTGGCTCGGGTAAGCGTGGGAAATAGTGGACTTGCGTAGTTGCTTTAGAAGACTTGCTTTTGGATTTGATTAGGATTGGGTAGCGTATCCCCAATCCCATGCTCGGTCTATGTTTTGAATTTAACTTAACGGGTCGAAATGGTCACTTGGTTGTAATTTGGGTCTATGTGGGCCCGGTGTTGTAAAACTCTGTTTTATTGTGGAAAACTCTTAGTTTTAATTATTATAACATATTGTGAAAGTGTTTTGGTTTAAAAGTGTCGGGAAGCGGGTTTTTCGCTCGCGTGTGTTTGAAAAACTGATCAAAATATTTTAGTGCATTTGGACGCCGTCCCAGATGGCTGGATGCCGTCCTGTTCTTCACAACTGGACGCCGTCCAGATAACTGGACGCCGTCCAGATGAACTGTCCCAGAATTTTTTTTTATTATGGCACGTTTTTGGAAGGATAACGGGTTGGGTCGTTACAAGTGGTATCTGAGCATGGTCTAAGGGATTTAGGTGACTTGAGATAGGTGCCTAGACTTAGACTTTTGTGTGTGCTTAATTTGTTGCGGGACTTGTAGGAGTACGGGTCGGAATAGGTTATAGTTAGTGCCTTGTTTGTAGGTGGACTAACGTTTATATTAGTAATGCGGATATTATTAATATATTATTGTGTTGTGATAATAATTCTCGCGTGTGTTTATTTCGGGTAGAATTTTGTTTGTGTTTGTTTATATCATCGAGCGAGGAGGTCGTTGTACTAACGAGTTGATACGGCGTGTGTGCGTAATAAGGACTTGCAAACCTTATTACGGGTGCAAATCGTGTATAGCAAGTGATGTACGACGAGTGTTTAGCAAGATGGGGGCGGTATTGTGTGTGTACTTTATACGTTCATGATCTAATCGCTTTTGCATTCCTTAGAATGGCGATGGGAAACGGGATCGAAATGAACGATCTAGATTTTAATGCTAGAGTTACGGCCGCCGTTGCGGAGCAAATGAGTACGTTTCGAGAAGAAATGGATAGAAAGTATTCCGAATCTTGGAGTAATGGTGAAATGGAGCGTTGTCTTAAGAGCTTCATGAGGACTAAACCCCCAATGTAAGATGGGAAATCGGATCCTTTGGTAAGCACAACTTGGATCTCGGATGTCGAAGGGTGTTTTCGCACTATTGAATGCCCTCCCGAGAAGAGGACAAGACTCACTACTAGTTTCTTGCGAGGTAGGGCGAAGGATTGGTTGGATGGTAAGATTGATCTTGTCGGTGGTGAACCGTTTATGGCGTTATCGTGGGACGAGTTTAAGGAGGAATTCTTTGAGGAGTTTCGGACTTCAGCCGATTTGTCGAAATTGTGTAGCGGGTTGCGAAATTTACAACAGGGTTCTATGGATTTGAATACTCTCAAGATGACCTTTATGGCGAAGGCTCGTTTTTTCCCGGAGTATTTGGGGAATGATCGTTTGTTGATGGAAGATTTGTATCGGGCTTTGAATGATGACTTGAAGAATAAAATTAGCCGGGGTTACGCGAAATCGTTTGCGGAATTATTCGTTGTGGCTAGAGGTTTCGAGTCGTATTCACGATCGAAGATGGGTGAACCTTCAAATGAGAGAAGGGTTGTTTCGTATGGTGCTTCAAGTAAGAGGACTAAGGGTCCAAGTGTGAGCACGGTGGTACACGGACGGGTATATCAGACTCTAGTGCGTCTAGGTGTTACAATTGTGGCTTGAGGGGTCACAAGTCGTGGGAATGTTCGGTGCCAAAGGGGGATGGCATGGTGTGCTTCAATTGCCCAGAAGAAGGACATCGTAAGTCGGAGTGTCCCGAGTTAGCGGGGACGGGTGCGGCAAGGAGACGTTAAGGTACGTTTCGTTTTAATAAATATGTCCTTTGATTATTTATTATGTGCCGTTGAGTTTGGATTTGTTAAAAGCCTTGTTGTGCATATTGTTACGGGTGACGTTCCTAATGGAATTACCCTAAGGTGACGTTTTGAATGTCGGGCGAAGGGCGTAAGACTTGTAACCAAGCATTCCTTAGTGTCGGGAAATGTTTCTACCATGCCTTGGGTATGGGCTTTGGTGTTCGGATGTTAGAGCGTGTTCGCTCTCGTGTTGAAGTTGATGAACCGTGAGGTTCGTTGGGTGGATGAAACCCTTGAGATCGAGTGTTTTGAATCTCGATGTATGATTGGTGAAGGAGTCTACGTGACGCAATGGTAGGTGCCTTTTTTGTACCTACTAGCGTGGCGTTCGACTCTGATGGTGCTGCGATTACATTGTACTTAGGGTACCGGAGAGAAACCTTTAGGTACATGAGTGACTAGGTGGGAATTTGACAAACTTTAGCAATTGGATAATTGCGAGAGTAAAATTTTGCATACTTGTGGTAAACTCTTCGTTTGAAGTGTTTAGGGATAGGTTAAATCCTTCGTGTGCTCAAGGTTGGAGCAAGATGTGGTGATGGGTCGTGTGAACCCAATTGTTAGTAAAGTCTACCTTTGGTAGCATTGTACAGGTGTACAAGATGCGGTTATGGAATGTAGTTCCAAGTGGGGGAGTTACACTCCCGCACGAGGAGGTTTTAGGGTGAGATTTCGGATGGCGCTTTAGTATATCCGAAATTTGTGTCGGGACCTAGATTTGGTCGATTTTTGGTAAGAGTACAATTTTGGTTAAATTGTATGTATGATTATGAATTTAAATTATCACCGAGGTGGTAATGTGGTAAATCTCTTTGAGAGATAATTGAGGTGTTTGACGAGCAAGGTGAGATCCCTCGGTTAAGGGATGTGCGTGTCGGATTCTCTTTTGGAGTATTATTATTTTATGCCTATGTGCGATATAGGTCGTTCTTGCTCGATTGTGGTGGTGTTGTGTACACGTACGTGTGATGCGTGTGCAAGGATTTCCAAGTGAGTGGAATAATTTTATGCGTAGATATATAATGTATTTATTTGTGTAGTGTGAGATGTGAAGTGTCGATGTGCAAAGACACCACGTTCACGTGACGAGTGAAGTGTCGATGTGCTAAGACGCCACTCAAAGTAATATGACGGGTGAAGTGTCGATGTGCTAAGACGCCACCCGGGGTGAAGTGTCGATGTGTTAACACACCACCCGGAGTGAAGTATCGATGTGATAAGATGCCACTCCAAGAAAGTAAAGGATGAAGTGTCGATGTGTTAAGACACCACACGAGGTGAAGTATCCGTGTGTTAAGATTCCACCTCAAGTAATATGAAGGGTGAAGTGTTGGCGTGTTAAGACATCACTCGGAATGAAGTATCGATGTGTTAAGATGCCACTCCAAGAAATGTCACGAGTGAAGTGTCGATGTGTTAAGACACCACTAGGGGTGAAGTATCGACGTGTTAAGATGCCACCCGTGGGATTATTATACGACGTGTTAAGTACTCTAATGGTTGTTATGAACACCGGTGGGAAATTTGAGTACCATCCATGTGTTGAGATTTGGGGAAGTGGATCGCGTGTAGTTCGGATTCACAATGACTCGTGTGGATGCGGTCATTATATTGTGGAAGTGAGTCTCGTGTAGTTCGGATTCACAAATTATAACGACCCTCATTTTTTTCCATTCTATATTTTTCCAATATTAAATGCCCAAACAATATAATTAAAACTTAATGATTAAACTTTAATCAACAATTGTTAAGTGTTGAGTTATAAAACATATTAATTAACTTTGTGCAATAATTGACAAGTTAATAAAAGATGAAAATAATAAACTGTTAGTCGACATTCACTCCTAATTAAAATTTATGAATTTATGTAATATTATAACTAATAACCTATAAGTAATAAATAAAAAGTCACATTTATATAAATAATAAAACAATTGGGAACTAAATAAAAAAAATATATACAAGTCATGAATTAGTAAAAAGAAAATAATACTTATCATGTAGTAAATGTAAAAATAATAATAATAATAATAATAATAATAATGAGACTAAAGAATCTTAAACAATTACATCCTTATGTTGACTAAAAAATAAAATAAAAAATATATATATATATATATATATATATATATATATATATATATATATATATATATATATATATATATATATATACATAGTGGTAGGATCAAGAGGGAAGTAACCATTCGGGGGGAAGCGGGGGGAAGCAAAAACTTTTTTCTTTTTTTCTTTTTTTGAAAAAACTTTGTTCACGAACATTATAGATGAGATGAAAATATGAACATTTAGTAGAGACACTTTGTTATAAATGTTTTTATTTTGGCGGGAAAACGCTAGAAGAAGTAATATATAACAATTATCGTGTTTTTCGAGCGTATTTTGAGGTTTTAGCTATTGGGGTTTAGATATTAGGGTTTAGATATTAGGGTTTATAGGGTTTAGATATTAGAGTTTAGAAATTTAGGGTTTAGTGTTTAGATTTAGGGTTTAGATTTAGGATTTAGATTGAGTTTTTAACACGAACGGTTTAGAGTTTAGGGTTTAGAGTTTAGGGTTTAGGGTTTAGGGTTTGGTGTTTTGGGTTTATTCCATAAACCCAAAACACCAAACCCTAAACCCTAAACCCTAAACCCTAAACCCTAAACTCTAAATCGGGCTAAATTTTACTTCACAAAACATGAAAAAAAACGTTCATATTCTTCACGAACAATATTATCTTGAATGTTATTTTTGTCGATCGTTTTTCCGCCTAAATAATAACATTCATCAAGTGTCTCTTCTAAATGTTCATATTTTCGTGTGATCTTGATGCCGGAAAAAAAAAATTCCAAAAAAACGAAATTTTTTTTTTGCTTCCCCTGCTTCCCCCCGATTGGTTACTTCCCCATTGATCCTAGTACCACCTATTGTTGACTAAAAATTATAAAATAAAATAAAATCATTAATTAGAACATCCTTATGTTGACTAACACTCTAATACTTGCACTATATAAACACCCCTAGACTTCTAGTTTCTCATTCACAAATCACACCAAAATCCTCTCTCAAAAACAATCTCTCCCTCTCCCTCTCTTGTGGTATTCGGATCTTCAAGTTTGTTCTTCGTGTTCATCAAGATTTTCAAGCGTGTTCTCTATTATTTGGGTTATTTGATCTTCTTCACCAAGTTTTCTTCTTGTTTCTTGTTAATCTTCATCATCATTAACAAGGTATGATCCAAAATCTTAAAACTTTTAAATCTTACTTTCAATTCATGTTTATATTCATAATCATATTCGTGCATGATCTTAACATTCATATTATTTAGATCCTCAAAACCCTAAACCCTAATCATTAAAATACTACTTTAATTAACTAACCCTAATTAATGAAACCCTAATACTACTTATACTATTAATTAACATGTATACACTATTACTATTACTAACACCTATAACCTACTACTTATATTATAACACATAAAAACATTTTGGGATATGTATTAGAGATGTATAGATCTTTGAACTTTCTTGACGAATGGTTTCTACGAAACTCTAGGCGGAAGGGTTTGGATTTTCGATTTAAATGATCCTATAGCTCAAGCCCCTAGACCTGAAATGGCCATTCGAAGGGAAAGGGGTGATTGGAAGCTTATCTAATACGACAAGTATCCTAAAATGGAAAACACTCTTAAAAGTAGAAACTTTCTAGTTATAGAAACTTACTAAGATAAGAAATCTACTAAAAGTGGAAACTTTCAAAAAATAGAAACTTACTAGGAAAGGAAACTTAGTAAAACGAACTATACTTGCAACACTATCATACTTAAACATCTACTTAAACTTGGGCAAAAACACTTACTACTCTTAAATGTCAATAGGTTGAATTTTCTGCTCACTCATCCAACTTTCTATTCCGAGGAATAACTCTCTCTCTACAGGTGAATTCATAGCCCCACTTTACTTTGTGCACAACTTATTTACTTTACGGGGAGAGACACATGCTGCTTTTAATATTTACAATTTAGACACAAGTACTAACTGCTAAACTATGCTATACCCGGCTATGTCCGACTAAGTCCCTACAGTGATATTTTTAATTCCTCGTTGATTGCATGCTTAATTATTGGGGGTAGGCCTATCGGGAGTAACGTCCCCGATACATTTGACTAAGTCATTGTATTACTTAATAATGAAATTAAACCGACAAGTATAAACTACAACTTGTCTTTGGGGTAAACTTGAACGTTTAGTCTAAATATCACGCACTGGTATAACTTTTTGATCCTGCGGGAGATCAACTTTACAAACTAAATCTTGTGGTCTAAAACAACGGTCAAACTTATTTGTTAAACCAATGAACTTCACTCAACCTTTTTGGTTGTCACTTTAGCATGTTTTGTCTCAGGTGCTGATTGATTCAGGCTTTCTTACTTACTACTTATGTGATGCTACTTGGACATAGGATCAAGAGATATCGCATTATTTACTTTTGCATTTGAACATTTACATTATTGTTACTTCCATCATTGTAACCACATTTCATTTTCCGCTGCGTACTCTCAATAAAGTTTATTTTATCATTTAATATTATTCTCGTATATTATAATATGTTGGTTTATTTGATATTAGTGACGTTTCTTCCAGACCCTATCTGGAGGACGTTACACAAATGACACGTGTGGATGCGGTCATTATATTGAGGAAGTGAGTCTCGTGTAGTTCGGATTCACAAATGACATGTGTGGTTGCGGTCATTATTTTGGGATAGTGACTCTCGTGTAGTTCGGATTCACTAGGGCGCGTGTTGTTCGGCCAATCCCGATTGTTGTGCGGTGGAGGTAGTGAGTCGCGTGTGGTTGCGGATTCACTAAGGCTCGTGTAGTTTTCGGCCAGCCTTCATGTTGTTAGATGTGTGATCTATCGGTTGTTTTATACACCGATGGTGGGGGTTGTAAGGACCATGTTGTATGATCTATTGGTTGTTTTATACGCCAATGGTGGGGTCGTGAGGACCATGTTGTGGTATTAGTGATGCGATAGCTGTGTTTCGCTCACATGTTATTACGGGTGTGACAATAGTCGATGTTGTACTCCTTGGGATCTAGCGTTGCCATAGTCGTTTTGGGCGCTATAGGTTTTAGCCGTTTGTTTATGATGTTACGGTAGTTGCGTATTGGTCGTGTTGCGCACTACAAGGGATGATAAGGGGTGTGTGTTATCTGTAAGGATTCGCTTTTGTTTCGGTCTTCGTCGGT
Source organism: Rutidosis leptorrhynchoides (assembly GCF_046630445.1). Classification (NCBI taxonomy): domain Eukaryota; kingdom Viridiplantae; phylum Streptophyta; class Magnoliopsida; order Asterales; family Asteraceae; genus Rutidosis; species Rutidosis leptorrhynchoides. The sequence goes on along the minus strand of NC_092336.1, from coordinate 400,747,037 downwards.
TAAGATGGTTGATCTTATGTTGGTATGCGGATTACTTTAGCATTGTACTTGGTAAGGGTACGCTAAAGGGTTGATATCTCAGTTCGAGATTGGTTGAGTCTTTCCCGAGGTGAGGGAATGAGTAAGGTTTTAGTGCTCGGATTGTGATTTGATAAAGCACGAGTGACGATTCGAGTTGTCAAAGGCAATTCATTGGAAATAGTTTCCTAGGAAAGTCGGATTGGGACTTATGTCTGAGGACCGTTGAGTGAGGTCCGATCGGGTAAGTGACGAAGATCACGAGGACGCTATCGATTCTAAGTGGGGGAGAGTTGTAACATCCTGTTTCTGTTTCAGCCTTTTCTGTTGATTGGGACGCCATCCAGATTGGAGGACGCCGTCCACTATAGAAGGGTTGGACGCCGTCCAAGGTTTTGGGACGCCGTCCAACATAACTGACGGGCCAGCTGTGTTATTTAGTTTAAAAAGGGACAAATTGGTAATTTCACTTGGGTGTCGGTTTGGAGCCCTCAAAACTGATCCATTGGTCATTTGTGGATCACATTTCATCCTCACAAGCACTCTCATCCATATCTAGAGAGAGAGAGAGTTTAGAGAGAGGAAGCTTGATTTGGAGAAGAAGGAGTCGGATTCTCACCAAAGCTCGGGTTTTAAAGTTGTTTATCTCGCTCCTAGCTACGTTGTGGTAGTATTGGTAAGTTCAAACTCTGAATTTCATTTGTTAGATTTGATATTCAAGTTAGGGTTTGAGCTTGATTATTTGTGAAACCCTCTTAGATGATGAAATGGGTTTAGGGAGACTAGTTATTCTTGTAACTTGGCGGGTTTTGGGTTGGTTGACGATTTGGCCTTGATTAGGCTTTGATCTTGAATTTAATCACTAGGTTTAGTGATTATGGAAGTGTTGGAGCACTTTTGGGTGTATTTGGTAGACTAATTTTGAAATGGGTCTAAATTAGGGTTTGGTGTCATTTTGAGTAAGACGAGTGGTTAACACTTGTGTTTGGGTTTAGTTGGCGTATTAGGACCATTCTCACTCGTGTTAGTGATTATTGGTTGGTTTGGACGCGGTTTGGTGCTTAGAAGTGCAATGGGTCGAAATTGCACTAAGTGTCGATTTGAGTTAGTTTGTGAATCCACTCGAAGTGTGTTGTTTGTATTGTGATAATGGAATAGGTACTTTCCATTGGTGTGTTGCGGATTTCGGTTGCATTCATCAAGACGAAAAGGTGAGTGTTAATATCCTATGTGCATATGTATGTGTAGGATGGGTACGGGTGGGTGAAGTGGTTCTCGGTTATAGAGCTCACTTCACATATAGGTGGATTTGATGGACTTGTTTATAGGTCCAATTGGCACGGTTGTGCGTTTTGGTTAACCACCTTTGGCAAAGTGCACATTTTGTGTGTACGATATCACACGTGTTTGTGATGTAGATGATATAACCCTGATGGCGAAGGGTTTTGATATTGAGAAGTGAGTCACGTGTGGATGCGGATTCACGATGACACGTGTAGTTTTCTTTCATCTTATTGAGTTATGAAGTGGATCACGTGTGGATGCGGATTCATGGGGACGCGTGTAGTTCGGTCATCTTATTGAGGTAGTGATCTCGTGTATTTTCGATTCACTAAGGCTCGTGTAGTTCGGCCAACCTCGATGTTGTTGTGATATTGAAGATGGTAGTCTCGTGTGGTTGCGGATTTACTAAGGCTCGTGTAGTTCGGCCAATCTTCATTGTGGTATTTGGTTGTCGGTATTGGGTTAAAGGGTTAACCTTGGACGTTTGTATATTGCTTATATTGTCGTATTGTTGTGTTGTAGCTAACCCTCTGGGTGTAGCTTATTGGCGTTGTTCACATCGTCGTTGGTGAACTTATACTTGTTGTTATTATTAGCTTGATGCTTAGTGATCGTACGGTATGTTTAGCTTAGCTTGCCTTTATGCTTGGATGCTCCGGTATGCGTTATTTGATTATTTGTGCGGCGTGTATATTTTATACATATATATGTATGTAGTATATTCTCACTCACTAAGCGTTAGCTTACCCTCTCGTTGTTTACATTTTAATATATTGCATGGTTGCGGTGGCTCGGGTAAGCGTGGGAAATAGTGGACTTGCGTAGTTGCTTTAGAAGACTTGCTTTTGGATTTGATTAGGATTGGGTAGCGTATCCCCAATCCCATGCTCGGTCTATGTTTTGAATTTAACTAAATGGGTCGAAATGGTCACTTGGTTGTAATTTGGATCGATGTGGGCCCAGTGTTGTAAAACTCGGTTTTATTGTGGAAAACTCTTAGTTTTAATTATTATAACATATTTTGAAAGTGTTTTGGTTTAAAAGTGTCGGGAAGCAGGTTTTCCGCTCGCGTGTGTTTGAAAAACTGATCAGAATATTTTAATACATTTGGACGCCGTCCCAGATGGCTGGACGCCATCCTGTTCTTCACAACTAGACGCCGTCAAGATAACTGGACGCCGTCCAGATGAACTGTCCCAGAAAATTTTTTTTTTTTTTATTATGGCACGTTTTTGGAAGGATAACGGGTTGGGTCGTTACAAGATACGTCGTTCACATGGAGCTCGAAGAAGCAACCCATTGTGACTCTGTCAACGTGTGAAGCCGAGTTTGTAGCAGCAACATCGTGCACCTGTCATGCAATATGGCTCAGGAAGTTACTAAATGAGCTTAAGTTTTTTCAAAAGGAACCTACAGAGATATATGTGGATAACAAGTCTGCGATTGCTCTAGCAAAGAATCCAGTCTTCCATGATCGAAGCAAACACATCGATACAAAATACCATTACATAAGGGAGTGTGTTACAAATAAAGAGGTGCAGATAAAGTACGCGAAGTTGCTTGACCAAGTTGCTGATATTTTCACAAAGCCCCTAAACACGAGACATTTCAGAGATTACGGAATATACTCGGAGTGACAAAATCAAGTTTAAGGGGGCTGTTGGAAACTAAACTTGATTTTGGGCTATGGGTTTTGGATTTGGGCTTGCAAGTATCCAAGTATTTTGGATCAAGATTGTAGTCCATTATGTAGAAACTTCTTGAAATATGTAGTATTGAAAGTGTGTAGAAAAATCTTTTAAAATATCTAAAGATAATACTTAGAAAATATCTGGATAATGCTTAGGAAATATCTAGATATTAGTAGATAATGGAGAGTTCTAGACTACTCCATTGAGTAGTATAAATAGAGGGCTTCACCCCGCATTTGTAATCAAGCAATTCAATAAGCAATAAAAGAAAAGCTTTCAATATCAATCAAACTTCTAAATTATCAATCCTCTCTTCCACAAATAATATACATAACCTCCTATTTCTAACAACCCAACCATCAAAACACTTTTCGTGTCAGAAACTTTCTTTTGTTAAGCTGTCTAATTCAACGAGTAAACGGAAAAAGTTTTCCCTGTCAAATTACCCGGGAAAAAAGGAGTACTTTTTTTACTCAGATGTCTGCGATATAACTAAGTTATTCCATGACCGTTTTCGACCATTTTCCCTTGCCACTCACTATGCTACTAGTAAAGTTTCAACCTGAGACTTCACCGAATGTCTTGATGAAAAAAAGAAGAGATAGACTAACATGAGCAAGAAGAGTATGCCAAGTAAGCCAAGGAGTGACTGCCTAATGAACCAACCGCGCAAGGCATCACTTTAAACACCTTGCGGAATTAGTATACAGGCAAGTCATCCTTGGCTACTAAACAAAATTACTCATCTCTTCATGTAAGATCCTCTCTTCAAATTATATAACTTGTCAGTTTTGTTGTGCATTATTCATAGAACTAGAACTGCCTATTTATAGTGCATGATGATAATAGTGAGACCAATGAAATCGCATAAACTTATCCGTTCCTTTCTTTCGGTCTATATCACTATTTGCCATATCTACCATACTTGTAAGAATATATCCAGATTCTCTATATTATCTCTTTAAAGGAAAGAGGATGAAACCCTGACCAAAACGAATAACGTTCTCCAATCAAGTTGACTTTAACTAATGAATGCTCTATTCCAATTAATTAGTGATATATGCAGTAGTGTCTATGTAGTTGATCGTTACCTACAATGAAGCCTCATTGATTATATATATATTTTTAACGGCATTTAGGAGTCACTGACGAGGTCCAAACGCGACGTTGGAACCCATCCATCCGATCATTCCCGGGATGAACATTACAGTCCTACATTTCCTTGCTGATTATTGACGTTTCAATTCAAACATTTTATATACATCTGTCATTGATTACACTCAAGTGCTGTTGTTAATCTGTATGTAAATTGAGCCACTACTGTATTACCTTCATGGGCAGTTTTTTAGTATGCTTTGTAAAATATATTTAGTTATCTAACTAGATCCATAATTATTACTCCGTAGTAGTGTATGTGTATCACTTCAATATAAGGGTCACCAACTGAAAGTTTATAATTATAATTATGTACTCCGTATCTTTTACCTAAAAAAATCTGAAAATATAATTGAGTCGCCGCTGATATTCACCGTGGTTGTTTATAAGCTTTTTTCCCCTCTTAAATGTGACTTATATATTCACCCATAATAAAGCATGAACCCATTTGAGCTTGACTTATCCAAAATGTCACATAAACATTTTGGAACAAATCTTTTGAGATTCTGTGATGCAAAATTGCATTCTTTGTATAGAAAGTCAAAAGACTCATAAACCATTTGACGCTTGCACATGGATTGGAATAGATACTATGCTCTTCAAGATTCTTAATTTTTGCCTTCTGGACCTAACTAAAAGACATACATACAATTGCAGATGTCTGGTAGTGTTAATTGGGTTAATACCCTAATTACTCCGTTTTTTTCGAAAAAAAAAAAAATATTGGAGATCGAGTTTTGTCAAAATTGACTTAGACTCGTGTATGATTGAAGATCCTAGTATCATTGAAATAACATTTAATCTAGACTGAAAGAGTATGTCGAATGAGATGATTTGCGTTCCCTTGAATCACATATATATACTAATTACAATCAACTATTTTAGGAGAATCTAACAAACAATACACGTTTTATATCATTGACTATTCTACACAATGCAATATTTACTTAATTTTGATGATATGATTTGGTCTATTACTCCCCTGCAGTTGTAGCTATCGGTGGACGAATGCAAAGACTGGACCGGAAATCTTCAAATAAGAGGCGTGGTAGTCCTTTAGTAAAAATGTCGGCTATCTAGTGTCGTGTGGGTACATGAAGAACCTTGACCTGACATTTGGAGACTTTCTCTCGAACAAAGTGAATATCTAGTTCAATGTGCTTGGTAGTTGGTGCTGGACCGGATTACCTAAAAGGTATACTGCGCTAACATTATCACAAAAAACCAGTGTAGTTTTGTAAATCGAACAATGTAATTCTAGTAACAAGTTACGCAACCAACAGGCTTCGGCAACAACATTGGCTACACCTCGATATTCAGCTTCCGCACTAGATCGAGAGACTATTGGTTGACGTTTAGCAGACTAAGAGAGTAGATTATCACCAAGGTATGTACAATAACCAGATGTGGATCGTCGTGTGTCCGGACAACCAGTCCAATCAGCGTCCGTAAAGGATACCAAATCACATGACCGAGAGTATGTGATATGCAACCCGAAAGAGAGAATACCCTGAATGTAGCGAATAACACGTTTCAAGGCATGCATGTGAGAAAGACGAGGAGCATGCATATGTAAACATATTTGTTGCACTGCGTATGAGATATCTGGTCTAGTAAAGGTGAGATATTGTAGAGCGCCTGCCAAACTACAATAAAGAGTGGGTTTCGTATATAAGTGACCACTTGTTCTACTTTGTTTTCCTTGTGTGTCAACAGGTGTTTCGGCTGGATTTCACCCAACCATACCAGCTCTCTTAATTATATCTAAAGCATATGCCTGTTGGTTTAAAAATAATCCCCGTGAGTTGCGTGTCACGTTTATACCCAAAAACGAGCTCAAGGGACCAAGATCCTTCATGACAAATTCACTAGCGAGAAGATCCGGTAGACGATTGCGAAGAGAATCCGAGGAAGTAACCAAAATTATGTCATCGACGTATAGTAGCAAATATGGCGTGTCCCTGTTATGACGATACACAAATAACGAATTATCACACTTGCTATTAACAAATCCAATAGTAGACACATAATCTGCAAATCTTTGGTACCAAGCACGCAGTGCTTGTTTTAATCCATATAGTGACCGTTTTAGTAAGCACACATGGTCGGGATGTTGTAAATTGCGAAAGCCAAGAGGTTGGTACATGTAAACAGTTTCCGAGAGGTTACCATGTAAAAAGGCATTTTTAACATCCAATTGATGAATAGACCATGAGTTAGAAACGCTAATGCTGAGGACGCTTCTTAGAGTTTTCGGTTTAACTACGGGACTAAAAGTCTCATGGCAATCAATCCCGAGTTGTTACGCGCTACCATCACCGACTAACCTAGCTTTGTATCGTTCAAAGGTGCCATCGAAACGTATTTTATGCCTAAAAATCCAGATGAAATGAAGAACATGCATGTGTGGTTGACGTGGGACAAGGGTCCATGTCTCATTATCAATAAGGGCCTTGTATTCATAGGTCATGGCACGGTACCAATTTGGATCATTGAGAGCGGATTTAGGATTAGATGGAATGGGAGAGATGGTAGTACCCGAGAGATTGAATAGAGTTTTTGGTTTTACGATACCCGATTTTCCTCTAGTAATCATGGGATGACATGGTGGAATATTTTGAGAAATAGGAGTAGAAGTGTTGGAAGGAGTTACTGATGGTGTGGTATTTTGATCAGAGGTAGTCGAATTATGTATAGGTGATGAGGGGCTGGAGGAGTGACTAGTAGGAAGTGGGCTTGATGTATGTGAAGTTGATGTTGGGCTTAGCGAATTTGGACTAGGTGAATCTGAGACAGGAGACGAGTAAGGTGAGTTAGGGACTTGTGGACTTTGTAGAGTGGTATCATTAGGTTGCTGGGAATGAAATGAGGGATCAACATTTAAGAAAAAAGGGTGTAAACCTTCTGATAGAAATTTGTAAGTAGAAGCGGGAGTAGGTGAATTAGTTGCAAAAGGGTAAGTGGTCTCATCAAATATCACGTGTCTAGATTTAAGTATTTTTTATGGTGGTAAGATCATAGCATATATAACCTCGGTGGTCATGTGGGTAGCCTAGAAAGACACAAGGTTTTGAGCGATATTGGAGTTTATTTATGGTGGAGGAGGGGAGATGTCACGACCCTACTTTTCCGTTATCTTTTACCGCTTATTATTTAACGTCCGTTAATTGTTATTCGTGCTACGTCATTTCTATGACTTATATTATTATTTTAGTAATAATATACTATTTATTATGTGTTATATGAATATTTGTATTCGTATTTAAAGTTTGTACGTTTCTACGTGTCGTGGATTTCTATCCGGCGAATCGTTTCGGTTTTCAAACCAATGGTTAGACTTTTGAGATTTTTGAATCCAAATTATTTTAATTATGATATTTCTATATCATAGGTGTATATAAAATATTTCTATATTTTATTTTTCGCGTGTGCGTAATTCCTCCGAAGATTTAATCGCGTAACGGTGTTTTTGCATTTCGAGCTTTGTTCGGGCTTTCGGGCCACAAGCTTTTTCTCTAGTCATCAAAGTGGGCTAAGGGAGCCCACTCACTTATGATGGTTTGGCAGAATACCCCCATGGAGGGGGGTATGTTTCACTTTTTGAAACTTGAGGTTTACTTGATCAAAACCTAGCATACTACTTCATTTTAACCTAAAAATTCTTTTCTCCCTTTCCCTTTTCCCTCTAGGCCATCCCCTTTCACCATCTTCATCATAAATTCATCATCAAATCAAGCTTGGATCATAGGGCTTTTTACATTATCAGATTGCTCTCGTTCTTCTCTACGCGTTCATATAAATCAATTCTTGATTAGGGTATAAACCCTAACCCTAGCTTTTTCATTTATACTTATTTTTACTGATTATGATCTTATTTTGATGCTATAGTAATTGTATATTGTTGTATTATTGAATTGATGCGTAGAAATGCTCGTTTATGTATGTTTTCGGTATGATTAAAAGTGGACAGCAGATATTCTGTTAAAATCAGCAAACTTAACCTGTGTTTTTGATTAAATAAAGTGTATAGATAAGTTCCTCTCATCAAGACAATAATTTTAGGTTTGGATTCATGTTGTTTTGAGTTTCGAATCAAAAGTTATGCCCGATTTAGGGTTTTGATGAAATTAAAAGGTAAAAACGATTTTGATCAGTTGGAGTCCGACTTTGTGACCATCTTTGGAGTCTTTAGGGTGTACCATTGGGTTATGATTGATGATTAGATGAACATTCATGTTCGAGTCATCGAAATCCGAGCCACCGATCACCCGAAAAGGCTAAAACAAGATTTAAAACGGATTAATGAATATGTTTGGCTAATGGCTGTAGGTCACGACTTATGAACTGACCTTAGGGTTTTCTTGAGCTCACTAAGGTGTCGGGTTGGTTGGTTAGACGAGGATATATATAAAATTCGTCAAAAACCGACACCCGAGGCTCAAGTTATGACCCGACGAACGTTTAATTAAACTTATGGTTATAAAATTGAACCTTATGTTATAAATAATGTTTGGCATTATAATTAAATTACTTATGATATAAAAGTAATTAATTTTAATTAAGACTTATGATATATATTTATTATATCATTTAATAATTGCTTATGATTTTATTATTCATTTAATTAAACTTATGATTAATAATACATTTTATTATTAATAAAAATACTTATGATAAGTATTAAACTTATGTTATGAGATTATTATACCAAGACTTATAATAAGGATTATTTATTTATTTATTTATTATAAGACTTAGTTATTATTTAATTATAATACAATTTAATTATTAAATACTTATGGTTTAATAATTATATTAAAATACTTATGATATGATTAATAATCCTTATTAATTAATAATACTTATGATATGATTAAAAATTTATTATTAATTAATAATACTTATGTTATGATTAATATTTAATTAATTAATTAAATACTTATGTTATATTAATTATATCATTTAAACTTATGTTAACATTATAATTCAATTTAATTTAATTAAACTTATGATATAACATGTTTATACATGTATGACTTTAAATAACATTATAACTTATATTATTAATATAATTTACACTTTAATTTCAATGTTGACTAAGTTTGACCAAGGTTGACATTTGAGTTGACTTTCGGTTGACTTTGACTTTCAGTTGACTTTTGTTGACTTTTCTAATTAAGGAAACTTTTCAAAAATAGAAACTTTCCAAAAATAGAAACTTTCCTAAAATAGAAACTTTCTAAAAATAGAAACTTTCCTAAAATAGAAATTTTCCTAAAATAGAAACATTCCAAAAATGGAAACCTGCAAAAAATAGAAACTTTCTAAAAATAGAAAGTATGTGTTATACGTTGTCCTGTTCATATCGAAACATACTGAGTGTTGTTCTATGCTTAATTATAACAAGTACTATAGTTATCATACTAAGACTTGACCTAAGTTAGTTATTTATATCGACCTGCTTTATTTATATATCGGCGTTGTGATCATTCTTGATCACTTTACCATTTGCTGTTCGCATTTCTGTGTTGTTGCTTCACTTACATTAAGGTGAGTTATAGTCCCATTTTTCTATTTTAAATCTTTTGGGATGAGAATACATGCATTTTATTTTACATATTGGACACAAGTGGAAGTTGGTTTAAATTAATCATTGTGAGTCGAAAAAAAATATTATCTAATCTGGTAATTGTAATCACTAGTTTCTACTGGAGAACGCAAATCCTATGGATAGATCTATCAGGTCTGACAGCCCCATTTCGTGCTAGTCGCGCTAGCAGTTTATAAGCGGAATGGATTAGTACTTCGTATTTTGAAAGACACACCTGTTCAGTGTATATTTTTATATTGGTTTTGTTAAGGGTATGGAGTTATTAAGTGATTACCAGGTGGCTCACGGGTTAATGAATAAATGTTTTATATGTTTTCGAGCATATAATTTTGTGGTCCAAAACGAGTCTTTATGTTTTCAAACATAAATTTTTATAGTTTAAATTAAATATTGTTTGCAATGTTAAACCTATAATTCACTCAACATTTTTGTTGACAGTTTACTCGCATGTTTTATTCTCAGGTTCATGATTGATTGCTTCCGCTGTGCTTAGAGAGTCTGCATATTTATGATGGCAACTTTTGTTAAACATTAACTTGCATTTTATTTTGATACATTAAATTGTGGGTGTTTGTTGACTTTGTTTTGGTCAACTTTTGGTTAAGTATTTATGTATGGTCTTTCTAAACTTACATGTTTTGGTAGGTTTCCTTTATAGGAAATTATTTTTAAATAAAGAATGCAAGGTTATTTATTAAATTCATTTAGAGTTATGATCAAGCTGTGGGACCAAGATAACGAAGGTCGTCAAATGTACTTTGACGGGTCGTTAAAGTTGGTATCAGAGCCTTGGTTGTAGGGAATTAGACTGCATTGATGTCGTTACCCGAGTCAATAGGGTGCATTAGTGAGTCAAGTCTACAGCCTGACCTATAGCGTATTATTATATGTGGTTATTTGTATCCTATAAGTAGGTATATTGTTACCATACATACATCTCTTTTATCTTCTGATTCCGGGAGGAACTCCCATTCTAATTAAATGTATTCTCCAACTCTTATGAAAGTTTATCTTTTATAAGAACACCTCGGTTAGTGAAACTGAGGGATGTCATTCTTGACTTCTGGAATTCTCGACATTTCTATGTCATATATTATGGTTATGTATATAACGTTTGAGTTATATTACGCGAAATGTCATTCTTGACTTCTAAAGGCTCGGTATTTCAATGTCAGCTATTATGTTTAGGTATATAACATTCTTGTTATATTACATGAGAAGTGACCCGTCCTAATCTATCTGGACGAAGTCTTCAATAGCTGGTCCCATTGCGAGGTACTGAACTCTATATGCCATAAACGACTCCATGTAATATCTTTAAAATGAGCAAATGCACAGCGGAAGATTTCTTTCAGACCTGAGAATAAACATGTTTGAAAATTATCAACCAAAAGGTTGGTGAGTTCATAGGTTTATCATAAACAATAAAATTCATCATTTTGATAGACCACAAGATTTAAATACAGTACACCTATCTCGTGTACAAAACCATTTTTCATAATGCTTAGCAGAGTAGGTTCGTATCCTTTTCTCCAACGTAGGTTGCTTCGCCATTTTTAAATAACCGTACACATATCTCGTGCACAAAAATAATACACATAACCTGTGTATAAAAATCATTCTCTCGATACATAACATTCAATTTGATTTCATTGCTCAACATGGTAACCGACCTTAACATATAATGCGCATCAATAATATCCCCAAAACAGAACATCTCGTCTGTATAATATATAAACTTCAAAGTACTAAACACCACGCCCACTAGCTCTTCCGTCTAGTGAACATTCTGGGTGGGGGTGTTAAACCGGTAGCTACCTTTAGGATTCGCGTGAATTAGGGCCATACCCATTTTCTAATTCTTAGGTTACCAAGCAATAATAATCAGGGGTAAAATTCACAATAATTAGTGGCAATTATCACGTCCAACTAATTCAATAATAATCCACACAACTTCTGTCTGCATAATAATTCACTCGAGGAATGTTTTGCTTGTGTCTATCTCGTCAAACATTTATAAAAGCATCTCATGTATTCTCAGTTCAAAAATATAGATTGCAAAAGCATTTAAATAAAACAGTTGTAAAAACAGCGCATGTATTCTCAGTCCCAAAAATGTAAAGAGTAAAAGGGAGCAAATGAACTCACCTTGTTAATAGTGATGAAAGCTAACGGGTAAAACGAGAGATCGACCCGAAATAAATATTTCCTGAATAATTATATAAATTTAACACATAGTAATATATAAAATCAATCACTAACTATGGATTAGTTTCGCACTAATTTTGTACATATAGGGTAATTTGTAATTATATGAACTTGCTTAATTATTATGTAACCATTGTCATAGTTTAGGGGCTAAACTGTAATTTCTAAATTAAATTAATCATGTTCTTGTTCTTGTTTTAAAAGTACAGCAACGAGAAGCAAATCGTTTTATTTATTTATTTATTTATTTAAAACTCTTGTAGTGAAAGACTAACTTTTTAATTAAATCATTATATCTTCTTCTTTTTATTCGTAGAGCAAAATAGGAGTTGTAGTTATTTATTTTAATCCTTTCATTTAAAATTTATTTTGTCAAATATACTTAATCAGCTTAACTAATTCGATCATAATATATATATATCACCATAATTTCTTATATTTCATTTAGTGATAAATGACATGTTACTAAAAACAACACTTTTCAAAAATGAATCAAAATCAAAGTCTTTAGATGTTGGTTTCGGTTTGTTTTGATCAAAGTTATAAATACTAAATGAATGGTAAAGTGCAGTACACATTAACATTCAAGTTTAAAATTGAGTTTACCTTCAAAACGAAATCGAGTTAGGACCGAACTTAACACCCAAAAACTTGTTTCCTATCGACTTCACCCCTTTGGTTTGTTTCTCCAAAACTTCCTTAGTGAGTGTATGTATTGTATTTGTTTTATATAATACGAATAATATTGAGTTTTTTTTTTAAAGTTAACAAAATGATGGATAGATTGTAAGATGTATAAAAGAGACATGTTGAGTGTGATATATATGACTTTGAAGTATGGGACTGAGATGGTAGACTTTACCAACTAAAGTAATTATGTTCTAACGACTCATATTTAATATGTATACTAACATGGAACACGGAGTATTAAACTAGAATTTAGTAGTAATGTAATAATAGAAGAATTAATAAACAATCTTGTAAATTACATACTTATAATTACCTAATCCAACAACAATAATATAATAACTAAATTAATAATAATTATAATAACTATATTATCATATACGCTTGGAAATTTAGTTGGAAATGAATATGGGTTGCCAATTTAGAAATGTTGTACCAAGTCAATAACACATGTCCCATTATCCCGTAATTATTGACACCCTCATTATTTTCCTCTCTGGTCATGTGTATCTTATATGGATATGTATTTATAATTAATATATTCTACTCACAACAACTCCACTTATATTGTAACAAACCCATTTGCAGAGTATATTTGAAACATGTGAAGTACTACTAGTATAAAATAATATAAATATAAATATAAATATAAATGAAAATTAAAAAATAAAAAGCAGCCACAATTAGTGCAGACCATGATCATTTAAAATATTATATTATATTACTTGGGACTAAGAACAAGTAACAGACAAACTTTTTACGACTAATTTTAAAAAGCTTAGACCGAACATAAGTAATCGTATTCAAATATAAAAATTGGGATTTTTATGAATACTTTTACCTGTCACCATTTAGCAACAGAGCAAGAAACTCAGTCGATGAATTTAAGAAGTGTAAACGTTGGCAGTATACAAAGTAAACGTTGGCAGTATACAAACAACAACAAAAATCACAAGATGGTTATTACTTTTGCTATTTCATGTGGAGACAAGAAATTGGGACCAAGTTGTTTCCAAGTGGATGTTAATACTTATATTTATATCATGCTCCAAGTTAGCGTTTATTATAACTCGAGCGGAAAGATAATTATTAATTAATAATCACATACAAATACTAAATTACCTATATTGATACTACTATTTGACACACTTGTTAGTGATATTATCAACATTTTAGGAAGATCAAATGAGTTAAATAAAACAATATATATTATATCTATTATCTATTGTATTACATATCGATATAAATAGATAGTAAAAGAAAAATATTATATATTTATATTTATTTATATAGATAGTAAAATAGTAAGCAGCCTACCTATATGTACTGTGATTAGGCGTGCAACTTTGTTTTTAAAAAAAACCGAATCCTAAAATTCAACAAGGTGTTGCGATGGGCTGCTGTATCCAGTTAGGCTGTGAATTTTTCTGTTGGGCCAAAATGCAACTGGGCCGTGTCTTTGTTTATGTTCTTGGGCCAAGAGTTCGTTGTTAAAACTGAATTAGCGATGTTGATAATGGTGATTAGATAATGATCTTTGATGATAAAAAAAAATACAATAACTATGGTGAGCACAATTAAGAATGATGTTAGACTAGGAATGATTACGGTTAGGATGGATGACGACAACGAAAGCGAGATGAAAAGAATTATCGTGATGAGGTTAAATGAAGGAAGAGGTTGAGTATGATCATGATTATGAGTTGTAATTATGATTTATGGATTATGATTACGATAGAAAACTAGTTTAAAGGATTTAAAATCCTAATTAATTCAGAAACAAAATAGTAGAGCTGTGGTTTGGTATTGTGTTGGTTAAACGAGAGGTCTTGAGTTCAAGCCCAGGTTGGGGATTTTTTTTAAGAAAAGGAAGAAGAATCGGGCAGGAATATATAGGTTATATATTTTAGATGGGGATATAATATCGGGAATGAGACAGACGGATGGTTGATTAAGGGCGTTATCGGGTTAGCGGGACGTCGCGGGTTCAAACTCGGACTTGGGCATTTTTTTTAGGGATACTTCTTTGAGGTTCGTGAATCCGAGGCCAACCCTACACTTGTTTAATGTCGTCATATGTATTTTTACTACAAAATACAGTATGGTGAGTTCATTTGATCCCTTTTACTCATTACATTTTTGGGCTGAGAATACATGCACTGTTTTAATAACTGTTTTACAATATTTATATGCGTGAGTTCATTTGATCCCTTTTACTCTTTACATTTTTGGGACTGAGAATACATGCGTTGTTTTTACAATTGCTTTAGTAAATGCTTTTGAAATATATTTTGAACTGTGAATACATTAAATGCTTTTATAAATGTTTGACGAGTTAGACACAAGCAAAACATTCCTCGAATGAATTATTATGCAGACAGAAGTTCTGTGGATTATTATTGAATTATGTGGACATGATAATTGCCACCATTGAATTATGTGGACATGATAATTGCCACCATTGAATTATGTGGATATGATAATTGCCACCAATTGATATGAATGTTATGTATCGAAAGAATGATTTTATACACAGGTTATGTATATGTTATTTTTTTGTGCACGAGATATGTGTACGGTTACTAAGATTGATGAAAGATGATTTCGTACACGAGAAAGATGTACTGTATTTAAAAGATATCGCATGTACATTACAGGTGGGTATAGGATTCGGGCCCATTTGTACCATGCAGGATTTAAATCTTGTGGTCTATCAAAATGATGAATTTTATTGTTTTATGATAAACTTATGAACTCACCAACCTTTTGGTTGACACTTTAAAGCATGTTTATTCTCAGGTATGAAAGAAATCTTCCGCTGTGTATTTGCTCATATTACATGGAGTCGTTCATGGCATATAGACATCAGAACCTCGCAATGGGACCAACTGTTGAAGACTTCGTTCAGATGGATTAGGACGGGTCATTTCAGTTGGTATCAGAGCGATGGTCTTAGCGAACCAGGTCTTGCATTAGTGTGTCTAAACATATAGTTGTTAGGATGCATTAATGAGTCTGGACTTCGACCTAGTAGTTGTTAGGATATATTAATGAGTCTGGACTTGAACCTGGTCCGCATGTCAAAAGTTTTGCATATCATTCTATGTAGAAAAATATCTACCTATCATTTTCAGTCTCGACACGTCTTATTGCAAATATTGCATAGATGGTGTACAGACGAAATCATAGTCCATCACAGTAGACTTTATCTGACACGTTTCCTTAATTCCTTTCGTAATCTACGGGATCTTCTGTACTATGTATAAGTATTCTATGTAATTAGAATATCATCCGATATCCGAAAATCATTTCATATCGAAAAATCCTTTATTCAATCGTACGCAATGGAACTCACCACTAGTTCAAGTCCCTCGGATTCCGATATGGAGTCCCACTCCAGCTCCGAAAGCAGCATCACCAGAATGAATCAACTAATCATCCATCCCCAATTCATCTGATGAGTTCGTAGTCTACTCAATCATTGAAGACAAGAAGAAGGCGATCCTTTCCACCAACTAAATTCACCTTTTGGCGAAGAACCTGAAGCACTTACCGGTAAACCTATTAGAAACACCATTTTCACCCTCATTTTCCGAATATCTCACTATGATTATATACTATCTCAAATTCAAAACCTTATTCACTCGCTCATTCCTACCGACAATCATCCCGGAGTAATAAGTCAACGAGCTTCGCGCCCGAGTTGTAGCCTTGAAAAATATGGTGCAAAATGTACCAGCTTCAGCATCATTACCGGCACCAACAGTATCACCAACAGCAACATCCGCATCCCACACCTCAACATCACAATCTGTTCCATGAACATCAACATCATATGCACCATGGATACCAAGGAGTACCAACAGCAATTAACAATGAAGTATTGAACCATAACTTCATTAATATTCTGCGAAGAATATGTAGTTCTTAATAGTTTTAGAGATTATTTATTCTAGTTCAAACCGAAAATCAAATGAGTCTAATATTATATTGACTCATTAAATCTATGATTACATCTGAAGAAAATATATATGTATATATATTTTCATAAAGATTGTGATTAAAAATTCTTTTGAACAAACTGTTAATGATGAAAATATTTTAACGGGTAGGTAATACCCGAGGAACATTCAGATTTCACATTAATAAGTTACACTGTACATTCTTCAATTTAAATTCAGCAATCATTAACAATACTGCTCAAATCCACACATATACATATCCGTTCACCAAAGAAAAACTATTTTCATCCAAGTTCAATTTCATATTCGAATTTTGACTGATCAGAATCCAAGTCAAGATTTGACAAGTGGCATAATGAAGAAAATAATGTACAAAATAAAATTGATTAGTAACCAATTAATTAACTACGTAAAACTTTAAAACTATATTAACCAAATCCTTGCTAATTATTCCTATATGACTATTTCCTTAAAATATACTAGTTTTGGTGGAACTATTGAACTATTGGACTATTAGACTACTATCATGGACAATTAAAAAGTATTAAAAGAGTAGGAAATATTAAATACAACACATTTCGACTTAAAAGATTGTAAATAAATTACATCTACTACAGTTCAATATTTCCTCAAGTTTGCCACTTGATTTCATCTTAAACCTCATTTGTATCTTGACGATTACAATCTGCGTTCAAACCTTTCATGATTCTTAAAAACACCTCAAACGAGAGGATGAACCAACTGCATCTCATCTACGAAAAAAAAAAAAAAGATTGATTCACATAGTTGTGCACCTGAAAACACTCAGAATCTGAATAAATGTTTAACACATATCTGTGTTAACTCCTTTGGCATTGTTATTACCAAAAATAACTTTACAATTCCTTTTCAAATTAGCCAATTTTGTCACAGCTTCGGCAAATCGATTCCGACTTTTCATTTGGATTAACCTCATTATAACCTTGATATATAGGTCTGCCCTTCATCATCGTTACCGGAGACCCTTTTATATTTCACCATATTACCATCAGCGTTTAATCATCTAAAAACACAATTCTCCTGAAACCACCTCGGATTAATAACCAATGATTCAGATATCGTAGCATTAAATGCAGAGGAAACAGAAAAAAATTGTAGATGGTCTAAACGGCCAAAAGTTTGATGATAAAGAAAGGAGTGTTAGGAACGCTCGATAGAAAATTTAGTACTGAAAAACAGATTGATCAAACCATGAAGGAGACCAAGGCCAAATACAAGGACCATATAATATATTCAAAGAAACCGTGTAATTCTGGATCCGGTGAAACCTTCAACGAATATCTAGCTCCGTACTCATGTTAAAAATCTTGCGGAAAAATTTTTCTTCATCAACCATCGAACTTAGAATTCCAAAATATCATCATAAATATCTTCGATATTTCTGAGGATATTTTCATAAATATTCTCGTCCGAAATTATTTATCTCTTCGTGCTATCTATATTACATCATAAAGGAAACTAATTTAGTTTCTAAATTTCTTTAAAATTAGAATTTAAAATATGAATGTTTTTGAAGTAGTGTTGGGAACTGATGCATGAGTTAGTATAATATAATGACACTTGATCAACGTGATTATATTACAGTAATTCATGCTGAGTTTCTAATGGAACGTGATGATTCTCAGTACCATCATCATGTGCCATTTACACGACTCTTACATTCTAACCAATCTCCAAACATATTAAGAACATATATTCTTGATAGTTCTACCTTTCCGGATATTCTGGTAATTTGACAAAGCAAGATTTTACCATTACGATTCCCTTCTTAGAATATTAACTATGTTCATTTCAAAATTCATACTTACGAATTCTGGACCATTACTCGCTTTACTGGAGATCGAGAGGGGAATAAAAAGGCAAAGAGGTTCGAAATATAAGGGAAGATATAAAACCCAACAACAACCTAGAAATTAAAAACCGTGTATATCGATGCATATAGCAACATAAAAACACGGGAGAACTAAAAACACTATAAACCCAAGGGTATAGTAGAAGTAAATAGATTCTCCTGGTGGCAGATAAAAAAGAAGAATGACAGATATGGAAGTTAAGAGGATATTAAGGATTCGAATAGGATGGAGCATATTAACGAATGTTTAAAGTATGAGTTGAGGAGAAAGAATAAAAGGTGTGAATTATGGAAAATAAATAAACGGAGAGGGTGGATTTATAGTGAAATATCCGACAAAGCAATCGAAACAGATAATCGTATTTAATCAAAGAAGATCCTGATTTCCTTAATCACCGAAGAACCAAATCTTATTACGAAGATTTTTTTTTGAATCCCTTGAATTTCGGAAGTCAATCATAACTACGTCATCGGTTAAAGCGAATATACTTTTACTCATTTCACACTCTTGTGATAGCTTCACTTATGCTCCTTGCGTAATCAAATCATTTTATCTATATTACTCAATGATGATAAAACTCTACTCACCAACTCATATTCGTCATGAAAACATTTTTATAGTTAGCCATGACGACCTCGAACAAATTTCGGGACGAAATTTCTTTTAACGGGTAGGTACTGTGATGACCCAGAAATTTTCGATCAAATTTAAACTTTAATTTTTATATGGTTCCGAAACGATAAGCAAAGTCTGTAATATTGAGTCTCGAAAATTTTGAAACTATATTCATTTAATCAAATACCCTTTGATCATGCCTAACAATTCACGAACAATTGCGTGTAAATAAATATGTAAATATATATGTATAAACAAATTCTATAGGTAAGTAATATTATATATATTGTAAATATTAAAGATTCAATAAGTTATATAATTGATGGTAATATATTTGTAATATTAAATTTATTACCATTAATTTCACTATTATTATCAATATTGGTATCATTATTATTATTATATAAAGTATATAAGAAATTTGATATGTACCAATATTATTATTAACATTAGTATTATTATTATTATTATTAATTCTATTGTTATTATTATTATCTGTATAATTAATAATTAATGTTATTATGATTCTTTATATATTTGATATAAGTTATTATATTATCAAAATTATTAATATTATTATTATCAATAATATTTTGACAAGTAGTATTATTATTAGTATTAATAAACATATTATAGTATTTGTTTTATTATGATTGTTACTAGTAAACTTACTAAAAATTATCAATTTTATGATACTTAATATCACTACTATTTATAATTATTATTAATACAATTATTATTATTATTGATATTATTATCATTAATATTATTATTATTAGTATTTAGAAATTTTTATTAGTAAATTATTATAGTTATTATTAGTATTAGTATTTTATTATTAATAACATTATAAATATTAAAGTTTATGGATTATAATCAAATATATAAACAGATTTATATAAATACTTATAGATATATATAAAAATACAGATTTACATATATAAAAACACATGCACTGATATATATTTATATAAATACAATTATATACATTTATGAATAAAAATAATTACGTAATTCATCCTATGAGAATCAAAATCAGTTCTTGTCATTATCAACTGTTTTATAAATCGTTTATTATCTACAAACTGGTACGATCAATTCCAATTAGTCATATAATCAAACAAATTCTGTTGAGGATCGATCTTACTTTTCTTATTTTCTTTCTGACAGAATATTTTCTTTGTCTAGCCAATTTAGCTATAAAACAAACGATAATTGAGGCAAGTAAGTGATAATAATACTACTTAATCATTTACCACTTACAACAACAATGAATTGAGTGAATTTAGTGAAAATATGAAGAAATAGAAATGGAAAGAACCAAAAACCACAAACACCATCATTTTCTTCAGACAATCATCACCTCCATTTAATTAACACCTTCGACTACAGAAGACAACCGGGAACCACCGAATGCCACCAAACAAACCCACATAAAATCACAATTAATCACAACCACTTTCTTCAAACGAACACCACATTATCACCATCGACCGTTAACTACGGTCACCATGTTATTTCTGTTTTGTTGAACGCCAACAACAAGCGGATATAGTCTGCTTCTGCTTGTGACCCAATTCGCTACTACCTATCACCACCATAAATTTTCATCAAACCATCGACCACCTTTTGATCCCATCTTTTGATTAGAACCACCATCACTATATTTGTTTTGTTTTCCCTCGAACACCAAACCAAACAATCACCTTTTACCATCGTGACCTTAACTTCAATACCACCATCACCACCCCAGACCATCATCACCTTAACCGTCACCATACATTTAACCACCGATGAATTTCCTCAACCTTTGTCTTCCATCACCACTCACACCAACATAACCAACTGCTGCAATATTTTTTGTTTACTGGCGAACACCCACAAAACCCACCATCAGCGAATCTCTTGCTGTACGCCTAAAATTCTTTGAAAATTCGTAAATAGATGATGAGGTTAGTTGGAGAATTATATGATGGATTGAAGACCCACCCTTTATGTCCTTTTTGACTTATTAAAAATTCACAAAACTTTATTATAAAGGAGTCGGTATTATGTGTATTAGATTATGGTAAATTATGTAGTGGGATGCTATGTCATAATTTTGGTGGAGCCAAATTCTAGCTAGTGTTCAAAATGGGTAGTTAATGATGTTACGATATTTATCTTTACAGCTCGATCCCACTGTTTCTTGCTTCAATCAATAACCGAGTTTCTTTTGATTTGATTAGTGGGTTTAAAATAAACCTTTTGTGGTTATAAAGTAATTAAATTGTTGTTGAAGATGATAAGTGGGAATTGTGGCAGACAAAATGGGTCACAAAGGTGGCATTTTGTTATATATATATATATATATATATATATATATATATATATATATATATATATATATATATATTGTATGTTAGAGAGTGATCGCATAAATGCTGCAAGTGGCTTCTTCCCTCTTTGTTTTTAAAAAAAACCGAATCCTAAAATTCAACAAGGTGTTGCGATGGGCTGCTGTATCCAGTTAGGCTGTGAATTTTTCTGTTGGGCCAAAATGCAACTGGGCCGTGTCTTTGTTTATGTTCTTGGGCCAAGAGTTCGTTGTTAAAACTGAATTAGCGATGTTGATAATGGTGATTAGATAATGATCTTTGATGATAAAAAAAAATACAATAACTATGGTGAGCACAATTAAGAATGATGTTAGACTAGGAATGATTACGGTTAGGATGGATGACGACAACGAAAGCGAGATGAAAAGAATTATCGTGATGAGGTTAAATGAAGGAAGAGGTTGAGTATGATCATGATTATGAGTTGTAATTATGATTTATGGATTATGATTACGATAGAAAACTAGTTTAAAGGATTTAAAATCCTAATTAATTCAGAAACAAAATAGTAGAGCTGTGGTTTGGTATTGTGTTGGTTAAACGAGAGGTCTTGAGTTCAAGCCCAGGTTGGGGATTTTTTTTAAGAAAAGGAAGAAGAATCGGGCAGGAATATATAGGTTATATATTTTAGATGGGGATATAATATCGGGAATGAGACAGACGGATGGTTGATTAAGGACGTTATCGGGTTAGCGGGACGTCACGGGTTCAAACTCGGACTTGGGCATTTTTTTTAGGGATACTTCTTTGAGGTTCGTGAATCCGAGGCCAACCCTACACTTGTTTAATGTCGTCATATGTATTTTTACTACAAAATACAGTATGGTGAGTTCATTTGATCCCTTTTACTCATTACATTTTTGGGCTGAGAATACATGCACTATTTTAATAACTGTTTTACAATATTTATATGCGTGAGTTCATTTGATCCCTTTTACTCTTTACATTTTTGGGACCGAGAATACATGCGTTGTTTTTACAATTGCTTTAGTAAATGCTTTTGAAATATATTTTGAACTGTGAATACATTAAATGCTTTTATAAATGTTTGATGAGATAGACACAAGCAAAACATTTCTCGAATGAATTATTATGCAGACAGAAGTTCTGTGGATTATTATTGAATTATGTGGACATGATAATTGACACCATTGAATTATGTGGACATGATAATTGCCACCATTGAATTATGTGGATATGATAATTGCCACCAATTGATATGAATGTTATGTATCGAGAGAATGATTTTATACACAGGTTATGTATATGTTATTTTTTTGTGCACGAGATATGTGTACGGTTACTAAGATTGATGAAAGATGATTTCGTACACGAGAAAGATGTACTGTATTTAAAAAATATCGCATGTACATTACAGGTGGGTATAGGATTCGGGCCCATTTGTACCATGCAGGATTTAAATCTTGTGGTCTATCAAAATGATGAATTTTATTGTTTTATGATAAACTTATGAACTCACCAACCTTTTGGTTGACACTTTAAAGCATGTTTATTCTCAGGTACGAAAGAAATCTTCCGCTGTGTATTTGCTCATATTACATGGAGTCGTTCATGGCATATAGACGTCAGAACCTCGCAATGGGACCAACTGTTGAAGACTTCGTTCAGATGGATTAGGACGGGTATTTCACATTCCGGCCACACTGCTTTCGGAACTTGAGTGGGATTCCATTTCGGAATCCGAGGGACTTGAACTAATGACGAATTCCATTTCGTACGATTGAATAAAGAATTTTTCGATATGAAATGATTTTTCGGCTATCAGGTGGTATTCTAATTATATAGAGCAAAAGGTTTTGTAGATTACGGAGGAATTTACGGAATATGTCAGGCAAAGTTTACAGTAACAGATACGCTAAGATATGAATTAGCAAATACGCTAAGATATGAATTTTGTCTATACACTATTCATGCAATCAATGCAATAAGATGTGTCTAGACTAAGAATGATAAGCAGATAATTTCCGACAAAAATGATGAGCAAAACTTTTGACATGCAGACACGGTCGAAGTCCAGACTCACTAATGCATCCTAACGACTATCAGTTAGACACACTAATGCAGACCTGGTTCTCTAAGACCACCGCTCTGATACCAACTAAAAGGACCCGTTCATATACATTATAAACAATTCACAATAGTTGATTACATCGCAAGGTATTTGACCTCTATATGATACATTTTACAAACATTGCATTCGTTTTTAAAAGACAAACTTTCTTTACAACGAAAGTTACGGCATGCACACCATTTCATTATACATCCAACTATAATTGGCTTAATAATAATCTTGATGAACTCAATGACTCGAATGCAACGTCTTTCAAAATATGCCATGAATGACTCCAAGTAATTTCCTTAAAATGAGCTAATGAACAGCGGAAGATTTCTTTAATACCTGAGAATAAACATGCTTTAAAGTGTCAACCAAAAGGTTGGTGAGTTCATAGGTTTATCATAACAATCATTTCAATATATTAATAGACCACAAGATTTCCGTTTATAAATATATGTACACTCGCAAATGTATAAAAGTATTCTATAAGTTGTAGGCACCCGGTAACAAGCCTTAACGTTCATGTTTTACCCTCTAAAGTACACCAGATTAGGTGTGTTTAAAATAACCTCGAAGTACTAAAGCATTCCATAGTCAGGATGGGGTTTGTCAGGCCCAATAGATCTATCTTTAGGATTCACGCCTACCGTACATAGACAAGTAGTTTAATGCTACCAAGCTAAGGGTATGTTTCTGGTTTAAACCCACGTAGAATTAGTTTTAGTACTTATGCCTATTTCGTAAAGCATTTATAAATCAGCGCATGTATTCTCAGCCCAAAAATATATATTGCAAAAGCAATTAGAAAGGGAGCAAATGAAACTCACAATACTGTATTTCGTAGTAAAAATACATATAACGTCATTTAACAAGTGCAAGGTTGGACTCGGATTCACGAACGTATCAATATTGAGATTCAATATTGCAGGAAAGTACGTAGACGCAACGGAGATGATAAACACTAGATTGACCTCACGAGCATACCCATGAACCATACCCATCACCTCCATAGCTATAACCCATAATTTCCTTAGCTTCGACTCATTCAAAAAAACTATTTTGAAATCACTCGGACAGCACTCCGTTGTAATATTTTATGTATACTAATAATATCTTGAAATAATACAAAGAAAATATATATATGTAATTCGATTGAGAGAGTTTAGAGAAATATATTTTCAAGTTTCTATGAAATAATGAAACCTATTGAATTCTATTTATAACAGATTTTTGAATTATTAAAGTGAATTATTAATGTATGAATTATTAAAATGAATTATTAAAGTATGAATTATTAAAGTGAATTATTAAAGTAAATTATTAAAGTATGAATTATTAAAGTGAATTATTAAAGTGAATTATTAAAGTATGAATTATTAAAGTGAATTATTAAAGTATGAATTATTAAAGTGAATTATTAAAGTATGAATTATTAAATTGAATTATTAAAGTATGAATTATTAAAGTTAAAGTAAGATAAAAGTAAAGTAAAGGTAAAGTTAAAGTATAGTAAAAGTATAAAACTATATACGTATAATACGCGTATAAGTATATATAATATTAATTTAAATCGTTATATATATTTAATAAAATAAAATATAAATATCGTTATCTTTATCATACTGGTTAAGTAATGAGTTGTCAAAAGTGGTTCTAGATATTTATAAAAGATATATACGTTTTAATAATAAAGTTCTTTTTAAACTGAAAACGTTTTTTGTACTTTTGAAAATAAATTAATAGAATATTATAGAAACCAATTCTCCACTAACTTTTGTCTAACTTTCATAAATGTCACTTTTTGTTTTTATTTATAAATAGCTTTACAAATTATTCTGAATATCGTTAAGAGGAATAGATTTTCTCAAATCATAGTGGACCTCTCAACAGAGACTTGTAATCATAATTCAATGTTTCTGGTAATTCAATCATTTAATATATTTTTTTAATTTCATCGAAAATCATATTGAAACAAATACGTTCGTGTAAGGTATTATACGTTTAATACTTTATTAATATTCTCAAGTTATAATATATATATATACATATACATATCTATTTATATATAACGGTTCGTGAATCGTCGGAATTTGGTCGAGGTTATAATGAATGTATGAACACAGTTTAAAATTCTTGAGATTTAACTTAACAAACTTTTCTTATCGTGTCGGAATAATATAAAGATTAAAGTTTAAATTTGGTCGGAAATTTCCGGGTCGTCACACTTAGCACATTGTTTAAGAAATCGTTTTAGAGAAATTGTGTGGAAATTCGAGGTTGATCGCGTGTCCTGACCTCATGTAGTGCTATTGGAATAGAACTATGAATTAGTATAATATAATGACGTCAGGGCAACGTGATTATATTACGGTAATTCATATAGAAATTCCAATATTGTGACATGAGGAATAGAAAGCGAGTCAAAGAAAAAATTTTCACCACTTATTCAGAAATTTCAATGTTACTACATGAGTAAGGAAAATACTCATTTTATTATTGGTTGATATTCGAGAAACTCATTTTAACCAAACTACCTATCTCATGCTTTATCCTTCATACCTCCTTGTTAGCAACAGCTTCGCACGTGAACAGTTTTGGCCCAAGGACTTATGTCCTGATAATAGTCAAAACAACATTTAATTCATTGGTTTTCATGACATCGTAACATTTGTTGGTCAAATGTCGCACGACGATTCAAGTCCTTCACTCGATCTTCTATGATATCACTTCAACTCATAACCTCTGAAATACGAATACCCTGCTTATCATCAGAGTTTTTACACATTTATTTAATTGGGCGGTCCTCATGAGATTTATGGACAAATAGAAGTAGTAAGATTTTCTGTCATGTATGCAATGTATAAAATCACATATGTGAAATGTCCCGTTCATATTGATTATAAACGTTCCATATTAATTGATTTCGTTGTGAGGTTTTGACCTCTATATGAGACGTTTTTAAAAGGCTGCATTCGTTTTTAAAGCAAACCATAACCTTTATTTTATCGACAAGGTTAAAAGGACACCACCTAGATTATCAGAAATGATAATCTAAAAATATCATACTTACACACTACCAATACATATTGGTTTACAATATTAATATGTTACAACAAAGTAAATCTCGAATGTAGTTTTAAACAATATTATACAAGCATGATGACACCAAGTCTTGTCCATATATTAGCATGCAACAGCGGAAGCTCTTAATAATCACCTGAGAATAAATATGCTTTAAACGTCAACAAAAATGTTGGTGAGTTATAAGTTTAACCTATATATTATCAAATTAATATAATAGACCACAAGATTTCATTTATTCAATAATCCTACACTCGCAAGTGTATAAAAATCATTCTATGATGAACACCTGGTAACCGACATTAACATAATGCATATAGAATATTTCCCGCATACTCGCAAGTATGTCATAAATTGGCAATCGTAATCACCATATAAATCGAAGTATTAAAGCATTTCAAATTCCAGAATGGGGTTTGTTAGGCCCACAGATCTATCTTTAGGATTGGTGTTAATTAGGGGCCATTTCCCTAATTCTTAGGCTGCCAGACTTGAAGGGGCAATATTTGGTTTAATAATCTAACCATAGAATGTAGTTTTGCATACTTGTGTCTATTTTGTAAAACATTTAGAAAGCTGCATGTATTCTCATCCCAAAAATATTAGATTTTTAAAAGTGGGACTATAACTCACTTTCACAGATTTTTACTTCGTCGGGAATTAAGACTTGGCCACTGGTCGATTCACGAACCTATAACAAATATGTACATAGATATCAAAGTATGTTCAAAATATAATTACAAAATTTTTAATACGTTTTAATGTTTTAAGTTTATTAAGTCAGCTGTCCTCGTTAGTAACCTACAACTAGTTGTCCACAGTTAGATGTACAGAAATAAATTGATATAAATTATCTTAAATAAATCCACGACCCAGTGTATACACGTCTCAGGCTAGATCACAACTCAAAGTATATATATTTTTGGAATCAACCTCAACCCTGTATAGCTAACTCAATCATTACTGCATATAGAGTGTCTATGGTTATTCCAAATAATATATATACATGGGTCGATATGATATATCAAAACATTTGCATACGTGTCTATAGTATCCTAAGATTACATAATATATTAGAATACATGTATAATACAATATAAGTTAGCTAGGATATGATTTGTATAGATTTGTTACAAATTTCACGTAGCTACAACAAGCAAAAATTATCCAATCTTGTTTTACCCATAACTTCTTCGTTTTAAATTCGTTTTGAGTGATTCAAGTTGCTATGGTTTCATATTGAACTTAAGTTTATGAATCTAAACAGAAAAAGTATAAGTTTATAGTTGGAAATACAGGTTACAAGTCATTTTTGTAAAGGTAGTCATTTCAGTCGAAAGAACGACGTCTAGATGACCATTTTGGAAAACATACTTCCACTTTGAGTTTAACCATGATTTTTGGATATAGTTTCATGTTCATAAGAAAAATCATTTTCCCAGAAGAACAACTTTTAAATCAAAGTTTATCATAGTTTTTAATTAACTAACCCAAAACAGCCCGCAGTGTTTCTACGACGGCGTATATCCGGTTTTACTGTGTTTTTCGTGTTTTCAGGTTTTAAATCATTAAGTTAGCATATCATATAGATATAGAACATGTATTTAGTTGATTTTAAAAGTCAAGTTAGAAGGATTAACTTTTGTTTGCGAACAAGTTTAGAATTAACTAAACTATGTTCTAGTGATTACATGTTCAAATCTTCGAATAAGATGGTTATACATATATGAATCGAATGATGTTATGAACATCATTACTACCTCAAGTTTAGTAGGTGAACCTACTGGAAATGATGAAAAAATAACTTGAGCTTCAAAGGATCTTTGATGGCTTGGAAGTTCTTGAAATAGAATCATGACACAAAAACAAGTTCAAGTAAGATTATTACTCGAATTAAGATATAGTTATAGAAATTGAATCAAAGCTTGAATATGAATATTACCTTGATTTAGAAAGATAACCCACTATAAATAACAAAGGTTTCTTGATCTTAGATGATTGCTTGGAATGGATTAGGAAACTTGGAAGTAAACTTTTAAACTTGGAAGTGTTCTTGATGTGTTCTTGAGTAATTATTTTTATGATGATTATAGGTAATAACCAAAGCTTGTATTTGATGATTTTTACTGGAAAAATAGTAACTTAGATGTTCATGGAAGAGTGTGTGTGTTTTGAGAGAGAATTGAAAAGAAAATTGGAAGTGAAATGGAGTAGGTGGTGAGTGGTGAAGGTGAGTGGGGTTAAAAGGAGTTCTTGTTTTTGTTTCCTTGCTCATAAGTCATGCTAGTTGTCTAATTGTTGGTTCCACATGTTTGTTGACTATCTAGGGCTGCTAAGAGCTGAATTATTATGTGTATATACCAATAGTATATACGTCTAGAAGTTGTGTATTGTACAAGTACAAATACAAGTGCATACGAGTAAAATTGTTGATGAAAATGAATGAGGATGTAATCCTAAGAATTTTTGTTAAGTAGAAGTACTTTGATAAGTGTCTTGAAGTCTTTCAAAAGTGTATGAATACATATTAAAACACTACATGTATATACATTTTAACTAAGTCGTTAAGTCATCGTTAGTCGTTACATGTAAATGTTGTTTTGAAACCTTTAAGTTAACGATCTTGTTAAATGTTGTTAACCCATTGTTTATTATATCTAATGAGATATTAAATTATTACATTATCATGATATTATGATGTATTAATAAATCTTAATATGATATATATACATTTAAATGTTGTTACAACGATAATCGTTACATGTATGTCTCGTTTCGAAATCCTTAAGTTAGTAGTCTTGTTTTTACATATGTAGTTCATTGTTAATATACTTAATGAGATACAAACTTATCATAATATCATGTTAACTATATATATATATATATATATATATATATATATATATATATATATATATATATATATATATATATATATATATATATATATATATATCATCATATAGTTTTTACAAGTTTTAACGTTCGTGAATCGCCGGTCAACTTGGGTGTTCAATTGTCTATATGAAACTTATTTCAATTAATCAAGTCTTAACAAGTTTGATTGCTTAACATGTTGGAAACACTTAATCATGTAAATATCAATTTCATTTAATATATATATACATGGAAAAGTTCGGGTCACTACAATATGTACGTATAAAAAAAAAATTTACCTTAACTTATTTTGATTAGTACATACTAAATTATACCTTCAAAATTACTTTAAAACCACTCCTTTAATGGGTTGTTTAACCGAGTCAAATTGTTTTATATAAAATGGTACACGTTGTACATACTTTTAAATTTACTAAGAACTTCGTTCCGTTTATGTTGTCACATCAAACGTTTAGAATTTTTTTTTTCAAAACTTCATTGATTGATTATATTAAAATTTTTGCAATTGCTCTACCATGTGTTTGGGTCACAGTTCTTCTTGTCCTGTGTTTAAGGATAAACCTTACCATTAAGTCCATTGATAAAAACTCTTACGCTAATTTGGATGGTGGATTTATAAAATTTGTTGGAAAGTCTTTGCGCTCATAAAATTTTCCCTCATATGGCTGGATATGGCCAAAACGCGGACCGATAAATCAATTTTCTGAGGTACACTCGGTGGTCGCCCTATTGTAGAAAAGGCACTGAGTGAGTTTCTACCCCAACTGTTTTTATAGTTGGTATCATGGACATATATTACACTAGACCGTTTGATAAGTTTCTACTCTCAATATTCACGGCTAACCGCAACACCCTCGTAAACATCAATCCTAGGATTCAATACTTTGAGGTGCACGATGTGACAACTCGGAAATTTCCAACCAAATTTAAACTTTAATCTTTATATGTTTCCGACACAATAAGCAATATTTGTTAAGTTAAATTTCAAGAATTTTAAACTATGTTCATACATTCAATCAACCTCGACCAAGTTCCAACGATTCACGAACCATTAAACGAATATGATTATATATGTATATGTGTATATATATTATAACTTGAAACGTAAACAAAATATTAGATTAAATACTTTATATGATTGTATCTGTTTCAAAATGTTTATCAATGGAATTAGAAGATAAGATCAAATGATTAAATTATCAGATATATTAAATTATGATTACAAGTCTCTGTTGAAAGGCCCACGTTGATTTGAGAAATCTTTCCATTTTAACAATATTCGGAAAATGGTAAAGTAATTTATAAATAAGAACAAATTGTCAATCATTGAGAACTAAACAAAGGATAGTGGAAGATTGAATCTCATAAAGACTCGATTGATCTATTTAGTTTCAAACGTACAAAAACATTTTCAGTTTAAAAAGAACTTTATTATTAAAACGTATATAACTTTTATAAATATCTAGAACCAATTTTGACAACTCATTACTTAACTAGTATGATAAAGATAACGATATTTATATTTTATTTTATTAAATATATATAACAATTTAAATTAATATTATATATATTTATACGCGTATAATACGTACATAGTTTTATACTTTTACTATACTTAAACTTTACCTTTACTTTATTTTTACTTTACTTTAACTTTAATAACTCACTTTAATAATTCATACTTTAATAATTTATACTTTAATAATTCACTTTAATAATTCATACTTTAATAATTCACTTTAATAATTCATACTTTAATAATTCACTTTAATAATTCATACTTTAATAATTCACTTTAATAATTCAAAAATCTATTATAAATAGAATTCAATATGTTTCATTATTTCATAGAAACTTGAAAATATTTTTCTCTAAACTCTCTCAATCGATTTACATATATATATTTACTCCGTATTATTTCAAGATATTATTAGTATACATAAAATATTACGACGGAGTGTTGTCCGAGTGATTTCGAAATTGTTTTTCGAGTAGGATAGGATTAAGGAAATTATGAGTTATAGCTATGGAGGTGATTGAGTATGGTTCATGGGTATGCTCGTGAGGTCAATATAGTGTTTATCATTTCCGTTGCGTCTACGTACCTTTCCTGCAATATTGAATCTCAATATTGATACGTGAGTACTCATAATTTAACTTTTACATACTAATAGTGTATCCCTGACTAGTGCTCGAGTATTTAGGATTATGCATGCTTGTACTTTTGATATTGCCCTTAGACATGTTAGGTTGAATCTTGAATTAGTTACACTTGCGGTTGAGATAAGGTATAAGATATGCATGTCCTTGGAAAGCTAGCGAAAAATTAAGAACTTTTCATTTAGATATCGAATGGTTTCGATGAACGGATTAGAAATTATAATCAATTGAATTTTCGATATTTTTATTAAAAATGATTATTATTATCGTCGTTTTTATCGTCGTTGTAGTTTTATCTTATTATTATCATTATTATTATCTTTATCAATAAAAGGGATTTATCATTAAAAATTGTTTTTTTTATTACTATCGTTATTATCGTTAAAGTTATAATTAGTATTATTATTATTATTATCCAATTATCATCATTATTATTATTATTATTATTATTATTATTATTATTATTATTAGTATTATTATTATTATAATCATTATTAATATATATATATCATTATTTAAAAATGGTTATTGTTATTGTTATTATTATTATTACTATATTATCATTAAGATAATTATTAGTATTATCGTTAATAATATTATAGTAACTATCATTATTAATATTAGTGTAATTAAAACAAATAATTGTAACACCTAAATATTTTGATTACTATTATTATCATTATTATGAACACGATATAAAAGACGATTAAAAGCTATTAAACGAAACGATTAGGAAATAATGAGTAAGAGTATCATGATGAAATTAAAATATTATAAGATAATAATTTAGATAAAATTATCATTCTTATTATTTTTATCATTACTATTATTATTAAAAGTATCGTTAGTATTAAAACTATCATTTTAACAAAAATTATCATTTTAATAGAAATGTCATTGTTACTATAAAATATCATTATTATTATTATTTTAAATATAATTATTATTTTAAAGATAATATTAAAAATTATCGTAAATATTAAAGTTATCATAATTAGAATTATCGTTTTATCATAATGTCATCTTAGTAATTATAAATATTGATATTTTTATAATAATAATTATTATTACAAAATAATATAACTTTTACTTACTATCATTATAGATATTATTTTATCAAATAAATATGTGATACAAACATATTTTACTACGTTTAATAACTTACTTTAATAATACCTATCATATTATCTTTATGATATTAAATGAACCCTATAAATTTTATTACTTAATATATATAAAAGTATATTTTATTATATAAATTTAATATAAAATTTTATTTATTAATAAATAAATTATATTATTTACTCTAATAAATCTTTTAAAAATATTTAAAAATATAAAACGACGATATTTAAACTATATATTAATCATGTATAGATTTTTAGAAATTATTTTGAGTCAAATTTACTTTTGTTGACTTTTGCATATTAGTCTCGAGCATTAGGATTGTGGTACACTATGACTTGACCTAATTTGTTAGACAAATATTGACCAACATATAAATATATATAATTAATTTAGGTTCGTGAATCCGAGGCCAACCTTGCACTTGTTCAATGACGTTATATGTATTTTTACTACGAAATACAATATGGTGAGTTTCATTTGCCTTTTTACCCTTTATATTTTTGGGCTGAGAATACATGCGCAACTTTTATAAATGTTTTACGAAATAGACACAAGTACGTGAAACTACATTCTATGGTTGAATTATCGAAATCGAATATGCCCCTTTTTATTAAGTCTGGTAATCTAAGAATTAGGGAACAGACACCCTAATTGACGCGAATCCTAAAGATAGATCTATTGGGCCTAACAAACCCCATCCAAAGTACCGGATGCTTTAGTACTTCGAAATTTATATCATGTCCGAAGGAGGATCCCGGAATGATAGGGGATATTCTTATATGTATCTAGTTAATGTCGGTTACCAGGTGTTCACCATATGAATGATTATTTTTGTCTCTATGCATGGGACGTATATTTATGAGAACTGAAAATGAAATTCTTGTGGTCTATTAAAATGATGGAAATAAATGATTATGATAAACTAATGAACTCACCAACCTTTTGGTTGACACTTTAAAGCATGTTTATTCTCAGGTGTTAAAGAAATCTTCCGATGTGCATTTGCTCATTTTAAAGATATTACTTGGAGTCTTTCATAGCATATTTTGAAGAACGTTGCATTCGAGTCATTGAGTTCATCAAAGATTATTATTAAATCAATTTATAGTTGGATAGTGGATATTATGAAATGGTATGCATGCCTGTCAATTTTCGATGTAAAGAAAGTTTGTCTTTTAAAAACGAATGCAATGTTTGTAAAATGTATCATATAGAGGTCAAATACCTCGCAATGTAATCAACTATTGTGAATCGTTTATAATGTATATGAACGGGTCCTTTTAGTTGGTATCAGAGCGGTGGTCTTAGCGAACCAGGTCTGCATTAGTGTGTCTAACTGATAAGTCGATAGGATGCATTAGTAAGTCTGGACTTCGACCGTATCTGCATGTCAAAAGTTTTGCTTATCATTTTGTGTCGAAAATTAACTACTTATCATCCTCAGGAAATTACCTGCTTATCATTTTTAGTCTAAGACACGTCTTGCTGTATTGATTGCATGAATAGTGTATAGACAAAAATTCATATCTTAGCATATCTGCTAAATCATATCTTATCGTATCTGTTACTTTAAACTTTGCCTGACATATCCCGCAAAGTCCTCCGTAATCTACGAAATCTTTTGATCTATATATATATATATATATTCTATGTAATTAGAATACCATCAGTTAGCCAAAATCATTTCATATCGATAAAAAAAATCCTTTATCCAATCGTACAAAATGGAATTCGTCATCAGTTCAAGTCACTCAGATTCCGAAATGGAATCCCATTCAAGCTCTGAAAGCAGTGTGACCGGAATAGATCAACCAATCAGTCATCACCTATTCTGGATGAATTGGGGATAGGTTCGTAGCCTCCTCAATCATTGGAGACAAGAAGAAGGTGATCCCTTCCATCCACCACATTGCCCTCTTGATGAAGAACCTGAAGCACTTACCGGCGAACCTGTCCGAAACACCATTTTCTCGCTCATTTCCTGAGTATCTCGTCACGATTATATATTACATCAAATTTTAGATTTTATTTATCCGCTCGTCCGAACCGACAATCACCCCGGTGTAATAGAAGAAGTCAACGAGCTTCGCGCTCGGGTAGTGGCTTTGGAGAATATGGTGCAGAGATTACAAACACCAGCAGCAGCATCAGCAGCATAACCAGTACCACCATCATCAACGCCAACAGTACCATTACCACCTCCAACCACAACCGCGTCGTAAACCTCAACTTCACAATCTGTCCCACGAGCATCAACGTCATACGCACCATAGATACCAAGGAGTACCAACAACAATAACTGACGAAGTATTAATTCATAACTTCATTGGAGAAACATTCCGCGGCGATTATGTAATCTCTAAAGTCTTAGAGATTATCTAATCTAGCCCTAACCATAAATCAGTTAAGCGAACCAAAATGATGGAAGGAAGAGTAGAAACTCTGACAAAAATGGTGTGTGATTAACAAGCTAAACTTGCTTTACCAACAACATCAATAGTACCATCAGCGTTACCAGCATCGTCAGTACAGTCAACATCCGAATCAACAACACCGATAACATCACAAACTCCGTCAGTTCAAGAATCACTGTGGACATCATTACGAATCAATAACGTTTATATTGTATCAACGAGTTATGAAGAACTAACTCATTTCCTCTGAAGAAATTATATGTATATTATATATATATGTATATTATATATATATATATATATATATATATATATATATATATATATATATATATATATATATATATATATATATATATATATATATATATATATATATATATATTGAAATAAATCTTTCAGTGCTAAGCTATTGTGTGTGAATCTTAACTACTCGGTTAATTCATATTACAAATATGCAATAATGTACGTCCTTCGGCCGCAACTTAACCAGCGTTAACTACAATCTCTGTCGCAATTCAACAAATTCCAATTCATAATAAATCAAGTATATATTTGATTTTACCCTTTCATCATCAATGTACCCGAAACTTTTCAGATAACATCATTCGTACTTTGCGAAATTCACAAGAATTCCACGAACTGAACACCATACATCAACAAATAACGAAGTATTGATTCATAATTTCAATGTCATTAAAGAAATACTGCGTAAAAGTTATGTACTTTTTAAAGCCTTTAGGGATTATTCAATTCTAGTTTCAACCGTAAATCAAATGAGTTTAATTTAACATTAACTCATTAAATCTATGTTACATCTGAAGAAAATATACATATATATATATATTTTCATAAAGACTGTAATAAAATTCTTTTGTACAAAATATTAATTGTGAAATTTTTTTTAACGGGTAGGTAATACCCGAGAGATATATAAATTCACAATTAATATGTTACATTCTTCGAATCTGATTCAGCAAATCATCCATTATACTCCCTACTTTCACAACAATATACATTCTTTTATAGAAATCAAAACAACCATACTCATTCAAAATTTAATTACATATTCTGATTTTGAAATCTCAAAATTTAACTTGAGATATGACCAAAATCATCACTCTTAGATCCTTACATCTTTCACAAGCTATATTTTGACTTCAAAACTGTGTTAGAACATCAAATGTATGTTAACGATTACAATCTGTGTTCAAACCCTTCGAAAATTTCTAAAGACACTTTGAATGATGAGCAATCGAGATGATGATCCAACCACATGTTACCCACAGTTATGTACCCGAAAAACTCTTGAAACCAAAGTAAAAGTTTAAACAACGTATCCGCGTCAGATTCTTTGGCATTTATTAGCAAAAATAACTTTGCGACTCCTATTCAAAGTAGCCAGTTTTGTCACAGCTCCAGCAAGTCAACTTCGACTTTTCAGTCAGACTAACCTTATTATAACCTTGAGATATACACCATCGTTACCAGGGAACCTTTTACATTCCACCATATTATTAGCAGATGTACCAACAACTTCATTACCCTTTGACTTTAGCCTCTCCAAAAAGTCATCATAATTATTCATTGAAACCCCATCATTTACTCATTCGCATCTTGTAATGAGAATTGCCATACGAATCATTGGGAATTAGCAATCAGTATTTTGAAATCTTGCAGCATGTCTGCGCCAACAGTTATATGTGTATATATAACGTCTATCTTCTGGACTTAATTTGAATGTGAAGTTTCTGAAAAACACTCCGAACTACGAATTGGTTCTCCGAAAATGGAAAAAATGCTGATGAAGCAGCAAAAACTATAAACGAATTTAAATGGTAAAAGCTGGATGATAATGATGAAGTGTGCTGGCAAAGCGCAGAAAAAGAGAAGTTTTGGAACTGGAAAACGGATTGAGCAAAGTAGGAAGGAGGCTGTGGACAAATTACACAGACTGACCCTGACTTTAAAGGATCCAAATGATTCAGTACCTGCTGAAGTCATTAACGAATACCTTGCTCCTGACTCTAAACCCCTGCGGACAATATTCTTCATCATCCTCTGATATTAGAAATTCTAAAATATCATCATATCTTTCATTATAAATATCCTCCATATTTCTGAAGATATTTTCTTAATTTTTCTTATTTGAAATCATTTACCTCTTCGCGCTATCTGTATTACATCATAAAAGAAACTATTTTAGTTTCTAAATTCTGAAAGATTCAAGTTTAAAATAGGAATATTTTGAAGTAGTGTTGAGAACT
This sequence comes from Rutidosis leptorrhynchoides, assembly GCF_046630445.1. Lineage (NCBI taxonomy): Eukaryota > Viridiplantae > Streptophyta > Magnoliopsida > Asterales > Asteraceae > Rutidosis > Rutidosis leptorrhynchoides. The sequence continues at coordinate 400,709,511 of NC_092336.1, read as the reverse complement.
GAAGCATGAATTAGTATAATATAATGACACTTGATCAATGTGATTATATTACAGTAAGTCATGCTGAGTTTCTAAATGGAACGTGATGATTCACAGATCATAACATCATCATGTGCCATGTTATACGACTCTTGTATTCTATTTAACCTCTAAAATATCAAGAAAATATTTCTTGATGATTCGGCCTTTTCCAAGGTATTCTAGTAATTTGACAAGTCAAGATCGTGCCATCACAATTTCCTTCCTAGAACATTAACAATGTTCATTCCGAAATTCATATCTGTGAATTCTGGACCATTACAAGCGGTGCTTAATCGCAAGAAGAAGAAACGAAAGGACAAAACTCCGAAATAGAAATTGGGGTATAAATTGCAGCAAATAAAAGAGAGCATTAACTGTGAATGATAATGATTATAGAAGACAGAAGCAGAGACTTTGAAATATAAGGGAACATATAAAGCCCAACGACAAACCAGAAATTATAAACCATATATCGATGCATATAGCAATATAAAGACACGGCAGAACTAGAAACACTATAAACCCAAGAGTATAGTAGAAGTAAATAGATTCTTCCAGCGGTAGATGAAAAAGAAGAATGACCGATATGAAAGTTAGAAGTATATCGAGAATCAGAGCTGGATGGAGCATATTGATGAATACTTTAAAATATGAGTTGAGGGGGAAAGAATAGAAGGTAATGAAACATGACTAGGAACTTAGAAATCAACAGATTTAACTCACACAATGGCAGAATAAGTGAATCAAACCCTCTAGTAAATAGGTTAAGTTTTTTTTTTTTTATTAATTTAGTCAAACCACAACTAAATCAAGTGTGATTAGATCAACACCTAAAGCTATTATTCACCACATGGGTGATTTGGACTGAGAGAGAATCAGAGGAGCTCACTAGATCTGAGTGTGTGTAACAAATAAGAGGCTTAACCTAAAATGAAGAACATAAGACTTTATATACCCCTGCTATTGACTCACCCATACGATTCATTCATCACACGTACGAGTTGGCTTCATCGGCCATACGGGTGATCACTCACCCGTGTCTTCTCATTTAGGTTGTAATTGTGACTTAGCTCAGCATCAACCGTGCGTATGAGCCTGTCAGCCGTACTAGTGAGGCTTCACTCGTACGTCTGACTAAGTCTAACATAGTCAAACATCTAAATCTCGTTCCTGCAGTTCCTATAACCACATACAAACACAGGATAATAATGAGCAATCATGGTGGCCTGTAAACTGTTGTACCTGCAATGGACGTGGGTAGATGTCTAGGGACTTGCATAAAATGCATCAACAGAAGGTGTGAGTTGTAAGGAAATGAAGGAGGTGAATTTATAATAAAATCTCTGACAGAATAATTAAAATGGACGATCGCATTTAAAGCGGATCCTAATTTCCTTGATTACCGGAGAGTCAAATCTTATTAAGAAGATTTTCTTCAAATCCCTTGAAATCTGGGAATCAATCATATCTACGTCAAATGATAAGATGAATCTACACTTACTCATTTCACTCTTCTATGTTAGCTTCATTCGTACTCTTCATATAAATGGATTGTTTATCCAAATTATTCGCTGATGATAAAACTCTAATTTTCAGCCCGTATGTATCATGAAAACATACTTATTATCATTCACGACCTTTCCACTTAAATTTCGGGACGAAATTTCTTTAACGGGTAGGTACTGTGACAACCCGGAAAATTCCAACCAAATTTAAACTTTAATCTTTATATGTTTCCGACACAATAAGCAATATTTGTTAAGTTAAATTTTAAGAATTTTAAACTATGTTCATACATTCATTCAACCTCGACCAAGTTCCAACGATTCACGAACCATTAAACGAATATGATTATATATGTATATGTGTATATATATTATAACTTGAAACGTAAACAAAATATTAGATTAAATACTTTATATGATTGTATCTGTTTCAAAATGTTTATCAATGGAATTAGAAGATAAGATCAAATGATTGAATTATCAGATATATTAAATTATGATTACAAGTCTCTGTTGAAAGGCCCACGTTGATTTGCGAAATCTTTCCATTTTAACAATATTCGGAAAATGGTAAAGTAATTTATAAATAAGAACAAATTGTCAATCATTGAGAACTAGACAAAGGATAGTGAAAGATTGAATCTCATAAAGACTCGATTGATCTATTTAGTTTCAAACGTACAAAAACGTTTTCAGTTTAAAAAGAACTTTATTATTAAAACATATATAACTTTTATAAATATCTAGAACCACTTTTGACAACTCATTACTTAACTAGTATGATAAAGATAACGATATTTATATTTTATTTTATTAAATATATATAACGATTTAAATTAATATTATATATATTTATACGCGTATAATACGTACATAGTTTTATACTTTTACTATACTTAAACTTTACCTTTACTTTATTTTTACTTTACTTTAACTTTAATAATTCACTTTAATAATTCATACTTTAATAATTTATACTTTAATAATTCACTTTAATAATTCATACTTTAATAATTCACTTTAATAATTCATACTTTAATAATTTACTTTAATAATTCATACTTTAATAATTCACTTTAATAATTCAAAAATCTATTATAAATAGAATTCAATAGGTTTCATTATTTCATAGAAACTTGAAAATATTTTTCTCTAAACTCTCTCAATCGATTTACATATATATATTTACTCCGTATTATTTCAAGATATTATTAGTATACATAAAATATTACGACGGAGTGTTGTCCGAGTGATTTCGAAATTGTTTTTCGAGTAGGATAGGATTAAGGAAATTATGAGTTATAGCTATGGAGGTGATTGAGTATGGTTCATGGGTGTGCTCGTGAGGTCAATATAGTGTTTATCATTTCCGTTGCGTCTACGTACCTTTCCTGCAATATTGAATCTCAATATTGATACGTGAGTACTCATAATTTAACTTTTACATACTAATAGTGTATCCCTGACTAGTGCTCGAGTATTTAGGATTATGCATGCTTGTACTTTTGATATTGCCCTTAGACAGGTTAGGTTGAATCTTGAATTAGTTATACTTGTGGTTGAGATAAGGTATAAGATATGCATGTCCTTGGAAAGCTAGCTAAAAATTAAGAACTTTTCATTTAGATATCGAATGGTTTCGATGAACGGATTAGAAGTTATAATCAATTGAATTTTCGATATTTTTATTAAAAATGATTATTATTATCGTCGTTTTTATCGTCGTTGTAGTTTTATCTTATTATTATCATTATTATTATCTTTATCAATAAAAGGGATTTATCATTAAATATTGTTTTTTTTTATTACTATCGTTATTATCGTTAAAGTTATAATTAGTATTATTATTATTATTATTATCCAATTATCCAATTATTATCATCATTATTATTATTATAAGATATTAATTTAGATAAAATTATCATTCTTATTATTTTTATCATTACTATTATTATTAAAAGTATCGTTAGTATTAAAACTATCATTTTAACAAAAAATTATCATTTTAATAGAAATGTCATTGTTACTATAAAATATCATTATTATTATTATTTTAAATTATCATAATTAAAGATAATGATAATATTAAAAATTATCGTAAATATTAAAGTTATCATAATTAGAATTATCGTTTTATCATAATGTCATCTTAGTAATTATAAATATTGATATTTTTATAATAATAATTATTATTACAAAATAATACAACTTTTACTTACTATCATTATAGATATTATTTTATCAAATAAATATGTGATACAAACATATTTTACTACGTGTAATAACTTACTTTAATAATACCTATCATATTATCTTTATGATATTAAATGAACCCTATAAATTTTATTACTTAATATATATAAAAGTATATTTTATTATATAAATTTAATATAAAATTTTATCTATTAATAAATAAATTATATTATTTACTCTAATAAATCTTTTAAAAATATTTAAAAATATAAAACGACGATATTTAAACTATATATTAATCATGTATAGATTTTTGGAAATTATTTTGAGTCAAATTTACTTTTGTTGACTTTTGCATATTAGTCTCGAGCATTAGGATTGTGGTACACTATGACTTGACCTAATTTGTTAGACAAATATTGACCAACATATAAATATATATAATTAATTTAGGTTCGTGAATCCGAGGCCAACCTTTCACTTGTTCAATGACGTTATATGTATTTTTACTACGAAATACAGCATGGTGAGTTTCATTTGCCTTTTTACCCTTTATATTTTTGGGCTGAGGATACATGCGCAACTTTTATAAATGTTTTACGAAATAGACACAAGTACGTGAAACTACATTCTATGGTTGAATTATCGAAATCGAATATGCCCCTTTTTATTAAGTCTGGTAATCTAAGAATTAGGGAACAGACACCCTAATTGACGCGAATCCTAAAGATAGATCTATTGGGCCTAACAAACCCCATCCAAAGTACCGGATGCTTTAGTACTTCGAAATTTATATCATGTCCGAAGGAGGATCCCGGAATGATAGGGGATATTCTTATATGTATCTAGTTAATGTCGGTTACCAGGTGTTCACCATATGAATGATTATTTTTGTCTCTATGCATGGGACGTATATTTATGAGAACTGAAAATGAAATTCTTGTGGTCTATTAAAATGATGGAAATAAATGATTATGATAAACTAATGAACTCACCAACCTTTTGGTTGACACTTTAAAGCATGTTTATTCTCAGGTGTTAAAGAAATCTTCCGCTGTGCATTTGCTCATTTTAAAGATATTACTTGGAGTCTTTCATAGCATATTTCAAAGAACGTTGCATTCGAGTCATTGAGTTCATCAAAGATTATTATTAAATCAATTTATAGTTGGATAGTGGATATTATGAAATGGTATGCATGCCTGTCAATTTTCGATGTAAAGAAAGTTTGTCTTTTAAAAACGAATGCAATGTTTGTAAAATGTATTATATAGAGGTCAAATACCTCGCAATGTAATCAACTATTGTGAATCGTTTATAATGTATATGAACGGGTCCTTTCACACGAAATCATTTTTGGAGATTCATCTCACCTGGAGTCGACTATTCTTTTAACCCATGATTCGTGTTTCTGTTCATCCGCACATTAATTTAAGAATAAGGATTAATCTTAGATTGCCTCGCTCATTGTGCAAGGAAGTTCACTCTCGTTGAAAGATCACACCTTTCGTACGTCTTCCTTTCGGAAATGTAATAAAAAAATTAACTTTGAAATATATGATCCTCGTTATACCCTTTGAAGGAATTGCCTTAAACATCTCCACCACTGATATGACTACTCTATATATTTCTTCCTTCGTTGGATGCAACTGTATATCATTCGTCCAAGTTTGTCCCCTTGGGAAGCCCCTATTTTGTTTGTTAAGAAGAAAGATGGTTCGTTCCGATTGTGTATTGATTATCGCAAGTTGAACAAGCTTACTAATGTTAATTATATCCTTATGTTATATTAATTATATCATTTAAACTTATGTTAACTTTATAATTCAATTTAATTTAATTAAACTTATGATATAACATGATTATACATGTATGACTTTAAATAACATTATAACTTATATTAATAATATAATTTACACTTTAATTTCAATGTTGACTAAGTTTGACCAAGGTTGACTTTTGAGTTGACTTTCGGTTGACTTTGACTTTCAGTTGACTTTTGTTGACTTTTCTAATTAAGGAAACTTTCCAAAAATAGATACTTTCTGAAAATAGAAACTTTCTAAAATAGAAACTTTCCTAAAATAGAAACTTTCCAAAAATAAAAACTTTCTAAAAATAGAAACTTTCCTAAAATAGAATCTTTCCTAAAATAGAAATATTCCAAAAATGGAAACCTGCTAAAAATAAAAACTTTCTAAAAATAGAAAGTACTTGTTATACGATGTCCTGATCATACCGAAACATACGGAGTGTTGTTCTATGCTTAATTACAACAAGTACTATAGTTATCATACTAAGACTTGGCCTAAATTAGTTATTTATATCGACCTACTTTATTTATAGGTCGGCGTTGTGATCATTCTTGATCACTTTACCATTTGCTGTTTGCATTTCTATGTTGTTGCTTCACTTGCTTTAAGGTGAGTTATAGTCCTATTTTTCTATTTTAAATCTTTTGGGATGAGAACACATGCATTTTATTTTACGTATTGGACACAAGTGGAAGTTGTTTTAAATTATTCATTGTGAGTTGAACAAAAATATTCCCTAATCAGGTAATTGTAATTACTGGTTTCTACTGGTGAACGCGAATCCTATGGATAGATCTATCGGGTCTGACAGCCTCATTTCGTGCTAGTCGCGCTAGCAGTTTATAAGCAGAATGTATTAGTACTTCGTATTTTGGAAGATACACCTGCTCAATGTATACTTTTATATTGGTTTTGTTAAGGATATGGAGTTATTAAGTGATTACCAGGTGGCTCACGTGTTAATGGAATAATGTTTTATATGTTTTCGAGCATATAATTTTATGGTCCAAAATGAGTCTTTATGTTTTCAAACATAAACTTTTATGGTTTAAGTTAAATATTGTTTGCAATATTAAACCTATAATTCACTCAACATTTTTGTTGACAGTTTACTCACATATTTTATTCTCAGGTTCATGATTGATTGCTTCCGCTGTGCTTAGAGAGTCTGCATATTTATGATGGCAGCTTTTGTTAAACATTAACTTGCATTCTATTTTGATACATTGAATTGTGGGTGTTTGTTGACTTTGTTTTGGTCAACTTTTGGTTAAGTATTTATGTATGGTCTTTCTAAACTTAAATATTTTGGTAGGTTTCCTTTATAGGAAATCATTTTTAAATAAAGAATGCAAGATTATTTATTAAATTCATTTAGAGTTATGATCAAGCTGTGGGACCAAGATAACGATGGTCGTCAAGTGTACTTTGACGGGTCGTTAAAGTAGAATATGTAGTGACCCGTCCTAATCCATCTGGATGAATACATTACATTTGATTACATCGCGAGGTACTTGACCTCTATATGATACATTTTACAAACATTGCATTCGTTTTTAAAAGACAAACTTTCATTACATCGAAAGTTGACGGCATGCATATCATTTCATAATATATTCAACTATAATTAACTTAATAATAATCTTGATGAACTCAATGACTCGAATGCAACGTCTTTTGAAATATGTCATGAATGACTCCAAGTAATATCTTTAAGATGAGCTAATGCACAGCGGAAGATTTCTTTAATACCTGAGAATAAACATGCTTTAAAGTGTCAACCAAAAGGTTGGTGAGTTCATAAGTTTATCATAAGCAATAAAATTCATCATTTTGATAGACCACAAGATTTAAATGATGCATGGTACAAATGGGCCCGAATCCTATACCCACCTATAATGTACATGCGATATCTTTTAAGTACAGTACACCTTTCTCGTGTACGAAATCATCTTTCATAAATCTTAGTAACTGTACACATATCTCGTGCACAAAAATAACATACACATAACCTGTGTATAAAATCATTCTCTCGATACATAACATTCACTTTTCATTGTTTTCATAGCTTGGCTTGGTAACCGACCTTAACATATAATTCGCATAATAATATCCCCAAAACAGAACATCTCGTCTGTATAATAATCATATAAACTTTGAAGTACTAAACACCACGCCCACTAGCCCTTCCATCTAGTAAACATTCTGGGTGGGGGTGTTAAACCCGGTAGCTACCTTTAGGATTCGCGTCAATTAGGCGTGCACTAATTCTCAAAATTAGTGATTTTTTCATAATTCTTAGGTTACCAAGCAATAATAATCAGGGGAAAAATATTCATATCAATTGTGGCAATTATCACGTCCACATAATTTAATGGTGGCAATTATTACGTCCACATAATTCATTCGAGGAATGTTTTGCTTGTGTCTATCTCGTCAAACATTTATAAAAGCATTTCATGTATTCGCAGTTCAAAATGTATTTCAAAAGCATTTAATAAAGCAGTTGTAAAAGTAGCGCATGTATTCTCAGTCCTAAAAATGTAAAGAGTAAAAGGGAATCAAATGAACTCACCTAATGTATTCTGTAGTAAAAGTACATATGACTATATTGAACAATACAGGGTTGGCCTCGGATTCACGAACCTATATCATTTATATATATATATTAAAACATATAATGGAAATCACATAATTTTCTTTATTAATTATATATTATTTATGTGTTTGTAATTTATTTAATTTATATCACATTCCATTTAGAAATATATACTCATATTATATCTTAAAGTATATGTTATATATATTTATTTTATATATTTTTAAAATGATTAGAATCTATACATTTAGTTATATTAATATATCCATATATATATATTTAGTATTATATTAAAAATATCGAATTATCGAATTTGTTGTATGTCGGTATTTATATAAAAAATGTTAATATGTCTTATATATAATTATATAAATTATTAATATAATTGTAGTATATATAATAAGTAGGTTTTATATACCAAATATCTATTTGTTAAAACTGATAGTTTTGATATTAATGATTTTACTAATAATAGTCTTACTAATAATAACTTTATTAATAACGATAATACTAATAATAAAAATGATAATACATATGTTAATAATGATTCTAATAATACTAATAAGTACATAATGATACTAATACTAATATTTACGAAAATGATAATAATTTGTACTATTTTCATAATGATAATAATAATAACCTTTTTTTTTATCATAATGATAATAATGTTAAATTAATGATAATAATATCATAAGTTATACATAATAATAATAATAATAATAATAATAATAGATATAATACTTATAATTATGATAATAAATACAATAACCATTATGATACTTATAATAATAATTGTAATACTAATAATTGTTATGAGACTAGAAACTATAATAATACTAATACTAAATATTATAGTAATAATCAAAATCATATTAATAATAATGTTATAAGTTATAACCATAATCATTATAACAATAATAATAATAATAATAATAATAATAATAATAATAATAATAATAATAATAATAATAATAATAATAATAATAATAATAATAATAATAATAATAATAATAATAATAATAAAATGAAGTGTATACCCTTTGGAAAGTCATTCTAAAATGAATTGCCCGAGACTGGGCTCGAACCTGCAACCTCTCATTAACCCAACACAACCCCAACCATCTATTCTGTAGCTTACTTTTCTGGTATAATTCTTAGTCCATTTTTTTAAACTGTATATATTTCTGTTTCCCTTTCTTAAAACCCAAGTTGTATCACATAAACCGAGGGCTAGGTTTTTATTCGATTTGATAATTGGGCAGTAGCCCACTTCAACAGTCCACTAGTGCTTTTAATAGCAGTCCATTTAATAGTTAAATCAAACCCAAGTATTGATTTGTAGATCTGGATTCAATCCAGTACCGGAACAAAAAAAATATATAATAATAGCAGGTCACGACTAGGGTTCTTCATCAATCATCAATCTTTGTCATTCACGATCATTGTTTCTATCTATCATCATCATTATCAAATCATCTTCATCAATTCGATCGTGAAGTAGCAACAATACAACAAGTGGGTTTCGTTTAAAAACGAAAACAAGCGAACACAGTAACAGTCGATGTGATTTCGGGTTGTGTGATTTTTTGGTGTTTGATTTCAACCGAAACAAGAAGAAACAGAAACAATATAGTTGCAAGTTTAAATGGTGGTTCACAAAAATATCAACTATTCATCATCTTTTTCAGCGTAACAGTGTCATCATTCCCATCCCGTTTGGATTTGATCCGTAACCAGAACCTTGGTAGCTAAAGCAGGTGCTTTAATGGTGTTTAAACAGAACCAGGGATATAGAAAATGTATGTGTAGCAGTTCATGGTTGTTTGCGAGGGTTGTCTGTAAACAGAAAACAAGAGTTTGAAATAGAACGTAACAAGTGAGAGAGAGAGAGAGAGAGAGAGAGAGAGAGAGAGAGAGAGAGAGAGAGAAGAGATAGATAGATGGTATCGTGAAAGTTTTGTTTGGGCTGAAAGAAAATACACGATCATGGTGGGTTTGTTGTTGGCGGTTTCCTGGGTTTGCAGTGAGTTTCAAGGTGGTTCGTAGTGGTGGGTGTTTGATGATGGTGTTTTGGTCACGTTTAAGAGCAAAAGAGAGAGAGAGTAGAGAGAGATTGGTGGTTGTAAGGCTCAACAGTTGATGGTCCGTTGTGTGTGTGTGGTGGTTGTCTTGTCGAACCGTAACAAAGCAGTAGCAACAGGTTCAAGCTCGAACAAGTAATGTTTTGATTCTTGATGATTGGTAATCGAACAGAAGAAAGAAAGAAAAGAAAAAAAAATGAGTATAAAGGTGACAGGTTAGTGGTGGTGATTGAGAGTGGAGGCCGAATGGTGGTGATAGTTGGTGATTAAAACAAGACCGTAGGAAATGGTGTTTGAGGGTGGTGGTTGTTCGTGGTCTCGGATAGAAAAGATGGTGGGTTTGTGGTTCCTGATTCAATTAGAAAATAGAAGCATGAAAAACAAATGATCGGGTTTTAACAAAAATTTGAAAGGAGTAAGTTGTAGAGATGATAAATGGGTGGTTTTGTTGGGTGTTGGAGCCGAAAAAAATAGGGTGATGTGGCTTGGGGTTGGTACGTTAAAATAGAAACTGAATTAGATGGTTAATAGTTAAATTAGGAAAGAGCACTAGTAGGAGTAGTTTATTGTTAGTTGGTGATGTGTTCCACTAATCAAGTAATGGACATATATAATTAATTCATGCAGTACTATATATTAATTAAATTAAATAAATAAATCTACAATCTTAAACGTGTGATAAGGAAAACCATATGCTGCCCATTGTTTTCTTTTATATCCCCTATTTTCACGGACTATTATTTCGTACCTTGTTGCTAATCTGTTAGGGATAAAAATTTCCAAGAAAAAAATCCCATTAAATACATTTATTTATTTCGGTCATTAACTTGTTTAAAATTATTAAATTAAATTAATCATTAGCCCTCAACCCCAAGTAAAATATAATAAGTGTTAAAACTTAATAATTAGATTCTAAATATATATTTAATAAAGCTATAATTTATATGACTTCTTTTTGGATTACCGTTTATTTAAAAATCACATGAGTTTTGAATTAGACTTCTCTAAATAATAGTCGAAACTTTCAACGAGTATTACAATTATTAAATAATTATTTTTAATATACTTTATTTATATATAGAAATATAATTTTAAATAATAATTTTTATAATATCCTATTTTAATTATATTAATTTTTAATAACAACAACATATAATACGTTACATTATATTTCGAATTATTATTTATATATATATACACACATATATATTTACCATTAATTGTTCGTAAATCTTCGAGAGCAGTCGAAGGTCAATTGAATATATAAACATCGTTTTCAAAATTTTCTAAACTCAACATTACATACATTGCTTATCGTATCGAAATCATATAAAGATTAAGTTTAAATTTAGTCAGAAATTCTCGGGTCGTCACAGTACCTACCCGTTAAAGAAATTTCGTCCCGAAATTTGAGTGAGGTGGTCATGGCTAACAATAGAAATGTTTTCATGATGAATATGAATTGATAAATAGAGTTTTATCATCATTGAGTAATATGGATAAAACAATTCGATTATTCGAAGAGCACGAATGAAGCTATCACAAAATAGTGAAATGAGAAAATAATATTTCATCATATCCTTTGACGTAGATATGGTTGATTTCCAGAGTTCGAGGGATTTAAAGAAAATCTTCGAAATCTAAAAGATTTGATTCTTTGGCGAATAAGGAAATTAAGATCTCTATAATTAAATACGGCGATCTGCCTCGATTACTCTGTCTGATATTTCCATTATAAATCTACTCCCTTTGTTTCCTTTATATTTTGGAGTTCCATCTTTTTGTTTTCTCTTTCCGACTTTAAGTCAAACGAATAATGGTCTAGAATTCGTAGATATGGAATTTCGAATGAACTTAATGTTCTAAACAAAAAAGAACGTAATCGCACGATTTGATTTGCCAAATTACCAGAATCACTGAGAATAGAACTATCAAGAATATACTTTCTTGATATGTTCATAATTAAGCAGAATGAAAGAGTTATGTAACATGGCACATGATGACGTTTATGATATGTGAATCATCACGTTCCATTAAAAACTCAGCATGACTTACTGTAATATAATCACATTGATCAAGTGTCATTATATTATACTAACTCATGCATCAGTTTCTAACACTACTTCAAAACATTCATATTTTAAATTCGAATTTTTCAGAATTTAGAAACTAAAGAAGTTTCCTTTATGATGTAACACTGATATTGCGAAGAGATAATTGGTTTCAGATAAGAATAGTTATGAAAGTATCTTCAGAAATATCGAGGATATTTATAATGAAAAATACGATGATATCTTAAAATTTCTAATATCGATGGGTGATGAAGAAGATTTGTCCGTAAAGGTTTAGAGTCAGTGGCAAGGTATTTGTTAATGACTTCAACAGATACTGAATTTTCTTTGAAGGCAGGTTTCGTATTTGTGATTTGTCGAAAAGATTTAAGCCAAGGAGCAACGAGGTTACTGATACGTCTGTGGTTATAAAGGTGGAATATAAAAGTTTTTCCCTGATAACAATAAAAAGGGCAATCGTGTTTGTCAAGGTTATAATAAGACCAATCTGGATGGGAAGTCTAAGTTGGCTTGCTGAAGCTGTGACAAAATTTGCTATTTTGAAAAGGAATTGCATTGTTATTTTCGGAAATAACAATGCCAAGGAGCTAGCACAGATACGTGTTAAATATTTACTCAGGTTCTGAGTGTTTTCAGGTGCATAAATATATGTATCAATCTTTTCTTCCGTAGATGAAATGCGGTTGGTTCATCCTCTCGATTGAGGTGTTTTCAAGAATCATGAAAGGTTTGAACGCATATTATAATCGACAAGATACAAATGAGGTTTAAGATGAAATCAAGTGGCAAACTTGAAGAAATGTTTAGTTTCATATGTTATAATCAATATTTTAATTCATTTTAATTGTCCAATGTTATTAGTCCACAGTCGATAGTCCACAGTTAACAGTCCAATAATTCATATATAGTTTAATATACAATATTTGAATTAATTAATACGTATCGTGACCCGTGTACATGTCTCAGACTCGATCACAGCTCAAAGTATATATATTATTATAAAATCAACCTCAACCCGGTATAGTGAACTCGATCATTACAACATATAGACTGTCTATGTTTATTCCAAATAATATATATAGATGCGTCGATATGATATGTCAAAACCTTGTATACATATCCTGATATTTAAAGTGCGTAAAATAAATAACATAAATTAAATGACGATAAATAAAATTGCGAGAATATAAATTGCGATAAATAAAATGTAATACGGAATTAACAGTTAGCTATGAACAGTTAGCTAGGAACAGTTAGCGTGGATTCTTAACAAACTTTTTCTCATAGTTAATTTATTTGTTTCTAACAAATTTTATTTTGTCCAATGTTTTCTTCATTATGCCACTTATTGGATTCTGATAGGTCAAAATCCAAATATGAAATTGAATTAAATGGTTATTCTGTGATGAACGGATTCGTACTTCTGTGGTTGTAACTAGGATAGTAAATGACTATTGAATCAGATTCGAAGATTGTACAGTGTAACTTATTAATGTGAAATCTAAATATTCCTCGGGTATTACCTACCCGTTAAAATATTTTTTTACCATTAATAGTTTGTACAAAAGAATTTTTAATTACAATCTTTATGAAAACATATATACATATATTTTCTTCAGATGTAATCATGGATTTAATGAGTAGATATAATATTAACTCATTTAATTTACCGTTAGAACTAGACTACATAATCTATAAAACATTAGAGATTACATAATCATCATGAAGAATGAAGATAACCGATGTAGAACAAGATGTAGAACGAAGATTATGTTCGAGGTATAGATTGCGATGTTGAGGCGTGTGATGTTGAGGCCTATGTTATTGGTGGTGCTGGTGTTACCGGTGCTGTTGCTGAAGCTGGTAGGTTTTGCACCATGTTTTCCAAATTGATTACTCGAGCGCGATGCTCGTTGACTTTTCGATTACTCCGGGATGATTGTCGGTAGGAACGAGCGGATGAATAAGGTTTAGAATTTTAGATAGAATATAATCGTGGTGAGATATTCGGAAAATGAGAGTGAAAATGGTGTTTCGGATTGGTTCGTCGGTGAATGTCTCAGGTTCTTCGCCCAGAGGACAATATGGTGGATGAAAGGGATCGCTTCTTCTTGTCTCCAATGATTAAGTAGACTACGAACCCATCAGATGAATTGGGGATGGCTGATTGGCTGATTCATTCTGGTGACGCTGCTTCCGGAGCTTAGATGAAACTCCATATCGAAATAGCTGTCGGAATTCGAGAAATTCGAACTGGTTGAGGGATTCATCTCGTACGATCAGAAGAAGGATTTTCGATAAGAAATAGATTATAGGATGTAGATTAGTACCCTGCAATACATAATTTACATATGCATATATAATACTAAAATTCCATAAGTTATGGAGGAATCTACGGAATCTGTCAGGCAAAGGTAACAATAACAGATACGCTAAGATATGAATTAGCAGATACGCTAAGATATGAATTTTGTCTATACGCTATTCATGCAATTATTGCAGTATGATGTGTCTAGACTAAAAATGATAAGCAGGTAATTTTTCGACAAAAATGATAAGCAAAAATTTTGACATGCAGACACGGTCGAAGTCCAGACTCACTAATGTATCCTAACAACTACTAATTAGACACACTAATGTAAGACCTGGTTCGCTAAGACCACCACTCTGATACCACCTGTAGTACAGTGGGGACAACCACCGTCCCACCCAGTGCCTTCCCAGCTAACCACCTGGTGACCACTGAGTGTACCTTAGATACTGATTTTAGGGCCTGCCGCTCGGCTACTGCAAACCCTCGTAAGGGATCGCAAGGAGTAAGAGCCAATGCTTTGTCACAATTAACACTGTGAGAACCACCTTTACAACTAACTCGCCATACATGGACGGCGTTATACCAGCTCTGATACCACCTGTAGTGACCCGTCCTAATCCATCTGGACGAATACATTACATTTGATTACATCACGAGGTACTTGACCTCTATATGATACATTTTACAAATATTGCATTCGTTTTTAAAAGACAAACTTTCATTACATCGAAAGTTGACAGCATGCATACCATTTCATAATATATTCAACTATAATTGACTTAATAATAATCTTGATGAACTCAATGACTCGAATGCAACGTCTTTTGAAATATGTCATGAATGACTCCAAGTAATATCCTTAAGATGAGCTAATGCACAGCGGAAGATTTCTTTAATACCTGAGAATAAACATGCTTTAAAGTGTCAACCAAAAGTTTGGTGAGTTCATAAGTTTATCATAAGCAATAAAATTCATCATTTTGATAGACCACAACATTTAAATGATGCATGGTACAAATGGGCCAGAATCCTATACCCACCTGTAATGTACATGCGATATCTTTTAAATACAGTACACCTTTCTCGTGTACGAAATCATCATTCATAAATCTTAGTAACCGTAAACATATCTCGTACACAAAAATAACATACATATAACCTGTGTATAAAATCATTCTCTCGATACATAACATTCACTTTTCATTGCTTTCATAGCTTGGCTTGGTAACTGACCTTAACATATAATACGCATAATAATATCCCCAAAACATAACATCTCGTCTGTATAATAATCATATAAACTTCGAAGTACTAAACACCACGCCCACTAGCCCTTCCGTCTAGTGAACATTCTGGGTGGGGGTGTTAAACCCGGTAGCTACCTTTAGGATTCGCGTCAATTAGGCGTGCACTAATTCTCAAAATTAGTGATGTTCCCTAATTCTTAGGTTACCAAGCAATAATAATCAGGGGAAAAATATTCATATCAATTGTGGCAATTATCACGTCCACATAATTCAATGGTGGCAATTATCACGTCCACATAATTCATTCGAGGAATGTTTTGCTTGTGTCTATCTAGTCAAATATTTATAAAAGCATTTCATGTATTTGCAGTTCAAAATGTATTTCAAAAGCATTTAATAAAGCAGTTGTAAAAGTAGCGCATGTATTCTCAGTCCCAAAAATGTAAAGAGTAAAAGGGAATCAAATGAACTCACCTAATGTATTTTGTATTAAAAATACATATGACTATATTGAACAATGCAGGGTTGGCCTCGGATTCACGAACCTATATCATTTATATATATATTAAAACATATAATGGAAATCACATAATTTTCTTTGTTAATTATATATTATTTATGTGTTTGTAATTTATTTAATTTATATCACATTCCATTTAAAAATATATACTCATATTATATCTTAAAGTATATGTTATATATATTTATTTTATATATTTTTAAAATGATTAGAATCTATACATTTAGTTATATTAATATATCCACATATATATATATATATATATATATATATATATATATATATATATATATATATATATATATTATATTAAAAATATCGAATTATCAAATTTGTTGTATGTCGGTATTTATATAAGAAATGTTAATATGTCTTATATATAATTATATAGATTATTAATATAATTGTAGTATATATAATAAGTAGGTTTTATGTACCAAATATCTATTTGTTAAAACTGATAGTTTTGATATTAATGATTTTACTAATAATAGTCTTACTAATAATAACTTTATTAATAACAATAATACTAATAATAAAAATGATAATGATAATGATAAAAATGATAATACATATGTTAATAATGATTCTAATAATACTAATAAGTACATAATGATACTAATACTAATATTTACGAAAATGATAATAATTTGTACTATTTTCATAATGATAATAATAATAACCCTTTTTTATCATAATGATAATAATGTTAAATTAATGATAATAATATCATAAGTAATACATAATAATAATAATAATAATAATAATAATAATAATAATAATAATAATAATAATAATAATAATAATAATAATAATAATAATAATAATAATAGATATAATACTTATAATTATGATAATAAATACAATAACCATTATGATACTTATAATAATAATTGTAATACTAATAATTGTTATGAGACTAGTAACTATAATAATACTAATACTAAATATAATAGTAATAATCAAAATCATATTAATAATAATGTTAATAGTTATAACCATAATCATTATAACAACAACAACAATAATAATAATAATAATAATAATAATAATAATAATAATAATAATAATAATAATAATAATAATAATAATAATAATAATAATAATAAAAATAATAATAATAATAATAATAATAATAATAATAATAATAATAATAATAATAATAATAATAATAATAATAATAATAAAATGAAGTGTATACCCTTTGGAAAGTCATTCTAAAAAGAATTGCCCGAGACCGGGCTCGAACCTGCAACCTCTCATTAACCCAACACAACCCCAACCATCTGCTCTGCATCTTACTTTTTCGGTATAATTCTTAGTCCATTTATTTAAACAGTATATATTTCTGTTTCCCTTTCTTAAAATCCAAGTTGTATCACATAAATCGAGGGCCAGGTTTTATTCGGTTTGATAATTGGGCAGTAGCCCACTTCAACAGTCCACTAGAGCTTTTAATAGCAGTCCATTTAATAGCTAAATCAAACCCAAGTATTGATTTGTAAATCTGGATTCAATCCAGTACCGGAACAAAAAAAATATATAATAATAGCAGGTCACGACTAGGGTTCTTCATCAATCATCAATCTTTGTCATTCAAGATCATCGTTTCTATCTATCATCTTCATTAATTCGATCGTGCAGTAGCAATAATACAACAAGTGGGTTTCGTTTAAAAACGAAAACAAGCGAACACAGTAACAGTCGATGTGATTTCGGGTTGTGTGATTTATTGGTGTTTGATTTCAACCGAAACAAGAAGAAACAGAAACAATATAGTTGCAAGTTTAAATGGTGGTTCACAAAAATATCAACTATTCATCATCTTTTTCAGCGTAACAGTGTCATCATTCCCATCCCGTTTGGATTTGATCCGTAACCAGAACCTTGGTAGCTGTAGCAGGTGCTTTAATGGTGTTTAAACAGAACCAGGGATATAGAAAATGTATGTGTAGCAGTTCACAGTTGTTTGCGAGGGTTGTCTGTAAACAGAAAACGAGAGTTTGAAATAGAACATAACAAGTGAGAGAGAGAGAAGAGATAGATAGATGGTATCGTGAAAGTTTTGTTTGGGCTAAAAGAAAATACATGATCATGGTGGGTTTGTTGTTGGGGGTTTCCTGGGTTTGTAGTGAGTTTCAAGGTGGTTCGTAGTGGTGGGTGTTTGATGATGGTGTTTTGGTCACGTTCAAGAGCAAAAGAGAGAGAGTAGAGAGATATTGGTGGTTGTAAGGCTCAACAGTTGATGGTCCGTGGTGTGTGTGTGGTGGTTGTCTTGTCGAACCGTAACAAAGCAGTAGCAACAGGTTCAAGCTCGAATAAGTAATGTTTTGATTCTTGATGATTGGTAATCGAAAAGAAGAAAGAAAGAAAAGAAAAAAATGAGTATAAAGGTGACGGGTTAGTGGTGGTGATTGAGAGTGGAGGCCGAATGGTGGTGATAGTTGGTGATTAAAACAGGACCGTAGGAAACGGTGTTTGAGGGTGGTGGTTGTTCGTGGTCTCGGATAGAAAAGATGGTGGGTTTGTGGTTCCTGATTTAATTAGAAAATAGAAGCATGAAAAACAAGTGATCGAGTTTTAACAAAAATTTGAAAGGAGTAAGTTGTAGAGATGATAAATGGGTGGTTTTGTTGGGTGTTGGAGCCGAAAAAAATAGGGTGATGTGGCTTGGGGTTGTTACACGAAAATAGAAACTGAATTAGATGGTTAATAGTTGAATTAGGAAAGAGCACTAGTAGCAGTAGTTTATTGTTAGTTGGTGATGTGTTCCACTAATCAAGTAATGGACATATATAATTAATTCATGCAGTACTATATATTAATTAAATTAAATAAATAAATCTACAATCTTAAACGTGTGATAAGAAAAACCATATGCCACCCATTGTTTTCTTTTATATCCCCTATTTTCACGGACTATTATTTCGTACCTTGTTGCAAATCTGTTAGGGATAAAAATTTCCAAGAAAAAAATCCCATTAAATACATTTATTTATTTCGATCATTAACTTGTTTAAAATTATTAAATTAAATTAATCATTAGCCCCCAACCCCAAGTAAAATATAATAAGTGTTAAAACTTAATAATTAGATTCTAAATATATATTTAATAAAGCTATAATTTATATGACTTCTTTTTGGATTACCGTTTATTTAAAAATCACATGAGTTTTGAATTAGACTTCTCTAAATAATAGTCGAAACTTTCATCGAGTATTACAATTATTAAATAATTATTTTTAATATACTTTATTTATATATAGAAATATAATTTTAAATAATAATTATTATAATATCCTATTTTAATTATATTAATTTTTAATAACAACAACATATAATACGTTACATTATATTTCGAATTATTATTTATATATACATACACACATATCTATTTACCATTAATTGTTCGTGAATCGTCGAGAGCAGTTGAAGGTCAATTGAATATATAAACATCGTTTTTAAAATTTTCTAAACTCAACATTTTATACATTGCTTATCGTATTGAAATCATATAAAGATTAAGTTTAAATTTAGTCAGAAATTCCCGGGTCGTCACCGAAGAGGGTAGCAAATGTAGTGACCCGAACTTTTTCATGTTTATATATATTAATTGAGATTGATATTTACATGATTAAATTTTTCCAACATGTTAAGCAATCAAACTTGTTAAGACTTGATTAATTGAAATATGTTTCATATAGACAATTGACCACCCAAGTTGACCGGTGATTCACGAACGTTAAAACTTGTAAAAACTATACAATGACATATATATGGTTATATATATAGTTAACATGTTTTTATTATAAGTATGTATCTCATTAGGTATTTTAACAATGAGTTATATACATAAAAATGAGACTATTAATTTAAGAAACTCGAAAACGATATATATAACGATTATCGTTATAACAACGTCTTACTAGGTACATATGAATCATATTAAGATATTGATACACTTGGTTAATTATGTTAAATGATAAGTAAATATATTATTAAGTGTATTAACAATGAAATACATATGTAAAAATAAGACTACTAACTTAATGATTTCGAAACGAGACATATATGTAACGATTATCGTTGTAACGACATTTAACTGTATATACATCATACTAAGATATATTATATATCATAATATCATGATAATATAATAATTTAACATCTCATTTGTTATAATAAACAATGGGTTAACAACATTCAACAAGATCGTTAACCTAAAGGTTTCAAAACAACATTTACATGTAACGACTAACGATGACTTAACGACTCAGTTAAAATGTATATACATGTAGTGTTTTAATATGTATTCATACACTTTTGAAAGACTTCAAGACACTTATAAAAATACTTCTACTTAACAAAAATGCTTACAATTACATCCTCGTTCAGTTTCATCAACAATTCTACTCGTATGCACCCGTATTCGTACTCGTACAATACACAGCTTTTAGATGTATGTACTATTGGTATATACACTCCAATGATCAGCTCTTAGCAGCCCATGTGAGTCACCTAACACATGTGGGAACCATCATTTGGCAACTAGCATGAAATATCTCATAAAATTACAAAAATATGAGTAATCATTCATGACTTATTTACATGAAAACAAAATTACATATCCTTTATATCTAATCCATACACCAACGACCAAAAACACCTACAAACACTTTCATTCTTTAATTTTCTTCATCTAATTGATCTCTCTCAAGTTCTATCTTCAAGTTCTAAGTGTTCTTCATATATTTTACAAGTTCTAGTTACATAAAATCAAGAATACTTTCAAGTTTGCTAGCTCACTTCCAATCTTGTAAGGTGATCATCCAACCTCAAGAAATCTTTGTTTCTTACAGTAGGTTATCATTCTAATACAAGGTAATAATCATATTCAAACTTTGGTTCAATTTCTATAACTATAACAATCTTATTTCAAGTGATGATCTTACTTGAACTTGTGTTCGTGTCATGATTCTGCTTCAAGAACTTCGAGCCATCCAAGGATCCGTTGAAGCTAGATCCATTTTTCACTTTTCCAGTAGGTTTATCCAAGGAACTTAAGGTAGTAATGATGTTCATAACATCATTCGATTCATACATATAAAGCTATCTTATTCGAATGTTTAAACTTGTAATCACTAGAATATAGTTTAGTTAATTCTAAACTTGTTCGCAAACAAAAGTTAATCCTTCTAACTTGACTTTTAAAATCAACTAAACTCATGTTCTATATCTATATGATATGCTAACTTAATGATTTAAAACCTGGAAACACGAAAAACACCGTAAAACCGGATTTACGCCGTCGTAGTAACACCGCGGGCTGTTTTGGGTTAGTTAATTAAAAACTATGATAAACTTTGATTTAAAAGTTGTTATTCTGAGAAGATGATTTTTATTATGAACATGAAACTATATCCAAATATTATGGTTAAACTCAAAGTGGAAGTATGTTTTCTAAAATGGTCATCTAGACGTCGTTCTTTCGACTAAAATGACTACCTTTACAAAAACGACTTGTAACTTATTTTTCCAACTATAAACCTATACTTTTTCTGTTTGGATTCATAAAATAGAGTTCAATATGAAACCATAGCAATTGGATTCACTCAAAACGGATTTAAAATGAAGAAGTTATGGGTAAAACAAGATTGGATAATTTTTCTCATTTTAGCTACGTGAAAATTGGTAACAAATCTATTCCAACCATAACTTAATCAACTTGTATTGTATATTATGTAATCTTGAGATACCATAGACACGTATACAATGTTTCGACCTATCATGTCGACAAATCTATATATATTTCGGAACAACCATAGACACTCTATATGTGAATGTTGGAGTTAGCTATACAGGGTTGAGGTTGATTCCAAAATATATATAGTTTGAGTTGTGATCAATACTGAGATACGTATACACTGGGTCGTGGATTGATTCAAGATAATATTTATCGATTTATTTCTGTACATCTAATTGTGGACAACTAGTTGTAGGTTACTAATGAGGACAGCTGACTTAATAAACTTAAAACATCAAAATATATTAAAAGTGTTGTAAATATATTTTGAACATACTTTGATATATATGTATATATTGTTATAGGTTCGTGAATCAACTAGTGGCCAAGTCTTACTTCCCGACGAAGTAAAAATCTGTGAAAGTGAGTTATAGTCCCACTTTTAAAATCTAATATTTTTGGGATGAGAATACATGCAGGTTTTATAAATGATTTACAAAATAGATACAAGTACGTGAAACTACATTCTATGGTTGAATTATCGAAATCGAATATGCCCCTTTATATTAAGTCTGGTAATCTAAGAATTAGGGAACAGACACCTTAATTGACGCGAATCCTAAAGATAGATCTATCGGGCCCAACAAGCCCCATCCAAAGTACCGGATGCTTTAGTACTTCGAAATTTATATCATATCCGAAGGGTGTCCCGGAATGATGGGGATATTCTTATATATGCATCTTGTTAATGTCGGTTACCAGGTGTTCACCATATGAATGATTTTTATCTCTATGTATGGGATGTGTATTGAAATATGAAATCTTGTGGTCTATTGTTACGATTTGATATATATAGGTTAAACCTATAACTCACCAACATTTTTGTTGACGTTTAAAGCATGTTTATTCTCAGGTGAATATTAAGAGCTTCCGCTGTTGCATACTAAAATAAGGACAAGATTTGGAGTCCATGTTTGTATGATATTGTGTAAAAACTGCATTCAAGAAACTGATTTCGATGTAACATATTTGTATTGTAAGCCATTATGTAATGGTCGTGTGTAAACAGGATATTTTAGATTATCATTATTTGATAATCTACGTAAAGCTTTTTAAACCTTTATTTATGAAATAAAGGTTATGGTTTGTTTTAAAAATGAATGCAGTCTTTGAAAAAACGTCTCATATAGAGGTCAAAACCTCGCAACGAAATCAATTAATATGGAACGTTTTTAATCAATAAGAACGGGACATTTCAGTTGGTATCCGAGCGTTGGTCTTAGAGAACCAGAAAATTTGCATTAGTGTGTCTTATCGAGTTTGTTAGGATGCATTAGTGAGTCTGGACTTCGAACGTGTTTTCTTTAAAAATGATTGCTTAACATTTTCGTTGGAAACTATATATTTTTAACATATAAATATTATGTGATATATTAATCTCTTAACGTGTTTGACATTATGTGATAGATGTCTACCTCTAGAACAAGTCCCATTGACTCACCTAATAATAATGAAGAGTCAAATGTAAATTGGAATGATTCGTGGACTGATTCACAAGTTCCCGAAGAGGAACCGGAAGAAGAGTCGGAACCGGAAGAAGAATCGGAACCGAAAGAAGAATCGGAACCGGATGAAGAAATAGAACCGGTGGGGGAAATAATAAAACGGTTAAGTAAAAGAAAATCGTCAACCAACCGACCAAGGTTAATTTTGGTCAATGGTGTTTCCGCCAAGGAAGCAAAATATTGGGAGGATTACCAATTCTCCGATGAATCGGATTCCGACGAGAATTCTGATGATGTTATAGAAATTACCCCAACTGAATTTAAAAAGGCAAAAGAAAATAATAAGGGAAAGGGCATAAAAATAGAGAAATCTAATTCCAACCCCGATGAACTTTATATGTATCGTCAACCCCCGAAGTCCTTAAGTTGTAACAATGACCCGGGAACCTCTAAACCACCAGGTTTTTCTAAACCAATGTGGACAACGACAGTTAGTATTAGGGGAACATCATATATCCCTAGAAACTTGGCAAAACGAACCAAAATCGAAGAAGAAGAAACGAGCTAGTCGGAATAAGATAGTTGTATTCGTGTGGTGTAATATATGTAATATAGTGTGCTTATGCTTTATGATATATGTAAAAATTGCTTGTATTAATAAGTATTTTTTTTATGAATCTAACTCTTGTCTATTTTACAGTTTAAAAACACAAAATGGATAGACAACCCAATATTTTAAGAGACCTACCCGGAGACATGATTGATGAAATCTTGTCTAGAGTCGGTCAGAATTCCTCGGCACAACTATTTAAGGCGAGATCAGTTTGTAAGACATTCGAAGAACGTTCCAAGAATGTCTTGGTTTATAAGAGACTTTCGTTTGAAAGATGGGGGATATCACATTGGGAAACCCATAAGTTACGATGTGTTTACTTTGACGCATATATTGCGGGGAACCCAAATGCTATTTTACGCAACGGGTTAAGAAATTATTTTGACTCAATATATCCGAATATTGGACTTCGTGATTTAGAAAAAGCGGCTAACATGCAACATAAAGAAGCATGTTATGCTTACGGATTAGTAATGTTCGCTTCTCACCAAAGTGAGAACAAGAACATCGGGCTACAACTATTAAACAAAACGTTTCCACAAGTGACGGAGTCGGTAATTGGGGTAAGAAATGAGGTTTTTAGATTGTTACGGGACTGTTGGACATTACGTAACCCTCGTCCTTTTAACGACGTTACAACACGCTGTCTTATCAACGGCCATAACGGTTATGTTCCACAAGACCAAGGATGGGAAGTAATCCTAGTAAAACCAGAATGCATGACTTGTTTCTGGACGTATGAATTACGTGTCTTTATTGCCTTTGCTGAACGACTTGTGTACTAGCTAGAATTATCTTCACAACTATCTTGTATCAAAGTTATTGCGTACTATATTTCATGCTTTATGTAAAATAAGCGGTATTGTAAGTTTGTAAAATATTGTATAAAAGTTTGAACGCGAAATATTATTATAATCAGTTTTTCATATAGAATTGTAGTAGTTGAATTGTATATTAGCTACTAAGTATGAACTTAACGGGTAGGTACTACCCGAATTTAAACTTATAAAATGCTAATATGAAGAAAAAGATTTTATAAATGAGTTCATATTATGCTACGAAATACTATTAACTACTCTTAATATTCTGTATGATTAACTTGTTCTATTTGAATATTTTGAAGGAAATGGCACCGACTACTCGACACACCGTGAATATGAATGAAGAGGAATTCCGTACTTTTCTAGCTTCAAACATAGCCGCAGTACAGGCTGCGCTACATACCAACAATAACCTTGGATCTAGCAGTACAGGAAATCGTGTAGGATGCACCTACAAAGAATTCACTGCCTGCAAACCTTTGGAATTTGATGGAACCGAAGGACCGATCGGATTGAAACGGTGGACCGAGAAGGTCGAATCGGTGTTTGCCATAAGTAAGTGTACTGAAGAGGACAAAGTGAAGTACGCTACGCATACCTTCACAGGTTCTGCGTTAACATGGTGGAATACCTATCTAGAGCAAGTGGGACAAGACGATGCGTACGCACTACCGTGGTCAGCATTCAAGCACTTGATGAACGAGAAGTACCATCCCAGAACCGAGGTCAATAAGCTCAAGACAGAACTTAGAGGGTTACGAACCCAAGGATTTGATATTACCACGTACGAAAGACGATTCACAGAATTGTGCCTATTGTGTCCGGGAGCATTCGAAGATGAGGAAGAGAAGATCGACGCGTTTGTGAAAGGATTACCGGAAAGAATCCAAGAAGATATAAGTTCACACGAGCCCGCCTCTATACAACAGGCATGTAGAATGGCTCACAAACTAGTGAACCAGATTGAAGAAAGAATTAAAGAACAGACTGCTGAAGAGGCCAATGTGAAGCAAGTCAAAAGAAAGTGGGAGGAAAACGGTGATAAGAATCACCAATACAACAACAACAGCAATTACAACAATAATCGCAACAATTATCCCAACAATCGCAACATCAATCGCAACTACAACAAACGGCCCAACAACAACAACAACAACAACAACAACAACAGCAACTACAACAATCATCCCAACAACAATAATAACCGCAACAACAACAACAATCAGAAGCAGCTATGCCAAAGGTGTGAAAAGTATCACTCGGGGTTCTGCACCAAATTTTGCAACAAGTGTAAAAGAAATGGTCATAGCGCGGTGAAGTGTGAGGTCTACGGACCAGGGGTTAATAGAACGAAAGGAACAAATGGTGTCGGAACGAGTAATGGCGGAGCAAGTAGTGTCGGAGCAAGTTATGCCAATGTAGTTTGTTATAAATGTGGAAAACTGGGCCACATTATTAGAAATTGCCCGAACCAGGAGAACACGAATGGACAAGGCCGCGGAAGAGTTTTCAATATTAATGCGGCAGAGGCACAGGAAGACCCGGAGCTTGTTACGGGTACGTTTCTTATTGACAATAAATCTGCTTACGTTTTATTTGATTCGGGTGCGGATAGAAGCTATATGAGTAGAGATTTTTGTGCTAAATTAAGTTGTCCATTGACGCCTTTGGATAGTAAATTTTTACTCGAATTAGCAAATGGTAAATTAATTTTAGCAGATAATATATGTCGGAATCGAGAAATTAAACTGGTTAGCGAAACATTTAAGATTGATTTGATACCAGTAGAGTTAGGGAGTTTTGATGTGATAATCGGTATGGACTGGTTGAAAGAAGTGAAAGCAGAGATCGTCTGTTACAAAAATGCAATTCGCATTATACGAGAAAAAGGAAAACCCTTAATGGTGTACGGAGAAAAGGGCAACACGAAGCTACATCTTATTAGTAGTTTGAAGGCACAAAAACTAATAAGAAAAGGTTGCTATGCTGTTCTAGCACTCGTCGAGAAAGTACAAACTGAAGAAAAGAGCATCAATGATGTTCCCATTACAAAAGAATTTCCCGATGTATTTCCGAAAGAATTACCGGGATTACCCCCACATCGATCTGTTGAATTTCAAATAGATCTTGTACCAGGAGCTGCACCAATAGCTCGTGCTCCTTACAGACTCGCACCCAGCGAGATGAAAGAACTGCAAAGCCAATTACAAGAACTTTTAGAGCGTGGTTTCATTCGACCAAGCACATCACCGTGGGGAGCTCCTGTTTTGTTTGTCAAGAAGAAAGATGGTACATTCAGGTTGTGTATCGACTACCGAGAGTTGAACAAACTTACCATCAAGAACCGCTACCCACTACCGAGAATCGACGACTTATTTGATCAACTACAAGGCTCGTCTGTTTATTCAAAGATTGACTTACGTTCCGGGTATCATCAAATGCGGGTGAAAGAAGTTGATATTCCAAAGACTGCTTTCAGAACACGTTACGGTCATTACGAGTTTATGGTCATGCCCTTTGGTTTAACTAATGCACCAGCTGTGTTCATGGACCTTATGAACCGAGTGTGTGGACCATACCTTGACAAGTTTGTCATTGTTTTCATTGATGACATACTTATTTACTCAAAGAATGACCAAGAACACGGTGAACATTTGAGAAAGGTGTTAGAAGTATTAAGGAAGGAAGAATTGTACGCTAAGTTTTCAAAGTGTGCATTTTGGTTGGAAGAAGTTCAATTCCTCGGTCACATAGTGAACAAAGAAGGTATTAAGGTGGATCCGACAAAGATAGAAACTGTTGAAAAGTGGGAAACCCCGAAAACTTCGAAACACATACGCCAGTTTTTAGGACTAGCTGGTTACTACAGAAGGTTCATCCAAGATTTTTCCAGAATAGCAAAACCCTTGACTGCATTAACGCATAAAGGGAAGAAATTTTAATGGAATGATGAACAAGAGAAAGCGTTTCAGTTATTGAAGAAAAAGCTAACTACGGCACCTATATTGTCATTGCCTGAAGGGAATGATGATTTTGTGATTTATTGTGACGCATCAAAGCAAGGTCTCGGTTGTGTATTAATGCAACGAACGAAGGTGATTGCTTATGCGTCTAGACAATTGAAGATTCACGAACAAAATTATACGACGCATGATTTGGAATTAGGAGCGGTTGTTTTTGCATTAAAGACTTGGAGGCACTACTTATATGGGGTCAAAAGTATTATATATACCGACCACAAAAGTCTTCAACACATATTTAATCAGAAACAACTGAATATGAGGCAGCGTAGGTGGATTGAATTGTTGAATGATTACGACTTTGAGATTCATTACCACCCAGGGAAGGCAAATGTGGTAGTCGATGCCTTGAGCAGGAAGGACAGAGAACCCATTCGAGTAAAATCTATGAATATAATGATTCATAATAACCTTACTACTCAAATAAAGGAGGCGCAACAAGGAGTTTTAAAAGAGAGAAATTTAAAGGATGAAATACCCAAAGGATCGGAGAAGCATCTTAATATTCAGGAAGACGGAACCCGGTATAGGGCTGAAAGGATTTGGGTACCAAAATTTGGAGATATGAGAGAAATGGTACTTAGAGAAGCTCATAAAACCAGATACTCAATACATCCTGGAACGGGGAAGATGTACAAGGATCTCAAGAAACATTTTTGGTGGCTGGGTATGAAAGCCGATGTTGCTAAATACGTAGGAGAATGTTTGACGTCTTCTAAGGTCAAAGCTGAGCATCAGAAACCATCAGGTCTACTTCAACAACCCGAAATCCCGGAATGGAAATGGGAAAACATTACCATGGATTTCATCACTAAATTGCCAAGGACTGCAAGTGGTTTTGATACTATTTTGGTAATAGTTGATCGTCTCACCAAATCAGCACACTTCCTGCCAATAAGAGAAGATGACAAGATGGAGAAGTTAGCACGACTGTATTTGAAGGAAGTCGTCTCCAGACATGGAATACCAATCTCTATTATCTCTGATAGGGATGGCAGATTTATTTCAAGATTCTGGCAGACATTACAGCAAGCATTAGGAACTCGTATAGACATGAGTACTGCCTATCATCCACAAACTGATGGGCAGAGCGAAAGGACGATACAAACGCTTGAAGACATGCTACGAGCATGTGTTATTGATTTCGGAAATAGTTGGGATCGACATCTACCGTTAGCAGAATTTTCCTACAACAACAGCTACCATTCAAGCATTGAGATGGCGCCGTTTGAAGCACTTTATGGTAGAAAGTGCAGGTCTCCGATTTGTTGGAGTGAAGTGGGGGATAGACAGATTACGGGTCCGGAGATTATACAAGAAACTACCGAGAAGATCATCCAAATTCAACAACGGTTGAAAACCGCCCAAAGTCGACAAAAGAGCTACGCTGACATTAAAAGAAAAGATATAGAATTTGAAATTGGAGAGATGGTCATGCTTAAAGTTGCACCTTGGAAAGGCGTTGTTCGATTTGGTAAACGAGGGAAATTAAATCCAAGGTATATTGGACCATTCAAGATTATTGATCGTGTCGGACCAGTAGCTTACCGACTTGAGTTACCTCAACAACTCGCGGCTGTACATAACACTTTCCACGTCTCGAATTTGAAGAAATGTTTTGCTAAAGAAGATCTCACTATTCCGTTAGATGAAATCCAAATCAACGAAAAACTTCAATTCATCGAAGAACCCGTCGAAATAATGGATCGTGAGGTTAAAAGACTTAAGCAAAACAAGATACCAATTGTTAAGGTTCGATGGAATGCTCGTAGAGGACCCGAGTTCACCTGGGAGCGTGAAGATCAGATGAAGAAGAAATACCCGCATCTGTTTCCAGAATATTCGTCAACACCTTCAACAGCTTAAAATTTCGGGACGAAATTTATTTAACGGGTAGGTACTGTAGTGACCCGAACTTTTCCATGTTTATATATATTAATTGAGATTGATATTTACATGATTAAATGTTTCCAACATGTTAAGCAATCAAACTTGTTAAGACTTGATTAATTGAAATATGTTTCATATAGACAATTGACCACCCAAGTTGACCGGTGATTCACGAACGTTAAAACTTGTAAAAACTATACAATGACATATATATGGTTATATATATAGTTAACATGTTTTTATTATAAGTATGTATCTCATTAGGTATTTTAACAATGAGTTATATACATAAAAATGAGACTATTAATTTAAGAAACTCGAAAACGATATATATAACGATTATCGTTATAACAACGTCTTACTAGGTACATATGAATCATATTAAGATATTGATACACTTGGTTAATTATGTTAAATGATAAGTAAATATATTATTAAGTGTATTAACAATGAAATACATATGTAAAAATAAGACTACTAACTTAATGATTTCGAAACGAGACATATATGTAACGATTATCGTTGTAACGACATTTAACTGTATATACATCATACTAAGATATATTATATATCATAATATCATGATAATATAATAATTTAACATCTCAATTGTTATAATAAACAATGGGTTAACAACATTCAACAAGATCGTTAACCTAAAGGTTTCAAAACAACATTTACATGTAACGACTAACGATGACTTAACGACTCAGTTAAAATGTATATACATGTAGTGTTTTAATATGTATTCATACACTTTTGAAAGATTTCAAGACACTTATCAAAATACTTCTACTTAACAAAAATGCTTACAATTACATCCTCGTTCAGTTTCATCAACAATTCTACTCGTATGCACCCGTATTCGTACTCGTACAATACACAGCTTTTAGATGTATGTACTATTGGTATATACACTCCAATGATCAGCTCTTAGCAGCCCATGTGAGTCACCTAACACATGTGGGAACCATCATTTGGCAACTAGCATGAAATATCTCATAAAATTACAAAAATATGAGTAATCATTCATGACTTATTTACATGAAAACAAAATTACATATCCTTTATATCTAATCCATACACCAATGACCAAAAACACCTACAAACACTTTCATTCTTCAATTTTATTCATCTAATTGATCTCTCTCAAGTTCTATCTTCAAGTTCTAAGTGTTCTTCATATATTTTACAAGTTCTAGTTACATAAAATCAAGAATACTTTCAAGTTTGCTAGCTCACTTCCAATCTTGTAAGGTGATCATCCAACCTCAAGAAATCTTTGTTTCTTACAGTAGGTTATCATTCTAATACAAGGTAATAATCATATTCAAACTTTGGTTCAATTTCTATAACTATAACAATCTTATTTCAAGTGATGATCTTACTTGAACTTGTGTTCGTGTCATGATTCTGCTTCAAGAACTTCGAGCCATCCAAGGATCCGTTGAAGCTAGATCCATTTTTCTCTTTTCCAGTAGGTTTATCCAAGGAAATTAAGGTAGTAATGATGTTCATAACATCATTCGATTCATACATATAAAGCTATCTTATTCGAAGGTTTAAACTTGTAATCACTAGAACATAGTTTAGTTAATTCTAAACTTGTTCGCAAACAAAAGTTAATCCTTCTAACTTGACTTTTAAAATCAACTAAACACATGTTCTATATCTATATGATATGCTAACTTAATGATTTAAAACCTGAAAACACGAAAAACACCGTAAAACCGGATTTACGCCGTCGTAGTAACACCGCGGGCTGTTTTGGGTTAGTTAATTAAAAACTATGATAAACTTTGATTTAAAAGTTGTTATTATGAGAAGATGATTTTTATTATGAACATGAAACTATATCCAAAAATTATGGTTAAACTCAAAGTGGAAGTATGTTTTCTAAAATGGTCATCTAGACGTCGTTCTTTCGACTGAAATGACTACCTTTACAAAAATGACTTGTAACTTATTTTTCCGACTATAAACCTATACTTTTTCTGTTTAGATTCATAAAATAGAGTTCAATATGAAACCATAGCAATTGGATTCACTCAAAACGGATTTAAAATGAAGAAGTTATGGGTAAAACAAGATTGGATAATTTTTCTCATTTTAGCTACGTGAAAATTGGTAACAAATCTATTCCAACCATAACTTAATCAACTTGTATTGTATATTATGTAATCTTGAGATACCATAGACACGTATACAATGTTTCGACCTATCATGTCGACACATCTATATATATTTCGGAACAACCATAGACACTCTATATGTGAATGTTGGAGTTAGCTATACAGGGTTGAGGTTGATTCCAAAATATATATAGTTTGAGTTATGATCAATACTGAGATACGTATACACTGGGTTGTGGATTGATTCAAGATAATATTTATCGATTTATTTCTGTACATCTAATTGTGGACAACTAGTTGTAGGTTACTAACGAGGACAGCTGACTTAATAAACTTAAAACATCAAAATATATTAAAAGTGTTGTAAATATATTTTGAACATACTTTGATATATATGTATATATTGTTATAGGTACGTTAATCAACCAGTGGCCAAGTCTTACTTCCCGACGAAGTAAAAATCTGTGAAAGTGAGTTATAGTCCCACTTTTAAAATCTAATATTTTTGGGATGAGAATACATGCAGGTTTTATAAATGATTTACAAAATAGACACAAGTACGTGAAACTACATTCTATGGTTGAATTATCGAAATCGAATATGCCCTTTTATATTAAGTCTGGTAATCTAAGAATTAGGGAACAGACACCTTAATTGACGCGAATCCTAAAGATAGATCTATCGGGCCCAACAAGCCCCATCCAAAGTACCGGATGCTTTAGTACTTCGAAATTTATATCATATCCGAAGGGTGTCCCGGAATGATGGGGATATTCTTATATATGCATCTTGTTAATGTCGGTTACCAGGTGTTCACCATATGAATGATTTTTATCTCTATGTATGGGATGTGTATTGAAATATGAAATCTTGTGGTCTATTGTTACGATTTGATATATATAGGTTAAACCTATAACTCACCAACATTTTTATTGACGTTTAAAGCATGTTTATTCTCAGGTGAATATTAAGAGCTTCCGCTGTTGCATACTAAAATAAGGACAAGATTTGGAGTCCATGTTTGTATGATATTGTGTAAAAACTGCATTCAAGAAACTGATTTCGATGTAACATATTTGTATTGTAAGCCATTATGTAATGGTCGTGTGTAAACTGGATATTTTAGATTATCATTATTTGATAATCTACGTAAAGCTTTTTAAACCTTTATTTATGAAATAAAGGTTATGGTTTGTTTTAAAAATGAATGCAGTCTTTGAAAAAACGTCT
The DNA here is from genome assembly GCF_046630445.1 of Rutidosis leptorrhynchoides. Taxonomy (NCBI): domain Eukaryota; kingdom Viridiplantae; phylum Streptophyta; class Magnoliopsida; order Asterales; family Asteraceae; genus Rutidosis; species Rutidosis leptorrhynchoides. Next base: position 400,676,188 of record NC_092336.1, on the reverse strand, counting down.
CATATAGAGGTCAAAACGTCGCAACGAAATCAATTAATATGGAACGTTTTTAATCAATAAGAACGGGACATTTCAGCAAAGACAACCAAAAACACGCAAGACGTCCTAAGAAGGGATGCGGCGGTATAGTAGTTGAGTAGGAGAGAATTTTTTACGTTGTGTATTAGGAATAATTTTTAAGATATATGTAGCGGTTTGGAGAACATAGTGCCAAAAGTGAGTAGGAACGGAAGAGTGGGATAAAATTGTTCGCATGATATTGTTTATTGCTCGAATTTTTCTTTTGAATTTACCATTTTGTGAAGATGTGTATGGGCAAGAGAAGCGAAACGATAAGCCATTTTGAGCAGAAAACGAGTGAAATTGATTGTTGTTATATTCCGCGCCATTATCACATTGAAAGGTTTTTTATATTTTTGTTAAATTGTGCTTTAATCATTGTATGGAACTTAGTGAAGATGTGATAAACTTGTCTCTTGTTGCTATTTGGAAAAGTCCACAAAAAATTAGTGAAGTTGTCTAGAAACAAGAAATAATAACGATGACCACTAGAACTAGCAATAGGTGAAGTCCACAAATCACTGTGAACAATATCAAAAGGAGTAAATATAGTATTAGAAGATGAATGAAAGGGAAGTTGTACATGTTTTCCAAAGATGCAAGATTGGCAAAATGTGCGTTTATTACTAGGATTGTAATGATTACAATCGTTATTTCTAAGTGACAAAATGATACTTGCGCCCGGATGTCCAAGGCGTTTGTGCCATAATTCTTGAGATAAAACAGGGAATGCAAAATGAGGTGTAGGCAGAAGCAACTTGGTAGGCTTGAACAGATAGAGATCACAGGTGTTGTTGCACCGCATTAGTGGGGTCCCCTTCGGAAAGTCCTTCACAGTAAAACCAAAAGGATCAAATTCAAAAGAAACATTATTTTCAATAGTTAAATGACGTACGGAAATAAGATTTTTAATTAGCGTAGGAGAATGAAGAACATTAGAAAGATATAATAGACGTTTGTAATTAAGAGGTAGAGTTGAAGTACCATAACCATGAATTGGAATACCGTGACCATTACCAACAATAATACGTGAAGGCAACCTTGAAGGATAATAGGATTGGAGATTACCTTTTGTACCAGTCATGTGTGATGTTGCGCCAGTGTCCATATATGTAACAACCCTACTTTTTCCGTTACTATCGTTACTTGTCAGTTAATTATTTAACAGTGATTACGTAGAACTTTATGTGTTTAATGGAATTAAATGCATACATGATCCTAGTGGATTACTTGAATTAATATGTTTATATTAATTAATGAACTTGTTTCGGATAACGAAATACCTAGAAAATGACACGATTACGATAATCGCATAGAAAGCCTTTCAGTTCAAGGAACTCAGAAAAATGATAAAATAATTATCTTTAATAATAATTAACATTATGAAAAACTTATTTAATTTATTATTTATTTAATAAATTAAACTCGGTGGATTGCGTTTCAACGACTAGTTAACGTTTCGGAGACCCGATACGGTTAACAGCACTCGAATCGGACCACGCACGTACAAGTATCTAAGCAAAACTGAGCCCGAGACACTCTAAGTGGGCCCCACGGTCGAATCCCCTCCCCCTTTCCCTTTTGGACTTGTTTTGGGCTAAGTGGTGTGCTAGTGGACTTGTTAGAGGCCCTAAACCTAGATATAAATAGAGAATTAAATCATAAACCTTCATTATTTTCTCACTGCTAGTCGACATTCTCCTCTCCCTCCTTCTCTTGTGGCCGTTGACTAACACCCACACACACACACACACACACACACACGCACACTCAAAAACTCAATTTTTGCTCAAGTCTTGAAGATAAAGTTTGTTCCTCGCATCGTTCTCTACGCGCTAGTATAAATTAATTTTGTTTTTAATGTATAATCACTAACTCTAATCTTTCTAGATCTGATTTTTATTCAATTACATAGTGTATTAATGTCTAGTGCTCAATTGATTGCGATTAGAGTCGTTGTTAGTCGTTATTTTGCGCGATTGATGTCTTTTGTATGAATCACGAATTCAATTGCTATGAATCTGATTAAATTAGTTTATGTATTGATCTTTTAATGTATCTAGATGGATATATCTCAAAAAATTAATAAATTTGGACTTTGGATTTGCGTATTTTCGTTACCGTATGCATAAGTTATGATCAATCAAAGTTTTCGTTAGGGTTTTGCATGCTATACGAATTTTCTGATTTTTTTGCTTTATGAATGAGTCATTTAAATGCTATCTACTGAATTCCTTGTTAAAAATCACTCAAAATGGACTTTTGAATCATTTCAAAAGGTTTTGTATTGCTCCCGATATGATAAAACGAATATTGATAACTCGTATTGAGCTGAAACTGTTTTCGTATGCACGCTAAATGACCTTGCATGAACTATAAATTTTTTGAGACTTTGGTGTTTTGGTATGTTGTTATTTATATGTTCCTAAGTATATTTCATTTGTATGGTAACTTCTGAAAACGTTGTTTGCTATGTGTTATATGCATCACCAAAAGGTGTGTCTGATTGTTGTTGAAAAACTGAAGGTCTGACTTTAATGAATTAACTGTACAAAATGGTTATATGAAAGTTTTTGGTTATTTTATAACTGAAAATTTGGAGTGTCTAGAGTCATCTTCAATTGTCCGATACGTTAATAACTATTTTCTAAATTAAATGAGAATTTTTCTAAAACTGTTGCGCGTGCAGAAACTGATTTGGTAAACCATAACCAGACCCTTTCTGAAACCCAACTTGTAGACATTGTATGAGGCCCTGGACAAACTTTTTAGAAAATTTTATGAGTATAGTTGTGATCTGGAGTTTTCCATATTACCATGATCTATGTGCTAATAATTACGTGCGTTGTTTGCAACTTGTGTATGAATTTGATGCTTAACGATAAACTGTAAACGCGTACTTGACAAACTGTGAGCTAAAACATGTTAGTTGACTTAGGATTGACATGTTGACCAAGTTTGCATGACCTACTGAGATGGTTGACTTTACTTAACTCCTTTGACCAAGTTTGACTTTTGGTTTGACTTTAGTTGACTTTTGTTGACTTACTTGAACTTGTTGACTTTTTCTTGCGTGTTGAGGCAGTCTGAGTACTAGGACTATGCGTACACTATGGGTTGACATAGTGTGACTTATGTATTTACTTAAGGTAATTTATTTGCTTAGGTTGCATTATACGGTCGTGACTGTCCGACTACCGTACCATTTTACTAAGAAGTTTTACTGTGCTTTTTCAAAGGTGAGTCTACAGTCCCTACTACTTTTTACATGGGATGAGAAAACATGATGTTTCAAATGTTTTACATATTAGGCACGAGTAACTAAACGATATACATATGAGTTCAGATCAAAAATTCCTTAGCTTGATTATTGATAATGCTAAAAAGGAACATATATTTAGTATCAATATCCTTCCAACATGTAAAGCTTTTAGTTACTATTGTTCTATTTTTATGTAATATTCGTTTAAATAAATAAGTGCGAAGACAAAAGAAGAAAACGACGATTTAAAGACGCAAATGACCAAAAAGCTAAAAAGTACAAAGTACAATCCAAGTGGTTCAATTTATTGATGAGAAACGTCTCAAAATTACAAGAGTACGAGCCGCGAAACGCAAAGTACAAGATATCTCCGCGTACGAAAGGACGTTTGAAAATCCGAAACCGGGACCAGAGTCAACTCTCAACGCGCGACGTAACGGAGCTAAAATTACAAGTCAACTATGCACATAAATATAATATAATATATAAATAATTCTTAAAATTATATATATATATATATATATATTATATTATATAATAAAACGTCGGCAAAACTAGAAAACAAAGTGATTGGGCTGGATCCAGCTGGCCTTGCGATCGCATGTCCAGGATGCCTAAAATCCATGCGATTACATGAAGGGAAAATCCTGGCCAAGTCTATAAATCGAGCAGTTTTTGGATGAATTTTGTACACCATATTTCATTCTTCCTCTGTAATCAAATATATATATATATATATATATATATATATATATATATATATATATATATATATATATATATATATATATATATATATATATATATATATAATTTTAAGTTTAATTTAAGTTTAATAATAATTGGGTTATTGTAAGAAATGTTTTAAGGTTTTGTAAGTCGGAACTCTGTCCGTGTAACGCTACGCGATTAATCACCACTGTAAGCTATGTTCTTCCTTTTTAAATTAATGTATCGTAACTAAGTTATTATTATGCTTATTTGAGCCAAAGTAATCGTGATGTTGGACTAAAAATTAAAATTAGGTTATTAGATTTTGTACCATAATTAAGGTTTGGACAAAAGACCTACACTTGTGGACATTGGACTATTGACTATTAATAGATAGGAGGTATTGTCTAATCGAATGAAAACACATTGGAACCTGTCGAACCTATCTTCAAATTAGTTAATCTAATAATTATTAAAATGATTATGTATGTTCTATTTAGTGACGTTTATACGACATCTTTTACGATCATTTAATTAATTATTCGGGTTAGGTAATTGGTTATTCATTCTGATCAAGTGGGTAAATTAATATTCATATCTCATTAAAACAGGGGTGGATTATATACAAGGATAATTGGTGTAATTGTTAACAAAGTATTAAAACCTTGTTACAGTTTGAATCCCTAATTAGTTGGAATATTTGACTTCGGGAATAAGGTTAATTTGACGACCATTTTGTAATTATGACCGATGGACTATTATGGACAAAAACCAAATAGGTATCAAATAATCCAGGACAAAGGACAATTAACCCGGGTAACAATTAATCAAAACGTTAAACATCATGATTACGGAAGTTTAAATAAGCATAATACTTTTATTTCATATTTCATCGTACCTTTATTTACTGTCATTTTAATTACTGCAATTTACTTTATCGCAATTTAAATTCTGTCATTTATATTATCGTCATTTATCTTTACGCTTAAAATATAAAATCGACAAACCGGTCATTAAACGGTAAAAACCCTCTTTTATAATAATATAACTATATATAATTATATATATTTTATACAAATATAGTTGTTAAAAATATAGTACGTATCACTAGCTCCCTGCGGAATGAACCGGACTTACTAAAAACTACATTACTGTACGATTAGGTACACTGCCTATAGTGTTGTAGATAGGTTTAGGTATATCCACTCTAATAAATAAATAAATAACTTGTGTAAAATTGTATCATATTTAATAATATTTCGCAATAAAAATATAACTATTTCGTATACGCCTCTGCGAACATCAATTATATTAATTACTTTACGTAAGCTCGACTTATAGGGACGGTACCATTAGGTTTGATAAACCTCGCCTCAACGCACGAGGTGCTTATTCTGTTGTAACTTGTACACTTAATCGGTGTATGCTTAGAAATGGTAAAAGGAAGACGCGTAGCGCATTAGCAATCTGCAGGTTAAAGTCTTATAATCAAGTGCTCATGATAATGTATAATTTTATGATGTTTTCAAGGAAATCTCGTGGCCTAACATACGATAAATGCTTTACTAAACCCGTAGATTCACTCAACGTTTTTGTTGACCTTTTGCATGTTTTATCTCAGGTCCATAGAGGTAATGCTTCGCTTGCTGAAGTTGTCATGATTGCTTGTTGCTAGTAATGGAGTGCCGTCCAACATGTTTTATAGTTTCTATTCCCAAGAACTTACATTCGCATTGAAAATCATTTACTTTAATTACTGTCTTGAGACTATTTAAGTTGGTTATTGATGTCAAACTATTTTCGAAATTATTTTACATTTAAAGACTTTGCCATTTGGTAATTAATGCGAATGCTTTTTGGAAAACGTCTCATATAGAGGGCGTGACCGTTAACTGTGGGACTAGTGTTAATACGCCATTAGTGGATTCTGACGGGGTATTACAATATACAAGTTGTCATCAGGCAGATTAAGGCTCATTGTGTGCAGAGCTTCTTCGATATCAGCGGGTGTGGATGAAGCAACAGAGTGTGCATAATTGGGCTGAGGACATGGACCTAACAGGCCTGCTTGACTATTCAGATTGTTGCTGTTATTGGGCCGAGTCCAGGAAACAGTAGGATAAGGACAGGGAGGTGTGGTCCATTGTTGGTTTTGCCAGACATATGGCACGTAGGCCCATTGGGGTTGGGTGGGTTGATTAGGACTTGAAAAAAAATTGTTGCTGTGATTACCTCTACCACGTAAACGACCAGATGGATGCCCATAACCTCGTCCCCGAATTTTATTCCTGTAATTTCCTCTTCCCCGATTGTAATTGTTGCAATTGAAGGATTGACCAGGTGATGAAATAGGAGATGGATGCCCGTAAGTTGGTGAAGAGGAAATTAGGGCTGTATTCGTTCTGGTTGGTGTCAAGAAAGATTGGTGTGATTTGCGTGTTTCTTCAAGAACTAGCATCGATCTAGCCTCATAAAAGGAAGGGAGGGGGTTATGATGAGCAAGGAGAGAGCCAATGGTATCATAATTATCGTTCAAACCTGTAATCATTTGCAAGACTAATTCTGGTTCTTCAATTTTTGAATTAATGTTGGCGAGTTGATCAGATAAGTGTTTCAATTCTTGACAATATGCAGAGATATTAGGAAAAGAATCGAGTTTTGTATTGGAAAATTTGTTTTTGAGATGAATCACACGAGAATGATGATTGTCATGGAATATGTTTTTGAGTCTATCCCTGTATTGTTAAGCATTTAAGTCTGGTGCAAGTACGTTGAGCATGAGTTCGTTTGAAATTTTGCCATAGATCCATTGAAGGACTATGGCATCTAATCGTGCCCAGTTTGCAGGTTTGGGTGTGGTGGTATTGGTAGCAGTAACAGTAGTGTCAGAAGAAGATGATTCAGTGGGTGGTATAATGTGGTCGATCTTCAAAGGCAGTGCAGTGATTTTTAAATAACTCAGTCCAAGCCGAATAATGACTTGTAGCTAATTCAAGGGTAAGTGGTATGAAAATTTTGATATTGTTGACGGTTATTGCAGGATGCAATTTCGATTCTGCCATGAGAAATAGAAGATGAACTTGAGAAGAATGAAGGTGAAGAGAGGATCAGAAGCCAGATACCATGAAAGAGTATGTCGAATGAGATGATTTGCATTCCCTTGAATCACGTATATATCCTAATTACAATAAGTTATTTTAAGAGAGTCTAACAAACAATACACGTTTACAGCTATATCATTGACTATTCTATACAATGCAATATTTACTTAATTTAGATGATATGATTTGGTCTATTATAGACCTTATTGCATAACCTATTACATTGACTAATATGCATTAAACAAACCAATGCAAACCAACTACAACCAAACTAGTGAACAAAATGAATAATAAAATAAACCAGATTGCAATACTTACTAATCGAGTACCCAAACCTCCTAACAACCCCAAGGCCGACTTCAAATTATGACGAAGAAGCAAAAAACAACAACAACCCATCGCAAACCAAATCAACATAAGTGAACCAGGAGTCACCCCACGACACTTAAAAACCCGAATTTTGCACATACGAGACACAAAACAGACACTACTAAATCAGAGATTGACGTAAGAAAAAACAAACACCGCCGCCAGAAAATACCAAGAACTAATGAGCATCCTTGAAAATCCAAAGATGTAACATCCCGCATTTTTCCGTTAAATCATTTTAACGCCCGTTTTTTTTAAATAATCTTTCGTCATCTATATTCGTACCTTCCGTTAACTAACGTTCTTAACATTTTTGTTATTTGATTTTAACATCTCCCGTTTACTCTCGCGTATTTAAAATAATTCGTTTGGTTAATTCCCGCACTCCAAACTTGAGGGACTAATCTTGTCACATGGAGGAACTTGGTTAACTAGTCACCCACCACCACCACTCATTCATTCATCACCTCCTCATCTCATTACTTCTATCTTTTTTTCTCAAACCCCAACATCAAATATTTATCATCTATTTCAGATCTAGGAAGCTCACGACAAATCCGACTACATATTTGTGATCCTTGCATCATCCTCTTCAATTTGGTACCAATTTCACTACTTGGGGTAAAGTTTCTAAAAATTCTAGATTTCTCTAATTCGTTTTATAGACTTGAAATGGTGTTAGTTAGTGTCTATGGCTCGTTTATAACATGAATATGTGATTTGTTTGCTTATTCATGATGTTTTGAGTAATTAGCATGAATACTTGAAATGGATTTGTTAAATCCTTGATTTTGGTTGATTAAATGTTGTTAGATGTTAAACCTTATGTGTTAAAAGTGTTAATAGCATCATTAGCTTCGTTTTGGTATGTTGGATGACATGAAAACCTTACATTAACATGATTATTGATTTTGTGATTCTCGGTTAGGGTTTGATAGATCTTAAAACGAATGTTCGATGCATTAAATGCTTTGAAATGTCATTTGTAAGTGTTTAGTTGTATTGTACGCGTAATTACCTACGAAACAGCATATTATATGTGTGTAGTAAGTTCCTGAATCATAAAATGCGTTTTACGAACTTGACACTTCAATGATGAACTTTTAACGATCATTCGATGAGGATTTGGTCATTTTAAATGATGTAATTATTTTAATACTATGTGTTTAGTTGTATTTCTCATCAAAATACCTTTCCAATGATATAAGATACGTGTTTTGAATGTTTTCGGTTCATATTTTGTGTTTGAAAGTGTTTTGGTTCGAGACTTGTCAAATTGCAGCAGCAGCAATCTGTAATACATTTGGACGCCGTCCCAATCCCTTGGATGTTGTCCCACCCTTCACTGCTGGACACTGTCCAGCCATTCTGGACGTTGTCCAGATGATCTATCAGGGGCTGTCCAAAATTATCATTTTTCGTTTAATTCTAACTATGTTACGCACCTCCGATTAACATGAAACTTGGCCAACATGCTCATATATGATTATATAACTTAGAAAAATTGTCGGATACCCGACCCGACCCCGTTGACTATGACTTTGACCAAGTTAGACTTTTAGTCAAACTTAACCAAAAACTTATGCAATCGTTCTAATCCTCTTTTATACTAGATTCTTGCATGAAACTTGACAACTTGATTCACATGCTATATAATCAAGTCGTAACGAGCCATAGGACTAATTGAACACATTTCGACCGACCTTATGTCGTAATTGTTAATTAATACAACCTATTTGTTTAGGTCAAGACTAGCATTCGTTCTTGCACACGTTTACCTTATGAAGTAACTTTATACTCTTGCACTCAAGGTGAGATCATAGTCCCATCTTTTCAACAACTTTTATACCTTTAAATCATGGGATGAGAAACATATACAATTTTATACTACATACTTTATACTTTGAACACAAGTACAAAAACAAACATTCCACAACGAGTTAGAACAAAAAGCCTCAATTCAATTATCATTAGTTACACTTGCAGGGTGTAAGCGAGAACTTATATTATGTGATCACATGGGCTTGACGAGCCTCATTCGGACGGTTCGCTACCGTTAGCGGATGAAATATATTTTCGGGTTTAGTGTATGTTCTAACACTATGTAACAGGGTACAAAACAGTTAAGTCTTGATAATTGGGTGCTAGCGAACATACTTTCGGAATGCAAACGATTTGAATAATCAACGTTATGGAAATACAAAATCTTGTGGTTCAAAAACAACGTTTTACTAATACACCTATGATTTCACCAACGTTTTTCGTTGACAGTTTTCTATATGTTTCTCAGGTTCATACTTGGCTACTTGATACATGCTTCCGCACACTTTGATTTCTTGCTTGGGGTCAAGCATACATGCATACGCTAGTGATAGCGCCTTTGGATTCAAACTTTAAGCATACATACTTACACTATTCATAGCAACCGTGATTTTAAACTAATTATGTCGCAAGTTATTTCATTTATACTTTATCACTCTTGTAAACTTAAACTTGTTGTCGAACCGTTTGGCAACTTAAAACTTTGCAAGTCATGCACGTTTCAAATGAATGCGACATAATTTTGGTCAAACGCGTCTCATTTAGGGACTATGACCACGTAGTGAGACTTAAGTTAACGGCACCGTCAATGACGATTTTGTCGGGTCGTTACAGATGGTATCAGAGCGTTGGTTGTAGGGATTTAGGATGTGCATTAGTGTGTCTGACAGAGTTGTTAGGACGCATTAGTGAATCTAGACTACAACCGGAAAGTTAACCATTGCATCCTGACTTGCATTTGCTATAGATAGCACTTACTTGACTACTTGTACATTTATACTGAATCTTTCATAGGTGAACCCCTTAATGGTACCAAATTTTCATCATACGAACTTGTACTCTACCACTTTCTGATAACGCACGTAAATTCAAGATTCATACGCGTAAGGATGACGACGACTTCATTCGTTACACTAGTGCGGGAACTTTGTCTCCCGGATTGTTATTCACCACCGTTCCAACTTACTATCAACAAGTATTGTAAAGTTTCCACCACTATGGCAATCATTAACCACTACCGATGTTACACCGGTGTTCTTCACTACCTACCACTTCTTGTTACTACCGCCACTACTCTAGGCGGGTATCGTCATCACTACTCATCACTACGGTTGCGTACTACTCATTATCATAATTCGTTACTCTTTTCGTGCAGAAAGACGTTATTGTTAGACTTGAACCGCATTGACGTGAACAATCATTTATACACTTCCCTCGGGAAATGCTTCTTCAGAGTTTCACAAATTCTTTCGATTCGATACGAGTCACGTTAGAGATGCTGTTACACTTTGTTCATTATAAATCTTCACGATTACATGAACTTGATTCTATGGAGTGATGTGGGAATGGAGGTATGAGTTAGCATAATATAACGACACTCGATCAACGTAGTTATATTATGGTATGTCATACCAAAGTTCTAATGACTCGTGATGGTGATTGGACTCGATCAACCTAATCACCATCATGTGCCATGTACATGACTTTATTTTTCCTTGTTGGCATCCGAAAACTTTGAGAATATTGTTAACAACCATACTAGGGACACATCTTTGAGTATTGCCAAAACATATTTACGCTTCCGAATGAATGACGAATTCTTTCAACTTCGACATAGATTACACGTGTATACTATCTCATTTTTGCACAGTTTTATCGACGAACTACAATATGCTTGTTATGCTCACATCGAGGCAGGAACTTCACTCGTATTACACTCGTACTTCCGTGTAAGGAAAACCTTTATCTAAATTCTCAATGGAGAGAGAGACTCTTCACGTTATACTAGTATTCGCCACGAGGGTGAATAGTCCTAACAAACATTTTTTGGAAACCAATAAGAAACCTATTCTAACAGACGTCTTTCAAAAACCAAAAAGATGGGAAAGACTTGTACAACTATACATTGCAGGAATCCTATCTCGACATGGTGTGCCATTGTCATTTATTTCGGATTAAGATACTCGTTTCACTTCTAAATTTCGGAGTGCCTTACAAGAAGCCTTGGGAACACGTTTAAACATGAGTACCGCGTATCATCCACACACCGACGGACCAAGCAAACATACGATTCAAACCTTGGAAAACATATCATGAACTTGTATTGTTGCCTTTAATTGATTTCCTCTTACTACGATGGATATCATTCGAGTATTAACGCCGCACCTTTTCGAAACTTTATATGGCCGCAATTGTTGTTATTTTAATTGTTGGGCCGAAGTAGGCGACAAGTAAACCACCGGACTCGAACTCATTCATGAAACAACCGAGAAATTATTCAAATCCAAGAAAGGCTCAAGACGGCCCGTAGTCGCCAAAAGAGCTATGTCGATGTTAGACGTAAACCTTTCGAATTCCAAGTGGGTAGCCACATAGCATTAAAAGTCGCACCTTGAAAAGGTGTAATCCATTTCGGGAAACACAGAAAGCTAAATCCGCGATATTTTGATCCTTTTGAAATCATGGAGCGTTTTGGACCCGTTGCTTGCCGTTTAGATTTTCCGACTCATTGAGCTCCGTTCATCCTACTTTCTAGGTGTTAAACTTGAAAAAGTGTCTTGCTGAGCAAGGACTTATTGTTCCCTTCGATGAGCTTACTATCGATGAAAAACTTCACTTCCTAGGAGAACCGGTTGAAATTATGAATCGTGAAATCAAACTCTAAAACAACGTAAAATCCCGATTGTCAAAGTTCATTGAAATGCCCAAGGAAGTACTTTCACTCATTTGTAGAATTGATGACTACTACTTCCAACTAAATTTCGGGACAAAATTTATTTTAAGGTGTAGGTAATGTAACATCCCGCATTTTTCCATTAATTCATTTTAACGCCCGTCTTTTTTTTTAAATAATCTTTCGTCATCTATATTCGTACCTTTCGTTAACTAACGTTCTTAACATTTTCATTATTGGATTTTAACATCTCCCGTTTACTCTCGCGTATTTAAAATAATTCGTTTGGTTAATTTTCGCACCCGGCTCCAAACTTGAGGGACTAATCTTGTCACATGGAGGAACTTGGTTAACTAGTCACCCACCACCACCACTCATTCATTCATCACCTCTTCATCTCGTTACTTCCACCTTTTTCTCTCAAACCCCAACATCAAAGATTTATCATCTATTTCGAATCTAGGAAGCTCACGGCAAATCCGACTACATATTTGTGATCCTTGCATCATCCTCTTCAATTTGGTACCAATTTCACTACTTGGGGTAAAGTTTATAAAAACTCTAGATTTCTCTAATTCGTTTTATAGACTTGAAATGGTGTTAGTTAGTGTCTATGGCTCGTTTATAACATGAATATGTGATTTGTTTGCTTGTTCTTCATGTTTTGAGTAACTACCATGAACACTTGAAATGGGTTTATTAAATCCTTGATTTTAGTTGATTAAATATTGTTAGATGTTAAACCTTATGTGTTAAAAGTGTTACTAGCATCATTAGCTTCGTTTTGGTATGTTGGATGACATGAAAACCTTACATTAACATGATTATTGATTTTGTGATTCTCGGTTAGGGTTTGATAGATCTTAAAATGAATGTTCGATGCATTAAATGCTTTGCAATGTCATTTGTAAGTGTTTAGTTGTATTGTACGCGTAATTACCTACGAAACGGCATATTATATATGTGTAGTAAGTTCCCGAATCATAAAATGCGTTTTACGAACTTGACACTTCAATGATGAACTTTTAACAATCATTCGATGAGGATTTGGTCATTTTAAATTATGTAATTGTTGGATGATATGTGTTTATTGTATTCCTCATAAAAATACCTTTCTAACGATATAAGATACGTGTTTTGAATGTTTTCAGTTCATATTTTGTGTTTGAAAGTGTTTTGGTTCGAGACTTGTCAAATTGCAGCAGCAACAATCTGTAATACATTTGGACGCCATCCTAATCCCTTGGACGCCGTCCCATCCTTCACTGCTGGATGCCGTCCAGCCATTCTGGACGCCGTCCAAATAATCTATCAGGGGCTGTCCAAAATTGTCATTTTTCGTTTAATTCTAACTATGCTACGCACCTCCGATTAACATGAAACTTGGCCAACATGCTCATATATGATTATATAACTTAGAAAAATTTTTGGATACCCAACCCGACCCTGTTGACTTTGACTTTAACCAAGTTTGACTTTTAGTCAAACTTAACCAAAAACTTATGCAATCGTTCTAATCCTCTTTTATACTTGATTCTTGCATGAAACTTGACAACTTGATTCACATGCTATATAATCGAGTCGTAACGAGCCATAGGACTAATTGAACATATTTCACCGACCTTGTGTCGTAACCGTTAATTGATACAACTTATTTGTTTAGGTCAAGACTAGCATTCGTTCTTGCACACGTTTACCTTATGAAGTAACTTTATACTCGTGCACTCAAGGTGTGATCATAGTCCCATCTTTTCAACAACTTTTATACCTTTAAATCATGGGATGAGAAACATATACAGTTTTATACTACATACTTTATACTTTGAACACAAGTACGAAAACAAACATTCAACAGCGAGTTAGAACAAAAAGCCTCAATTCAATTATCATTAGTTACACTTGCAGGGTGTAAGCGAGAACTTATATTATGTGATCACATGGGCTTGACGAGCCTCATTCGGACGGTTCGCTACCATTAACGGATGAAATATATTTTTGGGTTTAGTGAATGTTCTAACACTACGTAACAGGGTACAAAACAGTTAAGTCTTGATAATTGGGTGCTTGCGAACATACTTTTGGAATTCAAACGATTTGGATAATCAACGTTATGGAAATACAAAATCTTGTGGTTCAAAAACAACGTTTTACTAATACACCTATGATTTCACCAACGTTTTTCATTGACAGTTTTCTATATGTTTCTCAGGTTCATACTTGACTACTTGATACATGCTTCCACATACTTTGATTTCTTGCTTGGGGTCAAGCATACATGCATACGCTAGTGATAGCACCTTTGGATTCAAACTTTAAGCATACATACTTAGCTATTTATAGCAACCGTGATTTTAAACTAATTATGTCACAAGTTATTTCATTTATACTTTATCACCCTTGTAAACTTAAATTTGTTGTCGAACCATTTGGTAACTTAAAACTTTGCAAGTCATGCACGTTTCAAATGAATGCGACATAATTTTGGTCAAACGCTTCTCATTTAGGGACTATGACCACGTAACGGGACCTAAGTTAACGGCGCCGTCAATGACGATTTTGTTGGGTCGTTACAAAAGACATGTCCATTTGAAAGAGCAAAAGGCTGTGATGAACAGGGAGGTAAGTAGTTGTACAAACAGAGAGGCGGCAATACCGAAGCAAGGTCACCTCCGATGAGATCCAACTAGGAGAAGAGCAACCAAGGATGAAAAAGCAGCCGCGTTCCAGGAACAGTGAAGTGAAAGATGTAATTCCAGGAACAGTGAAATGAATGATACAATTGTCGTGTCTTTCATTAAACCTCAAAGGGGTATTTATACATAATACATATCTTGCTCACCGAGCTAAGGCTAAGAGTCCTTTTACATTCAAATATTGACTTGCCATATATTATCTACAAAAGAATATTATCTAGAACTATATCAACTATTACTCCCTTGCAGTTTGAGCGAGAGGCGGATGAACGCCAAGACTAGAGAAAAAATTATCAAACAACACTCTAGGTAATCCTTTGGTGAAGATATAAGCAATCTGAAACCGAGTAGGCACATGTAGAATCCGAACTTGACCTTTGGCAACCTTCTCACGAACAAAATGAACATGAATTCCTATATGCTTAGTACGTTGATGCTAAACCCGATTACCATATAAATATATAGCACTGACATTATCACAAAACACCAGAGTGGCTTTAGAAACCAGAGACTGTAACTCAAGAACTAAATTTTGAAGCCAACATGATTCGGCCACTATATTCGCAATGCCTCGATATTCAGCTTCGACACTTGAATGAGAAATGGTAGTCTGACGTTTAAATGACCATGAGATAAGATTGTCACCCAAATAAACACAATATCTGAAAGTGGATCGGCGAGTGTCCGAACAACACGCCCAATCAGCGTCGGTATAAGCAACAAGCGCTTGGGATGACATTTTAAGAATATGTAATCCCATAGCCGACACAAAACTAATGTAACGTATAACTCTTTTTAACATGTGCATGTGATTAACTGTAGGAGCATGCATGTGTAAATAAACCTGTTGTACTGCGTAAGAATTATCCGGGTGAGTAAACGTTAGATACTGTAACTATGTAAGGCACCTGCAAGACTACGATAAAGAGTCGGGTTCTGATAAAGCGTTCCACTAGTCGAACTAATTTTCCTTGCGTATCAATAGGAGCAGAAACAGAATTACATGATTCCATCCCATCACGAGTAATAATGTCATGAGTGTAGGCCTGTTGAGTCAAAAATAACCCTGTTGTAGTACGTGCAACCGAGAGTTCCAAAAATGAGTGTAATAACACGATATCTTTCATAGCAAATTCACGAGACAATAATGTCATGAGTTGTTTCCGCAAACTAGCAGAAGATGTGGTAAGGATAATGTCATCTACATATAAGGTTGTTTGTAACGGGCCAAAGTGACCCCGTCAGTTGCCCATGTGGCAACGAAGAAATGCCAAATTTTGCGGTAATGGAGTGGCACTTTGTGGCGTCACTTTGGTGTGAGTTAGAAAGTGACACTAAAAGAAACTTGGTGTCACTTGTTTATTTATTTATTTTTTTATTAATTTAATATTATTTTATCCTCTTTTAATACTTAACTCAATTATATTTTAATACACCATCACAATACTCCTAACTAACAAAAAAAAAACACGTTCTACTCAGCAAAAAAGTGCAAAAAGGCAAATGACACCACAAAGAAACGCCACAACCGTTACAAATAGTCTAAGAGTGAGTAAGCAGTATCGGACCCATGATGATAAGTAAATAATGAGTGATCACATTTACTATTGAAAAACCGAATGGTAGTGGTAAATTTTTCAAATCACTGATAGCAAGCCCTCGGTGCTTGCTTGAACCTGTAAAGTGACTTTTTCAATAAACATATGTAATTAGGATGTGTCTTACAACGAAAACCAAGAGGCTGGTACATGTAGACCGTCTCTAAAAGATTGCCATGTAAAAACGTATTTTTGACATATACTTGATGAATATCCCAGGATTTAGAAACCACAATGCTAAGAACAGCTCGAATAGTAGCCGGTTTAACAACCGGAGTAAAGGACTCATGATCGTCAATACAGAGCTGTTGAGGGCATCCATCACCTACTAAACATGCTTTATAACATTCAGAAGATCCATCAGATTTCATTTTGTGCCTAAAATTCCACATGGAGCGACTAACCTGCATATCTGGTGTACGGGGTACAAGAACCCACGTCTTATTTTCCAACAAAGCTTTATACTCATCGGCAACGGCACTATTCCAATTTGGGTCAGATAGAGGATTGGTAGGAATTGGAAAGAGTTAAGTTGTAGCGGACAGATAAAAAAATTGGGTTTTGAGATACCCGCTTTACTCTGTGTAGTCATAGAGTGAGTTAGAAGAGGTTGAGTAGGTTGAAATACTTGTGTGGGTACAGAGTTATTAAGCAGACTGAATTGTGAGGAGGATATCAGGCTGGCTGGCCCAACAATTGGGGACAAAGCAGATGGCGAAACAAATTGGAATGTTGAGGAGAGTGGGCTCGATGGCCCACTAGTACCGGTAGGATTTGACTGAGGAAAAGCAACTGGATGCGAGATGAATAAAGGGTGAAAATTATTAGTAAGAAAATCATATGAAGGAAAAGAAGAATTTTGAGATTCAGAAAACGAAAAACGTGTTTCATTAAAAATGACGTGTCGAGAAAGATTATTTTATTACGCGATATATCAAGACATTTGTATCCACGATGATATTTGGAATATCCTAAAAATACACATGGTTGGGAACGAGGTTGAAGCTTATTAATGAGTTTTGATGGAGTAAGCGGATAACATAAGCACCCAAAAATAAGTAGATGCTTATATGATGGGATGCGATGATAGAGAAGTTGTGTTGGTGTAAGGTAACGAAGTATTTTGCTATGAAGAATATTGAGAAGGTAAGTTGCCAATTCTATAAATGATGCCAGAAAGTGAATGGAACGTGAGAATGAGAAAGAATACTTCAGATGATGTTGTTGATAGAGCCGATTTTATGTTCGGATTTGCCATTTTGAGAGGACATGACAAGCGGAAAGTCATTCCGTTTTGATTAAAGAAATTATGAAAGTTGGAGTTATTAAATTCTGTACCATTATCACATTATAAAGCTTTGATGCTAAAGTCAAATTGAGTTTTGACATAAGTGTGAAAGGCTTTAAAGATAGAGAAGACGTTTGATTTATTTGCAAGAGTTTGTATAATCATCAAGAAAAAGAACATAATTTTTTTGTCAGCCATTGCTCATAACTGGAGTTGTTCACAAGTCACTATGAATAATATCAAATGGTGCAAAAGTACGAGAATTAGATGACTCAAATGGGAGTTTGATATGTTTTCCAAGTACACATGAAGAACAAACTTTATTAAGAAATTTTGATTTACAATAAATAAACTTTATTATGAGTAAGACAATTTAAGAAATCAATGTTTGGGTGACATATTCGATGATGCCATAAATCAGAAGAAAAAGCAACAAAAGTTGAGGGAGACTTGAGATGTTGCAGCAAGGAAACATTTAGCGGATAGAGATCATCGATGCTGTTACACAGCATGATGGGGGTCCCCTTTAGAAAGTCCTTCACAGTGAAACTAAAAGGGTCAAAATCAAGAGAAAGATTATTGTCAGTAGCAAGACGACGTACAGATATTAATTTCTTAATAAGATTTGGTGCATAAAGAGCATTACATAAATAAAGAGGACGTGTGAGAGAGATGAGATTTTAGTGTGGCTTGTCCCAAATAAAGGGATACATGTACCATTACCAATAATAATGTTGTTAGAAAAGCTCGAAGGAAAATAGGACTTGAGTTTACCTTGTGAACCCGTCATGTGAGAAGTGGCGCCCGTTTCCATGTACCAATTTTCATCCTGAGCACTGAGGTTCATTGTGTACATTGATTGATCAATATCAGTAGGAGTAGAAGCTATGTAATGTGCATAACTGGGTTGTTATTGCTGTGGTCTTGGGCATGGGCCGAGAAGGCCTGGTTGATTACCGGAGTATCCACTATTATTATTAGCGGGTTTGGACCACGAGAAAGTTGGATGAGGACAAGGAGCTACGGCCCAAGGTTGTTCCATTGTTGCGGCCCATTATTCCAATTAGGTGTATAGGAGTGATTCGGCTGATAATTGGTCTAAGAGGAATTGCGACCACGACCTCGATTGTTGCCTCGATAATTCCCACGACTACATCCGCGGGTTTGAGGATTATGTGAATAAGGCGTAAATTGAGTTGAAGGCGATGATTTTCTTTGTAAAGGATTCGTAAGGTTAGAGTTGGTGCACAGTAACGCAGTCGACGAGGAAGAAACTTGTTTGTTTTTGCGAGATTCTTCTAGTATCAACATAGATCTTGCTTCATAAAATGTAGGTACCTTTTCCCTATATGTTATGAGGGATTGAAGACTATCATAAGAGTCATTAAGTCCAGTGACCATTTGCAGAACAATTCGATCCTCTTCAAATACTTGACCAACGATGGCTAATTGATCGGACAAAACTTTTAATTCCTGACAATATGTTGATGCATCGGGGAAGTTTTCAATATGAGTATTAGCGAATTGATGTTGAAGATGAATGGCTCGCGAATATTTATTGTCATGAAAATATTCTTGAGACATTCCCAAGCTTGTTGTGTAGTTGATTCAGGCTTGAAGATGGTGCGTAGGAGATCTTGAGAGATTGACCCGTAGATCCATTGTAGAACAATGGCGTCTAGGCATTCCCAATTAGCCGTATGTGTTGGAGGTGTAACATTAGATTTGGGTGTTTTGGTAGAAGAGGTCATAGATGATGAATTCGTAGAAGATGGGATTATGTGATCGAGAACTTCGTAGGCTCGGCAGTGAATTTGAAAGAGTCATGCCCAAAAAGAATATTGATTTTTCTCCATCTCTAAAGTGATCGGTATAAAGTTCTTGATGTTGTTAACGGTGATGGCCAGATGAAGTGTAGACGATGCCATTGTAATTGTTGCAAAATAATATTAACACGCACGTTCTAATTATCAGGAAAAAAAATACCCACGTAAACAATTATGTAAGTATGTACGTGAACAGTTAACTCACATAATGCATAGTAGAGGTTTTATTAATTCCAAGAAAAAGCAAAGTTAAGGTTGGTGGTGTATACGTGTATGTGATGTTGAGATGGCCTCCAATAAGACGAAACAAGATAACAATAAGCTAGTTGCAATAAATTATTCTCACTGAAACAAAAAAGGACACCTGAGAATATTTAATTGACGGCAGAAGAGGTGTGATCAATTTTGTCGGTGTATAAAATCAAAAGAGAAGTACAAGAAACAATGAGAAAAAAGACTAGAGAGAATCGTATATGGCTGAGACCATGAAAGATATAATTGTCATGTCTTCATTAAACCTCAAACGGGTATTTATACATATTACATATCTTGCTCACCAAGCTAAGGCTAAGAGTCCTATTTACATTCAAATATTGACTTTCCTTACATTATCTACAAAAGAATATTATCTAGAACTAGAACTATATTGGCTATTATGAAGGATCTATATAACTCAAACACCAACAAAACTGAATATAACACTATTGAGAACATGTGAAACCTGCTTTGATGACCTAGTCACTGTCGATTGAACTACAACAGATGAAAAGAATATTTAGTGATGTGGTACATGCCTCATGTTCCTTCTTTAACTACAAAAGATAGAACGAGAAACCTGCAAGCCAAAAGTTCCAACATGCTTTTCACCTAACCATCCATAAAAATACATAGTGCTTTTGTAGTCGTTTAAAAGATATAACCTAAGCTGTGACTCTATAAATAGAAGACCTCAACCCAAAAGTTTATTTGTGCGTTTGAAGTGTGTGTTTACAATAGAGTTCGGTCATTGTATATCTTCTCATCTTAACTTGAGTTTGTTCTGTTATGCAATAGTTTGTGTCAACCGGATAACATTCCGCCTAAGTTAATTATGATTCTTTGAGACATAATATAAATAAAATAATATGTTGTAAATCTACCTTGAATTTTATCTCGCTTCAATTCCTTATATTTGTTTTAGAATTCATAATTTGTATTGACCCCCTCTATAATATGTTGTTTAAACATCACTAAACAACAGGTATCAGAACAGTTGAGATAACTTAACATCTTAGATTTTTACTAAATTGGTCGCTTACATGAATAATTTATATCTTCGAAATGGTTATGCTTCACAATAATCAATATTAATGAAGATGATTATCAAACTTAAAAAGATAGAATGATGTTTTATTTTGATTCAATTGATTCACTAATATCTGTTATTGTCTTAAATGGACCTTATATCACGACCACTAGCATTCCTCCATGCGGTTAGAAATTTTACTGAACAACTTTAAGGAATGTTCCATCTCATTCTAGCAAATGAAGTGGTGCGGACCGAAGAAAAGTTGAACTTGACATAAAAGCTAAAATGATAATAGCTATATATTTATTTAATAGTGTATTCAAAACAGTAGAGAAACTAACCTCATAATCTATATGGAATTATATTGATATTATGTATGAGGCAAATTTGGTGCAAGATTGGCCCTAGATACGAAATTTGGTGCAAGATTGGCACTTGGCTCAACATCACTATTCCTCTCATGGATTCGATCGAAGACTTATGGTCATGGATTAGTGATATCGGCTAAAAAGTACCATTTTCACCCCGGTATTAAGGCCCAAAAACAAGAAAGATTCAAACTTTATCGGCAAAATACCTGCTTCGTTGGTTAGAATTGAAGAGCAAGTAATTACAAAGACGGTGCAAAAAGAATCAAGAGAATCAGAGCTAAAACGAAGATTCTAGAGCAAAAATGGTGAAAGACAAGAAATCAAGTTACGATCCAGCGAATCAGCAAGCCAAACGGCTTGCCAAACAGGCTGCCAAACGGCCTGCCAGTATGACAAATGGCCTGCCATACGTCCAAATCAAACGGGCACGTTAAACGGGCTAGCCTGGCAAACGACCCCTGCAGACGGCTTGCCAAACGGCCTGCCAGCCGTTTGCAGGCAAATTTCATGCTTATTTAACGGGTCTTTGTCATTCAATCCAACACACACTTCAATTCACTTCTTTCTCTCTCTTGTACAATATTAGTCATACTTTCAAGGTCTTCTACTCCGTACAGAAACTCTAGTACCCGGAGAAGAACGCCGAAGATTGTATTAGGAGCGGTCTGGAGTTTGAAGTTGTCAATTTTGTATTCGGAACTCGTTTAATCTACTGGTACTTCTATCCTTTATCTTTATATGATGTCTTTTATCATTATGTTCTGTGATGTCGTTGCCATGATTAGTGAGTAGTTATCTTTAGTTTATGCTATGATATAACCAGTTATGATGCTGAAATAGTGTTATGGTTTGTGTATGTTCTCGAGATGCTTTCCGATTATGCTTTAAACTCAATCACTTTTCCAACTAATAGAATGTAGTTATTGGCTCTGCTATTGGGAAGTCGCGAACCCCGATTCAGAGTACACTATTTGTGTCACCCCTTGGTAAGAGAAATGTATCGGATACAACGTTAGATCAACTGAGGCACACCGGTTGTAGTAAGTCTATCAAGCTTTGGATTTCGACTGAGGACTCTTTCGTAGTGAAACATCTGACTAGACCCTTAGTACATTGTCGGTCCCAGACCATGCTAGTGTAGTCACTAAGAATATAAACTTCGTACGTGCATGCTGAAGCACAACGGTTATTGTAAGCTGTACCTCTGCTAAGTACGGCCATGGAACCCTGTCAGTGTTGATTACTACACTGCACTATAACGCGGTCTCAAGCATTGCACCCCGCTTGAGGGATTCTTAGTTAATTCAGGAACTATTTGTTTAAACATATAAAGGATTGAACCGTTAGGATAACTGGACGTGTTCATGGAAGTCAACTTGACTTGGCCATGGTGTTCTTTATGGTTGAACTCTTTTTAAGGGCCTAACCATCTTTTAAACCCAATAATTAAAGAAAGCATTAAAACACATCACGTCTCTCGGATATGGTAAACCCTGTATTCTATTATGCTTAAGAAATTTTAGATCTTTGTGGAATGTTAATACGTCACCCAACCGAGTCGCTCAATTGGATAAGCCGTCTGAATGTGTATGCCTGTAGTCAGACTGCACGGGCGTCGGGGGTAAGGGACGTTGCTGTCTATTCAGAATCTTCAAGCCTATCGCATTACCCAGTGACATGTCTTACGACAGGGGCGTTTAGGACCAGTGTAATGAATACAAGGCCTCTACCTATTCATGAGCCAGCATTCCATAGTCTCGGCAGAATAACTGATGAAATCATAGTATGCAGTTGTTTAACCCTATCTGAATTACAAATTTTATTACATTTACTTTATCTATCTTATAAACTAGAAAAATCCAAAATTTGGTAACCACTACTCCTGTATAACTATCTTAAGTTTTAAATATAGGTTCGATTCTACTGATATCTTAAAAATATGACTCTAGGTCATACTTCCCTTACTCATAATAAGGATTAGTACGATTTAGGCCCCGCTAAATATAAATTTAAACCCTCTTGGTGGTTGATTCTGACGTGTTGCGACCTAGCGACACCGCACAAATAAAACCATCTGTTTTAGCCATATCAAGAGGGAAGCTAGTTTTTGGCGCCGCTGTCGGGGACTTGGTATCAGATAATATTACTGTCTATCAAAATTATTCACAAGCATTTAGTGGTGTCTAAGAAATACAATTATAAACGGACTTGGTTGTTGGATTTTCCGAACAGTCTTATATTATATTGGAATCAAAAGGATCCTGCCTCTCTGTAGTTGGCCTGGCCACTTGGTTTGTTGTATAGTTCGTGCAAAACTCTGTTATCAAAGTACCAGGGAATCAGTAGCAAGAACCAAAAAGATATTTAACCTTAGGATAGTTAGATTATCTTAGATTACCTTAGAAATTTAGTCTATCTGCTAAAAATAAAAAACAAAAAGGCATACCCAGTGTATGACCCAAATCCGATCTAGACCAGGGCCGTTGTTTTTTGTACCTGATCCAGACGCAATAATCTCTAAAGCATGCAAGAAAGCACGAATCAGAAATCAAATGGCGTTACGCGTTACTTTAGCAGAAAATACCAAACCCTCGATTGAAGGTCGAGGAGGACCGATCAGATTTCCAGAGATTCAAGGACACTCGTTCGAGTTAAAACATCACATCATACAGCTCATCCAAAATAGCTGTCAATTTCATGGATTACCGAATGACAATCCTAATTCTCACCTTGATAAATTCATATCTCTTTCGAACTCCTACAAACAGCCAGGGATAGGACAAGATATAGTCCGGCTATACTTGTGTGACGACCCGGAAATTTTCGACCAAATTTAAACTTAATCTTTATATGATTCAATCTTTATATGTGTATATATTATAACTTGAAAATGTTAACAAGTATTAAATGTATAATACTTTACATGAACGTATTTGTTTCAATATGCTATTCGATAGATTTAGAAGATAATATCAAATGATTGATTTATCATATACATTGTATGATTACAAGTCTCGGTTGTGAGGTCCACATTGATGTGAGAAATCTTTCCATTTTAACAATATTGGAAAATGCTAAAGTGGTACAAGTAAGAACAAATGTGTCATTAACGAGAGTTAGTCCAAAGTTAGTAAAGATTCCCGTTTAAATTTTAAAAGCATGCTTTACAGTGTTTGCCTCGTGTCCTTTGGTAAATTAATTATTTAGTTTTCATATTATTAAAATCATTATTTAATATAATAACTTCTATTATTTAAATGAGTTTAAATTATATAAAACGGACTTTGAAAGATAACTGGTTTTGAAAACTGAATAAATATTTCAATTATATATATAAATTATATTCCTAAATAAAGATATATATATATATATATATATATATATATATATATATATATATATATATATATATATATATATATATATACATATATATTTTACAATGTAATTTTAATATCATTATAAGACATTTTGATTTAAGTAATAATTTAAATTTTAAATATATTATTAAATATATTTTAATGAATAACGAGTAGTTGATTTACAGAAGCAAGTGATCAAAACACTAAAATGTATAAGTTATACTTCATGTAACATAATTTATCAATAATTTTAGTTTATATTTTGACAAGGGTACGAGTCACGTAACGTAAAGTGCAAGTTTTCTAAGCGTACGAAATGTCGTTCGAAAAACCGGAACCAGGACATTAGTCAAGTGACAACGTATGATTCATCGGAACTAAAATTACAATTTAACTACGCATGTGAATATAATATAATATATATATATATATATATATATATATATATATATATATATATATATATATATATATATATATATATATATATATATATATATATATATATATATAATTATATATATTAAATATATTATATATAAAATATATTAAAAATGTGTCTGAAGAAGAAGATAAACGAACACAGCTGGAGACAGATGGCCATGCGATCGTATGGCAAAATGCCTTCTAGCCCATGCCATCGTATGGGAAGGCTGGACATGAGACATCTATAAATTCCAGCCGATTTCTGTTTCGTTTACACACACATATACAACACTGATCTCTCTATTATTTATATTTATATTATTATTATTATTAAGATTAATAATATTATTAATCTTATTATTATTAGTAGTATTAGTATTATTATTAGTAGTAGTATTATACATAAAATATTACGACGAGGTCATAAGCGTGTTATTTCAAAACGTGTTTTTCGAGCGGGTTAAAGCTAAGGAAATTATGGGTTATAGCTGTGGAGGTTATGGGTATGGTTCGAGGGTATTACTCGCGGGTCAAACTAGTGTTTATCATTTCCATTGCGTCTACATACTTTCCTGCAATATTGAATCTCAATATTGATACGTGAGCACTCATAACTTAACTTTTATGTATTAATAGTGTATCCATTACTAGTGCTCGAGTATATATGATTATGCATGCTTGTATGTTTAATTTTTGTCGTTAGATAGTTTATGATGAATCACGAATTTGATACATGCGATTGAGATAAGGTATATGATATGCATGTCGTTGGAAAGCTAACGAAAAATCAATAACTTTTCATTTAGAAGTCGTGTGGTTTTGATGAACGGATTAAAAGATACGACCAACTGAATTTTTGTATTATTATTAAAAATGATTATTATTTTTACTATCGTCGTTATCATCGTCGTTATTATTATAATTGTTATTATTATTATTATTATCGTCATCGTTATTAATAAAAGTATTATCATTAAAAATTGTTATTGTAATTATTATTACTATCGTTATTATCGTTAAGATTGTTATTAATATTATTATTATTATTATTATTATTATTATTATTATTATTATTATTATTATTATTATTATTATTATTATTATTATTATTATTATTATTATTATTATCATCATCATCATAATATTTATTATTATTAGTATCATTATCATTAAAACTAATATTAGTATCACCTAATTATTATGATTAATATTATTAACATTATTATAAATGCGATATAAAAGACGACTAAAAGCTATTAAAAAAATTGATTAGGAAATAATGAGTATAAGTATCATGATGAAATTAAAAGTATTGTAAGATATTGATTTAGATAAAAATATCGTCTTTATTATTTTTAACATTATTATTATTATTATTATTAAAAGTATTATTAATATTAAAACTATCATTTTTATTAAAATTATTATTTTTAATAGAAATATTATTGTTACTATAAAATATCATTATTATTATCATTTTATATTATTATTAATAAAAACTATCATTTTGAATAGAATTATTATTATAAAATATTATAAATATTACAATAATATTAAAAAGTATCGTTATTATTATCATGATTAGAATTATCATTTTATCATAATTAATATCATCATTAGTAAATATAAATATTGTTATTATTATTAGTAGAATAATAATAATTATTATTATTATTACAAAATAATACAACTTTTACTTATTATTATTATTATTATTATTATTATTATTATCAATATTATTTTATCAAATAATTGTGTGATACAAATATATTTTCACCACACGTAGTATAATTACAATAATAATACATATCACTATATATTTATAATATTAAGTGAACTTTATAATTTTATTAGTTGAGATACATAAAAATATATTTTTATAAGTTTTTTTATTTAAATGACTTGTATCATGTACCCTAATAAAATCCGATAAATATAGTTAAAAATATAAAATGACTATATTTAAGTTATATAATAAACATGTATAGATTTTATAAATCATTTTGGGTCAAATTGAGTTTTGCATATCGATCTCGAGCATTAGGATTGTGGTACACTATGACCTAACCTAAATTGTTAGACAGATATTGACCATTATATACATATATATACTTAATATAGGTTCGTGAATCCGAGGCCAACCTTGCACTTGTTCAATGCCATCATATGCATAATTACTATGAAATACAGTATTGTGAGTTCATTTGCTCCCTTTTTACACATTACATTTTTTTGGACTGTGAATTCATGCAAAGTTTTAATAATTGTTTTACAATATTTATATGTGTGAGTTCATTTGATTCCCTTTTACTCTTTACATTTTTGAGACTGAGAATACAACACTTATAGGCAGTGTACCTAATCGTACAGTAGTGTAGTTTTTAGTAAGTCCGGTTCGTTCCACAGGGATCTTAGCCAAGTTTAACGCTATATTTTTAAAAACTATATTTGTAAAAATATAAATATATATAAGTAGTATTATTATAAAAAGGGGGTTTTTTACCGTTTAATGACCGGTTTGTCGATTTTAAAACTTAAGTCGCAGTTAAAATCTAATGTAAAATATTAAAAATAAATATAACTTAATTTTAAGCATAAAGTAAATAACGATAATGAAATTGCGATAAATAAAATGATGATAAATAAAATTGCGATAATTAAAAAGTACGATAATTAAAAGTGCAATTAAATAAAATGACAGTAAATAAAAGTTCGATGAAATATGAAATAAAGGAATTATGCTTATTTAAACTTCCATAATCATGATGTTCGACGTGTTGTTTTTAGTTTAGTACCATGGGTTAATTGTCCTTGTCCTGGATTATTTGATATGTCCATACGGTTTTGTCCATATTAGTCCATCAGTCATAAATACAAAGTGCGAGAGTCTTCGTCAAATTATCCTTATACCCGAAGTCAAATATTCTAACTAATTGGGGATTCGAATTGTAACAAGGTCGTAATACTTTGTTTAATGAATACACCAGGTTATCGACTGTGTGTAATCCAAAGTTTTATTACTTTGTTAACAATTACACCAATTACCCTTGTATGTAATTCACCCCTGTTTCAACAAGTCTATTGATTATTAATCCATCCCCGTGTCCGGTCAAATGAATAATTATTGGTATTTATAGATATCCCGCCCACCATACCCAGTCAAGCGTATGTGCTTATATATAAATACGTCAAATTATAAGTCTATATATATTAAATTAACGAGGTATCATTTAGTTAATATAAAGCCCATTAATAGCTCATAGTCTAATTTCCACAAGTGTCGTTCTTTTGTCCAAACCCCAATTATGGTACAAAGCCCAATTACCCCGTTTTTAATATTTAGCCCAACATCACGATTACTTCAGCATTAAATAAGCATAATAATAACTTAGCTACGAGACATTAATTTAAAAAGGTTGAACATAACTTACAATGATTAATAATAGCGTAGCGTTACACGGACAGAATTTCGACTTACACACTTACAACATTCGCTAACATACCCTTATTATTATTAATCTTAAATTAAAATTAAAATTAAAATTAAAATATAATTATATATATATATCTGTAAGATAGAGGGTAGAGAAAGATGTGTTAAAATTCGGCCAAAACACGCGAACTTTATAGGACCTGAGCTGATACTGTTCACCATGCGACCGCATGGATTTTGCATTTCTAGGCCATGCGATCACATGGCCTGCTTTTCCAGCTCACATGCTTTTGTTATTTATTTGCCGACGGTTTTAATAAATAAATATAATATATATATAATTTTAAGAATTATTTATATATTATATTATATTTATGTGCATAGTTGACTTGTAATTTTTAGTCCGTTGCGTCGAGCGTTGAGAGTTGACTCTGGTCCCGGTGCCGGATTTTCGAACGCCTTTTCGTACAATTTAATATCTTGTATTTTGCGTTTTGCGGCTCGTACTCTTGTAACTTTTAGACGTTTCTCATCATTAATTTGAACCTCTTGGATTGTACTTTGTACTTTTGAGCTTTTTGGTCATTTGCGTCTTCAATTCGTCGAATCTGTCTTTTGTCTTCACCTTTTATTACTTAAACAAATATCACTTGTAAATAGAACAATTGCAACTAAAAGCTTGTCTTTATTGAGGGATAATGCTATGAAATATATGTTCGTTTTTAGCATTATCAAATATTCCCACACTTGAGCGTTGCTTGTCCTCAAGCAATATAGTCTTGAAATAAAAATACTAGAATCACTTCTTTATTCTTCACACTTTGTACATCAGTGATTTTTATACGGCGGTATGAACAATGGTAGTAACGATGTAGTTTACAGTCCCACATGACTATGAAAATTTAGATCCTTTAGGAAATTGGATCTTTATGAAAACATTTGATATTTTGAAAATTCAATCTAGCTTTTATCCTAGATAAGTTTTTCGGAATAACCCTCCACCGGTGTTTGCAAAATATTTTTGTGGGTTTTGTGGGTTTCAGATTTGAAAATTTTAGCTCAAAACTTGCGGTTTTGTGTCACCCACTTGCTAACCTTGTATTGGGAAAGCAACACGTCCAGTATACTTGCTCCGTATATTACCTTTCGGTAAACTACCATCCAGTTGTAAAGGAAAGCGTTGAACAAGCAACTGTTAAGGCAATGTCCCGTGACATGCTTTTAATTATGGTCTATAATGTGTCAGATGCAATTACTATCCTTTGTAGGAGCAATAGTAAAGATCACCCTATAGTTTTTCGGTCTGGCACAAGGTCCTGTCTTCGACCATGCTATGCAATCACTGTTCTTACGGTAGACACCCGATTTGGTTCAGGTGACCTAAGGAATTCCAGGTGAATTCCTAGGATTTTACGTTCAATGGTAATGAACGCATTAAAAATGGGTTTTCAGAAAACAAATCGGTTTGTAATTTTGATCAAAATATTTTCTCGTTCAAGCTCAAGTTTAGATATCATCGAATTCCATGAGTTTGAATTCTCAATCTTTAAAAGTAAATCTCAAGGATTGAGTAATATCAGTCTTAAAAGCTGATTTTTGATCTTTTAAGGAGATTATCCTTTCTGGGGGTCTGATTCATTAGTCTTATCAAGCTAATTTGCACGGCGCCTCCCCATTTTACGAGACAAATCCTCTCATGGTTAGGATAAGTCTGACCACTTGGCGACCCTGTTTGATACTGATGTCCGTGGATTTCCAGCTGATTTTTGAGAAAACTTTTCAAGGTTTTACGTAGACTCTACAACTGGTCTGGACGACAACTTCCTGACCTAAATCAAGAAGCGCGTGTCTTTTTCGAAAGACTTTACTTCCTTTTAATAATGGAATTGATTCATCGTGTAGATCCATCTTTTCTTTCAAATATATTATAAGAAATTGGGTAAAACTGATAAAATTGTCCAAAACAAAAGTATCTTCAGTTATTTGTACAAAAATATGTAATATATGTTTTAAATAACTTGGTAAATTTTTCCCACACTTGGCTTTTATTTTCCTTTATTTGCCTTTTTATTGTCCTCTATTCCATTTTAAATGAATTCTAACATTTTGGGTTGTTTCTCAATTTTTGTCTTTTCCGAGGTAACAATAATTTCGGTGTTAACACCTAGTTTTATCGTTCATAAATATGTATAAACATGATTTTAAATTCATTTATTTGAAAATTTTGAAAAATTTTACTAGAATTGGGTAGTTAGTATATAAGACTAGGGCTCTTCTTTATTATCAGAGAGCACTAGATTCTAATACAACTACTGCGTTACTAGTATTTTTAATGGTAACCAAGTGTATAATTTTATTTTATTTTATTTTATTTTTTTATAAAACTTATACTTTTTAAAATATAGATTAATAAATTTTAAAAATTTGTCCCTTTTTAGGAGTGAAGGCGTTTCGAATCGTTGTCCTAGTCCGTCCCTCGACAAAATTTTAAAATTTGTCATTTTTAAACGCAGTTTTAAAAGCAAAGATTTTTGAGTTTTTTAAATGTTTTTGGCATACTTTAATTCAATAAGATTAAAAATAATGATAATAAAAGTTCTCGTCCCTCCCTTGGATAGAGCAATTTCGGTTCAACAACCTAGTTTTCAACTCACGACGAATTTTAAAAATCATATTTTTAACTTAGTGAAATAAAGTAAATTTTTGTTTTTAAATTCACACCAAACTTAAATTTATAATGCATAAAATTAAAAATTTATTAAAAATTCACACCAAACTTATATTATATTTTTATTTTTATACATACAAATTTATATTAAAAATATTAATTTTTCAAATATTTACAAACTTAAATATATTGATTTTAAAAATTTTACAATAATAATTTAATATTAATATATTAATTTTAAAAACAAAGTAAAAAAAAATTAAAAAAATCTTTTTGGTCTTTTATCCCACTTTAATCAATCAAATATTATCAAAAATATACTCCCCTCTTTTCGGTAAAGTAATTTCGGCTATATTACCTAGTTTTACTCCTGACGAATTTTTGAAATATTTTGGGTTGATTGATTAAAGATATTTATACCTTAAGAATAAACGGTAAATTTCGCAGTGATGTAATAAATTTTTGTATGATATCAATAATTTTGATTACGCATACCTAATTTTATTGAATACCAATTTAATACTTTATAGCGAACGATTCAATGTTTATTATCAAAAGGTTAAAAGCAATAAAAATAAAAATAAAAACTGTACATACTTACCTGTGAGAAAGAATTCTCAGAGACCTGCTTTAGTCGACTCATAGGAGAGTCGTGTGACTTGGTTCTCCATAGCTACGTAAGCATAACCTCAATTCTTCAATATCTTTTCTTCTAAACATATGAACGGTCCTTCTCTGCATAGAGTAACAAATTCGGTATTTGAATATGTTTGATTATTTGAACATTTACCTTCGTGTGACCATTTTCCGCATTTATAACATCTTTCAAGGTGTCGTGCTCTTCTTTTTGTTGCGGATTTTGATTTTCCTTTACCAAAATGTATCTTATGATGATCTTTTCTGAGTTCTTTTCTTACTCCGTCATTTTGCCTATTATGAATGATACTAGTTCACTCGAAAGTGTGTCATTATTACGTTTAGTAATCATAGAGTGTAGCATTAGATCATGGTTCAGATCAAAGGAATTCTTCATCGCGTAAAACCTAAAAAAAAATAAAAATTCAGAATTGGGGGAGAAGACTAGTTCTTTAGGGTCTGCTAGGGAAAGACCATTCGGATTCCATTCTCGGAAACTACACGAAAACAGAATATCTAACTCTAATAGAAATATATATTACCCTAAAAAGATTCGATTCTCCCTACACTTAGTTAGCTATGGTGTCGAAATTGTGATTAACTTCGTTTTCAATTAGACTATCAACAACTTGTATATCTCTGACTTTTGCTTCAAGCCAATTGTTCATTTCCTCTGTAACTTTCACAAATTCAACTAACATTGCCTTTTATTTAGGCGACAAATTGGATACTAATCGGTTACATAACTTAAAGTTCCCCTTAATCCTAGCATCTTGAATCTGTTTATAAAGTTTCTTCGTTGAACTGTTAAAAATGGGTTCATCTAATTTTGTATCAACAACGGGGTTCTTTGTTATCAGGTCATCATTGGTTGTTACTTCATCTTCCCCACACATAGGCGTTTTTATTGGTTCAACAATTTTGGTTGGTGGAGATCTAAACTTTCGGTTCACAAAGGTGATCGATTTGTCACTATCCCTAAGTGTCATTCTACCTTCACTTACATCAATGAACGCTTCGGTGGTTGCTAAAAATGGGCGACCTAAAATTAGAGGAATATCAAGGTCTTCTTCCATATTAATAACTATGAAATTTGCAACAAATGTCAAACTTCCCACTTTAACAAGTAAATTGTTTGCTATTCCAACTGGGTGTTTAATGGTTTGATCAAATAATTGAACACCTATTCTGGTTGGTCTTAATTTACCCACACCTAATCTTTTATATAAGGAAAGAGGCATAACATTTGCACTTGCTCCTAAATCTGCGAGTCCATTATACATAGCATCATCGTTAAGCAAGCAAGAAATGATAAATTCACCTGGGTCTCCTACTTTAGTAAGTAGAGTTGGTTTGTTACCCTTTTCCAAGTGATGTTTTCTTGGTTCTTTCACTTCTACTTGAACTTCTTGTTCACATTTTTCTTTGTTTCTTGGAATGGGAGGTTTGTATAAGAATTCTTCTTCATCACTCCAATTTGAAGCTTCCCCGTCTTCTAATTTTGGTTTTTCATATGTTGTTGATAGCATATTTATGTTTTCATTCTGAGGGTTTTCTTGGGTGGTGAAATTATGATTGACTTCATTGTCAACTTCCATCAGACCATGTATGTAATGTTTAACTCTGTGACCATTAACCTTAAATTCAATCCCATTTGAATTTATTAACTATATTGTTCCGTACGGGAAAACTCTTTTGACTATGAATGGTCCAGACCATCTTGATTTCAATTTTCCAGGAAATAGCTTGAATCGTGAATTGAAAAGAAGAACTCTGTCTCCTTCTTTAAATTCTTTTGAACTTCTGATTCTTTTATCATGCCATTTCTTCGTTCTTTCTTTATAGATTAACGAATTTTCATATGCTTCATGTCTTAATTCTTCTAATTCGTTTAATTGACTTAACCGTAGACGTCCAGCTTCATGTAAATCAAGATTACATGTCTTCAAAGCCCAAAATGCTTTGTGTTCAATTTCTACTAAAAGGTGACATGCTTTTCCGTAAACGAGTCTAAAAGGTGTGGTTCCAATTGGAGTTTTGTAGGCTATTCTAAAAGCCCAGAGTGCATCCTCCAATTTCATGGACCATTCCTTCGGATTTGATCCTACGGTTTGCTCTAGAATACGTTTTATTGCTCGGTTGGTATTTTCAACTTGTCCACTTGTTTGTGGATGATAAGCAGTAGAGATTTAATGAGTTACTCCATATCTTTTGAGAACTTTCTAAAGTTGATTATTACAGAAATGAGTACCCCGATCACTTATTAAAGCTTTCGGTGTTCCGAACCTTGCAAAAAGACGTTTTAAGAAGTTGACTACAACTCGTGCATCGCTAGTTAGGAGAGCTTGTGCTTCCGCCCATTTAGATACATAATCAATGGCAACAAGAATGTAGAGATTATTATGAGATTTTGGAAATGGACCCATAAAGTCAATACCCCAAACGTCAAATACTTCACATACTTGAATGACATTTTGTGGCATTTCATCATGTTGACTTATTTTTCCGGCCCTTTGACAAGCATCACAGGATTTTCAAAGAAGGTGTGCGTCTTTGAAAATTGTAGGCCAATAGAATCCAGCGTCGTAAACTTTTCTTGCTGTGAGTTGAGGCCCATAATGCACTCCTTTTGGTCCTGTGTGACAATGGTTTAAGATTTGACTTGCTTCATCCCCGAATACACATCGGCGTATTATTCCATCGGGACAGCTTTTAAACAAATGTGGTTCATCCCAGAAATAGTGTTTTATATCCCTAAAGAATTTCTTTCGTTTTTGTACGACAACCCTTTTTCAAGGAATCCACATACTAAATAGTTTGCATAGTCTGCAAACCATGGAATTTCATTATAATCTATCTTCAATAGATATTCATCAGGAAAGTTATCTTGTATGGCCGATTCATTTAGAACTTCTAATTCAGGATTTTCAAGACGAGAAAGATGATCAGCGGCGAGATTTTCTGCTCCCTTTTTGTCTCGGATCTCAATATCGAACTCTTGTAAGAGTAAGATCCAACAGATTAATCGTGGTTTGGCATCTTGTTTCGAAAATAGGTATCTAAGAGCAGAATGGTCAGTATAGACCACCGTTTTAGCTAGAACGAGATATGAACCAAATTTGTCAAAAGCAAAGACAATAGCAAGGAGTTCTTTTTCAGTAGTTGTGTAATTTGTTTGTGCTCCTTGTAACGTCTTACTAGCGTAATAAATAGGTTGAAATCGTTTTTCAATCCTTTGTCCTAAAACGGCTCCCATTGCAAAATCACTTGCATCGCACATGAGTTCAAACGGTAAATTCCAATTTGGAGTTATCATGATAGGCGCATTAGTGAGTTTTTCTTTAAGAATATTAAAATATTTGATGCATTCATCTGAAAAGATGAATGGAGCATCCTTTTCTAGGAGTTTATTCATAGGAGTGGCAATTTTAGAAAAATATTTTATGAAATGTTGGTAAAAACCGGCATGCCCTAGAAAACTCCTAACTCCTCTAACATTGGTGGGATGTGGAAGTTTAGAAATTACATCTAGTTTAGCTCTATCCACTTCAATTCCTTCCTTTGAAATTTTATGACCAAGAACGATGCCTTCTTTAACCATGAAATGACATTTCTCCCAATTAAGAACTAGATTTGATTGTTCGCATCTAATAAGCATTCGTTCAAGATTGACTAGACAAGATTCAAATGTATCACCGAAGACTGAAAAGTCATCCATGAAAACTTCCATGCATTCTTCTATCATGTCGTGAAAAATCGCCATCATGCACCTTTGAAAGGTTGCAGGAGCGTTGCAAAGTCCAAATGACATGCGTTTGTAAGCAAAAGTACCATAAGGGCACGTGAATGTGGTTTTTTCTTGATCCTCGGGTGCTATTGGAATTTGAAAGTATCCGGAAAAACCATCGAGAAAACAATAGTAACTGTTTCCGGCTAATCTTTCTAACATTTGATTAATAAAAGGTAAGGGAAAGTGATCTTTTCTGGTGGCGTCATTTAATTTTCTATAATCAATACAAACACGCCATCCTGTTACAGTCCTAGTAGGAATAAGCTCATTTTTTTTTCATTTATGATGACAGTCATGCCACCCTTCTTAGGTACGTATTGAACTGGGCTTACCCATGGACTATCAGAGATTGGATAAATTAAACATGCATCGAGCAGTTTAATAATTTCTTTCTTAACAACATCTTGCATATTAGGATTTAGTCTTCGTTGGTGTTGCACATACGTTTTATGACCTTCTTCCATAAGGATTTTATGTGTGCAATACGAAGGACTTATTCCTTTAATATCATGAATCTTCCATGCAATAGCTAGTTTATGAGCTTTTAGCACAGCAATGAGTTGAGATTTTTCATTTTCAGTAAGAGAAGACGATATTATTACAGGTAATTCAGATTCACCATGTAAATAAGCATATTCCAAATGGTTTGGAAGTGGTTTTAATTCTAATGTCGGTGGTTCTTCTATCGATGATTTATATCGATATCTGTCTTCTTCTTTTAGCATTTGAATTTCTTCTGTTGTTGGTTCATATCCATTAGCCATAAGTGTAGCTAACATTTCAGTTTCATCAATTGGTTCAGTTCCTTCTCCTAAAGAACATTCTCCTGTTCCTTGTAATTCTAGAAATTCTTCTAACAATTCTGCATGTGAATCTATAGTTTGAATATAATAACATGTATCATCTGCAGATTGCGGTTGATGCATGGCTCTATCAACAAAAAAGGTAACACTCTCGTCCTCTATACTTAGGCTCAGTTTCTTACCGAACACGTCTATTATTGCTTTAGCCGTGTTTAAGAATGGTCTTCCTAATATGAGAGGAACTCTAGAATCTTCTTTCATGTCCAGAATAACAAAATCTACTGGGAATACTAAAGTACCAACTTTAACTAGCATATTCTCCATTATCCCTCTAGGATATTTTACTGATCGATCGGCTAGT
The DNA here is from genome assembly GCF_046630445.1 of Rutidosis leptorrhynchoides. Taxonomy (NCBI): domain Eukaryota; kingdom Viridiplantae; phylum Streptophyta; class Magnoliopsida; order Asterales; family Asteraceae; genus Rutidosis; species Rutidosis leptorrhynchoides. The sequence goes on along the minus strand of NC_092336.1, from coordinate 400,639,428 downwards.
TGTATGCTTATTCGTGTTGGTTTCAATTCTCCAAGGTCTAGTTTAGCGTATAGTGAATACGACATTAAATTTATACTAGCACCTAAGTCTGCCAATGCTTCTATTGAACTAAGACTACCCAGAAAACATGGAATTGTGAAACTTCCTGGATCTAAAAGTTTTTCTGGTATCTTATTCAATAGCACTGTAGAACAATTAGCATTAATTGTTACAACTGAGAGTTCTTCCATTTTCTTTCTATTTGTGATTAGATCTTTCAAAAATTTAGCATATCTAGGCATTCCTGAAATCACATCAATGAAAGGAAGATTTACATTTATTTGTTTAAACATATCCAAGAATTTGGATTGCTCGGCTTCAAGTCTTTCTTTTCTCATTTTACTCGGGTAAGGAAGTGGTGGTTGGTATGGTTTAACATAAGGATTTTGCTTTAACTGTGTTATCTTCATTAACCTTTTCAACTACCGGTTCTTTTTCCTTATCTTGATCAGGTTGTGGTTCTTGTGGCATAGGAATAGCGTCATCAAAAATTACAGGTATTTCAGGTGGTTTAAGTATAATACCACTTCTTGTGGTAATGACTTTAGCTGTTTCATTCCGGAGGTTAGCATTTGTATCGCTAGGTAGACATCCTGGTTTTATTTCACCTATCAACCTTGCTAGGTTACTTACTTCTTGTTCCAGATTTTGAATAGAAGCTTGTTGATTTCTAAATGCTTGAGCATTTTGTTCATTAGTTTGTTTCTGAGATGTGAAAAACTGAGTTTGAGATTCAACTAACTTTGACATCATGTCTTCTAAATTTGGCTTTTTATCATCGTTTTGTGGTGGTTTATTTTGAAAAATAGGTCTTTGCTGATTGTAAGGATTGTTGGATACTTGTTGATTGCTAGGACCTTGTTGATTGTTGTATGGAACATTTCAGTTATAGTTCTGATTTTGATTGTAGATCAGTCTTAGCGGTTGATAATTATTCTGATAATTATTTCCAGGCATTTGGTTTATGTAGGAAACATTCTCTCTTTGTTCCATTGTTTGTTCAATACTGAGACAATCTTTTGTCAAATGTGGTCCTCCATACTGCTCACAACTAAAACATTCTCTCTTTGTTCCATTGTTTGTTCAATACTGAAACATTCTATCTTTAGTCATCTTTTTCATTCGTCTCTCGACAGCATCTATCTTTGCGGAAATGGAATCAAAGTCATGGCTAGAATCGGCTCTAACTGCTTTAGATTATCTAACGATATCTTTTTCTTGGTGCCACTCATGTGAGTGGGAAGCAGTGTTATCAATAATTTTGTAAGCTTCAGTTGCGGTTTTTCTTCATAATGGAACCACCAGCTGCTATATCGATGTCTTTTCTTGTAGTGATGTCGCATCCTTGGTAGAATATTTGTACTATTTGATAAGTATCTAAACCATGTTGCGGACATCCTCTCAATAACTTCCCAAATCTTGTCCACGCCTCATATAGAGTTTCATTTGGCTTTTGTGTGAACGTAACAATTTCTCCTTGAAGTCTTACGGCTTTAGATGCCGGAAACAATTGTTTAAGAAATTTTTCAACTAAAACGTCCCATGTATCAATCGCCCCTTCAGGTAACGATTCTAACCAATCTTTGGCTTCTCCCTTTAAAGTCCAGGGAAATAACATGAGATATATCTGTTCATCCTTAACTTCTCGAATTTTAAATAAAGTACAGATCCTATTAAATGTACGAAGATGTTAATTTGGATCTTCCTTCGGTGCACCACTAAATTGGCATTGATTAGTTACCATTTGTAGGATTTGTCCTTTGATTTCATAATCTGGCGCATTAATGTCTGGTTGAGTAATTGCGTGACCTTGGCCAGTGCGTTTAGCTCGCATTCGATCTTCCATACTTAGAGGTTCCAGATTTTCCATGATTGAATTTGTTGAATCTGAATCACTAGAGGATTCTGATTTAATGGGTTGTTCCTCTACAATCTCTGTTTGAATGATTGGTGGTTCCGGAGGAAAGATTAGTGGTTCAGGATATCTGAATTGTCCCTGAATATCCTACGGATTCTCAATTGTGAGGTCGGGTTCAAAAAAAGGATTATCGGAAATTTGAATTGGAGTACTTGGTAGACTAGATGACGATTCTATAGAAAAATCAACGTCGATAATATTGGCTAGATGTTTTGATCGAGTTACAGGTGGTGAACGTACAAAAGGTGGTGAACGTTTTGCTCGGTGCATTCACCGAATATCCTATTAGTTATAAAAGATAAAAATTATATAAGTTATCAAATTAATAGACTTTTCTTATTTTGCCCACGTTTCGAATAGCCAATAGATGCAGCAGGTAGCTAGGACCCTTTAAATCGGAAGCCCACAACTCGCCACTAACAAATCCAATTATTACTACGAACCAGAAAATTTTGGATGTCGATCAATTTAACCACTTAAAATAATTTTTTGTTGAAATTTAAAGAAATTTTAGAGAAAAATAGAAAATTCTATGTCCTAAAAACTAGAGCGGCGAGAAATAAGAAAGAAAAAGAGTGCGTCGGAAAAATGTCGAAAAATAAAAGGTCAAAAAATAAAAATAAGAAAGTAGCTCGTCGAAACTTAAAAGTCCAAAAACTAAAAATTAAAAGTTACGTCTAAAAGTATTAAAGCTTAAAAAGAATTCTATATCCAAAACGGCAATAACTTAAAAAGGTACTAAAATTTATAAAACGGCGTTGCAAAATTCTAAAGCACCTAAATCTTAGTCTATAGAAAAAAAGTACTTAAGGGATTTTACGGTAAAGCCTAAGAGTCTAGAAATAAAAATAACTATGGCAAAAACTACGACTTAAAACTAAATACGAACGAAAAATACAAATATTACGCTAAAACAAATAAAAAGATACAAAATATAAAAATAAACTTAAAGTTATAAAAAGTACAATTTTTATAAAAATATTATTTTTATATTATTTATTTATAAAAGTATTATTTTTATAATTTATTAAAACTAATTAAACTACATAATACAAATTAATTAAAAACTAAAACTAAATAATTAAATAAATAATCCTAATTAGGGTTTTAATTAATTATAATTAATTTATAATCCGTAATTAATGCAGTAGGTCAGAGGTTTCAGGCGTGTCAGGTTACCTCATGCGATCGCATGAGGTTTCCTTGTTAATTCCATGCGGTCGCATGGTACTCGGATCCAGTTCAGAAGTTGGGCTTCTACAGTACCTTGGCCCAATTTTATTTATTATTTATTATTATTTTTTTTTTTGTTTTAATATTTATAGAAAATATATTTATATAAATTAAATAAAAACTTATATTTTAAAAACTAAAATAAAAATAAAGAGACTTTATAATCTTATATATATATATTTAACAAACTCTTAAAAATATATATATTTTGTTTTTCTTTTTATATTTTTGTATTTTTAATATTTAAAACGTATTTTTACAAAAAGAAATTAAAACTTAATAATTTTTTTTATATAGCGTTTCGCTTCCGGCTTTTAAGCAGTTCCCCGGCAGCGGCGTCAAAAATACTTGATGTTAAAGAGAAGGGGTACAAAATAGTTATATTTTTACTACAAAATACTATTAAATACAATACAATTTTACACAAGTTATTTATTTATTTATAGAGTGGATATACCTAAACCTTGCTACAACACTTATAGGCATTGTACCTAATCGTACAGTAGTGTAGTTTTTAGTAAGTCCGGTTCGTTCCACAGGGATCTTAGCCAAGTTTAACGCTACATTTTTAAAAACTATATTTGTAAAAATATAAATATATATAAGTAGTATTATTATAAAAAGGGGGTTTTTTACCGTTTAATGACCGGTTTGTCGATTTTAAAACTTAAGTCGCAGTTAAAAACTAATGTAAAATATTAAAAATAAATATAACTTAAATTTAAGCGTAAAGTAAATAACGATAATGAAATTGCGATAAGTAAAATGACGATAAATAAAATTGCGATAATTAAAAAGTACAATAATTAAAAGTGCAATTAAATAAAATGACAGTAAATAAAAGTTCGATGAAATATGAAATAAAGGAATTATGCTTATTTAAACTTCCATAATCATGATATTCGACGTGTTGTTTTTAGTTTAGTACCATGGGTTAATTGTTCTTTGTCCTGGATTATTTGATATGTCCATACAGTTTTGTCCATATTAGTCCATCAGTCATAAATACAAAGTGCGAGAGTCTTCGTCAAATTATCCTTATACCCGAAGTCAAATATTCCAACTAATTGGGGATTCGAATTGTAACAAGGTCTTAATACTTTGTTTAATGAATACATCAGGTTATCGACTGTGTGTAATCCAAAGTTTTATTACTTTGTTAACAATTACACCAATTACCCTTGTATGTAATTCACCCCTGTTTCAACAAGTCTATTGATTATTAATCCATCCCCGTGTCCGGTCAAATGAATAATTATTGGTATTTATAGATATCTCGCCCACCGTACCCAGTCAAGCGTATGTGGTTATATATAAATACGTCAAATTATAAGTATATATATTAAATTAACGAGGTATCATTTAGTTAATATAAAGCCCATTAATAGCCCATAGTCTAATTTCCACAAATGTCGTTCTTTTGTCCAAACCCCAATTATGGTACAAAACCCAATTACCACGTCTTTAATATTTAGCCCAACATCACGATTACTTCAGCATTAAATAAGCATAATAATAACTTAGCTACGAGACATTAATTAAAAAAGGTTGAACATAACTTACAATGATTAATAATAGCGTAGCGTTACACGGACAGAATTTCGACTTACACACTTACAACATTCGCTAACATACCCTTATTATTATTAATCTTAAATTAAAATTAAAATTAAAATTAAAATATAATTATATATATATCTGTAAGATAGAGAGTAGAGAAAGATGTGTTAAAATTCGGCCAAAACACGCGAACTTTATAGGACCTGAGTTGATACTGTTCACCATGCGACCGCATGGATTTTGCACTTCCAGGCCATGCGATCGCATGGCCTGCTTTTCCAGCTCACATGCTTTTGTTTTTTATTTGCCGACGGTTTTAATAAATAAATATAACACACATATATATATATATATATATATATATATATATATATATATATATATATATATATATATATATATATATATATATATATATATATATATATATATATATATATATTTAATTTTAAGAATTATTTATATATTATATTATATTTATGTGCATAGTTGACTTGTAATTTTTAGTCCATTGCGTCGAGCGTTGAGAGTTGACTCGGGTCCCAGTTCCGGATTTTCGAATGCCTTTTCGTACAATTTAATATCTTGTATTTTGCGTTTTGCGGCTCGTACTCTTGTAACTTTTAGACGTTTCTCATCATTAATTTGAACCTCTTGGATTGTACTTTGTACTTTTGAGCTTTTTGGTCGTTTGCGTCTTCAATTCGTCGAATCTGTCTTTTGTCTTCACCTTTTATTATTTAAACAAATATCACTTGTAAATAGAACAGTTGCAACTAAAAGCTTGTCTTTCTTGAGGGATAATGCTATGAAATATATGTTCATTTTTAGCATTATCAGCTATCCTTGGTGAGAAATTTTTGCATTGCACGATGCGTTAGCTACCAAAATGGTTCGATTTATTAACTACTATCGGTGAGAAATATTTGCATTGCACGATGCATTAGCTACCGTTTTAGCTATCCTCGGTGAGAAATTTTTGCATTGCACGATGCATTAGCTACCGAAATGGTTAGATTTATTAGCTACTATCGGTGAGAAATTTTTGCATTGCACGATGCATTAGCTATCGTTTTAGCTATCTTCGGTGAGAAATTTTTGCATTGCATGATGCATTAGCTACCGAAATGGTTCGATTTATTAGCTACTATCGGTGAGAAATTTTTGCATTGCACGATGCATTAGCTACCGTTTTAGCTACCCTCGGTGAGAAATTTTTGCATTGCACGATGCATTAGCTACCGGTGGTGAAATTCCGGTGTTCTTCATATGAATGATTTTACAGCAGTGAGTAGACCTGTACAGATTGTTTTCGAAATATGAGTATCTTGTGGTCTATTATATAATTGGAAATGAATGATTATGATAAACTAATGAACTCACCAACCTTTTGGTTGACACTTTAAAGCATGTTTATTCTCAGGTATTAAGGAAATCTTCCGCTGTGCATTTGCTCATCTTAAAGATATTACTTGGAGTCATTCATGGCATATTTCAAACATTGCATTCGAGTCGTTGAGTTCAACAAGATTATTATAAAGTCATTGATAGTTTGATATAAGATGAAATGGTATGCATGCCTGTTAACGTTCGATGTAATGAAAGTTTGTCTTTTAAAAACGAATGCCATGTTTGTAAAATGTATCATTTAGAGGTCAAATACCTCGCAATGTAATCATATGTTATTGTATTCGTCCTTATGGATTAGGACGGGTCGTCTCATGTGGTATCAGAGCGGTGGTCTTAGCAAACCAGGTCTTGCATTAGTGTGTCTAACTAATAGTTGTTAGGATGCATTAGTGAGTCTGGACTTCGACCGTGTCTGCATGTCAAAAAGTTTTGCTTATCATTCTTGTCGGAAATTAGCTACTTATCATTCTTAAGTCTAGACACGTTTTAGTGCAATTATTGTATAGATATAGACAAAATTCATATCTTAGCATATCTATTACTATAAACTCTGCCTGACAGCTTCCGAAAGTTCCTCCGTAATCTATGGAATCTTTTGGACTATATATAGGTATTCTATGTAATCAGAATATCATCCAAAAATCACTTCATATCGAAAATCCTTTAGCTGATCGTGTAAGATGGATCCTGTACCAAATTCAAATTCATATAATTCCGAAGGCTATTCTGAAGACTCTGAAGGTAGTGTGACCGAAGTGCCCCAACTGGTTGACTACACTTCTTTCTGGAGGAGATGGGATGGGTTCGAGACTTGCTCACTCACTCGAGAAATGAAGAGGGAGAACCCTGCCACGAACCAAATTTACCTCCCAACATCGGAGAACTTGACACGTTCACCGGTCAACCAATTCGCAATACCGTTTTCACACTCTTTGCCTGAATATTCCGTCTTGAAGAACGCATTCATAGAATTATGTTGGTGATTCAGCCTCTACTCCCGACTACTAATCAAGTTGGATTAGTGGAAGAAGTTAGAGAGCTTCGTGCTAGGTTTGAAGAAAGAGTGGAGTTTCTGGAGAGTACAGTACGCAATTTGGAAGATAGACTTACATCTACAGCAACAACACAAGTGCCAGCAGCATCACTGGCATCAACAGAACCACCATCATCAACATCAACTGTACCATTACCACCATCAACAACATCCACATCCGCACCGCAAGCCTCAACTTCATAATCTGTCCCACAAGCATCAACGTCATACGCCCTTTAGATATCAAGGAATACCAACAACAATAACCGATGAAGTATTGATTCATAACATTATCGGAGAAACAATCTATGGCGATTATGTAATTTCTATAGTTTAGATATTATCTATTCTAGCCTTAACTGTAAATCAGATAGAGTAGAAACCCTGACTGGAATAGTGCGTAAGTTGCAAACAACACATGTTATACAAGCATTAACAGCAGTACCGTCAGCATCATCAGCACTAACAATACCATCAACACCACCAGTACTAGCAGTACCGTCGGCATCACTAAAAGTATCACCAGCACCAGCAACGCCTGCAACACCACAAACTCCATAAACTCTATAACTGATGTCAAAGCTAAGGGGTATAAAATACGATTAAAGTTTACAAGGAAATACTATTAAATACGATACATTTTTACACAAGATATTTATTTATTTATAGAATGGATATACTTAAACCTTGCTACAACACTTATAGGCAGTGTACCTAATCGTACAGTAGTGTAGTTTTTAGTAAGTCTGGTTCGTTCCACAGGGAATGTTTTTAAACAAAGCTTAACACTATATTAGTTTACTTTTATAAAAATACAAATATATATATAAGTAATATTATTATTATAAAGGGGGTTTTTACCGTTTAATGACCGGTTTGTCGATTTTAAAACTTTAGTCGCAGTTAAAACCAAATGTAAAATAATAAATATAAATACAAGACTTAAATTAAAGCGTAAAGTAAATAATGATAATGAAATTGCGAATAATAAAAGTGCGATAAAATAAACTTGCGATAATTAAAAAGTACGATAATTAAAAGTGCAATTAAATAAAATAACAATAAAAATGCGATAATTAGAAGTGCAATTAAATATAAAATAAAGGAAATTAAATATGAAATAAAAGAATTATGCTTATTTAAACTTCCGTAATCATGATGTTTGACATGTTGATTTTAGTTTTATGCCCATGGGTTAATTGTCCTTTGTCCTGGATTATTTAATATGTCCATACGGATTTGTCCATAATAGTCCATCAGTCATAAATATAAAGAGCGAAAGCCTTCGTCAAATTATTCTTATTCCCGAAGTCAAATATTCCAACTAATTGGGGATTCGAATTGTAACAAGGTTTTAATACTTTGTTTAATAAATACACCAGGTTATCGACTGCGTGTAAACCAAGGTTTTACTACTTTGTTAACAATTACACCAATTACCCTTGAATGTAATTCACCCCTGTTTCAACAAGTCTATTAACTATTAATCCAGTTCCGTATCCGGTAAAATGAATAATTATTGGTATTTATAGATATCCCGCCCACCGTACCCAGTCAAGCGTATGTGGTTATATATAAATACGTCGAATTATAATTTTGTATATTAAATTAACAAGGTATTGTTTAGTTAATATAAAACCCATTAATAACCCATAGTCTAATTTCCACAAGTGTCGTTCTTTTGTCCAAACCCCAATTATGGTACAAAGCCCAATTACCCAATTTTAGTAATTAGCCCAACATCATGATTACTTCGGATTAAATAAGCATAATAATAACTTAGCTACGAGACATTAATGTAAAAAGGTTGAACATAACTTACAATGATTAAAAATAGCGTAGCGTTACACGGACAGAATTTCGACTTACACCCTTACAACATTCGCTAACATACCCTTATTATTAGAATTATAATTAAAATTAAAATTAAAATTAAAATATAAATATAAATATAAATATTTACGTAGTATTATGAGAGAAGAAGAAAAAGATGATGAAAAATGCTCAGAATTCGGTTGCTTTTATAGGGACTTTCAAAACTTGGGGCTCCGCGACTCGCGGCATTTTTGGCCTTCAAACTCCGCGAGTCGCGGAGATTGAAATTACAGCTCACCCATTTTGGAGTCTCTCTTGCCGACGGTTTTTATTTATTTATATAATATATAAATAATTATAAGAATTATTTAAATATTATATTATATTTATGTGCATAGTTGCCTTGTAATTTTTAGTCCGTTGCGTCGAGCGTTGAGAGTTGACTCTGGTCCTGGTTCCGGATTTTCGAACGTCCTTGCGTACAATTTAATATCTTGTACTTTGCGTTTTGAATCTTGTACTCTTGTAATTTCGAGACGTTTCTTATCAATAATTGGAACCTCTTTGATTGTCTTTTGTACTTTTGAGCTTTTTGGTCGTTTGCGTCTTCAATTCGTCGAATCTGTCTTTTGTCTTCACCTTTTATTATTTAAACGAATATTACTTGTAAATAGAACAATTGCAACTAAAAGCTTGTCTTTCTTGAGGAATAATGCTATGAAATATATGTTCGTTTTTAGCATTATCAAATATTCCCACACTTGAGCGTTGCTTGTCCTCAAGCAATATCTTCTTGAAATACTAGAATCACTTCTTTATTCTTCACACTTTGTACATCAGTGATTTCTATACGGCGGTATAAACAATGGTAGTAACGATATGGTTTACAGTCCCACATGACTATAAAAATTTAGATCCATTAAGAAAATTGGATCTTTATGAAAACATTTGATCTTTTGAAAATTAAATCTAGTTTTTACCATAGATAAGTTTTCCGGAATAACCCTTTACCGGTGTTTGCAAAATATTTTTGTGGGTTTGGTGGGTTTCAGATTTGAAAATTTTAGCTCAAAACTTATGGTTTTGTGTCACCCACTTGCTAACCTTGTATTTAGAAAGCAACATGTCCAGTTTACTTGTCCCGTATATTACCTTTCGGTAAACTACCGTTCGGTTGTAAAGGAAACCGATGAACAAGCAACTGTTAAGGCAATGTCCCCTGACATGCTTTTAATTATGGTCTATAACATGTCGGACGCAATTACTATCCTTGGTAGGAGCAATAGTAAAGCTCACCCTTATGATTTTTCGGTCTGGCACAAGGTCCTGTCTTTGACCATGCTATGCAACCACCGTTCTTACGGTTGACACCCGATTTAGTTTAGGTGACCTAATGAATTCCAGGTGAATTCCTAGGATTTTACGTTCAATGGTAAAGAACGCATTGAAAATAGGGTTTTCAGAAAACAAATCGGTTTGTAATTTTGATTAAAATATTTTCTCGTTCAAGCTCGAGTTTAGATATCATTGAATTCCATGAGTTTGAATTCTAAATCTTTAAGGTCAATCTCTAGGATTGAGTAATATCAGGCTTAAAAGTTGATTTTTAATCTTTAAGGAGATTATCCTTTCTGGGGATCTGATTCATTAGTCTTATCCAGCTAATTTGCATGGTGCCTCCCCATTTTACGAGATAAATCCTTCTCATGGTTAGGATAAATCTGACCACTTGGTGACCCTGTTTAATGCTGAGGTCCGTGGATTTCCTGCTGATTTTAGTGATGACTTTTCTAGATTTTTAGTCAACCTACAGCTGGTCTGGACGACAACTTCCTGACCTAAATCAAGAAGCGCGTGTCTTTTTCGGAAGACTTTACTTCCTTTTAATGATGGAATTGATTCATCGTGTAGATCCATCTTTCTTACAGTAAATCAGGTAAAACTTTTTAGTTTAGTCCAAAGCAAAAGTATTTATTTGTACAAAAATATGTGGCATATGTTTAAGATAACTTGGTAATTTTTCCCACACTTGGCTTTTATTTTCCTTTTTTATCGTCCTCTATTCCATTTTAAATGAATTTTAACATTTTGGTTTGTTTCTCAATTTATGTCCTTTTCGAGGTAACAATAATTTCGGTGTTAAAACCTAGTTTTATCGTTCATAAATATGTATAAACATGATTTTGAGTTCATTTAATTGAAAATTTTGTAAAATTTTACTAGAATTGGGTAGTCAGTATATAAGACTAGGGCTGTTCTTTATTATCAGAGAGCACTAGATTCTAATACAACTACTGCTTTACTAGTATTTTTAATGGTAACCCAGTGTTTAAAGTAAAAATGTTAAAATCCGAAAGAATTTAACCCCTTCCCACACTTAAGATCTTGCAATGCCCTCATTTGCAAGAAATCAGTAACAATTTAAATTATTGAGGGTGATTTGTGTGAAAATGATTAAATTTTTACCAAAGTTTCCAAATATATTGGCGTTTGTTTGCTGAATGATAAATGGTGCACATCATTTGTTCATTCCGTCTTGTTGTTATTTCACATATATTTTGCATCTTGTCGTCAAAATTAGTTGCTTTTGCTGAACTTAATGCCAGTCTTTGAAAATGCGTTGTTTTACCCTGTTGTGTACATAAGATAAACTGCAAACATATATACATATTTTTGAAGTTTGGTATATTACCCCACATTCAAAAATTATTAAAATCTAGGAATAAAAGTTAGAAAATTATAAAAACTATTACAATATTAACATAAGTATTAAATGTATCAATATTACAAATTACAAAATAAATAAAACTAAGTAGACTACGGATGATACTGGTACCAATAGGGGTTCTAGGCATAACCATAGGTGCTATAGAATGCTTCGGCAGGGTTATATGTAGGATATGGTGGTTGCATCTCTATAGACCAGGGAAGGAATATGGGTTTCGGTGTAGGAATATAGTTTCTACCGATATGTTGGCAATGAGCTATGATTTGGTTCTGATGAACTTGCCAATCTTCAAATGCTCTCTGTCTAGCATTTTCGTACTCCTGTGAAGCTATAAACCTTTGCATTTCTTGCATCTCATTTCCCCCTCCTACATTACCTTGCTGTTGGTTTCTCTCAACCTGTGGATGTCTACCATGGTATGGTACTGCGGCGTTATTTCGCCTCTTCAAAACTTTCGCACCATGGTATACATTTAAACCTATTGTATCGCGGGGTTCTAGTTCTTCCACTAATAATCCCCCCCGACTTATATCCACACCGAGATATTCAGCAATCAAAGTAATAAAAATACCACCTCCTATTATGCTATGCGGTCTCATCCCCCTAACCATAGCTGATAAATAATAACCCACACAATACGGTATACTTATAGCGCTTTGTGGGTCTCGAATACACATATGGTAAAACAAATCCTATTCATTTACCTTTTCCTTGTTCTTACCCCTTTGTGTAATCGAATTAGCTAAAAACCTATGAATCACTCTTAATTCGGCTCTATCTATATCCAAATAAGAGTAATTTCCCCCTTTGAAACGGTGATGGCTTGTCATTTGACTCCACACACCGTGTGTATCAAAATTTTCATCTATCTTTCTACCGTTTAGTATCAACCCTCTACAATCGGCAGATGCTAACTACTCAGGCGTATATATACGTAAAGCCTGAGCCATGTCTAGTAAAGACATGTGGCGCATCGAACCTCCTAACAAAAATCTAATAAATGATCGGTCGGTTAAACTAGCTACCCGATCATTTAATTCTATACTACATAACAATTCTTCACACCATACTTTATATACAGGTCTACGCATGGTGAATAAACGTACCCAGTCATTAAAAGTAGAATTACCATACCTCCGTACAAGTAATTCCCTAATTGGCCCGGCCAATTCTACAGCTTCTAAGGGTCCCCATTCTATGACCCTCGGTACCTCAATAACCTTAGAATGAAGAGTATGCAAACCCCTTTGGTATTTTGGATAATCTATCCAAAGTCTGTCAAATCTCAGGTTCGGGTGCAACTCTTCCAAGTGCATATCAGAAAAGGTCATGATTGGATGAGGTATATCCTGCTTGTAGTAGTTATCCACCTCCTGTTGTTCCGCATTCTCAGCAGGAGCATTGCGAGCTTGGGATGAAGATTCACCCCTTTCAGTCTGCAAAACACATCAAACACAATTTTTGTGCATCCAAATATGCATTAGTGTCAGCAAAATCATCAATCAAAATAATTACAATGACATGATCAATTTATATCAAACTTAAGCTCATTTTCACATTTTTATCAAATCTACACTTTTTCAAATAAGCATATACGAAAATGTTCGCCAAGTTCATAAGCATTCAATTCAAATAACATGTCAAAATAATCATTACTAGCAATTAAACAAGTTTCAAATGGCATTATCTTTCAAAAATCAAGTTCATGAATTTTAGACTTGAAAAAGTCCACTTTAATTCTCAAAATCATGTTTAGGCTCAAAGTTTAGATCATTTAACTACCTAGACATGTTACACTACTTAATTTAGCAAGAATTCATGACAAAAATCGGCCATAACCTGTTTATATCAAAAAGCCCCAAATTTGCTCAAGAACACAAACCCTAGATTACTCAAAATTTGAAGTTTAAGGCTTCTAATCATGTTAAACAGCATCAATCTAGGTTATACAAGCATAATACATAAACAATTTAAGCTTAATTACACTAAAAAGCATCAAAATCAAATTGGGGAAAAAATTGCTCAAGAACACTAATTTCGGATTAAATGGTGTTTAGGTGTAGAAATTTACAGTTTTTCTTGAGTAATTCGTTGATAGCATCCTTCTCAACATGATTTTAGTAAAAAATTTGGTGATTAACGGTTAAAAATTGTGATTTTGGAGTGTATTTTTCGGGTTTTTCGTGCAGTATGTTCGCAGTTTTTTTTCTGTGGGTTTTGTGTGGACTGAGCTGTTTCAGCTCTTATTTTTTTTCTGTAATCCGACCCCTCCGCGAGTCGCGGTGTTTAAGGCTTCAAACTCCGCGAGTCGCGGAGTTTGCTTTTTTTTTTTTTATATCTTATATTAATTAAAACAATTAAGTAATTAATTTTAAAATTTTGTTTCCCTTGTTATTTTAGGACGAGGTCGTTTCGGATCGATGTCCTAGTCCGTCCCTCGACAAAATTTTAAAATTTGTCTTTTTGTAGCGATTGTTTTAAAAGCTAAGATTTTTGGTTTTTTTAATGTTTTTGGCATACTTTAATTCAATAAGATTAAAAATAATGATAATAAAAGTTCTCGTCCCTCCCTTGGGTAAAGCAATTTCGGTTCAAAGACCTAGTCTTCAACTTACGACGAATTTTAAAAATCATATTTTTAACTTAATGAGATAAAGTAAATTTTTGTTTTTAAATTCACACAATTTAAATATAAAATTCAAAATTAATATTAAAAATTCACACCAAACTTACAATTTAAAATGTATAAAATTAAAAATTCATATTTAAAAATTAAAAATTCACACCAAACTTAATTTAAAAATTCATATTATAAATTCACACCAAACTTACAATTTAAAATGCATAACATTAAAAATTCACACCAAACTTATATTAATTTTTTCAAATATTTACAATTTTAAAAATATTGTTTTTACAAAGTTTACAATATTAATTTAAGATTTATATATTAATTTTAAAAACATGGTAAAAATAAAATTAAAAATCTTTTTGGCTTTTTATCCCACTTTAATCAATCAAATATTATCAAAAATATGCGCCCCTCTTTTCGGTAAAGTAATTTTGGTTCCAAAACCTAATTTAACTCATGACGAATTTTTGAAATATTTTGGGTTGATTGATTAAAGATATTTATACCTTAAGAATAAACGTTAAATTTCGCAGTGATGTAATAAATTTTTGAATGATATCAATAATTTCGGTCGCCAAACCTAATTTTATTCAATACCAATTTAATAGTTTTTAGCGAACAAATTAGCATTTATTATCAAAAGGTTAAAAATAAAAAAATAAAATAAAATAAAAACTGTACAGACTTACCTGTGAAATAGATTTCTTAGTTATATGATCTATCCCATTCATAAGATAGTCGGTTTAATTGGTTTTCCATGGCTACATAGGCGTAACCTCGAGCATTCAGTGTCTTTTCTTCTAAACATATGAACGGTCCGTCTCTGCATAAAGTAACAAATTCGGTGTTTGAATAGGTTTGATTATTTGAACATTTACCTCCATGTGACCATTTTCCGTATTTGTGACATCTTTCTAGGTGTCGTGCTCTTTTTTTCGCTGCGGATTTTGATTTTCCTTTACCAAATTGTAACTTATTATCTTCGCATCTAGATTCTTTTCTAACTCCGTCCATTCTTTCTCTGATTACTGATACTATTTCACTCGGTATTATGTCATTATTACGTTTAGTGATCAAAGCGTGTAGCATTAGACCATGGTTTAGTTCACAGGCAGTCTTCATTTCCTAAAAAAAATAAAAATTCAGAATGGGGGGAGAAGACTAGTTCTTTAGGGTCTGCTAGGGAAAGACCATTCGGGTTCCATTTTCGAGAACTACACGAAAACAGACAATCTAACTCTAACAGAAATACATATTATCCTTTAAAGACTTGATTCTCCCCACACTTAGCTAGCTGTGGTGTCGTAATTATGATTAACTTCGTTGTCGACTTCCATCGGACCATATATGTAATGTTTAACTCTGTGACCATTAACTTTAAATTCAATCCCATTTGAATTTATTAATTCTATCGTTCCGTATGGGAAAACTCTTTTGACTATGAATGGTCCAGACCATCTTGATTTCAATTTTCCAGGAAATAGCTTGAATCGTGAATTAAAAAGAAGAACTCTGTCTCCTTCTTTAAATTCTTTTGAACTTCTGATTCTTTTATCATGCCATTTCTTCGTTCTTTCTTTATAGATTAACGAATTTTCGTATGCTTCATGTCTTAATTCTTCTAATTCATTTAGTTGACTTAATTGTAGACATCCGGCTTCATGTAAATCAAGATTGCATGTCTTCAAAGCCCAAAATGCTTTGTGTTCAATTTCTACTGGAAGATGACATGCTTTTCCATAAACAAGTCTAAAAGGTGTGGTTCCAATTGGAGTTTTGTAGGCTGTTCTAAAAGCCCAGAGTGCATCCTCCAATTTAATGGACCATTCCTTCGGATTTGATCCTACGGTTTTCTCTAGAATACGTTTTAAAGCTCGGTTGGTATTTTCAACTTGTCCACTTGTTTGTGGATGATATGCGGTGGAGATTTTATGAGTTACTCCATATCTTTTAAGAACTTTCTCAAGTTGATTATTACAGAAATGAGTACCCCGATCACTTATTAAAGCTTTCGGTGTTCCAAACCTTGCAAAAAGACGTTTTAAAAAATTGACTACAACTCGTGCATCGTTAGTTGTGAGAGCTTGTGCTTCCGCCCATTTAGATACATAATCAATGGCTACGAGTATATATAGATTATTATGAGATTTTGGAAATGGACCCATAAAGTGAATACCCCAAATGTCAAATACTTCACATACTTGGATGACATTTTGTGGCATTTCATCACGTTGACTTATTTTTTCGGCCCTTTGACAAGCATCACAGGATTTGCAAAGAAGGTGTGCGTCTTTGTAAATTGTAGGCCAATAGAATCCAGCATCATAAACTTTTCTTGCTGTTAGTTGAGGCCCATAATGCCCTCCTGTTGGTCCTGTGTGACAATGGTTTAAAATTTTACTAGCTTCATCTCCAAATATACATCGGCGTATTATTCCATCTGGACAACTTTTAAACAGATGTGGATCTTCCCAAAAATAGTGTTTTATATCACTGAAGAATTTCTTTCGTCTTTGGTACGATAATCCTTTTTCAAGGAATCCACAAACTAAGTAGTTTGCATAGTCTGCAAACCATGGAATTTCTTTATAATCTATCTTCAATAGATATTCATCAGGAAAGTTGTCTTGTATGGCCGATTCATTTAGAACTTCTAACTCAGGATTTTCAAGACGAGAAAGATGATCAGCGGCGAGATTTTCTGCTTCTCTTTTATCTCGAATTTCAATATCAAACTCTTGTAAGAGTAAGATCCAACGGATTAATCTTGGTTTAGCATCTTGTTTCGAAAATAGGTATCTAAGAGCAGAATGGTCGGTATAGACCACCGTTTTTGCTAGAACGAGATATGATAGAAATTTGTCAAAAGCAAAGACAATAGCAAGGAGCTCTTTTTCAGTAGTTGTATAGTTCGTTTGTGCTCCTTGTAACATCTTACTAGCATAATATATAGGTTGAAATCGTTTTTCAATCCTTTGTCCTAAAACGGCTCCCATTGCAAAATCACTTGCATCGCACATTAGTTCAAATGGTAGATTTCAATTTGGTGTTATCATGATCGGCGCATTAGTGAGTTTCTCTTTAAGAATATTAAAAGACTTGATACATTCATCTGAAAAGATGAATGGAGCATCCTTTTCTAGGAGTTTATTCATAGGAGTGGCAATTTTAGAAAAATCTTTTATGAAACGTCGGTAAAAACTGGCATGCCCTAGAAAACTCCTAACTCCTCTAACATTGGTGGGATGTGGAAGTTTAGCAATTACATCTACTTTAGCTCTATCCACTTCAATTCCTTCTTTTGAAATTTTATGTCCAAGAACGATGCCTTCTTTAACCATGAAATGGCATTTCTCCCAATTAAGTACTAGATTTGATTGTTCGCATCTAATAAGCATTCGTTCAAGATTAACTAGACGTGATTCAAATGTATCACCGAAGACTGAAAAGTCATCCATGAAAACTTCCATGCATTCTTCTATCATGTCGTGAAAAATCGCCATCATACACCTTTGAAAGGTTGCAGGAGCGTTGCAAAGTCCAAATGGCATGCGTTTATAAGCAAAAGTACCATAAGGGCACGTGAATGTGGTTTTCTCTTGATCTTCGGGTGCTATTGGAATTTGAAAATATCCGGAAAATCCATCTAGAAAACAATAGTAACTATTTCCGGCTAATCTTTCCAACATTTGATCTATGAAAGGTAAGGGAAAGTGATCTTTTCTGGTGGCGTCATTTAATTTTCTATAATCAATACACACACGCCATCCTGTTACAGTCCTAGTAGGAATAAGCTCATTTTTCTCATTTGTAATGACAGTCATGCCACCCTTCTTAGGCACGCATTGAACTGGGCTTACCCATGGACTATCAGAGATTGGATAAATTAAACCTGCATCTAACAGTTTAATAATCTCTTTCTTAATTACATCTTGCATATTAGGATTTAGTCTTCGTTGGCGTTGCACATACATTTTATGACCTTCTTCCATAAGGATTTTATGTGTGCAATACGAAGGACTTATTCCTTTAATATCATGAATCTTCCATGCAATGGCTGGTTTATGAGCTTTTAACACAGAAATGAGTTGTGATTTCTCATTTTCAGTAAGAGAAGACGATATTATTACAGGTAATTCAGATTCACCATGTAAATAAGCGTATTCCAAATGGTTTGGAAGTGGCTTTAACTCTAATTTCGGTGGTTCTTCTATCGATGATTTGTATCGATATCTGTCTTCTTCTTTTAGCATTTGAATTTCTTCTGTTGTTTGTTCATATCCATTAGCTATAAGTGTAGCTATCATTTCAGCTTCATCAATTGGTTCATTACCTTTTCCTAAAGAACATTCTCCTGTTCCTTGTAATTCTGGAAATTCTTCTAACAATTCTCCATGTGCATCTATAGTTTGAATATAATAACATGTATCATCTGCAGATTGTGGTTGTTGCATTGCTCTATCAACTGTAAAGGTAACACTCTCATCCTCTATACTTAGGGTCAGTTTCTTACCGAACACGTCTATCATTGCTTTAGCCGTGTTTAAGAATGGTCTTCCTAATATGAGAGGAACTTGAGAATCTTCTTCCATGTCCAAAACAACAAAATCTACTAGAAATACTAAAGTACCAACTTTAACTAGCATGTTCTCCATTATCCCTCTAGGATATTTTATTGATCTATCGGCTAGTTGTATGCTTATTCTGGTTGGTTTTAATTCTCCAAGGTCTAGTTTAGCGTATAGTGAATACGGCATTAGATTTATACTAGCACCTAAGTCTGCCAATACTTCTATTGAACTAAGACTACCCAGAAAACATGGAATTGTGAAACTTCCTGGATCAGATAGTTTTTCTGGTATCTTATTCAACAGCACTGCTGAACAATTAGCATTCATAGTAACAGCCGAGAGTTCATCCATTTTCTTTCTATTTGAGATTAGATCTTTCAAGAATTTAGCATATCTAGGCATTCCTGAAATTACATCAATGAAAGGAAGATTTACATTTATCTGTTTAAACATATCCAAGAATTTGGATTGCTTGGCTTCAAGTTTCTCTTTCTTCATTTTACTCGGGTAAGAAAGTGGTGGTTGGTATGGTTTAACATAAGGTTTAGCCTTAACTGTGTTATCTTCATTAACCTTTTCAACTACCGATTCTTTTTCCTTATCTTGATCAGGTTGTGGTTCTTGTGGAGTAGAAATAGCTTCATCAGAAGTTACAGGTATTTCTGGTGGTTTAAGTGTTGTACCACTTCTTGTGGTAATGGCTTTAGCTGTTTCATTCCGGGGGTTAGCGTTTGTATCACTAGGTAGACTTCCCGGTTTTATTTCACCTATTAACCTTGCTAGGTTACTTACTTCTTGTTCCAGATTTTGAATAGAAGCTTGTTGATTTCTAAATGTTTGAGCATTTTGTTCATTGGTTTGTTTTTGAGATGTGAAAAACTGCGTTTGAGTTTCAACTAGCTTTGTCATCATATCTTCTAAATTCGGCTTTTTATCATCGGTTTGTTGTGGTGGTTTATTCTGAAAATTAGGTCTTTGCTGGTTGTAAGTATTATTGGATACTTGTTGATTGCTAGGACCTTGTTGGTTGTTGTATGGAATATTTCTGTTATAATTCTGGTTTTGATTGTAAATCGGTCTTGGCGGTTGATAATTATTCTGATAATTATTTCCAGGCCTTTGGTTTATGTATGAAATATTCTCTCTTTGTTCCATTGTTAATTCAATACTGAGACAATCTTTTGTCAAATGTGGTCCTCCACACTGCTCACAACTAATTCGTATTGAGTGAATATCCTTAGTCATCTTTTCCATTCGTCTCTCCACAGCATCTATCTTTGCGGAAATGGAATCTAAGTCATGGCTAGAATCGGCTCTAGCTGCTTTAGATGATCTAACGATATCTTTTTCTTGGTGCCACTCATGTGAGTGGGAAGCAGTGTTATCAATAATTTTGTAAGCATCAGTTTCGGTTTTCTTCATATTAGAACCACCAGCTGCTATATCTATGTCTTTCCTTGTAGTGATGTCGCATCCTTGGTAGAATATTTGTACTATTTGACAGGTGTCTAAACCATGTTGCGGACATCCTCTTAATAACTTTTCATATCTTGTCCACGCCTCATATAGAGTTTCATTTGGCTTCTGTGTGAACGTGACAATTTCTGCTTGAAGTCTTACGGCTTTAGATGCAGGAAAGAATTGTTTAAGAAATTTTTCAACTAAAACATCCCATGTATCAATCGCCCCTTCAGGTAACGATTCCAACCAATCTTTGGCTTCTCCCTTTAAAGTCCAGGGAAATAACATGAGATATATCTGTTCATCCTCCACTTCTCGGATTTTAAATAGTGTGCAGATCCTATTAAAGGTACGTAGATGTTCATTTGGATCTTCCTTCGGTGCACCACTAAATTGGCATTGATTAGTCACCATGTGTAGAATTTGTCCTTTGATTTCATAATATGGCGCATTAATGTCTGGATGAGTAATTGCGTGACCTTGGCCAGTGCGTTTAGCTCTCATTCGGTCTTCCATACTTAAAGGTTCCAGATTCTCCATAATTGAATTTGTTGAATCGGAATCACTAGAGGATTCTGATTTAATGGTTCGTTCCTCAACAATCTCTGTTTGAATGATTGGTGGTTCCGGAGGAAAGTTTAGTGGTTCAGGATCTACGAACCGTCCCTGAATATTCTCCGGATTCTCAATTGTGAGGTCGGGTTCAAAAAATGGATTATCGGAAATTTGAACTGAAGTACTTGGTTGACTGGATGACGATTCTAAAGAAAAATCAACGGCGGTAATATTTACTAAATGTCTTGATCTAGTTACAGGTGGTGAACGTACAAAAGGTGGTGAACGTCTTGCTCGGTGCATTCACTGAATATCCTATTAGTTTTTAAAAAGAAAGAAAAATTATAATAAGTTATCCAATCAATAGACTTTTCTGATTTTGCCCACGTTTCGAATAGCCAAAAGATGCAGCAGAGGGGCAGGATTCGTTTGGTCTCAATATAATTGAGGACTGTTTGGCTTCAATAACCCGGTCCACGTACAAATCCAACTATTACTACGAACCAGAAAATTTTGATGTCTATTAATTTAACCACTTAAAACAAATTTTCGTAATTTTAAGAAATTTAGATAAGAAGTAGAATAAAAATCTATGTCCTAAAAACTAGAATAGCGAGAAATAAGAAAGAAAAAGAGTTCGTCGAAAAAGGTCGAAAAAGAAAAATGGTTGAAAAATAAAAGGTGACGGAAAAATAAAAGAAACTTATAAAACTTAAAAATACTTGACTAACCTAACCTTATTACTACAACTAACTTAAAATTATAATCGCAAATTGAGATTACTAATTGGAATGATAATTGATACATAGGTAAAAGTCGTCTAAAAATATTAAAGCTTACAGGAAAAACTAAATCCCAAATGGAAATAACTTAAAAAGAAACTAAAATTTAAAAAGGCGTCGCAAAATTCTAAAGCACCTAAATCTTAGTCAAAAGAAAAAGCACTTAAGGGATTTTACGGCAAAGCCTAAAAATCTAGAAGTAAAAATAACTATGGCAAAAACTAAGTTTAAAACTAAATATGAGCTAAAAATACAAATATTACGCTAAAACAATTAAAAAGGGACAAAATATAAAAATATACAAAAAGTTGTAAGAAGTACAATTTTTTTTATAAAAATATTTTTTTTATATTATTTATTTAAAAGTATTAATTTAAATATATAAATAAAACTAATTAAAACTTAATATAACTAAATAATTAAAATTAAATATTAATTTAATTAAAACCTAAATCTTAATTAATTAATAATAATAATTACTCCGTATTAATTGCAGTTAGGGTTCTGTCAGGCGCGTGTCAGGTCCCCTCTGCGAGTCGCGGTAATCGATGAAGCAAACCCCGCGAGTCGCGGGGTTCTGAAATTCAAATGACAGTTTTTTTAAAATTCAACGCGTTTTTATTTATTTTTTTTTCTATTTTCTGTTTTTATATAAATAAAAGATATTTAAATAAAACTTATATTTTTATAAACTAAAAT
The DNA here is from genome assembly GCF_046630445.1 of Rutidosis leptorrhynchoides. Lineage (NCBI taxonomy): Eukaryota > Viridiplantae > Streptophyta > Magnoliopsida > Asterales > Asteraceae > Rutidosis > Rutidosis leptorrhynchoides. The sequence continues at coordinate 400,616,992 of NC_092336.1, read as the reverse complement.
AAAAATAAAGAAACTTATAAAACTTAAATATTTAACAAAATCTTAAAAATACTTATATTTTTGTTTTTCTTTTTATATTTTTGAATAATTAAAACGTATTTTTACAAAAACGAATTTTAATAAAAGTTAACTAAAAATCTTTTTTTTATAAAGCGTTGCGCTTCCCGTTTTTAAGAGTTCCCCGGCAGCGGCGATTCATTTAGAACTTGTATGGCCGATTCATTTAGAACTTCTAATTCAGAATTTTCAAGACGAGAAAGATGATCAGCGGCGAGATTTTCTGCTCCCTTTTTGTCTCAGATCTCAATATCGAACTCTTGTAAGAGTAAGATCCAACGGATTAATCGTGGTTTGGCATCTTGTTTCGAAAATAGGTATCTAAGAGCAGAATGGTCAGTATAGACCACCGTTTTAGCTAGAACGAGATATGAACGAAATTTGTCAAAAGCAAAGACAATAGCAAGGAGTTCTTTTTCAGTAGTTGTGTAATTTGTTTGTGCTCCTTGTAACGTCTTACTAGCGTAATAAATAGGTTGAAATCGTTTTTCAATCCTTTGTCCTAAAACGGCTCCCATTGCAAAATCACTTGCATCGCACATGAGTTCAAACGGTAAATTCCAATTTGGAGTTATCATGATAGGCGCATTAGTGAGTTTTTCTTTAAGAATATTAAAATATTTGATGCATTCATCTGAAAAGATGAATGGAGCATCCTTTTCTAGGAGTTTATTCATAGGAGTGGCAATTTTAGAAAAATCTTTTATGAAACGTTGGTAAAAACCGGCATGCCCTAGAAAACTCCTAACTCCTCTAACATTGGTGGGATGTGGAAGTTTAGAAATTACATCTACTTTAGCTCTATCCACTTCAATTCCTTCCTTTGAAATTTTATGACCAAGAACGATGCCTTCTTTAACCATGAAATGACATTTCTCCCAATTAAGAACTAGATTTGATTGTTCGCATCTAATAAGCATTCGTTCAAGATTGACTAGATAAGATTCAAATGTATCCCCGAAGACTGAAAAGTCATCCATGAAAACTTCCATGCATTCTTCTATCATGTCGTGAAAAATCGCCATCATGCACCTTTGAAAGGTTGTAGGAGCGTTGCAAAGTCCAAATGACATGCGTTTGTAAGCAAAAGTACCATAAGGGCACGTGAATGTGGTTTTTTCTTGATCCTCGGGTGCTATTGGAATTTGAAAGTATCCGGAAAAACCATTGAGAAAACAATAGTAACTGTTTTCGGCTAATCTTTCTAACATTTGATTAATAAAAGGTAAGGGAAAGTGATCTTTTCTGGTGGCGTCATTTAATTTTCTATAATCAATACAAACACACCATCCTGTTACAGTCCTAGTAGGAATAAGCTCATTTTTTTTTCATTTATGATGACAGTCATGCCACCCTTCTTAGGTACGCATTGAACTGGGCTTACCCATGGACTATCAGAGATTGGATAAATTAAACATGCATCGAGCAGTTTAATAATTTCTTTCTTAACAACATCTTGCATATTAGGATTTAGTCTTCGTTGGTGTTGCACATACGTTTTATGACCTTCTTCCATAAGGATTTTATGTGTGCAATACGAAGGACTTATTCCTTTAATATCATGAATCTTCCATGCAATAGCTGGTTTATGAGCTTTTAGCACAGCAATGAGTTGAGATTTTTCATTTTCAGTAAGAGAAGACGATATTATTACAGGTAATTCAGATTCACCATGTAAATAAGCATATTCCAAATGGTTTGGAAGTGGTTTTAATTCTAATGTCGGTGGTTCTTCTATCGATGATTTATATCGATATCTGTCTTCTTCTTTTAGCATTTGAATTTCTTTTGTTGTTGGTTCATATCCATTAGCCATAAGTGTAGCTAACATTTCAGTTTCATCAATTGGTTCAGTTCCTTCTCCTAAAGAACATTCTCCTGTTCCTTGTAATTCTAGAAATTCTTCTAACAATTCTGCATGTGAATCTATAGTTTGAATATAATAACATGTATCATCTGCAGATTGCGGTTGATGCATGGCTCTATCAACAAAAAAGGTAACACTCTCGTCCTCTATACTTAGGCTCAGTTTCTTACCGAACACGTCTATTATTGCTTTAGCCGTGTTTAAGAATGGTCTTCCTAATATGAGAGGAACTCTAGAATCTTCTTTCATGTCTAGAATAACAAAATCTACTGGGAATACTAAAGTACCAACTTTAACTAGCATATTCTCCATTATCCCTCTAGGATATTTTACTGATCGATCGGCTAGTTGTATGCTTATTCGTGTTGGTTTCAATTCTCCAAGGTCTAGTTTAGCGTATAGTGAATACGGCATTAAATTTATACTAGCACCTAAGTCTGCCAATGCTTCTATTGAACTAAGACTACCCAGAAAACATAGAATTGTGAAACTTCCTGGATCTAAAAGTTTTTCTAGTATCTTATTCAATAGCACTGTAGAACAATTAGCAATTGTTACAACCGAGAGTTCTTCCATTTTCTTTCTATTTGTGATTAGATCTTTCAAAAATTTAGCATATCTAGGCATTCCTGAAATCACATCAATGAAAGGAAGATTTACATTTATTTGTTTAAACATATCCAAGAATTTGGATTGCTCGGCTTCAAGTCTTTCTTTTCTCATTTTACTCGGGTAAGGAAGTGGTGGTTGGTATGGTTTAACATAAGGATTTTGCTTTAATTGTGTTATCTTCATTAACCTTTTCAACTACCGGTTCTTTTTCCTTATCTTGATCAGGTTGTGGTTCTTGTGGCATAGGAATAGCGTCATCAAAAATTACAGGTATTTCAGGTGGTTTAAGTATAATACCACTTCTTGTGGTAATGGCTTTAGCTGTTTCATTCCGGAGGTTAGCATTTGTATCGCTAGGTAGACATCCTGGTTTTATTTCACCTATCAACCTTGCTAGGTTACTTACTTCTTGTTCCAGATTTTGAATAGAAGCTTGTTGATTTCTAAATGCTTGAGCATTTTGTTCATTAGTTTGTTTCTGAGATGTGAAAAACTGAGTTTGAGATTCAACTAACTTTGACATCATGTCTTCTAAATTTGGCTTTTTATCATCGGTTTGTGGTGGTTTATTTTGAAAAATAGGTCTTTGCTGATTGTAAGGATTGTTGGATACTTGTTGATTGCTAGGACCTTGTTGATTGTTGTATGGAACATTTCGGTTATAGTTCTGATTTTGATTGTAGATCAGTCTTAGCGGTTGATAATTATTCTGATAATTATTTCCAGGCATTTGGTTTATGTAGGAAACATTCTCTCTTTGTTCCATTGTTTGTTCAATACTGAGACAATCTTTTGTCAAATGTGGTCCTCCACACTGCTCACAACTAAAACATTCTCTCTTTGTTCCATTGTTTGTTCAATACTGAAACATTCTATCTTTAGTCATCTTTTTCATTCGTCTCTCGACAGCATCTATCTTTGCGGAAATGGAATCAAAGTCATGGCTAGAATTGGCTCTAACTGCTTTAGATTATCTAACGATATCTTTTTCTTGGTGCCACTCATGTGAGTGGGAAGCAGTGTTATCAATAATTTTGTAAGCTTCAGTTGCGGTTTTTCTTCATAATGGAACCACCAGCTGCTATATCGATGTCTTTTCTTGTAGTGATGTCGCATCCTTGGTAGAATATTTGTACTATTTGATAAGTGTCTAAACCATGTTGCGGACATCCTCTCAATAACTTTCCAAATCTTGTCCACGCCTCATATAGAGTTTCATTTGGCTTTTGTGTGAACGTAACAATTTCTCCTTGAAGTCTTACGGCTTTAGATGCCGGAAACAATTGTTTAAGAAATTTTTCAACTAAAACGTCCCATGTATCAATCGCCCCTTCAGGTAACGATTCTAACCAATCTTTGGCTTCTCCCTTTAAAGTCCAGGGAAATAACATGAGATATATCTGTTCATCCTCAACTTCTCGAATTTTAAATAAAGTACAGATCCTATTAAATGTACGAAGATGTTCATTTGGATCTTCCTTCGGTGCATCACTAAATTGGCATTGATTAGTTACCATTTGTAGGATTTGTCCTTTGATTTCATAATCTGGCGCATTAATGTCTGGTTGAGTAATTGCGTGACCTTGGCCAGTGCGTTTAGCTCGCATTCGGTCTTCCATACTTAGAGGTTCCAGATTTTCCATGATTGAATTTGTTGAATCTGAATCACTAGAGGATTCTGATTTAATGGGTTGTTCCTCTACAATCTCTGTTTGAATGATTGGTGGTTCCGGAGGAAAGATTAGTGGTTCAGGATATCTGAATTGTCCCTGAATATCCTACGGATTCTCAATTGTGAGGTCGGGTTCAAAAAAAGGATTATCGGAAATTTGAATTGGAGTACTTGGTAGACTAGATGACGATTCTATAGAAAAATCAACGTCGATAATATTGGCTAGATGTTTTGATCGAGTTACAGGTGGTGAACGTTTTGCTCGGTGCATTCACTGAATATCCTATTAGTTATAAAAGATAAAAATTATATAAGTTATCAAATTAATAGACTTTTCTGATTTTGCCCACGTTTCGAATAGCCAATAGATGCAGCAGGTAGCCAGGACCCTTTAAATCGGAAGCCCACAACTCGCCACTAACAAATCCAATTATTACTACGAACCAGAAAATTTTGGATGTCGATCAATTTAACCACTTAAAATAATTTTTTGTTGAAATTTAAAGAAATTTTAGAGAAAAAATAGAAAATTCTATGTCCTAAAAACTAGAGCGGCGAGAAATAAGAAAGAAAAAGAGTGCGTCGGAAAAATGTCGAAAAATAAAAGGTCGAAAAATAAAAATAAGAAAGTAGCTCGTCGAAACTTAAAAGTCCAAAAACTAAAAATTAAAAGTTACGTCTAAAAGTATTAAAGCTTAAAAAGAATTCTATATCCAAAACGGCAATAACTTAAAAAGGTACTAAAATTTATAAAACGGCGTTGCAAAATTCTAAAGGTACTTAAGGGATTTTACGGTAAAGCCTAAGAGTCTAGAAATAAAAATAACTATGGCAAAAACTACGACTTAAAACTAAATACGAACGAAAAATACAAATATTACGCTAAAACAAATAAAAAGATACAAAATATAAAAATAAACTTAAAGTTATAAAAAGTACAATTTTTATAAAAATATTATTTTTATATTATTTATTTATAAAAGTATTATTTTTATAATTTATTAAAACTAATTAAACTAATAATACGAATTAATTAAAAACTAAAACTAAATAATTAAATAAATAATCCTAATTAGGGTTTTAATTAATTATAATTAATTTATAATCCGTAATTAATGCAGTAGGTCAGAGGTTTCAGGCGTGTCAGGTTACCTCATGCGATCGCATGAGGTTTCCTTGTTAATTCCATGCGGTCGCATGGTACTCGGATCCAGTTCAGAAGTTGGGCTTCTACAGTACCTTGGCCCAATTTTATTTATTATTTATTATTATTATTTTTTTTGTTTTAATATTTATAGAAAATATTTATATAAATTAAATAAAAACTTACATTTTAAAAACTAAAATAAAAATAAAGAGACTTTATAATCTTATATATATATATATATATATATATATATATATATTTAACAAACTCTTAAAAATATATATATTTTGTTTTTCTTTTTATATTTTTGTATTTTTAATATTTAAAACGTATTTTTACAAAAAGAAATTAAAACTTAATAATTTTTTTTATATAGCGTTTCGCTTCCGGCTTTTAAGCAGTTCCCCGGCAGCGGTGCCAAAAATACTTGATGTTAAAGAGAAGGGGTACAAAATAGTTATATTTTTACTACAAAATACTATTAAATATAATACAATTTTACACAAGTTATTTATTTATTTATAGAGTGGATATACCTAAACCTTGCTACAACACTTATAGGCATTGTACCTAATCGTACAGTAGTGTAGTTTTTAGTAAGTCCGGTTCGTTCCACAGGGATCTTAGCCAAGTTTAACGCTACATTTTTAAAAACTATATTTGTAAAAATATAAATATATATAAGTAGTATTATTATAAAAAGGGGGTTTTTTACCGTTTAATGACCGGTTTGTCGATTTTAAAACTTAAGTCCCAGGTAAAAACTAATGTAAAATATTAAAAATAAATATAACTTAAATTTAAGCGTAAAGTAAATAACGATAATGAAATTGCGATAAATAAAATGACGATAAATAAAATTGCGATAATTAAAAAGTACAATAATTAAAGGTGCAATTAAATAAAATGACAGTAAATAAAAGTTCGATGAAATATGAAATAAAGGAATTATGCTTATTTAAACTTCCATAATCATGATATTCGACGTGTTGTTTTTAGTTTAGTACCATGGGTTAATTGTTCTTTGTCCTGGATTATTTGATATGTCCATGCAGTTTTGTCCATATTAGTCCATCAGTCATAAATACAAAGTGCGAGAGTCTTCGTCAAATTATCCTTATACCTGAAGTCAAATATTCCAACTAATTGGGGATTCGAATTGTAACAAGGTCTTAATGCTTTGTTTAATGAATACATCAGGTTATCGACTGTGTGTAATCCAAAGTTTTATTACTTTGTTAACAATTACACCAATTACCCTTGTATGTAATTCACCCCTGTTTCAACAAGTCTATTGATTATTAATCCATCCCCGTGTCCGGTCAAATGAATAATTATTGGTATTTATAGATATCTCGCCCACCGTACCCAGTCAAGCGTATGTGGTTATATATAAATACATCAAATTATAAGTATATATATTAAATTAACGAGGTATCATTTAGTTAATATAAAGCCCATTAATAGCCCATAGTCTAATTTCCACAAATGTCGTTCTTTTGTCCAAACCCCAATTATGGTACAAAACCCAATTACCACGTCTTTAATATTTAGCCCAACATCACGATTACTTCAGCATTAAATAAGCATAATAATAACTTAGCTACGAGACATTAATTAAAAAAGGTTGAACATAACTTACAATGATTAATAATAGCATAGCGTTACACGGACAGAATTTCGACTTACACTTACAACATTCGCTAACATACCCTTATTATTATTAATCTTAAATAAAAATTAAAATTAAAATTAAAATATAATTATATATATATCTGTAAGATAGAGAGTAGAGAAAGATGTGTTAAAATTCGGCCAAAACACGCGAACTTTATAGGACATGAGCTGATACTGTTCACCATGCGACCGCATGGATTTTGCACTTCCAGGCCATGCGATCGCATGGCCTGCTTTTCCAGCTCACATGCTTTTGTTTTTTATTTGCCGACGGTTTTAATAAATAAATATAACACACATATATATATATATATATATATATATATATATAATTTTAAGAATTATTTATATATTATATTATATTTATGTGCATAGTTGACTTGTAATTTTTAGTCCATTGCGTCGAGCGTTGAGAGTTGACTCGGGTCCCAGTTCCGGATTTTCGAATGCCTTTTCGTACAATTTAATATCTTGTATTTTGCGTTTTGCGGCTCGTACTCTTGTAACTTTTAGACGTTTCTCATCATTAATTTGAACATCTTGGATTGTACTTTGTACTTTTGAGCTTTTTGGTCGTTTGCGTCTTCAATTCGTCGAATCTGTCTTTTGTCTTCACCTTTTATTATTTAAACAAATATCACTTGTAAATAGAACAGTTGCAACTAAAAGCTTGTCTTTCTTGAGGGATAATGCTATGAAATATATGTTCGTTTTTAGCATTATCAGCTATCCTTGGTGAGAAATTTTTGCATTGCACGATGCGTTAGCTACCAAAATGGTTCGATTTATTAGCTACTATCGGTGAGAAATATTTGCATTGCACGATGCATTAGCTACCGTTTTAGCTATCCTCGGTGAGAAATTTTTGCATTGCACGATGCATTAGCTACCGAAATGGTTCGATTTATTAGCTACTATCGGTGAGAAATTTTTGCATTGCACGATGCATTAGCTATCGTTTTAGCTATCTTCGGTGAGAAATTTTTGCATTGCACGATGCATTAGCTACCGAAATGGTTCGATTTATTAGCTACTATCGGTGAGAAATTTTTGCATTGCACGATGCATTAGCTACCGTTTTAGCTACCCTCGGTGAGAAATTTTTGCATTGCACGATGCATTAGCTACCGGTGGTGAAATTCCGGTGTTCTTCATATGAATGATTTTACAGCAGTGAGTAGACCTGTACAGATTGTTTTTGAAATATGAGTATCTTGTGGTCTATTATATAATTGGAAATGATTGATTATGATAAACTAATGAACTCACCAACCTTTTGGTTGACACTTTAAAGCATGTTTATTCTCAGGTATTAAGGAAATCTTCCGCTGTGCATTTGCTCATCTTAAAGATATTACTTGGAGTCATTCATGGCATATTTCAAAAGACGTTGCATTCGAGTCGTTGAGTTCAACAAGATTATTATAAAGTCATTGATAGTTTGATATAAGATGAAATGGTATGCATGCCTGTTAACGTTCGATGTAATGAAAGTTTGTCTTTTAAAAACGAATGCAATGTTATCATTTAGAGGTCAAATACCTCGCAATGTAATCATATGTTATTGTATTCGTCCTTATGGATTAGGACGGGTCGTCTCATGTGGTATCAGAGCGGTGGTCTTAGCGAACCAGGTCTTGCATTAGTGTGTCTAACTAATAGTTGTTAGGATGCATTAGTGAGTCTGGACTTCGACCGTGTCTGCATGTCAAAAAGTTTTGCTTATCATTCTTGTCAGAAATTACCTACTTATCATTCTTAAGTCTGGACACGTTTTAGTGCAATTATTGTATAGATATAGACAAAATTCATATCTTAGCATATCTATTACTATAAACTCTGCCTGACAGCTTCCGAAAGTTCCTCCGTAATCTATGGAATCTTTTGGACTATATATAGGTATTCTATGTAATCAGAATATCATCCAAAAATCACTTCATATCGAAAATCCTTTAGCTGATCGTGTAAGATGGATCCTGTACCAAATTCAAATTCATATAATTCCGAAGGCTATTCTGAAGACTCTGAAGGTAGTGTGACCGAAGTGCCCCAACTGGTTGACTACACTTCTTTCTGGAGGAGATGGAGATGGGTTCGAGACTTGCTCACTCACTCGAGAAATGAAGAGGGAGAACCCTGCCACGAACCAAATTTACCTCCCGACATTGGAGAACTTGACACGCTCACCGGTCAACCAATTCGCAATACCGTTTTCACACTCTTTGCCCGAATATTCCGTCTTGAAGAACGCATTCATAGAATTATGTTGGTGATTCAGCCTCTACTCCCGACTACTAATCAAGTTGGATTAGTGGAAGAAGTTAGAGAGCTTCGTGCTAGGTTTGAAGAAAGAGTGGAGTTTCTGGAGAGTACAGTACACAATTTGGAAGATAGACTTACATCTACAGCAACAACACAAGTGCCAGCAGCATCACTGGCATCAACAGAACCACCATCATCAACATCAACTGTACCATTACCACCATCAACAACATCCACATCCGCACCGCAAGCCTCAACTTCATAATCTGTCCCACAAGCATCAACGTCATACGGCCTTTAGATATCAAGGAATACCAACAACAATAACCGATGAAGTATTGATTCATAACTTTATCGGAGAAACAATCTATGGCGATTATGTAATTTCTATAGTTTAGATATTATCTATTCTAGCCTTAACTGTAAATCAGATAGAGTAGAAACCCTGACTGGAATAGTGCGTAAGTTGCAAACAACACATGTTATACAAGCATTAACAGCAGTACCGTCAGCATCATCAGCACTAACAATACCATCAACACCACCAGTACTAGCAGTACCGTCGGCATCACTAAAAGTATCACCAGCACCAGCAACGCCTGCAACACCACAAACTCCATAAACTCTATAACTGATGTCAAAGCTAAGGGGTATAAAATACGATTAAAGTTTACAAGGAAATACTATTAAATACGATACATTTTTACACAAGATATTTATTTATTTATAGAATGGATATACTTAAACCTTGCTACAACACTTATAGGCAGTGTACCTAATCGTACAGTAGTGTAGTTTTTAGTAAGTCCGGTTCGTTCCACAGGGAATCTTTTTAAACAAAGCTTAACGCTATATTAGTTTACTTTTATAAAAATACAAATATATATATAAGTAATATTATTATTATAAAGGGGGTTTTTACCGTTTAATGACCGGTTTGTCGATTTTAAAACTTTAGTCGCAGTTAAAACCAAATGTAAAATAATAAATATAAATACAAGACTTAAATTAAAGCGTAAAGTAAATAATGATAATGAAATTGCGAATAATAAAAGTGCGATAAAATAAACTTGCGATAATTAAAAAGTACGATAATTAAAAGTGCAATTAAATAAAATAACAATAAAAATGCGATAATTAGAAGTGCAATTAAATATAAAATAAAGGAAATTAAATATGAAATAAAAGAATTATGCTTATTTAAACTTCCGTAATCATGATGTTTGACATGTTGATTTTAGTTTTATGCCCATGGGTTAATTGTCCTTTGTCCTGGATTATTTAATATGTCCATACGGATTTGTCCATAATAGTCCATCAGTCATAAATATAAAGAGCGAAAGCCTTCGTCAAATTATTCTTATTCCCGAAGTCAAATATTCCAACTAATTGGGGATTCGAATTGTAACAAGGTTTTAATACTTTGTTTAATGAATACACCAGGTTATCGACTGCGTGTAAACCAAGGTTTTACTACTTTGTTAACAATTACACCAATTACCCTTGAATGTAATTCACCCCTGTTTCAACAAGTCTATTAACTATTAATCCAGTTCCGTATTCGGTAAAATGAATAATTATTGGTATTTATAGATATCCCGCCCACCGTACCCAGTCAAGCGTATGTGGTTATATATAAATACGTCGAATTATAAGTTTGTATATTAAATTAACAAGGTATTGTTTAGTTAATATAAAACCCATTAATAACCCATAGTCTAATTTCCACAAGTGTCGTTCTTTTGTCCAAACCCCAATTATGGTACAAAGCCCAATTACCCAATTTTAGTAATTAGCCCAACATCATGATTACTTCGGATTAAATAAGCATAATAATAACTTAGCTACGAGACATTAATGTAAAAAGGTTGAACATAACTTACAATGATTAAAAATAGCGTAGCGTTACACGGACAGAATTTCGACTTACACCCTTACAACATTCGCTAACATACCCTTATTATTAGAATTATAATTAAAATTAAAATTAAAATTAAAATATAAATATAAATATTTACATAGTATTATGAGAGAAGAAGAAAAAGATGATGAAAAATGCTCAGAATTCGGTTGCTTTTATAGGGACTTTCAAAACTTGGGGCTCCGCGACTCGCGGCATTTTTGGCCTTCAAACTCCGCGAGTCGCGGAGATTGAAATTACAGCTCACCCATTTTGGAGTCTCTCTTGCCGACGGTTTTTATTTATTTATATAATATATAAATAATTATAAGAATTATTTAAATATTATATTATATTTATGTGCATAGTTGCCTTGTAATTTTTAGTCCGTTGCGTCGAGCGTTGAGAGTTGACTCTGGTCCTGGTTTCGGATTTTCGAACGTCCTTGCGTACAATTTAATATCTTGTACTTTGCGTTTTGAATCTTGTACTCTTGTAATTTCGAGACGTTTCTTATCAATAATTGGAACCTCTTTGATTGTCTTTTGTACTTTTGAGCTTTTTGGTCGTTTGCGTCTTCAATTCGTCGAATCTGTCTTTTGTCTTCACCTTTTATTATTTAAACGAATATTACTTGTAAATAGAACAATTGCAACTAAAAGCTTGTCTTTCTTGAGGAATAATGCTATGAAATATATGTTCGTTTTTAGCATTATCAAATATTCCCACACTTGAGCGTTGCTTGTCCTCAAGCAATATCGTCTTGAAATACTAGAATCACTTCTTTATTCTTCACACTTTGTACATCAGTGATTTCTATACGGCGGTATAAACAATGGTAGTAACGATATGGTTTACAGTCCCACATGACTATAAAAATTTAGATCCATTAAGAAAATTGGATCTTTATGAAAACATTTGATCTTTTGAAAATTAAATCTAGTTTTTACCCTAGATAAGTTTTCCGGAATAACCCTTTACCGGTGTTTGCAAAATATTTTTGTGGGTTTGGTGGGTTTCAGATTTGAAAATTTTAGCTCAAAACTTATGGTTTTGTGTCACCCACTTGCTAACCTTGTATTTGGAAAGCAACATGTCCAGTTTACTTGTCCCGTATATTACCTTTCGGTAAACTACCGTTCGGTTGTAAAGAAAAGCGATGAACAAGCAACTGTTAAGGCAATGTCCCCTGACATGCTTTTAATTATGGTCTATAACGTGTCGGACGCAATTACTATCCTTGGTAGGAGCAATAGTAAAGCTCACCCTTATGATTTTTCGGTCTGGCACAAGGTCCTGTCTTTGACCATGCTATGCAACCACCGTTCTTACGGTTGACACCCGATTTAGTTTAGGTGACCTAACGAATTCCAGGTGAATTCCTAGGATTTTACGTTCAATGGTAAAGAACGCATTGAAAATAGGGTTTTCAGAAAACAAATCGGTTTGTAATTTTGATCAAAATATTTTCTCGTTCAAGCTCGAGTTTAGATATCATTGAATTCCATGAGTTTGAATTCTCAATCTTTAAGGTCAATCTCTAGGATTGAGTAATATCAGGCTTAAAAGCTGATTTTTAATCTTTAAGGAGATTATCCTTTCTGGGGATCAGATTCATTAGTCTTATCCAGCTAATTTGCATGGTGCCTCCCCATTTTACGAGATAAATCCTTCTCATGGTTAGGATAAATCTGACCACTTGGCGACCCTGTTTAATGCTGAGGTCCGTGGATTTCCTGCTGATTTTAGTGATGACTTTTCTAGATTTTTAGTCAACCTACAGCTGGTCTGGACGACAACTTCCTGACCTAAATCAAGAAGCGCGTGTCTTTTTCGGAAGACTTTACTTCCTTTTAATGATGGAATTGATTCATCGTGTAAATCCATCTTTCTTACAGTAAATCAGGTAAAACTTTTTAGTTTAGTCCAAAGCAAAAGTATTTATTTGTACAAAAATATGTGGCATATGTTTAAGATAACTTGGTAATTTTTCCCACACTTGGCTTTTATTTTCCTTTTTTATCGTCCTCTATTCCATTTTAAATGAATTTTAACATTTTGGTTTGTTTCTCAATTTATGTCCTTTTCGAGGTAACAATAATTTCGGTGTTAAAACCTAGTTTTATCGTTCATAAATATGTATAAACATGATTTTGAGTTCATTTAATTGAAAATTTTGTAAAATTTTACTAGAATTGGGTAGTCAGTATATAAGACTAGGGCTGTTCTTTATTATCAGAGAGCACTAGATTCTAATACAACTACTGCTTTACTAGTATTTTTAATGGTAACCCAGTGTTTAAAGTAAAAATGTTAAAATCCGAAAGAATTTAACCCCTTCCCACACTTAAGATCTTGCAATGCCCTCATTTGCAAGAAATCAGTAACAATTTAAATTATTGAGGGTGATTTGTGTGAAAATGATTAAATTTTTACCAAAGTTTCCAAATATATTGGCGTTTGTTTGCTGAATGATAAATGGTGCACATCATTTGTTCATTCCGTCTTGTTGTTATTTCACATATATTTTGCATCTTGTCGTCAAAATTAGTTGCTTTTGCTGAACTTAATGCCAGTCTTTGAAAATGCGTTGTTTTACCATGTTGTGTACATAAGATAAACTGCAAACATATATACATATTTTTGAAGTTTGGTATATTACCCCACATTCAAAAATTATTAAAATCTAGGAATAAAAGTTAGAAAATTATAAAAACTATTACAATATTAACATAAGTATTAAATGTATCAATATTACAAATTACAAAATAAATAAAACTAAGTAGACTAGGGATGATACTTGTACCAATAGGGGTTCCAGGCATAACCATAGGTGCTATAGAATGCTTCGGCAGGGTTATATGTAGGATATGGTGGTTGCATCTCTATAGACCAGGGAGGGAATATGGGTTTCGGTGTAGGAATATAGTTTCTACCTATATGTTGGCAATGTGCTATGATTTGGTTCTGATGAACTTGCCAATCTTCAAATGCTCTCTGTCTAGCATTTTCGTACTCCTGTGAAGCTATAAACCTTTGCATTTCTTGCATCTCATTTCCCCCTCCTACATTACCTTGCTGTTGGTTTCTCTCAACCTGTAGATGTCTACCATGGTATGGTACTGCGGCGTTATTTCGCCTCTTTAAAACTTTCGCACCATGGTATACATTTAAACCTATTGTATCGCGGGGTTCTGGTTCTTCCACTAATAATCCCCCCGACTTATATCCACACCGAGATATTCAGCAATCAAAGTAATAAAAATACCACCTCCTATTATGCTATGCGGTCTCATCTCCCTAACCATAGCTGATAAATAATAACCCACACAATACGGTATACTTATAGCGCTTTGTGGGTCTCGAATACACATATGGTAAAACAAATCCTGTTCATTTAACTTTTCCTTGTTCTTACCCCTTTGTGTAATCGAATTAGCTAAAAACCTATGAATCACTCTTAATTCGGCTCTATCTATATCCAAATAAGAGTAATTTCCCCCTTTGAAACGGTGATGGCTTGTCATTTGACTCCACACACCGTGTGTATCAAAATTTTCATCTATCTTTCTACCGTTTAGTATCAACCCTCTACAATCGGCAGATGCTAACTCCTCAGGCGTATATATACTTAAAGCATGAGCCATGTCTAGTAAAGACATGTGGCGCATCGAACCTCCTAACAAAAATCTAATAAATGATCGGTCGGTTAAACTAGCTACCCGATCATTTAATTCTATACTACATAACAATTCTTCACACCATACTTTATATACAGGTCTACGCATGGTGAATAAACGTACCCAGTCATTAAAAGTAGAATTACCATACCTCTGTACAAGTAATTCCCTAATTGGCCCGGCCAATTCTACAGCTTCTAAGGGTCCCCATTCTATAACCCTCGGTACCTCAACAACCTTAGAATGAAGAGTATGCAAACCCCTTTGGTATTTTGGATAATCTATCCAAAGTCTGTCAAATCTCAGGTTCGGGTGCAACTCTTCCAAGTGCATATCAGAAAAGGTCATGACTGGATGAGGTATAACCTGCTTGTAGTAGTTATCCACCTCCTGTTGTTCCGCATTCTCAGCAGGAGCATTGCGAGCTTGGGATGAAGATTCACCCCTTTCAGTCTGCAAAACACATCAAACACAATTTTTGTGCATCCAAATATGCATTAGTGTCAGCAAAATCATCAATCAAAATAATTACAATGACATGATCAATTTATATCAAACTTAAGCTCATTTTCACATTTTTATCAAATCTACACTTTTTCAAATAAGCATATACGAAAATGTTCGCCAAGTTCATAAGCATTCAATTCAAATAACATGTCAAAATAATCATTACTAGCAATTAAACAAGTTTCAAATGGCATTATCTTTCAAAAATCAAGTTCATGAATTTTAGACTTGAAAAAGTCCACTTTAATTCTCAAAATCATGTTTAGGTTCAAAGTTTGGATCATTTAACTACCTAGACATGTTACACTACTTAATTTAGCAACAATTCATGACAAAAATCGGCCATAACCTGTTTATATCAAAAAGCCCCAAATTTGCTCAAGAACACAAACCCTAGATTACTCAAAATTTGAAGTTTAAGGCTTCTAATCATGTTAAACAGCATCAATCTAGGTTATACAAGCATAATACATAAACAATTTAAGCTTAATTACACTAAAAAGCATCAAAATCAAATTGGGGAAAAAATTGCTCAAGAACACTAATTTCGGATTAAATGGTGTTTAGGTGTAGAAATTTACCGTTTTTCTTGAGTAATTCCTTGATAGCATCCTTCTCAACATGATTTTAGTAAAAAATTTGGTGATTAACGGTTAAAAATTGTGATTTTGGAGTGTATTTTTCGGGTTTTTCGTGCAGTATGTTCGCAGTTTTTTTTTCTGTGGGTTTTGTGTGGACTGAGCTGTTTCAGCTCTTATTTTTTTTCTGTAATCCGACCCCTCCGCGAGTCGCGGTGTTTAAGGCTTCAAACTCCGCGAGTCGCGGAGTTTGCTTTTTTTTTATATCTTATATTAATTAAAACAATTAAGTAATTAATTTTAAAATTTTGTTTCCCTTGTTATTTTAGGACTAGGTCGTTTCGGATCGATGTCCTAGTCCGTCCCTCGACAAAATTTTAAAATTTGTCTTTTTGTAGCGATTGTTTTAAAAGCTAAGATTTTTTGTTTTTTTTAATGTTTTTGGCATACTTTAATTCAATAAGATTAAAAATAATGATAATAAAAGTTCTCGTCCCTCCCTTGGGTAAAGCAATTTCGGTTCAAAGACCTAGTCTTCAACTTACGACGAATTTTAAAAATCATATTTTTAACTTAATGAGATAAAGTAAATTTTTGTTTTTAAATTCACACAATTTAAATATAAAATTCAAAATTAATATTAAAAATTCACACCAAACTTACAATTTAAAATGTATAAAATTAAAAATTCATATTTAAAAATTAAAAATTCACACCAAACTTAATTTAAAAATTCATATTATAAATTCACACCAAACTTACAATTTAAAATGCATAACATTAAAAATTCACACCAAACTTATATTAATTTTTTCAAATATTTACAATTTTAAAAATATTGTTTTTACAAAGTTTACAATATTAATTTAAGATTTATATATTAATTTTAAAAACATGGTAAAAATAAAATTAAAAATCTTTTTAGCTTTTTATCCCACTTTAATCAATCAAATATTATCAAAAATATGCGCCCCTCTTTTCGGTAAAGTAATTTCGGTTCCAAAACCTAATTTAACTCATGACGAATTTTTGAAATATTTTGGGTTGATTGATTAAAGATATTTATACCTTAAGAATAAACGTTGTATTTCGCAGTGATGTAATAAATTTTTGAATGATATCAATAATTTCGGTCGCCAAACCTAATTTTATTCAATACCAATTTAATACTTTTTAGCGAACAAATTAGCGTTTATTATCAAAAGGTTAAAAATAAAAAAATAAAATAAAATAAAAACTGTACAGACTTACCTGTGAAATAGATTTCTTAGTTATATGATCTATCCCATTCATAAGATAGTCGGTTTAATTGGTTTTCCATGGCTACATAGGCGTAACCTCGAGCATTCAGTGTCTTTTCTTCTAAACATATGAACGGTCCGTCTCTGCATAAAGTAACAAATTCGGTGTTTGAATAGGTTTGATTATTTGAACATTTACCTCCATGTGACCATTTTCCGCATTTGTGACATCTTTCTAGGTGTCGTGCTCTTCTTTTCGCTGCGGATTTTGATTTTCCTTTACCAAATTGTAACTTATTATCTTCGCATCTGGATTCTTTTCTAACTCCGTCCATTCTTTCTCTGATTACTGATACTATTTCACTCGGTAGTATGTCATTATTACGTTTAGTGATCAAAGCGTGTAGCATTAGACCATGGTTTAGTTCACAGGCAGTCTTCATTTCCTAAAAAAATAAAAATTCAGAATGGGGGGAGAAGACTAGTTCTTTAGGGTCTGCTAGGGAAAGACCATTCGGGTTCCATTTTCGAGAACTACACAAAAACAGACAATCTAACTCTAACAGAAATACATATTATCCTTTAAAGACTTGATTCTCCCCACACTTAGCTAGCTGTGGTGTCGAAATTATGATTAACTTCGTTGTCGACTTTCATCGGACCATGTATGTAATGTTTAACTCTGTGACCATTAACTTTAAATTCAATCCTATTTGAATTTATTAATTCTATCGTTCCGTATGGGAAAACTCTTTTGACTATGAATGGTCCAGACCATCTTGATTTCAATTTTCCAGGAAATAGCTTGAATCGTGAATTAAAAAGAAGAACTCTGTCTCCTTCTTTAAATTCTTTTGAACTTCTGATTCTTTTATCATGCCATTTCTTCGTTCTTTCTTTATAGATTAACGAATTTTTGTATGCTTCATGTCTTAATTCTTCTAATTCATTTAGTTGACTTAATCGTAGACATCCGGCTTCATGTAAATCAAGATTGCATGTCTTCAAAGCCCAAAATGCTTTGTGTTCAATTTCTACTGGAAGATGACATGCTTTTCCATAAACAAGTCTAAATGGTGTGGTTCCAATTGGAGTTTTGTAGGATGTTCTAAAATCCCAGAGTGCATCCTCCAATTTAATGGACCATTCCTTCGGATTAGATCCTACGGTTTTCTCTAGAATACGTTTTAAAGCTCGGTTGGTATTTTCAACTTGTCCACTTGTTTGTGGATGATATACGGTGGAGATTTTATGAGTTACTCCATATCTTTTAAGAACTTTCTCAAGTTGATTATTACAGAAATGAGTACCCCGATCACTTATTAAAGCTTTCGGTGTTCCAAACCTTGCAAAAAGACGTTTTAAAAAATTGACTACAACTCGTGCATCGTTAGTTGTGAGAGCTTGTGCTTCCGCCCATTTAGATACATAATCAATGGCTACGAGTATATATAGATTATTATGAGATTTTGGAAATGGACCCATAAAGTCAATACCCCAAATGTCAAATACTTCACATACTTGGATGACATTTTGTGGCATTTCATCACGTTGACTTATTTTTCCGGCCCTTTGACAAGCATCACAGGATTTGCAAAGAAGGTGTGCGTCTTTGTAAATTGTAGGCCAATAGAATCCAGCATCATAAACTTTTCTTGCTGTTAGTTGAGGCCCATAATGCCCTCCTGTTGGTCCTGTGTGACAATGGTTTAAAATTTTACTAGCTTCATCTCCAAATACAAATCGGCGTATTATTCCATCTGGACAACTTTTAAACAGATGTGGATCTTCCCAAAAATAGTGTTTTATATCACTGAAGAATTTCTTTCGTCTTTGGTACGATAATCCTTTTTCAAGGAATCCACAAACTAAGTAGTTTGCATAGTTTGCAAACCATGGAATTTCTTTATAATCTATCTTCAATAGATATTCATCAGGAAAGTTGTCATGTATGGCCGATTCATTTAGAACTTCTAACTCGGGATTTTTCAAGACGAGAAAGATGATCAGCGGCGAGATTTTCTGCTTCTCTTTTATCTCGAATTTCAATATCAAACTCTTGTAAGAGTAAGATCCAACGGATTAATCTTGGTTTAGCATCTTGTTTCGAAAATAGGTATCTAAGAGGAGAATGGTAGGTATAGACCACCGTTTTTGCTAGAACGAGATATGATCGAAATTTGTCAAAAGCAAAGACAATAGCAAGGAGCTCTTTTTCAGTAGTTGTATAGTTCGATTGTGCTCCTTGTAACGTCTTACTAGCATAATATATAGGTTGAAATCGTTTTTCAATCCTTTGTCCTAAAACGGCTCCCATTGCAAAATCACTTGCATCGCACATTAGTTCAAATGGTAGATTCCAATTTGGTGTTATCATGATCGGCGCATTAGTGAGTTTCTCTTTAAGAATATTAAAAGACTTGATACATTCATCTGAAAAGATGAATGGAGCATCCTTTTCTAGGAGTTTATTCATAGGAGTGGCAATTTTAGAAAATCTTTTATGAAACGTCGGTAAAAACCGGCATGCCCTAGAAAACTCCTAACTCCTCTAACATTGGTGGGATGTGGAAGTTTAGAAATTACATCTACTTTAGCTCTATCCACTTCAATTCCTTCTTTTGAAATTTTATGTCCAAGAACGATGCCTTCTTTTACCATGAAATGGCATTTCTCCCAATTAAGTACTAGATTTGATTGTTCGCATCTAATAAGCATTCGTTCAAGATTAACTAGACATGATTCAAATGTATCACCGAAGACTGAAAAGTCATCCATGAAAACTTCCATGCATTCTTCTATCATGTCGTGAAAAATCGCCATCATACACCTTTGAAAGGTTGCAGGAGCGTTGCAAAGTCCAAATGGCATGCGTTTATAAGCAAAAGTACCATAAGGGCACGTGAATGTGGTTTTCTCTTGATCTTCGGGTGCTATTGGAATTTGAAAATATCCGTAAAATCCATCTAGAAAACAATAGTAACTATTTCCGGCTAATCTTTCCAACATTTGATCTATGAAAGGTAAGGGAAAGTGATCTTTTCTGGTGGCGTCATTTAATTTTCTATAATCAATACACACACGCCATCCTGTTACAGTCCTAGTAGGAATAAGCTCATTTTTCTCATTTGTAATGACAGTCATGCCACCCTTCTTAGGCACGCTTTGAACTGGGCTTACCCATGGACTATCAGAGATTGGATAAATTAAACCTGCATCTAGCAGTTTAATAATCTCTTTCTTAACTACATCTTGCATATTAGGATTTAGTCTTCGTTGGCGTTGCACATACGTTTTATGACCTTCTTCCATAAGGATTTTATGTGTGCAATACGAAGGACTTATTCCTTTAATATCATGAATCTTCCATGCAATGGCTGGTTTATGAGCTTTTAACACAGAAATGAGTTGTGATTTCTCATTTTCAGTAAGAGAAGACGATATTATTACAGGTAATTCAGATTCACCATGTAAATAAGCGTATTCCAAATGGTTTGGAAGTGGCTTTAACTCTAATTTCGGTGGTTCTTCTATCGATGATTTGTATCGATATCTGTCTTCTTCTTTTAGCATTTGAATTTCTTCTGTTGTTGGTTCATATCCATTAGCTATAAGTGTAGCTAACATTTCAGCTTCATCAATTGGTTCATTACCTTTTCCTAAAGAACATTCTCCTGTTCCTTGTAATTCTAGAAATTCTTCTAACAATTCTCCATGTACATCTATAGTTTGAATATAATAACATGTATCATCTGCAGATTGTGGTTGTTGCATTGCTCTATCAACTGAAAAGGTAACACTCTCATCCTCTATACTTAGGGTCAGTTTCTTACCGAACACGTCTATCATTGCTTTAGCCGTGTTTAAGAATGGTCTTCCTAATATGAGAGGAACTTGAGAATCTTCTTCCATGTCCAAAACAACAAAATCTACTAGAAATACTAAAGTACCAACTTTAACTAGCATGTTCTCCATTATCCCTCTAGGATATTTTATTGATCTATCGGCTAGTTGTATGCTTATTCTGGTTGGTTTTAATTCTCCAAGGTCTAGTTTAGCGTATAGTGAATACGGCATTAGATTTATACTAGCACCTAAGTCTGCCAATGCTTCTATTGAACTAAGACTACCCAGAAAACATGGAATTGTGAAACTTCCTGGATCAGATAGTTTTTCTGGTATCTTATTCAACAGCACTGCTGAACAATTAGCATTCATAGTAACAGCCGAGTGTTCTTCCATTTTCTTTCTATTTGAGATTAGATCTTTCAAGAATTTAGCATATCTAGGCATTCCTGAAATTACATCAATGAAAGGAAGATTTACATTTATCTGTTTAAACATATCCAAGAATTTGGATTGCTCGGCTTCAAGTTTCTCTTTCTTCATTTTACTCGGGTAAGGAAGTGGTGGTTGGTATGGTTTAACATAAGGTTTAGCCTTAACTGTGTTATCTTCATTAACCTTTTCAACTACCGATTATTTTTCCTTATCTTGATCAGGTTGTGGTTCTTGTGGAGTAGAAATAGCTTCATCAGAAGTTACAGGTATTTCAGGTGGTTTAAGTGTTGTACCACTTCTTGTGGTAATGGCTTTAGCTGTTTCATTTCGGGGGTTAGCGTTTGTATCACTAGGTAGACTTCCCGGTTTTCTTGCACCTATTAACCTTGCTAGGTTACTTACTTCTTGTTCCAGATTTTGAATAGAAGCTTGTTGATTTCTAAATGCTTGAGCATTTTGTTCATTGGTTTGTTTTTGAGATGTGAAAAACTGCGTTTGAGTTTCAACTAGCTTTGTCATCATATCTTCTAAATTCGGCTTTTTATCATCGGTTTGTTGTGGTGGTTTATTCTGAAAATTAGGTCTTTGCTGGTTGTAAGTATTATTGGATACTTGTTGATTGCTAGGACCTTGTTGGTTGTTGTATGGAATATTTCTGTTATAATTCTGGTTTTGATTGTAAATCGGTCTTGGCGGTTGATAATTATTCTGATAATTATTTCCAGGCCTTTGGTTTATGTATGAAATATTCTCTCTTTGTTCCATTGTTAATTCAATACTGAGACAATCTTTTGTCAAATGTGGTCCTCCACACTGCTCACAACTAATTCGTATTGAGTGAATATCCTTAATCATCTTTTCCATTCGTCTCTCCACAGCATCTATCTTTGCGGAAATGGAATCTAAGTCATGGCTAGAATCGGCTCTAGCTGCTTTAGATGATCTAACGATATCTTTTTCTTGGTGCCACTCATGTGAGTGGGAAGCAGTGTTATCAATAATTTTGTAAGCATCAGTTTCGGTTTTCTTCATATTAGAACCACCAGCTGCTATATCTATGTCTTTCCTTGTAGTGATGTCGCATCCTTGGTAGAATATTTGTACTATTTGACAGGTGTCTAAACCATGTTGCGGACATCCTCTTAATAACTTTCCATATCTTGTCCACGCCTCATATAGAGTTTCATTTGGCTTCTGTGTGAACGTGACAATTTCTGCTTGAAGTCTTACGGCTTTAGATGCAGGAAAGAATTGTTTAAGAAATTTTTCAACTAAAACATCCCATGTATCAATCGCCCCTTCAGGTAACGATTCCAACAAATCTTTGGCTTCTCCCTTTAAAGTCCAGGGAAATAACATGAGATATATCTATTCATCCTCCACTTCTCGGATTTTAAATAGTGTGCAGATCCTATTAAAGGTACGTAGATGTTCATTTGGATCTTCCTTCGGTGCACCACTAAATTGGCATTGATTAGTCACCATGTGTAGAATTTTTCCTTTGATTTCATAATCTGGCACATTAATGTCTGGATGAGTAATTGCGTGACCTTGGCCAGTGCGTTTAGCTCTCATTCGGTCTTCCATACTTAAAGGTTCCAGATTCTCCATAATTGAATTTGTTGAATCGGAATCACTAGAGGATTCTGATTTAATGGTTCGTTCCTCAACAATCTCTGTTTGAATGATTGGTGGTTCCGGAGGAAAGTTTAGTGGTTCAGGATCTACGAACCGTCCCTGAATATTCTCCGGATTCTCAATTGTGAGGTCGGGTTCAAAAAATGGATTATCGGAAATTTGAACTGAAGTACTTGGTTGACTGGATGACGATTCTAAAGAAAAATCAACGGCGGTAATATTTACTAAATGTCTTGATCTAGTTACAGGTGGTGAACGTACAAAAGGTGGTGAACGTCTTGCTCGGTGCATTCACTGAATATCCTATTAGTTTTTAAAAAGAAAGAAAAATTATAATAAGTTATCCAATCAATAGACTTTTCTGATTTTGCCCACGTTTCGAATAGCCAAAAGATGCAGCAGAGGGGCAGGATTCGTTTGGTCTCAATATAATTGAGGACTGTTTGGCTCCAATAACCCGGTCCACGTACAAATCCAACTATTACTACGAACCAGAAAATTTTGATGTCTATTAATTTAACCACTTAAAACAAATTTTCGTAATTTTAAGAAATTTAGATAAGAAGTAGAATAAAAATCTATGTCCTAAAAACTAGAATAGCGAGAAATAAGAAAGAAAAAGAGTTCGTCGAAAAAGGTCGAAAAAGAAAAATGGTTGAATAATAAAAGGTGACGGAAAAATAAAAGAAACTTATAAAACTTAAAAATACTTGACTAACCTAACCTTATTACTACAACTAACTTAAAATTATAATCGCAAATTGAGATTACTAATTGGAATGATAATTGATACATAGGTAAAAGTCGTCTAAAAATATTAAAGCTTACAGGAAAAACTAAATCCCAAATGGAAATAACTTAAAAAGAAACTAAAATTTAAAAAGGCGTCGCAAAATTCTAAAGCACCTAAATCTTAGTCTAAAGAAAAAGCACTTAAGGGATTTTACGGCAAAGCCTAAAAATCTAGAAGTAAAAATAACTATGGCAAAAACTAAGTTTAAAACTAAATATGAGCTAAAAATACAAATATTACGCTAAAACAATTAAAAAGGGACAAAATATAAAAATATACAAAAAGTTGTAAAAAGTACAATTTTTTTTTATAAAAATATTATTTTTATATTATTTATTTAAAAGTATTAATTTAAATATATAAATAAAACTAATTAAAACTTAATATAACTAAATAATTAAAATTAAATATTAATTTAATTAAAACCTAAATCTTAATTAATTAATAATAATAATTACTCCGTATTAAATGCAGTTAGGGTTCTGTCAGGCGCGTGTCAGGTCCCCTCTGCGAGTCGCGGTAATCGATGAAGCAAACCCCGCGAGTCGCGGGGTTCAGAAATTCAAATGACAGTTTTTTTAAAATTCGACGCGTTTTTATTTATTTATTTTTTCTGTTTTCTGTTTTTATATAAATAAAAGATATTTAAATAAAACTTATATTTTTATAAACTAAAATAAAAATAAAGAAACTTATAAAACTTAAATATTTAACAAAATCTTAAAAATACTTATATTTTTCTTTTTCTTTTTATATTTTTGAATAATTAAAACGTATTTTTACAAAAACGAATTTTAATAAAAGTTAACTAAAAATCTTTTTTTTTATATAGCGTTGCGCTTCCCGTTTTTAAGAGTTCCCCGGCAGCGGCGATTCATTTAGAACTTGTATGGTCGATTCATTTAGAACTTCTAATTCAGGATTTTCAAGACGAGAAAGATGATCAGCGGCGAGATTTTCTGCTCCCTTTTTTGTCTCGGATCTCAATATCGAACTCTTGTAAGAGTAAGATCCAACGGATTAATCGTGGTTTGGCATCTTGTTTCGAAAATAGGTATCTAAGAGCAGAATTTTCAGTATAGACCACCGTTTTAGCTAGAACGAGATATGAACGAAATTTGTCAAAAGCAAAGACAATAGCAAGGAGTTCTTTTTCAGTAGTTGTGTAATTTGTTTGTGCTCCTTGTAACGTCTTACTAGCGTAATAAATAGGTTGAAATCGTTTTTCAATCCTTTGTCCTAAAACGGCTCCCATTGCAAAATCACTTGCATCGCACATGAGTTCAAACGGTAAATTCCAATTTGGAGTTATCATGATCGGCGCATTAGTGAGTTTTTCTTTAAGAATATTAAAATATTTGATGCATTCATCTGAAAAGATGAATGGAGCATCCTTTTCTAGGAGTTTATTCATAGGAGTGGCAATTTTAGAAAAATCTTTTATGAAACGTTGGTAAAAACCGGCATGCCCTAGAAAACTCCTAACTCCTCTAACATTGGTGGGATGTGGAAGTTTAGAAATTACATCTACTTTAGCTCTATCCACTTCAGTTCCTTCCTTTGAAATTTTATGACCAAGAACGATGCCTTCTTTAACCATGAAATGACATTTCTCCCAATTAAGAACTAGATTTGATTGTTCGCATCTAATAAGCATTCGTTCAAGATTGACTAGACAAGATTCAAATGTATCACCGAAGACTGAAAAGTCATCCATGAAAACTTCCATGCATTCTTCTATCATGTCGTGAAAAATCGCCATCATGCACCTTTGAAAGGTTGCAGGAGCGTTGCAAAGTCCAAATGACATGCGTTTGTAAGCAAAAGTACCATAAGGGCACGTGAATGTGGTTTTTTCTTGATCCTCGGGTGCTATTGGAATTTGAAAGTATCCGGAAAAACCATCGAGAAAACAATAGTAACTGTTTCCGGCTAATCTTTCTAACATTTGATTAATAAAAGGTAAGGGAAAGTGATCTTTTCTGGTGGCGTCATTTAATTTTCTATAATCAATACAAACACGCCATCCTGTTACAGTCCTAGTAGGAATAAGCTCATTTTTTTTTCATTTATGATGACAGTCATGCCACCCTTCTTAGGTACGCATTGAACTGGGCTTACCCATGGACTATCAGAGATTGGATAAATTAAACATGCATCGAGCAGTTTAATAATTTCTTTCTTAACAACATCTTGCATATTAGGATTTAGTCTTCGTTGGTGTTGCACATACGTTTTATGACCTTCTTCCATAAGGATTTTATGTGTGCAATACGAAGGACTTATTCCTTTAATATCATGAATCTTCCATTCAATAGCTGGTTTATGAGCTTTTAGCACAGCAATGAGTTGAGATTTTTCATTTTCAGTAAGAGAAGACGATATTATTACAGGTAATTCAGATTCACCATGTAAATAAGCATATTCCAAATGGTTTGGAAGTGGTTTTAATTCTAATGTCGGTGGTTCTTCTATCGATGATTTATATCGATATCTGTCTTCTTCTTTTAGCATTTGAATTTCTTCTGTTGTTGGTTCATATCCATTATCCATAAGTGTAGCTAAAATTTCAGTTTCATCAATTGGTTCAGTTCCTTCTCCTAAAGAACATTCTCCTGTTCCTTGTAATTCTAGAAATTCTTCTAACAATTCTGCATGTGAATCTATAGTTTGAATATAATAACATGTATCATCTGCAGATTGCGGTTGATGCATGGCTCTATCAACAAAAAAGGTAACACTCTCGTCCTCTATACTTAGGCTCAGTTTCTTACCGAACACGTCTATTATTGCTTTAGCCGTGTTTAAGAATGGTCTTCCTAATATGAGAGGAACTCTAGAATCTTCTTTCATGTCCAGAATAACAAAATCTACTGGGAATACTAAAGTACCAACTTTAACTAGCATATTCTCCATTATCCCTCTAGGATATTTTACTGATTGATCGGCTAGTTGTATGCTTATTCGTGTTGGTTTCAATTCTCCAAGGTCTAGTTTAGCGTATAGTGAATACGTCATTAAATTTATACTAGCACCTAAGTCTGCCAATGCTTCTATTGAACTAAGACTACCCAGAAAACATGGAATTGTGAAACTTCCTGGATCTAAAAGTTTTTCTGGTATCTTATTCAATAGCACTGTAGAACAATTAGCATTAATTGTTACAACCGAGAGTTCTTCCATTTTCTTTCTATTTGTGATTAGATCTTTCAAAAATTTAGCATATCTAGGCATTCCTGAAATCACATCAATGAAAGGAAGATTTACATTTATTTGTTTAAACATATCCAAGAATTTGGATTGCTCGGCTTCAAGTCTTTCTTTTCTCATTTTACTCGGGTAAGGAAGTGGTGGTTGGTATGGTTTAACATAAGGATTTTGCTTTAACTGTGTTATCTTCATTAACCTTTTCAACTACCGGTTCTTTTTCCTTATCTTGATCAGGTTGTGGTTCTTGTGGCATAGGAATAGCGTCATCAAAAATTACTGGTATTTCAGGTGGTTTAAGTATAATACCACTTCTTGTGGTAATGGCTTTAGCTGTTTCATTCCGGAGGTTAGCATTTGTATCGCTAGGTAGACATCCTGGTTTTATTTCACCTATCAACCTTGCTAGGTTACTTACTTCTTGTTTCAGATTTTGAATAGAAGCTTGTTGATTTCTAAATGCTTGAGCATTTTGTTCATTAGTTTGTTTCTGAGATGTGAAAAACTGAGTTTGAGATTCAACTAACTTTGACATCATGTCTTCTAAATTTGGCTTTTTATCATCGGTTTGTGGTGGTTTATTTTGAAAAATAGGTCTTTGCTGATTGTAAGGATTGTTGGATACTTGTTGATTGCTAGGACCTTGTTGATTGTTGTATGGAACATTTCGGTTATAGTTCTGATTTTGATTGTAGATCAGTCTTAGCGGTTGATAATTATTCTGATAATTATTTCCAGGCATTTGGTTTATGTAGGAAACATTCTCTCTTTGTTCCATTGTTTGTTCAATACTGAGACAATCTTTTGTCAAATGTGGTCCTCCACACTGCTCACAACTAAAACATTCTCTCTTTGTTCCATTGTTTGTTCAATACTGAAACATTCTATCTTTAGTCATCTTTTTCATTTTTCTCTCGACAGCATCTATCTTTGCGGAAATGGAATCAAAGTCATGGCTAGAATCGGCTCTAACTGCTTTAGATTATCTAACGATATCTTTTTCTTGGTGCCACTCATGTGAGTGGGAAGCAGTGTTATCAATAATTTTGTAAGCTTCAGTTGCAGTTTTTCTTCATAATGGAACCACCAGCTGCTATATCGATGTCTTTTCTTGTAGTGATGTCGCATCCTTGGTAGAATATTTGTACTATTTGATAAGTGTCTAAACCATGTTGCGGACATCCTCTCAATAACTTTCCAAATCTTGTCCACGCCTCATATAGAGTTTCATTTGGCTTTTGTGTGAACGTAACAATTTCTCCTTGAAGTCTTACGGCTTTAGATGCCGGAAACAATTGTTTAAGAAATTTTTCAACTAAAACGTCCCATGTATCAATCGCCCCTTCAGGTAACGATTCTAACCAATCTTTGGCTTCTCCCTTTAAAGTCCAGGGAAATAACATGAGATATATCTGTTCATCCTCAACTTCTCGAATTTTAAATAAAGTACAGATCCTATTAAATGTACGAAGATGTTCATTTGGATCTTCCTTCGGTGCACCACTAAATTGGCATTGATTAGTTACCATTTGTAGGATTTGTCCTTTGATTTCATAATCTGGCGCATTAATGTCTGGTTGAGTATTTGCGTGACCTTGGCCAGTGCGTTTAGCTCGCATTCGGTCTTCCATACTTAGAGGTTCCAGATTTTCCATGATTGAATTTGTTGAATCTGAATCACTAGAGGATTCTGATTTAATGGGTTGTTCCTCTACAATCTCTGTTTGAATGATTGGTGGTTCCGGAGGAAAGATTAGTGGTTCAGGATATCTGAATTGTCCCTGAATATCCTACGGATTCTCAATTGTGAGGTCGGGTTCAAAAAAAGGATTATCGGAAATTTGAATTGGAGTACTTGGTAGACTAGATGACGATTCTATAGAAAAATCAACGTCGATAATATTGGCTAGATGTTTTGATCGAGTTACAGGTGGTGAACGTACAAAAGGTGGTGAACGTTTTGCTCGGTGCATTCACTGAATATTCTATTAGTTATAAAAGATAAAAATTATATAATTTATCAAATTAATAGACTTTTCTGATTTTGCCCACGTTTCGAATAGCCAATAGATGCAGCAGGTAGCCAGGACCCTTTAAATCGGAAGCCCACAACTCGCCACTAACAAATCCAATTATTACTACGAACCAGAAAATTTTGGATGTCGATCAATTTAACCACTTAAAATAATTTTTTGTTGAAATTTAAAGAAATTTTAGAGAAAAAATAGAAAATTCTATGTCCTAAAAACTAGAGCGGCGAGAAATAAGAAAGAAAAAGAGTGCGTCGGAAAAATGTCGAAAAATAAAAGGTCGAAAAATAAAAATAAGAAAGTAGCTCGTCGAAACTTAAAAGTCCAAAAACTAAAAATTAAAAGTTACGTCTAAAAGTATTAAAGCTTAAAAAGAATTCTATATCCAAAACGGCAATAACTTAAAAAGGTACTAAAATTTATAAAACGGCGTTGCAAAATTCTAAAGCACCTAAATCTTAGTCTATAGAAAAAAAGTACTTAAGGGATTTTACGGTAAAGCCTAAGATTCTAGAAATAAAAATAACTATGGCAAAAACTACGACTTAAAACTAAATACGAACGAAAAATACAAATATTACGCTAAAACAAATAAAAAGATACAAAATATAAAAATAAACTTAAAGTTATAAAAAGTACAATTTTTATAAAAATATTATTTTTATATTATTTATTTATAAAAGTATTATTTTTATAATTTATTAAAACTAATTAAACTACATAATACAAATTAATTAAAAACTAGAACTAAATAATTAAATAAATAATCCTAATTAGGGTTTTAATTAATTATAATTAATTTATAATCCGTAATTAATGCAGTAGGTCAGAGGTTTCAGGCGTGTCAGGTTACCTCATGCGATCGCATGAGGTTTCCTTGTTAATTCCATGCGGTCGCATGGTACTCGGATCCAGTTCAGAAGTTGGGCTTCTACAGTACCTTGGCCCAATTTTATTTATTATTTATTATTTTTTTTTTGTTTTAATATTTATAGAAAATATTTATATAAATTAAATAAAAACTTATATTTTAAAAACTAAAATAAAAATAAAGAGACTTTATAATCTTATATATATATATTTAACAAACTCTTAAAAATATATATATTTTGTTTTTCTTTTTATATTTTTGTATTTTTAATATTTAAAACGTATTTTTACAAAAAGAAATTAAAACTTAATAATTTTTTTTATATAGCGTTTCGCTTCCGGCTTTTAAGCAGTTCCCCGGCAGCGGCGTCAAAAATACTTGATGTTAAAGAGGAGGGGTACAAAATAGTTATATTTTTACTACAAAATACTATTAAATACAATACAATTTTACACAAGTTATTTATTTATTTATAGAGTGGATATACCTAAACCTTGCTACAACACTTATAGGCATTGTACCTAATCGTACAGTAGTGTAGTTTTTAGTAAGTCCGGTTCGTTCCACAGGGATCTTAGCCAAGTTTAACGCTACATTTTTAAAAACTATATTTGTAAAAATATAAATATATATAAGTAGTATTATTATAAAAAGGGGGTTTTTTACCGTTTAATGACCGGTTTGTCGATTTTAAAACTTAAGTCGCAGTTAAAAACTAATGTAAAATATTAAAAATAAATATAACTTAAATTTAAGCGTAAAGTAAATAACGATAATGAAATTGCTATAAATAAAATGACGATAAATAAAATTGCGATAATTAAAAAGTACAATAATTAAAAGTGCAATTAAATAAAATGACAGTAAATAAAAGTTCGATGAAATATGAAATAAAGGAATTATGCTTATTTAAACTTCCATAATCATGATATTCGACGTGTTGTTTTTAGTTTAGTACCATGGGTTAATTGTTCTTTGTCTTGGATTATTTGATATGTCCATACAGTTTTGTCCATATTAGTCCATCAGTCATAAATACAAAGTGCGAGAGTCTTCGTCAAATTATCCTTATACCCGAAGTCAAATATTCCAACTAATTGGGGATTCGAATTGTAACAAGGTCTTAATACTTTGTTTAATGAATACATCAGGTTATCGACTGTGTGTAATCCAAAGTTTTATTACTTTGTTAACAATTACACCAATTACCCTTGTATGTAATTCACCCCTGTTTCAACAAGTCTATTGATTATTAATCCATCCCCGTGTCCGGTTAAATGAATAATTATTGGTATTTATAGATATCTCGCCCACCGTACCCAGTCAAGCGTATGTGGTTATATATAAATACGTCAAATTATAAGTATATATATTAAATTAACGAGGTATCATTTAGTTAATATAAAGCCCATTAATAGCCCATAGTCTAATTTCCACAAATGTCGTTCTTTTGTCCAAACCCCAATTATGGTACAAAACCCAATTACCACGTCTTTAATATTTAGCCCAACATCACGATTACTTCAGCATTAAATAAGCATAATAATAACTTAGCTACGAGACATTAATTAAAAAAGGTTGAACATAACTTACAATGATTAATAATAGCGTAGCATTACACGGACAGAATTTCGACTTACACACTTACAACATTCGCTAACATACCCTTATTATTATTAATCTTAAATTAAAATTAAAATTAAAATATAATTATATATATATCTGTAAGATAGAGAGTAGAGAAAGATGTGTTAAAATTCGGCCAAAACACGCGAACTTTATAGGACCTGAGCTGATACTGTTCACCATGCGACCGCATGGATTTTGCACTTCCAGGCCATGCGATCGCATGGCCTGCTTTTCCAGCTCACATGCTTTTGTTTTTTATTTGCCGACGGTTTTAATAAATAAATATAACATATATATATATATATATATATATATATATATATATATATATATATATATATATATATATATATATATATATATATATATATATATAATTTTAAGAATTATTTATATATTATATTATATTTATGTGCGTAGTTGACTTGTAATTTTTAGTCCATTGCGTCGAGCGTTGAGAGTTGACTCGGGTCCCAGTTCCGGATTTTCGAATGCCTTTTCGTACAATTTAATATCTTGTATTTTGCGTTTTGCGGCTCGTACTCTTGTAACTTTTAGACGTTTCTCATCATTAATTTGAACCTCTTGGATTGTACTTTGTACTTTTGAGCTTTTTGGTCGTTTGTGTCTTCAATTCGTCGAATCTGTCTTTTGTCTTCACCTTTTATTATTTAAACAAATATCACTTGTAAATAGAACAGTTGCAACTAAAAGCTTGTCTTTCTTGAGGGATAATGCTATGAAATATATGTTCGTTTTTAGCATTATCAGCTATCCTTGGTGAGAAATTTTTGCATTGCACGATGTGTTAGCTACCAAAATGGTTCGATTTATTAGCTACTATCGGTGAGAAATATTTGCATTGCACGATGCATTAGCTACCGTTTTAGCTATCCTCGGTGAGAAATTTTTGCATTGCACGATGCATTAGCTACCGAAATGGTTCGATTTATTAGCTACTATCGGTGAGAAATTTTTGCATTGCACGATGCATTAGCTATCGTTTTAGCTATCTTCGGTGAGAAATTTTTGCATTGCACGATGCATTGGCTACCGAAATGGTTCGATTTATTAGCTACTATCGGTGAGAAATTTTTGCATTGCACGATGCATTAGCTACCGTTTTAGCTACCCTCGGTGAGAAATTTTTGCATTGCACGATGCATTAGCTACCGGTGGTGAAATTCCGGTGTTCTTCATATGAATGATTTTACAGCAGTGAGTAGACCTGTACAGATTGTTTTCGAAATATGAGTATCTTGTGGTCTATTATATAATTGGAAATGATTGATTATGATAAACTAATGAACTCACCAACCTTTTGGTTGACACTTTAAAGCATGTTTATTCTCAGGTATTAAGGAAATCTTCCGCTGTGCATTTGCTCATCTTAAAGATATTACTTGGAGTCATTCATGGCATATTTCAAAAGACGTTGCATTCGAGTCGTTGAGTTCAACAAGATTATTATAAAGTCATTGATAGTTTGATATAAGATGAAATGGTATGCATGCCTGTTAACGTTCGATGTAATGAAAGTTTGTCTTTTAAAAACGAATTCAATGTTTGTAAAATGTATCATTTAGAGGTCAAATACCTCGCAATGTAATCATATGTTATTGTATTCGTCCTTATGGATTAGGACGGGTCGTCTCATGTGGAATCAGAGCGGTGGTCTTAGCGAACCAGGTCTTGCATTAGTGTGTCTAACTAATAGTTGTTAGGATGCATTAGTGAGTCTGGACTTCGACCGTGTCTGCATGTCAAAAAGTTTTGCTTATCATTCTTGTCGGAAATTACCTACTTATCATTCTTAAGTCTAGACACGTTTTAGTGCAATTATTGTATAGATATAGACAAAATTCATATCTTAGCATATCTATTACTATAAACTCTGCCTGACAGCTTCCGAAAGTTCCTCCGTAATCTATGGAATCTTTTGGACTATATATAGGTATTCTATGTAATCAGAATATCATCCAAAAATCACTTCATATCGAAAATCCTTTAGCTGATCGTGTAAGATGGATCCTGTACCAAATTCAAATTCATATAATTCCGAAGGCTATTCTGAAGACTCTGAAGGTAGTGTGACCGAAGTGCCCCAACTGGTTGACTACACTTCTTTCTGGAGGAGATGGAGATGGGTTCGAGACTTGCTCACTCACTCGAGAAATGAAGAGGGAGAACCCTGCCACGAACCAAATTTACCTCCCGACATCGGAGAACTTAACACGCTCACCGGTCAACCAATTCGCAATACCGTTTTCACACTCTTTGCCCGAATATTCCGTCTTGAAGAACGCATTCATAGAATTATGTTGGTGATTCAGCCTCTACTCCCGACTACTAATCAAGTTGGATTAGTGGAAGAAGTTAGAGAGCTTCGTGCTAGGTTTGAAGAAAGAGTGGAGTTTCTGGAGAGTACATTACGCAATTTGGAAGATAGACTTACATCTACAGCAACAACACAAGTGCCAGCAGCATCACTGGCATCAACAGAACCACCATCATCAACATCAACTGTACCATTACCACCATCAACAACATCCACATCCGCACCGCAAGCCTCAACTTCATAATCTGTCCCACAAGCATCAACGTCATACGCCCTTTAGATATCAAGGAATACCAACAACAATAACCGATGAAGTATTGATTCATAACTTTATCGGAGAAACAATCTATGGTGATTATGTAATTTCTATAGTTTAGATATTATCTATTCTAGCCTTAACTGTAAATCAGATAGAGTAGAAACCCTGACTGGAATAGTGCGTAAGTTGCAAACAACACATGTTATACAAGCATTAACAGCAGTACCGTCAGCATCATCAGCACTAACAATACCATCAACACCACCAGTACTAGCAGTACCGTCGGCATCACTAAAAGTATCACCAGCACCAGCAACGCCTGCAACACCACAAACTCCATAAACTCTATAACTGATGTCAAAGCTAAGGGGTATAAAATACGATTAAAGTTTACAAGGAAATACTATTAAATACGATACATTTTTACACAAGATATTTATTTATTTATAGAATGGACATACTTAAACCTTGCTACAACACTTATAGGCAGTGTACCTAATCTTACAGTAGTGTAGTTTTTAGTAAGTCCGGTTCGTTCCACAGGGAATCTTTTTAAACAAAGCTTAACGCTATATTAGTTTACTTTTATAAAAATACAAATATATATATAAGTAATATTATTATTATAAAGGGGGTTTTTACCGTTTAATGACCGGTTTGTCGATTTTAAAACTTTAGTCGCAGTTAAAACCAAATGTAAAATAATAAATATAAATACAAGACTTAAATTAAAGCGTAAAGTAAATAATGATAATGAAATTGCGAATAATAAAAGTGCGATAAAATAAACTTGCGATAATTAAAAAGTACGATAATTAAAAGTGCAATTAAATAAAATAACAATAAAAATGCGATAATTAGAAGTGCAATTAAATATAAAATAAAGGAAATTAAATATGAAATAAAAGAATTATGCTTATTTAAACTTCCGTAATCATGATGTTTGATATGTTGATTTTAGTTTTATGCCCATGGGTTAATTGTCCTTTGTCCTGGATTATTTAATATGTCCATACGGATTTGTCCATAATAGTCCATCAGTCATAAATATAAAGAGCGAAAGCCTTCGTCAAATTATTCTTATTCCCGAAGTCAAATATTCCAACTAATTGGGGATTCGAATTGTAACAAGGTTTTAATACTTTGTTTAATGAATACACCAGGTTATCGACTGCGTGTAAACCAAGGTTTTACTACTTTGTTAACAATTACACCAATTACCCTTGAATGTAATTCACCCCTGTTTCAACAAGTCTATTAACTATTAATCCAGTTCCGTATCCGGTAAAATGAATAATTATTGGTATTTATAGATATCCCGCCCACCGTACCCAGTCAAGCGTATGTGGTTATATATAAATACGTCGAATTATAAGTTTGTATATTAAATTAACAAGGTATTGTTTAGTTAATATAAAACCCATTAATAACCCATAGTCTAATTTCCACAAGTGTCGTTCTTTTGTCCAAACCCCAATTATGGTACAAAGCCCAATTACCCAATTTTAGTAATTAGCCCAACATCATGATTACTTCGGATTAAATAAGCATAATAATAACTTAGCTACGAGACATTAATGTAAAAAGGTTGAACATAACTTACAATGATTAAAAATAGCGTAGCGTTACACGGACAGAATTTCGACTTACACCCTTACAACATTCGCTAACATACCCTTATTATTAGAATTATAATTAAAATTAAAATTAAAATTAAAATATAAATATAAATATTTACGTAGTATTATGAGAGAAGAAGAAAAAGATGATGAAAAATGCTCAGAATTCGGTTGCTTTTATAGGGACTTTCAAAACTTGGGGCTCCGCGACTCGCGGCATTTTTGGCCTTCAAACTCCGCGAGTCGCGGAGATTGAAATTACAGCTCACCCATTTTGGAGTCTCTCTTGCCGACGGTTTTTATTTATTTATATAATATATAAATAATTATAAGAATTATTTAAATATTATATTATATTTATGTGCATAGTTGCCTTGTAATTTTTAGTCCGTTGCGTCGAGCGTTGAGAGTTGACTCTGGTCCTGGTTCCGGATTTTCGAACGTCCTTGCGTACAATTTAATATCTTGTACTTTGCGTTTTGAATCTTGTACTCTTGTAATTTCGAGACGTTTCTTATCAATAATTGGAACCTCTTTGATTGTCTTTTGTACTTTTGAGCTTTTTGGTCGTTTGCGTCTTCAATTCGTCGAATCTGTCTTTTGTCTTCACCTTTTATTATTTAAACGAATATTACTTGTAAATAGAACAATTGCAACTAAAAGCTTGTCTTTCTTGAGGAATAATGCTATGAAATATATGTTCGTTTTTAGCATTATCAATAACCACCACAGATAATGACACCACTATCATCAACAGATACATTATGAGTTATGAAGTATTAACTCAATTCCTCTAAAGAATTTATATGTATATCTTATATATATAAATTTTGAAACCATCATAAATATTTTCGTATTAAGCTATTATGTATGAATTGAAAAAGGGTAGATACTACTCAGTTAAATTCATATTAATAATATGCTATAATCCTTCGATTAACGACTTAACTATCGTTGACCACAATCTCTATTTCAACTCAATGAATTACATTTCATAATAATCTAAGTGTATAATTCAATTACATGTTTGATTTTACACTTTCGATATACTCGAAACTTACTAGAAAACATCATTCGCACCTTGTGAAGTTAGCAAGAGTTCTATGAGCATCAACATGATTCACTAAGGAAATATCCATAAGAATAAATAATGAAGTATTGATCACAGTAGTGAAATACTATGTGAAGAATATGTAATCTCTAATGTTAGAGATTAATCATTTCTAATTCCAGCCTAAGATTAAATGAGCTTAATTTAGTATTAACTCATCAAATCTGTATTACATCTGAAGAAAATATTCAAATATTTTCATAAAGACTGTAATAAAATTCTCTGGTACAAAACATTACTTGTGAAATCTTTTTTTTAATAGGTAGGTAATACCCGAGAGATATATAAATTGACAATTAATATGTTACGTTCCTCGATCCAGTTTCAGCAATCATCAACTATACTCGCTACCTTCACAACGATATACATTCTTTTAATAGAAATCAAAACAACCATACTCATTCAAATCCAATTATATATTCTGATTTTGAAATCTCAGAATTCAATTTGAGATATAACCGGTATCATTACTCTTAGATTTCTACATCTTTCAAAGCTATACTTTGACTTCAAAACTGTGCTAAAACATCATTTCTATTCATAGACCCCAGAAAAAAATAATTGTATCATTTAAAATCCTAGAACATCATATGTATATTAACGAATACAATCTGTGTTCAAACCCTTGCGAAATTCCTGAAGACACTTCAAATAATGAACAATCGAGATGATGATCCAACCACATGTTACCCACAGTCATGCACCTGAAAAACTCTCGAAACCAAAGTAAAAGTTTAACATATACCTGTGTCAGATCCTTTGACATTTGTTACCAAAAATAACTTTGCAATCCCTTTTCAAAGTGGTAAATTCTATCACAGCTCCAGCAAGTTAACTTCGACTTTTCAGTCGGAGTAACCTTATTATAACCTCGATATATACGTTGCCCTTTCACCATCGCTACCGGGAAATATTTTATATTCAATGACATTATCAGCAGATGTACCAGCAACTTCGGCTTTAGTCTCTCTAAAAAATATCTATATTATACATGAAACCCCATCATGTACTCACCTACATCCTATAACGATAATTGCCATACCAACTACCGGGAATCATCAATCATCAATCTTGAATTTTGAAGCGTTTTTTCTATATGTATATATATAACGTCTATCTCCTAGACTTATATACTGTGAATGTGAAGTTTCTGAAAAACACCCCGAACTGCGAACTAGTTCTCCGAAAGTGGAAAAATGCTAATGAAGCAGCAAAAACTATAAACGACCTTAACAGTAAAAAGTTTGATGATAAAGAATAGTGTGTTGGCAAAGCTCAGAAAAAGAGAAGGTTTGGAACTGAAAAATGGATTGAGCAAACCATGAAGGAGGCTGTGGACAAATCACAAATACTAAATCTGCCTTCCAAGAATCCAAATGATCCAGTGTCTGCTGTAGTCTTTAGCGAATACCTTACTCCTTACTCTAAACCCTTGCGGACAATATTCTTCATCATCCTCTGATCTTTGATATTCTAAGATATCATCATATCTTTCATTATAAATATTTTCGATGTTTCTGAAGATATCTTCAAAACTATTGTTATCCGAAATCATTTACCTCTTCGCGCTATCGGTGTTACATCATAAAAGAAACTATTTTATTTTCTAAATTCTGAAACCTTCGAGTTTAAAATATGAATGTTTTTGAAGTAGTGTTGGGAACTGAAGCATGAGTTAGTATAATATAATGACACTTGATCAATGTGATTATATTACAGTAAGCCATGCTGAGTTTCTAATGGAACATGAAGATTCACAGACCATACCGTCATTATGTACCATGTTACACGACTCTGGTATTCTATTTAACCTCTAAAAATATCAAGAAAATATTTTCTTGATGATTCAGTCTTTTCCGGATATTCTGGTAATTTGACAAATCAAATCGTGCTACTACCTTTCCTTTCTACGTTGTATAACTCAAAACTCCATACCTACGAATTCTGGACCATTACTTGCGAAAAGAAAACAAAAGCATGAAGCTTCGAAATAGAAAGGGGGTATAAATCGCAACAAACAGAAAAGATCATTAACCATAGATGTCAATAATTATGGAAAGACAAATACAAGGAAGGATTATAAAAATCACCACCCAAAAGCGAAATAGAAGTAAACAGATTCCTCCGGAGGGAGTTGGAAAATAAGGATAATTGTTGCGACAGTTAGGAACATATCAAGGATCATAACTGGATCAAGCATATTGACGAATGCTTTAAAATATGAGTTGAGGGAGAGAGAATGTAGTGACCCGAACTTTTCCATGTTTATATATATTAAATGAAATTGATATTTACATGATTAAGTGTTTCCAACATGTTA
The DNA here is from genome assembly GCF_046630445.1 of Rutidosis leptorrhynchoides. Taxonomy (NCBI): domain Eukaryota; kingdom Viridiplantae; phylum Streptophyta; class Magnoliopsida; order Asterales; family Asteraceae; genus Rutidosis; species Rutidosis leptorrhynchoides. The sequence goes on along the minus strand of NC_092336.1, from coordinate 400,577,696 downwards.
AGCAATCAAACTTATTAAGACTTGATTAATTGGAATAGGTTTCATATAGACAAATGACCACCCAAGTTGACCGGTGATTCACGAACGTTAAAACTTGTAAAAACTATATGATGACATATATATGGTTATATATATAGTTAACATGATTTTATTATAAGTATGTATCTCATTAGGTATTTTAACAATGAGTTATATACATAAAAATGAGACTATTAAATTAAGAAACTCGAAAACGATAGAGATTACATATTCTTCACATAGTATTTCAGTAGGTACATATGAATCATATTAAGATATTGATACACTTGGTCAATTATGTTAAATGATAAGTAAATATATCATTAAGTGTATTAACAATGAACTACATATGTAAAAATAAGACTACTAACTTAATGATTTTGAAACGAGACATATATGTAACGATTATCGTTGTAACGACATTTAATGTATATAGATCATATTAAGAGATATTCGTACATCATAATATCATGATAATATAATAATTTAAAATCTCATTTGATATTATAAACATTGGGTTAACAACATTTAACAAGATCGTTAACCTAAAGGTTTCAAAACAACATTTACATGTAACGACTAACGATGACTTAATGACTCAGTTAAAATGTATATACATGTAGTGTTTTAATATGTATTCATACACTTTTGAAAGACTTCAAGACACTTATAAAAATACTTCTACTTAACAAAAATGCTTACAATTACATCCTCGTTCAGTTTCATCAACAAATCTACTCGTATGCACCCGTATTCGTACTCGTACAATACACAGCTTTTAGATGTATGTACTATTGGTATATACACTCCAATGATCAGCTCTTAGCAGCCCATGTGAGTCACCTAACACATGTGGGAACCATCATTTGGCAACTAGCATGAAATATCACAAAAAATTACAAAAATATGAGTAATCATTCATGACTTATTTACATGAAAACAAAATTACATATCCTTTATATCTAATCCATACACCAACGACCAAAAACACCTACAAACACTTTCATTCTTCAATTTTATTCATCTAATTGATATCTCTCAAGTTCTATCTTAATTTCTAAGTGTTCTTCATAAATTCCAAAAGTTCTAGTTTCATAAAATCAAGAATACTTCCAAGATTGCAAGTTTACTTCCAAGTTTTCTAAATCCATTCCAAGTAATCATCCAAGATCAAGAAACCTTTGTTACTTATAGTAGGTTATCTTTCTAATACAAGGTAATAATCATATGCAAACTTTAATTCAATTTCTATAACTATAACAATCTTATTTCGAGTGGAAATCTTACTTGAAATTGTTTTCGTGTCATGATTCTGCTTCAAGAACTTTCAAGCCATTCAAGGATCCTTTGAAGCTAAATCTATTTTTCTCATTTCCAGTAGGTTTATCCAAGGAACTTGAGGTAGTAATGATGTTCATAATATCATTTGATTCATACATAAAAAGCTGTCTTATTCAACGTTATAAACTTGTAATCACTAGAACATAGTTTAGTTAATTCTAAACTTGTTCGCAAATAAAGTTAATCCTTCTAACTAGACTTTTAAAATCAACTAAACACATGTTCTATATCTATATTATATGCTAACTTAATGATTTAAAATCCAGAAACACGATAAACACCATAAAACTGGATATACGCCGTCGTAGTAAAACCGGGGGCTGTTTTGGTTAGGATAATTAAAAGCTAAGAAGAACTTTGATTTAAAAGCTATACTTCTGGAAAAATGATTTTTATTATGAACATGAAACTATATCCAAAAATCATGGTTAAACTCAAAGTGAAAGTATGTTTTTCAAAATGGTCATCAAGATGTCGTTCTTTCGACGAAAATGACTACCTCTTTCAAAAACGACTTTTAACTTGTATTTCTAGCTATAAACTTATACTTTTCTATTTAGATTCATAAATTTAAGTTCAATACGAAACCGTGGCCACTGGAATCACTCAAAATGGATTACAAACGAAGAAATGGCGAGTAAAACAAGATTGATAAAAACTACTCATTTTACCTACGTGAAAGTTAGTAATAAATCTATTCCAACCATAACCTAATCAACTTATATTGTATATTATGTAATCTTGAGATACCATAGACACGTATACAATGTTTAGACCTATCATGTCGACCCATCTATATATATATTGCGGAACAACTATAGACACTCTATATGTGAATGTTGGAGTTAGCTATACAGGGTTGAGGTTGATTCCAAAATATATATATAGTTTGAGTTGTGATCAATGCTAAGATACGTATACACTGGGTCGTGGATTGATTCAAGATAATATTTATCGATTTATTTCTGTACATCTAACTGTGGACAACTAGTTGTAGGTTACTAACGAGGACAGCTGACTTAATAAACTTAAAACATCAAAATGTATTAAAAGTATTATAAATATATTTTGAACATACTTTGATATATATGTATATATTGTTATAGGTTCGTGAATCAACCAGTGGCCAAGTCTTACTTCCCGACGAAGTAAAAATATGTGAAAGTGAGTTATAGTCCCACTTTTAAAATCTAATATTTTTGGGATGAGAATACATGCAGGTTTTATAAATGATTTACAAAATAGACACAAGTACGTGAAACTACATTCTATGGTTGAATTATCGAAATCGAATATGCCCCTTTTTATTAAGTCTGGTAATCTAAGAATTAGGGAACAGACACCCTAATTGACGCGAATCCTAAAGATAGATCTATTGGGCCTAACAAACCCCATCCAAAGTACCGGATGCTTTAGTACTTCGAATTTTATATCATATCCGAAGGGTGTCCCGGAATGATGGGGATATTCATATATATGCATCTTGTTAATGTCGGTTACCAGGTGTTCACCATATGAATGATTTTTATCTCTATGTATGGGATGTGTATTGAAATAAGAAATCTTGTGGTCTATTATTATGATTTGATAATATATAGGTTAAACCTATAACTCACCAACATTTTTGTTGACGTTTTAAGCATGTTTATTCTCAGGTGATTATTAAGAGCTTCCGCTGTCACATACTTAAACAAGGACGAGATTTGGAGTCCATGCTTGTATGATATTGTGTAAAAACTGCATTCAAGAAACTTATTTCGTTGTAACATATTTGTATTGTAAACCATTATGTAATGGTCGCGTGTAAACAGGATATTTTAGATTATCATTATTTGATAATCTACGTAAAGCTTTTTAAACCTTTATTGATGAAATAAAGGTTATGGTTTGTTTTAAAATGAATGCAGTCTTTGAAAAACGTCTCATATAGAGGTCAAAACCTCGCAACGAAATCAATTAATATGGAACGTTTTTAATCAATAAGAACGGGACATTTCAGAGAATAGAAGGGTGAGTTGTAGAAATAAAGAAATGAAGGGGGTGGATTTATAGTAAAATATCCGACAGAGCAATCGAGACAGATTATCGCATTTAACCGAAGGGGATCCTAATTTCCTTAATTATCGAAGAATCAAATCTTATTAAGAAGATTTTCTCTAAATCCCTTGAATTCTGGAAATCAATCTTGACTACGTCACTGGTTAAGACGAACCTGTATTCTCTCATTCCACTCTTTTACGATAGCTTCACTCATACGCTTCGAGTAATCGAATTATTTTATCCATATTACTCAATGATGATAAAATTCTATTTATCAACTCATATTTGTCATGAAAACATTCATATTGTTATCCATGACGACCTCGATCAAATTTTGGGGACGAAATTTCTTTAACGGGTAGGTACTGTGACGACCCAGAAATTTCCGACCAAATTTAAACTTAATCTTTATATGATTCAATGTTTCCGACACGATAAGCAAAGTTTGTTAAATTGAATCTCAAGAATTTTAAACTGTGTTCATACATTCATTTAACCTCGACCAAATTTCGATGATTCACGATCCATTATATATAAATGGATATGATTATATATGTATATGTGTATATATTATAACTTGAAAATGTTAACAAGTATTAAAAGTATAATACTTTACATGAACGTATTTGTTTCAATATGTTATTCGATGGATTTAGAAGATAATATCAAATGATTGATTTATCAAATACATTGTATGATTACAAGTCTCGGTTGTGAGGTCCACATTGATGTGAGAAATCTTTCCATTTTAACAATATTCGGAAAATGGTAAAGTGGTACAAGTAAGAACAAATGTGTCATTAACGAGAGTTAGTCCAAAGTTAGTAAAGATTCCCGTTTAAATTTCAAAAGCATGCTTTACAGTGTTTGCCTCGTGTCCTTTGGTAAATTAATTATTTAGTTTTCATATTATTAAAAACATTATTTAATATAATAACTTCTATTATTTAAACGAGTTTAAATTATATAAAACGGACTTGGAAAGATAACTGTTTTTGAAAACTGAATAAATATTTCAATTATATATATAAATTATATTCCTAAATAAAGATATATATATATATATATATATATATATATATATATATATATATTACAATGTAATTTTAATATAATTATAAGACGTTTTGATTTAAGTAATATTTTAAATTTTAAATATATTATTAAATATATTTTAATGAATAACGAGTAGTTGATTTACAGAAGCAAGTGATCAAAACACTCAAATGTATAAGTTATACTTCGTGTAACATAATTTATCAATAATTTTAGTTTATATTTTGACAAAGGTACGAGTCACGTAACGTAAAGTGCAAGTTTTCTAAACGTACGAAACGTCGTTCGAAAAACCGAAACCAGGACATTAGTCAAATGACAACGTACGATTCATCGGAACTAAAATTACAATTTAACTACGCATGTGAATATAATATAATATATATATAATTATATATATTATATATAAAATATATTAAAAATGTGTCGGCAGAAGAAGATAAACGAACACAGCTGGAGACAGATGGCCATGCGATCGCATGGCAAAATGCCTTCGAGCCAATGTGATCGCATGGGAAGGCTGGACACGAGACATCTATAAATTCCAGTCGATTTCTGTTTCGTTTACACACACATATACAACACTGATCTCTCTATTATTTATATTTATATTATTATTTATATTATTATTATTATTAAGATTAATAATATTATTAATCTTATTATTATTAGTAGTATTAGTATTATTATTAGTAGTAGTATTATACATAAAATATTACGACGAGGTCATAAGCGTGTTATTTCAAAACGTGTTTTTCGAGCGGGTTAAAGCTAAGGAAATTATGGGTTATAGCTATGGAGGTTATGGGTATGGTTCGAGGGTATTACTCGCGGGTCAAACTAGTACTTATCATTTCTGTTGCGTCTACGTACTTTCCTGCAATATTGAATCTCAATATTGATACGTGAGCACTCATAACTTAACTTTTATGTATTAATAGTGTATCCCTGACTAGTGCTCGAGTATATATGATTATGCATGCTTGTATGTTTAATTTTTGTCATTAGATAGTTTATGATGAATCACGAATTTGATACATGCGATTGAGATAAGGTATATGATATGCATGTCGTTAGAAAGCTGACGAAAAATCAATAACTTTTCATTTAGAAGTCGTGTAGTTTCGATGAACGGATTAAAAGATACGGCCAACTGAATTTTTGTATTATTATTAAAATTGATTATTATTATTACTATCGTCGTTATCATCGTCGTTATTATTATAATAATAATTATTATTATTATTATCGTTATCGTTATTAATAAAAGTATTATCATTAAAAATTGTTATTGTTATTATTATTACTATCGTTATTATCGTTAAGATTATTATTAATATTGTGACAACCCAGAAATTTTCGACCAAATTTAAACTTTAATCTTTATATATTCCCGACACGATAAGCATAGTTTGCAAGTTGAATCTCAAGAATTTTAAACTGTGTTCATACATTCATTTAACCTCGACCAAATTCCAAAGATTCACGGACCATATTAGGAACGGATATGATTATATATGTATACATGTATATATTGTAACTTGAAAACGTTAACAAGTATTATACGTATAATACTTTACATGAACGTTGTTTTTTTAAAATATATTTAAAATAATTATCGACAAAATTAAAAGATAATATCAAATGATTGAATTATTAGATACATTGAATTATAATTACGAGTCCCTGTTAAGAGGTCCACTATGATTTGAGAAATCTATTCTTTTTAACGGTTTTCGGAATAATTGGTAAAGTGATTTGCAAGTAAGAACAAAAGTTTCAATTAACGGGAACTAGACAAGGGTTAGTGTGGTTCCTGTTCGATGTTCTATTTATATGCGTCAACTATTTAACTTTAATATTATTTAAGATGAAAGTAAGATTATGGAATATAGATAACTTAGAAAGTAGATATCGACGTTTTATCTTAAAATGATTTCATACGATTATTTAACTTTTGGACTTTATCCCACGCTTCATCCACAAACTGTAGTTTAAAAACTTAAAACCTATTATGAATATATATAACTCTACTTTTCTAAAACGTTTTATGATATAACGATTTTCATTATTTTAACTTTTTAACAAAATGATTCTTAAATATATTTAGTTTTGGAAAACAAAGTTATCATATTTATTTGATTTAGTTTCAAATGTACAAAAACGTTCTCAGTTTAAAAAGAACTTTATTATTAAAACGTATATAACTTTTATAAATATGTAGAACCACTTTTGACAACTCAATACTTAACTAGTATGATAAAGATGACGATATTTATATTTTATTTTATTAAAAATATATAACGATTTAAATTAATATTATATATATTTATACGCGTATTATATGTACTTAGTTTTATACTTTTACTATACTTTAACTTTACCTTTACTTTACTTTTACTTTACTTTAACTTTAATAATTCATACTTTAATAATTCACTTTAATAATTCATACTTTAATAATTCACTTTAATAATTCATACTTTAATAATTCACTTTAATAATTCACTTTAATAATTAATACTTTAATAATTCACTTTAATAATTCAAAAATCTATTATAAATAGAATCCAATAGGTTTCATTATTTCATAAAAACTTGAAATATATTTCTCTAAACTCTCTCAATTAATTTACATATATATATTTACTCAGTATTATTTCAAGATATTATTAGTATACATAAAATACTACGACGGAGTTATGTTCAGGCGATTTCAAAATAAGTTTTCAAACGGGATAGAGCTAAGGAAATTATGGGTTATAGCTATGGAGGTGATGGGTAATGTTCGAGGGTATGCTCGTAAGATCAATCTAGTATTTATCATCTCCGTTGCGTCTACGTCCTTTCCTACAATATTGAATCTCAATATTGATACGTGAGCACTCATAACTTAACTTTTATATATAAATAGTGTATCCCTGACTAGTGCTCGAGTATATAGGATTATGCATGCTTGTACGTTTAATATTGTCGTTAGATAGGTTATGATGAATCCTGAATTAGATACATATTCTACTGAGATAGGGTATATGATATGCATGTCGTTGGAAAGCTAGCGAAAAATTAAGAACTTTTCATTTAGATATCGAATAGTTTTGATGAACAGATTAGAAGTTATAGTCAACTGAATTTTTGTATTATTGTTAAATGATTATTATTACTATCGTCGTTATTATCGTCTCTATTATTATTATTACCTAATTATTATTATTATTATTATTATTATTATTATTATTATTATTATTATTCTTATTATTATTAATATTATCATTATAAATATATCTATCATTATTTAAAAATCGTATTTTTGTTATTATTATTATTATTATTATTATTATTATTATTATTATTATTATTATTATTATTATTATTATTATTATTATTGATATTATTATCAGAAATTATTATTAATATTATCATCATTATTATTATAATTTCTAGTATTATTATTAATATTATTATAATACTTATTAGTATCATTATCTTTAAAACTAATATAGTATTATCTAATTATTATGATTGCAATTATTATCATTATTATGAAAGTGATATAAAAGAGGATTAAAAACTATTAAACAAATCGATTAGGAAATAATGAGTATGAGTATCATGATGAAATTAAAATATGGTAAGATATTGATTTAGATAAAAATATCATTTTCATTATTTTTATCATTACTTTTATTATCAAAAGTATTATTAATATTAAAACTATCATTTTTATTAAACTTATTATTGTTAATAGAAATATCATTGCTATTGTAAAATAACACTTTTATTATCATTTTAGTATTATTATTAATAAAAATTATCATTTTGAAAAGAATTATTATTTTTATAAAATACTATTATTATTACGGTTAATATTAAAAAGTATCGTTATTATTAAGATTATCATGTTTAGAATTATCATTTTATCATAATTAATATCATCTTTAGTAAATATAAATATTGTTATTATTTTTATTAATAGAATAATAATAATTGTTATTATTACAAAATAATACAACTTTTACTTATTATTGTTATTATCGATATTATTTTATTAAATAAATATGTGATACAAAGATATTTTACTACGTGTAATATAAATTACATTAATAATACCTATCATTATATTTTTATTATATTAAATGAACTTTATAAATTTTATTACTTAAGATATATAAAAGTATATTTTTATTATATAAATTTTAATACAAAATGTTATGAATTATATTATTTACTCTAATAAAATCTGTTAAAAATATTTAAATATATAAAACAACTATATTTAAGTTATATAGTAATCATGTATAGATTTTGGAAATCAGTTTTATCAGATTGACTTTTGTTGACTTTTGCATGATAATCTCGAGCATTAGGATTGTGGTACACTATGACCTGACCTAAATTGCTAAACAAATATTGACTAACATATAAATATATATACTTAATTTAGGTTCGTGAATCTGAGGCCAACCTTGCACTTGTTCAATGATGTTATATGTATTTTTACTACGAAATACAGTATGGTGAGTTTCATTTGCCTTTTTACCCTTTATATTTCTGGGCTGAGAATACATGCGCAATTTTTATAAATGTTTTACAAAATAAGCACAAGTTCATGAAACTACATTCTACGATTGTTTTGTTATACCGGATATCTGTACTTATTATTATTATGCTTGGTAACCTAAGAATTAGTGAAAAACACTAATTGACGTGAATCCTAAAGGTAGATCTACGGGCTCTAACCACCCCCATTTTTGAATAGTGGAAATGCTTTAGTACTTCGAAGGGTTCTTGTCATACATTTGAATAGTGGAATGTATGATGCCAGATATCTTAAGCGCTCTATGTTAAGGTCGGTTACCAGGCGACTAATCGTATGAATGAATTTTGCAGTTGTAATGATCCTGCGGATTTAATTAAATGAAATCTTGTGGCTTATTAAATATTATGATTATTATATAGAAATTAAACCTATGAACTCACCAACCTTTTGGTTGACACTTTAAAGCATATTTATTCTCAGGTATTAAAGAAATCTTCCGCCGTGCATTTGCTCATTTTAAAGATATTACTTGGAGTCTTTCATGGCATATTTCGAAGAACGTTGCATTCGAGTCATTGAGTTCATAAAAGATTATTATTAAGTCAATTTATAGTTGGATAGTGGATATTATGAAATGGTATACATGCCTGTCAATTTTTGATGTAAAGAAACTTTGTCTTTTAAAAACGAATGCAATGTTTGTAAAATGTATCATATAGAGGTCAAATACCTCGCGATGTAATCAACTATTGTGAATCGTTTATAATGTATATGAACGGGTCCTTTTCAGTTGGTATTAGAGCGGTGGTCTTAGCGAACCAGGTCTGTATTAGTGTGTCTAACTGATAAGTTGTTAGGATGCATTAGTGAGTCTGGACTTCGACCGGGTCTGCATGTCAAAAGTTTTGCTTATCATTTTTAGTCCGAAATCATCTGCTTATCATCCTTAGGAAATTACCTGCTTATCATTATTAGTCTAGACACGTCTTGCTACATTAATTGCATGAGTAGTGTATAGACAAAAATTCATATCTTAGCGTATCTGCTAAATCATATCTTATCGTATCTGTTACTTTAAACTTTGCCTGATATATTTCGAAAATTCCTCCGTAATTTACGAAATCTTTTACTCTATATAAATAGATATTCTATGTAATTAAAATACCATCCAATAGCTGGAAGATCATTTCATTTCGAATATCCTTTATTCAATCATACGAAATGGAATTCGTCATCAGTTCAAGTCACTCGGATTCCGAAATGGAATCCCACTCAAGCTTCGAAAGCAGTGTGACTGGAATGGATCAACCAATCAGCCATCATCTATTTTAGATGAATTGGGGATGAGTTCGTAGCCTCCTCAATCATTGGAGATAAGAAGAAGGCGATCCTTTCCATCCACCACATTGTCCTCTTGACGAAGAACCTGAAGCACTTACCGGCGAACCAATTCGAGACACCATTTTCTCTCTCATTTCCAGAGTATCTCATCACGATTATATACTACATCAAATTCTAGATTTTATTTATCCACTCGTTCGAACCGACAATCACCCCGGTGTAATAGAAAAAGTCAACGAACTTCGCGCTCGGGTAGTGGCTTTGGAGAATATGGTGCAAAGATTACAAACACCAGCAGTAGCATCAGCAGCGTAACCAGTACCACCATCATCAACGCCAACAGTACCATTACCACCTTCAACCACAATCACGTCATAAAACTCAACTTCACAATCTGTCCCACGAGCATCAACGTCATACGCACCATGGATACCTAGGAGTACCAACAACAATAACTGACGAAGTATTAATTCATAACTTCATTGGAGAATCATTCCGCGACGATTATGTAATCTCTAAAGTCTTAGAGATTATCTAATCTAGCCCTAACCATAAATCAGTTAAGCAAACCAAAATGATAGAAGGAAGAGTAGAAACCCTGTCAAAAATGGAGTGTGATTAACAAGCTAAACTTGTTTTACCAACAGCATCAACAGTATCGTCAGCGTCACCAGCATCGTCAGTACAGTCAACATCAGAATCAACAACACCTATAACATCACAAACTCTGTCAGTTCAAGAATCACTGTGAACCTCACTACGAATCAATAACTCGTATATTGTATCAACGAGTTACGAAGAATTAACTCATTCCCTCTGAATAAATTATAAGAATCAGTTTCATAAGCCTTATGCAGCTGGTCTCTTGATGGTTTTCGCCTCTTCAATAAAGACCTCTTTCTTTTCTTTCTCCCCCATTTCTCATTTTATTTCTTTAGTCTCTTTACCTGCGAGCATGAATTCCTGAACCCAATACTAGGAAAGAGCTTCATATCGAAGAACCCGCTTCTCTATAGAAAGAGGGAGAGAGAATGAGAAATCACTCAACGATGCAATTCCTTCTAGCCCTGAATCTGTTCATATATATATATATATATATATATATATATATATATATATATATATATATATATATATATATATATATATATATATATATATATAACTCGTATATTGTATCAACGAGTTACGAAGAATTAACTCATTCCCTCTGAATAAATTATATGTATATTTTATATATATATATATATATATTTTTTTTTTGAAATAAAAATAAATCTTTCCATACTAAACTATTGTGTGTGAATCTTAACTACTCGGTTAATTCATATTACAAATATGCAATAATGTACATCCTTCGCCCACAACTTAACCATCATTAACTACAATCTCTGTCTCAATTCAACAAATTCCAATTCATAATAAATCAAGTATATATTTGATTTTACACTTTCATCATCGATGTACCCAAAACTTTTCAGATAACATCATTCGTACTTTGCGAAGTTTACAAGAATTTAACGAAAACCAACATCACATCTCAACAAATAACGAAGTATTGATTCATAATTTCAATATTATTGAAGAAACACTTATGTAATCTCTAAAGCCTTCAAGGGATTATTCAATTCTGGTTTCAACCTGAAATGTCCCGTTCTTATTGATTAAAAACGTTCCATATTAATTGATTTCGTTGCGAGGTTTTGACCTCTATATGAGACGTTTTTCAAAGACTGCATTCATTTTTAAACAAACCATAACCTTTATTTCATCAATAAAGGTTTAAAAAGCTTTACGTAGATTATCAAATAATGATAATCTAAAATATCCTGTTTACACACGACCATTACATAATGGTTTACAATACAAATATGTTACAACAAAATAAGTTTCTTGAATGCAGTTTTTACACAATATCATACAAGCATGGACTCCAAATCTTATCCTTATTTAAGTATGCGACAGCGGAAGCTCTTAATAATCACCTGAGAATAAACATGCTTAAAACGTCAACAAAAATGTTGGTGAGTTATAGGTTTAACCTATATATATCAAATCGTAACAATAGACCACAAGATTTCATATTTCAATACACATCCCATACATAGAGATAAAAATCATTCATATGGTGAACACCTGGTAACCGACAATAACAAGATGCATATATAAGAATATCCCCATCATTCTGGGACACCCTTCGGATATGATATAAATTTCGAAGTACTAAAGCATCCGATACTTTGGATGGGGTTTGTTAGGCCCAATAGATCTATCTTTAGGATTCGCGTCAATTAGGGTGTCTGTTCCCTAATTCTTAGATTACCAGACTTAATAAAAAGGGGCATATTCGATTTCGATAATTCAACCATAGAATGTAGTTTCACGTACTTGTGTCTATTTTGTAAATCATTTATAAAACCTGCATGTATTCTCATCCCAAAAATATTAGATTTTAAAAGTGGGACTATAACTCACTTTCACAGATTTTTACTTCGTCGGGAAGTAAGACTTGGCCACTGGTTGATTCACGAACCTATAACAATATATACATATATATCAAAGTATGTTCAAAATATATTTACAACACTTTTAATATATTTTGATGTTTTAAGTTTATTAAGTCAGCTGTCCTCGTTAGTAACCTACAACTAGTTGTCCACAGTTAGATGTACAGAAATAAATCGATAAATATTATCTTGAATCAATCCACGACCCAGTGTATACGTATCTCAGTATTGATCACAACTCAAACTATATATATTTTGGAATCAACCTCAACCCTGTATAGCTAACTCCAACATTCACATATAGAGTGTCTATGGTTGTTCCGAAATATATATAGATGTGTCGACATGATAGGTCGAAACATTGTATACGTGTCTATGGTATCTCAAGATTACATAATATATAATACAAGTTGATTAAGTTATGGTTGGAATAGATTTGTTACCAATTTTCACGTAGCTAAAATGAGAAAAATTATCCAATCTTGTTTTACCCATAACTTCTTCATTTTAAATCCGTTTTGAGTGAATCAAATTGATATGGTTTCATATTGAACTCTATTTTATGAATCTAAACAAAAAAAGTATAGGTTTCTAGTCGGAAAAATAAGTTACAAGTCGTTTTTGTAAAGGTAGTCATTTCAGTCGAAAGAACGACGTCTAGATGACCATTTTAGAAAACATACTTCCACTTTGAGTTTAACCATAATTTTTGGATATAGTTTCATGTTCATAATAAAAATCATTTTCTCAGAATAACAACTTTTAAATCAAAGTTTATCATAGTTTTTAATTAACTAACCCAAAACAGCCCGCGGTGTTACTACGACGGCGTAAATCCGGTTTTACGGTGTTTTTCGTGTTTCCAGGTTTTAAATCATTAAGTTAGCATATCATATAGATATAGAACATGTGTTTAGTTGATTTTAAAAGTCAAGTTAGAAGGATTAACTTTTGTTTGCGAACAAGTTTAGAATTAACTAAACTATGTTCTAGTGATTACAAGTTTAAACCTTCGAATAAGATAGCTTTATATGTATGAATCGAATGATGTTATGAACATCATTACTACCTTAAGTTCCTTGGATGAACCTACTGGAAAAGAGAAAAATGGATCTAGCTTCAATGGATCCTTGGATGGCTCAAAGTTCTTGAAGCAAAATCATGACACGAAAACAAGTTCAAGTAAGATCATCACTTGAAATAAGATTGTTATAGTTATAGAAATTGAACCAAAGTTTGAATATGATTATTACCTTGTATTAGAATGATAACCTACTGTAAGAAACAAAGATTTCTTGAGGTTGGATGATCACCTTACAAGATTGGAAGTGAGCTAGCAAACTTGAAAGTATTCTTGATTTTATGAAACTAGAACTTTTGGAATTTATGAAGAACACTTAGAACTTGAAGATAGAACTTGAGAGAGTTCAATTAGATGAAGAAAATTGAAGAATGAAAGTATTTGTAGGTGTTTTTGGTCGTTGGTGTATGGATTAGATATAAAGGATATGTAATTTTGTTTTCATGTAAATAAGTCATGAATGATTACTCATATTTTTGTAATCTTATGAGATATTTCATGCTAGTTGCCAAATGATGGTTCCCACATGTGTTAGGTGACTCACATGGGCTGCTAAGAGCTGATCATTGGAGTGTATATACCAATAGTACATACATCTAAAAGCTGTGTATTGTACGAGTACGAATACGGGTGCATACGAGTAGAATTGTTGATGAAACTGAACGAGAATGTAATTGTAAGCATTTTTGTTAAGTAGAAGTATTTTGATAAGTGTATTGAAGTCTTTCAAAAGTGTATAAATACATATTAAAACACTACATGTATATACATTTTAACTGAGTCGTTAAGTCATCGTTAGTCGTTACATGTAAGTGTTGTTTTGAAACCTTTAGGTTAACGATCTTGTTAAATGTTGTTAACCCAATGTTTATAATATCAAAAGAGATTTTAAATTATTATATTATCATGATATTATGATGTACGAATATCTCTTAATATGATATATATACATTAAATGTCGTTACAACGATAAACGTTACATATATGTCTCGTTTCAAAATCATTAAGTTAGTAGTCTTGTTTTTACATATGTAGTTCATTGTTAATATAATTAATGATATGTTTACTTATCATAATATCATGTTAACTATATATATAACCATATATATGTCATCATATAGTTTTTTACAAGTTTTAACGTTCGTGAATCACCGGTCAACTTGGGTGGTCAATTGTCTATATGAAACCTATTTCAATTAATCAAGTCTTAACAAGTTTGATTGCTTAACATGTTGGAAACATTTAATCATGTAAACATCAATCTCAATTAATATATATAAACATGGAAAAGTTCGGGTCACTACAGTACCTACCCGTTAAATAAATTTCGTCCCGAAATTTTAAGCTGTTGAAGGTGTTGACGAATCTTCTGGAAATAGATGCGGGTATTTCTTCTTCATCTGATCTTCACGCTCCCAGGTGAACTCGGGTCCTCTACGAGCATTCCATCGAACCTTAACAATTGGTATCTTGTTTTGCTTAAGTCTTTTAACCTCACGATCCATTATTTCGACGGGTTCTTCGATGAATTGGAGTTTTTCGTTGATTTGGATTTCATCTAACGGAATAGTGAGATCTTCTTTAGCAAAACATTTCTTCAAATTCGAGACGTGGAAAGTGTTATGTACAGCCGCGAGTTGTTGAGGTAACTCAAGTCGGTAAGCTACTGGTCCGACACGATCAATAATCTTGAATGGTCCAATATACCTTGGATTTAATTTCCCTCGTTTACCAAATCGAACAACGCCTTTCCAAGGTGAAACTTTAAGCATGACCATCTCTCCAATTTCAAATTCTATATCTTTTCTTTTAATGTCAGCGTAGCTCTTTTGTCGACTTTGGGCGGTTTTCAACCGTTGTTGAATTTGGATGATCTTCTCGGTAGTTTCTTGTATAATCTCCGGACCCGTAATCTGTCTATCCCCCACCTCACTCCAACAAATCGGAGACCTGCACTTTCTACCATAAAGTGCTTCAAACGGCGCCATCTCAATGCTTGAATGGTAGCTGTTGTTGTAGGAAAATTCTGCTAACGGTAGATGTCGATCCCAACTGTTTCCGAAATCAATAACACATGCTCGTAGCATGTCTTCAAGCGTTTGTATCATCCTTTCGCTCTGCCCATCAGTTTGTGGATGATAGGCAGTACTCATGTCTAGACGAGTTCCTAATGCTTGCTGTAATGTCTGCCAGAATCTTGAAATAAATCTGCCATCCCTATCAGAGATAATAGAGATTGGTATTCCATGTCTGGAGACGACTTCCTTCAAATACAGTCGTGCTAACTTCTCCATCTTGTCATCTTCTCTTATTGGTAGGAAGTGTGCTGATTTGGTGAGACGATCAACTATTACCCAAATAGTATCAAAACCACTTGCAGTCCTTGGCAATTTAGTGATGAAATCCATGGTAATGTTTTCCCATTTCCATTCCGGGATTTCGGGTTGTTGAAGTAGACCTGATGGTTTCTGATGCTCAGCTTTGACCTTAGAACACGTCAAACATTCTCCTACGTATTTAGCAACATCGGCTTTCATACCCGGCCACCAAAAATGTTTCTTGAGATCCTTGTACATCTTCCCCGTTCCAGGATGTATTGAGTATCTGGTTTTATGAGCTTCTCTAAGTACCATTTCTCTCATATCTCCAAATTTTGGTACCCAAATCCTTTCAGCCCTATACCGGGTTCCGTCTTCCCGAATATTAAGATGCTTCTCCGATCCTTTGGGTATTTCATCCTTTAAATTTCCCTCTTTTAAAACTCCTTGTTGCGCCTCCTTTATTTGAGTAGTAATGTTATTATGAATCATTATATTCATAGATTTTACTCGAATGGGTTCTCTATCCTTCCTGCTCAAGGCATCGGCTACCACATTTGCCTTCCCCGGGTGGTAACGAATCTCAAAATCGTAATCATTCAATAATTCAATCCACCTACGCTGCCTCATATTCAGTTGTTTCTGATTAAATATGTGTTGAAGACTTTTGTGGTCAGTATATATAATACTTTTGACCCCATATAAGTAGTGCCTCCAAGTTTTAATGCAAAAACAACCGCGCCTAATTCCAAATCATGCGTCGTATAATTTTGTTCGTGAATCTTCAATTGTCTAGACGCATAAGCAATCACCTTCGTTCGTTGCATTAATACACAACCGAGACCTTGCTTTGATGCGTCACAATAAATCACAAAATCATCATTCCCTTCAGGCAATGACAATATAGGTGCTGTAGTTAGCTTTTTCTTCAATAACTGAAACGCTTTCTCTTGTTCATCATTCCATTCAAATTTCTTCCCTTTATGCGTTAATGCAGTCAAGGGTTTTGCTATTCTGGAAAAGTCTTGGATGAACCTTCTGTAGTAACCAGCTAGTCCTAAAAACTGGCGTATGTGTTTCGGAGTTTTCGGGGTTTCCCACTTTTCAACAGTTTCTATCTTTGCCGGATCCACCTTAATACCTTCTTTGTTCACTATGTGACCGAGGAATTGAACTTCTTCCAACCAAAATGCACACTTTGAAAACTTAGCGTACAATTCTTCCTTCCTCAATACTTCTAACACCTTTCTCAAATGTTCACCGTGTTCTTGGTCATTCTTTGAGTAAATAAGTATGTCATCAATGAAAACAATGACAAACTTGTCAAGGTATGGTCCACACACTCGGTTCATAAGGTCCATGAACACAGCTGGTGCATTAGTTAAACCAAACGGCATGACCATAAACTCGTAATGACCGTAACGTGTTCTGAAAGCAGTCTTTGGAATATCATCTTCTTTCACCCGCATTTGATGATACCCGGAACGTAAGTCAATCTTTGAATAAACAGACAAGCCTTGTAGTTGATCAAATAATTCGTCGATTCTCGGTAGCGGGTAGCGGTTCTTGATGGTAAGTTTGTTCAACTCTCGGTAGTCGATACACAACCTGAATGTACCATCTTTCTTCTTGACAAACAAAACAGGAGCTCCCCACGGTGATGTGCTTGGTCGAATGAAACCACGCTCTAAAAGTTCTTGTAATTGGCTTTGCAGTTCTTTCATCTCGCTGGGTGCGAGTCTGTAAGGAGCACGAGCTATTGGTGCAGCTCCTGGTACAAGATCTATTTGAAATTCAACGGATCGATGTGGGGGTAATCCCGGTAATTCTTTCGGAAATACATCGGGAAATTCTTTTGCAATGGGAACATCATTGATGCTCTTTTCTTCAGTTTGTACTTTCTCGACGTGTGCTAGAACAGCATAGCAACCTTTTCTTATTAGTTTTTGTGCCTTCAAATTACTAATAAGATGTAGCTTCGTGTTGCCCTTTTCTCCATACACCATTAAGGGTTTTCCTTTTTCTCGTATAATGCGAATTGCATTTTTGTAACAAACGATCTCCGCTTTCACTTCTTTCAACCAGTCCATACCGATTATCACATCAAAACTCCCTAACTCTACTGGTATCAAATCAATCTTAAATGTTTCGCTAACCAGTTTAATTTCTCGATTCCGACATATATTATCTGCTGAAATTAATTTACCATTTGCTAATTCGAGTAAAAATTTACTATCCAAAGGCGTCAATGGACAACTTAATTTAGCACAAAAATCTCTACTCATATAGCTTCTATCCGCACCCGAATTAAATAAAACGTAAGCAGATTTATTGTCAATAAGAAACGTACCCGTAACAAGCTCCGGGTCTTCCTGTGCCTCTACCGCATTAATATTGAAAACTCTTCCACGGCCTTGCCCATTCGTGTTCTCCTGGTTCGGGCAATTTCTAATAATGTGGCCTGGTTTTCCACATTTATAACAAACTACATTGGCATAACTTGCTCCGACACTACTTGCTCCGCCATTACTCGTTCCGACACCATTTGTTCCTTTCGTTCTATTAACCCCTGGTCCGTAGACCTCACACTTCGCCGCGCTATGACCATTTCTTTTACACTTGTTGCAAAATTTGGTGCAGTACCCCGAGTGATTCTTTTCACACCTTTGGCATAGTTGCTTCTGATTGTTGTTGTTGTTGCGGTTATTATTGTTGTTGGGATGATTGTTGTAGTTGCTGTTGTTGTTGTTGTTGTTGTTGTTGGGCCGTTTGTTGTAGTTGCGATTGATGTTGCGATTGTTGGGATAATTGTTGCGATTATTGTTGTAATTGCTGTTGTTGTTGTATTGGTGATTCTTATCACCGTTTTCCTCCCACTTTCTTTTGACTTGCTTCACATTGGCCTCTTCAGCAGTCTGTTCTTTAATTCTTTCTTCAATCTGGTTCACTAGTTTGTGAGCCATTCTACATGCCTGTTGTATGGAGGCGGGCTCGTGTGAACTTATATCTTCTTGGATTCTTTCCGGTAATCCTTTCACAAACGCGTCGATCTTCTCTTCCTCATCTTCGAATGCTCCCGGACACAATAGGCACAATTCTGTGAATCGTCTTTCGTACGTGGTAATATCAAATCCTTGGGTTCGTAACCCTCTAAGTTCTGTCTTGAGCTTATTGACCTCGGTTCTGGGACGGTACTTCTCGTTCATCAAGTGCTTGAATGCTGACCACGGTAGTGCGTACGCATCATCTTGTCCCACTTGCTCTAGATAGGTATTCCACCATGTTAACGCAGAACCTGTGAAGGTATGCGTAGCGTACTTCACTTTGTCCTCTTCAGTACACTTACTTATGGCAAACACCGATTCAACCTTCTCGGTCCACCGTTTCAATCCGATCGGTCCTTCGGTTCCATCAAATTCCAAAGGTTTGCAGGCAGTGAATTCTTTGTAGGTGCATCCTACACGATTTCCTGTACTGCTAGATCCAAGGTTATTGTTGGTATGTAGCGCAGCCTGTACTGCGGCTATGTTTGAAGCTAGAAAAGTACGGAATTCCTCTTCATTCATATTCACGGTGTGTCGAGTAGTCGGTGCCATTTCCTTCAAAATAGTTAAATGGAACAAGTTAATCATACAGAATATTAAGAGTAGTTAATAGTATTTCGTAGCATAATATGAACTCATTTATAAAAGCTTTTTCTTCATATTAGCGTTTTATAAGTTTAAATTCGGGTAGTACCTACCCGTTAAGTTCATACTTAGTAGCTAATATACAATTCAACTACTACAATTCTATATGAAAAACTGATTATAATAATATTTCGCGTTCAAACTTTTATACAATATTTTACAAACTTACAATACCGCTTATTTTACATAAAGCATGAAATATAGCACACAATAACTTTGATACAAGATAGTTGTGAAGACAATTCTAGCTAGTACACAAGTCGTTCAGCAAAGGCAATAAAGACACGTAATTCATACGTCCAGAAACAAGTCATGCATTCTGGTTTTACTAGGACTACTTCCCATCCTTGGTCTTGTGCAACATAACCGTTATGACCGTTGATAAGACAGCGTGTTGTAACGTCATCAAAGGGACGAGGGTTACGTAATGTCCAACAGTCCCGTAATAATCTAAAAACCTCATTTCTTACCCCAATTACCGACTCCGTCACTTGTGGAAACGTTTTGTTTAATAGTTGTAGCCCGATGTTCTTGTTCTCACTTTGGTGAGAAGCGAACATTACTAATCCGTAAGCATAACATGCTTCTTTATGTTGCATGTTAGCCGCTTTTTCTAAATCACGAAGTCCAATATTCGGATATATTGAGTCAAAATAATTTCTTAACCCGTTGCGTAAAATAGCATTTGGGTTCCCCGCAATATATGCGTCAAAGTAAACACATCGTAACTTATGGGTTTCCCAATGTGATATCCCCCATCTTTCAAACGAAAGTCTCTTATAAACCAAGACATTCTTGGAACGTTCTTCGAATGTCTTACAAACTGATCTCGCCTTAAATAGTTGTGCCGAAGAATTCTGGCCGACTCTAGACAAGATTTCATCAATCATGTCTCCGGGTAGGTCTCTTAAAATATTGGGTTGTCTATCCATTTTGTGTTTTTAAACTGTAAAATAGACAAGAGTTAGATTCATAAAAAAAAATACTTATTAATACAAGCAATTTTTACATATATCATAAAGCATAAGAACACTATATTCCATATATTACACCACACGAATACAACTATCTTATTCCGACTCGCTCGTTTCTTCTTCTTCGGTTTTGGTTCGTTTTGCCAAGTTTCTAGGGATATATGATGTTCCCCTAATACGAGCCGTCGTTGTCCACATTGGTTTAGAATAACCTGGTGGTTTAGAGGTTCCCGGGTCATTGTTACAACTTAAGGACTTCGGGGGTTGACGATACATATAAAGTTCATCGGGGTTGGAATTAGATTTCTCTATTTTTATGCCCTTTCCCTTATTATTTTCTTTTGCCTTTTTAAATTCAGTTGGGGTAATTTCTAAAACATCATCGGAATTCTCGTCGGAATCCGATTCATCGGAGAATTGGTAATCCTCCCAATATTTTGCTTCCTTGGCGGAAACACCATTGACCATAATTAACTTTGGTCGGTTGGTTGAGGATTTTCTTTTACTTAACCGTTTTATTATTTCCCCCACCGGTTCTATTTCTTCATCCGGTTCCGATTCTTCTTCCGGTTCCGATTCTTCTTCCGGTTCCGACTCTTCTTCCGGTTCCTCTTCGGGAACTTGTGAATCAGTCCACAAATCATTCCAATTTACATTTGACTCTTCATTATTATTAGGTGAGTCAATGGGACTTGTTCTAGAGGTAGACATCTATCACATAATATCAAACACGTTAAGAGATTAATATATCACATAATATTCATATGTTAAAAATATATAGTTTCCAACAAAAATGTTAAGCAATCATTTTTAAAGAAAACACGGTCGAAGTCCAGACTCACTAATGCATCCTAACAAACTCGATAAGACACACTAATGCAAATTTTCTGGTTCTCTAAGACCAACGCTCGGATACCAACTGAAATGTCCCGTTCTTATTGATTAAAAACGTTCCATATTAATTGATTTCGTTGCGAGGTTTTGACCTCTATATGAGACGTTTTTCAAAGACTGCATTCATTTTTAAACAAACCATAACCTTTATTTCATCAATAAAGGTTTAAAAAGCTTTACGTAGATTATCAAATAATGATAATCTAAAATATCCTGTTTACACACGACCATTACATAATGGTTTACAATACAAATATGTTACAACAAAATAAGTTTCTTGAATGCAGTTTTTACACAATATCATACAAGCATGGACTCCAAATCTTGTCCTTATTTAAGTATGCGACAGCGGAAGCTCTTAATAATCACCTGAGAATAAACATGCTTAAAACGTCAACAAAAATGTTGGTGAGTTATAGGTTTAACCTATATATATCAAATCGTAACAATAGACCACAAGATTTCATATTTCAATACACATCCCATACATAGAGATAAAAATCATTCATATGGTGAACACCTGGTAACCGACAATAACAAGATGCATATATAAGAATATCCCCATCATTCTGGGACACCCTTCGGATATGATATAAATTTCGAAGTACTAAAGCATCCGATACTTTGGATGGGGTTTGTTAGGCCCAATAGATCTATCTTTAGGATTCGCGTCAATTAGGGTGTCTGTTCCCTAATTCTTAGATTACCAGACTTAATAAAAAGGGGCATATTCGATTTCGATAATTCAACCATAGAATGTAGTTTCACGTACTTGTGTCTATTTTGTAAATCATTTATAAAACCTGCATGTATTCTCATCCCAAAAATATTAGATTTTAAAAGTGGGACTATAACTCACTTTCACAGATTTTTACTTCGTCGGGAAGTAAGACTTGGCCACTGGTTGATTCACGAACCTATAACAATATATACATATATATCAAAGTATGTTCAAAATATATTTACAACACTTTTAATATATTTTGATGTTTTAAGTTTATTAAGTCAGCTGTCCTCGTTAGTAACCTACAACTAGTTGTCCACAGTTAGATGTACAGAAATAAATCGATAAATATTATCTTGAATCAATCCACGACCCAGTGTATACGTATCTCAGTATTGATCACAACTCAAACTATATATATTTTGGAATCAACCTCAACCCTGTATAGCTAACTCCAACATTCACATATAGAGTGTCTATGGTTGTTCCGAAATATATATAGATGTGTCGACATGATAGGTCGAAACATTGTATACGTGTCTATGGTATCTCAAGATTACATAATATATAATACAAGTTGATTAAGTTATGGTTGGAATAGATTTGTTACCAATTTTCACGTAGCTAAAATGAGAAAAATTATCCAATCTTGTTTTACCCATAACTTCTTCATTTTAAATCCGTTTTGAGTGAATCAAATTGATATGGTTTCATATTGAACTCTATTTTATGAATCTAAACAAAAAAAGTATAGGTTTCTAGTCAGAAAAATAAGTTACAAGTCGTTTTTGTAAAGGTAGTCATTTCAGTCGAAAGAACGACGTCTAGATGACCATTTTAGAAAACATACTTCCACTTTGAGTTTAACCATAATTTTTGGATATAGTTTCATGTTCATAATAAAAATCATTTTCTCAGAATAACAACTTTTAAATCAAAGTTTATCATAGTTTTTAATTAACTAACCCAAAACAGCCCGCGGTGTTACTACGACGGCGTAAATCCGGTTTTACGGTGTTTTTCGTGTTTCCAGGTTTTAAATCATTAAGTTAGCATATCATATAGATATAGAACATGTGTTTAGTTGATTTTAAAAGTCAAGTTAGAAGGATTAACTTTTGTTTGCGAACAAGTTTAGAATTAACTAAACTATGTTCTAGTGATTACAAGTTTAAACCTTCGAATAAGATAGCTTTATATGTATGAATCGAATGATGTTATGAACATCATTACTACCTTAAGTTCCTTGGATGAACCTACTGGAAAAGAGAAAAATGGATCTAGCTTCAATGGATCCTTGGATGGCTCAAAGTTCTTGAAGCAAAATCATGACACGAAAACAAGTTCAAGTAAGATCATCACTTGAAATAAGATTGTTATAGTTATAGAAATTGAACCAAAGTTTGAATATGATTATTACCTTGTATTAGAATGATAACCTACTGTAAGAAACAAAGATTTCTTGAGGTTGGATGATCACCTTACAAGATTGGAAGTGAGCTAGCAAACTTGAAAGTATTCTTGATTTTATGAAACTAGAACTTTTGGAATTTATGAAGAACACTTAGAACTTGAAGATAGAACTTGAGAGAGTTCAATTAGATGAAGAAAATTGAAGAATGAAAGTATTTGTAGGTGTTTTTGGTCGTTGGTGTATGGATTAGATATAAAGGATATGTAATTTTGTTTTCATGTAAATAAGTCATGAATGATTACTCATATTTTTGTAATCTTATGAGATATTTCATGCTAGTTGCCAAATGATGGTTCCCACATGTGTTAGGTGACTCACATGGGCTGCTAAGAGCTGATCATTGGAGTGTATATACCAATAGTACATACATCTAAAAGCTGTGTATTGTACGAGTACGAATACGGGTGCATACGAGTAGAATTGTTGATGAAACTGAACGAGAATGTAATTGTAAGCATTTTTGTTAAGTAGAAGTATTTTGATAAGTGTATTGAAGTCTTTCAAAAGTGTATAAATACATATTAAAACACTACATGTATATACATTTTAACTGAGTCGTTAAGTCATCGTTAGTCGTTACATGTAAGTGTTGTTTTGAAACCTTTAGGTTAACGATCTTGTTAAATGTTGTTAACCCAATGTTTATAATATCAAAAGAGATTTTAAATTATTATATTATCATGATATTATGATGTACGAATATCTCTTAATATGATATATATACATTAAATGTCGTTACAACGATAAACGTTACATATATGTCTCGTTTCAAAATCATTAAGTTAGTAGTCTTGTTTTTACATATGTAGTTCATTGTTAATATAATTAATGATATGTTTACTTATCATAATATCATGTTAACTATATATATAACCATATATATGTCATCATATAGTTTTTTACAAGTTTTAACGTTCGTGAATCACCGGTCAACTTGGGTGGTCAATTATCTATATGAAACCTATTTCAATTAATCAAGTCTTAACAAGTTTGATTGCTTAACATGTTGGAAACATTTAATCATGTAAACATCAATCTCAATTAATATATATAAACATGGAAAAGTTCGGGTCACTACACAACCATAAATCGAATGAGTTTAATTTAGTATTGACTCATTGAAATCTATGTTACATCTAAAGAGAATATATACATATATATTTTCATAAAGACTGTAATAAAATTCTTTTGTACAAAATATTAATTGTGAAATTTTTTTAACGGGTAGGTAATACCAGAGATATATATATATATATATATATATATATATATATATATATATATATATATATATATA
This sequence comes from Rutidosis leptorrhynchoides, assembly GCF_046630445.1. Lineage (NCBI taxonomy): Eukaryota > Viridiplantae > Streptophyta > Magnoliopsida > Asterales > Asteraceae > Rutidosis > Rutidosis leptorrhynchoides. Next base: position 400,552,402 of record NC_092336.1, on the reverse strand, counting down.
TATATATATATATATATATATTCACAATTAATATGTTACATTCTTCAAATCTGATTAAGCAAATTATCAACTATACTTCCTACATTCACAATAATATACATTCTTTCATAGAAATCAAAACAACCATACTCATTCAAACTCAATTACATATTCTGATTTTGAAACCTCAGAATTTAATTCGAGATATAACCGGTACCATCACTTTTAGATTCCTACATCTTTCAAAGCTATACTTTGACTTCAAAACTGTGTTAGAACATCAAATTTATATTAACGATTATAATTTGTCTTCAAACCCTTCGAAAATTTCTGAAGACACTTCAAATAATGAACAATCGAGATGATGATCCAACCACATATTACCCACAGTTATGTACTTAAAAAGCTCTCGAAACCAAAGTCATAATTCAACACATATCTGTGTCAGATCCTTTGGCATTTATTAGCAAAAAAAATAACTTTGCAATTCCTTTTCAAAGTAGCAAATTCTATCACAGTTCCAACAAGACAACTTCGATTTTTCATTCGGGGTAGTCTTATCATAATCTTGATATATATGATTACCCTTTTGTTACCGGAGAACCTTTCATGTTCCACCACATTAGCAATAAAACTTATTTACAACTTCACTAATCTTTGACCTTTCTAAGAATAATTATAATTACCGAAACCCCATCATTTACTCATTCGCATCTTGTAACGAGAATTGTCATACGAATCATCAGGAATTAGAAATCAGTATTTTGAAATCTCGCAACATGTCTACGCCAACAGTTATATGTGTACGTACAACGTCTATCTCCTGAACTTACATACTTTGAATGAGAAGTTTCTGAAAAACACCTTGAACTGCGAACTAGTTCTTGAAATGCTGAAGAATCAACAACAACTGTAAACGATCTTATCAGTAAAAAGTTTGATGATAAAAAATAATGTATTGGCAAAGCTCAGAAAAAGAGAAGTTTTGGAACTGGAAAACGGATTGAGCAAAGTATGAAAGAGGCTGTGGACAAATCACAAAGACGAAACCTACATTCAAAGAATTCAAATGATTCAGTATCAGCTGAAGTCATTAACGAATACCTTGCTCCTGACTCTAAATTCCAGCGGACAATGTTCTTCATCATCCTCCAATATTAGAAATTCTAAAGATATCATCGTATCTTTCATTATAAATATCCTCCATATTTCTAAAGATATTTTCATAATTATTCTTATCTGAAATCATTTACCTCTTTGCGCTATCTGTATTACATCATAAAAGAAACTATTTTACTTTCTAAATTCTGAAACATTCGAGTTTAAAATAGGAATATTTTTAAAGAAGTGTTGGGAGCTGAAGTATGAGTTAGTATAATATAATAACACTTGATCAACGTGATTATATTACAGTAAGTCATGCTGAGTTTCTAAATGGAACATGATGATTCACAGATCATAACATCATCATGTACCATGTTATACGACTCTTGTATTCTATTTAACCTCTAAAATATCAAGAAAATATTTCTTGATGATTCGGCTTTTTCCGAGGTATTCTGGTAATTTGACAAGTCAAGATCGTGCCATTACAATTTCCTTCTTAGAACATTAACAATGTTCATTCCGAAATTCATATCTGCGAATTTTGGACCATTATAAGTGGAACTTACTCGCAAGAAGAAGAAACGAAAGGACAAAGCTCCGAAACAGAAATTGGAGTATAAATCGCAGCAAATAAAAGAAAGTATTAACTGGGAATGACAATAATTATAGAAGACAGAAACAGGGACATCGAAGTATAAGGGAAGATATAAAACCCAACAACAATGTAGAAATTACAAACCATATATATCGATGCAAATAGCAATATAAAGACATGGGAGAACTAAAGACACTATAAACCTAAGGGTATAGTAAAAGTAAATAGATTCTTCTGGCGGTAGATGAAAAAGAAGAATGACAGATATGAAGGTAAGGAGTATATCAAGAATCAGAACTGGATGGAGCATATTGACAAATACTTTAAAGAATGAGCTGAGGGAGAAAGAAGAGAAGGTGTGAGTTGTAAGGAAATGAAAGGAGGTGGATTTATAGAAAAATATCCGACAAAGAAATCAAAATAGATGATCGCATTTAAAGCGGATCCTAATTCCCTTGATTAGCGATGAATCAAACCTTATTACGAAGATTTTCTCCAAATCCTTTGAAATCTGGAAATCAATCATATCTACGTCAAATAATAAGACGAATCTACACTTACTCATTTCACTCTTCTATGTTAGCTTCATTCGTACTCTTCATATAAATGGATTGTTTATCTAAATTATTCGCTGATGATAAAACTCTAATTTTCAGCCCGTATGCATCATGAAAACATACTTATTATCATTCACGACCTTTCCACTCAAATTTTGGGATGAAATTTCTTTAATGGGTAGGTACTGTGACAACCCGGAAATTTTTGACCAAATTTAAACTTTAATCTTTATATATTCCCGACACGATAAGCAAAGTTTGCAAGTTGAATCTCAAGAATTTTAAACTATGTTCATACATTCATTTAACCTCAACCAAATTCCAAAGATTCACGGACCATATTAGGAACGGATATGATTATATATGTATACATGTATATATTGTAACTTGAAAATGTTAACAAGTATTAGACGTATAATACTTTACATGAACGTTGTTGTTTTAAAATATATTTAAAATAATTATCAACGGAATTAAAAGATAATATCAAATGATTGAATTATTAGATACATTGAATTATAATTACGAGTCCCTGTTAAGAGGTCCACTATGATTTGAGAAATCTATTCTTTTTAACGGTTTTCGGAATAATTGGTAAAGTGATTTGCAAGTAAGAACAAAATTGTCAATTAACGGGAACTAGACAAGGGTTAGTGTAGTTCCTGTTCGATGTTCTATTTATATGCGTCAACTATTTAACTTTAATATTATTTAAGATGAAAGTAAGATTATGGAATATAGATAACTTAGAAAGTAGATATTGATGTTTTACCTTAAAATGATTTCATACGATTATTTAACTTTTGGACTTTATCCCACGCTTCATCCACAAACTGTAATTTAAAAACTTGAAACCTATTATGAATATATATAACTCTACTTTTCTAAAACGTTTTATGATATAACGATTTTCATTATTTTAACTTTTTAACAAAATGATTCTTAAATATATTTAGTTTTGGAAAACAAAGTTATCATATTTATTTGATTTAGTTTCAAACGTACAAAAACGTTTTCAGTTTAAAAAGAACTTTATTATTAAAAAGTATATAACTTTTATAAATATCTAGAACCACTTTTGACAACTCATTACTTAACCAGTATGATAAAGATGACGATATTTATATTTTATTTTATTAAAAATATATAACGATTTAAATTAATATTATATATATTTATACGCGTATTATGCGTACATAGTTTTATACTTTTACTATACTTTAACTTTACCTTTACTTTACTTTTACTTTAACTTTAATAATTCATACTTTAATAATTCACTTTAATAATTCATACTTTAATAATTCATACTTTAATAATTCACTTTAATAATTCATACTTTAATAATTCACTTTAATAATTCATACTTTAATAATTCACTTTAATAATTCAAAAATCTATTATAAATAGAATCTAATAGGTTTCATTATTTCATAGAAACTTGAAATATATTTCTCTAAACTCTCTCAATCAATTTACATATATATATTTACTCGGTATTATTTCAAGATATTATTAGTATACATAAAATACTACGACGGAGTTATGTTCAGACGATTTCAAAATAAGTTTTTAAACGGGATAGAGCTAAGGAAATTATGGGTTATAGCTATGAAGGTGATGGGTAATGTTCGAGGGTATGCTCATAAGGTCAATCTAGTATTTATCATCTCCGTTGCGTCTACGTACTTTCCTACAATATTGAATCTCAATATTGATACGTGAGCACTCATAACTTAACTTTTATATATAAATAGTGTATCACTGACTAGTTATCGAGTATATAGGATTATGCATGCTTGTACATTTGATATTGTCGTTAGATAGGTTATGATGAATCCTGAATTAGATACATATGCTACTGAGATAGGGTAAATGATATGCATGTCGTTGGAAAGCTAGCGAAAAATTAAGAACTTTTCATTTAGATATCGAATAGTTTCGATGAACAGATTAGAAGTTATAGTCAACTGAATTTTTGTATTATTGTTAAATGATTATTATTACTATCGTCGTTATTATTGTCGTTATTATTATTATTACCTAGTAATTATTATTATTATTATTCTTATTATTATTAATATTATCATTATAAATATATCTATCATTATTTAAAAATCGTATTTTTGTTATTATTATTATTATTGTTATTATTATCAGAAATTATTATTAATATTATCATCATTATTATTATGATTACTAGTATTATTATTATTATTATTATTAATATTATTATAATACTTATTAGTATCATTATCTTTAAAACTAACATAGTATTATCTAATTATTTTGTTTGCAATCATTATCATTTTTATGAATGTGATATAAAAGAGGATTAAAAACTATTAAACAAATCGATTAGGAAATAATGAGTATGAGTATCATGATGAAATTAAAATATGGTAAGATATTGATTTAGATAAAAATATCATTTTCATTATTTTTATCATTACTTTTATTATCAAAAGTGTTATTAATATTAAAACTATCATTTTTATTAAACTTATTATTGTTAATAGAAATATCATTGCTATTGTAAAATAACACTTTTATTATCATTTTAGTATTATTATTAATAAAAATTATCATTTTCAAAAGAATTATTATTTTTATAAAATACTATTATTATTACGGTTAATATTAAAAAGTATCATTTTTATTAAGATTATCATGTTTAAAATTATCATTTTATCATAATTAATATCATCTTTAGTAAATATAAATATTGTTATTATTTTTATTAATAGAATAATAATAATTGTTATTATTACAAAATAATACAACTTTTACTTATTATTGTTATTATCGATATTATTTTATTAAATAAATATGTGATACAAAGATATTTTACTACATGTAATATAAATTACATTAATAATACCTATCATTATATTTTTATTATATTAAATGAACTTTATAAATTTTATTACTTAAGATATATAAAAGTATATTTTTATTATATAAATTTTAATACAAAATGTTATGAATTACATTATTTACTCTAATAAAATCTGTTAAAAATATTTAAATATATAAAACAACTATATTTAAGTTATATAGTAATCATGTATAGATTTTGGAAATCATTTTTATCAGATTGACTTTTGTTGACTTTTGCATGATAATCTCGAGCATTAGCATTGTGGTACACTATGACCTGACCTAAATTGCTATACAAATATTGACCAACATATAAATATATATACTTAATTTAGGTTCATGAATCTGAGACCAACCTTGCACTTGTTCAATGATGTTATATGTATTTTTACTACGAAATACAGTATGGTGAGTTTCATTTGCCTTTTTACCCTTTATATTTTTGGGCTGAGAATACATGCACAATTTTTATAAATGTTTTACAAAATAAGCACAAGTTCATGAAACTACATTCTACTATTGTTTTGTTATACCGGATATCTGTACTTTTTATTATTATGCTTGGTAACCTAAGAATTTGTGAAAAACACTAATTGAAGCGAATCCTAAAGGTAGATCTACGGGCTCTAACCACCCCCATTTTTGAATAGTGGAAATGCTTTAGTACTTCGAATGGTTCTTGTCATACATTTAAATAATGGAATGTATGATGCCAGATATCTTAAGCACTCTATGTTAAGGTCAGTTACCAGGTGACTCATCGTATGAATGAATTTTGCAGTTGTAATGATCCTGCGCATTTAATTAAATGAAATTTTGTGGCTTATTAAATATTATGATTATTATATAGAAATTTAACCTATGAACTCACCAACCTTTTGGTTGACACTTTAATGCATATTTATTCTCAGGTATTAAAGAAATCTTCCGCCGTGCATTTGCTCATTTTAAAGATATTACTTGGAGTCTTTCATGACATATTTCGAAGAACATTGCATTCGAGTCATTGAGTTCATCAAAGATTATTATTAAGTCAATTTATAGTTGGATAGTGGATATTAAGAAATGGTATGCATGCCTGTCAATTTTTGATGTAAAGAAAGTTTGTCTTTTAAAAAAAAATGCAATGTTTGTAAAATGTATCATATAGAGGTCAAATACCTCGTGATGTAATCAACTATTGTGAATCGTTTATAATGTATATGAACGGGTCCTTTCAAATATCATCATCATCATCATCATCATCATCATTATTATTATTATTATTATTATTATTATTATTATTATTATTATTATTATTATTATTATTATTATTATTATTATTATTATTATTATTATTATTATTATTATTATTATTATTAATATTATCATAATATTTATTATTATTAGTATCATTATCATTAAAACTAATATTAATATCACCTAATTATTATGATTACTATTATTATCATTATTATGAATGCGATATAAAAGACAACTAAAAACTATTAAATAAATTGATTAGGAAATAATGAGTATAAGAATCATGATGAAATTAAAAGTATTGTGAGATATTGATTTAGATAAAAATATCGTCTTTATTATTTTTAACATTATTATTATTATTAAAAGTATTATTAATATTAAAACTATCATTTTTATTAAAATTATTATTTTAATAGAAATATTATTGTTACTATAAAATATCATTATTATTATCATTTTAGTATTATTATTAATAAAAACTATCATTTTGAATAGAATTATTATTATAAAATATTATAAATATTACAGTAATATTAAAAAGTATCGTTGTTATTATCATGGTTAGAATTATCATTTTATCATAATTAATATCATCATTAGTAAATATAAATATTGTTATTATTATTAGTAGAATAATAATAATTATTATTATTATTATTACAAAATAATATAAATTTTACTTATTATTATTATTATTATTATTATTATTATTATTATTATTATTATCAATATTATTTTGTCAAATAAATGTGTGATACAAAGATATTTTTACCACACGTAATATAATTACAATAATAATACATATCACTATATATTTATAATATTAAGTGAACTTTATAATTTTATTAATTAAGATACATAAAAATATATTTTTATAAGTTTTTTTATTTAAATGACTTGTATCATGTACCCTAATAAAATTCGATAAATATAGTTAAAAATATAAAATGACTATATTTAAGTTATATAATAAACATGTATAGATTTTATAAATCATTTTGGGTCAAATTGACTTTTGCATATCGATCTCGAGCATTAGGATTGTGGTACACTAATACCTGACCTAAATTGTTAGACAGATATTGACCATTGTATACATATATATATATATATACTTAATATAGGTTCGTGAATCCGAGGCCAACTTTGCACTTGTTCAATGCCATCATATGCATAATTACTACGAAATACAGTATTGTGAGTTCATTTGCTCCCTTTTTACACATTACATTTTTTTTTGGACTGTGAATTCATGCAAAGTTTTAATAATTGTTTTACAATATTTATATGCGTGAGTTAATTTGATTCCCTTTTACTCTTTACATTTTTGGGACTGAGAATACATGCGCTGTTTTATAACTGTTTTATTAAATGCTTTTGAGATATATTTTTGAACTGAGAATACATGAATTGCTTTTATAAATATTTGACGAAATAGACACAAGTATTCAAAACTACATTCTATGATAGAATTATTTGGATTCAGGGGTTCGATTTCTATAAAGATTTTCGACCATCGGTGAGAATTTGTTGCATTGCACGATGCATTAGCTACTGAAATGGTTCGATTTATTAGCTACTATCGGTGAGAAATTTTTGCATTGCACGATGCATTAGCTACTGTTTTAGCTATCCTCGGTGAGAAATTTTTGCATTGCACGATGCATTAGCTACCGAAATGGTTCGATTTATTAGCTACTATCAGTGAGAAATTTTTTCATTGCACGATGCATTAGCTACCGAAATGGTTCGATTTATTAGCTACTATCGGTGAGAAATTTTTGCATTGCACGATGCATTAGCTACCATTTTAGCTATCCTCGGTGAGAAATTTTTGCATTGCACGATGCATTGGCTACCGAAATGGTTCGATTTATTAGCAATTATCGGTGAGAAATTTTTGCATTGCTCGATGCATTAGCTACCATTTTAGCTACCCTCGGTGAGAAATTTTTTGCATTGCACGATGCATTAGCTACCGTTGGTAAAATTCCGGTGTTCTTCATATGAATGATTTTACAGCAGTGAGCAGACCTGCACAGATTGTTTTCGAAATATGAGTATCTTGTGGTCTATTATATAATAAAAAAAGATTGATTATGATAAAATAATGAACTCACCAACCTTTTGGTTGACACTTTAAAGCATGTTTATTCTCAGGTATTTTAACATAAAGGTTGGTGAGTTCATTATTTTAACATAAATAATCATTTCCATCATTTTAATAGACCACAAGATTTCATATTTCCATTTCTCATAATCATACGTCCCATGCATAGAGACAAAAATATCATTCATATGGATTGAACACCTGGTAACCGACATTCACAATATGTATATAAGAATATCCCAATCATTCCGGGATCCTCCTTCGGACATGATATAAATTTCGAAGTACTAAAGCATCCGGTACTTTGGATGGGGCTTGTTGGGCCCGATAGATCTATCTTTAGAGTTCGCGTCAATTAGGGTATCTGTTCCCTAATTCTTAGATTACCAGACTTTAATAAAAAGGGGCATATTCAATTTTGATAATTCAACCATAGAATGCAGTTTCAATTACTTGTGTCTATTTCGTCAAACATTTATAAAAGCGCATGTATTCTCAGTCCCAAAAATATAAAGGGTAAAAAGGCAAATGAAACTCACCTAATGTATTTTGTAGTAAAAATACATATAACGACATTAAATAACTGAACAATGCAGGGTTGGCCTCGGATTCACGAACCTATATCAATTGTATATCTATTAAAACATATAATGGAAATCACATAATTTCCTTTATTAATTATATATTATTTATGTGTTTGTAGTTTATATAATGTATATTAAATTCCATTTAAAAATATATACTTATATTATATCTTAAAGTATACGTTATATATATTTATTGTATATATATTTAAAATGATTAGAATCTATACATTTAGTTATATTAATATATCCATGTGTATATTTAGTATTATATTAAAAATATCGAATTTGTTGTATGTCGGTATTTATATAAGAAATGTTAATATGTCTTGTATATAGTTATATAGATTATTAATATAGTTGTATTATATATAATAAGTAGGTTTTATGTACCAAATATCTATTTGTTAAAAATGATAGTTTTGATATTAATGATTTTACTAATAATAGTCTACTAATAATAACTTTATTAATGATGATAATACTAATAATAAGAATGATAATGATAATAATGATAGTACATATGTTAATAATGATTCTAATAATACTAATATGTACATAATGATACTAATACTAATATTAATAATAATAATAATGATAATAGTTTGTGTTATTTTGATAATAATAATAATCCTAATCATAATAATAGTAATAATACATATATTAGTAATAATGATAATGATAAAGATTATAATTTTAGTAACAATAACAATAATAATAATAATAATTTTGGTAATGAAATCTACCTTCAAAAGCCCTTCTAAAAAAAATAAGTCCCGAACCGGATTTGAACCCGAGACCTCTCGCTCACCCACCAACACCCTTAACCATTATGCCATTCATGTCTTTCTTATTTATTATGCAACCCAAATACATATATCTAATATAAATTTCAACTTGAATCATCTTCTCCATCTTCTACCTTAAATCAAACGGGGGCAAAAACTCAACAACAATCGAACGGGTTTTCATTTATGACTTGTAAACAACATGAAACAAAAAAAAAATGTGTTCATGATATAAAAAAAATGAGAAAAAAAAAATCCTACTGCTTGCTGGTAGCCAAGAAAAAAAAATTTTGTTTTCAATTTTGAGTTCGTTTTGGACAATCTTTACAACATGAAACATGTTTCAAATCATTCCTAAAAACTATTGAAATCGTCAATTGAACTTAAAACATCAAAACAAGCTCTAATTTCTCCAAGAACAAAACAGTTGACTTTTGACAATTTAACTTTGACTCGCAAATTCTAATTCGTTATTAAGAATTGGAACTTGAGATTTTGCAGGAAGTTTAAGTAAATTATTCCTAACAACTCTGCATTTTTAGTTTTTGAAATTTGTTTCGAATTTACGTTAGTATATATTACTGTGAAGAACTCAAGAACTCAAAATTTGATTTTTAGATTAAGAGTGTTATAGGTTATGATTACAACATGAATTGTGTTGCAAATCATTCCTATAAACTTTATGGATCATCAAATTAACTGGAGATATCAAAACAAACTCGAATTTGATTCAAGAACACTTAGTTGACTTTGAAAACCAAAACTTTAACTCTCAAATTAGAAATTGATAGAAAGAATTGAAGATTGAAAACTTACAGATAGTTTAGATAGATGATTCCTAACAAGACTACATTATTACATTTTGGAAATTCATTCGAAATCAAAATATGGTGAAAAAGATGAATGTACAGAGTGTCGAGCTTATTTTGTGATTTTTATATTTTACTTAATGAATTGCAGAATAATTCTTTTATAGAGTGATTGTATTGATCCTAATTGAGTTGTGAAATGGACATCTAACAAATTATAGACAAGAAGTACCTACACTATTGATCAAATGAATAAAAAAATTAAACAGATAGTTACTTCTAACCAATTTTGTATCTGTATGTAAATTTTATATGTAAAATAAAATAATAATAATAATAATAATAATAATAATAATAATAATAATAATAATAATAATAATAATAATAATAATAATAATAATAATAATAATAATAATAATAATATCCAAATTAAATTTATCTAATGTCATCTTAAATTTTATCTCTTTTACACTAGATTTAATTATACAAATATTAATATCTATACTAGTAGTAATAAAATTAATGATAACAATATTAATATAACAATTACATTTTTAAATTTTTAATTACAATCATATCATTTTTATATTTATATATATACCTATATATTTTAACCACTATATATTCAATTATGTTTTCAAGTATTAAATAGATAACTATATTTTATATATATATATATATATATATATATATATATATATATATATATATATATATATATATATATATATATAATATAAACTTAAGGTGCTCATTTAATGTTGACAAGTTATGTTCAAAATCATTTATATTCAATTTATCCTATATATCAAGTTTTATTTATTTTAAGTTATTTTTCCAATAACTAAATCACTTATTAGTTCATTAATTTATTTAATTTATTATATATAATTATTTATATCTATCTTTCTGTTTACAATTTAAAGGATCGTGAATCGTCGGGAATAGTCAAAGGCAATTGATTACATGCATATAGTTTCCAAAAATTTTGAGACTCCACATTACAGACTTTGCTTATCATGTCGAAATCATATAAAGATTAAGTTTAAATTTGGTCAAAAATTGCAGGGTCGTCACAGTACCTACCCGTTAAAGAAATTTCATCCCGAAATTTGGGTGAGATGGTCATGGCTAACAATAAAAATGTTTTCATGACGAATATGAGTTGATAAATTGAGTTTTATCATCATTGAGTAATATGGATAAAAATAATTCGATTATTCGAAGAGTACTAATGAAGCTATCACCAAAGAGTGAAATAGGAAAGTAAAGATTCATCTTAACTTTCGACAGAGTCAGGGTTGAATTCCGAAATTCAAGGGATTTAAAGAAAATCTTTGTAATCTATAAGATTTGATTCTTCGGTAAATAATAAAATTAGGATTCTCTTTAATTTAATGCGGTCATCTGCCTCGATCGCTTCGCTATAAATTAACCTCTTTCGTTCCTTTTATTTTCATCACTCATATACTTTCTTCCTCAATCTATTCTCTTAAGGATTGTGAAAATGCTCAATCCAGTTCTAATTCTGAATATTATTCTGGTCATTGCAACAATAATTCTTCTTTCATTTGCCAACAAAAGAATCTGTTTACTTCTATTACGCTCTAAGGATTATTGTATTCCTGATCCTCCCGTGTCTTTATCTTGCTATTCGTATAGACATACACGGTTTATGATCTTTCTTGTTTGCTGCGATTTATACTCCAATTTGTATTTCGAGGCTCTATGTTTTTGTTTTCTCCCCGACCTGAAGTAAAGCGATTAAGACGTCTCGAATTCGTACATATAAAATTTCGAATGAACATAACTTAATGTTCTAAGCGGAAAGGAAAGGTAATAGCACAATTTAATTTATTAAATTACCAGAAGTTACGGAAAAGACAGGACAATCAAGAAAATATTTTCTTGATATGTTTAGAGGTTAAGTAGAATGAAAGAATCGTGTAACATAGCACATAATGATGGTACTGTGAATCATCACATTCCATTAGAAACTCAGCATGACTTACTGTAATATAATCACGTTGATCAAGTGCCATTATATTATACTAACTCATGCATCAGTTCCCAACATTACTTTAATAACATTTATATTTTAAGCTCGAAAGTTTACAGAATATAGAAACTAACAGTTTCTATATGATGTAATACTGATAGCACGAAGAGATTAATGATTTCAGATAAGAATAGTTATAAAAAAATATCTCCAGAAATATGGAGGATATTTATAATGAAAGATACGATAATATCTCGGGATATCTAAGATCAGCGGATGATAGAAACTATTGTCTGCAAGGGTTTAGAGTATGGAGCAAGATGTTTACTAAAGACTTTAGCAGACATTGAATCATTTGGATTCTTTGAAGTCAAACTTATTCTTTATGATTTGTCCACGAATTTCCTCATAGTTTCACATAATCTGCTTTTCGGTACTAAATTATCTCTTGAATGTTTCCAATATAATGATACACAGGAAGCACGAAGAGGTATATAATTTCGGACGAGAATATTTATGAAAATATCCTCAGAAATATCGAAGATATTGATGATGATATTTTGGAATTTCTAAGTTCGATGGTTGAGGGAGAAAGATTTTCCGCAAGATTTTAACATAACTTCGGGGCAAGATATTCTCTAAAGATTTCAACGGATCCAGAATTATCTGGATTCTTTGAATATACGGTATGGTCCTTGTATTTGTCCTTGGTCTCCTTCATGGTTAACTCTATCCGTTTTCCAGTTCCAACGTTTCTGAGCTTTTCCAGCATACTATTCTTTATCATCAAACTTCCGATGATTAAGGTCGTTTACGGTTATCTATGGTTTCTGCTGCTTCATTCAGCTTTTTCAACATTCAGAGTATTGATTTGTGACTGAGTGCTTTTCAGAATTTCAGAATGAGAGATCATAATCCTAAGATATAAATGTCATACATATAACTGTTGATGTAGATATACTGTGAGTTTTCAAAGTACGGATTGCTGATTCCCGGTAATTGGTATGGTAGTTCTCGTTACAAAATGCGGATGAGTATATGATAGGGTTTCAATGAATAAATATAATGATTTGTCAGAGAGATTTAAGCCAAGAAGCAACGAGGTTGCTGGTACGTCTGTTGGTAATATGGTGGAATATAAAAGAATCCTCCGGTATCAAAAGGGTAATCGTATATATCAGGATTATAGTAAGGCTACTTCAAATGAAAAGTCGAAGTTGACTTGCTGGAGCTGTGACAAAATTAGCTAATTTGGAAAGGGATTGTAAAGTTATTTTCGGTAATAACAACGCCAAAGGAGCTAGCACAGATACGTGTCAAATGTTTACTCAGGTTCCGAGTGTTTTCAGGTGCATAACTATATGCATCAATCTTTTCTTCCGTAGATGAAGTACGGTTGGTTCATCCTCTCGATTGAGGTGTTTTCAAGAATCATACAAGGTTTGAACACAGATTGTAATCGTTAAGATACAAATGAGGTTAAGATGAAATCAAGTGGCAAACTTGAAGAATTATTTAGTTTCATATATTATAATTAATATTTTAATTCATTTTAATTGTCCAATGTCATTAGTCCACAGTCAATAATCCACAGTTAACAGTTCAATAATTCATATATAATTTAATATATAATATTCGAATTAATTAATACGTATCGTGACCCGTGTACATGTCTCAGACTCGATCACAACTCAAAATATATATATATAGATGGGTCGATATGATATGTCAAAATATTGTATACGTGTCTCGATATTTAAAATGCGTAAATAACAGAATGACGATAAATAAAGTGCGTAAAATAAATAACATAAATTAAATGACGATAAATAAAATTGCGAGAATGTAAATTGCGAGAATGTAAATTGTGATAATTAAATTGCAATAAATAAAATGTAACCAGTTAGCTAGGAACAGTTAGCGTGGATTCTTAACAAAATTCTTCTCATAGTTAAATTGTTTATTTCTAACAAGTTTTATTTTGTCCAATGTTTTCTTCATTATGCCACTTTTTGAATTCTGATAAATCAAAATCCCAATATGAATTTGGATGAATATGGTTATTCTGTGGTGAACAGATACGTATATCGGTGGTTGTAAGTAGGATAGTAAATGACCGTTGAATCAGTTTTGAAGAATGTATAATGTAATTTATTAATGTGAAATCTAAATATTCATCGGGTATTACCTACCCGTTAAAATATTTTTACCGTTAACAGTTTGCACAAAAGAATTTTTAATTACAATCTTTATGAAAACATATATACATATATATTTTCTTCAGATGTAATCATGGATTTAATGAGTTAATATGATATTAAACTCATTTGATTTACCGTTAGAATATGAATAAATAATCTCCAAAACATTAGAGATTACTTGATCGCCATGAAGAACGAAGATAATTGATGTAGAACGATACGTAGAACGATGATTATACTTGAGGTACAGAGTGAGATGTTGAGGCATGGATTGTTGATGGTACTGGTACTGTTATTGATGGTACTGTTGATGCCGGTGATGTTGTCGAAGCTGGTAAATTTTGCACTATCTTTTCCAAGGCTACAACTCGGGCGTGAAGCTCGTTGACTTCTTCTATTATACTAAGATGATTGTTGGTTCGAACGAGCAGATGAATGAGGTTTAGAATCTGAGATAGTATATGATTGTGACGAGACACTCTGGAAATGAGAGAGAAAATGGTGTCTCGAACAGGTTCACCGGTAAACGCTTCAGGTTCATTGTCAAGAGGTGAATTCGTTTGATGGAAGGGATCGCCTTCTTCGCGTCTCCATTGATTAAGTCGACTACGAACCCATCAGATGAATTGGGGATGACTGATTGATTGATTCATTCCAGTAACGCTGATAGGTGAAACTCCATATCGGAATAGCTGTCGAAATCCGAGGAATTCGAACTGCTTGAGGGATTCATCTCGTACGATCAGATGAAGGATTTTCGATAAGAAATAGATTATAGGATGTAGATTAGTACCCTGCAATACATAATTTACATATGCATATATAATACTAAAATCCCATAAATTACGGAGGAATCTACGGAAGCTGTCAGGCAAAGGTAACAATAACAGATACGCTAAGATATGAACTTATGTATACACTGTCTATGCAATAGAGGCAGTAAGACGTGTCTAGACTTTAAGGATGATAAGTAAATAATTTTCGACACTAAATGATAAGCAAAACTTTTGACATGCAGACACGGTCGAAGTCCAGACTCACTAATGCATCCTAACGACTTATCAGTTAGACACACTAATGCAGACCTGGTTTGCTAAGACCACCGCTCTGATACCAACTGAAACGAACCGTCCTAATCCATCTGGACAAAGTCCATATTGATTACAAACGATTCACAATAGTTGATTACATCGCGAGGTACTTGACCTCTATATGATACATTTTACAAACATTGCATTCGTTTTTAAAAGACAAACTTTCATTTACATCGACAGTTAACAGCATGCATACTATTTTATAATATATCCATCTATAATTGACTTAATAATAATCTTGATGAACTCAACGACTCGAATGCAACGTCTTTTGAAATATGTAATGAATGACTCCAAGTAATATCTCTAAAATGAGCAAATGCACAGCGGAAGATTTCTTTCGTACCTGAGAATAAACATGCTTTAAAGTGTCAACCAAAAGGTTGGTGAGTTCATTATTTTAACATAAATAATCATTTCCATCATTTTAATAGACCACAAGATTTCATATTTCCATTTCTCATAATCATTCGTCCCATGCATAGAGACAAAAATATCATTCATATAGATTGAACACCTGGTAACCGACATTCACAATATGTATATAAGAATATCCCTATCATTCCGGGATCCTCCTTCGGACATGATATAAATTTCAAAGTACTAAAGCATCCGGTACTTTGGATGGGGCTTGTTGGGCCCGATAGATCTTTCTTTAGAGTTCGCGTCAATTAGGGTATCTGTTCCCTAATTCTTAGATTACCAGACTTTAATAAAAAGGGGCATATTCGATTTCGATAATTCAACCATAGAATGTAGTTTCAATTACTTGTGTCTATTTCGTCAAACATTTATAATAGCGCATGTATTCTCAGTCCCAAAAATATAAAGGGTAAAAAGGCAAATGAAACTCACCTAATGTATTTTGTAGTAAAAATACATATAATGACATTAAACAACTGAACAATGCAGGGTTAGCCTCGGATTCACGAACCTATATCAATTGTATATCTATTAAAACATATAATGGAAATCACATAATTTCCTTTATTAATTATATATTATTTATGTGTTTGTAGTTTATATAATGTATATTAAATTCCATTTAAAAATATATACTTATATTATATCTTAAAGTATACGTTATATATATTTATTGTATATATATTTAAAATGATTAGAATCTATACATTTAGTTATATTAATATATCCATGTATATATTTAGTATTATATTAAAAATATCGAATTTGTTGTATGTCGGTATTTATATAAGAAATGTTAATATGTCTTGTATATAGTTATATAGATTATTAATATAGTTGTAGTATATATAATAAGTAGGTTTTATGTACCAAATATCTATTTGTTAAAAATGATAGTTTTGATATTAATGATTTTACTAATAATAGTCTACTAATAATAACTTTATTAATGATGATAATACTAATAATAAGAATGATAATGATAATAATGATAGTACATATGTTAATAATGATTCTAATAATACTAATAAGTACATAATGATACTAATACTAATATTAATAATAATAATAATAATAATAATAATAATAGTTTGTGTTATTTTGATAATAATAATAATCCTAATCATAATAATAGTAATAATACATATATTAGTAATAATGATAATGATAAAGATTATAATTTTAGTAACAATAACAATAATAATAATAATAATTTTGGTAATGAAATCTACCTTTAAAAGCCCTTCTAAAAAAAATAAGTCCCGAACCGGATTTGAACCCGAGACCTCTCGCTCACCCACCAACACCCTTAACCATTCTGCCATTCATGTCTTTCTTATTTATTATGCAACCCAAATATATATATCTAATATCTATTTCAACTTGAATCATCTTCTTCATCTTCTACCTTAAATCAAACGGGGGCAAAAACTCAACAACAATCGAACGGGTTTTCATTTATGACTTGTAAACAACATGAAACAAAAAAAAAATGTGTTCATGATATAAAAAAAATGAGAAAAAAAAACAAAAAAAAAAATCCTACTGCTTGCTGGTAGCCAAGAAAAAAAAATTTTGTTTTCAATTTTGAGTTCGTTTTGGACAATCTTTACAACATGAAACATGTTTCAAATCATTCCTAAAAACTATTGAAATCGTCAATTGAACTTAAAACATCAAAACAAGCTCTAATTTCTCCAAGAACAAAACAGTTGACTTTTGACAATTTAACTTTGACTCGCAAATTCGAATTCGTTATTAAGAATTGGAACTTGAGATTTTGCAGGAAGTTTAAGTACATGATTCCTAACAACTCTGCATTTTTAGTTTTTGAAATTTGTTTCGAATTTACGTTAGTGTATATTACTGTGAAGAACTCAAGAACTCAAAAATTGATTTTTAGATTAAGAGTGTTATAGTTTATGATTACAACATGAATTGTGTTGCAAATCATTCCTATAAACTTTATGGATCATCAAATTAACTGGAGATATCAAAACAAACTCGAATTTGATTCAAGAACACTTAGTTGACTTTGAAAACCAAAACTTTGACTCTCAAATTAGAAATTGATAGAAAGAATTGAAGATTGAAAACTTATAGATAGTTTAGATAGACGATTCCTAACAAGACTGCATTATTACATTTTGGAAATTCATTCGAAATCAAAATATGGTGAAAAAGATGAATGTACAGAGTGTCGAGCTTATTTTGTGATTTTTATGTTTTACTTAATGAATTGCAGAATAATTCTTTTATAGAGTGATTGTATTGATCCTAATTGAGTTGTGAAATGGACATCTAACAAATTATAGACAAGAAGTACCTACACTATTGATCAAATGAATAAAAAAATTAAACAGATAGTTACTTCTAACCAATTTTGTATCTGTATGTAAATTTTATATATAAAATAATAATAATAATAATAATAATAATAATAATAATAATAATAATAATAATAATAATAATAATAATAATAATAATAATAATAATAATAATAATATCCAAATTAAATTTATCTAATGTCATCTTAAATTTTATCTCTTTTACACTAGATTTAATTATACAAATATTAATATCTATACTAGTAGTAATAAAATTAATGATAACAATATTAATATAACAATTACATTTTTAAATTTGTAATTACAATCATATCATTTTTATATTTATATATATACCTATATATTTTAACCACTATATATTCAATTATGTTTTCAAGTATTAAATAGATAACTATATATATATATATATATATATATATATATATATATATATATATATATATATATATATATATATATATATATATATATATATATATATATATATATATATATATATAAACTTAAGGTACTCATTTAATGTTGACAAGTTATGTTCAAAATCATTTATATTCAATTTATCCTATATATCAAGTTTTATTTATTTTAAGTTATTTTTCCAATAACTAAATCACTTATTAGTTCATTAATTTATTTAATTTATTATATATAATTATTTATATCTATCTTTCTGTTTACAATTTAAAGGATCGTGAATCGTCGGGAATAGTCAAAGGCAATTGATTACATGCATATAGTTTCCAAAAATTTTGAGACTCCACATTACAGACTTTGCTTATCATGTCGAAATCATATAAAGATTAAGTTTAAATTTGGTCGAAAATTGCAGGGTCGTCACAATATACTCAAAAGCTGCCCCCTGCAACTCCAGTTCGTGTACCCTACCCTAGAAGACTACAGGAGGAACCATCCAAGCTTGATTCCTTTAAACTCGATGGAAGATTCCTGAACACCATGTCCAAAGTCCCCAACCAGAACAGATACATCGGAAGGCTTCTCTCTACTAAGGAGAGGATACTAGATTCTAACAAAATTCCACTGAATGAAGAATGCTCGGCATTACTCAGTAACTCTCTAACGCCAAAGCTAGGAGACACGGGCCGATTCATTTTCCCGTGTTCGATCTACCAATCTGGAACCATTCATGCGCTAGCAGATTTAGGAGCAAGTATCAACCTAATTCCCTACTCTCTCAATAAGAGATTAGAGTTAGGAGACTTGTCACCAACTAAAATGACAATCCAACTTGCCGATCGCACAATTCGATATCCTAAGGGCATAGTTGAGAACATCTTGGTGAAAGTCGACAAATTCTTGTATTCTACGGATTTTGTATTAATGGACATTAAGGAAGACCTACACACACCATTAGTGTTAGGAAGACCTTTCATGAATACGGCTAGGACTGTCATTGATGTGTATAATCAAACCTTGAGCTTGCGATCACATGGGGAGAGCGTTACCTTTAAAATTGACCGACCTACCGATCTTTCTGGACAGGCAGAGATGTTTGCTATTTCCACCAGACGGATTACTTCCGATGATGAGTCTTCACCACCAGCCGATGATATCGAGATCGGTGTCGAATCACAGTCCGCAGACGACCCAGAAATGGAAAAAGAGGATCCCAACGAAGAAATGGAGGAAGAGGAAGAATCTGAAGTGGAAATGGAAGACGTAAAAGAAACAACGATAATACCCTCTCTGAGCATTAAGCGTCATGAAGAATTAATGAGGCTTGAGACGGAAGATCACAGTTTAATCATTCGTTTTAAGAAGAAGACTAATAAGGTTGAGGTTAAAGATATAGAAATTGATCCTGCAAGTATCAAAGTGGAGAACCAGAACACTGAAGAAACCCGTTCATCAGATGAATCCTCAGAAGAACATTATACCGATGATGACGAGGAAGAGCAACATGAAGACATTCTGGATAACTCACACTCTCCACCGAACCAGATCAAGGGGAGCCGAACTCTTCTGCAGATCGGATTCCGGTCATATCTACACACGCTGACATGATAACTATCATCAAAGACACCGATAAATTTGAAGATATTCTCAAAGCCATCCGTAAATCGACAATTGATTTCACGCTACGCTAAATGGAATGAATCATGGCTATCCGAGAAGAATACAACATCTATCTCCAAAGAGAAGGCAATGATGTTGAAATCCTATAAGAACGCATTCAAGACTTTATCAATACCCTTCACGATCATATCTACCGCGAAGAAAGGAAACGAGAGCACAATTCAGTGGTTCGCACTATTCTTGAGACCTGATTCTGTCGAGATCAGAAGATCATTTACTCTAAGGTTTACAACGCCTTAGCAGGATCTGCACTTCCTTTCCCAGCAAACCAACGACCACCACTGACTCTCATCCGAAAGCATATGGATCTTTCCACCGAACGCCTGACTTACCATTATGATTTGCAAATGATCGAGGATATTCACAGCTTTTTCGCTCTCTTGGAAAAAGATAATTTCGAAAGCACACCAGACAGACTAGTGATTTATGTAACAGTTGATCACCACACTGATCTGATTATTAAAGAGTTACGAGACGCAGTTACAGAAGAAGTACGACGCAACATTTCCACCTACGTTATGAAACAGATAACACATATCTTCCACGAATCCATGGATCTAAGTTTTACATTTATAGCCGGATGTCGGGAGATATACTCAAAGACGGTGACATTAATGCTCGGATCAGGATTGTTTTTCACTTCTTTTCAGCTTCGCCTTTTGACCAATCTGTGCAAAGCTACAGACTCTTAGTGTGGAGATCACCACTCCGAAGACTTTGAGATACTAAAGATACAGTTTCTAACACTGTTTGAAGACCTCCGAAATGATCATCCTATCAGAGAGATAATCACCACCAGCACCGACTCTATGATTGACATGCATGGGTCAACCAGCTGAGCCGTGGATCATATTCTCATCGGACGTCAAGATTTATCACGAGCCGAAACTGCACACTACCTATCTTTCAGAAGATCTTCAAGAGAAGTACCGGATCTTCTACCACTTTTGGTCCAACACTTTCTTAGGATTTACCCACCAAGACTCACATTCCCTCGAGAAGACAAAGATTACAACCACCAGCGAGGAATGTTTGCTTTCTAAGCATCACTACGGTCGAGCCAACGACCTTAAACAAAAGCGCTTCTCAGGAGGCAACCCGTACAATAAAGTAGAGTAGAAGAATAAAGGATGACAAATGAGCCGATCAATAAAGGACGCAAGGGTTGAAAGCCAGCCAGTATCTTCACAAGCAACATCTGCTAGGGGTACTTCTTTCTTCCCATTACTAGCTCAAACTTTAAATTATGCCACATCCTAGCTTATTACTAAGCGTAGGATCCCAACCCAAATAAACACTAGACAAACACTCCCAAATCTTCAACTAAAACCCCTAAGTCTGGGATACACTAGGAACATTGAGGATAATGTTCGTCTAAGTGTGGGATGTTGGTATAATCTTTTATGCTGTATTAAAATAACCCATTACGAAGATTCCAAGTTCTTAATCCGAATTTCAAAAATTTTTAACATAAGAAAGCCTTTCCGAAAAAGTATTTTTGAAAACCTAAAATGTTTGTAAATAAAAGTAAGGCTTAAGTATGATGAAAATCTTGTTAGGATAAACCAAATCTCTAATAGAGCATTGCATGACTAAGGCTTTATCAACCTAAATTAATTATGGTGAGGCACCCAAATAAGACCAGCATTCATCTTTAATGCTTCACTATTTTCCATTGAGAGTGCCAATGTCTGTGCTCAGAATCAGAACTTGCTTTAGATCTACATTTTCAAAGCAGCGAAACATGATTCGATTATAATTAGAAAAGCTAGCCATTTGTTAAAATAAGCCTTCCGCACCTCCACTACTTCTACTTCAACACCACATTCACATCATCTTTACAATCACTCGAAAATCCAGAAAATGAGATTCCTTCCGAAAACCCGATGTTATTAACCTCTCATGTATCATGACAAAGGTCTTGAAAAAGTTTACCGGCAAAAAGTTTCTCGAGATGAAATCTTCATTAAAAAAATAAATATTTTTTTCAAAGTTCTGAAAAAAGGAGCAGGATTTATAAAGAGAAACGCTGAAGAAGAGCTTGATGAAAATGATTGTCAAATGAAGAAAAGTTCAAAAGTGCTACTCAAAAATATCAGCACTCCTATCTATCTTAAATTTCGAATAAAAGTCATCAAAAAGACTGTATTACCTTTTTCTCACCCCTCAAAAAAACAACTTCACTACCACTCCAAAAATTCCCTTCCATCATTGACAAATGACCTAGAAGCTATGTTTACTACCATTCTCACATTAGTAGCAAGGATTTGAGTCTTCATCAAGCCTATGACGATGGGTACATCATGACTGGCTATGAGTGAATTCATTTCTTAGATCTATAGGGAACCCTAAACACTTGTGTGATTTGAGTGACCCGTGAAAGCTAGCCTAAGTCATGTAACCTCCGCACATGCTTGCAGAGATAGTTTCAATCCTAACATAGATAACTAATCTTAATTTTCGCTCTTATAATAAAAAGAAAATCGCTTAGGCTATTAGAAAAGAAATTTCGAAAAGATTTCTCAAGGTAAAAATGAGAGTTTGCTTGAGGACAAGCAAAGTTTAAGTGTGAGATATTTGATATCGGCTAAAAAATTATGTTTTTACCTCGGTATTAAGGCCCAAAAACAAGAAAGATTTGAACTTTGTCGGCAAAATACCCGCTTTGTCGATTAGAATTGAAGAGCAAGTAATTATGAAGATGATGCAAAAAGAATCAAGAGAATCGGAGCTAAAACGAAGATTATAGAGCGAAAACGATGAAAGACAAGAAATCAAGTTACGATCCAGCTAATCAGCAAGCCAAACGGCTTGCCAAACGGGCTGAAAAATGGCCTGCCAGTATGGCAAACGGCCTGCCATACGCCCAGATCAAACGAGCACATTAAACGGGCTGGCCTGGCAAACGGCCCCTGCAAACGGCCCCTGCAAACGGCTTGCCAAACGGCCTGCCAGCCGTTTGCAGGCAAATTTCATGCTTATTTAAAGGGTCTTTGTCATTTATTCCAACACACATTTCAATTCACTTCTTTCTCTCTCTTGTACAATATTAGTCATACTTTCAAGGTCTTCGACTCCGTGCGAGAAATCTAGTACCCGTAGAAGAACGCCGAAGATTGTATTAGGAGCGATCTGGAGTTTGAAGTTGTCACTTTTGTATTCGGAACTCTTTTAATCTACTAGTACTTCTATCCTTTATCTTTATATAATGTCTTTTATCATAAGTTCTGTGATGTCATTGCCATGATTAGCGAGTAGTTATCTTTAGTGTATGCTATGAAATAACCAGTTATGATGTTGAAATAATGTTATGGTTTGTGTATGTTGTCGAGATGCTTTCCGATTATGCTTTAAACTCAATCGCTTTTTCAACTAATAGAACGTAGTTATTGACTCTGTTATTGGGAAGTCCCAAACCCCGATTCAGAGTACACTATCTGTGTCACCCCTTGGTAAGAGAAATCTATCAGATACAATGTAAGAACGACTGAGGTACAACGGTTGTAGTAAGTCTGTCAAGCTTTGGATTCTGACTGAGGACTCTTTCGTAGTGAAACATCTGACTAGACCCTTAGTACATTATCGGTCCCATACCATGCTAGTGTAGTCACTAAGCATATAAACTTCGTACATGCATGCTGAAGCACAACGGGTGTTGTAAGCTGTACCTCTACTAAGTAAGGCCATGGAACCCGGTCAGTGTTGATTAGTACACTGCACCATAACACGGTCTCAAGGTTTGCACCCCGCTTGAGGGATTCTTAGTTAATTCAGGAACTGTTTGTTTAAACACATAAAGGATTGGACCGTTAGGATAACCGAACGTGTTCATGGAAGTCAACTTGACTTGGCCATGGTGTTCTTTATGGTTGAACTCTTTTTAAGGGCCTAACTATCTTTTAAACCCAATCATTAAGCATTGAAACACATCACGTCTCTCAGATATGGTAAACCCTGTATTCAATTATGCTTAAGAAAGTTTAGACCTTTATGGAATGTTATACGTCACCCAACCGAGTCGCTCAATTGGATGAGCTGTCTGAACGTGTATGCCTGTAGTCAGACTGCACGAGCGTCGGGGTAAGGGACATTGATGTTTATTCAGAATCTTCAAGCCTATCACATTACCCAGTGACATGTCTTACGACAGGGGAGTTTAGGACCAGTGTAATGAATGAAAGGCTTCTACCTATTCATGAGCCAGCATTCCATAGTCTCGGCAGAATAACTGATGAAATCATAGTATGCACTTGTTTTAACTCTATCTGAATTACGAATTTTATTGCATTTACTTTATCTATCTTATAAACTAGAAAAATCCAAAATTAGTAACCACTACTCCTTTATAACTATCTTAAGCTTTAAATATAGGTTTGATTCCCTTACTCATAATAAGGAGTAGTACGATTTAGGCCCCGCTAAATATAAATTTAAAACATTACCCCCTCTTGGTGGTTGATTCTAACGTGTTGCGACCTAACGACACCGCACAAATAAAACCGTTCGTTTTAGCCATATCAATTAGCTTAATTTCGCAGACTGGTAACAAAAGCATCATTGTTAATGTGGTGGCAATTTCTCCTCTCTGGCACATTTGGAAACTCAGGAATGACATTATCTTCAAGGATCACAACACTAGAAAATCTTATGTTTTTGATTATATTGTGCTGTCAGCTTTTAATTGGATTTTTTAGAGGCACCACAAGTCCTCTTTTAATTGGACCTCGTGGTTACACTCACCTATGTATTTCTTGTAATTTTCTTTTAGCTCCTTTGATATGACCAAAACGGATGGTTTTATTTATGCGGTGTCGTTAGGCCGCAAGACGTCAGGATCAGCCACCAGGAGGGGAAGCAATAGTTTTAAATTTATAATTAGCGGGGCCTATATCGTACTACTCCTTATTATGCTGAGTAAGGGAAGTATGACCTAGAGTCAAATTTTTAAGAGATCAGTATAATCGAACATATATTTATAACTTAAGTTAATCCTAAAGTGAAGAAGTAGTTGTATATTACCTAATTTTTTGTTTTCTGGCTTATAAGATAAAATAAAGTAAATGCGATAAAATTTGTAAATTGGATAAGGTTAAAGCAAGTGCATACTATGATTTCGTTAGTTACTTTGTCGAGATTATGGAATGTTGGCTCATGAATAGGTAGCGACCTTGTATTCACTACATTGGTCCTACCGACTCTGTCATAAGACATGTAGCTGGGTAATGCGTTAGTCTTGAAGATTCTGAATAGACAGCAACATCACATACCCCCGACGCCCGTGCATTCTGACTACATGAATACACATTCAAATGGCTCATCCAATTGAGCGACTCGGTTGGGTGACATATTAACATTCCATAAAGGTCTAAACTTTCTTAAGCACAATGAAATACAAGGTTTGCCATATCCGAGATATGTGTTATGTTTTGATGCTTTCGTTAATGATTGAGTTTTAAAAGATAGTTAGACCCTTAAAAAGAGTTTAACCATAAAGAACACCATGGCCAAGTTAGTTTGACTTTCATGAACACGTTCGGTTATCCTAATGGATCAATCCTATATATGTTTAAACAAACAATTTCTTAATTAACTAAGAATACCTCAAGTGGGGTGCAATGCTTGAGATTGCGTTATGGTGCAGTTGACTAATCAACACTGACTGGAACTTTATAGTTTTTGGGCCTCAATACCGGGGTAAAAATGTGACTTTTTAGCCGATATCAAATATCCCACACTTAGACTTTGCTTGTCCTCAAGCAAACTTCTCGTTTTTATCCTCAAGAAATCTTTTCGGAGTTTCCTTTCTATTGGCCTAAGCTGTTTACTTTTTATTATAAGAGTGAAAAATAAGTTAAGTCATCTATGTTAGGGTTGAAACTATCTCTGCAAGCATGCGGGGAGGTTACATGACTTCAACTAGCTTTCACGGGTCACTCAAATCACACAATTGTTTAGGGTTCCCTATAGATCTAAGAAATGAATTCCCTCATAGTCAGTCATGTTGCACCTATCATCATAGGCTTGATAAAGACTCAAATCCTTGCTACTAATGCAAAATGGTAATAACCATAGCTTCTAGTTCATTTGTCATTTTGGAAGGATGAAAAGGAATTTTGGAGTAGTGGTGAAGTTGTTTTAAGGGGTGTGAAAGAGTAAAATAGTCTTTTTAAAGACTTTTATTTTAAATTTCGAGAATGAAAGATAGATAGGAGTGCTGATGTTTTTGAGAAGCACTTATGAACTTTTCACCATTTGGAGTGATATGCATTTTCCGGTCGAGTTCTTCTTCGGCGTTTCTCTTTATAAGTTCTGCTCCTTTTCTTGGAACTCTGAAATTTTTTTTTTTTAGATTTTATCTCGAGAAACTTTCTGCCGGTAAACTTTTTATAAGACCTTTGCCGTGATACCCGAGAAGTTTATAATATTGGGTTTTCGGAAGGAATCTCATTTTCTAGATTTTTCAGGTGAGAGTAAAGATGATGTGAATGATGGTTTGATGTGGTAGAGGTGGTGGAAGGTGTGAAGGGTTTCTTTCACAAATGGCTAGCTCTTCTGATTATACCTATATCACATTTTGTAACTCGGAAATGCAGATCTAGAGCAAGTTCTGATTCTGAGCACAGACATCGGGACTCTCAACGAAAAATAGTGAAGCATTAAAGATGAATGCTTATATGGTCTTATTTGTGGTGCCTCACCATAATCAATTTAGGTCGTTAATGCCCAGTCATGCAATGCTCTATTAGAGATTCGGTTCGTCCCAACAAGATTTCTATCTTACTTAAGCCTTAATTTTTATTTACAAACGTTTTTAGTTTTTGAAAGTACTTTTTCGGAAAGGATTTCTGATGTTATGCGAGGTGTATATAAAATAGCTTTATATTTTACAAGAAATACTATTAAATACGATACAATTTTACACAAGATATTTATTTATTTAGAGAATGGATATACTTAAACCTTGCTACAACACTTATAGGCAGTGTACCTAATCGTACAGTAGTGTAGTTTTTAGTAAGTCCGGTTCGTTCCACAGGGAAAA
The DNA here is from genome assembly GCF_046630445.1 of Rutidosis leptorrhynchoides. Lineage (NCBI taxonomy): Eukaryota > Viridiplantae > Streptophyta > Magnoliopsida > Asterales > Asteraceae > Rutidosis > Rutidosis leptorrhynchoides. Next base: position 400,524,547 of record NC_092336.1, on the reverse strand, counting down.
TCTTTTAATCAAAGCTTAACGCTATATTAGTTTACTTTTATAAAAATACAAATATATATATAAGTAATATTATTATTATAAAGGGGGGTTTTTACCGTTTAATGACCGGTTTGTCGATTTTAAAACTTTCGTCGCAGTTAAAACAGAATGTAAAATATTAAATAAATAAAAGACTTAATTTAAAGCATAAAGTAAATAACGATAATGAAATTGCGAATAATAAAAGTGCGATAAAATAAACTTGCGATAATTAAAAAGTACGATAATTAAAAGTGCAATTAAATACAATAACAATAAAAATGCGATAATTAGAAGTGCAATTAAATATAAAATAAAGGAAATTAAATATGAAATAAAATAATTATGCTTATTTAAACTTCCGTAATCATGATGTTTGACGTGTTGATTTTAGTTTTATTCCCATGGGTTAATTGTCCTTTGTCCTGGATTATTTAATATATCCGTCTGGTTTTTGTCCATAACAGTTCATTAGTCATAAATATAAAGTGCGAGTGTCCTCGTCAAATTATCCTTATACCGGAAGTTAAATATTCCAACTAATTGGGGACTTAAACTGTAACAAGATTTTAATACTTTGTTTAATAATTACACCAGGTTATCGACTGCGTGTAACCCAAGGTTTTAATACTCTGTTATCAATTATGCCAAGTGTCCTTGTACATAATTTCACCCCTGTTTTAATAATTCTAGTGGCTATTAATCCATTCTCGTGTCCGGTTAAATGAACGATTATTCATACATATAAATACCCCGCCCATCGTGTCCGATTGAGTGTATATGGTTATTTATAGGGACGTCCAATTGTAAATCTTTATATTAAAATTAACAAACTATCATTTAGTTAAACAAATATAAAGCCCATTAATAGCCCATAGTCTAATTTCCACAAGTGTCGTTCTTTTGTCCAAACCCCAATTATGGTACAAAGCCCAATTACCCAATTTTAGTAATTAGCCCAACATCATGATTACTTTGTTTTAAATAAGCATAATAATAACTTAGCTACGAGACATTAAATTAAAAGGGTTGAACATAACTTACAATGATTAAAAATAGCGTAGCGTTACACGGACAGAATTTCGTCTTACACCCTTACAACATTCGCTAACATACCTTTATTATTAGGATTAAAATTAAAATTAAAATTAAAATATAAATTATAAATATAAATATTACGTATATAGATAGAGAGATTGATATATATTGATATATAAAATGATCAGAATTCGTTTGCTTTTATAGGGAATTGAGTTCAGGGGGTCTCCGCGACTCGCGTAATTTTTGCACTGCAAACTCCGCAACTCGCGGAGTTTGCTTTTACAGCTCACACAAGTTTGGAGCCTTTCTTACCGACACTTTATAATATATTATATAATATATAAATAATTATAAGAATTATTTAAATATTATATTATATTTATGTGCATAGTTGACTTGTAATTTTTAGTCCGTTGCGTCGAGCGTTGAGAGTTGACTCTGGTCCCGGTTCCGGATTTTCGAACGTCCTTACGAATAATTTAATATCTTGTACTTTGCGTTTTGAATCTTGTACTCTTGTAATTTCGAGACGTTTCTTATCAATAATTGGAACCACTTTGATTGTATTTTGTACTTTTGAGCTTTTTGGACCTTTGCGTCTTCAATTCGTCGAATCTGTCTTTTGTCTTCACCTTTTATTATTTAAATGAATATCACTTTTAAATAGAACAATTGCAACTAAAAGCTTGTCTTTCTTGAGGAATAATGCTATGAAATATATGTTCGTTTTTAGCATTATCAAATATTCCCAAACTTGAGCGTTGCTTGTCCTCAAGCAATATAGTCTTGAAATACTAGAATCACTTTTTATTCTTCACACTTTGTACATCAGTGATTTCTATACGGCGGTATAAACAATGGTAGTAACGTTGTGGTTTACAGTCCCATATGACTATAAAAATTTAGATCTATTAAGGAAATTGGATCTTTATGAAAACATTTGATCTTTTGAAAATTAAATCTAGTTTTTACCCTAGATAAGTTTTCCGGAATAACCCTTCACCGGTGTTTGCAAAATATTTTTGTGGGTTTGGTGGGTTTCAGATTTGAAAATTTTAGCTCAAAACTTGCGGTTTTGTGTCACCCACTTGCTAACCTTGTATTAGGAAAGCAACACGTCCAGTTTACTTGTCCCGTATATTACCTTTCGGTAAACTACCGTCCGGTTGTAAAGGAAAGCGTTGAACAAGCAACTGTTAAGGCAATGTCCCCTGACATGCTTTTAATTGGTCTATAACGTGTCGGACGCAATTACTATCCTTGGTAGGAGCAATAGTAAAGCTCACCTTTATGATTTTTTGGTCTGGCATAAGGTCCTGTCTTTGACCATGCTATGCAACCACCGTTTTTACGGTTGACACCCGATTTGGTTCAGGTGACCTAATGAATTCCAAGTGAATTCCTAGGATTTTACGTTCAATGGTAATGAATGCATTGAAAATGGGTTTTTAGAAAACAAATCGGTTTGTAATTTTGATCAAAATATTTTCTCGTTCAGGCTCGAGTTTAGATATCATTGAATTCCATGAGTTTGTAATTCTCAATCTTTAAGGTCAATCTCAAGGATTGAGTAATATCAGTCTTAAAAGCTGATTTTTAATCTTTAAGGAGATTATCCTTTCTGGGGATCTGATTCATTAGTCTTATCAAGCTAATTTGCACGGTGTCCCCCCCATTGTACGAGATAAATCCTTCTCATGGTTAGGATAAATCTGACCACTTGGCGACCCTGTTTGATGCTGAGGTCCGTGGATTTCCTGCTGATTTTAGAGATGACTTTTCTAGATTTTTCGTCAACCTACAGCTGGTCTGGACGACAACTTCATGACCTAAATCAAGAAGCGCGTTTCTTTTTCGGAAGACTTTACTTCCTTTTAATGATGGAATTGATTCATCGTGTAGATCCATCTTTCTTACAGTAAATCAGGTAAAACTTTTTAGTTTAGTCCAAAGCAAAAGTATTTTCAATTATTTGTACAAAAATATGTGATATGTGATATATGTTTAAAATAACTTGGTAAATTTTCCCACACTTGGCTTTTGTTTTCTTTTACTTGCCTTTTTATTGTCCTCTATTCCATTTTAAATGAATTCTAACATTTTGGTTTGTTTCTCAATTTATGTCCTTTTCAAGGTAACAATAATTTCGGTGTTAACACCTAGTTTTATCATTCATAAATATGTATAAACATGATTTTGAGTTCATTTAATTGAAAATTTTGAAAAATTTTACTAGAATTGGGTAGTCAGTATATAAAACTAGGGCTGTTCTTTATTATCAAAGAGCACTAGATTCTAATACAACTACTACTTTACTAGTATTTTTAATGGTAACCAAGTGTATAAAGTAAAAATTTTAAAATCCGAAAGAATTTAACCCCTTCCCACACTTAAGATCTTGCAATGCCCTCATTTGCAAGAAATCAGTAACAATTTAAATTATTGAGGGTGATTTGTGTGAAAATGATTAAATTTTACCAAAGTTTCCAAACATATTTGTGTTTGTGTTGAATGATAAATGGTGCACATCATTTGTTCATTCCGTCTTGTTGTTATATCACATTTATTTTGCATCTTGTCGTCAAAATTAGTTGCTTTTGCTGAACTTAATGCCAGTCTTTGAAAATGCGTTGTTTTACCCTGTTGTGTACATAAGATAAACTGCAAACATATATACATATTTTTGAAGTTTGGTATATTACCCCACATTCAAAAATTATTGAAATCTAATAATAAAAGTTAGAAAATTATAAAAACTATTACAATATTAACATAAGTATTAAATGTATCAACATTACAAATTATAAAATAAATAAAACTAAGTAGACTAGGGATGATACTGATACCAGTAGGGGTTCCATACATAACAGTATGTGTTATAGAATGCTTCGGCTGGGTTATATGTAGGATACGGTGGTTGCATCTCTATAGACCAGGGAGGAAATACGGGCGATGGAGTAGGAATATAGTTTCTACCTACATGTTGACAATGAGCTATGATTTGGTTTTGATGAACTTGCCAATCTTCAAATGCTCGATGTCTAGCATTTTCATACTCTTGTGAAGCTATAAACCTTTGCATTTCTGTCATTTCATTTCCTCCTCCCACATTACCTGGCTGTTGGTTTCTCTCAACCTGTGGATGTCTACCATGGTATTGTACTGCGGCGTTATTTCGCCTCTTCAAAACCTTCGCACCATGGTATACATTTAAACCAATTGTATCGTGGGGTTCTGGTTCTTTGACTAATAATCCCCCCCGACTTATATCCACACCGAGATATTCAGCAATCAAAGTAATAAATATACTACCTCCTATTATACTGTGCGGTCTCATCCCCCTAACCACAGCTGATAAAAAATAACCCACACAATACGGTATACTTACAGCGCTTTGTGGGTCTCGAATACACATATGGTAAAACAAATCATGTTCATTTACCTTTTCCTTATTCTTACCTCTTTGTGTAATCGAATTAGCTAAAAACCTATGAATTACTCTTAACTCTTCTCTATCTATATCCAAATAAGAGTAATTTCCCCCTTTAAATCGGTGATGGCTAGTCATTTGACTCCATACACCATGCGTATCAAAATTTTCGTCTATCTTTCTACCATTTAGTATCAACCCTCTACAATCGGCAGATGCTAACTCCTCAGGCGTATATATACGTAAATCCTGAGCCATGTCTAGTAAAGACATATGGCGCATCGAACCTCCTAACAAAAATCTAATAAAAGATCGATCGGTTAAACAAGCTACCCGATCATTTAATTCTATACTACACAACAATTCTTCACACCATACTTTATATACAGGTCTACGCATGTTGAATAACCGTACCCAATCGTTAAAAGTAGAATTACCATACCTCTGTGCAAGTAATTCCCTAATTGGCCCGGTCAATTCTACAGCTTCTAATGGTCCCCATTCTATGACCCTAGGTACTTCAACAGCTTTAGAATGAAGAGTATGCAAACCCCTTTGGTATTTTGGATAATCTATCCAAAGTCTGTCAAATCTCAGGTTCGGGTGCAAATCTTCCAAGTGCATATCAGAAAATGTCATGACTGGATGAGGTATATCTTGTTTGTAGTAGTTATCCACCTCCTGTTGTTCTGTATTCTCAGCAGGAGCATTGCGAGCTTGGGATGAAGATTCACCCCTTTCAGTCTGCAAAACACATCAAACACAATTTTTGTGCATCCAAATATGCATTAGTGTCAGCAAAATCATCAATCAAAATAATTACAATGACATGTTTAATTTATATCAAACTTAAGCTCATTTTCATATTTTCATCAAATCTACACTTTTTCAAATAAGCATATACGAAAATGTTCGCCAAGTTCATAAGCATTCAACTCAAATAACATGTCAAAATAATCATCACTAGCAATTAAACAAGTTTCAAATGGCATTATCTCTCAAAAATCAAGTTTATGAATTTTAGACTTGAAAAAGTCCACTTTAATTCTCAAAATCATGTTTAGGATCAAAGTTTGGATCATTTAACTACCTAAACATGTTACACTACTTAATTTAGCAACAATTCATGACAAAAATCGGCCATAACCTGTTTATATCAAAAAGCCCCAAATTTGCTCAAGAACACAAACCCTAGATTACTCAAAATTTGAAGTTTAAGGCTTCTAATCATGTTAAATAGCATCAATCTAGGTTATTCAAGCATAATACATAAACAATTTAAACATAATTACACTAAAAAGCATCAAAATCAAATTGGGTATAAAATTGCTCAAGAACACTAATTTTCGGATTAAATGGTGTTTAGGTGTAGAAATTTACCGTTTTTCTTGAGTAATTCCTTGATAGCATCCTTCTCAACATGATTTTAGTAAAAGATTTGATGATTAACGGTCAAAAATTGCGAATTTGGTGTGTGTTTTTCGGGTTTATTTCGCAGTTTATGTGGTGTGGGGATGGGGACTGATCAGTTCAGCTGGTTTTATTTTTTTTCTGGGTTTTGGATCCTCCGCGACTTGCGGTGTTTTTACCCTTCAAACTCCGCGAGTCGCGGAGTTTGTACTTTTTTTTTTTTTAAAAGATCTTATACTAATTAAAACAATTAAGTAATTAATTTTAAAATTTTGTTTCCCTTGTTATTTAGGACGAGGTCGTTTCGGATCGATGTCCTAGTCCGTCCTTCAACAAAATTTTAAAATTTGTCTTTTTGTAGCGATTGTTTTAAAAGCTAAGATTTTTGGTTTTTTTTTACTGTTTTTGGCATACTTTAATTCAATAAGATTAAAAATAATGATAATAAAAGTTCTCGTCCCTCCCTCGAGTAAAGCAATTTCGGTTCAACGACCTAGTCTTCAACTTACGACGAATTTTAAAAATCATATTTTTAACTTAATGAGATAAAGTAAATTTTTGTTTTTAAATTCATACCAAACTTAAAATAAAAATACATAAAATTCAAAATTAATATTAAAAATTTACACCAAACTTAAAATTTGAAATGCATAAAATTAAAAATTCTTATTTTAAAAATTAAAAATTCACACCAAACTTAATTTAAAAATTCATATTATAAAATCACACCTAACTTATATTATATTTTTCAAATATTTACAATTTTAAATATATTGTTTTTACAAAGTTTACAATATTAATTTAAGATTTATATATTAATTTTAAAAACATGGTAAAAATAAAATTAAAAATCTTTTTGGCTTTTTATCCCACTTTAATCAATCAAATATTATCAAAAATATGCGCCCCTCTTTTCGGTAAAGTAATTTCGGTTCCATGACCTAATTTAACTCATGACGAATTTTTGAAATATTTTGGGTTGATTGATTAAAGATATTTATACCTTAAGAATAAACGTTAAATTTCGCCGTGATGTAATAAATTTTTGAATGATATCAATAATTTCGGTCGCCAAACCTAATTTTATTCAATACCAATTTAATACTTTATAGCGAACAAATTAGCGTTTATTATCAAAAGGTTAAAAATAAAAATAAAAACTGTACAGACTTACCTGTGAGATAGTATTCTTAGTTATATGATCTATCTCATTCATAAGATAGTCGGTTTAATTGGTTTTCCATGGCTACATAGGCGTAACCTCGAGCATTCAGTGTTTTTTCTTCTAAACATATGAACGGTCCGTCTCTGCATAAAGTAATAAATTCGGTATTTGAATAGGTTTGATTATTTGAACATTTACCTCCATGTGACCATTTTCCGCATTTGTGACATCTTTCTAGGTGTCGTGCTCTTCTTTTCGCTGCGGATTTTGATTTTCCTTTACCAAATTGTAACTTATTATCTTCGCATCTGGATTCTTTTCTTACTCCGTCCAATCTATCTCAGATTACTGATACTATTTCACTCGGAAGTGTGTCATTATTACGTTAAGTGATCAAAGCATGTAGCATTAGACCATGGTTTAGTTCACAGGCAGTCTTCATTTCCTAAAAAAAATAAAAATTTAGAATGGGGGGAGAAGACTAGTTCTTTAGGGTCTACTAGGGAAAGACCATTCGGGTTTCATTTTCGAGAACTACACGAAAACAGATAATCTAACTCTAACAGAAATACATATTATCTTTTAAAGACTTGATTCTCCCCACACTTAGTTAGCTGTGGTATCGAAATTGTGATTAACTTCATTGTCGAATTCCATCGGACTATCTATGTAATGTTTAACTCTGTGACCATTAACCTTAAATTCAATCCCATTTGAATTTATTAATGCTATCGTTCCGTATGGGAAAACTCTTTTGACTATGAATGGTCCAGACCATCTTGATTTCAATTTTCCAGGAAATAGCTTGAATCGTGAATTGAAAAGAAGAACTCTGTCTCCTTCTTTAAATTCTTTTAAACTTCTGATTCTTTTATCATGCCATTTCTTCGTTCTTTCTTTATAGATTAACGAATTTTCGTATGCTTCATGTCTTAATTCTTCTAATTCATTTAGTTGACTTAATCGTAGACGTCCAGCTTCATGTATATCAAGATTACATGTCTTCAAAGCCCAAAATGCTTTGTGTTCAATTTCTACTGGAAGATGACATGCTTTTCCATAAACAAGTCTAAAAGGTGTGGTTCCAATTGGAGTTTTGTAGGCTGTTCTAAAAGCCCAGAGTGCATCCTCCAATTTAATGGACCATTCCTTCGGATTTGATCCTACGGTTTTCTCTAGAATACGTTTTAAAGCTCGGTTGGTATTTTCAACTTGTCCACTTGTTTGTGGATGATAAGCAGTGGAGATTTTATGAGTTACTCCATATCTTTTAAGAACTTTCTCAAGTTGATTATTACAGAAATGAGTTCCCCGATCACTTATTAAAGCTTTCGGTGTTCCAAACCTTGCAAAAAGACGTTTTAAAAAGTTGACTACAACTCGTGCATCATTAGTTGGGAGAGCTTGTGCTTCCGCCCATTTAGATACATAATCAATGGCTACGAGAATATAGAGATTATTATGAGATTTTGGAAATGGACCCATAAAGTCAATACCCCAAATGTCAAATACTTCACATACTTGTATGACATTTTGTGGCATTTCATCACGTTGACTTATTTTTCCGGCCCTTTGACAAGCATCACAGGATTTGAAAAGAAGGTGTGCGTCTTTGTAAATTGTAGGCCAATAGAATCCAGCTTCATAAACTTTTCTTGCTGTTAGTTGAGGCCCATAATGCCCTCCTGTTGGTCCTGTATGACAATGGTTTAAACTTTTACTAGCTTCATCTCCGAATACACATCGGCGTATTATTCCATCTGGAAAACTTTTAAACAAATGTGGATCTTCTCAAAAATAGTGTTTTATATCACTGAAGAATTTCTTTCATTTTTGGTACGACAATCCATTTTCAAGGAATCCACAAACTAAGTAGTTTGCATAGTCTGCAAACCATGGGATTTCATTATAATCTATCTTCAATAGATATTCATCAGGAAAGTTATCTTGTATGGCCGATTCATTTAGAACTTCTAATTCGGGATTTTCAAGACGAGAAAGATGATCAGCGGCGAGATTTTCTGCTCCTTTTTTATCTCGGATTTCAATATCGAACTCTTGTAAGAGTAAGATCCAACGGATTAATCTTGGTTTAGCATCTTGTTTCAAAAATAGGTATCTAAGAGCAGAATGGTCGGTATAGACCACCGTTTTAGCTAGAACGAGATATGATCAAAATTTGTCAAAAGCAAAGACAATAGCAAGGAGTTCTTTTTCAGTAGTTGTATAATTTGTTTGTGCTCCTTGTAACGTCTTACTAGGGTAATAAATAGGTTGAAATCGTTTTTCAATCCTTTGTCCTAAAACGGCTCCCATTGTAGTGACCCGAACTTTTCCATGTTTATATATATTAATTGAAATTGATATTTACATGATTAAATGTTTCCAACATGTTAAGCAATCAAACTTGTTAAGACTTGATTAATTGAAATATGTTTCATATAGACAATTGACCACCCAAGTTGACCGGTGATTCACGAACGTTAAAACTTGTAAAAACTATATTATGACATATATATGGATATATATATATAGTCAACATGATACTATGATAAGTAAACATATCATTAAGTATATTAACAATGAACTACATATGTAAAAACAAGACTACTAACTTAATGATTTTTAAACGAGACATATATGTAACGATTATCGTTGTAAAGACATTTAATGTATATATATCATATTAAGAGATATTCATACATGATAAATCATGATAATATAATAATTTAAAATCTCATTTGATATTATAAACATTGGGTTAACAACATTTAACAAGATCGTTAACCTAAAGGTTTCAAAACAACACTTACATGTAACGACTAACGATGACTTAACGACTCAGTTAAAATGTATATACATGTAGTGTTTTAATATGTATTTATACACTTTTGAAAGACTTCAATACACTTATCAAAATACTTCTACTTAACAAAAATGCTTACAATTACATCCTCGTTCAGTTTCATCAACAATTCTACTCGTATGCACCCGTATTCGTACTCGTACAATACACAGCTTTTAGATGTATGTACTATTGGTATATACACTCCAATGATCAGCTCTTAGCAGCCCATGTGAGTCACCTAACACATGTGGGAACCATCATTTGGCAACTAGCATGAAATATCTCATAAAATTAAAAAAATATGAGTAATCATTCATGACTTATTTACATGAAAACAAAATTACATATCCTTTATATCTAATCCATACACCAACGACCAAAAACACCTACAAACACTTTCATTCTTCAATTTTCTTCATCTAATTGATCTCTCTCAAGTTCTATCTTCAAGTTCTAAGTGTTCTTCATATATTCTACAAGTTCTAGTTACATAAAATCAAGAATACTTTCAAGTTTGCTAGCTCACTTCCAATCTTGTAAGGTGATCATCCAACCTCAAGAAATCTTTGTTTCTTACAGTAGGTTATCATTCTAATACAAGTTAATAATCATATTCAAACTTTGGTTCAATTTCTATAACTATAACAATCTTATTTCAAGTGATGATCTTACTTGAACTTGTTTTCGTGTCATGATTCTGCTTCAAGAACTTCGAGCCATCAAAGGATCCGTTGAAGCTAGATCCATTTTTCTCTTTTCTAGTAGGTTTATCCAAGGAACTTAAGGTAGTAATGATGTTCATAACATCATTCGATTCATACATATAAAGCTATCTTATTCGAAGGTTTAAACTTGTAATCACTAGAACATAGTTTAGTTAATTCTAAACTTGTTCGCAAAGAAAAGTTAATCCTTCTAACTTGACTTTTAAAATCAACTAAACACATGTTATATATCTATATGATATGCTAACTTAATGATTTAAAACCTGGAAACACGAAAAACACCGTAAAACCGGATTTACGCCGTCGTAGTAACACCGCGGGCTGTTTTGGGTTAGTTAATTAAAAACTATGATAAACTTTGATTTAAAAGTTGTTATTCTGAGAAAATGATTTTTATTATGAACATGAAACTATATCCAAAAATTATGGTTAAACTCAAAGTGGAAGTATGTTTTCTAAAATGGTCATCTAGACGTCGTTCTTTCGACTGAAATGACTACCTTTACAAAAATGACTTGTAACTTATTTTTCTGACTATAAACCTATACTTTTTCTATTTAGATTCATAAAATAGAGTTCAATATGAAACCATAGCAATTTGATTCACTCAAAACGGATTTAAAATGAAGAAGTTATGGGTAAAACAAGATTGGATAATTTTTCTCATTTTAGCTACGTGAAAATTGGTAACAAATCTATTCCAACCATAACTTAATCAACTTGTATTGTATATTATGTAATCTTGAGATACCATAGACACGTATACAATGTTTCGACCTATCATGTCGACACATCTATATATATTTTGGAACAACCATAGACACTCTATATGTGAATGTTGGAGTTAGCTATACAGGGTTGAGGTTGATTCCAAAATATATATAGTTTGAGTTGTGATCAATACTGAGATACGTATACACTGGGTCGTGGATTGATTCAAGATAATATTTATCAATTTATTTCTGTACATCTAACTGTGGACAACTAGTTGTAGGTTACTAACAAGGACAGCTGACTTAATAAACTTAAAACATCAAAATATATTAAAAGTGTTGTAAATATATTTTGAACATACTTTGATATATATGTATATATTGTTATAGGTTCGTGAATCAACCAGTGGCCAAGTCTTACTTCCCGACGAAGTAAAAATCTGTGAAAGTGAGTTATAGTCCCACTTTTAAAATCTAATATTTTTGGGATGAGAATACATGCAGGTTTTATAAATGATTTACAAAATAGACACAAGTACGTGAAACTACATTCTATGGTTGAATTATCGAAATCGAATATGCCCCTTTTTATTAAGTCTGGTAATCTAAGAATTAGGGAACAGACCCCCTAATTGACGCGAATCCTAAAGATAGATCTATTGGGCCTAACAAACCCCATCCAAAGTACCGGATGCTTTAGTACTTCGAAATTTATATCATATCCGAAGGGTGTCCCGGAATGATGGGGATATTCTTATATATGCATCTTGTTATTGTCGGTTACCAGGTGTTCACCATATGAATGATTTTTATCTCTATGTATGGGATGTGTATTGAAATATGAAATCTTGTGGTCTATTGTTACGATTTGATATATATAGGTTAAACCTATAACTCACCAACATTTTTGTTGACGTTTAAAGCATGTTTATTCTCAGGTGAATATTAAGAGCTTCCGCTGTTGCATACTAAAATAAGGACAAGATTTGGAGTCCATGTTTGTATGATATTGTGTAAAAACTGCATTCAAGAAACTGATTTCGATGTAACATATTTGTATTGTAAACCATTATGTAATGGTCGTGTGTAAACAGGATATTTTAGATTATCATTATTTGATAATCTACGTAAAGCTTTTTAAACCTTTATTTATGAAATAAAGGTTATGGTTGTTTTAAAAATGAATGCAGTCTTTGAAAAACGTCTCATATAGAGGTCAAAACCTCGCAACGAAATCAATTAATATGGAACGTTTTTAATCAATAAGAACGGGACATTTCAGTTGGTATCCGAGCGTTGGTCTTAGAGAACCAGAATTTTGCATTAGTGTGTCTTATCGAGTTTGTTAGGATGCATTAGTGAGTCTGGACTTCGACCGTGTTTACTTGAAAAATGATTGCTTAACAAATTTTGTTGGAAACTATATATTTTTAACATGTGAATATTATGTGATATATTAATCTCTTAACGCGTTTGATATTATGTGATAGATGTCTACCTCTAGAAGAAGTCCCATTGACTCACCTAATAATAATGAAGAGTCAAATGTAAATTGGAATGATTCGTGGACTGATTCACAAGTTCCCGAAGAGGAACCGGAAGAAGAGTCAGAACCGGAAGAAGAATCGGAACCGGATGAAGAAATAGAACCGGTGGGAGAAATAATAAAACGGTTAAGTAAAAGAAAATCCTCAACCAACCGACCAAGGTTAATTATGGTCAATGGTGTTTCCGCCAAGGAAGCAAAATATTGGAAGGATTACCAATTCTCCGATGAATCGGATTCCGACGAGAATTCCGATGATGTTATAGAAATTACCCCAACTGAATTTAAAAAGGCAAAAGAAAATAATAAGGGAAAGGGCATAAAAATAAAGAAATCTAATTCCAACCCCAATGAACTTTATATGTATCGTCAACCCCCGAAGTCCTTAAGTTGTAACAATGACCCGGGAACCTCTAAACCACCAGGTTTTTCTAAACCAATGTGGAAAATAACGGCTCGTATTAGGGGAACATCATATATCCCTAGAAACTTGGCAAAACGAACCAAAACCGAAGAATAAGAAACAAGCGAGTCGGAATAAGATAGTTGTATTCGTGTGGTGTAATATATGTAATATAGTGTGCTTATGCTTTATGATATATGTAAAAATTGCTTGTATTAATAAGTATATTTTTTTTATGAATCTAACTCTTGTTTATTTTACAGTATAAAAACACAAAATGGATAGACAACCCAATATTTTAAGAGACCTACCCGGAGACATGATTGATGAAATCTTGTCTAGAGTCGGCCAGAATTCCTCGGCACAACTATTTAAGGCGAGATCAGTTTGTAAGACATTCGAAGAACGTTCCAAGAATGTCTTGGTTTATAAGAGACTTTCGTTTGAAAGATGGGGGATAGCACATTGGGAAACCCATAAGTTACGATGTGTTTACTTTGACGCATATATTGCGGGGAACCCAAATGCTATTTTACGCAATGGGTTAAGAAATTATTTTGACTCAATATATCCGAATATTGGACTTCGTGATTTAGAAAAAGCGGCTAACATGTAACATAAAGAAGCATGTTATGATTACGGATTAGTAATGTTCGCTTCTCACCAAAGTGAGAACAAGAACATCGGGCTACAACTATTAAAAAAAATATTTCCACAAGTGACGGAGTCGGTAATTGGGGTAAGAAATGAGGTTTTTAGATTATTACGGGACTGTTGGACATTACGTAACCCTCGTCCCTTTGATGACGTTACAACACGCTGTCTTATCAACGGCCATAACGGTTATGTTGCACAAGACCAAGGATGGGAAGTAGTCCTAGTAAAACCAGAATGCATGACTTGTTTCTGGACGTATGAATTACGTGTCTTTATTGCCTTTGCTGAACGACTTGTGTACTAGCTAGAATTGTCTTCACAACTATCTTGTATCAAAGTTATTGTGTGCTATATTTCATGCTTTATGTAAAATAAGCGGTATTGTAAGTTTGTAAAAGATTGTATAAAAGTTTGAACGCGAAATATTATTATAATCAGTTTTTCATATAGAATTGTAGTAGTTGAATTGTATATTTGCTACTAAGTATGAACTTAACGGGTAGGTACTACCCAAATTTAAACTTATAAAACGCTAATATGAAGAAAAAGCTTTTATAAATGAGTTCATATTATGCTACGAAATACTATTAACTACTCTTAATATTCTGTATGATTAACTTGTTCCATTTAACTATTTTGAAGGAAATGGCACCGACTACTCGACACACCGTGAATATGAATGAAGAGGAATTCCGTACTTTTCTAGCTTCAAACATAGCCGCAGTACAGGCTGCGCTACATACCAACAATAACCTTGGATCTAGCAGTACAGGAAATCGTGTAGGATGCACCTACAAAGAATTCACTGCCTGCAAACCTTTGGAATTTGATGGAACCGAAGGACCGATCGGATTGAAACGGTGGACCGAGAAGGTCGAATCGGTGTTTGCCATAAGTAAGTGTACTGAAGAGGACAAAGTGAAGTACGCTACGCATACCTTCACAGGTTCTGCGTTAACATGGTGGAATACCTATCTAGAGCAAGTGGGACAAGACGATGCGTACGCACTACGGTGGTCAGCATTCAAGCACTTGATGAACGAGAAGTACCGTCCCAGAACCGAGGTCAATAAGCTCAAGACAGAACTTAGAGGGTTACGAACCCAAGGATTTGATATTACCACGTACGAAAGACGATTCACAGAATTGTGCCTATTGTGTCCGGGAGCATTCGAAGATGAGGAAGAGAAGATCGACGCGTTTGTGAAAGGATTACCGGAAAGAATCCAAGAAGATATAAGTTCACACGAGCCCGCCTCCATACAACAGGCATGTAGAATGGCTCACAAACTAGTGAACCAGATTGAAGAAAGAATTAAAGAACAGACTGCTGAAGAGGCCAATGTGAAGCAAGTCAAAAGAAAGTGGGAGGAAAACGGTGATAAGAATCACCAATACAACAACAACAGCAATTACAACAATAATCGCAACAATTATCCCAACAATCGCAACATCAATCGCAACTACAACAAACGGCCCAACAACAACAACAACAACAACAGCAACTACAACAATCATCCCAACAACAATAATAACCGCAACAACAACAACAACAATCAGAAGCAGCTATGCCAAAGGTGTGAAAAGTATCACTCGGGGTTCTGCACCAAATTTTGCAACAAGTGTAAAAGAAATGGTCATAGCGCGGTGAAGTGTGAGGTCTACGGACCAGGGGTTAATAGAACGAAAGGAACAAATGGTGTCGGAACGAGTAATGGCGGAGCAAGTAGTGTCGGAGCAAGTTATGCCAATGTAGTTTGTTATAAATGTGGAAAACCAGGCCACATTATTAGAAATTGCCCGAACCAGGAGAACACGAATGGACAAGTCCGTGGAAGAGTTTTCAATATTAATGCGGTAGAGGCACAGGAAGACCCGAAGCTTGTTACGGGTACGTTTCTTATTGACAATAAATCTGCTTACGTTTTATTTGATTCGGGTGCGGATAGAAGCTATATGAGTAGAGATTTTTGTGCTAAATTAAGTTGTCCATTGACGCCTTTGGATAGTAAATTTTTACTCGAATTAGCAAATGGTAAATTAATTTCAGCAGATAATATATGTCGGAATCGAGAAATTAAACTGGTTAGCGAAACATTTAAGATTGACTTGATACCAGTAGAGTTAGGGAGTTTTGATGTGATAATCGGTATGGACTGGTTGAAAGAAGTGAAAGCAGAGATCGTTTGTTACAAAAATGCAATTCGCATTATACGAGAAAAAGGAAAACCCTTAATGGTGTACGGAGAAAAGGGCAACACGAAGCTACATCTTATTAGTAATTTGAAGGCACAAAAACTAATAAGAAAAGGTTGCTATGCTGTTCTAGCACACGTCGAGAAAGTAAAAACTGAAGAAAAGAGCATCAATGATGTTCCCATTGCAAAATAATTTCCCGATGTATTTCCGAAAGAATTACCGGGATTACCCCCACATCGATCCGTTGAATTTCAAATAGATCTTGTACCAGGAGCTGCACCAATAGCTCGTGCTCCTTACAGACTCGCACCCAGCGAGATGAAAGAACTGCAAAGCCAATTACAAGAACTTTTAGAGCGTGGTTTCATTCGACCAAGCACATCACCGTGGGGAACTCCTGTTTTGTTTGTCAAGAAGAAAGATGGTACATTCAGGTTGTGTATCGACTACCGAGAGTTGAACAAACTTACCATCAAGAACCGCTACCCACTACCGAGAATCGATGACTTATTTGATCAACTACAAGGCTCGTCTGTTTATTCAACGATTGACTTACGTTCCGGGTATCATCAAATGCGGGTGAAAGAAGATGATATTCCAAAGACTGCTTTCAGAACACGTTACGGTCATTACGAGTTTATGGTTATGCCATTTGGTTTAACTAATGCACCAGCTGTGTTCATGGACCTTATGAACCGAGTGTGTGGACCATACCTTGACAAGTTTGTCATTGTTTTCATTGATGACATACTTATTTACTCAAAGAATGACCAAGAACAAGGTGAACATTTGAGAAAGGTGTTAGAAGTATTGAGGAAGGAAGAATTGTACGCTAAGTTTTCAAAGTGTGCATTTTGGTTGGAAGAAGTTCAATTCCTCAGTCACATAGTGAACAAAGAAGGTATTAAGGTGGATCCGGCAAAGATAGAAACTGTTGAAAAGTGGGAAACCCCGAAAACTCCGAAACACATACGCCAGTTTTTAGGACTAGCTGGTTACTACAGAAGGTTCATCCAAGACTTTTCCAGAATAGCAAAACCCTTGACTGCATTAACGCATAAAGGGAAGAAATTTGAATGGAATGATGAACAAGAGAAAGCGTTTCAGTTATTGAAGAAAAAGCTAACTACGGCACCTATATTGTCATTGCCTGAAGGGAATGATGATTTTGTGATTTATTGTGATGCATCAAAGCAAGGTCTCGGTTGTGTATTAATGCAACGAACGAAGGTGATTGCTTATGCGTCTAGACAATTGAAGATTCACGAACAAAATTATACGACGCATGATTTGGAATTAGGCGCGGTTGTTTTTGCATTAAAGACTTGGAGGAACTACTTATATGGGGTCAAAAGTATTATATATACCGACCACAAAAGTCTTCAACACATATTTAATCAGAAACAACTGAATATGAGGCAGCGTAGGTGGATTGAATTATTGAATGATTACGACTTTGAGATTCGTTACCACCCGGGGAAGGCAAATGTGGTAGCCGATGCCTTGAGCAGGAAGGACAGAGAACCCATTCGAGTAAAATCTATGAATATAATGATTCATAATAACATTACTACTCAAATAAAGGAGGCGCAACAAGGAGTTTTAAAAGAGGGAAATTTAAAGGATGAAATACCCAAAGGATCGGAGAAGCATCTTAATATTCGGGAAGACGGAACCCGGTATAGGGCTGAAAGAATTTGGGTACCAAAATTTGGAGATATGAGAGAAATGGTACTTAGAGAAGCTCATAAAACCAGATATTCAATACATCCTGGAACGGGGAAGATGTACAAGGATCTCAAGAAACATTTTTGGTGGCCGGGTATGAAAGCCGATGTTGCTAAATACGTAGGAGAATGTTTGACGTGTTCTAAGGTCAAAGCTGAGCATCAGAAACCATCAGGTCTACTTCAACAACCCGAAATCCCGGAATGGAAATGGGAAAATATTACCATGGATTTCATCAATAAATTGCCAAGGACTGCAAGTGGTTTTGATACTATTTGGGTAATAGTTGATCGTCTCACCAAATCAGCACATTTCCTGCCAATAAGAGAAGATGACAAGATGGAGAAGTTAGCACGACTGTATTTGAAGGAAGTCGTCTCCAGACATGGAATACCAATCTCTATTATCTCTGATAGGGATGGCAGATTTATTTCAAGATTCTGGCAGACATTACAGCAAGCATTAGGAACTCGTCTAGACATGAGTACTGCCTATCATCCACAAACTGATGGGCAGAGCGAAAGGACGATACAAACGCTTGAAGACATGCTACGAGCATGTGTTATTGATTTCGGAAACAGTTGGGATCGACATCTACCGTTAGCAGAATTTTCCTACAACAACAGCTACCATTCAAGCATTGAGATGGCGCCGTTTGAAGCACTTTATGGTAGAAAGTGCAGGTCTCCGATTTGTTGGAGTGAAGTGGGGGATAGACAGATTACGGGTCCGGAGATTATACAAGAAACTACCGAGAAGATCATCCAAATTCAACAACGGTTGAAAACCGCCCAAAGTCGACAAAAGAGCTACGCTGACATTAAAAGAAAAGATATAGAATTTGAAATTGGAGAGATGGTCATGCTTAAAGTTGCACCTTGGAAAGGCGTTGTTCGATTTGGTAAACGAGGGAAATTAAATCCAAGGTATATTGGACCATTCAAGATTATTGATCGTGTCGGACCAGTAGCTTACCGACTAGAGTTACCTCAACAACTCGCGGCTGTACATAACACTTTCCACGTCTCGAATTTGAAGAAATGTTTTGCTAAAGAAGATCTCACTATTCCGTTAGATGAAATCCAAATCAACGAAAAACTTCAATTCATCGAAGAACCCGTCGAAATAATGGATCGTGAGGTTAAAAGACTTAAGCAAAACAAGATACCAATTGTTAAGGTTCGATGGAATGCTCGTAGAGGACCCGAGTTCACCTGGGAGCGTGAAGATCAGATGAAGAAGAAATACCCGCATCTATTTCCAGAAGATTCGTCAACACCTTCAACAGCTTAAAATTTCGGGACGAAATTTATTTAACGGGTAGGTACTGTAGTGACCCGAACTTTTCCATGTTTATATATATTAATTGAGATTGATATTTACATGATTAAATGTTTCCAACATGTTAAGCAATCAAACTTGTTAAGACTTGATTAATTGAAATATGTTTCATATAGACAATTGACCACCCAAGTTGACCGGTGATTCACGAACGTTAAAACTTGTAAAAACTATATTATGACATATATATGGATATATATATATAGTCAACATGATACTATGATAAGTAAACATATCATTTAGTATATTATCAATGAACTACATATGTAAAAACAAGACTACTACCTTAATGATTTTTAAACGAGACATATATGTAACGATTATCGTTGTAAAGACATTTAATGTATATATATCATATTAAGAGATATTCATATATGATAATATCATGATAATATAATAATTTAAAATCTCATTTGATATTATAAACATTGGGTTAACAACATTTAACAAGATCGTTAACCTAAAGGTTTCAAAACAACACTTACATGTAACGACTAACGATGACTTAACGACTCAGTTAAAATGTATATACATGTAGTGTTTTAATATGTATTTATACACTTTTGAAAGACTTCAATACACTTATCAAAATACTTCTACTTAACAAAAATGCTTACAATTACATCCTCGTTCAGTTTCATCAACAATTCTACTCGTATGCACCCGTATTCGTACTCGTACAATACACAGCTTTTAGATGTATGTACTATTGGTATATACACTCCAATGATCAGCTCTTAGCAGCCCATGTGAGTCACCTAACACATGTGGGAACCATCATTTGGCAACTAGCATGAAATATCTCATAAAATTAAAAAAATATGAGTAATCATTCATGACTTATTTACATGAAAACAAAATTACATATCCTTTATATCTAATCCATACACCAACGACCAAAAACACCTACAAACACTTTCATTCTTCAATTTTCTTCATCTAATTGATCTCTCTCAAGTTCTATCTTCAAGTTCTAAGTGTTCTTCATATATTCTACAAGTTCTAGTTACATAAAATCAAGAATACTTTCAAGTTTGCTAGCTCACTTCCAATCTTGTAAGGTGATCATCCAACCTCAAGAAATCTTTGTTTCTTACAGTAGGTTATCATTCTAATACAAGTTAATAATCATATTCAAACTTTGGTTCAATTTCTATAACTATAACAATCTTATTTCAAGTGATGATCTTACTTGAACTTGTTTTCGTGTCATGATTCTGCTTCAAGAACTTCGAGCCATCAAAGGATCCGTTGAAGCTAGATCCATTTTTCTCTTTTCCAGTAGGTTTATCCAAGGAACTTAAGGTAGTAATGATGTTCATAACATCATTCGATTCATACATATAAAGCTATCTTATTCGAAGGTTTAAACTTGTAATCACTAGAACATAGTTTAGTTAATTCTAAACTTGTTCGCAAAGAAAAGTTAATCCTTCTAACTTGACTTTTAAAATCAACTAAACACATGTTATATATCTATATGATATGCTAACTTAATGATTTAAAACCTGGAAACACGAAAAACACCGTAAAACCGGATTTACGCCGTCGTAGTAACACCGCGGGCTGTTTTGGGTTAGTTAATTAAAAACTATGATAAACTTTGATTTAAAAGTTGTTATTCTGAGAAAATGATTTTTATTATGAACATGAAACTATATCCAAAAATTATGGTTAAACTCAAAGTGGAAGTATGTTTTCTAAAATGGTCATCTAGACGTCGTTCTTTCGACTGAAATGACTACCTTTACAAAAATGACTTGTAACTTATTTTTCTGACTATAAACCTATACTTTTTCTATTTAGATTCATAAAATAGAGTTCAATATGAAACCATAGCAATTTGATTCACTCAAAACGGATTTAAAATGAAGAAGTTATGGGTAAAACAAGATTGGATAATTTTTCTCATTTTAGCTACGTGAAAATTGGTAACAAATCTATTCCAACCATAACTTAATCAACTTGTATTGTATATTATGTAATCTTGAGATACCATAGACACGTATACAATGTTTCGACCTATCATGTCGACACATCTATATATATTTTGGAACAACTATAGACACTCTATATGTGAATGTTGGAGTTAGCTATACAGGGTTGAGGTTGATTCCAAAATATATATAGTTTGAGTTGTGATCAATACTGAGATACGTATACACTGGGTCGTGGATTGATTCAAGATAATATTTATCAATTTATTTCTGTACATCTAACTGTGGACAACTAGTTGTAGGTTACTAACAAGGACAGCTGACTTAATAAACTTAAAACATCAAAATATATTAAAAGTGTTGTAAATATATTTTGAACATACTTTGATATATATGTATATATTGTTATAGGTTCGTGAATCAACCAGTGGCCAAGTCTTACTTCCCGACGAAGTAAAAATCTGTGAAAGTGAGTTATAGTCCCACTTTTAAAATCTAATATTTTTGGGATGAGAATACATGCAGGTTTTATAAATGATTTACAAAATAGACACAAGTACGTGAAACTACATTCTATGGTTGAATTATCGAAATCGAATATGCCCCTTTTTATTAAGTCTGGTAATCTAAGAATTAGGGAACAGACCCCCTAATTGACGCGAATCCTAAAGATAGATCTATTGGGCCTAACAAACCCCATCCAAAGTACCGGATGCTTTAGTACTTCGAAATTTATATCATATCCGAAGGGTGTCCCGGAATGATGGGGATATTCTTATATATGCATCTTGTTATTGTCGGTTACCAGGTGTTCACCATATGAATGATTTTTATCTCTATGTATGGGATGTGTATTGAAATATGAAATCTTGTGGTCTATTGTTACGATTTGATATATATAGGTTAAACCTATAACTCACCAACATTTTTGTTGACGTTTAAAGCATGTTTATTCTCAGGTGAATATTAAGAGCTTCCGCTGTTGCATACTAAAATAAGGACAAGATTTGGAGTCCATGTTTGTATGATATTGTGTAAAAACTGCATTCAAGAAACTGATTTCGATGTAACATATTTGTATTGTAAACCATTATGTAATGGTCTTGTGTAAATAGGATATTTTAGATTATCATTATTTGATAATCTACGTAAAGCTTTTTAAACCTTTATTTATGAAATAAAGGTTATGGTTGTTTTAAAAATGAATGCAGTCTTTGAAAAACGTCTAATATAGAGGTCAAAACCTCGCAACGAAATCAATTAATATGGAATGTTTTTAATCAATAAGAACGGGACATTTCACCCATTGCAAAATCACTTGCATCGCACATTAGTTCAAAGGGTAGATTCCAATTTGGTGTTATCATGATCGGCGCATTAGTGAGTTTCTCTTTAAGAATATTAAAAGATTTGATACATTCATCTAAAAAGATGAATGGAGCATCTTTTTCTAGGAGTTTATTCATAGGAGTGGCAATTTTAGAAAAATCTTTTATGAAACGTCGGTAAAAACCGGCATGCCCTAGAAAACTCCTAACTCATCTAACATTGGTGGGATGTGGAAGTTTAGCAATTACATCTACTTTAGCTCTATCCACTTCAATTCCTTCCTTCGAAATTTTATGACCAAGAACGATGCCTTCTTTAACCATGAAATGGCATTTCTCCCAATTAAGAACTATATTTGATTGTTCGCATCTAATCAGCATTCGTTCAAGATTAGCTAGACATGTTTCAAATGTATCACCGAAGATTGAAAAGTCATCCATGAAAACTTCCATGCATTCTTCTATCATGTCGTGAAAAATCGCCATCATGCACCTTTGAAAGGTTGCAGGGGCGTTGCAAAGTCCAAATGGCATGCGTTTGTAAGCAAAAGTACCATAAGGGAACGTGAATGTGGTTTTCTCTTGATCTTCGGGTGCTATTGGAATTTGAAAGTATCCGGAAAATCCATCAAGAAAACAATAGTAACTATTTCCGGCTAATCTTTCCAACATTTGATCAATGAAAGGTAAGGGAAAGTGATCTTTTCTGGTGGCGTCATTTAATTTTCTATAATCAATACATACACGCCATCCTGTTACAGTCCTTGTAGGAATAAGCTCATTTTTTCATTTGTAATGACAGTCATGCCACCCTTCTTAGGCACGCATTGAACTGGGCTTACCTATGGACTATCAGAGATTGGATAAATTAGACCTGCGTCTAGCAGTTTAATAATCTCTTTCTTAACTACATCTTGCATATTAGGATTTAGTCTTCGTTGGCGTTGCACATACGTTTTATGACCTTCTTCCATAAGGATTTTATGTGTGCAATACGAAGGACTTATTCCTTTAATATCATGAATCTTCCATGCAATAGCTGGTTTATGAGCTTTCAACACAGAAATGAGTTGTGATTTCTCATTTTCAGTAAGAGAAGATGATATTATTACAGGTAATTCAGATTCACCATGTAAATAAGCGTATTCCAAATGGTTTGGAAGTGGCTTTAACTCTAATTTCGGTGGTTCTTCTATCGATGATTTATATCGATATCTGTCTTCTTCTTTTAGCATTTGAATTTCTTCTGTTGTTGGTTCATATCCATTAGCTATAAGTGTAGCTAACATTTCAACTTCATCAATTGGTTCATTACCTTCTCCTAAAGGACATTCTCCTGTTCCTTGTAATTCTGGAAATTCTTCTAACAATTCTGCATGTAAATCTATAGTGTGAATATAATAACATGTATCATCTGCAGATTGTGGTTGTTGCATTGCTCTATCAACTGAAAAGGTAACACTCTCGTCCTCTATACTTAGGGTCAATTTCTTACCGAACACGTCTATCATTGCTTTAGCAGTGTTTAAGAATGGTCTTCCTAATATGAGAGGAACTTGAGAATCTTCTTCCATGTCCAGAACAACAAAATCTACTGGAAATACTAAAGTACCAACTTTAACTAGCATATTCTCCATTATCCCTCTAGGATATTTTATTGATCGATCGGCTAGTTGTATGCTTATTCTTGTTGGTTTCAATTCTCCAAGGTCTAGTTTAGCGTACAGTGAATACGACATTAAATTTATACTAGCACCTAAGTCTGCTAATGCTTCTATTGAACTAAGACTACCCAGAAAACATGGAATTGTGAAACTTCCTGGATCAGATAATTTTTCTGGTATCTTATTCAACAGCACTGCTGAACAATTAGCGTTCATAGTAACAGCCGAGAGTTCTTCAATTTTCTTTCTATTTGAGATTAGATCTTTCAAGAATTTAGCATATCTAGGCATTCCTGAAATCACATCAATGAAAGGAAGATATACATTTATCTGTTTAAACAAATCCAAGAATTTGGATTGCTCGGCTTCAAGTTTCTCTTTCTTCATTTTACTCGGGTAAGGAAGTAGTGGTTGGTATGGTTTAACATAAGGTTTATCCTTAGCTGTGTTATCTTCATTAACCTTCTCAACTACCGGTTCTGTTTCCTTATCTTGTTCAGGTTGTGGTTCTTGTGGAGTAGGAATAGCTTCATCAGAAGTTACAGGTATTTCAGGTGGTTTAAGTGTTGTACCACTTCTTGTGGTAATAGCTTTAGCTGTTTCATTCCGGGGGTTAGCATTTGTATCACTAGGTAGACTTCCCGGTTTTCTTTCACCTATTAACCTTACTAGGTTACTTACTTCTTGGTCCAAGTTTTGAATAGAAGCTTGTTGATTTCTAAATGCTTGAGCATTTTGGTCATTGGTTTGTTTTTGAGATGTGAAAAACTGCGTTTGAGTTTCAACTAGCTTCGTCATCATATCTTCTAAATTCAGCTTTTTATCATCGGGTTGTGGTTTGTTTTGAAAATTAGGTCTTTGCTGGTTGTAAGTATTATTGGATACTTGTTGATTGCTAGGACCTTGTTGGTTGTTGTATGGAATATTTCGGTTATAGTTCTGGTTTTGATTGTAAATCGGTCTTGGCGGTTGATAATTATTCTGATAATTATTTCCAGGCCTTTGGTTTATGTATGAAATATTCTCTCTTTGTTCCATTGTTAATTCAATACTGAGACAATCTTTTGTCAAATGTGGTCCTCCACACTGCTCACAACTAATTCGTATTGAGTGAATATCCTTAGTCATCTTTTCCATTCATATCTCCACAGCATCTATCTTTGCGGAAATGGAATTTAAGTCATGGCTAGAATCGGCTCTAGCTGCTTTAGATGATCTAACGATATCTTTTTCTTGGTGCCACTCATGTGAGTGCGAAGTAGTGTTATCAATAATTTTATAAGCATCAGTTTCGGTTTTCTTCATAATAGAACCACCAGCTGCTATATCGATGTCTTTTATTGTAGTGATGTCGCATCCTTGGTAGAATATTTTTACTATTTGACAGGTGTCTAAACCATGTTGCGGACATCCTCTTAATAACTTTCCAAATCTTGTCCACGCCTCATATAGAGTTTCATTTGGCTTCTGTGTGAACGTAACAATTTCTCCTTGAAGTCTTACGGCTTTAGATGCCGGAAAGAATTGTTTAAGAAATTTTTCAACTAAAACGTCCCATGTATCAATCGCCCCTTCAGGTAACGATTCCAACCAATCTTTGGCTTCTCCTTTTAAAGTCCAGGGAAATAACATGAGATATATCTGTTCATCTTCCACTTCTCTTATTTTAAATAGTGTGCAGATCCTATTAAAGGTACGAAGATGTTCATTTGGATCTTCCTTCGGCGCACCACTAAATTGGCATTGATTAGTCACCATGTGTAGAATTTGTCCTTTGATTTCATAATCTGGCGCATTAATGTCAGGATGAGTAATTGCGTGACCTTGGCCAGTGCGTTTAGCTCTCATTTGGTCTTCCATACTTAAAGGTTCAAGATTCTCCATAATTGAATTTGCTGAATCGGAATCACTAGAGGATTCTGATTTAATGGTTCGTTCCTCAACAATCTCTGTTTGAATGATTGGTGGTTCTGGAGGAAAATTTAATGGTTCAGGATCTATGAATCGTCCCTGAATATTCTCCGAATTCTCAATTATGAGGTCGGGTTCAAAAAATGGATTATCGGAAATTTGAATTGGAGTACTTGGTCGACTGGATGACGATTCTAAAGAAAAATCAACGGCGGTAATATTTGCTAAATGTCTTGATCTAGTTACAGGTGGTGAACGTACAAAAGGTGGTGAACGTCTTGCTCGGTGCATTCACTGAATATCCTATTAGTTTTTAAAAAAGGAAAGAAAAATTATATAAGTTATCCAATTAATAGACTTTTCTGATTTTGCCCACGTTTCGAATAGCCAAAAGATGCAGCAGAGGGGCATGATTCGTTTGGTCTCAATATAATTGAGGACTGCTTGGCTCCAATAACCCGGTCCACGTACAAATCCAACTATTACTACGAACCAGAAAATTTTGATGTCTATCAATTTAACCACTTAAAATAAATTTTCGTAATTTTAAGAAATTTAGATAAGAAGTAGAATAAAAATCTATGTCCTAAAACTAGAATAGCGAGAAATAAGAAAGAAAAAGAGTGTGTCGGAAAAGGTCGAAAAAAAAAATAAGAAAAAAAAAAGTAACTTATAGAACTTAAAAACACTCGACTAACCCAACCTTATTACTATCACTAACTTAAAATTATAATCACAAATTGAGATTACTAATTGGAATGATAATTGATACATAGGTAAAAGGCGTCTAAAAATATTAAAGCTTACAAGTAAAACTATATCCCAAATGAAAATATCTTAAAAAGAGGTACTAAAACTTAAAAAGGCGTCACAAAATTCTAAGCACCTAAATCTTAGTCTAAAGAAAAAGCACTTAAGGAATTTTACGGCAAAGCCTAAAAATCTAGAAGTAAAAAATAACTATGGCAAAAACTATATCTTAAAACTAAATACGAGTGAAAAATACAAATATTACGCTAAAATAATTAAAAAGGGACAAAATATAAAAATATACAAAAAGTTGTAAAAAGTACAATTTTTATAAAAATATTATTTTTATATTATTTATTTTATTAAACTATTAATTTTATATTTTAATTAAACTAATTTAACTAAAATACAATTTAATTTAAAAACTTAAAACTAATTATAATAATAAATAAGTAATTAGGGTTAATAATAATAAATAAATAATAATTACCCCGTATTTAATGCTGATTAGGGTTTCTGTCACGCGTGTCAGGGCTGCTCCGCGAGTTGCGGTATTTGAAGCTGCAAACTCCGCGAGTCGCGGGGTTCTTAAATTCAACTCTGGTACAGTTTTTAATTCGACGCGTTTTTTTTTTATATTTTCTGTTTTAAAAACTAAATAAAATACTTATATAAAAAAAAACTTATATTTAAAAACTAAAATAAAAATAGAACTACTGAATAATTTTATAAATAAAAATCTTAAAACTAGATTTATATATATATATATATATATATATATATATATATATATATATATATATATATATATATATATATATATATATATATATATATATATATATATATATATATATATATATATATATATATATATATATATATATATATATATATTTTCGATTTTTTGATTTTATATTTTAAATAAACACAAAATATTTAAATAAAACTTATAATTTTTATAAAATAAAAATAAAGAAACTTTATAAAACTTAAATATTTAACAAAATCTTAAAAATATTTATATTTTTGTTTTTTTTTTTTATTTTCTTAAAATTTAGCGTTACGCTTCCGGCTTTTAAGCTAGATTGTCCCCGGCAGCGGCGCCAAAAATATACTTGATGTTATGCGAGGTGTATATAAAATAGCTTTATATTTTACAAGGAAATACTATTAAATACGATACAATTTTACACAAGATATTTATTTATTTAGAGAATGGATATACTTAAACCTTGCTACAACACTTATAGGCAGTGTACCTAATCGTACAGTAGTGTAGTTTTTAGTAAGTCCGGTTCGTTCCATAGGGAAAATCTTTTAATCAAAGCTTAACGCTATATTAGTTTACTTTTATAAAAATACAAATATATATATAAGTAAAATTATTCTTATAAAGGGGGGTTTTTACCGTTTAATGACCGGTTTGTCGATTTTAAAACTTTCGTCGCAGTTAAAATAGAATGTAAAATATTAAATAAATAAAAGACTTAATTTAAAGCATAAAGTAAATAACGATAATGAAATTGTGAATAATAAAAGTGCGATAAAATAAACTTGCGATAATTAAAAAGTACGATAATTAAAAGTGCAATTAAATGCAATAACAATAAAAATGCGATAATTAGAAGTGCAATTAAATATAAAATAAAGGAAATTAAATATGAAATAAAATAATTATGCTTATTTAAACTTCCGTAATCATGATGTTTGACGTGTTGATTTTAGTTTTATTCCCATGGGTTAATTGTCCTTTGTCCTGGATTATTTAATATGTCCGTCTGGTTTTTGTCCATAACAGTCCATCAGTCATAAATATAAAGTGCGAGTGTCCTCGTCAAATTATCCTTATACCGGAAGTTAAATATTCCAACTAATTGGGGACTTAAACTGTAACAAGATTTTAATACTTTGTTTAATAATTACACCAGGTTATCGACTGCGTGTAACCCAAGGTTTTAATACTCTATTATCAATTATGCCAAGTGTCCTTGTACATAATTTCACCCCTGTTTTAATAATTCTAGTCGCTATTAATCCATTCCCGTGTCCGGTTAAATGAACGATTATTCGTACATATAAATACCCCGCCCATCGTGTCCGATTGAGTGTATATGGTTATTTATAGGGACGTCCAATTGTAAATCTTTATATTAAAATTAACAAACTATCATTTAGTTAAACAAATATAAAGCCCATTAATAGCCCATAGTCTAATTTCCACAAGTGTCGTTCTTTTGTCCAAACCCCAAATATGGTACAAAGCCCAATTACCCAATTTTAGTAATTAGCCCAACAACATGATTACTTCGTTTTAAATAAGCATAATAATAACTTAGCTACGAGACATTAAATTAAAAAGGTTGAACATAACTTACAATGATTAAAAATAGCGTAGCGTTACACGGACAGAATTTCGTCTTACACCCTTACAACATTCGCTAACATACCTTTATTATTAGGATTAAAATTAAAATTAAAATTAAAATATAAATTATAAATATAATTATTACGTATATAGATAGAGAGATTGATATATATTGATATATAAAATGATCAGAATTCGTTTGCTTTTATAGGGAATTGAGTTCAGGGGGTCTCCGCGACTCGCGTAATTTTTGCACTGCAAACTCCGCAACTCGCGGAGTTTGCTTTTACAGCTCACACAAGTTTGGAGCCTTTCTTGCCGACGGTTTATAATATATTATATAATATATAAATAATTATAAGAATTATTTAAATATTATATTATATTTATGTGCATAGTTGACTTGTAATTTTTAGTCCGTTGCGTCGAGCGTTGAGAGTTGACTCTGGTCCCGGTTCCAGATTTTCGAACGTCCTTGCGAATAATTTAATATCTTGTACTTTGCGTTTTGAATCTTGTACTCTTGTAATTTCGAGACGTTTCTTATCAATAATTAGAACCACTTTGATTGTATTTTGTACTTTTGAGCTTTTTGGACCTTTGCGTCTTCAATTCGTCGAATCTATCTTTTGTCTTCACCTTTTATTATTTAAACGAATATCACTTTTAAATAGAACAATTGCAACTAAAAGCTTGTCTTTCTTGAGGAATAATGCTATGAAATATATGTTCGTTTTTAGCATTATCAATTTCCTTTAGTTAAAAATTTTGAAAATTGGCTTAAGAACTTGGAATCTTTGTAATGGGGTTATTTTTAATGTAACATAAAAAGATTATACCAACATCCCACACTTAGATGAACATTGTCCTCAATGTTCCTATTATATCCCACACTTAGGAGTTTTAGTTAAAGATTTTTGGGAATATTTGTCTAGTGTTTATTTGGGTTGGAATCCCACACTTAGTGATAAGCTAGGATGTGGCATAATTTGAATTTGAGCTAATAACGAGAGGAAAGGAACGAGTACTCCCCAACGGATTGTCGTGGTTGCTTGTGAAGAAAATGGCTGACTTGAAGGTAGGTTGTTTCAGCAATATTGGAAGTTACACCCTTTATTGATCGGCTCATTTGTCATCCTTTATTTGTCTTCTACTCTACTTTATTGCACGGGTTGCCTCCCGAGAAGCGCTTTTGTTTAGGGTCGTTTGCTCGACCATAATGATGCCAAAAAAGCAGATATTCCCCTCTGGTAGTTGTAATCGTAGTTTTCTTGAGGGAACGTGAGTCTTGGTAGATAGATTATGAGAAAATGTCGGACCAAGAGTGGTAGAAGATCCGGTATTTCTCTCGAAGATCTTCCGAAGGAGAGATAATGTGCGATTTTAGCTCATGACAAATCTTGAAGTCCGATGAGAACATGGTCTACGGCTCTGCTGATTGATCCATCAATGTCAGTCATCGAGGCCGTGCTTGTGGTGATTTTTTCTCTGACGAGATGTTCATTTCGGAGGTCTTCAAATAGTGTCAAAAATTATATCTTCAATATCTCGAAATCTTCTGAACAATGGTCTCCAGAGTAGGAGTCTGTAGCTTTGCACAAATTTGTTAAGAGGCGAAGCTAAAAAGCAGTGAAAAGCAATCCTGACCCAAGCATTAATGTCACCGTCTTGAAATATATCTCCCGACATCCAGCTTTAAATGTGAAACTAGGATTTGAGTCGTGAAAGATACGTGCTAACTGCTTCGTAACAAAGGTGGCAATGTTGACTCTGTCTGGTTCCAGATGTGAGAATGGATTATTGCGTCTTCCTTCTTCTGCTACTACGTCTCGTAATTCCTTGATAATCAGATCAGTGTGGTGATCAATTATTACTAAATCACTAGTCGGTTTGGTGTTCTTTCAAAATTATCTCTTTCCAAGAGATCGAAGTGGCTGTGAATAACTTTGATAATTTGCGAGTCAAAGTGATATGTCGGGTGTCCGGTGAAAAGGTCCATATGCTTCCGGATGAGAGTTAGTAGTGCTCGTTGGTTATTGAGAATGGAAGTGCAGATCCGGCTAAGGCGTTGTAAACCTCGGAGTAATGATCTTCTGATCTTGACAAAATCTTGTCTCGAGAATAGTGCGAACCACTAAATTGTGCTCTCGTTCCCTTTCTTCATGGTAGATATGATCGTGAAGAGTATTGATAAAGTCTTGAATGTACCTTTCTAAGATTTCAACATTATCATCTTCTCTTGGTAGATAGAGGTTGTATTCATCTTCGATAGCCTTGATCCGCTCCTTTAAATGAGGTGTGAAAATGATGGTCGACACCGGATGGCTTCGGGAATATCTTCAAATTCATCGGTATCATTGATAAAGTTTATCATGTCGGCGTGGTTAGATATGACCAGTATCTCTGAGTGATCTAAAGAAGAGTACGGCTCCTCTTGATTTGGTACTGCTGGTGGAGAATATGAATCGTCCAAAATTTCTTCATTTTGCTCTTCTTCCTCGTCATCATCGGTATAGCTTTCATCTTTAGATTCGTCTGATGAACAGGCTTCTTCAGTGTTTCAATTCGACACTGGCATAGTCAATCTCTATATCTTTAACTTCGGTAACCTTATCAGTTTTCTTTTTGAATCGAATAATAAAATGCGATCCTCCATCTCTAGCCTCATTAACTCTTCGTGACGATTGTGATTTGCTTCTAAGCTTAGAGAGGGTACTACCGCGGTTTTCTCTACGTCTCCCATTTCTTCTTCCTCCTCAGATTCTTCCTCTTCCTCTATATCTTCACTGGGATCCTCTTCTTCCATTTATGGGTCGTCAGTAGACTGTGATTCGACACCCATTTCGATATCATCGGCTGGTGGTGGGGACTCATCATCAAAAGTGATCCATCTGGAGGAAATAGCAAACATCTCTGCCTGCCCAGAAAGATCGGTAGGTCAGTTAATTTTGAAGGTAACGCTCTCCCCATGTGATCTCAAGATCATGGTTTGATTGTACACATCAATGACAGTCCTAGCCGTGTTCATGAAAGGTCTCCCTAATACTTTCACCAAGACGTTCTCAACTATGCCCTTAGGATATCGTATTTTGTGATCGGCAAGTTGGATTGTCATTTTGGTTGGTGACAAATCTCTTAGCTCTAATCTCTTATAGAGAGAATAGGGAATTAGGTTGAAACTTGCTCTTAAATCTGCTAGTGCATGAATGGTTCCAGATTGGTAGATCGAACATGGGAAAATGAATCGGCCCGTATCTCCTAGTTTCTTTTGTAGAGAGTTTCTGAGTAATGCCGAGCATTCTTCACTCAATGGAATTTTGTTGGAATCTGGTATCCTTTCCTTCATAGAGAGAAGCCTTCATATGTATCTCTTCTGGTTGGGAATTTTGGACATGGTGTCCAGGAATCATCTGTCAAGTTTGTATGTATCAAGCTTGGATGGTTCTTCCAGTAGCCTTCCTGGATAAGGTACACGAACTGGAGTTTGAGCGGGTAGCTTTTGGGTATATGTTGATTTGTTCTTGAGCCTAGCTGACCTTCTTCGTGGTTGGGATCTATTTGCTTAGCTTCCTCTATGAGGGGATTTTGGATAGTATTACTAGGTAATCTTCCTTGTGGTCGGGTTTCAAGGCATTGTGATAACTGTCTGAGCTGCAATCTAGACTTTGAGCAGAGCCAATTGGTTTCGCATGAGTATCTCTGTATGGTCTTGTCTAGACACGGTTCTCTGATTTAGCTGTTGTTGTCCTTGAATAAACTAAGTCAACTGATTATCAGTCCCGAGAGCAGGGTTGGTTACTTTCGTAATTTGGGTGGTTGGAGAATTATCCTCAGCTGGTGGTCCAATGAGTGAAAGTGGTTGATCGTAGGTCAATTGAGGTTGTTGGGGTGTATAAGGTGGGTAACGATAGTGTAAGGCTCGTTATTTCTTTGAAATTGGTTAACCCTAGGTTGTTGATTGAATCCGGGATTTGATTGATGAGCTGGGAATTGAACGTAATAGACTGAACTGTCAGGATTCTCGTACTTAACTTGATATTCTTAGTGGGTTGCGAGTTGGTACAGTTGATACAGGTCTGAGCCTGGTTAACTTGATGCGGCTGTGTCTTCAATTCTTGGAGTTATTTGGCAAGAGACTCCATCTTATCCGTGAGGGATTTGATGGCCTCTATTTGATTATTAAGTGCAAAGAGTGGAGCAGATGATGGAGTTTCTTCACCACTATTCCAGTCATGATGATGCATTGTCATGTTTTCGAGCAACTCCCATGCTTCGTCTATGGTTTGGTTCATCAGATTTTCTTGAGCTGATGCGTCGATCTTCGTCCTATGATTTACCGTAAGACCATTGTAAAAGGTACAGATTTGAGATGAACGTTCTAGATGGTGATTAAGGCATTTCTTCAGCAGGGTTTTGAATCGCTCCCATGCGGTGTAAAGAGTTCATCATAACTTTGTTTAAAGTTAATGATGTCATTCTTAAGCTTGATTTGTTTAGAAGGAGTGAAATATTTGGTTAGGAATTTAGTAGCCATCTCCGTCCATGATGTGATGGAATCTTTTTCCAATCCTTCGAACCATGTCCGTGCATGATGAGTGAGAGAATAGGGGAACAAGTATAGTCAGACTATATCTTGTCCTATTACTGGCCGTTTGTAAGAGTTCGAAAGAGATATGAGTTTATCAGGGTGAGAGTTAGGATCGTCATTCGGTAGTCTATGAAATTGACAGCCATTTTGGATGAGCTGTATAATATGATGCTTTAATTCGAACGAGTGTTCTTGAATCTTTGGGAATCTGATTGGTCCTCATCGACCTTCAATCGAGGGTTTGTTTTTTCTGCTTGAGTAACGTGTAACGCCATTCGGTTTCTGATTCTTTCTTCTTTACGTGCTTTAGAGATTATTGCGCCTGGATCGGGTACGAATAATAATGGCCCTGGTCTAGATCGGGTGTGGTGTAACAACACAACCCGATAATCAACGCCAAAATTTTTTTTTTATATTTATGGGACAGACTCTGCCACACCTTGTGGCGCGGCGCGCTCCCATCCTGCGCGGCGCGCAGCAACAGTGCACCGTGCCAGTCACTAGGTCAATTAGGCTCGGCGTCTGTTTTACATGTTATGGCGCGGCGCGCCCCAAGCCGCGCGGCGCGCAGACTTCCATGATAAAAATTCTGATCTAAACTCCACAATTTAGCAAGCGAAAATATCGCTTCCCAACACTTTTAAATGGAACAACACATCATAACACTTCATGACAAATATATTAAACAAGTTTACACAATAAAACGAGTTTTGAGACACCGGGCCCGCCTTGACCCAATTCACCATTTAAGTTACAAAAATATAAGTTTCAACCGCATTAGTTTAAATTTCAAATGACACTAGAGCATGGTGTTTGGGGGTTAAACTACCCAAGTCTTGGTCGAACTTCAAAGCTAATCTCCAAAAGTGTCCCCTATCATAACAAAAGCGGGAAGCCACTAATCCATATGAATACCCCCTTGCCTTTATCCATGCCGGAGCCTAAAAGAGTAAACAACGAGAGGGTAAGCATATCGCTTAGTGAATGCAATAATTATACATATACTTATATAACCTACTTACTTGCAATCACTTACACAATTACCGCATACACTCTAGCAATATAATTAGCATACCATCGCATAGTATAACGCTAAACCTCCCATAACACAAGCTAGCACAACAATAGAATATAACAAGAACAATATAATATGCAACACTACGACACATAACCATGGTTAACCAAAATCCAAAAGGGAACTATTCTCGCTAATGAACCGTTAGCCACACAGACGCCACTAGTATGCATCACTAGCCCCTTGAGTGGTATCGAACGCCCGAACTTTAAACCCACATGTCACGTGAAATGTGGTATCGAACGCACAAACTTAAATCCCACACTTCACGCCCGCACACACATATGATGATAAGGTATCGAACTCCCGAACTTAAACCCATATCACATGTCAACACGATGTGGTATCGCACACCCGAACTTAAATCCCACATCGCATTTCGCACAAGTAAATACATTACATACACACATGCATTATTATTCCACTCACTTTAACGCCTTCGGTGAATGATATAACAAGCTCGCAGCCTTCAATGTAACGCACCTATTACATTATGCACACGATCAATCATACAATCAAGTTGGTCAACCATTTGCACCTTTAACCCTAATACTAGGTCAAGATTAAGCCAAGTCACTAACATTAAATGATTAGGGTCTTAATGCACTTATTAACACAAGGTTAGTGCATTTTCATACTCACTAGGCAACTTAGGTCACCCAAAACTCATTTTGACCCATTTCAAGGTTAACACACCTATTTGGGTCATCCACAAACCTAAATAACACCCATTCACTTAACCACAAAGTGTGCTAGTGATTATCTAACCAATTAAGACCCATTAACACAAATTTTCACTTTAAAACCCTATGTTAGTCACTCTTGGGTCTTTATGACCCAATCTTACCCAAAAACCCCCAAATCACCAACATAGGTTTTATGTTCACCATTGACCCAAACCCTAACCCTTAAACAAATCAAAGTAAAGAAAATCAAGGTTAGGACACACCACCAAAACCAAAACATAGCTAGTAACTAGATGAACAACTTTAATACTTGTATTTTGACCCGAAACAAACTCCTTCCTCCTTGATTTGAGCTTTTTCTCTCTCTCAAATGGTTTCTCACTCTAAAATTAAAGTGGAGAGGATAAGGTTGGTGGTTGGAAATGAATGTATCCCAACCATCACAAAACTGGTCATAAATGACCTAAAATTCGGCCCCCATGTGAAATTACCCAAATGCCCTTATTCATTTAACTTAAAAAGAACAAGGAGCTGGTAACAGCTGTTTTGCGCGGCGCCCAATTACACGGCGCGGCACGCCGTAAAGTATAAAAGTCAAACCGCCAGCTTTTTAACATGCTGCAACCCCACACTCGCTTATGTACTCCTACAATAACACATATGTCTACCACTTATCTACATGTCATGTACATTAGAATGATTCAGGTCTTACGACTCTCCCCCACTTGAATCGGATCGCGTCCTCGCGATCCAAGCCGCATGACATGCAGGAAGATACACTAACACAAACTCTTTGGGTTCCCATGTAAACTCAAAACCTTTACTTCAACGCCATTGAACCTTAAAAATTCTCACTTCTTTATCTCTCAACATTTTCACTTTTTCATCGAGTATAGCAATCGGCTCTTCAACATACTCAAACTTGTTGTTTAGCTCAATCTCATCTAGTGGTATCCATGTTGAATCATCCGCAAGACACTTACGGAGATAGGAAACATGAAATTTATTATGGATCCCCTCAAGCTCTTCGGGCAATTCCAAACGATACGCTACTTCACCAACACGAGCCATAATTTTAAAAGGCCCAATGATACGAGGAGCTAACTTTCCACATTTTGAATAATACCCTTCCACAGTGAAACCTTAAGCATCACCATGTTGCCTTCTTGGAACTCAATCGGTCACCTCCGCTTATCGGCATAAGATTTTTGTCTATCTTGCGCCGCCTTTAATCAAGACCATATGATCTCAATTTCACTATTCATCTCCAAAACCAAATCGGCACTCCCTATTTCTTTTTGTCCCACTTCACCCCAACAAACCAGAGTTCGACACCGTTGCCCAAAAAGCATCTCGTAAGGTGGTATCCCGATACTAGTATGATAACTATTATTGTACGAGAACTCCACCAAAGGTAAATGCTCATCCCAACTACCACTGAAATCAATAACACATGCCCGAAACATATCCTCTAACGTTTGATTCGTACGTTCAGTTTGACCTTCCGTTTGGGGGTGATACGCCGTGCTCATCTTTAATTGTGTACCCATATGTTCGTGAAACTTATTCCAAAATCGAGATGTAAAACGAGTATCCCGATCCGAAACAATAGATATAGAAAACCCATGTATCGATATTACTTCCTTAATAAACAACTTTGATAAAGTCTCCGATGATATCGTTTCTCGAATGGGAAGAAACAATGCACTTTTCGTCAACCGATCAACTTTCACCCAAATTGTATCAATTTGAGTTCTCGCCATCTTTGGTAACTTTGTAATAA
Organism: Rutidosis leptorrhynchoides; assembly: GCF_046630445.1. Classification (NCBI taxonomy): domain Eukaryota; kingdom Viridiplantae; phylum Streptophyta; class Magnoliopsida; order Asterales; family Asteraceae; genus Rutidosis; species Rutidosis leptorrhynchoides. The sequence goes on along the minus strand of NC_092336.1, from coordinate 400,487,233 downwards.
AATCCATGGTAATGTGCTCCCATTTCCACTTCGGGATCTCTAACGGTTGTAACATACCATACGGCTTTTGGTGTTCAGCTTTTGGTGTTCGGCTTTAACTTGCAAACACGTAACGCATTGCTCAACATACTTAACCACGTCACATTTCATCCCGGGCCACCAATACTCTTTCTTCAAATGAAGATACATTTTTGTTGCACCCGAGTGAATGGAATACTTTGACTTATGTGCTTCATCAAGTAGTACTTGTCGGTAATTGCCCATCTTAGGCACCCACACTCGTCCTTGAAAGAACAACAAACCATGCGGGCCTAAGGTAACAGACTCCATTTGCCCCATGATTCGTTCTTCATGCTTGTTGTTGACGAAAGCTTTAATTTGAATCTCACCGAGCTTTACAGGAAAATTGTTAGTAATAGTCATGCGTAACGATCCTACTCATATTTCTGGATGTTGACTTTTTTGACTCAACGCATCCGCAACCACATTCGCCTTACCCGGATGGTGAAGTATATCACAATCATAATCTTTTACCACATCGATCCATCTACGTTGACGATAGTTCAAATCTCGTTGATCAAGGAGATGATTTCAACTCTCGTGATCCGAATAAATCATACACTTGACACCATACAAGTAGTGGTGCCAAATTTTCAACGCATGAACCACCGCCGCCAATTCAAGATCATGAGTCGGATATCTCTTTCCGTGTTCCTTTAATAGTCGAGAGGCATAAGCGATAACTTTACCCCGTTGCATTAGAACACACCCGAGCCCATTTAATGAGGCATGACAATAAACCGTCATATCTTCTATACCTTCCGGTAACACCAAAATCGAAGCTTGGCACAACTTCTCTTTCAACAATTTGAAAGCAATTTCTTGCTCGTTTTCCCAATTAAATCTCACGTTCTTCCTTGTCAACTTCGTTAACGGAGAAGAGATTTTCGAAAAGTCTTGGATAAACCGACGATAATAATCGTCCAATCCAAGAAAACTTCGAATTTTCATGGGTGTAGTCGGTTGTCCCCAACTCTTTACCGTCTCTATCTTCCCCGGGTCTACTTGAATGCCTTTCTTGTTCACAGTATGGCCAAGGAATTACACTTCCCTTAGCTAAAATTCACACTTGGAGAATTTAGCATACAATTTCTCCTTCTGTAACGTCTTCAACACTTCGCACAAATGGTGTTCATGTTCCTTCATACTCTTAGAATTGACAAGTATGTCATCAATGAACACAATTACCGACTTGTCCAACAAAGGTTGGCACACTCGGTTCATAAGATCCATGAATGCCGCCGGTGCATTCGTAAGACCGAATGGCATAATTACAAATTTAAAATGCCCGTAACGAGTTTGAAAGGCCGTTTTCTCAATATCTTCCTCACGGACCCGCATTTGGTGATAGCCGGACTGTAAGTCAATTTTAGAAAAATACGTCGCGCCTTGGAGTTGGTCAAACAAATCGTCAATCCGAGGTAAGGGATAACGATTCTTGATCGTCACTTTGTTCAACTCCCGATAATCTATGCACATCCGCATACTACCATCCTTCTTCTTCACAAATAAAACCGGAGCACCCCATGGCGAAGCACTCAGCCGAATAAAACCCTTCTCAAGCAACTCTTGGGTTTAGTTCAATAACTCTTGCATTTCCGTTGGTGCTAAATGATAAGGAGTTTTAGCAATGGGGGTAGCCCCCGGAACCAACTCAATGCGAAATTCAACTTGTCTTTCCGCCGGAACACCCGGTAACTCATCCGGAAAAACGTCTTTGAATTCATTAACCACCGGAATTTCACAAATGGATAATGGCTCTTTGCGAGTATCAAACACATTAGCAAGAAAATCCATGCCACCTCCACTAAGGAAACAGCGTGCCCGCGCAAAAGTGCATAACGGTACGAGTCTTCTTCTCTTATCGCCACGAATAATTAACTCTCCCCCACTTGGGGTCTTTACACGAATGAACTTTTCGTGGCATGCAATATCGGCTCTATAACGATCGAGCCAATCCATACCGACAATGATATCAAAGTCACCCAAAGTCATCGGGATAAGATCGATTTTAAAGGTTTCGGCACCAAACATAACATTACAATCTTTACACACATCAACCCCTAGCACCATCTTACCATCCGCTATCTCAACTTCTACCGGATGACTTAACTTAGCTGGTGGTTTATTAAGCTTAGACACAAATCGTGGAGACACAAACGATAAATTAGCGCCGCTATCAAATAGTATCCTTGTCGGATTAGAGTTAACCATGAAGGTTTGGCTTCATCATTAGTCATCAAGTAGTTTCATCCTCTAGCAGTAACCGCCGCCTTCTCTAACCTCTTAACTTGATCACCCCGTAAAGGACACTCCGACTTTCGGTGCCCCTCTTTTTGGCAATTAAAACACGTGAGTTTGTTGGTAGCTGACTTTGGGCAATCATGAGATATGTTATGATGACTCGGGAATTTCTGATCAAAATTTAACTACATCTTTATATGTTTCCAATACGATAAGCAAAGTCTGTAATGTTGAGTCTCGAAAACTTTGGAATAGTTTACATGAATGCATTTGCCCATTTGACCATTCCCGACGATTCACGAACCATTATTTGTAACTAAATATGTATATACATATATATACATATATAAATAAAAGTATATATATAATAATTTGAAAGTTTAAAATATAATTTAAACATTAAAAATTAAAAATGTAAAATAGGACATAAAATAATTAAGTTGTACTTAGAATAAACTTATATTTAAATATATGATTTCTATAGGTAATTTTTATTATATGTATATTGTATTATATATAAAATTTATAAATAATAAGGTATCAATAAAAGTTATTATATAATATATTAAATGATTATTAAATATTACGTAATTAATAATATATAATGTTAATGTATGTAAGTACAAGTAAAAATGTAGTTGTTATACTTTATTATTACTCTCATTATTATTATTAATATTAATATTAATATCTGTATTAGTTATATAATTAGTTTCAATATATAGATATATGAAAATTTATATATTTAAATTGTTATATCACTAATATTATTGTTATCATAATTAGTAGGTAAATTATGAATTTAACTATCATTATGATTATTATTATTATTATTAATTATTAATATTATCATTTTTATCAGTAAAACCACTATTAATATTATAAATATTTATATAAAAATAACACAACTTATTATTATTATCATTAGTAATATCACTTATAATATTGTTATTATCATTTATTAGTAAGATTATTATTATTGTTATTCATATAATTATTATTATTAGTATTATTATTATTAATATAATTATTAATACTAATTATATATATATATATATATATATATATATATATATATATAGAATAAAATACTGATGTATAACCCGTATATTAAGGAATTCAGTTTCATTTCACTATCATGCTTTATCTAGATCCTACTTCTATCCAAGATTGATTACATATCAAGAATCAAATTAGTACGATTGTGTTTAAAGGAGTTCTATTTTTTATATATATATAAATTGGTACGATTGAAAAAAAACCTATCGACCATTAACCTGCTATAAAACAAGGGATGACAGCGAAATATTGTGACATTCAATGAACTTGACATACTCACTTTCAATTATCAATTCTTCCAACCCTACATTGTCGAATTAAATAGAAACTGGTGAAGAAAAACAGTTTACTGCTCTGTTCGTGCTCCTTTTATTAATTCCTTCGAATTCTTAACAATTTCAAAAATCTATTAACGTAGTTATGTTAGAAATTCATTTTTTAAACTATCTGGAAAGATTCATGATCCAATTTCTTAAATTAATGTCGAATTTTGGAAGTCGAAGTTATTTACAAAAAGTCAAATTTGTTCGTTCATCGAGTAATTCGAATTCTATAGGCTGTTTCATTAGCAATTGAAGGTCCAGATAGTTTCAAGGAGAGATTTGCAAACTCTTTCATGTTTTAACCTTTATCTAAAATGTTCGAAATTTTGAAATTGAGGTTTGACTTCTGTTTGTGTTCTTCGTTACCAGAAACTGATATTTTTTTTCTTCTTATTCTGCTTTGTTAATTCATTGATATTATAATTTGTGTTATTGGGTTTCCAAACCCAAACAAAAAATTAATTTAATGTTATAAACCTCACTATTGTAACAACCCAACCCGTTAACCAATCAATAACGCGGATAATTTAATTTTTTTTGCTGGAACAGCATATGGCGCGGCGCGCCAAAGTGGCCTGTCCAAAAAGTCATGAAATGTGAAAATGTTTGACCACTTCCCGACGTATTTAGAAAAAAACGCTTTTAACCATACATTAATATATGTAGAACTAACACGTTCCATTAATAAAATTAGTCTTACGAAGACCGGGCCCACATCGGCCGTTTTACGACTTTCGTATGAAAATACAAGTTTTCAACCACATGATTTATAATACAAAATAAAGGCCGAGCATGGCGATTGGGGATACGCTACCCAATCCTAATCAATCCAAAAGCAAGCCTTCTAAAGCAACTACGCAAGTCCACTAGTCCCCGCTTACCCGAGCCTCCGCATCCATGCAATCTATAAAAAAGTCAACAACGAGAGGGTAAGCTAACGCTTAGTGAATGCAATACTTATACATATACATATGTAATTTACCTACACGCATCCACTAACAATACCATGCAAACAAAATGCATAAACGAGCTAGCAACACCAAACATACGACTAGCAACAACGTTAGTATATAAATCCCCACAATAATATACCAAATCACAATAATGCATAAATATAACAAACCGTTCCTCGCTATGGCACTACCGACTTGTAGACGACCAATAATGTCGAGTCTCACTCGTATGTTGTCACCGACTTGTGACTCATCAGAGGGTGTCACCAACTTGTGAACTACCCACCAATATCTATGGGTCACCGACTTGTGAACGCCATGTGACATCACCGACTTGTGAAGCGCCACTAAGTGTCACCGACTTGTGAACACTATAGGGTGTCACCGACTTGTGAATCACCCAAGGGTATCACCGACTTGTGAACCCCCATCAATACATATGGGTCACCGACTTGTGAACCTCCATGTGGCATCACCGACTTGTGAAGCACCAACTAATGTCACCGGCTTGTGAACACTATGAAGTGTCACCGACTCGTGAATCACTTCCCCGACTTATGGTGACACCGACTTGTGAAACACCAACCAACTACTAAGGGTCACCGCCCCGTGAACCACTATGAGGCGTCACCGACTTGTGAATAACCAGTCGAGACACTACCGACTTGTAGTTCCCATCCCATCATACCAACAAATATGTCACCGTCTTGTGACATAACGCCCACTACTCACGATGTGGCACCAAAGGTCCACATCGCGTATGAGTAAATAAACCACATACATACATGTATAAATATTCCACTCACCTTGTCGCCTTGAATAAATGCCACCGAATAATCCGCAACACACCGATGGAATGTACCTATTCCATTATCACAAACACAACAACACAATTAGGGTGGATTTACAAATCAACCCAAATTGACAACTAGTGCAATTTCGACCCAAATGCACTTCCAAGCACAAACCGTGCCCAAACTAACAAATAATCACTAACACAAGTGAGAATGGTCCTAATATGCCAATTAGACCCAATCATAGGTGTAAAACACCTATCTTGCCCAAAATGGCACTTAAACCCTAATTTGACCCATAAGAAGTCAACATCGGGCCATTAGCGAGTTTTGACACCAAAACATATTTAACTTGGTTTTATACTTCAACTTAATCCATTTTAAGTTTATAAACCTTATTAAATCGGCAATTGAGTCATAATCATCAACAAACCCTAATTTTGACTCAAGTCAAAATTAGTCAACCCAAATTCACCTAAAGTGATTCCAACACTCCCATAATCACTAAACCTAGTGATTAAACTCAAAATTAAAGCCTAATTAAGGCCAAATCGTCAACCAACCCAAAACCCGTCAAGTGACAAGAATAACTAGTCACCATAAACCCATTTCATCATCTAAGAGGGTTTCACTACAAATCAAACTCAAACCCTAACTTGAATATCAAATGTAACAAATGTAATTCGGAGTTTGAACTTACCAATACCACCAAAACGATGCCGTTGACGAGTAGAACAACTTTAAAACCCGAGCTTTGGTGAGAATCCAACTCCTTCTTCTCCAAATCAAGCTCTCTCTCACTAAAAGTGGGTTTCTCTCACTAGGGTTTGAAGAGAGTGTTTGTGTGAGTGAGAAATGAGCTCCAAAGGAGTTCTAGATCAGTTTTGGTGACCCTAAACCGACCCTAAATGAAAAGACCAAAGTACCCCTCACTTAAGCCTTTTAAAAAGGCTGAAAATTGCATCAGACGGGTTCGGCGCGCCGCTCCAACCTACAGGTCAGTTTTCAGAAACTTATTTTGGCCATAACTTTTTGACCGTAGCTCCGTTTTTGATGAATCAAATATCGTTGGAAACGTAATAAGATTTCCTTTCCAATGGTAAGGCTTTGTGTAGTAACCCGAACTTTTCCATGTTTATATATATATTAATTGAGATTGATATTTACATGATTAAATGTTTCCAACATGTTAAGCAATCAAACTTGTTAAGACTTGATTAATTGAAAAATGTTTCAAATAGACAATTGACCACCCAAGTTGACCGGCGATTCACGAACGTTAAAACTTGTAAAAACGACATGACGATATATATATATATATATATATATATATATATATATATATATATATATATATATATATATATATATATATATATATATATATATATATATATATATATATATATATATATATATATATATATATATATATATATATATATATATATGGATATACATATGGTTAACATGAGATTATGATAAGTAAGTATCTCCATAAGTATATTAACAATGAGTTATATACATATAAACAAGACTACTAACTTAAGGATTTCGAAACGAGACATATATGTAACGATTATCGTTGTAACGACATTTAAATGTATGTATATCATATTAAGATATATTAATATATCATAATATCATGATAATATAATAATTTAACATCTCATTAGATATAATAAACAATGGGTCAACAACATTAATTGAGATCGTTAACTTAAAGGTTTCAAACTTGAGGTAGATCGTTAACTTTGAAGCTAGATCATTTCTTGTCACTTCCAGTAGTTTTACCTATTAAACTTGAGGTAGTAATGATGTTCATAACATCATTCGATTCATATATATAAAACTATCTTATTCGAAGGTTTAAACTCGTAATCACAAGAACATAGTTTTGTTAATTCTAAACTTGTTCGCAAACAAAAGTTAATCCTTCTAACTTGACTTTTAAAATTAACTACACACATGTTCTATATCTGTATGATATGCTAACTTAATGATTTAAAACCTGGAAACACGAAAAACACCGTAAAACCGGATTTACGCCGTCGTAGTAACACCGCGGGCTGTTTTGGGTTAGTTAATTAAAAACTATGATAAACTTTGATTTAAAAGTTGTTATTCTGAGAAAATGATTTTTATTATGAACATGAAACTATATCCAAAAATTATGGTTAAACTCAAAGTGGAAATATGTTTTCTAAAATGGTCATCTAGACGTCGTTCTTTCGACTGAAATGACTACCTTTACAAAAACGACTTGTAACTTATTTTTCCAACTATAAACCTATACTTTTCTGTTTAGATTCATAAAATAGAGTTCAATATGAAACCATAGCAATTTGATTCACTCAAAACGGATTTAAAATGAAGAAGTTATGGGTAAAACAAGATTGGATAATTTTTCTCATTTTAGCTACGTGAAAATTGGTAACAAATCTATTCCAACCATAACTTAATCAACTTGTATTGTATATTATGTAATCTTGAGATACCATAGACACGTATACAGTGTTTCGACCTATCATGTCGACACATCTATATATATTTCGGAACAACCATAGACACTCTATATGTGAATGTTGGAGTTAGCTATACAGGGTTGAGGTTGATTCCAAAATATATATAGTTTGAGTTGTGATCAATACTGAGATACGTATACACTGAGTCGTGGATTGATTCAAGATAATATTTATCGATTTATTTCTGTACATCTAACTGTGGACAACTAGTTGTAGGTTACTAACGAGAACAGCTGACTTAATAAACTTAAAACATCAAAATATATTAAAAGTGTTGTAAATATATTTTAAACATACTTTGATATATATGTATATATTGTTATAGGTTCGTGAATCAACCAGTGGCCAAGTCTTACTTCCTGACGAAGTAAAAATCTGTGAAAGTGAGTTATAGTCCCACTTTTAAAATCTAATATTTTTGGGATGAGAATACATGCAGGTTTTATAAATGATTTACAAAATAGACACAAGTACGTGAAACTACATTCTATGGTTGAATTATCGAAATCGAATATGCCCCTTTTTATTAAGTCTGGTAATCTAAGAATTAGGGAACAGACACCCTAATTGACGCGAATCCTAAAGATAGATCTATTGGGCCTAACAAACCCCATCCAAAGTACCGGATGCTTTAGTACTTCGAAATTTATATCATATACGAAGGGTGTCCCGGAATGATGGGGATATTCTTATATATATGCATCTTGTTAATGTCGGTTACCAGGTGTTCACCATATGAATAATTTTTATCTCTATGTATGGGATGTGTATTGAAATATGAAATCTTGTGGTCTATTGTTACGATTTGATATATATAGGTTAAACCTATAACTCACCAACATTTTTGTTGACGTTTAAAGCATGTTTATTCTCAGGTGAATACTAAGAGCTTCCGCTGTTGCATACTAAAATAAGGACAAGATTTGGAGTCCATGTTTGTATGATATTGTGTAAAAACTGCATTCAAGAAACTGATTTCGATGTAACATATTTGTATTGTAAACCATTATGTAATGGTCGTGTGTAAACAGGATATTTTAGATTATCATTATTTGATAATCTACATAAAGCTTTTTAAACCTTTATTTATGAAATAAAGGTTATGGTTTGTTTTAAAAATGAATGCAGTCTTTGAAAAACGTCTCATATAGAGGTCAAAACCTCGCAACGAAATCAATTAATATGGAACGTTTTTAATCAATAAGAACGGGACATTTCAGTTGGTATCCGAGCGTTGGTCTTAGAGAACCAGAAAATTTGCATTAGTGTGTCTTATCGAGTTTGTTAGGATGCATTAGTGAGTCTGGACTTCGACCGTGTTTTCTTTAAAAATGATTGCTTAACATTTTTGTTGGAAACTATATATTTTTAACATATGAATATTATGTGATATATTAATCTCTTAACGTATTTGATATTATGTGATAGATGTCTACCTCTAGAACAAGTCCCATTGACTCACCTAATAATAATGAAGAGTCAAATGTAAATTGGAATGATTCGTGGACTGATTCACAAGTTCCCGAAGAGGAACCGGAAGAAGAGTCGGAACCGGAGGAAGAATCGGAACCGGAAGAAGAAATAGAACCGGTGGGGGAAATAATAAAACGGTTAAGTAAAAGAGAATCCTCAACCAACTGACCAAGGTTAATTATGGTCAATGGTGTTTCCGCCAAGGAAGCAAAATATTGGGAGGATTACCAATTCTCCGATGAATCGGATTCCGACGAGAATTCCGATGATGTTATAGAAATTACCCCAACTGAATTTAAAAAGGCAAAAGAAAATAATAAGGGAAAGGGCATAAAAATAGAGAAATCTAATTCCAACCCCGATGAACTTTATATGTATCGTCAACCCCCGAAGTCCTTAAGTTGTAACAATGACCCGGGAACCTCTAAACCACCAGGTTTTTCTAAACCAATGTGGACAACGACGGCTCGTATTAGGGGAACATCATATATCCCTAGAAACTTGGCAAAACGAACCAAAACCGAACAAGAAGAAACGAGCGAGTCGGAATAAGATAGTTGTATTCGTGTGGTGTAATATATGTAATATAGTGTGCTTATGCTTTATGATATATGTAAAAATTGCTTGTATTAATAAGTATTTTTTTTATGAATCTAACTCTTGTCTATTTTACAGTATAAAAACATAAAATGGATAGACAACCCAATATTTTAAGAGACCTACCCGGAGACATGATTGATGAAATCTTGTCTAGAGTCGGTCAGAATTCCTCGGCACAACTATTTAAGGCGAGATCAGTTTGTAAGACATTCGAAGAACGTTCCAAGAATGCCTTGGTTTATAAAAGGCTTTCGTTCGAAAGATGGGGGATATCACATTGGGAAATCCATAAGTTACGATGTGTTTACTTTGACACATATATTGCGGGGAACCCAAATGCTATTTTACGCAACGGGTTAAGAAATTATTTTGACTCAGTATATCCGAATATAGGACTTCGTGATTTAGAAAAAGCGGCTAACATGCAACATAAAGAAGCATGTTATGCTTACGGGTTAGTAATGTTCGCTTCTCACCAAAGTGAGAACAAGAACATCGGGCTACAACTATTAAACAAAATGTTCCCACAAGTGACGGAGTCGGTAATGGGGGTAAGAAATGAGGTTTTTAGGTTATTACGAGACTGTTGGTCATTACGTAACCCTCGTCCCTTTGACGACGTTACAACACGCTGTCTTATCAACGGCCATAACGGTTATGTTCCACAAGACCAAGGATGGGAAGTAGTCCTAGTAAAACCAGAATGTATGACTTGTTTCTGGACGTATGAATTACGTGTCTTTATTGCCTTTGCTGAACGACTTGTGTACTAGCTAGAATTATCTTCACAACTATCTTGTATCAAAGTTATTGTGTGCTATATTTCATGCTTTATGTAAAATAAGCGGTATTGTAAGTTTGTAAAATATTGTATAAAAGTTTGAACGCGAAATATTATTACAATCAGTTTTTCATATAGAATTGTAGTAGTTGAATTGTATATTAGCTACTAAGTATGAACTTAACGGGTAGGTACTACCCGAATTTAAACTTATAAAACGCTAATATGAAGAAAAAGCTTTTATAAATGAGTTCATATTATGCTACGAAATACTATTAACTACTCTTAATATTCTGTATGATTAACTTGTTCCATTTGACTATTTTGAAGGAAATGGCACCGACTACTCGACACACCGTGAATATGAATGAAGAGGAATTACGTACTTTTCTAGCTTCAAACATAGCCGCAGTACAGGGTGCGCTACATACCAATAATAACCTTGGATCTGGCAGTACAGGAAATTGTGTAGGATGCACCTACAAAGAATTCACTGCCTGCAAACCTTTGGAATTTGATGGAACCGAAGGACCGATCGGATTGAAACGGTGGACCGAGAAGGTCGAATCAGTGTTTTCCATAAGTAAGTGTACTGAAGAGGACAAAGGGAAGTACGCTACGCATACCTTCACAGGTTCTGCGTTAACATGGTGGAATACCTATCTAGAGCAAGTGGGACAAGATGATGCGTACGCACTACCGTGGTCAGCATTCAAGCACTTGATGAACGAGAAGTACCGTCCCAGAACCGAGGTCAATAAGCTCAAGACAGAACTTAGAGGGTTACGAACCCAAGGATTTGATATTACCACGTACGAAAGACGATTCACAGAATTGTGCCTATTGTGTCCGGGAGCATTCGAAGATGAGGAAGAGAAGATCGACGCGTTTGTGAAAGGATTACCGGAAAGAATCCAAGAAGATATAAGTTTACACGAGCCCGCCTCCATACAACAGGCATGTAGAATGCCTCACAAACTAGTGAATCAGATTGAAGAAAGAATTAAAGAACAGACTGCTGAAGAGGCCAATGTGAAGCAAGTCAAAAGAAAGTGGGAGGAAAACGGTGATAAGAATCACCAATACAACAACAACAACAATTACAACAATAATCGCAACAATTATCCCAACAATCGCAACATCAATCGCAACTACAACAAACGGTCCAACAACAACAACAACAACAGCAACTACAATAATCATCCCAACAACAATAATAACCGCAACAACAACAACAACAACAACAATCAGAAGCAGCTATGCCAAAGGTGTGAAAAGTATCACTCGGGGTTCTGCACCAAATTTTGCAACAAGTGTAAAAGAAATGGTCATAGCGCGGCGAAGTGTGAGGTCTACGGACCAGGGGTTAATAGAACTAAAGGAACAAATGGTGTCGGAACGAGTAATGGCGGAGCAAGTAGTGTCGGAGCAAGTTATGCCAATGTAGTTTGTTATGAATGTGGAAAACCGGGCCACATTATTAGAAATTGCCCGAACCAGGAGAACACGAATGGACAAGGCCGCGGAAGAGTTTTCAATATTAATGCGGCAGAGGCACAGGAAGACCCGGAGCTTGTTACGGGTACGTTTCTTATTGACAATAAATCTGCTTACGTTTTATTTGATTCGGGTGCGGATAGAAGCTATATGAGTAGAGATTTTTGTGCTAAATTAAGTTGTCCATTGACGCCTTTGGATAGTAAATTTTTACTCGAATTAGCAAATGGTAAATTAATTTCAGCAGATAATATATGTCGGAATCGAGAAATTAAACTGATTAGGGAGTTTTGATACCAGTAGAGTTAGGGAGTTTTGATGTGATAATCGGTATGGACTGGTTGAAAGAAGTGAAAGCAGAGATCGTTTGTTACAAAAATGCAATTCGCATTATACGAGAAAAAGGAAAACCCTTAATGGTGTACGGAGAAAAGGGCAACACGAAGCTACATATTATTAGTAATTTGAAGGCACAAAAACAAATAAGAAAAGGTTGCTATGCTGTTCTAGCACACGTCGAGAAAGTACAAATTGAAGAAAAGAGCATCAATGATGTTCCCATTGCAAAAGAATTTCCCGATGTATTTTCGAAAGAATTACCGGGATTACCCCCACAGCGATCCGTTGAATTTCAAATAGATCTTGTACCAGGAGCTGCACCAATAGCTCGTGCTCCTTACAGACTCGCACCCAGCGAGATGAAAGAACTGCAAAGCCAATTACAAGAACTTTTAGAGCGTGGTTTCATTCGACCAAGCACATCACCGTGGGGAGCTCCTGTTTTGTTTGTCAAGAAGAAAGATGGTACATTCAGGTTGTGTATCGACTACCGAGAGTTGAACAAACTTACCATCAAGAACCGCTACCCACTACCGAGAATCGACGACTTATTTGATCAACTACAAGGCTCGTCTGTTTATTCAAAGATTGACTTACGTTCCGGGTATCATCAAATGCGGGTGAAAGAAGATGATATTCCAAAGACTGCTTTCAGAACATGTTACGGTCATTACGAGTTTATGGTCATGCCGTTTGGTTTAACTAATGCACCAGCTGTGTTCATGGACCTTATGAACCGAGTGTGTGGACCATACCTTGACAAGTTTGTCATTGTTTTCATTGATGACATACTTATTTACTCAAAGAATGACCAAGAACACGGTGAACATTTGAGAAAGGTGTTAGAAGTATTGAGGAAGGAAGAATTGTACGCTAAGTTTTCAAAGTGTGCATTTTGGTTGGAAGAAGTTCAATTCCTCGGTCACATAGTGAACAAAGAAGGTATTAAGGTGGATCCGGCAAAGATAGAAACTGTTGAAAAGTGGAAAACCCCGAAAACTCCGAAACACATACGCCAGTTTTTAGGACTAGCTGGTTACTACAGAAGGTTCATCCAAGACTTTTCCAGAATAGCAAAACCCTTGACTGCATTAACGCATAAAGGGAAGAAATTTGAATGGAATGATGAACAAGAGAAAGCGTTTCAGTTATTGAAGAAAAAGCTAACTACGGCACCTATATTGTCATTGCCTGAAGGGAATGATGATTTTGTGATTTATTGTGACGCATCAAAGCAAGGTCTCGGTTGTGTATTAATGCAACGAACGAAGGTGATTGCTTATGCATCTAGACAATTGAAGATTCACGAACAAAATTATACGACGCATGATTTGGAATTAGGCGCGGTTGTTTTTGCATTAAAGACTTGGAGGCACTACTTATATGGGGTCAAAAGTATTATATATACCGACCACAAAAGTCTTCAACACATATTTAATCAGAAACAACTGAATATGAGGCAGCGTAGGTGGATTGAATTATTGAATGATTACGACTTTGAGATTCGTTACCACCCGGGGAAGGCAAATGTGGTAGCCAATGCCTTGAGCAGGAAGGACAGAGAACCCATTCGAGTAAAATCTATGAATATAATGATTCATAATAACCTTACTACTCAAATAAAGGAGGCGCAACAAGGAGTTTTAAAAGAGGGAAATTTAAAGGATGAAATACCCAAAGGATCCGAGAAACATCTTAATATTCGGGAAGACGGAACCCGTTATAGGGCTGAAAGGATTTGGGTACCAAAATTTGGAGATATGAGAGAAATGGTACTTAGAGAAGCTCATAAAACCAGATACTCAATACATCCTGGAACGGGGAAGATGTACAAGGATCTCAGGAAATATTTTTGTTGGCCGGGTATGAAAGCCGATGTTGCTAAATACGTAGGAGAATGTTTGACGTGTTCTAAGGTCAAAGCTGAGCATCAGAAACCATCAGGTCTACTTCAACAACCCGAAATCCCGGAATGGAAATGGGAAAACATTACCATGGATTTCATCACTAAATTGCCAAGGACTGCAAGTGGTTTTGATACTATTTGGGTAATAGTTGATCGTCTCACCAAATTAGCACATTTCCTGCCAATAAGAGAAGATGACAAGATGGAGAAGTTAGCACGACTGTATTTGAAGGAAGTCGTCTCCAGACATGGAATACCAATCTCTATTATCTCTGATAGGGATGGCAGATTTATTTTAAGATTCTGGCAGACATTACAGCAAGCATTAGGAACTCGTCTAGACATGAGTACTGCCTATCATCCACAAACTGATGGGCAGAGCGAAAGGACGATACAAATGCTTGAAGACATGCTACGAGCATGTGTTATTGATTTCGAAAATAGTTGGGATCGACATCTACCATTAGCAGAATTTTCCTACAACAATAGCTACCATTCAAGCATTGAGATGGCGCCGTTTGAAGCACTTTATGGTAGAAAGTGCAGGTCTCCGATTTGTTAGAATGAAGTGGGGGATAGACAGATTACGGGTCCGGAGATTATACAAGAAACTACCGAGAAGATCATCCAAATTCAACAACGGTTGAAAACCGCCCAAAGTCGACAAAAGAGCTACGCTGACATTAAAAGAAAAGATATAGAATTTGAAATTGGAGAGATGGTCATGCTTAAAGTTGCACCTTGGAAAGGCGTTGTTCGATTTGGTAAACGAGGGAAATTAAATCCAAGGTATATTGGACCATTCAAGATTATTGATCGTGTCGGACCAGTAGCTTACCGACTTGAGTTACCTCAACAACTCGCGGCTGTACATAACACTTTCCACATCTCGAATTTGAAGAAATGTTTTGCTAAAGAAGATCTCACTATTCCGTTAGATGAAATCCAAATCAACGAAAAACTCCAATTCATCGAAGAACCCGTCGAAATAATGGATCGTGAAGTTAAAAGACTTAAGCAAAACAAGATACCAATTGTTAAGGTTCGATGGAATGCTCGTAGAGGACTCGAGTTCACCTGGGAGCATGAAGATCAGATGAAGAAGAAATACCCGCATCTATTTCCAGAAGATTCGTCAACACCTTCAACAGCTTAAAATTTCGGGACGAAATTTATTTAACGGGTAGGTACTGTAGTGACCCGAACTTTTCCATGTTTATATATATATTAATTGAGATTGATATTTACATGATTAAATGTTTCCAAAATGTTAAGCAATCAAACTTGTTAAGACTTTATTAATTGAAATATGTTTCATATAGACAATTGACCACCCAAGTTGACCGGCGATTCACGAATGTTAAAACTTGTAAAAATGACATGACGATATATATATGGATATACATATGGTTAACATGAGATTATGATAAGTAAGTATCTCCATAAGTATATTAACAATGAGTTATATACATATAAACAAGACTACTAACTTAAGGATTTCGAAACGAGACATATATGTAACGATTATCGTTGTAACGACATTTAAATGTATATATATCATATTAAGATATATTAATATATCATAATATCATGATAATATAATAATTTAACATCTCATTAGATATAATAAACAATGGGTTAACAACATTAATTGAGATCGTTAACTTAAAGGTTTCAAAACAACACTTACATGTAACGACTAACGATGACTTAACGACTCAGTTAAAATGTATATACATGTAGTGTATTTAGATGTATTAAAATACTTTTGGAAGACTTCAAGACATATATCAAAACACTCATACTTAACAAAAATGGTTACAGTTACTTTTCCATTCTTTTCTTTCATCAAGAATTCTAGTCGTATTCTTACCCGTATTATACACAGCTTCAAAACGTACTTACTATGAGTATATACCAATAGGAACTAGCATGGGATTCCACTCTTGATTATATCATGTATGACTAATCAATTTTAACTTCTACCATGAGCTAGTCAACTAACTAGAACTCCTTTTAACCCCACTCACCACTCACCAATTACCACTCATCATTCACTCCATTTCACTTCCAATTCTCTTTCTAATTCTCTCTCAACACACACACACTATTATGAACGTATTTTTCCAGTAGTTAATCATCATCTTCATCAAAAATCACTTCAAGAATCAAGCTATAATCATCATAGGAAGAACACTTCAAGAACACTTCAAAAATCCCTTCAAGTTTACTAATTTACTTCCAAGCTTTCTAATCCATTCCAAGTAATCATTTAAGATCAAGAAACCTTTGTTATATACAGTAGGTTATCTTTCTTATTCAAGGTAATATTCATATTCAAACTTTGATTCAATTTCTATAACTATAAACTATCTTAATTCGAGTAAAAATCTTACTTGAACTTGTTTTTGTGTCATGATCCTACTTCAAGAACTTTCAAGCCATCCAAGATCCTTTGAAGCTAGATCATTTCTTGTCACTTCCAGTAGGTTTACCTATTAAACTTGAGGTAGTAATGATGTTCATAACATCATTCGATTCATATATATAAAACTATCTTATTCGAAGGTTTAAACTCGTAATCACTAGAACATAGTTTAGTTAATTCTAAACTTGTTCGCAAACAAAAGTTAATCCTTCTAACTTGACTTTTAAAATTAACTACACACATGTTCTATATCTATATGATATGCTAACTTAATGATTTAAAACCTGGAAACACGAAAAACATCGTAAAACCGGATTTACGCCGTCGTAGTAACACCGCGGGCTGTTTTGGGTTAGTTAATTAAAAACTATGATAAACTTTGATTTAAAAGTTGTTATTCTGAGAAAATGATTTTTATTATGAACATGAAACTATATCCAAAAATTATGGTTAAACTCAAAGTGGAAGTATGTTTTCTAAAATGGTCATCTAGACGTCGTTCTTTCGACTGAAATGACTACCTTTACAAAAACGACTTGTAACTTATTTTTCCGACTATAAACCTATACTTTTATGTTTAGATTCATAAAATAGAGTTCAATATGAAACCATAGCAATTTGATTCACTCAAAACGGATTTAAAATGAAGAAGTTATGGGTAAAACAAGATTGGATAATTTTTCTCATTTTAGCTACGTGAAAATTGGTAACAAATCTATTCCAACCATAACTTAATCAACTTGTATTGTATATTATGTAATCTTGAGATACCATAGACACGTATACAATGTTTCGACCTATCATGTCGACACATCTATATATATTTCGGAACAACCATAGACACTCTATATGTGAATGTTGGAGTTAGCTATACAGGGTTGAGGTTGATTCCAAAATATATATAGTTTGAGTTGTGATCAATACTGAGATACGTATACACTGGGTCGTGGATTGATTCAAGATAATATTTATTGATTTATTTCTGTACATCTAACTGTGGACAACTAGTTGTAGGTTACTAACGAGGACAGCTGACTTAATAAACTTAAAACATCAAAATATATTAAAAGTGTTGTAAATATATTTTAAACATACTTTGATATATATGTATATATTGTTATAGGTTCGTGAATCAACCAGTGGCCAAGTCTTACTTCCCGAAGAAGTAAAAATCTGTGAAAGTGAGTTATAGTCCCACTTTTAAAATCTAATATTTTTGGGATGAGAATACATGCAGGTTTTATAAATGATTTACAAAATAGACACAAGTACGTGAAACTACATTCTATGGTTGAATTATTGAAATCGAATATGCCCCTTTTTATTAAGTTTGGTAATCTAAGAATTAGGGAACAGACACCCTAATTGACGCGAATCCTAAAGATAGATCTATTGGGCCTAACAAACCCCATCCAAAGTACCGGATGCTTTAGTACTTCGAAATTTATATCATGTCCGAAGGGTGTCCCGGAATGATGGGGATATTCTTATATATATGCATCTTGTTAATGTCGGTTACCAGGTGTTCACCATATGAATGATTTTTATCTCTATGTATGGGATGTGTATTGAAATATGAAATCTTGTGGTCTATTGTTACGATTTGATATATATAGGTTAAACCTATAACTCACCAACATTTTTGTTGACGTTTAAAGCATGTTTATTCTCAGGTGAATACTAAGAGCTTCCGCTGTTGCATACTAAAATAAGGACAAGATTTGGAGTCCATGTTTGTATGATATTGTGTAAAAACTGCATTCAAGAAACTGATTTCGATGTAACATATTTGTATTGTAAACCATTATGTAATGGTCGTGTGTAAACAGGATATTTTAGATTATCATTATTTGATAATCTACGTAAAGCTTTTTAAACCTTTATTTATGAAATAAAGGTTATGGTTTGTTTTAAAAATGAATGCAGTCTTTGAAAAACGTCTCATATAGAGGTCAAAACCTCGCAACGAAATCAATTAATATGGAACGTTTTTAATCAATAAGAATGGGACATTTCACTTTGAAACATCTACACAAACTTTATTTGGGGTTGAAAAGATACGTACACACCTTGCCACTTCAGACAACGTCCAGTTTCCTTCGGCGTTCGAGCAAGCAACACGTACACTTCATACACGCATCGTACACCATAAATACATTATGTACAATAAATATTTGGGTCTTACAACTCTCCCCCACTTAAACTCGATCACGTCCTCGTGATCTTCTCCACTTAACCAATCCGGAACTACTCAACGGCCCTCAATCCTAAGTTCCAATCCGAACTTTCCTAGACAATTCTTCCCAATGAATCACCTATACCAACTAAAATCGTCACCCGTGATTTATCAAAACCACCATCCGAGCACTAAAACCTGCTCTTTTCCCCATATCAGGAAAAACTCAACCAATCTCGTACCGAGATATAAATTCCTTAGCGTACCTTTACCGAGGACAACGCTAAAAGTGATCAAGTCTCAACCTAAAGTCAACGATCCGAACGTTGAAGATCGAACCACATGAATCCTTACGGATTACACTTACCACTAAACATCCTTTGTAGTGCACAATACAACCAATACGCCACTATCCTAACATCATAAGCAACGACTAAAACCAAAAGCGCCCAAAATGACTATGGCAACGCTAAACCTAAGGTGTACAAAATCGACTATTGTCACACCCGTAACAACATGTGAGCAAAACACGGCTATCGCCTCACTAATCCCACGACGTGGTCCTCACAACCCCACTCTCGGCATATAAAACCACCAATAGATCACACATCCAACAATCATGAAGACTGGCCGAAAACTACACACATCAAAGATAGTCAACATCCGTGACTCTTCTTGCACACATACTTGGTCAACGTAAACGCCTCTCGAACGGCATACCATTTCTACGCTAACCATTATGGAGAAAATACAAGTAACCCTATAATCACCTCATGGTTACACTCGACTTGGTTAAGCCTCCACACCAAAACAATTAACCCGAACTCGTTAGTCAAACACACTTGGTCAACCCGCCTCGATCAACACCTATCACCTAATTGATTAACCCGACTTGGTTAAGTCAAACTTACTTGGTCAACCCGACTTGGTCAAACCTCTAACGACAAATGATTAACCTAACTTGGTTAGTCAAATGCATTCGGTCAATACCTAACATCAAATTGATTAACCCGACTCGGTTAGTCAAATACCCTAGGTCAACCCGACTCGGTCAATGCCTATCATATAATTGATTAACCCTACCCGGTTAGTCAAACTCACTTGGTTAACCCGCCTCGGTCAACACCTAACATCTAATTGATTAACCCGACTCGGTTAGTCAAATTCGCTTGGTTAAACCGCCTCGGTCAACACCTAACATCTAATTGATTAACCCGACTCTGTTAGTCAAACTCACTTGGTTAACCCGACTCGGTCAATGCCTATCATCTAATTGATTAACCCGACTCGGTTAGTCAAACTCACTTGGTTAGCCCGCCTCGGTCAACACCTAACATCTAATTGATTAACCCGACTCGATTAGTCAAACTCGCTTGGTTAACCCACCTCGGTCAACACCTAACATCTAATTAATTAACCTAACTCGGTTAGTCAAACTGCAATGGACTAACTCGACCTAGCTAGTCACTACATCACACTAGAATACCTTCGTGCGAGAGTATAAACTCCCCCACCTAGAACTCCGTTCCGTAAACACATCGTCGAAATAATAGCATCCCATGGAATGGCCACTCATCAACATACACAACCAATATCCTCATTGGTCCTAGTCCTCGAATTCTCACGAATTCGTCTCCAACAATAGCTCCCGACGATAAACACATGCTCACTCTCACGGAAAGAGTGACCACTAATCCGACAACTAATGCGCCAATCGCATTATCATAACTCCTAAAAGAAAGACGAGGTTCACCCGTCTTGCATCTCTTAATACGCACATCAACAAACCTTGCTCCAACCTTGAGCATACGAAGGATTTCGGATTATCCTTTGCTACTTCAACCGAACCACTTACCGAACCGTACGGGTATTACTCTAGCAATCATCGAGTTGCTATCGCTTGTAACTTCCACACCGCCGCTCAAACACCTAAGGGTTTTCTTGCCGGTACCCTATGCTCAATGTAACCGTAACACCATCAGAGTCGAATACCACGCTAGTAGGTATGAAAGAGGCACCTAACGTTGCGTCCCGTAGACTCCATTACCAACATTCATCTAGATCAAACACTTGATCTCAGGGGTTTCATCCACCCGACGAACCGCATGGATCATCAACTTCAACACGAAAGCGAACACGCTCTAACATCCGAATACTACTACAATCGCCTAACATACGGGTAACTCTAGCATTAAACTCAGCATCGTTCGTCTCGATCTCATTTCCTGTCGCCATTCTAAGGAATGCAAAGTGATTAGATCACGAACGTATAAAGCACACACACAATACCACCCCATCTTGCTAAACACTCGTCGTACATCACTTGCTAGACACGATTTGCACCCGTAATAAGATTTGCAAGTCCTTATTACGCATACACGTCGTATCGACTCGTTAGTACAACGACCGCCTCTCTTGATGATATATGCAACCGCAAACACAAACAAAACCTAACACAAGAATCATTATCACATCACAATAGCATATTAATAATATCCGCATTACTAATTGATGTCAAAGCTAAGGGGTATAAAATACTATTGAAGTTTACAACGAAACACTATTAAATACGATACAATTTTACACAAGATATTTATTTATTTAGAGAATGGATATACTTAAACCTTGCTACAACACTTATAGGCAGTGTACCTAATCGTACAGTAGTGTAGTTTTTAGTAAGTCCGGTTCGTTCCACAGGGAAATCTTTAAACAAAGCTTAACGCTATATTAGTTTACTTTTATAAAAATACAAATACATATATATAAGTAATATTATTATTATAAAGGGGGGTTTTTACCGTTTAATGACCGGTTTGTCGATTTTAAAATTTTAGTCGCAGTTAAAACCTATTGTAAAATATTAAATAAATAAAAGACTTAATTTAAAGCGTAAAATAAATAACAATAATGAAATTGCAATAAAAGTGCGATAAAATAAAATTGCGATAATTAAAAAGTACGATAATTAAAAGTGCGATTAAATAACAATAAATAAAAGTGCGATAATTAGAAGTGCAATTAAATATAAAATAAAGGAAATTAAATATGAAATAAAAGAATTATGCTTATTTAAACTTCCGTAATCATGATGTTTGACGTGTTGATTTTAGTTTTATGCCCATGGGTTAATTGTCCTTTGTCCTGGATTATTTAATATGTCCGTCTGGTTTTTGTCCATAACAGTCCATCAGTCATAAATATAAAGTGCGAGTGTCCTCATCAAATTATTCTTATACCCGAAGTTAAATATTCCAACTAATTGGGGATTCGAATTGTAACAAGGTTTTAATACTTTGTTTAATGAATACACCAGGTTATCAACTGCGTGTAAACCAAGGTTTTACTACTTTGTTAGCAATTACACCAATTACCCTTGAATGTAATTTCACCCCTGTTTTAATTATTCTAGTGGCTATTAATCCATTCCCGTGTCCGGTTAAATGAACGATTATTCGTACATATAAATACCCCGCCCATCGTGTCCGATCGAGTGTATATGGTAATTTATAAGGACGCCCAATTGTAAATCTTTATATTAACATTAACAAACTATCATTTAGTTAAACAAATATAAAGCCTATTAATAGCCCATAGTCTAATTTCCACAAGTGTCGTTCTTTTGTCCAAACCCCAATTATGGTACAAAGTCCAATTACCCAATTTTAGTAATTAGCCCAACATCATGATTACTTCGTTTTAAATAAGCATAATAATAACTTAGCTACGAGACATTAATGTAAAAAGGTTGAACATAACTTACAATGATTAAAAATAGCGTAGCGTTACACGGACAGAGTTTCGACTTACACCCTTACAATATTCGCTAACATACCCTTATTATTAGAATTATAATTAAAATTAAAATATAAATTATAAATATATATATATATATTTTACGTATGAGAAGAAGAAGAAAAAGATGGATGAAAATGATCAGAATTCGGTTGGCTTTATAGGCAGTTTTTCATTTTGGGGCTCCGCGACTCGCGGCCTTTTTGGCCTTCAAACTCCGCGAGTCGCGGAGTTTGTTTTTACAGCTCACCCTTTTGGAGTTTTTCTCTGCCGACGGTTTTTATTTATAAATATAATATATATATAATTAATATAATTAATTATATATTATATTATATTTATATACATAGTTAACTTGTAATTTTTAGTCCGTTGCGTCGAGCGTTAAGAGTTGACTCTGGTCCCGGTTCCGGATTTTCGAACGTCCTTGCGTACAATTTAATATCTTGTACTTTGCGTTTTGAATCTTGTACTCTTGTAATTTCGAGACGTTTCTTATCAATAATTGGAACCTCTTTGATTGTCTTTTGTTCTTTTGAGCTTTTTGGTCGTTTGCGTCTTCAATTCGTCGAATCTGTCTTTTGTCTTCACCTTTTATTATTTAAACGAATATCACTTGTAAATAGAACAATTGCAACTAAAAGCTTGTCTTTCTTGAGGAATAATGCTATGAAATATATGTTCGTTTTTAGCGTTATCAAATATTCCCACACTTGAGTGTTGCTTGTCCTCAAGCAATATCGTCTTGAAATACTAGAATCACTTCTTTATTCTTCACACTTTGTATATCAGTGATTTCTATACGGCGGTATAAACAATGGTAGTAACGATATGGTTTACAGTCCCACATGACTATAAAAATTTAGATCCATTAAGGAAATTGGATCTTTATGAAAACATTTGATCTTTTGAAAATTAAATCTAGTTTTTACCCTAGATAAGTTTTCCGGAATAACCCTTTACCGGTGTTTGCAAAATATTTTTGTGGTTTTGGTGGGTTTTAGATTTGAAAATTTTAGCTCAAAACTTGCGGTTTTGTGTCACCCACTTGCTAACCTTGTATTTGGAAAGCAACACGTCCAGTTTACTTGTTCCGTATATTACCTTTCGTTAAACTACCGTCTGGTTGTAAAGGAAAGCGTTTGAACAAGCAACTGTTAAGGCAATGTCCCCTGACATGCTTTTAATTATGGTCTGTAACGTGTCGGATGCAATTACTATCCTTGGTAGAAGCAATAGTAAAGCTCACACTTATAATTTTTCGGTATGGCACAAGGTCCTGTCTTTGACCATGCTATGCAACCACCGTTCTTACGGTTGACACCCGATTTAGTTCAGGTGACCTAATGAATTCCAGGTGAATTCCTAGGATTTTACGTTCAATGGTATTGAACGCATTGAAAATGGGTTTTCAGAAAACAAATCGGTTTATAATTTTGATCAAAATATTTTCTCGTTCAAGCTCGAGTTTAGATATCATTGAATTCCATGAGTTTGAATTCTCAATCTTTAAGGTCAATCTCTAGGATTGAGTAATATCAGTCTTAAAAGCTGATTTTTAATCTTTAAGGAGATTATCCTTTCTGGGGATCTGATTCATTAGTCTTATCCAACTAATTTGCATGGTGCCCCCCCATTGTACGAGATAAATCCTTCTCATGGTTAGGATAAATCTGACCACTTAGCGACCCTGTTTAATGCTGAGGTCCGTGGATTTCCTGCTGATTTTAGTGATGACTTTTCTAGATTTTTCGTCAACCTACAGCTGGTCTGGACGACAACTTCATGACCTAAATCAAGAAGCGCGTTTCTTTTTCGGAAGACTTTACTTCCTTTTAATGATGGAATTGATTCATCGTGTAGATCCATCTCTTCTTTTCTTTCATCGGGTAAAAACAGTTTAGTTTAGTCCAAAGCAAAAGTATTTTCAGTTATTTGTTACAGATATATGTGACATATGTTTAAGATAACTTGGTAAATTTTCCCACACTTGGCTTTTATTTTCCTTTTTATCGTCCTGTATTCCATTTTAAATGAATTTTAACATTTTGGTTTGTTTCTCAATTTATGTCCTTTTTGAGGTAACAATAATTTCAGTGTTAAAACCTAGTTTTATCGTTCATAAATATGTATAAACATGATTTTTAGTTCATTTAATTGAAAATTTTGAAAAATTTTACTAGAATTGGGTAGTCAGTATATAAGACCAGGGCTGTTCTTTATTATCAGAGAGCACTAGATTCTAATACAACTACTGCTTTACTAGTATTTTTAATGGTAACCAAGTGTATAAAGTAAAAATTTTTAAAATCCGAAAGAATTTAACCCCTTCCCACACTTAAGATCTTGCAATGCCCTCATTTGCAAGAAATCAGTAACAATTTAAATCATTGAGGGTGATTAGTGTGAAAATGATTAAATTTTTACCAAAGTTTCCAAATATATTGGCGTTTGTTTGCTGAATGATAAATGGTGCACATCATTTGTTCATTCCGTCTTGTTGTTATTTCACATATATTTTGCATCTTGTCGTCAAAATTAGTTGCTTTTGCTGAACTTAATGCCAGTCTTTGAAAATGCGTTGTTTTACCCTGTTGTGTACATAAGATAAACTGCAAATATATATACATATTTTTGAAGTTTGGTATATTACCCCACATTCAAAAATTATTAAAATCTAAGAATAAAAGTTAGACAATTATAAAAATGATTACAATATTAACAAAAGTATTAAACGTATCAATCATTACAAATTACAAAATAAAAAAAAATAATAAGTATACTAGGGATGATACTGGTACCAATAGGGGTTCCAGGCATAACCATAGGTGCTATAGAATGCTTCGGCAGGGTCATACGTAGGATACGGTGGCTGCATCTCTATAGACCAGGGAGGGAAGATGGGTTTCGGTGTAGGAATATAGTTTCTACCTATATGTTGGCAATGAGCTATGATTTGGTTCTGATGAACTTGCCAATCTTCAAATGCTCTCTGTCTAGCATTTTCGTATTCCTGAGAAGCTATAAACCTTTGCATTTCTTGCATCTCATTCCCCCCTCCTACATTACCTTGCTGTTGGTATCTCTCCACCTGTGGATGTCTACCATGGTATCGTACTGCGGCATTATTTCGCCTCTTCAAAACTTTCGCACCATGGTATACATTTAAACCTATAGTATCGCGGGGTTCTGGTTCTTCTACTAATAATCCCCCCCGACTTATATCCACACCGAGATATTCACCAATCAAAGTAATAAAAATACCACCTCCTATTATGCTATGCGGTCGCATCCCCCGAACCATAGCTGATAAATAATAACCCACACAATATGGTATACTTACAGCGCTTTGTGGGTCTCGAATACACATATGGTAAAACAAATCCTGTTCATTTACTTTTTCTTTGTTCTTACCCCTTTGTGTAATCGAATTAGCTAAAAACCTATGTATCACTCTTAATTCTGCTCTATCTATATCCAAATAAGAGTAATTTCCCCCTTTGAAACGGTGATGGCTTGTCATTTGACTCCACACACCGTGTGTATCAAAATTTTCATCTATCTTTCTACCGTTTAGTATCAATCCTCTACAATCGGCAGACGCTAACTCCTCAGGCGTATATATACGTAAAGCCTGAGCCATGTCCATTAAAGACATGTGGCGCATCGAACCGCCTAACAAAAATCTAATAAAAGAACGATCGGTTAAACTAGCTACCCGATCATTCAACTCTATACTACATAACAATTCTTCACACCATACTTTATATACAGGTCTACGCATGGTGAATAAATGTACCCAGTCATTAAAAGAAGAATTACCATACCTCTGTACAAGTAATTCCCTAATTGGCCCGGCCAATTCTACAGCTTCTAAGGGTCCCCATTCTATGACCCTCGGTACCTCAACAACCTTAGAATGAAGAGTATGCAAACCCCTTTGGTATTTTGGATAATCTATCCAAAGTCTGTCAAATCTCAGGTTCGGGTGTAACTCTTCCAAGTGCATATCAGAAAAGGTCATGACTGAATGAGGTATATCCTGCTTGTAGTAGTTATCCACCTCCTGTTGTTCCATATTCTCAGCAGGAGCATTGCGGGCTTGGGATGAAGATTCACCCCTTTCAGTCTGCAAAACACATCAAACACAATTTTTGTGCATCCAAATATGCATTAGTGTCAGCAAGATCATCAATCAAAATAATTACAATGACATGATCAATTTATATCAAACTTAAGCTCATTTTCACATTTTTATCAAATCTACACTTTTGCAAATAAGCATATACGAAAATGTTCGCCAAGTTCATAAGCATTCAACTCAAATAACATGTCAATATAATCATTACTAGCAATTAAACAAGTCTCAAATGGCATTATCTTTCAAAAATCAAGTTCATGAATTTTAGACTTGAAAAAGTCCACTTTAATTCTCAAAAATCATATTTAGGCTCAAAGTTTGGATCATTTAACTACCTAAACATGTTACATTACTTATTTTAGCAACAATTCATGACAAAAATCGGCCATAACCTGTTTATATCAAAAAGCCCCAAATTTGCTCAAGAACACAAACCCTAGATCATTCAAAATTTGAAGTTTAAGGCTTCTAATCATGTTAAACAGCATCAATCTAGGTTATACAAGCATAATACATAAGCAATTTAAGCCTAATTACACTAAAAAGCATCAAAATCAAATTGGGAAAAAATGACTCAAGAACACCAAATTTCGGATTAAATGGTGTTTAGGTGTAGAAATTTACCGCTTTTCTTGAGTAATTCTTAGATAGCATCCTTCTCAACATGATTTTAGCAAAAGATTTGGTGATTAACGGTTAAAAATTGTGATTTTGGGGGTTTTTTCTCGGGTATTTTCGTGGGTTTTCGCAGTTTATTTTCTGTTGTGGGGAGTGAAACTGAGCTGTTGCAGCTCTTTATTTTTTTTTCTGTAATCTGACTCCTCCGCGAGTCGCGGCGAATTGCACTTCAAACTCCGCGAGTCGCGGAGTTTGCTAAATTTTTTTTTTTTTATAATCATTAACTTATGAAACAATTAAGTACTTAATTTTAAAATTTTGTTTCCTTTGTTATTTAGGACGAGGTCGTTTCGGATCGATGTCCTAGTCCGTCCCTCGACAAAATTTTAAAATTTGTCTTTTTGTAGCGATTGTTTTAAAAGCTAAGATTTTTGGGTTTTTTCAATGTTTTTGGCATACTTTAATTCAATAAGATTAAAAATAATGATAATAAAAGTTCTCGTCCCTCCCTCGGGTAAAGCAATTTCGGTTTAAAGACCTAGTCTTCAACTTACGACGAATTTTAAAAATCATATTTTTAACTTAATGAGATAAAGTAAATTTTTGTTTTTAAATTCACACAACTTAAATATAAAAAAAATTCACACCAAACTTAAAATTGAAATGCATAAAATTAAAAATTTATATTTTAAAAATTAAAAATTCACACCAAACTTAATTTAAAAATTTATAAATTCATACCAAACTTATATTAATTTTTCAAATATTTACAATTTTAAATATATTGTTTTTACAAAGTTTACAATATTAATTTAAGATTTAAATATTAATATTAAAAACATGGTAAGAATAAAATTAAAAATCTTTTTGTCTTTTTATCCCACTTTAATCAATCAAATATTATCAAAAATATGCGCCCCTCTTTTCGGTAAAGTAATTTCGGTTCCAAGACCTAATTTAACTCATGACGAATTTTTGAAATATTTTGTGTTGATTGATTAAAGATATTTATACCTTAAGAATAAACGTTAAATTTCGCAGTGATGTAATAAATTTTTGAATGATATCAATAATTTCGGTCGCCAAACCTAATTTTATTCAATACCAATTTAATACTTTTTAGCGAACAAATTAGCGTTTATTATCAAAAGGTTAAAAATAAAAATAAAAATAAAAACTGTACATACATACCTGTGAAATAGATTTCTTAGTTATATGATCTATCCCATTCATAAGATAGTCGGTTTAATTGGTTTTCCATGGCTACATAGGCGTAACCTCGCGCATTCAGTGTCTTTTCTTCTAAACATATGAACGGTCCGTCTCTGCATAAAGTAACAAATTCGGTATTTGAATAGGTTTGATTATTTGAACATTTACCTCCATGTGACCATTTTCCGCATTTGTGACATCTTTCTAGGTGTCGTGCTCTTCTTTTCGCTGCGGATTTTGATTTTCCTTTACCAAATTGTAACTTATTATCTTCGCATCTAGATTCTTTTCTAACTCCGTCCATTCTTTCTCTGATTACTGATACTAATTCACTCGGTAGTATGTCATTATTACGTTTAGTGATCAAAGCGTGTAGCATTAGACCATGGTTTAGTTCACAGGCAGTCTTCATTTTGTAAAAATCTAAAAAAAATAAAAATTCAGAATGGGGGGAGAAGACTAGTTCTTTAGGGTCTGCTAGGGAAAGACCATTCGGGTTCCATTTTCGAGATTTACACGAAAACAGACAATCTAACTCTAACAGAAATACATATTATCCTTTAAAGACTTGATTCTCCCCACACTTAGTTAGCTGTGGTGTCGAAATTATGATTAACTTCGTTGTCGACTTCCATCGGACCATGTATGTAATGTTTAACTCTGTGACCATTAACTTTAAATTCAATCCCATTTGAATTTATCAATTCTATCGTTCCGTATGGGAAAACTCTTTTGACTATGAATGGTCCAGACCATCTTGATTTCAATTTTCCAGGAAATAGCTTGAATCGTGAATTGAAAAGAAGAACTCTGTCTCCTTCTTTAAATTCTTTTGAACTTCTGATTCTTTTATCATGCCATTTCTTTGTTCTTTATTTATAGATCAACGAATTTTCGTATGCTTCATGTCTTAATTCTTCTAATTCGTTTAGTTGACTTAATCGTAGACGTCCGGCTTCATGTAAATCAAGATTACATGTCTTCAAAGCCCAAAATGCTTTGTGTTCAATTTTTATTGGAAGATGACATGCTTTTCCATAAACAAGTCTAAAAGGTGTGGTTCCAATTGGAGTTTTGTAGGCTGTTCTAAAAGCCCAGAGTGCATCCTCCAATTTAATGGACCATTCCTTCGGATTTGATCCTACGGTTTTCTCTAGAATACGTTTTAAAGCTCGGTTGGTATTTTCAACTTGTCCACTTGTTTGTGGATGATATGCGGTGGAGATTTTATGAGTTACTCCATATCTTTTAAGAACTTTCTCAAGTTGATTATTACAGAAATGAGTACCCCGATCACTTATTAAAGCTTTCGGTGTTCCAAACCTTGCAAAAAGACGTTTTAAAAAGTTGACTACAACTCGTGCATCATTAGTTGGGAGAGCTTGTGCTTCCGCCCATTTAGATACATAATCAATGGCTACGAGTATATATAGATTATTATGAGATTTTGGAAATGGACCCATAAAGTCAATATCCCAAATGTCAAATACTTCACATACTTGGATGACATTTTGTGGCATTTCATCACGTTGACTTATTTTTCCGGCCCTTTGACATGCATCACAGGATTTGCAAAGAAGGTGTGCGTCTTTGTAAATTGTAGGCCAATAGAATCCAGCTTCATAAACTTTTCTTGCTGTTAGTTGAGGCCCATAATGCCCTCCTGTTGGTCCTGTGTGACAATGGTTTAAAATTTTACTAGCTTCATCTCCAAATACACATCGGCGTATTATTCCATTGGGACAACTTTTAAACAGATGTGGATCTTCCCAGAAATAGTGTTTTATATCACTGAAGAATTTCTTTCGTCTTTGGTACGATAATCCTTTTTCAAGGAATCCACAAACTAAGTAGTTTGCATAGTCTGCAAACCATGGGATTTCTTTATAATCTATCTTCAATAGATATTCATCAGGAAAGTTGTCTTGTATGGCCGATTCATTTAGAACTTCTAATTCGGGATTTTCAAGACGAGAAAGATGATCAGCGGCGAGATTTTCTGCTCCTCTTTTATCTCGGATTTCAATATCAAACTCTTGTAAGAGTAAGATCCAACGGATTAATCTTGGTTTAGCATCTTGTTTTGAAAATAGGTATCTAAGAGCAGAATGGTCGGTATAGACCACCGTTTTTGCTAGAACGAGATATGATCGAAATTTGTCAAAAGCAAAGACAATAGCAAGGAGTTCTTTTTCAGTAGTTATATAGTTCGTTTGTGCTCCTTGTAATGTCTTACTAGCATAATATATAGGTTGAAATCGTTTTTCAATCCTTTGTCCTAAAACGGCTCCCATTGCCAAATCACTTGCATCGCACATTAGTTCAAATGGTAGATTCCAATTTGGTGTTATCATGATCGGCGCATTAGTGAGTTTCTCTTTAAGAATATTAAAAGATTTGATACACTCATCTGAAAAGATGAATGGAGCATCCTTTTCTAGGAGTTTATTCATAGGAGTGGCAATTTTAGAAAAATCTTTTATGAAACGTCGGTAAAAACCGGCATGCCCTAGAAAACTCCTAACTCCTCTAACATTGGTGGGATGTGGAAGTTTAGCAATTACATCTACTTTAGCTCTATCCACATCAATTCCTTCTTTTGAAATTTTATGTCCAAGAACGATGCCTTCTTTAACCATGAAATGGCATTTCTCCCAATTAAGTACTAGATTTGATTGTTCGCATCTAATTAGCATTCATTCCAGATTAACTAGACATGATTTAAATGTATCACCGAAGACTGAAAAGTCATCCATGAATACTTCCATGCATTCTTCTATCATGTCGTGAAAAATCGCCATCATACACCTTTGAAAGGTTGCAGGGGCGTTGCAAAGTCCAAATGGCATGCGTTTGTAAGCAAAAGTACCATAAGGGCGTGTGAATGTGGTTTTCTCTTGGTCCTCGGGTGCTATTGGAATTTGAAAATATCCGGAAAATCCATCTAGAAAACAATAGTAACTATTTCCGGCTAATCTTTCCAACATTTGATCTATGAAAGGTAAGGGAAAGTGATCTTTTCTGGTGGCGTCATTTAATTTTCTATAATCAATACATACACGCCATCCTGTTACAGTCCTAGTAGGAATAAGCTCATTTTTTTCATTTGTAATGACAGTCATGCCACCCTTCTTAGGTACGCATTGAACTGGGCTTATCCATGGACTATCGGAAATTGGATAAATTAAACCTACATCTAGCAGTTTAATAATCTCCTTCTTAACTACATCTTGCATATTAGGATTTAGTCTTCGTTGGCGTTGCACATACGTTTTATGACCTTCTTCCATAAGGATTTTATGTGTGCAATACGAAGGACTTATTCCTTTAATATCATGAATCTTCCATGCAATGGCTGGTTTATGAGCTTTCAACACAGAAATGAGTTGTGATTTCTCATTTTCAGTAAGAGAAGACGATATTATTACAGGTAATTCAAATTCACCATGTAAATAAGCGTATTCCAAATGGTTTGGAAGTGGCTTTAACTCTAATTTCGGAGGTTCTTCTATCGATGATTTGTATCGATATCTGTCTTCTTCTTTTAGCATTTGAATTTCTTCTGTTGTTGGTTCATATCCATTAGCTATAAGTGTAGCTAACATTTCAGCTTCATCAATTGGTTCATTACCTTCTCCTAAAGAACATTCTCCTGTTCCTTGTAATTCTGGAAATTCTTCTAATAATTCTGCATGTGCATCTATAGTTTGAATATAATAACATGTATCATCTGCAGATTGTGGTTGTTGCATTGCTCTATCAACTGAAAAGGTAACACTCTCATCCTCTATACTTAGGGTCAGTTTCTTACCGAACACGTCTATCATTGCTTTAGCCGTGTTTAAGAATGGTCTTCCTAATATGAGAGGAACTTGAGAATCTTCTTCCATGTCCAAAACAACAAAATCTACTGGAAATACTAAAGTACCAACTTTAACTAGCATGTTCTCCATTATCCCTCTAGGATATTTTATTGATCTATCGGCTAGTTGTATGCTTATTCTGGTTGGTTTCAATTCTCCAAGGTCTAGTTTAGTGTATAGTGAATATGGCATTAAATTTATACTAGCACCTAAGTCTGCCAATGCTTCTATTGAACTAAGACTACCCAGAAAACATGGAATTGTGAAACTTCCTGGATCAGATAGTTTTTCTGGTATCTTATTCAACAGCACTGCTGAACAATTAGCATTCATAGTAACAGCCGAGAGTTCTTCCATTTTCTTTCTATTTGAGATTAGATCTTTCAAGAATTTAGCATATCTAGGCATTCCTGAAATCACATCAATGAAAGGAAGATTTACATTTATCTGTTTAAACATATCCAAGAATTTGGATTGCTCGGCTTCAAGTTTCTCTTTCTTCATTTTACTTGGGTAAGGAAGTGGTGGTTGGTATGGTTTAACATAAGGTTTATCCTTAACTGTGTTATCTTCATTAACCTTTTCAACTACCGGTTCTTTTTCCTTATCTTGATCAGGTTGTGGTTCTTGTGGAGTAGGAATGGTTTCATCAGAAGTTACAGGTATTTCAGGTGGTTTAAGTGTTGTGCCACTTCTTGTGGTAATGGCTTTAGCTGTTTCACTCCGGGGGTTAGCATTTGTATCACTAGGTAGACTTCCCGGTTTTCTTTCACCTATTAACCTTGCTAGGTTACTCACTTCTTGTTCCAGATTTTGAATAGAAGCTTGTTGATTTCTAAATGCTTGAGCATTTTGTTCATTGGTTTGTTTCTGAGATGTGAAAAACTGTGTTTGAGTTTCAACTAGCTTTGTCATCATATCTTCTAAATTGGCTTTTTATCATCGGTTTGTTGTGGTGGTTTGTTTTGAAAATTAGGTCTTTGCTGATTATAAGTATTATTGGATACTTGTTGATTGCTAGGACCTTGTTGGTTGTTGTATGGAATATTTCTGTTATAATTCTGGTTTTGATTGTAAATCGGTCTTGGCGGTTGATAATTATTCTGATAATTATTTCCAGCCCTTTGGTTTATGTATGAAATATTCTCTCTTTGTTCCATTGTTAATTCAATACTGAGACAATCTTTTGTCAAATGTGGTCCTCCACACTGCTCACAACTAATTCGTATTGAGTGAATATCCTTAGTCATCTTTTCCATTCGTCTTTCCACAACATCTATCTTTGCGGAAATGGAATCTAAGTCATGGCTAGAATCGGCTCTAGCTGCTTTAGATGATCTAATGATATCTTTTTCTTGGTGCCACTCATGTGAGTGGGAAGCAGTATTATCAATAATTTTGTAAGCATCAGTTTCGGTTTTCTTCATAATAGAACCACCAGCTGCTATATCTATGTCTTTCCTTGTAGTGATGTCGCATCCTTGGTAGAATATTTGTACTATTTGACAGGTGTCTAAACCATGTTGCGGACATTCTCTTAACAACTTTCCATATCTAGTCCACGCCTCATATAGAGTTTCATTTGGCTTCTGTGTGAACGTAATAATTTCTGCTTGAAGTCTTACGGCTTTAGATGCAGGAAAGAATTGTTTAAGAAATTTGTTAACTAAAACGTCCCATGTATCAATCGCCCCTTCAGGTAATGATTCCAACCAATCTTTGGCTTCTCCCTTTAAAGTCCAGGGAAATAACATGAGATATATCTGTTCATCCTCCACTTCTCGGATTTTAAATAGTGTGCAGATCCTATTAAAGGTACGTAGATGTTCATTTGGATCTTCCTTCGGCGCACCACTAAATTGGCATTGATTAGTCACCATGTGTAGAATTTGTCCTTTGATTTCATAATCTGGCGCATTAATGTCTGGATGAGTAATTGCGTGACCTTGGCCAGTGCGTTTAGCTCTCATTCGGTCTTCCATACTTAAAGGTTCCAGATTCTCCATAATTGAATTTGTTTAATCGGTATCACTAGATGATTCTGATTTAATGGTTCGTTCCTCAACAATCTCTGTTTGAATGATTGGTGGCTCCGGAGGAAAGTTTAATGGTTCAGGATCTACGAACCGTTCCTGAATATTTTCCGGATTCTCAATTGTGAGGTCGGGTTCAAAAAATGGATTATCGGAAATTTGAACTGAAGTACTTGGTCGACTGGATGACGATTCTAAAGAAAAATCAACAGCGGTTATATTTGCTAAATGTCTTGATCTAGTTACAGGTGGTGAACGTACAAAAGGTGATGAACGTCTTGCTCGGTGCATTCACTGAATATCCTATTAGTTTTAAAAAGGAAAGAAAAATTATAATAAGTTATCCAACCAATAGACTTTTCTGATTTTGCCCACGTTTTGAATAGCCAAAAGATGCAGCAGAGGGGCAGGATTCGTTTGGTCTCAATATAATTGAGGACTGTTTGGCTCCAATAACCCGGTCCACGTACAAATCCAACTATTACTACGAACCAGAAAATTTTGATGTCTATCAATTTAACCACTCAAAATAAATTTTCGTAATTTTAAGAAATTTAGATAAGAAGTAGAATAAAAATCTATGTCCTAAAACTAGAATAGCGAGAAATAAGAAAGAAAAAGAGTTCGTCGGAAAAAAAAATTTGAAAAATAAAAATGGTTGAAAAAAATAAAAGGTGACGGAAAAATAAAAGAAACTTATAAAAAATTAAAAATACTTGACTAACCTAACCTTATTACTACAACTAACTTAAAATTATAATCGCAAATTGATATTACTAATTGGAATGATAATTGATACATAGTAAAAAGTGTCTAAAAATATTAAAGCTTACAGGAAAAACTAAATCCCAAATGGAAATAACTTAAAAAGAAACTAAAACTTAAAAAGGCGTCGCAAAATTCTAGAGTACCTAAATCTTAGTCTAAAGAAAAAGCACTTAAGGAATTCTACGGCAAAGCCTAAAAATCTAGGAGTAAAAATGACTATGGCAAAAACTAAGTTTAAAATTAAATATGAGCGAAAAATACAAATATTACGCTACAACGATTAAAAAGGGACAAAATATAAAAATATACAAAAAGTTGTAAAAATTACAATTTTTATAAAAATATTATTTTTATATTATTTATTTATTAAAACTACTAATTTTACAATTTAATTAAACTAATTTAACTAAAACATAAATTAAATAAAACTTAAATTAAAAATAAACTTAATTATAATAATAATAATAATTAGGGTTAATAATAATAATAATTAATAATAATCCGTAATAAATGCAGGATTAGGGCTTTGTCGCCTGTCAGAAAATCTCCGCGAGTCGCGGTAATCAATGCAGCAAACCCCGCGAGTCGCGGGGTTCAGAATTTCAACTGACAGGTTTAATTTCAACGCGTTTTTCTTTATTTATTTTTTTTTCTGTTTTTTATATAAATAAAAGATATTTAAATAAAACTTATATTTTTTATAAACTAAAATAAAAATAAAGAAACTTAATCAACTTAAATATTTAACAAAATCTTAAAAATACTTATATTTTTGTTTTTCTTTTTATATTTTCGAATATTTAAAACGTATTTTTACAAAAGCGACTTTTAATAGAAGTAAACTAAAAATCTTTTTTTTTTTTTTTATTAGCGTTGCGCTTCCGGCGTTTAAGAGAGTTCCCCGGCAGCGGCGCCAAAAATACTTGATGTCAAAGCTAAGGGGTATAAAATACTATTGAAGTTTACAACGAAACACTATTAAATACGATACAATTTTACACAAGATATTTATTTATTTAGAGAATGGATATACTTAAACCTTGCTACAACACTTATAGGCAGTGTACCTAATCGTACAGTAGTGTAGTTTTTAGTAAGTCCGGTTCGTTCCACATGGAAATCTTTAAACAAAGCTTAACGCTATATTAGTTTACTTTTATAAAAATACAAATACATATATATAAGTAATATTATTATTATAAAGGGGGGTTTTTACCGTTTAATGACCGGTTTGTCGATTTTAAAATTTTAGTCGCAGTTAAAACCTAATGTAAAATATTAAATAAATAAAAGACTTAATTTAAAGCGTAAAATAAATAACGATAATGAAATTGCAATAAAAGTGCGATAAAATAAAATTGCGATAATTAAAAAGTACGATAATTAAAAGTGCGATTAAATAACAATAAATAAAAGTGCGATAATTAGAAGTGCAATTAAATATAAAATAAAGGAAATTAAATATGAAATAAAAGAATTATGCTTATTTAAACTTCCGTAATCATGATGTTTGACGTGTTGATTTTAGTTTTATGCCCATGGGTTAATTGTCCTTTGTCCTGGATTATTTAATATGTCCGTCTGGTTTTTATCCATAACAGTCCATCAGTCATAAATATAAAGTGCGAGTGTCCTCATCAAATTATTCTTATACCCGAAGTTAAATATTCCAACTAATTGGGGATTCGAATTGTAACAAGGTTTTAATACTTTGTTTAATGAATACACCAGGTTATCAACTGCGTGTAAACCAAGGTTTTACTACTTTGTTAGCAATTACACCAATTACCCTTGAATGTAATTTCACCCCTGTTTTAATTATTCTAGTGGCTATTAATCCATTCCCGTGTCCGGTTAAATGAACGATTATTCGTACATATAAATACCCCGCCCATCGTGTCCGATCGAGTGTATATGGTAATTTATAAGGACGCCCAATTGTAAATCTTTATATTAACATTAACAAACTATCATTTAGTTAAACAAATATAAAGCCTATTAATAGCCCATAGTCTAATTTCCACAAGTGTCGTTCTTTTGTCCAAACCCCAATTATGGTACAAAGTTCAATTACCCAATTTTAGTAATTAGCCCAACATCATGATTACTTCGTTTTAAATAAGCATAATAATAACTTAGCTACGAGACATTAATGTAAAAAGGTTGAACATAACTTACAATGATTAAAAATAGCGTAGCGTTACACGGACAGAGTTTCGACTTACACCCTTACAATATTCGCTAACATACCCTTATTATTAGAATTATAATTAAAATTAAAATATAAATTATAAATATATATATATATTTTACGTATGAGAAGAAGAAGAAAAAGATGGATGAAAATGATCAGAATTCGGTTGGCTTTATAGGCAGTTTTTCATTTTGGGGCTCCGCGACTCGCGGCCTTTTTGGCCTTCAAACTCCGCGAGTCGCGGAGTTTTTTTTTACAGCTCACCCTTTTGGAGTTTTTCTCTGCCGACGGTTTTTATTTATAAATATAATATATATATAATTAATATAATTAATTATATATTATATTATATTTATATACATAGTTAACTTGTAATTTTTAGTCCGTTGCGTCGAGCGTTAAGAGTTGACTCTGGTCCCGGTTCCGGATTTTCGAACGTCCTTGCGTACAATTTAATATCTTGTACTTTGCGTTTTGAATCTTGTACTCTTGTAATTTCGAGACGTTTCTTATCAATAATTGGAACCTCTTTGATTGTCTTTTGTTCTTTTGAGCTTTTTGGTCGTTTGCGTCTTCAATTCGTCGAATCTGTCTTTTGTCTTCACCTTTTATTATTTAAACGAATATCACTTGTAAATAGAACAATTGCAACTAAAAGCTTGTCTTTCTTGAGGAATAATGCTATGAAATATATGTTCGTTTTTAGCATTATCACTAATATAAATGTTAGTCAATCTATAAACAAGGCACTAACTAAACCCATTCCGACCCGTAATCCTACAAGTCCCGCAACAAATTTAGCACACACAAAAGTCTAAGTCTAGGCACCTATCTCAAGTCACCTAAATCCCTTAGACCATGCTCTGATACCACTTGTAACAACCCAACCCGTTAACCAACCAATAACGCGGATAAAAAAATTTTTTTTTGCTGGAACAGCATATGGCGCGGAGCGCCATATGGCCGCGCGGCGCGCCAAAGTGGCCTGTCCAAAAAGTCATGAAATGTGAAAATGTTTGACCACTTCCCGACGTATTTAGACAAAACGCTTTTAACCATACATTAATATATGTAGAACTAACACGTTCCATTAATAAAATTAGTCTTACAAAGACCGGGCCCACATCGGCCGTTTTACGACTTTCGTACGAAAATACAAGTTTTCAACCACATGATTTGTAATAGAAAATAAAGGCCGAGCATGGCGATTGGGGATACGCTACCCAATCCTAATCAATCCAAAAGCAAGCCTTCTAAAGCAACTATGCAAGTTCACTAGTCCCCGCTTACCCGAGCGTCTGCATCCATGCAATCTATAAAAAAGTCAACAACGAGAGGGTAAGCTAATGTTTAGTGAATGCAATACTTGTACATATACATATGTAATTTACCTACACGCATCCACTTACAATACCATGCAAACAAAATGCATAAACGAGCTAGCAACACCAAACATACGACTAGCAACAACGTTAGTATATAAATCGCCACAATAATATACCAAATCACAATAATGCATAAATATAACAAACTGTTCCTGGCTATGGCACTACCGACTTGTAGACGACCAATAACGTCGAGTCTCACTCGTATGTTGTCACCGACTTGTGACTCATCAGAGGGTATCACCGACTTGTGAACTACCCACCAATATCTATGGGTCACCGACTTGTGAACGCCATGTGACATCACCGACTTGTGAAGCGCCACTAAGTGTCACCGACTTGTGAACACTATAGGGTGTCACCGACTTGTGAATCACCCAAGGGTATCACCGACTTGTGAGCCCCCATCAATACATATGGGTCACCGACTTGTGAACCTCCATGTGGCATCACCGACTTGTGAAGCACCACCTAATGTCACCGGCTTGTGAACACTATGAAGTGTCACCGACTCGTGAATCACTTCCCCGACTTATGGTGACACCGACTTGTGAAACACCAACCAACTACTAAGGGTCACCGCCCCGTGAACCACTATGAGGCGTCACCGACTTGTGAATAACCTGTCGAGACACTACCGACTTGTAGTTCCCATCCCATCATACCAACAAATATGTCACCGTCTTGTGACATAACGCCCACTACTCACGATGTGGCACCAAAGGCCCACATCGCGTACGAGTAAATAAACCACATACATACATGTATAAATATTCCACTCACCTTGTCGCCTTGAAGAAATGCCACCGAATAATCCGCAACACACCGATGGAATGTACCTATTCCATTATCACAAACACAACAACACAATTAGGGTGGATTTATAAATCAACCCAAATTGACAACTAGTGCAATTTCGACCCAAATGCACTTCCAAGCACAAACCGTGCCCAAACTAACCAATAAGCACTAACACAAGTGAGAATGGTCCTAATACGCCAATTAGACCCAATCATAGGTGTTAAACACCTATCTTGCCCAAAATGGCACTTAAACCCTAATTTGACCCATAAGAAGTCAACATCGCGCCATTAGCGAGTTTTGACACCAAAACATATTTAACTTGGTTTTATACTTCAACTTAATCCATTTTAAGTTTATAAACCTTATTAAATCGGCAATTGAATCATAATCATCAACAAACCCTAATTTTGACTCAAGTCAAAATTAGTCAACCCAAATTCACCTAAAGTGATTCCAACACTTCCATAATCACTAAACCTAGTGATTAAACTCAAAATTAAAGCCTAATTAAGGCCAAATCGTCAACCAACCCAAAATCCGCCAAGTGACAAGAATAACTAGTCACCATAAACCTATTTCATCATCTAAGAGGGTTTCACTACAAATCAAACTCAAACCCTAACTTGAATATCAAATCTAACAAATGTAATTCGGAGTTTGAACTTACCAATACCACCAAAACGATGCCGTTGACGAGTAGAGCAACTTTAAAACCTGAGCTTTGGTGAGAATCCAACTCCTTCTTCTCCAAATCAAGCTCTCTCTCACTAAAAGTGGGTTTCTCTCACTAGGGTTTGAAGAGAGTGTTTGTGTGGGTGAGAAATGAGCTCCAAAGGAGTTCTAGATCAGTTTTGGTGACCCTAAACCGACCCTAAATGAAAAGACCAAAGTACCCTTCACTTAAGCCTTTTAAAAAGGCTGAAAATTGCATCAGACGGGTTCGGCGCGCCGCGCCGAAAGGTGGAGCGCCGCTCCAACCTACAGGTCAGTTTTCAGAAACTTGTTTTGGCCATAACTTTTTGACCGTAGCTCCGTTTTTGATGAATCAAATATCGTTGGAAACGTAATAAGATTTCCTTTACAATGGTAAGGCTTTGAAACATCAACAAAAACTTTATTTGGGGTTGAAAAGATACGTACACACCTTGCCACTTCAGACAACGTCCAGTTTCCTTCGGCGTTCGAGCAAGCAACACGTACACTTCATACACGCATCGTACACCATAAATACATTATGTACAATAAATATTTGGGTCTTACAACTATGGTCTCTGATCGATTTATCATATGAAGAAGATGAAGGATACAGTTATACGGTTTAAATAAATTTTAGAGAAGGGATAAAACAGAATTGTTATAACAGAGGGATGGTTAATGGTTAGTGTCGGGAAGCGAGAGGTAGCGGGTTCAAGCCCGGTTCGTGGCAATTTTTTTTAAAAGCTTTTAAAGGTATAAACATTTATTTCTATTATTATTATTATTATTATTATTATTATT
Organism: Rutidosis leptorrhynchoides; assembly: GCF_046630445.1. Classification (NCBI taxonomy): domain Eukaryota; kingdom Viridiplantae; phylum Streptophyta; class Magnoliopsida; order Asterales; family Asteraceae; genus Rutidosis; species Rutidosis leptorrhynchoides. The sequence goes on along the minus strand of NC_092336.1, from coordinate 400,445,765 downwards.
ATTATTATTATTATTATTATTATTATTATTATTATTATTATTATTATTATTATTAATATTATTATTATTATTATTATTATTATTATTATTATTATTATTATTATTATTATTATTATTATTATTATTATTATTATTATTATGATGGTGATTATTATTGCTAGTGTTAATTATTAATTGTTAAGTTTGTTATGATTACTAATGCTAATAACATTACTTAATATTATTGTTATTATTATTATTGATATTAACATATGTATTATTATTATAATTATAATTATGATCATTATTATTATTATCATTATTATGAACACGATACAAATTACCATCTTAAATATTATTATAAGTATCAGAATTGTTATTTTTATTATTATCATAATTATAAGTATTATATCTATTATTATTATCATTAGTATTACTCATGATATTATGATTAATTCTTATAACTTTAATAATACTAACATTATGATGAAAAGGATTATTATTATTAACATTATTATTATTATTATTATTATTATTATTATTATTATTACTATTATTTTTATCACTTTTATTATTATTATTATCATTATTAACACATAGCATTTTTATTAGTATTATCATTATTATTAAAAGTATTATCATTACTACTATTATTTTTAGTATTATTATAATTGGTATACTTACAAACGAAAGATATCTATATAAAAATATATTTATTACATATATCATAAGTATATGAACATTATATAATATTATGTTTTAATATATAAACTAATATAATATTATTTATATTAATATAACATTAACCAAATTATATATCACATAAGTATTATAACAAATTATAAGTATTAATATAATTATATATGAAGACATTAATTTTATTACATTATAAAATATATATAAACTTAATTGATTTCATAAATACGTATTAATATATATACCTGATATAGGTTCGTGAATCCAAGGCCAACCCTGCATTGTTCAGTTCATCATATGTATTTTTACTACAAAATACAGTATTGTGAGTTTCATTTACCTTTTTACCCTTTATGTTTTTGGGCTGAGAATACGTGCGAAATTTTAATAAATGTTTTACGAAATAGACACAAGTAATCGAAACTAAATTATATGGTTGAATGATCGAAGCCGAATATGCCTCTTTTTACTTGGTAACCTAAGAATTAAGGAACATCACTAATTTTGAGAATTAGTGCACGCCTAATTGACGCGAATCCAAAAGATAGATCTATTTTAGGCCCGACGAACCCCATCCAAAGTAGCGGATGCTTTAGTACTTCGATGTTGTTTTTATCGTATCCGAAGGATTTCCCGGAATGATAGGGGATATTCTTATATGTATCTTGTTAATGTCGGTTACCAGGTGTTCAATCCATATGAATGATTTTTTTGTCTATATGCATGGGACGTATATTTATGAGAACTGAAAATGAAAATCTTGTGGTCTATGAAAATGTTGGAAATGATTATTTATGTTAAACTAATGAACTCACCAACCTTTTGGTTGACACTTTAAAGCATGTTTATTCTCAGGTATGAAAGAAATCTTCCACTGTGCATTTGCTCGTATTAGAGATATTACTTGGAGTCATTCATGACTTATTTCAAAAGACGTTGCATTCGAGTCGTCGAGTTCATCAAGATTATTATTAAGTCAATTATAGTTGGAAATATTATGAAATGGTATGCATGACGTCAATTTTCGATGTAAAGTAAGTTTGTCTTTTAAAAACGAATGCAATATTTGTAAAAGGTATCATATAGAGGTCAAGTACCTCGCGATGTAATCAACTATTGTGAATCATTTGTAATCGATATGGACTTCGTCCAGATGGATTATGATGGGTCACTTTAGTTGGTATCAGAACGGTGGTCTTAGCAAACCAAGTCTTGCATTAGTGTGTGTAACTGATAGTTGCTTAGATGCATTAGTGAGTCTGGACTTCGACCGTGTCTGCATGTCAAAATTTTTTCTTATCATTTCGTGTCGAAAATTACCTGCTTATCATTCTTAGTCTAGACACGTCTTACTGCATTTAGTGCATCGATAGTGTATAGACAAAATTCATATCTTAGCGTATCTGTTACTGTAAACTTTGCCTGACATATTCGGTAAATTCATTCGTATTCTATGAAATCTTTTGTTCTATATATATATAGATATTCTATGTAATTAGAATACCATCTGATAGCCGAAAATCATTTTATACCGAAAAACCCTTTACTCAATCGTACGAAATGGAACTCGCCACTAGTTCAAGTTCTTCAGAATCCGACAGCTATTTTGACATGGATGTTCACCTAAGCTCCTAAACTAGTGTCACTAGTATGAATCAACCAATCATCCATCCCCAATTCATCTGATGAGTCCGTAGTCGACTTAATCAACAGAAACGAGAAGAAGGCAACTCCCTTCCACCAACCGAATTCACCTCTTGGCGAAGAACCTGAAGTACTTACCGGTGAACCAGTCCGAAATACCATTTTCACCCTCATTCCCCTAATATCTCTTCATGATTACATACTATCTCAGATTCTAAACCTTATTCATCCGTTCGTTCCGACCGACAATCATCCCAGAATAATAGAAGAAGTCAACGAACTTCGCACCCGAGTTGTAGCCTTGGAAAATATGGAGCAAAATGTACCAGCTTCAGCAACATCACCGGCACCAACAGTACCATCAGTAACAGCACCAGTACCATCAACAATCCATGCCTCAAACATCTCATTCTATACCTCGAGTATAATTATCGTTCCACGAATCGTTCTACATCATTTATCTTCGTTCAACATGGCGATTATATAATCTCTAATGTTTTAGAGATTATATATTCTTATTCTAACGGTAAATCAAATGAGTCTAATATCATATTGACTCATTAAATCCATGATTACATCTGAAGAAAATATATATGTATATATGTTTTCATAAAGATTGTAATTAAAAAATTCTTTCGTACAAAACTGTTAATGATGAAAATATTTTAACGGGTAGGTAATACCCAAGGAATATTTAGATTTCACATTAATAAGTTACATTGTACATTCTTCGAATATGATTCAACAGCCATTTACTATCTTACTTACATCCACAAGATATATGAATCCGTTCACCACAAAATAACCATTTCCATTCAATTTCATACTAGGATTTTGATATATCAGAATCCAACAAGTAGCATAATGAAGAAAACGTTGGACAAAATAAAATTTGTTAGAAACAAACAAATTAACTATGAGAAATTTTGTTTAGAATCCACGCTAACGAAATCCTAGCTAACTGTTAATTCCGTATTACATTTAATTATCGCAATTTATTTTATCGCAATTCTAATTCTCGCAATTTTATTTATCGTCATTTAATTTCTATTATTTATTTTATGCACTTAATTTATCGTCATTTAAATACTGTTATTTATTTCACAAATATCGGGACACGTATACAAGGTTTTGACATATCATATCAACGCATCTATATATATTATTTGGAATAATCATAGACACTCTATATGCAGTAATGATCGAGTTAGCTATACAGGGTTGAGGTTGATTCTACAATAATATATATACTTTGAGTTGTGATCGAGTCTGAGACATGTACACGGATCACGATACGTATTAATTAATTTGAATATTATATATTAAACTATATATGAATTATTGGACGGTTAACTGTGGACTATCGACTGTGGACTAATAATATTGGACAATTAAAATGAATTAAAATATTGATTATAACATATGAAACTAAACATTTCTTCAAGTTGCCACTTGATTTCATCTTAAACCTCATTCGTATCTTGACGATTACAATCTGCGTTCAAACCTTTTATGATTCTTGAAAACACCTCAATCGAGAGGCTGAACCAACCGCACTTCATCTACGGAAGAGAAGATTGATTCATATAGTTATGCACCTGAAAAACACTCGAAAACTGAGTAAACATTTAACACGCATCTGTGCTAGCTCCTTTGGCATTGTTATTACCGAAAATAACTTTTCAATCCCTTTTCAAAATAGACAATTTTGTCACAGCTCCAACAAATCAACTTCGACATTCATTTGAATTAGCCGTATTATAACCTTGATATATAAGTTTGCCTTTCATCATCATTACCGGAGAACCGTTTATGTCCCACTACATTAGCAGTAAACTTACCGACAACTTTGTTGATCCTTAATTTTCTGAAAAATCATTATCCTTATCGAAACCTTATCATATACTCATCCACATCTTATAACGAGAATTACCATACCAATTACCCAGAATCAGCAATTAGTATTTTGAAATCTCGCAGCATATCTACATCAACAGTTATAAGTATACATATAATCCTTAACTCTTAGAATTATGATCTTCCACTCTGAAATTTTGAAAAGCACCCAGTCTACAAATCAATACTCCAAATTCTGAAAAAGCTAAATACAGCAGCAAAAACTGTACAAGCTGAATACAGTAGCAAAAACTGTACAAGCTGAATACAGCAGCAAAAACTGTACACGACCTTAACCGTCGAAGGTATAAAGATAAAGAATAGTATGTTGGCAAAGCTCAGAAATGTGGAACTGGAAACCGGATTAAGCAAACCAGGAAGGAGACTCTGAACGAATTACAAGGACTAAACTTGTACATAAAGAATCCAGATGATTCTGTTTCTGATGAAATCTTTAGGAAAAACCTTACTCCTTAACCACTCTAAATCATCGTGAATGAATTTCTTCATCACAATTTGATTCTGAAATCCTAAGATATCATCGTACCTTTCTTTATTAATATCCCCAATATTTCTGAAGATATCTTCATAAATATTCTTGTTCGATATTAATTATCTCTCTGCGCTATCCGTATTATATCATAAAAGGAAACTGTTTTAGTTTCTATATTCTGCGAACCTTCGAATTTAAAATATGAATGTTTTTGAAGTAGTGTTGGGAACTGATGCATGAGTTAGTATAATATAATGACACTTGATCAACGTGATTATATTACAGTAAGTCATGCTGAGTTTCTAATGGAACGTGATGATTCACAGATCATAACGTCATCATGTGCCATGTTACATAACTCTTTCATTCTGCTTAACTTCTGAACATATCAAGAAAGTATATTCTTGATAGGTCTATCCTCAGTGATTTTGGTAATTTGACAAATCAAATCGTGCTAATACATTTTTTTTTCCTATTTAGAACACGATGTTTATCCGAAATTCCATATTTGCGAATTCTGGACCGTTACTCGCTTTACTAGAGGTTGGGAGGATAATAAAAAGGCAAAGAGCTCCAAAATATAAGAGAAAATATAAAGCTCAATAACAACACAGAAGTTACAAACCGTGGGTATTAATGGGAATAACAATATAAAGACACGACATAATTAAGAATAGTATCACTTCAAGTTTATATTAAAAGTAAATAGATTTTTCTGGTGGAAGATTGAAAAGAAGGATGACAGAAATGATAATTAGGAAAATATTAGGGATTAGAACTGGACTAAGCATTTTCACAATCTTTTGGATGTATGAACTATGAAAGAAAGTATAGGAATGGTGAGAATAATGAACGGAGGAGTTTAATTTATAATGGAAATATCAGACAAAGAAATCGAGGCAGATCACCGTATTTAATTATAGAGATCTTAATCTCCTTATTCGCTGAGGAATCAAATCTCTCAGATTTCGAAGATTTTCTTTAAATCCCTTAAATTCTGGAATTCAATCGCGACTACGTCAAAAGTTATGGAAAATCTCCATTTCTTCATCTCTATCTTTTGTGATAGCTTCATTCATACGCTTCGATTAATCGAATCATTTTATACATATTACTCAATGATGATAAAACTCTATTTATCAACTCATATTCTTCATGAAAACATTTTTATTGTTAACCATGACCACCTCACTCAAATTTCGGGACGAAATTTCTTTAACGGGTAGGTACTATGATGACCCGGGAATTTTCGATCAAAATTTAACTACATCTTTATATGTTTCCAATACGATAAGCAAAGTCTGTAATGTTGAGTCTCGAAAACTTTGGAACAGTTTACATGAATGCATTTACCCATTTGACCATTCCCGACGATTCACGAACCATTGTTTGTAACTAAATATGTATATACATATATATACATATATAAATAAAAGTATATATATAATAATTTGAAAGTTTAAAATATAATTTAAACATTAAAAATTAAAAATGTAAAATAGGACATAAAATAATTAAGTTGTACTTAGAATAAACTTATATTTAAATATATGATTTCTATAGGTAATTATTATTATATGTATATTGTATTATATATAAAATTTATAAATAATAAAGTATCAATAAAAGTTATTATATAATATATTAAATGATTATTAAATATTACGTAATTAATAATATATAACGTTAATGTATGTAAGTACAAGTAAAAATGTAGTTGTTATACTTTATAATTACTCTCATTATTATTATTAATATTAATATTAATATATGTATTAGTTATATTATTAGTTTCAATATATAGATATATGAAAATTTATATATTTAACTTGTTATATCACTAATATTATTGTTATCATAATTAGTAGGTAAATTATGAATTTAACTATCATTATGATTATTATTATTATTATTATTATTATTATTATTATTATTATTATTATTATTATTATTATTTTTAATTATTAATATTATCATTTTTATCAGTAAAACCATTATTAATATTATAAATATTAATATAAAAATAACACAACTTATTATTATTATCATTAGTAATATCACTTATAATATTGTTATTATCATTTATTAGTAAGATTATTATTATTATTATTATTCATATAATTATTATTATTAGTATTATTTTAATATAATTATTAATACTAATTATATATATATATATAGAATAAAATACTGATGTATAACCCGTATATTAAGGAATTCAGTTTCATTTCACTATCATGCTTTATCTAGATCCTACATCTGTCCAAGATTGATTACATATCAAGAATCAAATTAGTACGATTGTGTTTAAAGGAGTTCTATTTTTTTTATATAAATCGGTACGATTAAAAAAAAACCTGTCGACCATTAACCTGCTATAAACAAGGGATGACACCGAAATATTATGACATTCCATGAACTTTACATACTCACTTTCAATTATCAATTCTTCCAACCCTACATTGTCGAATTAAATAGAAACTGATGAAGAAAAACAGTTTACTACTCTGTTCGTGCTCCTTTTATTAATTCCATCAAATTCTTAACAATTTCAAAAATCTATTAATGTAGTTATGTTAGAAATACATTGTTTAAACTATCTGGAAAGATTCACGATCCAATTTCTTAAATTGATGTCGAATTTTGGAAGTCAAAGTTATTTACAAAAAGTTAAATTTGTTAGTTCATCGAGTAATTCGAATTCTATAGGCTGTTTCAGTAGCAATTGAAGGTCCGGATAGTTTCAAGGAGAGATTTGCAAACTCTTTCATGTTTTAACCTTTATCTAAAACGTTCGAAATTTTGAAATTGAGGTTTGACTTCTGTTTGTGTTCTTCGTTACCAGAAACTGATATTTTTTTCTTCTTATTCTGCTTTGTTAATTCATTGATATTATAATCTGTATTATTGTGTTTCCAAACCTAAAACAAAAATTAATTTAATGTTATAAACCTCACTATGGTCTCTGATCGATTTATCATATGAAGAAGATGAAGGATACAGTTATACGGTTTAAATAAATTTTAGAGAAGGGATAAAACAGAATTGTTATAGCAGAGGGATGGTTAATGGTTAGTGTCGGGAAGCGAGAGGTCGCGGGTTCAAGCTCGGTTCGTGGCAATTTTTTTAAAAGCTTTTAAAGGTATAAACATTTATTTCTATTATTATTATTATTATTATTATTATTATTATTATTATTATTATTATTATTATTATTATTATTATTATTATTATTATTATTATTATTATTATTATTATTATTATTATTATGGTGATTATTATTGCTAGTGTTAATTATTAATTGTTAAGTTTGTTATGATTACTAATGCTAATAACATTACTTAATATTATTGTTATTATTATTATTGATATTAACATATGTATTATTATTATTATTATAATTATGATCATTATTATTATTATTATCATTATTATGAACACAATACAAATTACCATCTTAAATATTATTATAAGTATCAGAATTGTTATTTTTATTATTATCATAATTATAAGTATTATATCTATTATTATTATCATTAGTATTACTCATGATATTATGATTAATTCTTATAACTTTAATAATACTAACATTATGATGAAAAGGATTATTATTATTAACATTATTATTATTATTATTATTATTATTATTATTATTATTATTATTATTATTATTATTATTATTATTATTATTATTACTACTATTATTTTTATCACTTTTATTATTATTATTATCATTATTAACACATAGCATTTTTATTAGTATTATCATTATTATTAAAAGTATTATCATTTTTATTATTATCATTACTACTATTATTTTTAGTATTATTATAATTGGTATACTTACAAACGAAAGATATCTATATAAAAATATACTTATTACATATATCATAAGTATACGAACATTATATAATATTATGTTTTAATATATTAACTAATATAATATTATTTATATTAATATAACATTAACCAAATTATATATCACATAAGTATTATAACAAATTATAAGTATTAATATAATTATATATGAAGACATTAATTTTATTACATTATAAAATATATATAAACTTAATTGATTTCATAAATATGTATTAATATATATACCGGATATAGGTTCGTGAATCCAAGGCCAACCCTGCATTGTTCAGTTCGTCATATGTATTTTTACTACAAAATACAGTATTGTGAGTTTCATTTGCCTTTTTACCCTTTATGTTTTTGGGCTGAGAATACATCCGAAATTTTAATAAATGTTTTACCCAATAGACACAAGTAATCGAAACTACATTATATGGTTGAATGATCGAAGCCGAATTGCCCCTTTTTACTTGGTAACCTAAGAATTAGGGAACATCACTAATTTTGAGAATTAGTGCACGCCTAATTGACGCGAATCATAAAGATATATCTATGGGCCTGACGAACCCCATCCAAAGTACCGAATACTTTAGTACTTCGATGTTGTTTTTATCATGTCTGAAGGATTTCCCGAAATGATAGGGGATCTTCTTATATGCATCTTGTTAATGTCGGTTAGCAGGTGTTCAATCCATATGAATGACTTTTTTGTCTCTATGCATGGGACGTATATTTATGAGAACTGAAAATGAAAATCTTGTGGTCTATTAAAATGTTGGAAATGATTATTTATGTTAAACTAATGAACTCACCAACCTTTTGGTTGACACTTTAAAGCATGTTTATTCTCAGGTATGAAAGAAATCTTCCGCTGTGCATTTTCTCGTATTAGAGATATTACTTGGAGTCATTCATGACTTATTTCAAAAGACGTTGCATTCGAGTCTTCGAGTTCATCAAGATTATTATTAAGTCAATTATAGTTGGAAATATTATGAAATGGTATGCATGCCGTCAATTTTCGATGTAAAGCAAGTTTGTCTTTTAAAAACGAATGCAATGTTTGTAAAAGGTATCATATAGAGGTCAAGTAACTCGCGATGTAATCAACTATTGTGAATCATTTGTAATCGATATGGACTTCGTACAGATGGATTAGGACGGGTCGCTTCATATGTGACCCTTTTGCCCACAATTATAGCAAGTAGGGAGAAAATTTCCGAAACCACCTTTCTTCACGCTATTAACACTTTCAGAACCCTTCTTGTTCTTTTTGTTTGAAAAGTTTGAATGACTTGAACCTTCAAATTTTCTCTTAGAGAGATAAATCTCTTCTTTTTGGGACCTCCGGTTCGAAACCCCGAGCCAACTCAAACAACTCTTCAAAAGACTTAGCAATTCCCCGACTAATCTTACCTTTCAACTCATGGCTTAAAGTACGATAGAAATCCTGCATCAACATTTGATCATCACCAACATACTCCGGAGAAAAACTAGTCTTTGACAAGAAAGTAGACTTGAGAGTAACCAAGCCCATCGAACCTTGTCACAAATTTCGCAACTCATCCCGGATTCTATTAAGGTCGGCTTGAGTCTGGTACTCCTTAAAGAATTCCTTTCTAAACTCTTCCCGCGACAAGCTCATACATTGCTCTTCACCATACAATTGAATTTTACCATCCCACCACAACTTAGCCTCTTCACGCAACATACTAGAACCATATCTCATTTTCTTCTCGGGAGGGCATTCGCTTGGACGGAAAGCCCCCTCGATGTCGGAGATCCAACATGTACTTTTCAACGGATCTCTCACCCCATTAAACATAGGAGGTTGAGCATCCTTGAAGTTCTTATAATGGAAATCTCGCCTCCCATGTCCACCATTACCATCACCCCCTTCACCATGATGATTAATATTTCTAGCCTCGAATGCCTCTTCGATCGCGGCATTCATTCGTTCGTTGATTAACTCGGTTATTTTCTCATCAACCGATTCTTGGAAGACCTTTTTGACATCCGCGAGAAATTCCGCTTTTTAACTTTTAAAGATGGCCTCAACCTTAGCCGTGAAGTCGGAGTCTTCGCTCGTACCTCCGTTATCGGTATCGTGCCCATTTCTCATCTTCATTCTAAGAAACGAAATAGATTAATTAGCGAAGCACGCACACAAAATTCACACACCATCTCATCTTTCTCGATAATCGTCGTACATCACTTGTTTAATACGATTTGGTCCCGTAGCAATGGTAGCTAGGCATTGCTACGCGAACACGTCGCATCAACTCGTTAGTACAATGATCACCTCGTTCAATGATAACAACCACAACAAAATACAATTATCCTATAGTTAGTTAGCCTACGCTAAGGCACTAACCAATACCGGTCTGACCCGCGTCCTACAAGTCCCACATAAAACGCATACACATTCAAGTCTAAGTCTAGGCACCTATCTCAAGTCGCCTAAATCCCTTAGACCATTCTCTGATACCACTTGTAACAACCCAACCCGATAATCAACGCCAAATTTTTTTTTTTTACATGGGACAGACTTGCCACACCTTGTGGGCAAAAGGGTCACATATGAAGCGACCCGTCCTAATCCATTTGGACGAAGTCCATATCGATTACAAACGATTCACAATAGTTGATTACATTGAGAGGTACTTGACCTCTATATGATACATTTTACAAACATTGCATTCGTTTTAAAAAAAAACACACTTTTGTAACATCGAAAGTTGACGGCATGCATACCATTTCATGATATATCCAACTATATTTGACTTAATAATAATCTTGATGAACTCAACGACTCGAATGCAACGTCTTTTGAAATATTCCATGAATGACTCCAAGTAATATCTCTTAAAATGAGCAAATGCACAGCGGAAGATTTCTTTCATACCTGAGAATAAACATGCTTTAAAGTGTCAACCAAAAGGTTGGTGAGTTCATTAGTTTATCATAATCATTCATTTTCATCATTTTAATAGACCACAAGATTTCCTTTATTCAATAATCATACACTCGCAAGTGTTTAAAAATCATTCATATGGATTGAACACCTGGTAACCGACATTAACATCATGCATATAGAATATCCCCAAAACAGAAATCCATCTGTATAATATAAACTCGAAGTACTAAAGCATACCATTTTTCAGTATGGGGGTGTTAGGGCCCGTAGATCTACCTTTATGATTCGCGTCAATTAGGGTGTCTGTTCCCTAATTGTTAGGCTACCAAGCTAAAAGGGGTGATATTCGATTCGATAATCCAACCATGGAATGTAGTTTCAATTACTTGTGTCTATTTCGTAAAACATTTAAAAATCAGCGCATGTATTCTCCGTCCCAAAAATATATATTGCAAAAGCATTTAAAAATGGAGCAAATGAAACTCACACTACTGTATTTCGTAGTAAAAATACATGTGACGGCATTGAACATGTACAGGGTTGGCCTCTGATTCACGAACCTATATCATTTATATATATATATATATATATATATATATATATATATATATATATATATATATATATATATATATATATATATATATATATATTAATACACATAATCGTAATCGAATAAGTTTATATGTATAATTTATTAATTATAATATTTTTATATTAATAATATATATATGTCTCACATATCATTTTGTATAAAAATATTAATTCTGTTATGTGATATGTATTAAATATCTTTATATATATATATATATATATATATATATATATATATATATATATATATATATCATTTGTTTGTTAAAAATAGTAATTATAATAATAATAAAATTATATCAATATTGTTAGAAATGATAATTATAATACATAATATTACTAATAAAGATAATAATGTTAGTAATTATATTAATGATAATAATAATGATATTTATAATAATAACTATAAAATATTAAGTTTACTGTTAATGATATTTATGATAATGATTTTAGTAATTATATAATAATAGTACTCATAATAATATTAATAATAATATTAATGATTTGATAACATTATTAATAGTAATAATAAAAATGATAATACTAATAATTAAAATATAAAATTTCAATAAAATATATTTATTGATTTTTATATAAATAACAATAATAATAATAATAATAATAATAATAATAATAATAATAATAATAATAATAATAATAATAATAATAATAATAATAATAATAATAATAATAATAATAATATTAATGAATATATAATAACAATAATCTTAGTCATAATCATAATAATAATAATACTTATTCTATTAATAATAACTAAGTTAATGATAATAATTACAATAATGATAATAATATCATTGAATAATAATACTAGTTAATAATAACAATAACAATAACAATAACAATAACAATAACAATAACAATAACAATAACAATAACAATAACAATAACAATAACAATAACAATAAAAACAACAACAACAACAACAACAACAACAATAATAATAATAATAATAATAATAATAATAATAAAAATAAATAAAATGTTAGACTACCTTAGAAGGGAGCTTTAAAAAAAATGCATGTCCCAGCCTGGAATCGAACCTGAGACCACTTGCTAACCCGACAAACACCCTAACCACAGCACTATCGACTGCTTTTCTATTTTAAATCCCATATTAATTCTATTAAGCCCATATTTTCGTTTCTTCTTCTTCTCAAATCCAATCGACCAGAGTAATTACTTATGACCTCAAATTAGTTTTTGTTTTGGTTTAGGGATTGTAATGACATAGATTAACAATGGTTGTGTATTATATTAATTATCAGAAAAAAATAATAAAACAGCAGCAGCAAAAACAGTTCACGAAGAACACCTATGAACTCCAATCTTGATTTTGAATTCTAGATCGTTTTAGATAAAAATTACTTCATGAAATAGGTTTTAAATAATTCTTAGAAACTTTAGGAATCATCAATTTATCCATAAACATTAAAATGATTACGAATTTCTTGATAAACAAAAAGGTTGACTTTTTAATTTTAACGTTTGACTTCAAAATTCAACATCAATTGGAGAAATTAAGGATTGAAAACTTACAGATAGTTCAAGTATATGATTACTAACATATCTGTATTTTTAAATTTTGATGATTGATTCGGTATTGGGCTATTGATTTTAACCTGACGCGAAATAGAGATAATAGGCTGCGTTTTTAATTTCCTGTTAAATATTTAGAAGTGGTTAAAAGTAATTGTAATTGATAATGATAATGGGTAGTCGATTGAATTCCTCAACAACATGAGATGATTTCTTGTTTTATATTGAAGGTGGCTCGACATAGTTTACGGGCAAAACAGAAAACAACAATAACAATACATAATATCTGCTTGTGATATATATTCGATTTTATAATATCTGATTGTGATATACATAACTGATTACATGTAATTATTCGATTTTATATATTATATTTAATCTAAAATATATTAATAATAATAATACCTTTAATATTATTAATAATAACAAAAAAAATACAACTAACAAAGATAATGATAATTATCAATAATAATCTTAGTAATAATAATAATATTATTGATAAAGATAATAATAATGATAATAATAATAATAATATGATAATGTTAATAATAACATAAAAATGATAATTTTAATAAAAAATACTAAGTTTAATAATAATTAATAATTATAACTAAAACTGATAATAATATTATTATTAATGATAATAATAATAATAATAATATAACAAATTAATATTATCACATAATTATTTACATAGAATGAAATATTATAGAGTTCTATAGTATTTATAAATTACTCATATTACAATATTCCTATTAATAATTATGTATAAATTTTATATATTACACATATATTAACCTACAATTTTTTAATATATATTTATTCATTTATTAACTTTGTCAATAAAAATAAAAAGAGTATTTTTAATTAATGTATTCAAAGTTTTTAAAACATATAATAGTACATATTCTAGCATACTATATATATAATTATTACCTAACATGTTTCTATTACATAAATGAATATACTACTTACATACTTTTAAACAAATAAATTTAACATCATTCTATATAACTACATGTAATATTCATATATATCTATATATATATATCAATATATATCTATATATATATAAAAATAATGTATTCATTACATCGTATATTATTTTGCATAATTAGTTATAACAATTAAATCATATATTATTTTAAATTATATTTCAATTTATTATTTATATATATAATTAAATATATACATATCTATTTTCATGTAATTGTTCGTGAATCGTCGAAAATAGTCAAAGGTTAAGTCTAAAGGATAAATTAAATGTATGAAATCATTTTAATGTAAAACATCAATTTACTTTAACTTGTCGATATCCATGTTCTAAGTTATCTACTGTGATGACCCGGGAATTTCCGACCAAATTTAAACTTAATCTTTATATGATTTCGATACGATAAGCAAAGACTATAATGTTGAGTCTCGAAAATTTTGAACTGTTTCATATATGCAATTACCCTTCGACTGTTCCCGACGATTCACGAACCACTATTTGTAAATAGATATGCATATATATGAATGTATGTATATAAATAATAACTTGAAATACGTAAATATAATATTTACGTTATAATAAAACCTATTATTCAAACTTCTCTTTACATTTCAAATATACATATTATTTTACCCGAGATTAGAATTAACTAAAAGAAATTATTCAAAGAATAATTTATATATCATTGCCTTATGATTATTCTGATGTAAGTTTTAAGTGGTTATTATTATTGGTCTACTTTATGAAAATTCGAGTTATATTTTATATGATTACCATACACTGTTACTTTTGTGCTAATTAATTATGATTAATTGATCTATCACTTATGTCACTTATAATTGTAGGATCGAGTGATGGTAGTTGTCATAAACGGTATGATTATATTTTAAGGGACTAGCTATTATAAGTTCAGAAACTCTTTTCTTTTATCATCACAAGAATCACTAATAATTGTAATGGTAGAGTGTATTGTGATTAAGATTGCAATAATGAAGTCTTATGGACTAAAGAAAATAACTCAAAATATGTCTTAACATACAAGTATGTAGTAGAGTAAAAGTGCAAGTTGGTGGTGATAAGAAAACAAATTTGATGATCCATGTAAATATTTGTATATTAATATTAATTTGTTATGTAATATTATAATTACTACTATTATTATTATTATTATTATTATTATTATTATTATTATTATTATTATTATTATTATTATTATTATTACTTATTAATATAATTATTACTTATAATATTATATATAGATTTCCAGTATATACGCATATCCATATCACTGTCATTTTTTTATTTAATTTTTCTCTTTGCCCGTGAGTTCTTGTCGATCCTAATCGCTATAATATAAATTTTTTATCAAATCGTACTACTGAATAAAATCGATCAATTCATGATATGTATCTACTACTGATAATTGGAGAATCAAAGAGAAAGTCAGAGAAACAAACCCATTTTTTTCGTGACCTGTTCAATCCAAAAATCCATTTTTCGAATCAAACACCAAAATTTATTATTGTAGAGTTATCAGGAATTATCTAGTGATGCTCTCTGTTAATTTTCAAGCTTATATTCATTATATTGATTGTTAATTTGGTGGTCAAAGTTTATAAACAAAAAAGTCAAACATTGTGATTTTGGTAAAATTCGAGTTGAGTTTTATGTTTCTAGTTCAATTGACAATTTCAATACTTTCTAGGAGTGATTTGGAAAACATTTCATGGAGAAATCGTTATCTAAAAACCTCTTAAAATTGATTTTTGTAATTTTTTTTTTTCTCTTTTTTTTGCGAACTGCAGAAGCACTGAATCCTTAATTTTTTTTTTATTTTTTTTATTCAATGGAATCCTTTCTATTTTTCGTGTGTTTACAAGTATTAAACGAAAACATAAGTCTGTGTTTTTATTATAGAAGATCAATGGGTGTTTGTTACAATGGAGAATGTGAATGATAGACAGAAACGGTATACATTTATTTTAGGATAGAATTCTAACAGAAAAGCTAAAATAGCATGTTGGTTAGAAGGTGTATTGGGTTAGCAGGAAGCGGGTGGTTGCGGGTTCAAGTCCCGGCTTGGGCAGTTTGATATTTTTTTAGCCTTAAAGGTAGTTCCAATATCAAACTAATTATTATTATCATTATTATTAGTTTTATTATTTTTATGATTGTAATTATTATTATTATTGTTATTAGTATTGTTATTATTAGTTATTATTATTACTACAAGTATTATTATTATAAATGCTAAAAAAAAGTATTAAGTATCATTCATTATTACTAATATGATTATAACTAAAATTATAACTAATATAATTAACATCATTAATAAATATGATTTTACCATTTTATTATTATTAGGATAAGTATTATTAAAATTGTTATTATTAATATAGTTATTAGCGTTGTTATTACTAAACTTATTATCACTAGTAACAAAAGTATTATTGTAGTTAATATTAGTATCAGTATTATTACTATTATAATTATTATTACCAAAAGTATCATTTTAAAGAAAACTATCAAAGTTATCATTTTCTTTACTATCTTTTTATTAAAATTAACATTTTGACTAGAGTTATTATATTTATTAAAAATTATCATTATTAAGAATTATGATTATCTTTATTATTACTATTATTACTATCATTATCATAAATATCATTAATAATAAAATTAATATTTTTCAACTATTATTATAAATATCATTATTATTATCACTAATATAATTATTACCCTTATTAGTAAAATCAAGTATTATAACTATTATCATTTTTAACAAAATTAATATTTTTAATGAAAATATGAAATATACATATTATTAATATAAAAAGGATATAACTAATGAATTTACATATATATATAAAGTTGTTCGAATTCAATTATGTGTTTTAATATAATTACAACTTATATAGGTTCGTGAATCCGAGGCCAATCCTGCATTTTTCAATATAGTCATATGTATTTTTACTACAAAATACAGTATGGTGAGTTTCATTTGCTCCCTTTTTAAATGCTTTTGCAATATATATTTTTGGGACTAAGAATACATGCGCTGCTTTTATAAATGTTTTACGAAATAGACACAAGTAATCGAAACTACATTATATGGTTGAATGATCGAAGCCGAATATGCCCCTTTTTGCGTGGTAACCTAAGAATTAGTAAACCAGTCTACTAATTGACGTGAATCCTAAAGATAGATCTATTGGGCCTAACGAACCACATCCGTTGTAGCGGATGCTTTAGTACTTCGATGTTGTTTTATATCACGTTCGATGGATGTCCCGAAATGATAGGGGATATTCTTATATGCATCTTATTAATGTTGGTTACCAGGTGTTCAATCCATATGAATGATTTTTGTCTCTATGCATGGGACGTATATTTATGAGAACTGAAAATGAAAATCTTTTGGTCTATTAAAATGATGGAAATGATTATTTATGTTAAACTAATGAACTCACCAACCTTTTGGTTGACACTTGAAAGCATGTTTATTCTCAGGTATGAAAGAAATCTCCCGCTGTGCATTTACTCATTTTAGAGATATTACTTGGAGTCATTCATGACATATTTCAAAATACGTTGCATTCGAGTCATTGAGTTCATCAAAATTATAATTAAGTCATTTATAGTTGGATATATTATGAAATGGTATGCATGCCTGTCAACTTTCGATGTAATGAAAGATTGTCTTTTAAAACGAATGCAATGTTTGTAAAATGTATCATATAGAGGTCAAATACCGATGTAATCATATGTTATTGTATTCGTTCTTATGGATTAGGAAGGGTCTTTACATGTGGTATCAGAGCGGTGGTCTTAGCGAACTAGGTCTTGCATTAGTGTGTCTAACTGATAGTTGTTTAGATGAATTAGTGGGTCTGGACTTCGATCGTGTCTGCATGTCAAAAGTTTTGCTTATCATTAGTGTCGAAAAATTATTTGCTTATCATCCTTAAAGTCTAGACACGTCTTACTTCTTCTATTGCATAAACAGTGTATAGATAAATTCATATCTTAGCGTATCTATTATTGTTACCTTTGACAACTTCCGTAGATTCCTTCGTAACTTATGGGATTTTAGTATTATATATACATATGTAAATTATGTATTGCAGGGTACTAATCTACATCCTATAATCTATTTCTTATCGAAAAACCTTCATCTGATCGTACGAGATGAATCCCTCAACCAGTTCGAGTCCCTCAGATTTCGATAGCTATTTTGATAGTTATTCCGACAACTATTCCGACATGGATATTCACCTAAGCTCCGAAAGGGGTGTCACCAGAATGAATCAATCAATCAGCCATCCCCAATTCATTTGATGAGTTCAAAGTTGACTTAATCAATGGAGACGCGAAGAAGGCGATCCTTTCCGTCAACCGAATTCACCTCTTGGCGAAGAACCTGAAGTACTTACCGACGAACCCATTCGAAACACCATTTTCACACTCATTTCCAGAGTATCTCGCCACGATTATATTCTATCTAAAATTCTAAACCATATTCAATCACTCGTTCCAACCGACAATCATCCCGGAATAATATAAGAAGTCAACAAACTTCGCACTCGAATAATCAATTTGGAGAATATGGTGCAAAATCTACCAGCTTCAGCAACATCATCGACACCAACAGTACCATCAATAAACAGCACCAGTACCATCAACAATCCATGCCTCAACATCTCATTCTGTACCTCGAGTATAATCATCGTTCTACGTATCGTTCTACATCAATTATCTTCGTTCTTCATGGCGATTATGTAATCCCTAATGTTTTAGAGATTATGTATTCTAGTTCTAACGGTAAATCAAATGAGACTAATATTATATTAACTCATTAAATCCATGATTACATCTGAAGAAAATATATATGTATATATATTTTCATAAAGATTGTAATTAAAAATTCTTTCGTACAAACTGTTAATGGTGAAAATATTTTAACGGGTAGGTAATACTCGAGGAATATTTAGATTTCACATTAATAAGTTACACTGTACATTCTTCGAATTGGATTCAACGGTCATTTACTATCTTACTTACATTCACCGATATACATATCCGTCAACACAGAGTAACCATTTTCAATCAATTTCATATTTGGATTTTGACCTATCAGAATCCGACAAGTGGCATAATGAAGAAAACATTGAATAAAATAAAATTTGTTAGAAACAAACAAATTAACTATGAGAAATTTTGTTAAGAATCCACGCTAACTGTTCCTAGCTAACTGATCGCAATTTATTTATCGCAATTTATATTCTCGCAATTTTATTTATCATCATTTAATTTCTGTTATTTACTTTACGCACTTTATTTATCGTCATTTAATTTCTATTATTTATTTTACGCACTTTAAATATCGGGACACGTATACAAGGTTTTGACATATCATATCGACGCATCTATATATATTATTTGGAATAACCATAGACACTCTATATGTAGTAATACTGGAGTTAGCTATACAGGGTTGAGATTGATTCTACAATAATATATATACTTTGAGTTGTGATCAAGTCTGAGACATGTACACGGGTCACGATACGTATTTAATAATTCGAGTATTATATATTAAACTATATATGAATTGTTGAACTACAAATTGTGGACTCCTAACTATGGACTAATGACATTGGACAATTAAAATGTATTAAAATATTGATTATAACATATGAAACTAAACATTTCTTAAAGTTTGCCACTTGATTTCATCTTAAACCTCATTTGTATCTCGACGATTACAATCCGCGTTCAAACTTTTCATGATTCTTGAAAACACCTCAATCGAGAAGATGAACCAATCGCACTTCGTCTACGGAAGGAAAGATTGATGCATATAGTTATGCACCTGAAAACACTCGGAACCTAAGTAAACGTTTAATACGTATCTGTGCTAGCTCCTTTGGCAATGTTATTACCGAAAATAGCCGTACAATCCCTTTCCAAATTAGTCAATTTTGTCACAGCTCCAGTAAGACAACTTCGACTTTTCATTTGAATTAGTCTTATTATAACCTTGATATATAATCTTACCTTTCGTCATCGTTACCAGAGAACCGTTTATATTCCCCCACATTAGCAGTAAACTTATCAACAACTTTGTTGATCTTTGATTTTCAGAAGAAATCATTATATTCGTTACGATCCTATCATGTACTCATCTGCACCTTGTAACGAGAATTGCCATACCAATTACCGGGAATCAGCAATCAATATTTGAATCTCACGGCATGTCTACATCAACAGTTATATGTATACATATAACATTTATTTCATAGAATTATGATCTTCCATTCTGAAATTCTGAACAGCGCCCAGTCTACGAATCAATATTCGGAATTCTGAGAAAGCTGAATGAAGCAACAAAAACTGTAAACGACCTTAACAGTCGAAAGTTTGATGATAAAGAATAGTATGTTGGCAAAGCTCAGAAAAGTGGAAACTGGAAAACGGATTGAGCAAACCATGAAGGAGACCAAGGACAAATACAAGAACCAAACCCTATATTCAAGAATCCAGATGATTCTGTATCCGATGAAATCTTTAGAAAATATCTTGCTCCATACCCATGTTAAATCTTGTGGAAAAATCTTGCTTCATCAACCTTCGATCTTAGAAATTCCGAAATATCATCATAAATATCTTCGATATTTCTGAGGATATTTTCATAAATATTCTTGTCCGAAAATTATTTATCTCTTCGTGCTCTCTATATTACATCATAAAGGAAACTGTTTAGTTTCTATATTCTGTAAAAATTTCGAATTTAAATTATGAATGTTTTTGAAGTAGTGTTGGAAATTGATGCATGAGTTAGTATAATATAATGACACTTGATCAACGTGATTACATTACAGTAAGTTATGCTGAGTTTCTAAATGAAACATGATGATTCACAGACCATAACATCATCATGTGCCCTGTTACACGACTCTTACATTCAATAAAAAATATAAACATATCAAGAACATAAATTCTTGATAGTTCTATCTTCCTTCTTAAATTCTGTTAATTTAACCAATCAAGATCGTGCTATCACAATCCCTCTCTTAGAACATTAGTTATCTTCATTCGAAACTTCATACCTACGAATTATGGATCATTATTTTCTTGACTTAAAGTCGGGAAGGGAAACCAAAAGGATGGAACTCCAAAATATAAAAGAACCAAAGAGAGTGGATTTATAGTGAGATATCCGACAAAGCAATCGAAACAGATCCTCGTATTTAATCAAAGAAGATTCTAATTTCCTTACTTACCGAAGAATCAAATCTTTTATTGTCATAACCCGTCCTTAACCATAAGAACGCGTTAGATAACGTATGATTTCATTGCGAGGTATTGACCTCTATATGAGACATTTTTAAAAGAAAAACTGCATATATTATACATTACAAACCACAACCATTATTTTTGTTACAAGCTTAAGACAATAAAAAGAAGATTAACGTTTAGCGATAATCTTCGACTTACAAACTTTACAAATGATGACAACAACACGGTTTCTAGCATATTTTACAGTACAACATCTCGGATATGCAGTTTTATTTTTGACACAAACATGCGTACGCAAGATCCTGGTTAGATCCAACATGATGCAGCGGAAGCTTTAGAAATCACCTGAGAATAGACATGTTTTAAAAGGTCAACATAAAGTTGGTGAGATATAGGTTTAATGCCGGCAGCAATATATATATAGACCACAAGATTTCGTATATAAACAGTTTAATAAAAGTATTCTAAGTGGTTGAGCACTTGGTAACCATACTTAACATTTTCACGTCGCATATTCCCTTTAATATGAAATCTTACTACACCGTACCAAGTGTAGTCACAAAACGAAGTACTGTGCAACCGTTGAATACTGGTCGTCCAGTCCGGTTGGGGTTGTCAGACCCGATAGATCTATCAACAGGATTCGCGTTTACAATACCGCTGTAAATATTAGTTACCAAGCTACAGGGAAGTATGCCAGTGGTACAACTCAACGTAGAATATATTTTTCAGTTACTTGTGTCCATATCGTAAAACATAAAATACATGTATTCTCATCCCGAAATATTTAGAGTTTAAAAGTGGGACTATATACTCACTCTTGTCTTGATGATATATATATTTTGACTCGGTCTTCCGGTTGATATCACGAACCTATCCATATATAATATATCAATATGTTTTCATTTTAAAACAAACGTTATATATATATATATACTTGTTATACTTTTAATATTTTGAATATTTCCTTAGTCCGTAGTTAGCATTTCGATGTTAGTAATTCAATTTTAATGGTTCATTTTTAGATGTTTAATATACCCTCAATAAACAAAACCCCCAACGAAATAAATAAAACCCCATCGTATATGTATTGGTTGAGATTAATCTTGACCCACGGTACCAGTGTTGTCAAATGACGTATTGCGTACATAAAGTACCGGTGTTGTCAAATGACGTGTTGCGTACAAACATGGGATCTTATGATTAATCTTCTCGTGTTGCTTACGGGTGATCCTGAACCATATGAAATTGAATTATGAGTACATATATATAAAATATCATTTTATCTTATAAAGATGTGATTTTATGTAAATTTTTCCAATGAATCCCGAAGTCAATTAAGTCTTGGATAACCAATTTTGTTTCGGTCATAGTTTCTTCGTTACAAGTCCGTTTTCGTTGATTCAAATTGCCATCTTCTTGGATCGAGTTCTTCTTTAAGACTATGAACTGTAAATACCTTGGTTTGTATTCAAAATCATACGGCATAGGTGAAAGTTTAGTGAAACATATGAAGTTAAACATTTTTGTTACAACAAAATCATTTAATGACCATTTTTCCAAAAATACTTATACTTTGAAAAACCAAGTTTTACCTTGTTAAATTAACATATAAATAAGTTATGTTACATGTCTTGAAGTATTTTAAAAGTTAAGTTAGAAGGATCTATTTAGTTTGCAAACAAGTTTGAAAACATTCAAACTATGTTCTTGTTGTTAAACTTTTGTACCACAAAATAAGATAGCTATATATATATGAATCGAATAAGGTTATGAACATAGATTCTACCTCAAGTTCCTTGGATGAAGTTGCTGTAAAAGAGAAGTAAGAAGCTAGAATCAAAAGGGTACTAGAGGTGGATGAAAGATTGGAAGTAAGTTGGTGTTCTTGGAGGGTTTTCTTGAAGTGTTTTTGTATGGTTTTCTTATGGTGTTTTAGTATGGTTTTTGAAGCTAGATCTTCTTGGAAACTTTGCTGAATTGATTAAGGGTTTTAAGGCTTCAAAGTATGTGTGTGTTTTGCTAGAGAATTTGAGATAAAATGAATCAAAATGATGGAGTACTCATACTCCTTAAAAACGTGGGAATGGGGGGACAAGGACAAAAATTTCAAGTTATTATTTCATGTATCTAGCCTTATTTGTGTCCAAGTTCAATTACCTAGCTCTAAAGGCAGTAACAAGAGTAGGTTTGGTGGTGATTTGATGTGTATTTACTATTAGTAAATACGTATAGAAGCTAGGTATGATACGAGTATAAATACTCTAGGTATACGTATAGAAATTTTGTGAAAAATGGAATGAGAATTCAAATATAGCTATCTTTTGTGAATACACTTATATGGTTTTATGTATTTAAGTCTTTAAAAGTGATTAAATACATTACTTATACAATATATGTATAAACATTATAAGTCTTAAGTATTTATGTCAATTAACGTTACGTATTGTTATCATTTTGAAAACTTAAGTTAGTAGTTTCAAAATATACTTATAACTTGTTGTTATTAATACAAAATGAGATATTAAAACATTTATTAATCATGTTAAATATGTATATATACATATATATACACAAACGTATAATTATCATATATTGTATAGTTCGTGATATCATCGGTCAAACTAGACGGTCAAACGTTGTGTAAAACTCTTTTCGGAAATATAAATCTCGACAATTTGGATTGCTTATCATGTTGGCAAGGTTTAATTTATGTAAATATTAATCTTATAAGTATAGAATGATCGAAAAAGTGCGGGTCGTTACATTACCTCCCCGTTAAATAAATTTCGTCCCGAAATTTTAAAATTGTACCTATTTTGCGTCATCGAGAAACAAGTGCGGATACTTTCGTTTCATCTGATCCTCGCGTTCCCAAGTAAACTCGGGACCTCTTCTAGCATTCCAACGAACCTTAACAATCGGTATATTGCTCTGTTTGAGCTGTTTAACTTCACGGTCCATGATTTCGATTGGTTCTTCGACGAATTGTAGTTTCTCGTCGACATGGATTTCTTCAAGAGGAATGGTGAGGTCTTCCTTTGCAAGACACTTCTTCAGGTTTGAGACGTGAAAGGTATTATGTACTCCAGCGAGTTGTTGCGGTAACTCGAGTCGATAAGCTACCGGTCCAATGCGTTCGATGATCTTGAACGGGCCTACGTACCTTGGGTTCAGTTTACCCCTTTTGCCGAAACGTATTACACCTTTCCAAGGTGACACCTTTAGCATAACCATGTCCCCGACCTGAAACTCTAATGGTTTCCTTCGAACATCGGCGTAGCTCTTTTGGCGACTACGGGCTGTTTTCAATCTCTCCTTGATTTGCACTATCTTCTCAGTCGTTTCATGTATGATCTCGGGACCAGTTAATTGTCGATCTCCTACTTCATTCCAACAGATAGGAGATCTACACTTCCTTCCGTACAATGCTTCGAATGGCGCAGCTCCAATGCTCGCATGATAACTATTATTATACGAGAATTCTGCTAACGGTAGATATTTATCCCATCCGTTTCCAAAATCGATCACACATGCCCTGAGCATGTCTTCAAGAGTCTGAATTGTTCTTTCACTCTGCCCGTCGGTCTGCGGATGATATGCGGTACTCATATCCAAACGAGTTCCTAATGCCTCCTGTAGTGATTGCCAGAATTTTGAGGTAAATCTACTATCACGATCGGATATAATGGAAATAGGTATTCCATGCCTTGAAACAACTTCCTTTATATACAATCGTAATAGTTTCTCCATTCTATCCGTTTCCTTTATAGGTAAGAAATGTGCAGACTTGGTGAGACGATCAACAATCACCCAAATGGTGTCGTATCCCCAGGCAGTCTTTGGTAACTTCGTGATGAAATCCATGGTAATACCGTCCCATTTCCATTCTGGGATTTCTGGTTGTTGAAGTAACCCTGACGGCTTTTGATGTTCTGCTTTGACTTTGGAACAAGTCAAACATTCCCCAACATATGTTGCAACGTCGGTCTTTAAGTTAGGCCACCAATAACGTGTCTTAAGATCTTGATACATCTTTCCAACTCCAGGATGTATCTAGTATCTTGTCTTATGTGCCTCGTTCAATATCAACTTCCTTAATCCACCCAACTTCGGTACCCAAATACGATTTGCAAAATATCTAATTCCGTCTTCCCGTATAACGAGTTGCTTCTCATACTTCTTCATTATTTCATTCTTTATGTTTTCTTTATTGAGTGCTTCTTGTTGAACTTCTTTGATTTGTGAGTTGAGATTCATGCGAATTTTTATATTCATTGCTCGAACTCGAATTGGTTCTCGTTCCTTTCTGCTTAAAGCATCGGCCACCACGTTCGCCTTTCCGGGATGATAACGAATTTCACAATCATAGTCGTTTATTAACTCGACCCACCTACGTTGCCTCATGTTCAATTGTTTCTGATCAAAAATATGTTGAAGGCTTTTATGATCAGTAAACACAGTGAATTTAACCCCATACAAGTAGTGTCTCCACATCTTCAATGCAAACACGACTGCTCCCAATTCTAGATCATGCGTCGTATAATTTCGCTCGTGAATCTTCAATTGTCGGGATGCAAATGCAATAACTTTCTTCCGTTGCATAAGAACACAACCAAAACCTTGTCGCGAAGCGTCACAATATATTTCAAAATCATCGTTCCCTTCTGGTAATGATAATATAGGCGCCGTAGTTAACTTCTTCTTCAGTATTTGAAATGCGTTCTCCTGCTCCGAGGTCCATTCATATTTCTTCCCTTTTTGCGTTAACGCTGTCAACGGCTTAGCTATTCGGGAAAAATCTTGAATAAACCTTCTATAATAACCGGCTCCTGCTCCGAGGTCCATTCATATTTCTTCCCTTTTTGCGTTAACGCTGTCAACGGCTTAGCTATTCGGGAAAAATCTTGAATAAACCTTCTATAATAACCGGCTAAACCCAAAAATTGGCGTATCTGTGTTGGTGTCTTAGGAGTCTCCCATTTTTCAATTGCTTCAGTTTTTGCTGGATCAACCTGAATTCCTTCGCTATTAACAACATGGCCAAGAAATTGCACTTCTTTCAACCAAAAAGCACACTTAGAAAATTTAGCATATAGCTGTTCTTTTCTTAACAACTCCAATATCAACCTTAAATGCTCTTCATGCTCTTGCTCACTCTTGGAATAGATAAGAATATCATCAATGAAAACGATAACAAACTTATCTAAATACGGACTACAAACTCGATTCATGAGGTCCATGAATACAGCTGGCGCATTTGTCAATCCAAACGGCATGACCAAAAATTCGTAATGACCATAACGTGTCCGAAAAGCAGTTTTCGGAATGTCCTCTTCTTTGACGCGTAGTTGATGATAGCCCGATCTTAAGTCGATTTTCGAATAAACACATGATCCTTGCAATTGATCAAATAAGTCATCAATTCTCGGTAGTGGATACCGATTCTTGATAGTTAACTTATTTAATTCACGATAGTCTATACACATCCTAAAAGATCCATCTTTCTTCTTAACAAACAAAATTGGAGCTCCCCACGGTGAAGTACTCGGTCGTATGAATCCACGGTCCAGTAATTCTTTTAACTGACTTTGAAGTTCTTTTAACTCGGACGGTGCAAGTCTATATGGAGCACGAGCCACTGGTGCAGCTCCTGGTACTAAATCTATTTTAAATTCTACCGATCTAAATGGAGGTAATCCCGGCAATTCTTCCGGAAAAACTTCAGGAAAATCTCTTGCCACAGGCACGTCGTTGATGCACTTTTCTTTCTTTTCGACTTTATTAACATGTGCTAAAATAGCGTAACATCCCTTTTCTAAACACTTCTTGGCTTTCAAACAGCTAATGAGTTTTAGCTTTGAATTACCCTTCTCTCCATAAATCATCACTGGCATTTTATCCTTACCAGGAATACGAATTGCCTTCTTGGCACAAACAACTTCCGCTCCTATTTTGGACATCCAGTCCATGCCGACTATTACATCAAAACCTCCTAATTCTACGGGTATTAAGTCGATTTTAAACGTTTCTCCGGCTAGATTTATTTCACAATCACGACAAATTTTATCGGCTTTAATTAGTTTACCATTAGCTAACTCAATCAAGTACTTAGCATCTAGAGGTAATGATGAACAATTCAATTTAGTGTAAAAATTTATACACACGTAACTTCTATCGGCGCCAGTATCAAATAAAATAGATGCTGATAAGTTATTGATGGTAAACGTACCCGTAACAAGCTCCGGGTCTTCACGTGCCTCTCTAGCATTAATAACAAACGCTCTTCCACGTGCAGGTCCGCCATTCTGATTCGGGCACTGGCTCTTATAATGACCTTGTTTTCCACACCCAAAACAAGTAATGTTAGCCAAAGCAGTTCTATTTGCGTTGGTGGCAGGAGTCTTGTTACCATTTGCATTTGTAACGAGAGCCTTACAATCTTCAGCAAGATGTCCCTGTCGATTGCATTTGGTGCACAACACACTACAGTAACCAAAGTGATGTTTGTGACAACGGTTGCATAAAGGACTTTGTCCTTTGTAACCAAAGCCTGAACCGCTACCCGCACCTTTCGGGGTTTCTGGTTTCTTAAAGGATTGTTGTTGGTAACCTCGATCATAATTTCCGTTCCACTTCCTTTTGTTACTCGATACCTTCACCTCAGTAGTGAATGCTTTCTTATCCAGAATGACCTGATCCATTAACTCGTTCGCCATGGTTATAGCTTCATGAATTGTCTTAGGTTTCGACGCCGTAACGTTTGCCTTGACCTTGCGGGGCAAACCACCTTTGTACATTTCAATCTTCCGTGCTTCGGTTGGAACCAATTCAGGACATAGTAAAACCAATTCCATGAATCGCTGATTGTAGTTGGTGATTTCAGTACCAACCACCTTCAAACTTCGTAACTCATCTTCTAACTTAATAACCTCATTCCTTGGACAATACTCGGTGATTATCATTGCTTTGAATTCTTCCCATGGAGTATCATAAGCTACATCTCCTCCTACCGCCTTCACATAATTCTTCCACCATGTGAGTGCACTATCTTGTAAAGTGCACGATGCAAACTTGGTCATGTCTTTTTCATCACAACCACTGATTTTGAACACCGTCTCCATCTTTTCTATCCATCGGGTTAAACCGATCGGTCCTTCCGTTCCACTGAATGATGATGGCTTGCAAGCTTGAAACGTCTTGTAGGAGCATCCTACACGAGGATTTGGGTTAACTGCAGCAGCTCTTGCAGCTTCGACCCATAGCATTCTATCGTTCACTCGCTGGTTGATGAGTTCCTCGAGTTCTTGTTCCGTCATTCGATTCAATCGCGCCATTTCCTAATGAAAGAAAATAATTATTCACATGGAATATTATAGATGTAGTGTGTATTTATAGTACATTTATAGCTTGTTAATAATATGAACCAGGTATTATTATAAAAGCCTTTTCTTCTTATTAGCGTTTTATAATTATATCTAGGGTAGTACCTACCCGTTAATGTTCATACTTAATAGCTTAGTACAGAACCAATTACTACAATCTAAATAATACTTAACCATGGAAAATTATTGCATTTCATACTTCGCTATTTTACATATGCTTATCTTACATCGAACATTAAACAAACCACACTAATAATATTATACAAAACATTATTTGATTCCATGGTTTAATTCGGCAGCGCATCGTTTGATCTATTTCCCAAAACATTTATGTCCAGGGAATCCCCCAACGCGAATCCTAGCTGTCTCCCTACGTTTTGGCTGAGGTGCCGAAGAACTAGATGCGGGGATAGCACTAATAGGAATAGCGGGGATAGGGGTGGTAGTGTTGAGTGGAATTGGTGCCACTTCATTCTCATTAAACTCGGGATTTGGATTTTCTAATTCACTAGCTTTTCGTTTCTTTCCTTGATCATATTTTTCTTTTGTAATTTCCTCGGGTTCACTTTCCTCTTCGGGTTCACTTTCCTCCTCGGGTTCACTTTCCTCCTCGGGTTCACTTTCCGATATTTCAATAGTTGGTTCATCCGGAAATTGTGAGTCTTCCCCAAAAATACCACTTTCGTCATCGGATATGTTAATGACTGAAACACAATCTGAAGGTTCTGATTCGGAGTCGCTGAATGTGATAATAAGTTTCGAGCCCGACATCTAACACATAACAACTAACCCATTAGTACTTACATAATATTTACATATAAATTTTTAACCAACAGTGATAAGCAATGGTTTTTAAATCAGACCCGGTCAAAGTCCAGACTTACTAATGTATCCTAACGACTTATCGGTTTAGACATACTAATGCAAACCTGGTTCGCTAAGACCACCGCTCTGATACCACATGTCATAACCCGTCCTTAACCATAAGAACGCGTTAGATAACGTATGATTTCATTGCGAGGTATTGACCTCTATATGAGACATTTTTAAAAGAAAAACTGCATATATTATACATTACAAACCACAACCATTATTTTTGTTACAAGCTTAAGACAATAAAAAGAAGATTAACGTTTAGCGATAATCTTCGACTTACAAACTTTACAAATGATGACAACAACACGGTTTCTAGCATATTTTACAGTACAACATCTCGGATATGCAGTTTTATTTTTGACACAAACATGCGTACGCAAGATCCTGGTTAGATCCAACATGATGCAGCGGAAGCTTTAGAAATCACCTGAGAATAGACATGTTTTAAAAGGTCAACATAAAGTTGGTGAGATATAGGTTTAATGCCGGCAGCAATATATATATAGACCACAAGATTTCGTATATAAACAGTTTAATAAAAGTATTCTAAGTGGTTGAGCACTTGGTAACCATACTTAACATTTTCACGTCGCATATTCCCTTTAATATGAAATCTTACTACACCGTACCAAGTGTAGTCACAAAACGAAGTACTGTGCAACCGTTGAATACTGGTCGTCCAGTCCGGTTGGGGTTGTCAGGCCCGATAGATCTATCAACAGGATTCGCGTTTACAATACCGCTGTAAATATTAGTTACCAAGCTACAGGGAAGTATGCCAGTGGTACAACTCAACGTAGAATATATTTTTCAGTTACTTGTGTCCATATCGTAAAACATAAAATACATGTATTCTCATCCCGAAATATTTAGAGTTTAAAAGTGGGACTATATACTCACTCTTGTCTTGATGATATATATATTTTGACTCGGTCTTCCGGTTGATATCACGAACCTATCCATATATAATATATCAATATGTTTTCATTTTAAAACAAACGTTATATATATATATACTTGTTATACTTTTAATATTTTGAATATTTCCTTAGTCCGTAGTTAGCGTTTCGATGTTAGTAATTCAATTTTAATGGTTCATTTTTAGATGTTTAATATACCCGCAATAAACAAAACCCCCAACGAAATAAATAAAACCCCATCGTATATGTATTGGTTGAGATTAATCTTGACCCACGGTACCGGTGTTGTCAAATGACGTATTGCGTACATAAAGTACCGGTGTTGTCAAATGACGTGTTGCGTACAAACATGGGATCTTATGATTAATCTTCTCGTGTTGCTTACGGGTGATCCTGAACCATATGAAATTGAATTATGAGTACATATATATAAAATATCATGTTATCTTATAAAGATGTGATTTTATGTAAATTTTTCCAATGAATCCCGAAGTCAATTAAGTCTTGGATAACCAATTTTGTTTCGGTCATAGTTTCTTCGTTACAAGTCCGTTTTCGTTGATTCAAATTGCCATCTTCTTGGATCGAGTTCTTCTTTAAGACTATGAACTATAAATACCTTGGTTTGTATTCAAAATCATACGGCATAGGTGAAAGTTTAGTGAAACATATGAAGTTAAACATTTTTGTTACAACAAAATCATTTAATGACCATTTTTCCAAAAATACTTATACTTTGAAAAACCAAGTTTTACCTTGTTAAATTAACATATAAATAAGTTATGTTACATGTCTTGAAGTATTTTAAAAGTTAAGTTAGAAGGATCTATTTAGTTTGCAAACAAGTTTGAAAACATTCAAACTATGTTCTTGTTGTTAAACTTTTGTACCACAAAATAAGATAGCTATATATATATGAATCGAATAAGGTTATGAACATAGATTCTACCTCAAGTTCCTTGGATGAAGTTGCTGTAAAAGAGAAGTAAGAAGCTAGAATCAAAAGGGTACTAGAGGTGGATGAAAGATTGGAAGTAAGTTGGTGTTCTTGGAGGGTTTTCTTGAAGTGTTTTTGTATGGTTTTCTTATGGTGTTTTAGTATGGTTTTTGAAGCTAGATCTTCTTGGAAACTTTGCTGAATTGATTAAGGGTTTTAAGGCTTCAAAGTATGTGTGTGTTTTGCTAGAGAATTTGAGATAAAATGAATCAAAATGATGGAGTACTCATACTCCTTAAAAACGTGGGAATGGGGGGACAAGGACAAAAATTTCAAGTTATGATTTCATGTATCTAGCCTTATTTGTGTCCAAGTTCAATTACCTAGCTCTAAAGGCAGTAACAAGAGTAGGTTTGGTGGTGATTTGATGTGTATTTACTATTAGTAAATACGTATAGAAGCTAGGTATGATACGAGTATAAATACTCTAGGTATACGTATAGAAATTTTGTGAAAAATGGAATGAGAATTCAAATATAGCTATCTTTTGTGAATACACTTATATGGTTTTATGTATTTAAGTCTTTAAAAGTGATTAAATACATTACTTATACAATATATGTATAAACATTATAAGTCTTAAGTATTTATGTCAATTAACGTTACGTATTGTTATCATTTTGAAAACTTAAGTTAGTAGTTTCAAAATATACTTATAACTTGTTGTTATTAATACAAAATGAGATATTAAAACATTTATTAATCATGTTAAATATGTATATATACATATATATACACAAACGTATAATTATCATATATTGTATAGTTCGTGATATCATCGGTCAAACTAGACGGTCAAACGTTGTGTAAAACTCTTTTCGGAAATATAAATATCGACAATTTGGATTGCTTATCATGTTGGAAAGGTTTAATTTATGTAAATATTAATCTTATAAGTATAGAATGATCGAAAAAGTGCGGGTCGTTACATTTATAGATTTCAAAGATTTTCTTCAAATCCCTTAAATTACAGAAATCAACTGTGACTACGTCACCGGTTAAGACGAACTTGCATTTACTCATTTCATTCTTTTGTGATAGCTTCACTCATACTCTTCAAGTAGTCGACTTATCTTATCTATATTACTCAACAGTAATAAATCTCTATTTATCAGCTCATATTCATCAGGAAAACATTCTTATTGTTAACCATGATGATCCCACTCAAATTTCGGGACGAAAGTTCTTTAACGGGTAGGTACTGTGACGACCCGGGAATTTCCGACCAAATTTAAAGTTAATCTTTATATGATTTTGATACGATAAGCAAAGACTGTAATGTTGAGTCACGAAAATTTTGAACTGTTTCATATATGCAATTACCCTTCGACTGTTCCCGACGATTCACGAACCACTATTTGTAAATAGATATGCATATATATGAATGTATGTATATAAATAATAACTTGAAGTACGTAAATATAATATTTACGTTATTATTATTGGTCTACTTTATGAAAATTCGAGTTATATTTTATATGATTACCATACACTGTAACTTTTGTGCTAATTAATTATGATTAATTGATCTATCACTTATGTCACTTATAATTGTAGGATCGAGTGATGGTAGTTGTCATAAACGGTATGATTATATTTTAAGGGACTAGCTATTATAAGTTTAGAAACTCTTTTCTTTTATCATCACAAGAATCACTAATAATTGTAATGGTAGAGTGTAGTGTGATTGAGATTGCAATAATGAAGTCTTATGGACTAAAGAAAATAACTCAAAATATGTCTTAACATACAAGTATGCAGTAGAGTAAAAGTGCAAGTTGGTGGTGATAAGAAAACAAATTTGATGATCCATGTAAATATTTATATATTACTATTAATTTGTTATGTAATATTATAAGTACTACTATTATTATTAATATTATTTTTATTATTAATATTATATTATTATTACTTATTAATATAATTATTACTTATAATATTATAAATAGATTTCCAGTATATACGCATATCCATATCACTGTCATTTTTTTATTTTTTTTCTCTTTACCGTGAGTTCTTGTCGATCCTAATCGCTATAATACAAATTTTTGATCAAATCGTACTACTGAATAAAATCGATCAATTCATGATATGTATCTACTACTGATAATTGGAGAATCAAAGTGAAAGTCAGAGAAACAAACCCTTTTTTTTTCGTGACCTGTTCAATCCAAAAATCCATTTTTCGAATCAAACACCAAAATTTATTATTGTAGAGTTATCAGGAATTATCTAGTGATGCTCTCCGTTAATTTTCAAGCTTATATTCATTATATTGATTGTTAATTTGGTGGTCAAAGTTTATAAACAAAAAAGTCAAACGTTGTGATTTTGGTAAAATTCGAGTTGAGTTTTATGTTTCTAGTTCAATTGACAATTTCAATACTTTCTAGGACTGATTTGGAAAACATTTCATGAAGAAATCATTATCTAAAAACCTCTTAAAATCGATTTTTGTATTTTTTTTCCTCTTTTTTTGCGAACTGGAGAAGCACTGAATCCTTAAAAAAAATTTTATTTTTTTTTATTCAATGGCATCCTTTCTATTTTTCGTATGTTTACAAGTATTAAACGAAAACATAAGTCTGTGTTTTGATTATAGAAGATCAATGGGTGTTTGTTACAATGGAGAAGGTGAATGATAGACAGAAACAGTATACATTTATTTTAGGATAGAATTCTAACAGAAAAGCTAAAATAGCATGTTGGTTAGAAGGTGTATTGGGTTAGCAGGAAGCGGGTGGTTGCGGGTTCGAGTCCCGGCTTGGGCAGTTTGATATTTTTTGAGCCTTAAAGGTAGTTCCAATACCAAACTAATTATTATTATCATTATTATTAGTTTTATTATTTTTATGATTGTAATTATTATTATTATTGTTATTAGTATTTTTATTATTAGTTATTATTATTACTACAAGTATTATTATTATAAATGCTAAAAAAAAAAGCATTAAGTATCATTCATTATTACTAATATGATTATAACTAAAATTATAAATAATATTATTAACATCATTAATAAATTTGATTTTACCATTTTATTATTATTAGGATAAGTATTATTAAAATCGTTATTATTAATATAGTTATTAGCGTTGTTATTACTAAACTTATTATCACTAGTAATAAAAGTATTATTGTAGTTAATATTAGTATAGTATTATTACTATTATAATTATTATTACCAAAAGTATCATTTTAAAGAAAACTATCAAAGTTATCATTTTTTTTACTATATTTTTATTAAAATTAACATTTTGACTAGAGTTATTATATTTATTAAAAATTATCATTATTAAGAATTATGATTATCTTTATTATTACTATTATTACTATCATTATCATAAATATCATTAACAATAAAATTAATATTTTTCAACTATTATTATAAATATCATTATTATTATCACTAATATAATTATTACCCTTATTAGTAAAATCAAGTATTATAACTATTATCATTTTTAACAAAATTAATATTTTTAATGAAAATATGAAATATACATATTATTAATATAAAAAGGATATAACTAATGAATTTATATATATATATATATATATATATATATATATACATATATATATATATATATAAAGTTGTTCGAATTCAATTATGTGTTTTAATATAATTACAACTTATATAGGTTCGTGAATCCGAGGCCAACCCATCATTTTTCAATATAGTCATATGTATTTTTACTACAAAATACAGTATGGTGAGTTTCATTTACTCCCTTTTTAAATGCTTTTGCAATATATATTTTTGGGACTGAGAATACATGCGCTGCTTTTATAAATGTTTTACGAAATAGACACAAGTAATCGAAACTACATTATATGGTTGAATGATCGAAGCCGAATATGCCTCTTTTTGCTTGGTAACCTAACAATTAGTAACCAGTCTACTAATTGATGTGAATCCTAAAGATAGATCTATTGGGCCTAACGAACCCCATCCGTTGTAGCGGATGCTTTAGTACTTTGATATTGTTTTATATCATGTCTGATGGATGTCCCGAAATGATAGGGGATATTCTTATATGCATCTTGTTAATGTCTGTTACCAGGTGTTCAATCCATATGAATGATTTTTGTCTCTATACATGGGACGTATATTTATGAGAACTGAAAATGAAAATCTTGTGGTCTATTAAAATGATGGAAATGATTATTTATGTTAAACTAATGAACTCACCAACCTTTTGGTTGACACTTGAAAGCATGTTTATTCTCAGGTATGAAAGAAATCTTCCGTTGTGCATTTGCTCATTTTAGAGATATTACTTGGAGTCATTCATGACATATTTCAAAAGATGTTGCATTCGAGTCGTTGAGTTCATCAAGATTATTATTAAGTCATTTATAGTTGGATATATTACGAAATGGTATGCATGCCTATCAACTTTCGATGTAATGAAAGATTGTCTTTTAAAACGAATGCAATGTTTGTAAAATGTATCATATAGAGGTCAAATACCTCGCGATGTAATCATATGTTATTGTATTCATTCTTATGGATTAGGACGGGTCTTTACATCTACATTCCATAATTTTACTTCCTCAATAAATAATATGGAAGTTAAATAGTTATCTTATGAAAAGTCACGAAAAATTATTGTAAAACATGTACTAGAAATCAACAAGAATTTTCCACTAACTTTTGTCTAGTTCTCATTAATTGACACTTTGTTCTCACTTGTAGATCTTTACCATTTATTCCGAATATTGTTAAAAAGAATAGATTTCTCAAATCTATGTGGACCTCACAACAGAGACCTATAATAATATCACAACATTTATGAGATTTATAAATGTTAACATATCTTCTAGTTCAATCATTTAATATTATCTTTTAACTCCGTAATTAAATATATATCAACTAGATATTCAAACCAATAAGTTTAAAGTACGATATCATACACTTAATATTTAGTTAACGTTTTCATTAATATATATATATATATATATATATATATATATATATATATATATATATATATATATATATATATATATATATATATATATATATATATATATATATATATATATATATAATTATATATGCACATCAAGTTAAATATAATTGTTTGTGAATCGCTGGGAATAGTCGAAGGGTAAATTGAATATATTAACGTAGTTCCAAAATTTTCAAGACTCAACATTACAGACTTTGCTTACCGTGTCAAAAACATTAAATCATATAAAGATTAAGTTTAAATTTGATCGGAAATTTTCGGGTCATCACAGTACCTACCCGTTAAAGAAATTTCATCCTGAAATTTGATTGGGATGGTCATGGCTGACAATAGATATGATTTCATGACGCATACGGGCTAAAAATTAGAGTCTTATCATCAGCGGGTAATATAAATAAAACAAATCTGCTTATGTGAAGTGTACGAGTGAAGTTATCACCAAAGAGTGAAATAAGTAAGCGTAGATTCGTCATATCTTTTGACGTAGATAGGATTGATTTTCGAAGTTCAAGGGATTTGGAGAAAATCTTCGTAATAAGATTTGATGCCTCGGTAACTAAGGAAATTAGGATCCTCTTTCAATGCGATCATCTGTTTTGATTGCTCTGTCGAATATTTTACTATAAATCCACCCCCTTTGTTTCCTTACAACTCACACCTTCTATTCTTTCTCCTTTAATTCATACTTTGAATCATTCGTCAATATGCTCCATCCAGTTCTGGTTCTCGATATACTTCTAACTTTCATATATGTCATTCTTCTCTTTCATCTACCGCCAGAAGAATCTATTTACTTCTATTATACTCTTGGTTTTATAGTGTTTTTAGTTCTCCCGTGTCTTTATATTGCTATATGCATGGATATATATGGTTTGTAATTCCTGGGTTGTTGTTGGGCTTTATATCTTCCCTTATATTTCAAACTCTTTGCTTCTGTCTTCTATAATCATTGTCATCCACAGTTAATGATCTTTTCTGTTTGCTGCGATTTATACCCCCTTTCTATTTTGGAGCTTCACGCTTTTGTTTTCTTTTCGCAAGTAATGGTCCAGAATTCGTAGGTATGGAGTTTCGAATTATCATAATATACAGAGTAGAAAGGAAAGGTAGTAGCACGATTTGGTTTGTCAAATTACCAAAATATCCGAAAAAGACTGAATCATCAAGAAAATATTTTCTTGATATGTTTAGAGTTTAAGTATAATACAAGAGTCATGTAACATAGCACATGATGACGTTATGATCTGTAAATCATCACGTTCCATTTAGAAACTCAACATTGAAATGACCGGTTCATATACAATATAAACGATTCACAATAGTTGATTACATCGCGAGGTAATTGACCTCTAT
Organism: Rutidosis leptorrhynchoides; assembly: GCF_046630445.1. Lineage (NCBI taxonomy): Eukaryota > Viridiplantae > Streptophyta > Magnoliopsida > Asterales > Asteraceae > Rutidosis > Rutidosis leptorrhynchoides. The sequence continues at coordinate 400,407,328 of NC_092336.1, read as the reverse complement.
ATGATACATTTTACAAAAGACGTTGTGCATTAGCTCATTTTAAGGATATTACTTTGAGTCATTCATGACATATTTCAAAAGACGTTGCATTCGAGTCGTTGAGTTCATCAAGATATTACTAAGTCAATTATAGTTGGATATATTATGAAATGGTATGCATGCCGTCAACTGTCGACGTAATGAAATTTTATCTTTTAAAAACGAATGCAATGTTTGTAAAATGTATCATATAGAGGTCAATTACCTCGCGATGTAATCAACTATTGTGAATCGTTTATATTGTATATGAACGGGTCATTTCAATGTTGACTTACTGTAATATAATCACGTTGATCAAGTGTCATTATATTATACTAACTCATGCTTCAGTTCCCAACACTACTTCAATATCATTCATATTTTAAATTTGAATGTTTACAGAATATAGAAACTAAAACAGTTTCCTTATATGATATAACACAGATAGCGCAGAGAGATAATTAATATCGGACGAGAATATTTATGAAGATATCTTCAGAAATATTGAGGATATTTATAATGAAAGATACGATAATATCTTATAATTCTACAATCAAAATGTGATGAAGAAATTCATTCACAATGATTTGGAACAAGTAAGGAGTAGGGTAATTGCTAATAATTTCATCAGAAATAGAATCATCTCAATTCTTTATGTATAAGTTTAATCCTTGTGATTTGTTCAGAGTCTCCTTCATGGTTTGCTCAATACGTTTTCCAGTTCTAACATTTCTGAGCTTTGCCAACATACAATTCTTTATCATCAAACTTTTGATGATAAGGTCGTTTATGGTTGTCTACAGTTTCTGCTGCTTCATTCAGCTTTTTTAACATTCCGAGTATTAATTCACAGACTGGGTGCTTTTCAGAATTTCAGAATGGAAGGTCATAATTCTAAGAGATAAAGATTATATGTATACATATAATTGTTGATGTAGACATGCTGCGAGATTTCAAAATACTGATTACTAATCCCGGTAATTGATATGGCAATTCTCGTAACAAGATGCGGATGAGTATATAATAGGGTTTCAATGAATATAATGATTTTTCGGAGAGTTAAAGATCAATGAGGTTACCGGTAAGTTTACTGCTAATGTGGTGGAATATAAACGGTTCCCCGGTAACTATAAAAGAACACGCATATATATCAAGATTATAATAAGGTTGTTTCAAGCGAAAAGTCGAAGTTGACTTGCTGGAGCTGTGACAAAACTGACTATCTCAAACAGGAGTTGCAAAGTTATTTTCGGTAATAATAATGCTAAAGGAATTAGCACAGCTACGTGTTAAATGTTTACTCAGTTTCCGAGAGTTTTTTAGGTACATAACTATATGCATCAATCTTTTCTTCCGTAGATGAAGTACGGTTGGTCCATCCTCTAGATTGAGGTATTTTCAAGAATCGTGAAAGGTTTGAAAGCAGATTGTAATTGTCAAGATACAAACGAAGGTTAAGATGAAATCAAGTGGCAAACTTGAAGAGATGTTTAGTTTCATATGTTATAATCAATATTTTAATTCATTTTAATCGTCTAATGTTAGTAGTCCACAATTAATAGTTCAATAATTCATATATAGTTTAATATATAATATTCGAATTAATTAATACATATCGTGACCCATTGTATACATGTCTCAGACTCGATCACAACTCAAAGTATATATAATATTGTAGAATCAACCTCAACCCTGTATAGCTAACTCGTGCATTACTGCATATAGAGTGTCTATGGTTATTCCAAATAATATATATAGATGCGTCGATATGATATGTCAAAACCTTGTATACGTGTCCCGATATTTAAAATACGTAAATAACAGTACTTAAATGACTATAAATAAAGTGCGTAAAATAAATAACAGAAATTAAATGACAATAAATAAAATTGCGAGAATTAAATTGCGATAAAATAAATTGCGATAATTAAAATGTAATAAGGAATTAACAGTTAGCTAGAAACAGTTAGCTAGGATTTTGTTAGTGTGGATTCTTAACAAAATTTCTCATAGTTAATTTGTTTGTTTCTAACAAATTTTATTTTGTCAAATGTTTTCTTCATTATGCCATTTGTTGAATTCTAATAAGTCAAAATTCAAATATGAAATTGAATGAAAATGGTTATTCTGTGGTGAACGGATTCGTATGTCTTGTGGATGTAAGTAGGATAGTAAATGATTGTTGAATCAGATTCAAAGAATGTACAGTGTAACTTATTAATGTGAAATCTAAATATTCCTCGAGTATTACCTACCCGTTAAAATATTTTCACCATTAACAGTTTGTACGAAAGAATTTTTAATTACAATCTTTGTGAAAATATACTTACATATATATTTTCTTCAGATGTAATCATGAATTTAATGAGTTAATATAGTATTAAACTCATTTGGTTTACCGTCAAAACTAGAATACATAATCTCTATAACATTAGAGATTACATAATCGCCATGAAGAATGAAGATAATTGATGTAGAACGATACGTAGAACGATAATTATACTCGAGGTGCAGAATGAGATGTTGAGGCATGGATTGTTGATGGTACTGGTGCTGTTACTGATGGTACTGTTGGTGCTGATGATGTTGTTGAAGCTAGTAAATTTTGCACCATATTCTCCAAAAATCATTACTCAGGCGCGAAGCTCGTTGACTTCTTCGATTACTCTGGGATGATTGTCGGTAAGAACGAGCGAATGAATAAGGTTTAGAATCTGAGATAGTATGTAATCATGATGAGATATTCGGGAAATGAGGGAGAAAATGGTATTTCAGACTTCACCGGTAAGTGCTTCAGGTTCTTCGCCAAGAGGTGAATTTGGTTGATGGAAAGGATCACCTTATTTTTGTCTCCAATGATTAAGTAGGCTACGAACCCATCAGATGAATTGGTTGATTCATTCTGGTGACACAGCTTTCGGAGCTTAGGTGAAACTCCATATCGGAATAGCTGTCGGAATCCGAGGAATTCGAACTGGTTGAGGGATTCATCTCGTACGATCAGATGAAGGATTTTCGATAAGAAATAGATTATAGGATGTAGATTAGTACCCTGCAATACATAATTTACATATGCATATATAATACTAAAATCTCATAAGTTACGGAGGAATCTACGGAAGCTGTCAGGCAAAGGTAACAATAACAGATACGCTAAGATATGAATTTATCTATACACTGTCTATGCAATAAAGGCAGTAAGACGTGTCTAGACTTTAAGGATGATAAGCAAATAATTTTTGACACTAAATGATAAGCAAAACTTTTGACATGCAGACACGGTCGAAGTCCAGACCCACTAATGCATCTAAACAACTATCAGTTAGACACACTAATGTAAGACATGGTTCGCTAAGACCACCGCTCTGATACCATATGAAGTGACCCGTCCTAATACATAAAGACGAATACAATAACATATGGTTACATCGTGAGGTACTTGACCTCTATATGATACATTTTACAAACATTGCATTCGTTTTTAAAAAGAAACAGACTTTCGTTACATCGAAAGTTGACGGCATGCATACCATTTCTTGATATATCCAACTATAATTGACTTAATAATAATCTTGATGAACTCAATGACTCGAATGCAACGTCTTTTGAAATATGTCATGAATGACTCCAAGTAATATCTCTTAAAATGAGCAAATGCACAGCGGAAGATTTCTTTCATACCTGAGAATAAACATGCTTTAAAGTGTCAACCAAAAGGTTGATGAGTTCATTATTTTATCATAATCATTCATTTTCATCATTTTAATAGACCACAAGATTTCCTTTATTCAATAATCATACACTCGCAAGTGTTTAAAAATGATTCATATGGATTGAACATCTGGTAACTGACATTAACATCATGCATATAGAATATCCCCAAAACAAAAATACATCTGTATAATATAAACTCGAAGTACTAAAGCATACCATTTTTCAGTATGGGGGTGTTAGTGCCCGTAGATCTACCTTTAGGATTCGCGTCAATTAGGGTGTCTGTTCCCTAATTCTTAGGCTACCAAACTAAAAGGGGTGATATTCGATTCGATAATCCAACCATAGAATGTAGTTTCGATTACTTGTGTCTATTTCGTAAAACATTTATAAAAGCAGCGCATGTATTCTCAGTCCCAAAAATATATATTGCAAAAGCATTTAAAAAGGGAGCAAATGAAACTCACACTACTGTATTTCGTAGTAAAAATACATGTGACGGCATTGAACACGTATAGGGTTGGCCTCTAATTCACGAACCTATATCATTTATATATATATATATATATATATATATATATATATATATATATATATATATATATATATATATATATATATATATATATATATATATATATATATATATATTAATACACATAATCGTAATCGAATAAGTTTGAATATATAATTTATTAATTATAACATTTTTATATTAATAATATATATATGTCTCACATATCATTTTGTATAAAAATATTAATTCTGTTATGTGATATGTATTAAATATCTTTATATATACATATATATATATATATATATATATATATATATATATATATATATATATATATATATATATATATATATATATATATGTATATATATATATCATTTGTTTGTTAAAAATAGTCATTATAATAATAATAAAATTATATCAATATTGTTAGAAATGATAATTATAATACATAATATTACTAATAAAGATAATAATGTTAATAATTATATTAATGATAATAATAATGACATTTATAATAATAACTATAAAATATTAATTTTACTGTTAATGATATTTATGATAATGATTTTAGTAATTATATAATAATAGTACTCATAATAATATTAATAATAATATTAATGATTTGATAACATTATTAAAAGTAATAATAAAAATGATAATACTAATAATTATAATATAAAATTTTAATAAAATATATTTATTGATTTTTATATAGATAACAATAATAATAATAATAATAATAATAATAATAATAATAATAATAATAATAATAATAATAATAATAATAATAATAATAATAATAATAATAATAATGAATATATAATAACAATAATCTTAGTCATAATCATAATAATAATAATAATAATAATAATAATAATAATAATAATAATAATAATAATAATAATAATAATAATAATAATAATAGTAATAATAATAATAATAATAATAATAATAATAATAATAATACTTATTCTATTAATAATAACTAAGTTAATGATAATAATTACAATAATGATAATAATACCATTGAATAATAATACTAGTTAATAATAATAATAACAGTACCAATAACAATAGCAATAACAATAACAATAACAATAGCAATAACAATAACAATAACAATAACAATAACAATAACAATAACAATAACAATAATAATAACAATAACAATAACAATAATAATAATAATAATAAATAAATAAATAAAATGTTAGACTACCTTAGAAAGGAACTTTAAAAAAAATGCATGTCCCTGCCTGGAATCGAACCTGAGACCACTTGCTAACCCGACAAACACCCTAACCACAGCACTATCGACTGCTTTTCTGTTTTAAATCCCATATTAATTCTATTAAGCCCATATTTCCGTTTCTTCTTCTTCTCAAATCCAATCGACCAGAGTAATTACTTATGACCTTGAATTAGTTTTTGTTTTAGTTTAGGGATTGTAATGACACAGATTAACAATGGTTGTGTATTATATTAATTATCAGAAAAAAATAATAAAACAGCAGCAGCAAAAACAGTTCACGAAGAACATCTATGAACTCCAATCTTGATTTTGAATTCTAGATCGTTTTAGATAAAAATTGCTTCATGAAATAGGTTTTAAATCATTCCTAGAAACTTTAGGAATCATCAATTTATCCATAAACATTAAAACGATTACGAATTTCTTGATAAACAAAAAGGTTGACTTTTTAATTTTAACGTTTGACTTCAAAATTCAACATCAATTGGAGAAACTAAGGATTGAAAACTTACAGATAGTTCAAGTATATGATTACTAACATATCTGTATTTTCAAATTTTGATGATTGATTCGGTATTGGGCTATTGATTTCAACCTGACGCGAAACAGAGATAATAGGCTGCGTTTTTAATTTCCTGTTAAATTTAACATTTAGAAGTGGTTAAAAGTAATTGTAATTGATAATGATAATGGGTAGTCGATTGAATTCCTCAACAACATTAGATGATTTCTTGTTTTATATTGAAGGTGGCTCGACATAGTTCACGGGCAAAACAGAAAACAACAATAACAATACATAATATCTGATTGTGATATATATTCGATTTTATAATATCTGATTGTGATATACATAACTGATTACATGTAATTATTCGATTTTATATATTATATTTAATCTAAAATATATTAATAATAATAATACCTTCAATATTATTAATAATAACAAAAAAAAAAATACAACTAACAAAGATAATGATAATTATCAATAATAATGTTAGTAATAATAATAATATTATTGATAAAGATAATAATAATAATAATAATAATAATAATAATAATAATAATAATAATAATAATATGATAATGTTAATAATAACATAAAAATGATAATTTTAATAAAAATACTAAGTTTAATAATAATTAATAATGATAACTAAAACTGATAATAATATTATTATTAATGATAATAATAATAATAATAATATAACAAATTAATATTATCACATAATTATTTACATAGAATGAAATATTATAGAGTTCTATAGTATTTATAAATTACTCATATTACAATATTCCTATTTATAATTATGTATAAAATTTATATATTACACATATATTAACCTACAATTTTTTAATATATATTTATTCATTTATTAACTTTGTCAATAAAAATAAAAAGTGTATTTTTAATTAATGTATTCAAAGCTTTTAAAATATATAATAGTACATATTCTAGCATACTATATATATAATTATTACCTAACATGTTTTTATTACATAAATGAATATACTACTTACATACTTTTAAACAAATAACTTTAACATCATTATATATAACTACATGTAATATTCATATATATATATATATATATATATATATATATATATATATATATATATATATATATATATATATATATAATAATGTATTCATTACATCATATATTATTTTGCATAATTAGTTATAATAATTAAATATTATATTATTTTAAATTATATTTCATTTTATTATTTATATATATAATTAAATATATACATATCTATTTTCATGTAATTGTTCGTGAATCGTCGAAAATAGTCAAAGGTTACGTCTAAAGGATAAATTAAATGTATGAAATCAGTTTAATGTAAAACATCAATTTACTTTAACTTATCGATATCCATGTTCTAAGTTATCTACATTCTATAATTTTACTTCCTCAATAAATAATATGGAAGTTAAATAGTTATCTTATCAAAATTCACGGAAAAATTATTGTAAAACATGTACTAGAAATCAACAGGAATTTACTAACTTTTGTCTAGTTCTCATTAAATGACACTTTGTTCTCACTTGTAGATCACTTTACCATGTATTCCGAATATTGTTATAAAGAATAGATTTCTCAAATCTACGTGGACCTCACAACAGAGACCTATAATAATATCACAACATTTATGAGATTTATAAATGTTAACATATCTTCTAGTTCAATCATTTGATATTATCTTTTAACTCCATAATTAAATATATATCAACTAGATGTTCAAACCAACAGGTTTAATGTACGATATCATACACTTAATATTTGGTTAACGTTTTCATTAATATTTATATATATATAATTATATATGCACATCAAGTTAAATATAATTGTTTGTGAATCGTTGGGAATAGTCGAAGGGTAAATTGAATATATGAACGTAGTTCCAAAATTTTTAAGACTCAACATTACAGACTTTGCTTACCGTGTTGGAAACATTAAATCATATAAAGATTAAGTTTAAATTTGATCGGAAATTTCCGGGTCGTCACACTAGTAACTAGATTAACAACTTTAATACTTGCACTTTGACCCGAAACAAAATCCTTCCTCCTTGATTTGAGCTTTCTCTCTCTCAAATGGTTTCTCACTCTAAAATTGAAGTGGAGAGGATGAGGTTGGTGGTTGGAAATGAATGTATCCCAACCATCACAAAACTGGTCATAAATGACCTAAAATTCGGCCCCCATGTGAAATTACCCAAATGCCCTTATTCATTTAACTTAAAAAGAACAAGGAGCTGGTAATAGCTGTTTTGCGCGGCGCGCAATTACACAGTGTGGCGCGTCGTAAAGCACAAAAGTCAAACCGCCAGCTTTTCAACATGCTGCAACCCCACACTCGCTTATGTACTGAAATGTCCCATTCATATCGATTATAAACGTTTCATATTTATTGGTTTCGTTGCAAGGTTTTGACCTCTATATGATACGTTTTTTTTAAAGAGTGCATTCGTTTTTAAAACAAACCATAACCTTTATTCTATCGATAAAGGTTTAATAATTATAACGTAGATTATCAAGTAATGATAATCTAAACTATCACGCTTACACACGACCATTACATAATGGTTTACAATAATTAATATGTTACAACAAAGTAAACTCTTGAATGCAGTTTTTAAATAATAATAAACAAGCATGGACTCCAAATCTTGTCCTTAATTTAGTATGCAACAGCGAAAGCTCTTAACAATTACCTGAGAATAAACATTCTTAAAACGTCAACAAAAAATGTTGGTGAGTTATAGGTTTAACCTATATATTTATCAATCGTAATAATAGACCACAAGATTTCCTTTTCATTTCTCATAAATACACATCTCATATCAGGCATTTCGCAAACTGCATAGAGATAAAAATCATTCATATGATGAACACCTGGTAACCGACATTAACAAGATGCATATAGAATATCCCCATCATTCCGGGACATCCATCGGACATGATAATTTCGAAGTACTAAAGCATCCGCAACATGGATGGGGTTTGTTGAGCCCAATAGATCTATCTTTAGGATTCGCGTCAATTAGGGTGTCTGTTCCCTAATTCTTAGATTACCAGACTAAAAAGGGCATATTCGGTTTAATAATTCAACCATAGAATGTAGTTTCATGTACTTGTGTCTATTTTGTAAAACATTTAAAAACTGCATGTATTCTCATCCCAAAAATATTAGATTTTAAAAGTGGGACTATAACTCACTTTCACAGATTTTCACTTCCTCGGAAAATAAGACTTGGCCACGGGTCGATTCACGAACCTATAAAAAATATATACATATATATCAAAGTACGATCGAAATATATTCATACCATATTTTATTACATTTTAAAGATTTAAGTGTGTTAAGTTGATTGTCCAACGCTAGTAGTCCATAATTAATTGTCCATAGTTAGTAGTACAGAAATAAATTAATATATATTATCTCGAATCAATTTCACGACCCAGTGTATACAAGTCTCAGACTCGATAACAACTCAAAGTATATATATTATTTTGGAATCAACCTCAACCCTGTATAGCTAACTCGAGCATTACTGCATATAGAGTGTCTATGTTTGTTCCAAATAATATATATAGATGACGTCGATATGATATGTCAAAATATTGTATACGTGTCTATGGTCTATCAAGATTACAGAATATATGTTAGAATACATTTATAATAAAATATAAGTTAATTAAGTTATGGTTGGTATAGATTTGTTACAAATTTCACGTAGCTACAACAAGCAAATTTATCCAATTTTGTTTTACCCATAACTTCTTCGTTTTAAATCCGTTTTGAGTGAATCAAGTTGTTATGGTTTCATAATGAACTGAAATTTATGAAACTAAGCAGAAAAAGTATAAGTTTATAGTCAAAAATAAAGGTTACAAGTCATTTTTGTAAGAGGTGGTCATTTCCGTCGAAAGAACGACAACTTGATGACCATTTTGAAAAACATACTTCCACTTTGAGTTTAATCATATTTTTGGATATAGTTTCATGTTCATAAGAAATATCATTTTCCCATAAGAACAACTTTTAATTCAAAGGTTATCATAGTTTTTAATTATCCAACCCAAAACAGCCCCCGGTTTAACTACGACGGCGTATGTCCATTTTTACAGTGTTCTTCGTGTTTCCAGGTTTTAAATCATTAAGTTAGTATATCATGTAGATATAGAACATGTGTTTAGTTGATTTTAAAAGTCAAGTTAGAAGGATTAACTTTGTTTGCAAACAAGTTTAGAATTAACTAAACTATGTTCTAGTGATTATAAGTTTAAATCTTCGAATAAGATAGTTATATATATATATATATATATATATATATATGTGTGTGTGTGTGTGTGTGTGTGTGTGTGAATCGAATGATGTTATGAACATCATTACTACCTCAATTATAGTAGGTAAACCTACTGGAAGTGACAATAAATGATCTAGCTTCAAAGGATCTGGGATGGCTTGAAAGTTCTTGAAATAGGATCATGACACAAAAACGAGTTCAAGTAAGATTACTACTTGAATTAAGATAGTTATAGTTGTAGAAATTGAATCAAAGTTTGAGTATAAGTATTACCTTGAATTAGGATGATAACCTACTGTAAATAACAAAGATTTAGTGAGGCTTGATGATCACTTGAAATGGATTTTTAAGATTGGAAGTAAGTTAACAAACTTGGAAGTGTTCTTGAAGTGTTCTTGAGTAGTTGTTTTGTAGGTTAATAAAAGGTTCGATTTATGAGCTAGATTGATGTAGATTTTGATGAATATGATGAAGAACACTTAGAACATCATCATAGAACTAGAGAGAGATCAAATGAATGAAAGAAAATTGAAAAATAAAAGTGTATGAGAGTGTGATCCAAAACGTGAATGGCTTAGTCCATATATGCAAGTTGTAATTTGATTTTTAGTGTAATAATTCATGCTAGTTTCCAAATGATGGTTCCACATGTTTGTTGACTAAATGAGGGCTGCTAAGAGCTGATCATTGAAGTGTATATAACAATAGTATATACATATAGGAGTTGTGTATTGTACGTGTATGAATACGGGTGCATACAAGTAGAATTGTTGATAAAAATGAGTGGGAATGTAAATGTAAGCATTTTTGTTAAGTAGAAGTACTTTGATATATGTAATGAAGTATTTAAAAAGTGTACTAATACATCTTAATATACTACATGTATATACATTTTAACTGAGTCGTTAAGTCATCGTTAATCGTTACATGTAAGTGTTGTTTTGAAACCTTTAAGTTAACGATCTCATTTAATGTTGTTAACCCAATGTTTATTATATCTAATGAGATGTTAAATTATTACATTATCATAATATTATGATGTATGAATATATCTTAATATGATATATATACATTAAAATGTTGTTACAACGATAATCGTTACATATATGTCTCGTTTCGAAATTCTTAAGTTAGTAGTCTTGTTTTACATATGTAGTTCATTGTTAACATACTTAATGATATTTATAATTATCATTTTATCATGTTAAATATAGTGTAACAATATCTTAATATGATACATATGTATTTAGTAAGACGTTGTTATAACGATAATCGTTATATATATATCGTTTCGAGTTTCTTAACTTAGTAGTCTCATTTTTATGTATATAACTCATTGTTAATATAACTAGTGAGATAATTACTTATCATAATATCATGTTAACTATATATATATATATATATATATATATATATATATATATATATATATATATATATATAAATCCATATATATATATATATCATCATATAGTTTTTACAAGTTTTAACGTTCGTTAATCGCCGGCCAACTAGGGTGGTCAATTGTCTACATGAAACCTATTTCAATTAATCAACTCTTAACAAGTTTGATTGCTTAACATGTTGGAAACATTTAATCATGCAAATATAGTTTTCATTTAATATATAATCATGGAAAAGTTCGGGTCACTACAGTACCTACCCGTTAAATAAATTTCGTCCCGAAATTTTAAACAGTTGGAGGTGTTGTCATATCTTCTGGAAATAAGTGTGGGTATTTCTTCTTCATCTGATCTTCATGCTCCCAGGTGAACTCGGGTCCTCTACAAGCATTCCATCGAACCTTAACGATTGGTATCTTGTTTTGCTTAAGTCCTTTAACCTCACGATCCATTATTTCGACGGGTTCTTCAATGAATTGAAGTTTTTCATTGATTTGGATTTCGTCTAAAGGAATAGTGAGATCTTTTTTGGCTAAGCATTTCTTTAGGTTTGATACGTGAAAAGTATCGTGTACGCCGATGAGTTGTTGAGATAATTCAAGTCGGTAATCTACTGGTCCGACACGATCTATAATCTTAAATGGTCCAATGTACCTTGGATTCAATTTCCCCCATTTACCAAATCGAACAACACCTTTCCAAGATGATACCTTAAGCATGACCATGTCACCAATTTCAAATTCTACATCTTTTCTTTTACTGGCGGTATTCAATCGTTGTTGAATTTGAATGATTTTCTCGGTAGTTTCTTGGATAATTTTTGGACCCGTAATTTGTCTATCCCCCACTTCACTCCAACAAATCGGAGACCTGAACTTTCTGCCATAAAGTGCCTCAAACGGTGCCATCTCAATACTCGAGTGGTAACTGTTGTTGTATGAAAATTTTGCTAACGGCAGATGTCGATCCCAACTGTTTCCAAAATCAATAACACATGCTCGTAGCATGTCTTCAAGGATCTATATCATCCTTTCACTCTGCCTATCAGTTTGTGGATGATAGGCAGTACTCTTGTCTAGACGAGTTCCTAATGCTTGTTGTAACATCTGCCAAAATCTTGAAACAAATCTACCATCTCTATCAGAGATAATAGAGATTGGTATTCCGTGTCTGGAGACGACTTCCTTCAAGTATAGTCGTGCTAACTTTTCCATTTTATCATCTTCTCGCATTGGTAGAAAGTGTGATGACTTGGTAAGACGATCGACTATTACCCATATAGTATCATAACCACTTGCAGTCCTTGGAAATTTAGTAATGAAATCCATGGTAATGTTTTCCCATTTCCATTCTGGGATTTCAGGTTGCTGAAGTAGACCTGATGGTTTCTGATGTTTAACTTTTACCTTAGAACACGTCAAACATTCTCCTACATATTTAGCGATATCGGCTTTTATACCCGGTCACCAAAAGTGTTTCTTGAGATCTTTGTACATCTTTTTCGCTCCGGGATGTATTGAGTATCTGGTTTTATGTGCTTCCTTAAGTACCATTTCTCTCATATCTCCAAACTTCGGTGTGACAACCCGTCCTTATCCCCCTGGACGAAGTCATCATCATCTGGTCCCATTGCGTGGTACTGACCTAAGTATGCCATGAAAGACTCCAAATGATGTCTTTAAAATGAGCAAATGCACAGCGGAAGACTTAATTAGTACCTGAGAATAAACATGCTTAAAAGTGTCAACCAAAAGGTTGGTGAGTTCATAGGTTTATCATAATAATCATTTCAATATCTTAATAGACCACAAGATTTCATATACACAAACGTTTTAATAAAAATTATTCTAAGTGGTTGAGCACTTGGTAACCATACTTAACATTTAATCAACGTCGCATATTCCCTTTATTATGAAATCTCACTACACCGTACCAAGTGTAGTCACCGAAACGAAGTACTGTGCAACCGTTGAATACTGGTCGTCCAGTCCGGTTGGGGTTGTCAGGCCCGATAGATCTATCAACAGGATTCGCGTTTACAATACCCATGTAAATAGTAGTTACCAAGCTACAGGGAAATATGCCAGTGGTACAACTCAACGTAGAATATATTTTTAAGTACTTGTGTCTATTTCGTAAATATTTATAAAAGCAGCGCATGTATTCTCAGCCCAAAAATATATATTGCAAAAGTAATTAAAAAGTGAGCAAATGAAACTCACCATACTGTATTTTGTAGTAAAAATACATACAACGTCAATTAACAAGTGTAGGTTTGACCTCGGATTTACGAACCTATATCATTTATATATATATTAACACATATAATTGTAATTGAACGAATTTATATATTATTAGTGATTTAGTTGTTATTTTAAATCATGTGTTTCATTAATAATTTAATTAGTTATATTCACTTTATTTATTGTAAATAAATAATTACTGTAAAAAAATATTACTATGATTGTATAAAATTTTTATATAATTAATAGTTATATGATAAAATAAAAAGTGGTTTTTATTTTATAATAATAATAATAATAATAATAATAATAATAATAATAATAATAATAATAATAATTTTGATAAAAATGATAATTTTTCTAATACTGATGTTAATGATAGAAATGATAACAATAATAAAAATGATAATTGTAATATTTTTAATAATAAAAATAATAATAATAATTGTATTAATAATAATAACTAGAATAACTATATCAATAATAATTTTTACTAATAATGATAATAATGATGATATTAATACTGATAATACTTATTTTAATAATGATACTACTAATAATGTTCTGAACGATAATACTAATACTAATACTAATGTTAATAATAATAACAATAATAATAATAATAATAATAATAATAATAATAATAATAATAATAATAATAATAATAATAATAATAATAATAATAATAATAATAGAAACTACCTTTAAAGAAATACTCTCCAAAAATGTCATCGCCCGGGCTCGAACCCGAGACCTCTCGGTTAAACGAAAACGCCCCTAACCATTAATTCGTATCTTTTCATTACCATTCTCATTTTATTTATCATTATCATTTAATATCATCACCATCCTAATCTTATTTTCGCTATCGATATCATAATCATAATATAATCATTCTTCATTAACTATCATCATCAATTTAACACCTTACACCATTATCATCATTCATGATCATAATTTTAAACTATAATTATCATTTTCATGATAATCATACATTATGTGATCATTATCATTTTCCATTTTTTTCCCATCTTGATCTCGTTCATCATCATACTTATTTCAATATCGTATATCACCATTAATCATCGAACTCCCATCACCTCTTTCCTTTATGTTTATATTAGCAACTAGATATAGAATCCAAAAAAAATTATAAAGTCGAGCATAGCAGCATAAACAATCAGCAATCCCCTTTTCGTGGGTTCATGGCCTAGTATTACGGCCCAATTAATACCAACTATTATGCGGCCCATTTTACTAATACAAGGTTCATGGTCCAATACACTTTTCAAATTAAATTGCATGATGTAAATGAGGTGGGGTTTTCGGTTGTGACACAGGAACCGCAGAACAGAAAACATATACTTTTGTAGTGGGAATCTAGTCACCTTCTTTATCCATATTATATTACCCATCAAATGGAAAATATTGTTATAAAAAAAATGTAAATGGCGTTTTACAATATGAAGGCTTCTATAACTGCAGGTGTCGATTTTTTTTGGGGTATTAGGAAGAAGAAAGACAACAAACAAAGAAAAGTGGGGTGTGATTTTGGGTGGCGATTTGTGAGGTGGGTTTCGTTTAGTATTGGAACAAGATCATATAAATCAGTTTTAATGGTGGATGGTGGTTTGACGGGTTTGATCTTGGGTTCACAAAATAACAAGAAGAAGGAAGAGTGAGAGAGAGGAGAGAGTGAGGTAACCGTGAGGTTTCTGAGGTGATTCTTGATAAGGGTGTAATGGTACTCCGGTGGTGATGGATAGTGGTGCTGTCTTGGTGTTGAAAGTGGTTCCATGGTGGTGATGTGGTGGTTGTAGTTATAAGGTGGTCGATGGTAATGATCTCGTTTGAACTTGAAACGAAAATAAAAACACGTTAGTGGTGGGTTTAGCTTTGATTGAATATGGAGAACAGAGGGAGGAACTAGTTCAGCTTCTGTGTTTTTAGTTTTTAATTCAACAATTGGATTTAGTTATATTTGATATTACATAATGATGATGGAAATTGAATATTTCTTGTTAGATAACATAAGTTGATAACATAAGTCAAGTGATATATATATACAATTGATCGACAGACAAGAACAAATAATGAATAAGAAAAGAAAAATAAAAATAAAATTTGATAGTGATTGATAACAGATTCATTCAATCTGTGAAATAATTTCAACAATGAGATACAGATCGTACAAATCAAAAATAGTTTGAAAAGGATTTGAAACTAATACTCTTTTATAATTCATTCTTTTGATTATAAATAAAGATTAATAATTTTATTAATATTAATATTAGTAATCGTTAATAATAATAATATTAATAATTATTAATAATAATAATGTTATTAATGATATAAATAATAATAATATTTATAATGATATCATGTTAGTAATCATAAGAATAAAGACAATTAAGTAATGCTAATAAAAGTTTTATAGTAATGAATAATAATACTAATTATAATATTAATGATATCCATACTAATAATGATTATTGATAATAATAATACTAGTAATAATATATTATATGTTTCAATTTTTATATGTACAGAGTACTAATATTTAAACTTAAAAAAATAAAAATATATTTTTTTTAACAACTCTAAAGTCTTCGTAATCAATTTACAATTCAACTTTTATTTTAATCCTTCATGAACATGTATTACATCGAAACATCAACCGAGTGTTACTGACGTTTATTAATTAGGCTCAAAATCAGTTATTTTCCATATACTATATGTATATGTAAATACATTTTAATATCAGGTTTTATTATAGAACTAAATATATATATATATATATATATATATATATATATATATATATATATATATATATATATATATATATATATATATATATATGTGTGTGTGTGTGTGTGTGTGTGTGTGTGTGTGTGTGTATCTATTTATAAATAGTTGTTCGTGAATCGTCGAGAACAGTCGAAGGTCAATTGAATATATGAAACAGTTCAAAATTTTTGAGACTCAACCTAACAGATTTTGCTTATCGTGTCAAAAATACAATATCGTATTGAGAGTTTGGTTTAAATTTAGTCAAAATTTTCCGGGTCGTGACAGTACCTACCCGTTAAAGAAATTTCGTCTCGAAATTTGTTTGAGGTGGTCATGGCTAACAATAAGAATGTTTTCATGACGAATAAGAATTGATAAATAGAGTTTTATCATCATTGAGTAATATGGATAAAACAATTCGATTACTTGAAGCGTATAAATGAAGCTATCACAAATGATTGAAATGAGAAATAAAGATTCGTCTTGACTTTTGTCGTAGTCACGGTTGATTTCCGAAATTCAAGGAATTTAAGGAAATCTTATAATCAGAAAGAAAATGTAATAGTACGATTTATCATAAATTTGTTGGAATTACGGAAAGGATAGAAATATCAAGAGAATATTTTCTTGATATGTTTAGAGCTTAAGTAGAATGAAAGAGTTCTATAACATGGTTCATGATATAGGTATGATCTGTGATCCTTTTTCACGTTCCATTAGAAACTCAGCATGACTTACTGTAATATAATCACGTTGGCCAAGCGCCATTATATTATACTAACTCATGCTTCAATTCCCAACACTTCTCCACAATTCATTCATAGTTTATACTTAGATTTTTATAGAAGTTCCCAATATAATGAAATCCAGAAAACTCGAAGAGGTAGATAATTTCGGAAAAGAATATTTATGAAAATATCCTCAGAAATATCGAAGACATTTATGATGATATTTTGGAATTTCTAAGTTCGAAAGATGATGATGAAAAATTTTCCGTAAAATTTTAACATGAGTGAGGAGCAAGATATTCGCTGAAGATTTCATTGGATCAAGAATTACCTGGTTTCTTTGAATACAGAGTTTGTTACTTGTATTTGTCCTTGATCTCCTTCGTGGTTAGCTCAATCCGTTTTTCAGTACCAAATTTTCTATCGAGCATTCCATTCTTTATTATCAACTTTTGGCCATTAAGGCAATCTACAACATGCTGCTTCATCAGCATTTTCAGAGTTAACGGATCTAGATCATCGGTTATCAACCCGAAGTGTTTTCAGAAGAATTGCGTTTTGAGATGATTAAACGCTGATGGTAGTATGGTGGAATATAAAAGGTTCTATGATAACAATAAATAAGCACATATATATTCCGAGGTTATAATAAGGTTGTTTTGAACGAAAAGTCGAAATCAACTTGCTGGAGCTGTGACAAAATTGGCTAATTTGAAAGGGATTACCAAATTATTTTGGGTAATAATAACATTAAAGGAATTAGCACAGCTACTTGTTAAACGTTTACTCAGTTCTGAGGGTTTTTCGGGTGCATAACTATATGCATCAATCTTTTCTTCCGTAGATGAAGTGCGGATGGTTCATCCTCTCGATCGAGGTGTTTTCAAGAATCATTAAAGATTTGAACATGAATTGGAATTGTCAAGATTCAAATGAGGTTTGAGATGAAATCAAGTGGCAAACTTGAAGAATTGTTTAGTTTCATATGTTATAATCAATATTTTAATTCATTTTCAACTGTCCAATCTTGATAGTCCACAATCGATAGTCTACAGTTAACAGTCCAATAATTCATATATAATTTAATTTATAATATTCGAATTAATTAATACGTATCGTGACCCTTGTACATATCTCAGACTCGATCACAACTCAAATTATATATATTATTGTAGAATCAACCTCAACCCTGTATATAGAACTCGATCATTACTGCATATAGAGTGTCTATGGTGATTCCAAATAATATATATAGATGCGTCGATATGATATGTCAAAACCTTGTATACGTGTCCCGATATTTAAAGTGCGTAAAATAAATAACAGAAATTAAATGACGATAAATAAAATTGCGAGAATATAAATTGCAATAATTAAATTGCGATAAATAAAATGTAATCAGTTAGCTAGGAACAATTAGCTAGGAACAGTTAGCGTGGATTCTTAACAATATTTCAATTAGTTAGTTCGTTTGTTTCTAACAAATTTTACTTTGTCCGATGTTTTCTTCATTATGCCACTTGTTGGATCTTGATAGGTCAAAATTCAAATATGAAATTGAACAAAAATGGATTCTGTGGTGAACGGATACGTATATCTATGGATACAAGTAGGATAGTGACTGACTGTTGAATCAGAGTCGAAGAATGTACCGTGTAACTGATTAATGTGAAATCTAAATATTCCTCGGGTATTACCTACCCGTTAAAATATTTTCACCATTAACAGTTTGTACAAAAGAATTTTAATTACATTCTTTATGAAAATATACTTGCATATATATTTTCTTCAGATGTAATCATGGATTTAATGAGTCAATAAGATATTAAAATCATTTGATTTATCGTTAATACTAGATTACATAATCTCTAAAACTTTAGAAATTACATAATCGCCATGTCGAGCAAAGATAATCGATGTAGAACGATATGTAGAACGAAGATAAAGTAGATAGAACGATACGTAGAACGATGATTATGCTCGAGGTACAGAATGAGATGTTGAGGCATGCGATGTTGAAACTTGGGTTGTTGGTGGTACTATTGGTGCCGGTGATGTTGCTGAAGCTGGTAGGTTTTGCACCATATTCTCCAAAGTCACAACTCGAATGCGAAGTTCGTTGACTTCTTCTATTATTCCGGGATGATTGTCGGTCGGAATGAGCGGATGAATAAGGTTTAGAATTGTAGATATTATGTAATCGTTGCGAGCTATTCTGGAAATGAGGGTGAAAATGGTGTTTCGGATAGGTTCGCCGATAAGTGCTTCACGTTCTTCGCCGAAAGGAAAATTTGGTTGATGAAAAGGATCGATTTCTTTTCGTCTCCATTGATTTAGTCAACTACGAACTCATCAGATGAATTGGGGATGGATGACTGGGTGATTCATTCTGGTGACGCTGCTTTCGGAGCTTAGGTGAAACTCTATATCGGAATCTGAGGGACTTGAACTAGTGGTGAGTTCCATTGCGTACAATTGAATGAAGGATTTTTCGATATGAAGTGATTTTCCGATATCGGATGATATTCTAATTATATAGAATACCTATACATAGTACAGAAGATCCCGTAGATTACTAAGGGATTTAAGGAAACGTGTCAGATAAAGTATACAGTAACAGATATACTAGGATATGAATTTATCTATACACTATCTATGCAATTAAGGCAGTAAGACGTGTCTAGACTTAAAAATGCTAAGCAGGAAATTTTTCACTAAAAATGATAAACAATACGTATAATATGCAGCTAAGGTCGAAGTCCAGACTCGCTAATGCATCCTAACAACTATCAGTTAGACACACTAATGCAAGACCTGATTCACTAGGACCAACGCTCTGATACTACTTGTGACAAACCGTCCTTATTTCCCTGGATGAAGTCATCATCATCTGGTCCCATTGCGTGGTACTGACCTAAGTATGCCATGAAAGACTCCAAATGATGTCTTTAAAATGAGCAAATGCACAGCGGAAGACTTAATTAGTACCTGAGAATAAACATGCTTAAAAGTGTCAACCAAAAGGTTGGTGAGTTCATAGGTTTATCATAATAATCATTTCAATATCTTAATAGACCACAAGATTTCATATACACAAACATTTTAATAAAAATTATTCTAAGTGGTTGAGCACTTGGTAACCATACTTAACATTTAATCAACGTCGCATATTCCCTTTATTATGAAATCTCACTATACCGTACCAAGTGTAGTCACCGAAACGAAGTACTGTGCAACCGTTGAATACTGGTCGTCCAGTCCGGTTGGGGTTGTCAGGCCCGATAGATCTATCAACAGGATTCGCGTTTACAATACCCATGTAAATAGTAGTTACCAAGCTACAGGGAAATATGCCAGTGGTACAACTCAACGTAGAATATATTTTTAAGTACTTGTGTCTATTTCGTAAATATTTATAAAAGCAGCGCATGTATTCTCAGCTCAAAAATATATATTGCAAAAGTAATTAAAAAGGGAGCAAATGAAACTCACCATACTGTATTTTGTAGTAAAAATACATACAACGTCATTTAACAAGTGTAGGTTTGACCTCGGATTTACGAACCTATATCATTTATATATATATTAACACATATAATTGTAATTGAACGAATTTATATATTATTAGTGATTTAGTTGTTATTTTAAATCATGTGTTTCATTAATAATTTAATTAGTTATATTCACTTTATTTATTGTAAATAAATAATTACTGTAAAAAAAATATTACTATGATTGTATAAAATTTTTATATAATTAATAGTTATATGATAAAATAAAAAGTGGTTTTTATTTTATAATAATAATAATAATAATAATAATAATAATAATAATAATAATAATAATAATAATAATAATAATAATAATAATAATAATAATAATAATAATAATTTTGATAAAAATGATAATTTTTCTAATACTGATGTTAATGATAGAAATGATAACAATAATAAAAATGATAATTGTAATATTTTTAATAATAAAAATAATAATAATAATTGTATTAATAATACTAACTAGAATAACTATATCAATAATAATTTTTACCAATAATGATAATAATGATGATATTAATACTGATAATACTTATTTTAATAATGATACTACTAATAATGTTCTGAACGATAATACTAATACTAATACTAATGTTAATAATAATAATAATAATAATAATAATAATAATAATAATAATAATAATAATAATAATAATAATAATAATAATAATAATAATAATAATAATAATAATAATAATAATAATAATAATAATAGAAACTACCTTTAAAGAAATACTTTCCAAAAATGTCATCGCCCGGGCTCGAACCCGAGACCTCTCGGTTAAACGAAAACGCCCCTAACCATTAATTCATATCTTTTCATTACCATTCTCATTTTATTTATCATTATCATTTAATATCATCACCATCCTAATCTTATTTTCGCTATCGATATCATAATCATAATATAATCATTCTTCATTAACTATCATCATCAATTTAACACCTTACACCATTATCATCATTCATGATCATAATTTTAAACTATAATTATCATTTTCATGATAATCATACATTATGTGATCATTATCATTTTCCATTTTTTTCCCATCTTGATCTCGTTCATCATCATACTTATTTCAATATCGTATATCACCATTAATCACCGAACTCCCATCACCTCTTTCCTTTATGTTTATATTAGCAACTAGATATAGAATCCAAAAAAAATTATAAAGTCGAGCATAGCAGCATAAACAATCAGCAATCCCCTTTTCGTGGGTTCATGGCCTAGTATTACGGCCCAATTAATACCAACTATTATGCGGCCCATTTTACTAATACAAGGTTCATGGTCCAATACACTTTTCAAATTAAATTGCATGATGTAAATGAGGTGAGGTTTTCGGTTGTGACACAGGAACCGCAGAACAGAAAACATATACTTTTGTAGTGGGAATCTAGTCACCTTCTTTATCCATATTATATTACCCATCAAATGGCAAATATTGTTATAAAAAAAATGTAAATGGCGTTTTACAATATGAAGGCTTCTATAACTGCAGGTGTCGATTTTTTTTGGGGTATTAGGAAGAAGAAAGACAACAAACAAAGAAAAGTGGGGTGTGATTTTGGGTGGCGATTTGTGAGGTGGGTTTCATTTAGTATTGGAACAAGATCATATAAATCGGTTTTAATGGTGGATGGTGGTTTGACGGGTTTGATCTTGGGTTCACAAAATAACAAGAAGAAGGAAGAGTGAGAGAGAGGAGAGAGTGAGGTAACCGTGAGGTTTGGGAGGTGATTCTTGATAAGGGTGTAATGGTACTCCGGTGGTGATGGATAGTGGTGTTGTCTTGGTGTTGAAAGTGGTTCCATGGTGGTGATGTGGTGGTTGTAGTTATAAGGTGGTCGATGGTAATGATCTCGTTTGAACTTGAAACGAAAATAAAAACACGTTAGTGGTGGGTTTAGCTTTGATTGAATATGGAGAACAGAGGGAGGAACTAGTTCAGCTTCTGTGTTTTTAGTTTTTAATTCAACAATTGGATTTAGTTATATTTGATATTAGATAATGATGATGGAAATTGAATATTTCTTGTTAGATAACATAAGTTGATAACATAAGTCAAGTGATATATATATACAATTGATCGACAGACAAGAACAAATAATGAATAAGAAAAGAAAAATAAAAATAAAATTTGATAGTGATTGATAACAGATTCATTCAATCTGTGAAATAATTTCAACAATGAGATACAGATCGTACAAATCAAAAATAGTTTGAAAAGGATTTGAAACTAATACTCTTTTATAATTCATTCTTTTGATTATAAATAAAGATTAATAATTTTATTAATATTAATATTAGTAATCGTTAATAATAATAATATTAATAATTATTAATAATAATAATGTTATTAATGATATAAATAATAATAATATTTATAATGATATCATGTTAGTAATCATAAGAATAAAGTCAATTAAGTAATGCTAATAAAAGTTTTATAGTAATGAATAATAATACTAATTATAATATTAATGATATCCATACTAATAATGATTATTGATAATAATAATACTAGTAATAATATGTTATGTGTTTCAATTTTTATATGTACGGAGTACTAATATTTAAACTTAAAAAAATAAAAATATATTTTTTTAACAACTCTAAAGTCTTCGTAATCAATTTACAATTCAACTTTTATTTTAATCCTTCATGAACATGTATTACATTGAAACATCAACCGAGTGTTACTGACGTTTATTAATTAGGCTCAAAATCAGTTATTTTCCATATACTATATGTATATATAAATACATTTTAATATCAGGTTTTATTATAGAACTACATATATATATATATATATATATATATATATATATATATATATATATATATATATATATATATATATATATATATATATATATATATATATATGAGTGTGTGTGTGTGTATCTATTTATAAATAGTTGCTCGTGAATCGTCGAGAACAGTCGAAGGTCAATTGAATATATGAAACAGTTCAAAATTTTTGAGACTCAACCTAACAAATTTTGCTTATCGTGTCAAAAATACAATATCGTATTGAGAGTTTGGTTTAAATTTAGTCGAAATTTTCCGGGTCGTGACAGTACCTACCCGTTAAAGAAATTTCGTCCCGAAATTTGTTTGAGGTGGTCATGGCTAACAATAAGAATGTTTTCACGACGAATAAGAATTGATAAATAGAGTTTTATCATCATTGAGTAATATGGATAAAACAATTCGATTACTTGAAGCGTATAAATGAAGCTATCACAAATGATTGAAATGAGAAATAAAGATTCGTCTTGACTTTTGACATAGTCACGGTTGATTTCCGAAATTCAAGGAATTTAAGGAAATCTTATAATCAGAAAGAAAATGTAATAGTACGATTTATCATAAATTTGTTGGAATTACGGAAAGGATAGAAATATCAAGAGAATATTTTCTTGATATGTTTAGAGCTTAAGTAGAATGAAAGAGTTCTGTAACATGGTTCATGATATAGGTATGATCTGTGATCCTTTTTCACGTTCCATTAGAAACTCAGCATGACTTACTGTAATATAATCACGTTGGCCAAGCGCCATTATATTATACTAACTCATGCTTCAATTCCCAACACTTCTCCACAATTCATTCATAGTTTATACTTAGATTTTTATAGAAGTTCCCAATATAATGAAATCCAGAAAACTCGAAGAGGTAGATAATTTCGGAAAAGAATATTTATGAAAATATCCTCAGAAATATCGAAGACATTTATGATGATATTTTGGAATTTCTAAGTTCGAAAGATGATGATGAAAAATTTTCCGTAAAATTTTAACATGAGTGAGGAGCAAGATATTCGCTGAAGATTTCATTGGATCAAGAATTACCTGGTTTCTTTGAATACAGAGTTTGTTCGTTGTATTTGTCCTTGATCTCCTTCGTGGTTAGCTCAATCCGTTTTTCAGTACCAAATTTTCTATCGAGCGTTCCATTCTTTATTATCAACTTTTGGCCATTAAGGCAATCTACAACATGCTGCTTCATCAGCATTTTCAGAGTTAACGGATCTGGATCATCGGTTATCAACCCGAAGTATTTTCAGAAGAATTGCGTTTTGAGATGATTAAACGCTGATGGTAGTATGGTGGAATATAAAAGGTTCTATGATAACAATAAATAAGCACATATATATTCCGAGGTTATAATAAGGTTGTTTTGAACGAAAAGTCGAAATCAACTTGCTGGAGCTGTGACAAAATTGGCTAATTTGAAAGGGATTACCAAATTATTTTGGGTAATAATAACATTAAAGGAATTAGCACAGCTACTTGTTAAACGTTTACTCAGTTTCCGAGGGTTTTTCAGGTGCATAACTATATGCATCAATCTTTTCTTCCGTAGATGAAGTGCGGCTGGTTCATCCTCTCGATCAAGGTGTTTTCAAGAATCATTAAATATTTGAACATGAATTGGAATTGTCAAGATTCAAATGAGGTTTGAGATGAAATCAAGTGGCAAACTTGAAGAATTGTTTAGTTTCATATGTTATAATCAATATTTTAATTCATTTTTAACTGTCCAATCTTGATAGTCCACAATCGATAGTCTACAGTTAACAGTTCAATAATTCATATATAATTTAATTTATAATATTCGAATTAATTAATACGTATCGTGACCCTTGTACATGTCTCAGACTCGATCACAACTCAAATTATATATATTATTGTAGAATCAACCTCAACCCTGTATAGAGAACTCGATCATTACTGCATATAGAGTGTCTATGGTGATTCCAAATAATATATATAGATGCGTCGATATGATATGTCAAAACCTTGTATACGTGTCCCGATATTTAAAGTGCGTAAAAAGAAATAACAGAAATTAAATGACGATAAATAAAATTGCGAGAATATAAATTGCGATAATTAAATTGCGATAAATAAAATGTAATCAGTTAGCTAGGAACAATTAGCTAGGAACAGTTAGCGTGGATTCTTAACAATATTTCAATTAGTTAGTTCGTTTGTTTCTAAAAAATTTTACTTTGTCCGATGTTTTCTTCATTATGCCACTTGTTGGATCTTGATAGGTCAAAATTCAAATATGAAATTGAACGAAAATGGATTCTGTGGTGAACGGATACGTATATCTATGGATACAAGTAGGATAGTGACTGACTGTTGAATCAGAGTCGAAGAATGTACCGTGTAACTGATTAATGTGAAATCTAAATATTCCTCGGGTATTACCTACCCGTTAAAATATTTTCACCATTAACAGTTTGTACAAAAGAATTTTAATTACATTCTTTATGAAAATATACTTGCATATATATTTTCTTCAGATGTAATCATGGATTTAATGAGTCAATAAGATATTAAAATCATTTGATTTATCGTTAATACTAGATTACATAATCTCTAAAACTTTAGAAATTACATAATTGCCATGTCGAGCAAAGATAATCGATGTAGAACGATATGTAGAACGAAGATAAAGTAGATAGAACGATACGTAGAACGATGATTATGCTCGAGGTACAGAATGAGATGTTGAGGCATGCGATGTTGAAACTTGGGTTGTTGGTGGTACTATTGGTGCCGGTGATGTTGCTGAAGCTGGTATGTTTTGCACCATATTCTCCAAAGCCACAACTCGAATGCAAAGTTCGTTGACTTCTTCTATTATTCCGGGATGATTGTCGGTCGGAATGAGCGGATGAATAAGGTTTAGAATTGTAGATATTATGTAATCGTTGCGAGCTATTCTGGAAATGAGGGTGAAAACGTGGGGTTTTCGGTTGTGACACAGGAACCGCAGAACAGAAAACATATACTTTTGTAGTGGGAATCTAGTCACCTTCTTTATCCATATTATATTACCCATCAAATGGCAAATATTGTTATAAAAAAAATGTAAATGGCGTTTTACAATATGAAGGCTTCTATAACTGCAGGTGTCGATTGTTTTGGGGTATTAGGAAGAAGAAAGACAACAAACAAAGAAAAGTGGGGTGTGATTTTGGGTGGCGATTTGTGAGGTGGGTTTCGTTTAGTATTGGAACAAGATCATATAAATCGGTTTTAATGGTGGATGGTGGTTTGACGGGTTTGATCTTGGGTTCACAAAATAACAAGAAGAAGGAAGAGTGAGAGAGAGGAGAGAGTGAGGTAACCGTGAGGTTTGGGAGGTGATTCTTGATAAGGGTGTAATGGTACTCCGGTGGTGATGGATAGTGGTGCTGTCTTGGTGTTGAAAGTGGTTCCATGGTGGTGATGTGGTGGTTGTAGTTATAAGGTGGTCGATGGTAATGATCTCGTTTGAACTTGAAACGAAAATAAAAACACGTTAGTGGTGGGTTTAGCTTTGATTGAATATGGAGAACAGAGGGAGGAACTAGTTCAGCTTCTGTGTTTTTAGTTTTTAATTCAACAATTGGATTTAGTTATATTTGATATTAGATAATGATGATGGAAATTGAATATTTCTTGTTAGATAACATAAGTTGATAACATAAGTCAAGTGATATATATATACAATTGATCGACAGACAAGAACAAATAATGAATAAGAAAAGAAAAATAAAAATAAAATTTGATAGTGATTGATAACAGATTCATTCAATCTGTGAAATAATTTCAACAATGAGATACAGATCGTACAAATCAAAAATAGTTTGAAAAGGATTTGAAACTAATACTCTTTTATAATTCATTCTTTTGATTATAAATAAAGATTAATAATTTTATTAATATTAATATTAGTAATCGTTAATAATAATAATATTAATAATTATTAATAATAATAATGTTATTAATGATATAAATAATAATAATATTTATAATGATATCATGTTAGTAATCATAAGAATAAAGACAATTAAGTAATGCTAATAAAAGTTTTATAGTAATGAATAATAATACTAATTATAATATTAATGATATCCATACTAATAATGATTATTGATAATAATAATACTAGTAATAATATGTTATATGTTTCAATTTTTATATGTACGGAGTACTAATATTTAAACTTAAAAAAATAAAAATATATTTTTTTAACAACTCTAAAGTCTTCGTAATCAATTTACAATTCAACTTTTATTTTAATCCTTCATGAACATGTATTACATCGAAACGTCAACCGAGTGTTACTGACGTTTATTAATTAGGCTCAAAATCAGTTATTTTCCATATACTATATGTATATATAAATACATTTTAATATCAGGTTTTATTATAGAACTAAATATATATATATATATATATATATATATATATATATATATATATATATATATATATATATATATATATGTGTGTGTGTGTGTGTGTGTGTGTGTATCTATTTATAAATAGTTGTTCGTGAATCGTCGAGAACAGTCGAAGGTCAATTGAATATATGAAACAGTTCAAAATTTTTGAGACTCAACCTAACAGATTTCGCTTATCGTGTCAAAAATACAATATCGTATTGAGAGTTTGGTTTAAATTTAGTCGAAATTTTCCGGGTCGTGACATTTGGTACCCAAATTCTTTCATCCCTATATCGGGTTCCGTCTTCCCGAATATTAAGATGTTTCTCCGATCCTTTGGGTATTTCATTCTTCAAATTTCCTTCTTTTAAAACTCCCTGTTGCGCCTCTTTTATTTGGGTAGTAAGGTTAGTATGAATAATTATATTCATAGCTTTTACCCGCATATGTTCTCTGTCCTTTCTACTCAAAGCGTCGGCTACCACATTCGCCTTTCCCGGGGGGTATCGAATCTCAAAGTCATAATCGTTCAACAGTTCAATCCACCTACGCTGCCTCATGTTCAGCTATTTCTGATCAAATATATGTTGGAGACTTTTGTGGTCGGTATATATGATACTTTTAACCCCATATAAGTAGTGCCTCCAAGTTTTTAATGCAAAAACAACAGCGTCCAATTCCAAATCGTGAGTCGTATAATTTTGTTCGTGAATCTTCAATTGTCTGGACGTATAGGCAATTACTTTCATTCGTTGCATTAATACACAACTGAGGCCTTCCTTTGAGGCATCACAATATATCAAAAAATCATCATTCCCTTCAGGCAATGACAATATAGGTGCCGTAGTTAACTTTTTCTTCAACAATTGAAAAACTTTCTCCTGCTCATCCTTCCATTCAAATTTCTTCCCTTTATGTGTTAATGCAGTCAAGGGTTTTGCTATTTTGAAAAAATCTTGGGTGAACCTTCTGTAGTAACCAGCCAGTCTTAAAAATTGCCGTATATGCTTCGGAGTTTTCGGGGTTTCCCATTTTTCAACGGTTTCAATCTTTGTCGGATCCACCTGAATACCTTCCTTATTTACTACGTGACCGAGGAATTAAACTTCTTTCAACCAAATTGCACACTTTGAAAACTTAGCGTACAATTTCTCTTTCCTCAATAATTCGAGCACTTTTCTCAAATGTTCTCCGTGCTCTTGTTCATTCTTTGAGTAAATAAGTATGTCATCGATGAAAACAATGACAAACTTGTTAAGATATGGCCCACACACTCGGTTCATGAGGTCCATGAACACAGCTAGTGCGTTAGTTAATCCAAACGGCATAACCATAAACTCATAATGACCGTAACGCGTTCTGAAAGCAGTCTTCGGAATATCATCCTCCTTCACCCGCATTTGATGATACCCAGAATGTAAGTCAATCTTCGAATAAACTGACGAGCCTTGTAGTTGATCAAATAAGTCGTCGATTCTCGATAGTGGGTAACGGTTCTTGATGGTAAGTTTGTTCAACTCTCGGTAGTCAATACACAACCTGAATGTACCATCCTTCTTTTTGACAAACAAAACAGGAGCTCCCATGGTAATGTACTTGGTCGTATGAAACCACGCTCTAAAAGTTCTTGTAATTGGCTTTGGAGTTCCTTCATTTCGCTGGGTGTGAGTCTGTATGGAGCACGAGCGATTGGTGCAGCTCCTGGTACAAGATCTATTTGAAATTCAACAGATCGGTGTGGAGGTAGTCCCGGTAATTCTTTCAGAAATACATCAGGAAATTCTTTTGCGACAGGAACATCATTGATGTTCTTTTTTTCGGAATTGACTTTCTCGACGTGTGCTAGAACGGCATAGCAACCTTTTCTTATTAGTTTTTGCGCCTTCAGGTTACTAATAAGATTTAACTTCGCGTTGCTCTTTTCTCCGTACACCATTAAAGGTTTTTTCTTTTCACGCATAATGTGTATCGCATTTTTGTAACAATTAATTTCTGCTTTCATCTCTTTCAACCAGTCCATGCCAATTATCACATCAAAACTCCCTAACTCTACTGGTATCAAATCAATCTTAAACTTTTTACTAACCAGTTTAATTTCTCGATTTCGACATATATTATCTGCTGTAATTAATTTACCGTTGGCTAATTCGAGTAAAAATTTATTATCCAAAGGCGTCAATGGACAACTTAATTTAGCACAAAAATCTACTCAAATAGCTTCTATCCGTACCCGAATCAAATAAAACATAAGCAGATTTATTGTCAATAAGAAACGTACCCGTAACAAGCTCCGGGTCTTCCTGCGCTTCTGCCATATTAATATTGAAAAATCTTCTGCGGCCCTGCCCATTAGTATTCTCCTGATTCGGGCATTTTCTATTAATGTGGCCTGGTTTTCCACAGGCAAAACAAACTACGGCGGCATTATTTGTTCCGACATTATTTGTTCTTTTAACTCTGTCATTCGTCAGTCCGTAAACCTCACACTTCGCAGCACCATGACCTTTTCTATTACACTTGGTGCAAAATGTTGTGCAGAACACATTCGGATGGTACTCTTCACACCTTATACGTGGCTGTCTCTGCTGTTTGTTGTTATTGAAATGGTTGTTGTTGCGATTATTATTATTGTTGGGACGGTGGTTGTAGTGGTTATTTTTGTTGGGATGGTTGATGTTGCGTCTGTTGTTGCGAAAATTGGTGCAATTGTAGTTGTGATTGTTATGTGGATTGTTGAAATTTTGACCCTTGTCACTGGTTTCTTCCCACTTTCTCTTTACTTGTTTTGTGTTGGCCTCTTTGGCCGCCTGTGAAATGTCCCGTTCTTATTGATTAAAAACGTTCCATATTAATTGATTTCGTTGCGAGGTTTTGACCTCTATATGAGACGTTTTTCAAAGACTGCATTCATTTTTAAAACAAACCATAACCTTTATTTCATAAATAAAGGTTTAAAAAGCTTTACGTAGATTATCAAATAATGATAATCTAAAATATCCTGTTTACACACGACCATTACATAATGGTTTACAATACAAATATGTTACATCGAAATCAGTTTCTTGAATGCAGTTTTTACACAATATCATACAAACATGGACTCCAAATCTTGTCCTTATTTTAGTATGCAACAGCGGAAGCTCTTAGCATTCACCTGAGAATAAACATGCTTTAAACGTCAACAAAAATGTTGGTGAGTTATAGGTTTAACCTATATATATCAAATCGTAACAATAGACCACAAGATTTCATATTTCAATACACATCCCATACATAGAGATAAAAATCATTCATATGGTGAACACCTGGTAACCGACATTAACAAGATGCATATATATATAAGAATATCCCCATCATTCCGGGACACCCTTCGAATATGATATAAATTTCGAAGTACTAAAGCATCCGGTACTTTGGATGGGGTTTATTAGGCCCAATAGATCTATCTTTAGGATTCGCGTCAATTAGGGTGTCTGTTCCCTAATTCTTTGATTACCAGACTTAATAAAAAGGGGCATATTCGATTTCGATAATTCAACCATAGAATGTAGTTTCACGTACTTGTGTCTATTTTGTAAATCATTTATAAAACCTGCATGTATTCTCATCCCAAAAATATTAGATTTTAAAAGTGGGACTATAACTCACTTTCACAGATTTTTACTTCGTCGGGAAGTAAGACTTGGCCACTGGTTGATTCACGAACCTATAACAATATATACATATATATCAAAGTATGTTTAAAATATATTTACAACACTTTTAATATATTTTGATGTTTTAAGTTTATTAAGTCAGCTGTCCTCGTTAGTAACCTACAACTAGTTGTCCACAGTTAGATGCACAGAAATAAATCGATAAATATTATCTTGAATCAATCCACGACCCAGTGTATACGTATCTCAGTATTGATCACAACTCAAACTATATATATTTTGGAATCAACCTCAACCCTGTATAGCTAACTCTAACATTCACATATAGAGTGTCTATGGTTGTTCCGAAATATATATAGATGTGTCGACATGATAGGTCGAAACATTGTATACGTGTCTATGGTATCTCAAGATTACATAATTGTAGTGACCCGAGCTTTTCCATGTTTATATATATTAATTGAGATTGATATTTACATGATTAAATGTTTCCAACATGTTAAGCAATCAAACTTGTTAAGACTTGATTAATTGAAATATGTTTCATATAGACAATTGACCACCCAAGTTGACCGGTGATTCACGAACGTTAAAACTTGTAAAAACTATATGATGACATATATATGGATATATATATAGTTAACATGATACTATGATAAGTAAACATATCATTAAGTATATTAACAATGAACTACATATGTAAAAACAAGACTACTAACTTAATGATTTTTAAACGAGACATATATGTAACGATTATCGTTGTAAAGACATTTAATGTATATATATCATATTAAGAGATATTCATACATGATAATATCATGATAATATAATAATTTAAAATCTCATTTGATATTATAAACATTGGGTTAACAACATTTAACAAGATCGTTAACCTAAAGGTTTCAAAACAACACTTACATGTAACGACTAACGATGACTTAACGACTCAGTTAAAATGTATATACATGTAGTGTTTTAATATGTATTTATACACTTTTGAAAGACTTCAATACACTTATCAAAATACTTCTACTTAACAAAAATGCTTACAATTACATCCTCGTTCAGTTTCATCAACAATTCTACTCGTATGCACCCGTATTCGTACTCGTACAATACACAGCTTTTAGATGTATGTACTATTGGTATATACACTCCAATGATCAGCTCTTAGCAGCCCATGTGAGTCACCTAACACATGTGGGAACCATCATTTGGCAACTAGCATGAAATATCTCATAAAATTACAAAAATATGAGTAATCATTCATGACTTATTTACATGAAAACAAAATTACATATCCTTTATATCTAATCCATACACCAACGACCAAAAACACCTACAAACACTTTCATTCTTCAATTTTCTTCATCTAATTGATCTCTCTCAAGTTCTATCTTCAAGTTCTAAGTGTTCTTCATAAATTCCAAAAGTTCTAGTTTCATAAAATCAAGAATACTT
Organism: Rutidosis leptorrhynchoides; assembly: GCF_046630445.1. NCBI lineage: Eukaryota > Viridiplantae > Streptophyta > Magnoliopsida > Asterales > Asteraceae > Rutidosis > Rutidosis leptorrhynchoides. Next base: position 400,373,930 of record NC_092336.1, on the reverse strand, counting down.
TCAAGTTTGCTAGCTCACTTCCAATCTTGTAAGGTGTTCATCCAACCTCAAGAAATCTTTGTTTCTTACAGTAGGTTATCATTCTAATACAAGGTAATAATCATATTCAAACTTTGGTTCAATTTCTATAACTATAACAATCTTATTTCAAGTGATGATCTTACTTGAACTTGTTTTCGTGTCATGATTCTGCTTCAAGAACTTCGAGCCATCCAAGGATCCATTGAAGCTAGATCCATTTTTCTCTTTTCCAGTAGGTTTATCCAAGGAACTTAAGGTAGTAATGATGTTCATAACATCATTCGATTCATACATATAAAGCTATCTTATTCGAAGGTTTAAACTTGTAATCACTAGAACATAGTTTAGTTAATTCTAAACTTGTTCGCAAACAAAAGTTAATCCTTCTAACTTGACTTTTAAAATCAACTAAACACATGTTCTATATCTATATGATATGCTAACTTAATGATTTAAAACCTGGAAACACGAAAAACACCGTAAAACCGGATTTACGCCGTCGTAGTAACACCGCGGGCTGTTTTGGGTTAGTTAATTAAAAACTATGATAAACTTTGATTTAAAAGTTGTTATTCAGAGAAAATGATTTTTATTATGAACATGAAACTATATCCAAAAATTATGGTTAAACTCAAAGTGGAAGTATGTTTTCTAAAATGGTCATCTAGACGTCATTCTTTCGACTGAAATGACTACCTTTACAAAAACGACTTGTAACTTATTTTTCCGACTATAAACCTATACTTTTCTGTTTAGATTCATAAAATAGAGTTCAATATGAAACCATAGCAATTTGATTCACTCAAAACGGATTTAAAATGAAGAAGTTATGGGTAAAACAAGATTGGATAATTTTTCTCATTTTAGCTACGTGAAAATTGGTAACAAATCTATTCCAACCATAACTTAATCAACTTGTATTATATATTATGTAATCTTGAGATACCATAGACACGTATACAATGTTTCGACCTATCATGTCGACACATCTATATATATTTCGGAACAACCATAGACACTCTATATGTGAATGTTGGAGTTAGCTATACAGGGTTGAGGTTGATTCCAAAATATATATAGTTTGAGTTGTGATCAATACTGAGATACGTATACACTGGGTCGTGGATTGATTCAAGATAATATTTATCGATTTATTTCTGTACATCTAACTGTGGACAACTAGTTGTAGCTTACTAACGAGGACAGCTGACTTAATAAACTTAAAACATCAAAATATATTAAAAGTGTTGTAAATATATTTTGAACATACTTTGATATATATGTATATATTGTTATAGGTTCGTGAATCAACCAGTGGCCAAGTCTTACTTCCCGACGAAGTAAAAATCTGTGAAAGTGAGTTATAGTCCCACTTTTAAAATCTAATATTTTTGGGATGAGAATACATGCAGGTTTTATAAATGATTTACAAAATAGACACAAGTACGTGAAACTACATTCTATGGTTGAATTATCGAAATCGAATATGCCCCTTTTTATTAAGTCTGGTAATCTAAGAATTAGGGAACAGACACCCTAATTGACGCGAATCCTAAAGATAAATCTATCGGGCCCAACAAGCCCCATCCAAAGTACCGGATGCTTTAGTACTTCGAAATTTATATCATATCCGAAGGGTGTCCCGGAATGATGGGGATATTCTTATATATGCATCTTGTTAATGTCGGTTACCAGGTGTTCACCATATGAATGATTTTTATCTCTATGTATGGGATGTGTATTGAAATATGAAATCTTGTGGTCTATTATTATGATTTGATATATATAGGTTAAACCTATAACTCACCAACATTTTTGTTGACGTTTTAAGCATGTTTATTCTCAGGTGATTATTAAGAGCTTCCGCTGTCGCATAGTTAAATAAGGACGAGATTTGGAGTCCATGCTTGTATGATATTGTGTAAAAACTGCATTCAAGAAACTTATTTTGTTGTAACATATTTGTATTGTAAACCATTATGTAATGGTCGTGTGTAAACAGGATATTTTAGATTATCATTATTTGATAATCTACGTAAAGCTTTTTAAAACCTTTATCTATGAAATAAAGGTTATGGTTTGTTTTAAAAATGAATGCAGTCTTTGAAAAACGTCTCATATAGAGGTCAAAACCTCGCAACGAAATCAATTAATATGGAACGTTTTTAATCAATAAGAACGGGACATTTCAATTGGTATCCGAGCGTTGGTCTTAGAGAACCAGAAAATTTGCATTAGTGTGTCTTATCGAGTTTGTTAGGATGCATTAGTGATTCTGGACTTCGACCGTGTTTTCTTTAAAAATGATTGCTTAACATTTTTGTTGGAAACTATATATTTTTAACATATGAATATTATGTGATATATTAATCTCTTAACGTGTTTGATATTATGTGATAGATGTCTACCTCTAGAACAAGTCCCATTGACTCACCTAATAATAATGAAGAGTCAAATGTAAATTGGAATGATTCATGGACTGATTCACAAGTTCCCGAAGAGGAACCGGAAGAAGAGTCGGAACCGGAAGAAGAATCGGAACCGGACGAAGAATCGGAACCGGAAGAAGAATCGGAACCGGTGGGGGAAATAATAAAACGGTTAAGTAAAAGAGAATCCTCAACCAACCGACCAAGGTTAATTATGGTCAATGGTGTTTCCGCCAAGGAAGCAAAATATTGGGAGGATTACCAATTCTCCGATGAATCGAATTCCGACGAGAATTCCAATGATGTTATAGAAATTACCCCAACTGAATTTAAAAAGGCAAAAGAAAATAATAAGGGAAAGGGCATAAAAATAGAGAAATCTAATTCCAACCCCGATGAACTTTATATGTATCGTTAACCCCCGAAGTTCTTAAGTTGTAACAATGACCCGGGAACCTCTAAACCACCAGGTTTTTCTAAACCAATGTGGACAACGACGGCTCGTATTAGGGGAACATCATATATCCCTAGAAACTTGGCAAAACGAACCAAAACCGAAGAAGAAGAAACGAGCGAGTCGGAATAAGATAGTTGTATTCGTGTGGTGTAATATATGTAATATAGTGTTCTTATGCTTTATGATATATGTAAAAATTGCTTGTATTAATAAGTATTTTTTTATGAATCTAACTCTTGTCTATTTTACAGTTTAAAAACACAAAATGGATAGACAACCCAATATTTTAAGAGACCTACCCGGAGACATGATTGATGAAATCTTGTCTAGAGTCGGCCAGAATTCCTCGGCACAACTATTTAAGGCGAGATCAGTTTGTAAGACATTCGAAGAACGTTCCAAGAATGTCTTGGTTTATAAGAGACTTTCGTTTGAAAGATGGGGGATATCACATTGGGAAACCCATAAGTTACGATGTGTTTACTTTGACGCATATATTGCGGGGAACCCAAATGCTATTTTACGCAACGGGTTAAGAAATTATTTTGACTCAATATATCCGAATATTGGACTTCGTGATTTAGAAAAAGCGGCTAGCATGCAACATAAAGAAGCATGTTATGCTTACGGATTAGTAATGTTCGCTTCTCACCAAAGTGAGAACAAGAACATCGGGCTACAACTATTAAACAAAACGTTTTCACAAGTGACGGAGTCGGTAATTGGGGTAAGAAATGAGGTTTTTAGATTATTACGGGACTGTTGGACATTACGTAACCCTCGTCCCTTTGACGACGTTACAACACGTTGTCTTATCAACGGCCATAACGGTTATGTTGCACAAGACCAAGGATGGGAAGTAGTCCTAGTAAAACCAGAATGCATGACTTGTTTCTGGAAGTATGAATTACGTGTCTTTATTGCCTTTGCTGAACGACTTGTGTACTAGCTAGAATTATCTTCACAACTATCTTGTATCAAAGTTATTGTGTGCTATATTTCATGCTTTATGTAAAATAAGCGGTATTGTAAGTTTGTAAAATATTGTATAAAAGTTTGAACGCGAAATATTATTATAATCAGTTTTTCATATAGAATTGTAGTAGTTGAATTGTATATTAGCTACTAAGTATGAACTTAACGGGTAGGTACTACCCGAATTTAAACTTATAAAACGCTAATATGAAGAAAAAGCTTTTATAAATGAGTTCATATTATGCTACAAAATACTATTAACTACTCTTAATATTCTGTATGATTAACTTGTTCCATTTGACTATTTTGAAGGAAATGGCACCGACTACTCGACACACCGTGAATATGAATGAAGAGGAATTCCGTATTTTTCTAGCTTCAAACATAGCCGCAGTACAGGCTGCGCTACATACCAACAATAACCTTAGATCTAGCAGTACAGGAAATCGTGTAGGATGCACCAACAAAGAATTCACTGCCTGCAAACCTTTGGAATTTGATGGAACCGAAGGACCGATCGGATTGAAACGGTGGACCGAGAAGGTCGAATCGGTGTTTGCCATAAGTAAGTGTACTGAAGAGGACAAAGTGAAGTACGCTACGCATACCTTCACAGGTTCTGCGTTAACATGGTGGAATACCTATCTAGAGCAAGTGGGACAAGACGATGCGTACGCACTACCGTGGTCAGCATTCAAGCACTTGATGAACGAGAAGTACCGTCCCAGAACCGAGGTCAATAAGCTCAAGACAGAACTTAGAGGGTTACGAACCCAAGGATTTGATATTACCACGTACGAAAGACGATTCACAGAATTGTGCCTATTGTGTCCGGGAGCATTCGAAGATGAGGAAGAGAAGATCGACGCATTTGTGAAAGGATTACCGGAAAGAATCCAAGAAGATATAAGTTCACACGAGCCCGCCTCTATACAACAGGCATGTAGAATGGCTCACAAACTAGTGAACCAGATTGAAGAAAGAATTAAAGAACAGACTGCTGAAGAGGCCAATGTGAAGCAAGTCAAAAGAAAGTGGGAGGAAAACGGTGATAAGAATCACCAATACAACAACAACAGCAATTACAACAATAATCGCAACAATTATCCCAACAATCGCAACATCAATCGCAACTACAACAAATGGCCCAACAATAACAACAACAACAACAGCAACAGCAACTACAACAATCATCCCAACAACAATAATAACCGCAACAACAACAACAATCAGAAGCAGCTATGCCAAAGGTGTGAAAAGTATCACTCGGGGTTCTGCACCAAATTTTGCAGCAAGTGTAAAAGAAATGGTCATAGCGCGGCGAAGTGTGAGGTCTACGGACCAGGGGTTAATAGAACGAAAGGAACAAATGGTGTCGGAACGAGTAATGGCGGAGCAAGTAGTGTCGGAGCAAGTTATGCCAATGTAGTTTGTTATAAATGTGGAAAACCGGGCCACATTATTAGAAATTGCCCGAACCAGGAGAACACGAATGGACAAGGCCGTGGAAGAGTTTTCAATATTAATGCGGCAGAGGCACAGGAAGACCCGGAGCTTGTTACGGGTACGTTTCTTATTGACAATAAATCTGCTTACGTTTTATTTGATTCGGGTGCGGATAGAAGCTATATGAGTAGAGATTTTTGTGCTAAATTAAGTTGTCCATTGATGCCTTTGGATAGTAAATTTTTACTCGAATTAGCAAATGGTAAATTAATTTCAGCAGATAATATATGTCGGAATCGAGAAATTAAACTGGTTAGCGAAACATTTAAGATTGATTTGATACCAGTAGAGTTAGGGAGTTTTGATGTGATAATCGGTATGGACTGGTTGAAAGAAGTGAAAGCGGAGATCGTTTGTTACAAAAATGCAATTCGCATTATACGAGAAAAAGGAAAACCCTTAATGGTGTACGGAGAAAAGGGCAACACGAAGCTACATCTTATTAGTAATTTGAAGGCACAAAAACTAATAAGAAAAGGTTGCTATGCTGTTCTAGCACACGTTGAGAAAGTACAAACTGAAGAAAAGAGCATCAATGATGTTCCCATTGCAAAAGAATTTCCCGATGTATTTCCGAAAGAATTACCGGGATTACCCCCACATCGATCCGTTGAATTTCAAATAGATCTTGTACCAGGAGCTGCACCAATAGCTCGTGCTCCTTACAGACTCGCACCCAGCGAGATGAAAGAACTGCAAAGCCAATTACAAGAACTTTTAGAGCGTTGTTTCATTCGACCAAGCACATCACCATGGGGAGCTCCTGTTTTGTTTGTCAAGAAGAAAGATGGTACATTCAGGTTGTGTATCGACTACCGAGAGTTGAACAAACTTACCATCAAGAACCGCTACCCACTACCGAGAATCGATGACTTATTTGATCAACTACAAGGCTCGTCTGTTTATTCAAAGATTGACTTACGTTCCGGGTATCATCAAATGCGGGTGAAAGAAGATGATATTCCAAAGACTGCTTTCAGAACACGTTACGGTCATTACGAGTTTATGGTCATGCCGTTTGGTTTAACTAATTCACCAGCTGTGTTCATGGACCTTATGAACCGAGTGTGTGGACCATACCTTGACAAGTTTGTCATTGTTTTCATTGATGACATACTTATTTACTCAAAGAATGACCAAGAACACGGTGAACATTTGAGAAAGGTGTTAGAAGTATTGAGGAAGGAAGAATTGTACGCTAAGTTTTCAAAGTGTGCATTTTGGTTGGAAGAAGTTCAATTCCTCGGTCACATAGTGAACAAAGAAGGTATTAAGGTGGATCCGGCAAAGATAGAAACTGTTGAAAAGTGGGAAACCCCGAAAACTCCGAAACACATACGCCAGTTTTTAGGACTAGCTGGTTACTACAGAAGGTTCATCCAAGACTTTTCCAGAATAGCAAAACCCTTGACTGCATTAACGCATAAAGGGAAGAAATTTGGATGGAATGATAAACAAGAGAAAGTATTTCAGTTATTGAAGAAAAAGCTAACTACGGCACCTATATTGTCATTGCCTGAAGGGAATGATGATTTTGTGATTTATTGTGATGCATCAAAGCAAGGTCTCGGTTGTGTATTAATGCAACGAACGAAGGTGATTGCTTATGCGTCTAGACAATTGAAGATTCACGAACAAAATTATACGACGCATGATTTGGAATTAGGCGCGGTTGTTTTTGCATTAAAGACTTGGAGGCACTACTTATATGGGGTCAAATGTATTATATATACCGACCACAAAAGTCTTCAACACATATTTAACCAGAAACAACTGAATATGAGGCAGCGTAGGTGGATTGAATTATTGAATGATTACGACTTTGAGATTCGTTACCACCCAGGGAAGGCAAATGTGGTAGCCGATGCCTTGAGCAGGAAGGACAGAGAACCCATTCGAGTAAAATCTATGAATATAATGATTCATAATAACCTTACTACTCAAATAAAGGAGGCGCAACAAGGAGTTTTAAAAGAGGGAAATTTAAAGGATGAAATACCCAAAGGATCGGAGAAGCATCTTAATATTCGGGAAGACGGAACCCGATATAGGGCTGAAAGGATTTGGGTACCAAAATTTGGAGATATGAGAGAAATGGTACTTAGAGAAGCTCATAAAACCAGATACTCAATACATCCTGGAACGGGGAAGATGTACAAGGATCTCAGGAAATATTTTTGGTGGCCGGGTATGAAAGCCGATGTTGCTAAATATGTAGGAGAATGTTTGACGTGTTCTAAGGTCAAAGCTGAGCATCAGAAACCATCAGGTCTACTTCAACAACCTGAAATCCCAGAATGGAAATGGGAAAACATTACCATGGATTTCATCACTAAATTGCCAAGGACTGCAAGTGGTTTTGATACTATTTGGGTAATAGTTGATCGTCTCACCAAATCAGCACACTTCCTGCCAATAAGAGAAGATGACAAGATGGAGAAGTTAGCACGACTATATTTGAAGGAAGTCATATCCAGACATGGAATACCAATCTCTATTATCTCTGATAGGGATGGCAGATTTATTTCAAGATTCTGGCAGACATTACAGCAAGCATTAGGAACTCGTCTAGACATGAGTACTGCCTATCATCCACAAACTGATGGGCAGAGCAAAAGGACGATACAAACACTTGAAGACATGCTACGAGCATGTGTTATTGATTTCGGAAACAGTTGGGATCGACATCTACCGTTAGCAGAATTTTCCTACAACAACAGCTACCATTCAAGCATTGAGATGGCACCGTTTGAAGCACTTTATGGTAGAAAGTGCAGGTCTCCGATTTGTTGGAGTGAAGTGGGGGATAGACAGATTACGGGTCCGGAGATTATACAAGAAACTACCGAGAAAATCATCCAAATTCAACAACGGTTGAAAACCGCCCAAAGTCGACAAAAGAGCTACGCTGACATTAAAAGAAAAGATATAGAATTTGAAATTGGAGAGATGGTCATGCTTAAAGTTGCACCTTGGAAAGGCGTTGTTCGATTTGGTAAACGAGGGAAATTAAATCCAAGGTATATTGGACCATTCAAGATTATTGATCGTGTCGGACCAGTAGCTTACCGACTTGAGTTACCTCAACAACTCGCGGCTGTACATAACACTTTCCACGTCTCGAATTTGAATAAATGTTTTGCTAAAGAAGATCTCACTATTCCGTTAGATGAAATCCAAATCAACGAAAAACTTCAATTCATCGAAGAACCCGTCGAAATAATGGATCGTGAGGTTAAAAGACTTAAGCAAAACAAGATACCAATTGTTAAGGTTCGATGGAATGCTCGTAGAGGACCCGAGTTCACCTGGGAGCGTGAAGATCAGATGAAGAAGAAATACCCGCATCTATTTCCAGAAGATTCGTCAACACCTTCAACAGCTTAAAATTTCGGGACGAAATTTATTTAACGGGTAGGTACTGTAGTGACCCGAACTTTTCCATGTTTATATATATTAATTGAGATTGATATTTACATGATTAAATGTTTCCAACATGTTAAGCAATCAAACTTGTTAAGACTTGATTAATTGAAATATGTTTCATATAGACAATTGACCACCCAAGTTGACCGGTGATTCACGAACGTTAAAACTTGTAAAAACTATATGATGACATATATATGGATATATATATATAGTTAACATGATACTATGATAAGTAAACATATCATTAAGTATATTAACAATGAACTACATATGTAAAAACAAGACTACTAACTTAATGATTTTTAAACGAGACATATATGTAACGATTATCGTTGTAAAGACATTTAATGTATATATATCATATTAAGAGATATTCATACATGATAATATCATGATAATATAATAATTTAAAATCTCATTTGATATTATAAACATTGGGTTAACAACATTTAACAAGATCGTTAACCTAAAGGTTTCAAAACAACACTTACATGTAACGACTAACGATGACTTAACGACTCAGTTAAAATGTATATACATGTAGTGTTTTAATATGTATTTATACACTTTTGAAAGACTTCAATACAATTATCAAAATACTTCTACTTAACAAAAATGCTTACAATTACATCCTCGTTCAGTTTCATCAACAATTCTACTCGTATGCACCCGTATTCGTACTCGTACAATACACAGCTTTTAGATGTATGTACTATTGGTATATACACTCCAATGATCAGCTCTTAGCAGCCCATGTGAGTCACCTAACACATGTGGGAACCATCATTTGGCAACTAGCATGAAATATCTCATAAAATTACAAAAATATGAGTAATCATTCATGACTTATTTACATGAAAACAAAATTACATATCCTTTATATCTAATCCATACACCAACGACCAAAAACACCTACAAACACTTTCATTCTTCAATTTTCTTCATCTAATTGATCTCTCTCAAGTTCTATCTTCAAGTTCTAAGTGTTCTTCATAAATTCCAAAAGTTCTAGTTTCATAAAATCAAGAATACTTTCAAGTTTGCTAGCTCACTTCCAATCTTGTAAGGTGTTCATCCAACCTCAAGAAATCTTTGTTTCTTACAGTAGGTTATCATTCTAATACAAGGTAATAATCATATTAAAACTTTGGTTCAATTTCTATAACTATAACAATCTTATTTCAAGTGATGATCTTACTTGAACTTGTTTTCGTGTCATGATTCTGCTTCAAGAACTTCGAGCCATCCAAGGATCCATTGAAGCTAGATCCATTTTTCTCTTTTCTAGTAGGTTTATCCAAGGAACTTAAGGTAGTAATGATGTTCATAACATCATTCGATTCATACATATAAAGCTATCTTATTCGAAGGTTTAAACTTGTAATCACTAGAACATAGTTTAGTTAATTCTAAACTTGTTCGCAAACAAAAGTTAATCCTTATAACTTGACTTTTAAAATCAACTAAACACATGTTCTATATCTATATGATATGCTAACTTAATGATTTAAAACCTGGAAACACGAAAAACACCGTAAAACCGGATTTACGCCGTCGTAGTAACACCGCGGGCTGTTTTGGGTTAGTTAATTAAAAACTATGATAAACTTTGATTTAAAAGTTGTTATTTAGAGAAAATGATTTTTATTATGAACATGAAACTATATCCAAAAATTATGGTTAAACTCAAAGTGGAAGTATGTTTTCTAAAATGGTCATCTAGACGTCATTCTTTCGACTGAAATGACTACCTTTACAAAAACGACTTGTAACTTATTTTTCCGACTATAAACCTATACTTTTCTGTTTAGATTCATAAAATAGAGTTCAATATGAAACCATAGCAATTTGATTCACTCAAAACGGATTTAAAATGAAGAAGTTATGGGTAAAACAAGATTGGATAATTTTTCTCATTTTAGCTACGTGAAAATTGGTAACAAATCTATTCCAACCATAACTTAATCAACTTGTATTATATATTATGAAATAAAGGTTATGGTTTGTTTTATATCAACTTGTATCAACTTGGAAACATTTAATCATGTAAATATCAATCTCAATTAATATATATAAACATGGAAAAGTTCGGGTCACCAAGTACCTACCCGTTAAATAAATTTCGTCCCGAAATTTTAAGCTGTTGAAGGTGTTGACGAATCTTCTGGAAATAGATGCGGGTATTTCTTCTTCATTTGATCTTTACACTCCCAGGTGAACTCGGGTCCTCTACGAGCATTCCATCGAACCTTAACAATTGGTATCTTGTTTTGCTTAAGTCTTTTAAGCTCACGATCCATTATTTCGACGGGTTCTTCGATGAATTGGAGTTTTTCGTTGATTTGGATTTCATCTAACGGAATAGTGAGATCCTCTTTAGCAAAACATTTCTTCAAATTCGAGACGTGGAAAGTGTTATGTACAGCCGCGAGTTGTTGAGGTAACTCAAGTCGGTAAGCTACTGGTCCGACACGATCAATAATCTTGAATGGTCCAATATACCTTCGATTTAATTTCCCTCATTTACCAAATCGAACAACTCCTTTCCAAGGTGCAACTTTAAGCATGACCATCTCTACAATTTCAAATTCTATATCTTTTCTTTTAATGTCAGCGTAGCTCTTTTGTCGACTTTGGGCGGTTTTCAACCGTTGTTGAATTTGGATGATCTTCTCGGTAGTTTCTTGTATAATCTCCGGACCCGTAATCTGTCTATCCCCCACTTCACTCCAACAAATTAGAGACCTGCACTTTCTACCATAAAGTGCTTCAAACGGCGCCATCTCAATGCTTGAATGGTAGCTGTTGTTGTAGGAAAATTCTGCTAATGGTAGATGTCGATCCCAACTGTTTCTGAAATCAATAACACATGCTCGTAGCATGTCTTCAAGCATTTGTATCATCCTTTCGCTCTGCCCATCAGTTTGTGGATGATAGGCAGTACTCATGTCTAGACGAGTTCCTAATGCTTGCTGTAATGTCTGCCAGAATCTTGAAATAAATCTGCCATCCCTATCAGAGATAATAGAGATTGGTATTCCATGTCTGGAGACGACTTCCTTCAAATACAGTCGTGCTAACTTCTCCATCTTGTCATCTTCTCTTATTGGCAAGAAATGTGCTGATTTGGTGAGACGATCAACTATTACCCAAATAGTATCAAAACCACTTGCAGTCCTTGGCAATTTAGTGATGAAATCTATGGTAATGTTTTCCCATTTCCATTCCGGGATTTCGGGTTGTTGAAGTAGACCTGATGGTTTCTGATGCTCAGCTTTGACCTTAGAACACGTCAAATATTCTCCTACGTATTTAGCAACATCGGCTTTCATACCCGGCCACCAAAAATATTTCCTGAGATCCTTGTACATCTTCCCCGTTCCAGGATGTATTGAGTATCTGGTTTTATGAGCTTCTCTAAGTACCATTTCTCTCATATCTCCAAATTTTGGTACCCAAATCCTTTCAGCCCTATACCGGGTTCCGTCTTCCCGAATATTAAGATGTTTCTCCGATCCTTTGGGTATTTCATCCTTTAAATTTCCCTCTTTTAAAACTCCTTGTTGCGCCTCCTTTATTTGAGTAGTAAGGTTATTATGAATCATTATATTCATAGATTTTACTCGAATAGGTTCTCTGTCCTTCCTGCTCAAGGCATCGGCTACCACATTTGCCTTCCCCGGGTGGTAACGAATCTCAAAGTCGTAATCATTCAATAATTCAATCCACCTACGCTGCCTCATATTCAGTTGTTTCTGATTAAATATGTGTTGAAGACTTTTGTGGTCGGTATATATAACACTTTTGACCCCAAATAAGTAGTGCCTCCAAGTCTTTAATGCAAAAACAACCGCGCCTAATTCCAAATCATGCGTCGTATAATTTTGTTCGTGAATCTTCAATTGTCTAGACGCATAAGCAATCACCTTCGTTCGTTGCATTAATACACAACCGAGACCTTGCTTTGATGCGTCACAATAAATCACAAAATCATCATTCCCTTCAGGCAATGACAATATAGGTGCCGTAGTTAGCTTTTTCTTCAATAACTGAAACGCTTTCTCTTGTTCATCATTCCATTCAAATTTCTTCCCCTTATGCGTTAATGCAGTCAAGGGTTTTGCTATTCTAGAAAAGTCTTGGATGAACCTTCTGTAGTAACCAGCTAGTCCTAAAAACTGGCGTATGTGTTTTGGAGTTTTCGGGGTTTCCCACTTTTCAACAGTTTCTATCTTTGTCGGATCCACCTTAATACCTTCTTTGTTCACTATGTGACCGAGGAATTGAACTTCTTCCAACCAAAATGCACACTTTGAAAACTTAGCGTACAATTCTTCCTTCCTCAATACTTCTAACACCTTTCTCAAATGTTCACCGTGTTCTTGGTCATTCTTTGAGTAAATAAGTATGTCATCAATGAAAACAATGACAAACTTGTCAAGGTATGGTCCACACACTCGGTTCATAAGGTCCATGAACACAGCTGGTGCATTAGTTAAACCAAACGGCATGACCATAAACTCGTAATGACCGTAACGTGTTCTGAAAGCAGTCTTTGGAATATCATCTTCTTTCACCCACATTTGATGATACCCGAAACGTAAGTTAATCTTTGAATAAACAGACGAGCCTTGTAGTTGATCAAATAAGTCGTCGATTCTCGATAGTGGGTAGCGGTTCTTGATGGTAAGTTTGTTCAACTTTCGGTAGTCGATACACAAGCTGAATGTACCATCTTTCTTCTTAACAAACAAAACAGGAGCTCCCCACGGTGATGTGCTTGGTCGAATGAAACCACGCTCTAAAAGTTCTTGTAATTGGCTTAAAAGTTCTTTCATCTCGCTGGGTGCGAGTCTGTAAGGAGCACGAGCTATTGGTGCAGCTCCTGGTACAAGATCTATTTGAAATTCAACGGATCGCTGTGGGGGTAATCCCGGTAATTCTTTCGGAAATACATCGGGAAATTCTTTTTCAATGGGAACATCATTGATGCTCTTTTCTTCAGTTTGTACTTTCTTGACGTGTGCTAGAACAGCATAGCAACCTTTTCTTATTAGTTTTTGTGCCTTCAAATTACTAATAATATGTAGCTTCGTGTTGCCCTTTTCTCCGTACACCATTAAGGGTTTTCCTTTTTCTCGTATAATGCGAATTGCATTTTTGTAACAAACGATCTCTGCTTTCACTTCTTTCAACCAGTCCATACTGATTATCACATCAAAACTCTCTAACTCTATTGGTATCAAATCAATCTTAAATGTTTCGCTAACCAGTTTAATTTCTCGATTCCGACATATATTATCTGCTGAAATTAATTTACCATTTGCTAATTCGAGTAAAAATTTACTATCCAAAGGCGTCAATGGACAACTTAATTTAGCACAAAAATCTCTACTCATATAGCTTCTATCCGCACCCGAATCAAATAAAACGTAAGCAGATTTATTATCAATAAGAAACGTACCCGTAACAAGCTCCGGGTCTTCCTGTGCCTCTGCCGCATTAATATTGAAAATTCTTCCGCGGCCTTGTCCATTCGTGTTCTCCTGGTTCGGGAAATTTCTAATAATGTGGCCCGATTTTCCACATTTATAACAAACTACATTGGCATAACTTGCTCCGACACTACTTGCTCCGCCATTACTCGTTTCGACACCATTTGTTCCTTTCGTTCTATTAACCTCTGGTCCGTAGACCTCACACTTCGCCACGCTATGACCATTTCTTTTACACTTGTTGCAAAATTTGGTGCAGAACCCCGAGTGATACTTTTCACACCTTTGGCATAGCTGCTTCTGATTGTTGTTGTTGTTGTTGCGGTTATTATTGTTGTTGGGATGATTGTTGTAGTTGCTGTTGTTGTTGTTGTTGTTGTTGTTGTTGTTGTTGTTGTTGGGCCATTTGTTGTAGTTGCGATTGATGTTGCGATTGTTGGGATAATTGTTGCGATTATTGTTGTAATTGCTGTTGTTGTTGTATTGGTGATTCTTATCACCGTTTTCCTCCCACTTTCTTTTGACTTGCTTCACATTGGCCTCTTCAGCAGTCTGTTCTTTAATTCTTTCTTCAATCTGGTTCACTAGTTTGTGAGCCATTCTACATGCCTGTTGTATGGAGGCGGGCTCGTGTGAACTTATATCTTCTTGGATTCTTTCCGGTAATCCTTTCACAAACGCGTCGATCTTCTCTTCCTCATCTTCGAATGCTCCCGGACACAATAGGCACAATTCTGTGAATCGTCTTTCGTACGTGGTAATATCAAATCCTTGGGTTCGTAACCCTCTAAGTTCTGTCTTGAGCTTATTGACCTCGGTTCTGGGACGGTACTTCTCGTTCATCAAGTGCTTGAATGCTGACCACGGTAGTGCGTACGCATCATCTTGTCCCACTTGCTCTAGATAGGTATTCCACCATGTTAATGCAGAACAAGTGAAGGTATGCGTAGCGTACTTCACTTTGTCCTCTTCAGTACACTTACTTATGGCAAATACCGATTCGACCTTCTCGGTCCACCGTTTCAATCCAATCGGTCCTTCGGTTCCATCAAATTCCAAAGGTTTGCAGGCAGTGAATTCTTTGTAGGTGCATCCTACACGATTTCCTGTACTGCCAGATCCAAGGTTATTGTTGGTATGTAGCGCAGCCTGTACTGCGGCTATGTTTGAAGCTAGAAAAGTACGGAATTCCTCTTCATTCATATTCACGGTGTGTCGAGTAGTCGGTGCCATTTCCTTCAAAATAGTCAAATGGAACAAGTTAATCATACAGAATATTAAGAGTAGTTAATAGTATTTCGTAGCATAATATGAACTCATTTATAAAAGCTTTTTCTTCATATTAGCGTTTTATAAGTTTAAATTCGGGTAGTACCTACCCGTTAAGTTCATACTTAGTAGCTAATATACAATTCAACTACTACAATTCTATATGAAAAACTGATTGTAATAATATTTCGCGTTCAAACTTTTATACAATATTTTACAAACTTACAATACCGCTTATTTTACATAAAGCATGAAATATAGCACACAATAACTTTGATACAAGATAGTTGTGAAGATAATTCTAGCTAGTACACAAGTCATTCAGCAAAGGCAATAAAGACACGTAATTCATACGTCCAAAAACAAGTCATGCATTCTGGTTTTACTAGGACTACTTCCCATCCTTGGTCTTGTGGAACATAACTGTTATGGCCGTTGATAAGACAGCGTGTTGTAACGTCGTCAAAGGGACGAGGGTTACGTAATGACCAACAGTCTTGTAATAACCTAAAAACCTCATTTCTTACCCCAATTACCGACTCCGTCACTTGTGGGAACGTTTTGTTTAATAGTTGTAGCCCGATGTTCTTGTTCTCACTTTGGTGAGAAGCGAACATTACTAACCCGTAAGCATAACATGCTTCTTTATGTTGCATGTTAGCCGCTTTTTCTAAATCACGAAGTCCTATATTCAGATATACTGAGTCAAAATAATTTCTTAACCCGTTGCGTAAAATAGCATTTGGGTTCCCCGCAATATATGCGTCAAAGTAAACACATCGTAACTTATGGATTTCCCAATGTGATATCCCCCATCTTTCGAACGAAAGCCTTTTATAAACCAAGGCATTCTTGGAACGTTCTTCGAATGTCTTACAAACTGATCTCGCCTTAAATAGTTGTGCCGAGGAATTCTGACCGACTCTAGACAAGATTTCATCAATCATGTCTCCGGGTAGGTCTCTTAAAATATTGGGTTGTCTATCCATTTTGTGTTTTTATACTGTAAAATAGACAAGAGTTAGATTCATAAAAAAAAATACTTATTAATACAAGAAATTTTTACATATATCATAAAGCATAAGCACACTATATTACATATATTACACCACACGAATACAACTATCTTATTCCGACTCGCTCGTTTCTTCTTGTTCGGTTTAGGTTCATTTTGCCAAGTTTCTAGGGATATATGATGTTCCCCTAATACGAGCCGTCGTTGTCCACATTGGTTTAGAAAAACCTGGTGGTTTAGAGGTTCCCGGGTCATTGTTACAACTTAAGGACTTCGGGGGTTGACGATACATATAAAGTTCATCGGGGTTGGAATTAGATTTCTCTATTTTTATGCCCTTTCCCTTATTATTTTCTTTTGCCTTTTTAAATTCAGTTGGGGTAATTTCTATAACATCATCGGAATTCTCTTCGGAATCCGATTCATCGGAGAATTGGTAATCCTCCCAATATTTTGCTTCCTTGGCGGAAACACCATTGACCATAATTAACCTTGGTCGGTTGGTTGAGGATTCTCTTTTACTTAACCGTTTTATTATTTCCCCCACCGGTTCTATTTCTTCTTCCGGTTCTGATTCTTGTTCCGGTTCCGATTCTTCTTCCGGTTCCGACTCTTCTTCCGGTTCCTCTTCGGGAACTTGTGAATCAGTCCACGAATCATTCCAATTTACATTTGACTCCTCATTATTATTAGGTGAGTCAATGGAACTTGTTCTAGAGGTAGACATCTATCACATAATATCAAACACGTTAAAAGATTAATATATCACATAATATTCATATGTTAAAAATATATAGTTTCCAACAAAAATGTTAAGCAATCATTTTTAAAGAAAACATGGTCGAAGTCCAGACTCACTAATGCATCCTAACAAACTCGATAAGACACACTAATGCAAATTTTCGGGTTCTCTAAGACCAACGCTCGGATACCAACTGAAATGTCCGGTTCTTATTGATTAAAAACGTTCCATATTAATTGATTTCGTTGCGAGGTTTTGACCTCTATATGAGACGTTTTTCAAAGACTGCATTCATTTTTAAAACAAACCATAACCTTTATTTCATAAATAAAGGTTTAAAAAGATTTACGTAGATTATCAAATAATGATAATCTAAAATATCCTGTTTACACAAGACCATTACATAATGGTTTACAATACAAATATGTTACATCGAAATCAGTTTCTTGAATGCAGTTTTTACACAATATCATACAAACATGGACTCCAAATCTTGTTCTTATTTTAGTATGCAACAGCGGAAGCTCTTAGCATTCACCTGAGAATAAACATGCTTTAAACGTCAACAAAAATGTTGGTGAGTTATAGGTTTAACCTATATATATCAAATCGTAACAATAGACCACAAGATTTCATATTTCAATACACATCACATACATAGAGATAAAAATCATTCATATGGTGAACACCTGGTAACCGACATTAACAAGATGCATATATATATAAGAATATCCCCATCATTCCGGGACACCCTTCGGATATGATATAAATTTCGAAGTACTAAAGCATCCGGTACTTTGGATGGGGTTTATTAGGCCCAATAGATCTATCTTTAGGATTCGCGTCAATTAGGGTGTCTGTTCCCTAATTCTTTGATTACCAGACTTAATAAAAAGGGGCAAATTCGATTTCGATAATTCAACCATAGAATGTAGTTTCACGTACTTGTGTCTATTTTGTAAATCATTTATAAAACCTGCATGTATTCTCATCCCAAAAATATTAGATTTTAAAAGTGGGACTATAACTCACTTTCACAGATTTTTACTTCGTCGGGAAGTAAGAATTGGCCACTGGTTGATTCACGAACCTATAACAATATATACATATATATCAAAGTATGTTTAAAATATATTTACAACACTTTTAATATATTTTGATGTTTTAAGTTTATTAAGTCAGCTGTCCTCGTTAGTAACCTACAACTAGTTGTCCACAGTTAGATGTACAGAAATAAATCGATAAATATTATCTTGAATCAATCCACGACCCAGTGTATACGTATCTCAGTATTGATCACAACTCAAACTATATATATTTTGGAATCAACCTCAACCCTGTATAGCTAACTCCAACATTCACATATAGAGTGTCTATGGTTGTTCCGAAATATATATAGATGTGTCGACATGATAGGTCGAAACATTGTATACGTGTCTATGGTATCTCAAGATTACATAATATACAATACAAGTTGATTAAGTTATGGTTGGAATAGATTTGTTACCAATTTTCACGTAGCTAAAATGAGAAAAATTATCCAATCTTGTTTTACACATAACTTCTTCATTTTAAATCCGTTTTGAGTGAATCAAATTGCTATGGTTTCATATTGAACTCTATTTTATGAATCTAAACAGAAAAAGTATAGGTTTATAGTCGGAAAAATAAGTTACAAGTAGTTTTTGTAAAGGTAGTCATTTCAGTCGAAAGAACGACGTCTAGATGACCATTTTAGAAAACATACTTCCACTTTGAGTTTAACCATAATTTTTGGATATAGTTTCATGTTCATAATAAAAATCATTTTCTCAGAATAACAACTTTTAAATCAAAGTTTATCATAGTTTTTAATTAACTAACCCAAAACAGCCCGCGGTGTTACTACGACGGCGTAAATCCGGTTTTACGGTGTTTTTCGTGTTTCCAGGTTTTAAATCATTAAGTTAGCATATCATATAGATATATAACATGTGTGTAGTTAATTTTAAAAGTCAAGTTAGAAGGATTAACTTTTGTTTGCGAACAAGTTTAGAATTAACTCAACTATGTTCTAATGATTACAAGTTTAAACCTTCGAATAAGATAGTTTTATATATATGAATTGAATGATGCTATGAACATCATTACTACCTCAAGTTTAGTAGGTAAACCTACTGGAAGTGACAAGAAATGATCTAGCTTCAAAGGATCTTGGATGGCTTGAAAGTTCTTGAAGTAGGATCATGACACAAAAACAAGTTCAAGTAAGATTTTTACTCGAATTAAGATAGTTTATAGTTATAGAAATTGAATCAAAGTTTGAATATGAATATTACCTTGAATAAGAAAGATAACCTACTGTATATAACAAAGGTTTCTTGATCTTAGATGATTACTTGGAATGGATTAGAAAGCTTGGAAGTAAATTAGTAAACTTGAAGGGATTTTTGAAGTGTTCTAGAAGTGTTCTTCCTATGATGATTATAGCTTGATTCTTGAAGTGATTTTTGATGAAGATGATGATTAACTACTGGAAAAATACGTTCATAATAGTGTGTGTGTGTGTGTTGAGAGAGAATTAGAAAGAGAATTGGAAGTGAAATGGAGTGAATGATGAGTGGTAATTGGTGAGTGGTGAGTGGGGTTAAAAGGAGTTCTAGTTAGTTGACTAGCTCATGGTAGAAGTTAAAATTGATTAGTCATACATGACATAATCAAGAGTGGAATTCCATGCCAGTTCCTATTGGTATATACTCATAGTAAGTACGTTTTGAAGCTGTGTATAATACGGGTAAGAATACGACTAGAATTCTTGATGAAAGAAAAGAATGGAAAAGTAACTGTAACCATTTTCGTTAAGTATGAGTGTTTTGATATATGTCTTGAAGTCTTCCAAAAGTATTTTAATACATCTAAATACACTACATGTATATACATTTTAACTGAGTAGTTAAGTCATCGTTAGTCGTTACATGTAAGTGTTGTTTTGAAACCTTTAAGTTAACGATCTCAATTAATGTTGTTAACCCATTGTTTATTATATCTAATGAGATGTTAAATTATTATATTATCATGATATTATGATATATTAATATATCTTAATATGATATATATATACATTTAAATGTCGTTACAACGATAATCGTTACATATATGTCTCGTTTCGAAATCCTTAAGTTAGTAGTCTTGTTTATATGTATATAACTCATTGTTAATATACTTATGGAGATACTTACTTATCATAATCTCATGTTAACCATATATATATCCATATATATATCGTCATGTCGTTTTTACAAGTTTTAACGTTCGTGAATCGCCGGTCAACTTGGGTGGTCAATTGTCTATATGAAACATATTTCAATTAATCAAGTCTTAACAAGTTTGATTGCTTAACATGTTGGAAACATTTAATCATGTAAATATCAATCTCAATTAATATATATAAACATGGAAAAGTTCGGGTCACTACAGCCTGTTCCTTAATCCTCCCCTCCATCTGATTTATGAGTTTGTGAGCCATTCGACTTGCCTTTTGTATGGAGGCGGGCTCGTGTGAACTCACATCTTCTTGAATCCTTTCTGGTAACCCTTTTACAAATGCGTCAATCTTCTCTTCTTCATCTTCGAACGCTCTTGGACACAATAGGCACAACTCTGTGAATCGTCGTTCGTACATGGTGATATCGAAACCTTGCGTTCGTAATTCTCTAAGCTCTACCTTGAGCTTATTGACCTCATTTCTAGGACGGTACTGCTCGTTCATCAAGTGCTTGAATGCTGACCACGGTAGTGCGTAAGCAGCATCTTGTCCCACCTGCTCGACATAGGTGTTCCACCATGTTAACGCAGTACCGGTGAAGCTATGCGTAGCATACTTTATTTTGTCTTCTTCAGTATATTTACTTATGACAAACACCGATTCAACCTTTTCGGTCTACCATTTTAATCCGATTGGACCCTCGGTTCCATCGAATTCCAA
Organism: Rutidosis leptorrhynchoides; assembly: GCF_046630445.1. Lineage (NCBI taxonomy): Eukaryota > Viridiplantae > Streptophyta > Magnoliopsida > Asterales > Asteraceae > Rutidosis > Rutidosis leptorrhynchoides. The sequence continues at coordinate 400,352,628 of NC_092336.1, read as the reverse complement.
AGGTTTACAGGCAATGAATTCTTTGTAGGAGCATCCTACACAATTTCTTGTGGAATTAGTTCCACTGCTAGAACCAGAGTTATTGTTGTTATTTTGCATTGCGACCTGCACTGCAGCTATGTTCGCAGCAAGGAAAACACGGAAGTCTTCCTCATTCATGTTCAAGTTTTGACGATTTGTCGGTGCCATTTCCTTCAAAAATAGCCAAAAGAATTGAGTTAATCATATAGAATTTAAGAGTAGTCAATAGTATTTCGTAGCATAATATGAACTTATTTATAAAAGCTTTTTCTTCATATTAGCGTTTTATAGTTTTAATTCGGGTAGTACCTACCCGTTAAGTTCATACTTAGTAGCTACCATACAATTCAACTACTATGATTCTATATGAAAAACTAAATACAATAATATTTTGCATTCAAACTTTTATACAATTTTTACAAATTTACAATACCGCTATTATACATATAGCATGAAGTATAGCACACAATAACTTTGATACAAGGTAGTTGTGAAGACAATTCTAGTTAATACGCAAGTCGTTCAGTAAAGGCAATAAAGACACGTAATTCATAAGTCCAGAAACAAGTCATGCATTAGGGTTTTACTAGTATTATTTCCCATCCTTGGTCTTGTGGAAAATAACCGTTGTGACCGTTGGCTAGGCAGCATGTTGTAACATCGTCAAAAGGACGAGGGTTACGTAATGCCCAACAGCCCCGTAACAATCTAAAAACCTTGTTTCTCACCCCAACTACCGAATCTGTCACTTGTGGGAACGTTTTATTTAGCAGTTGTAATCCGATGTTCTTTTTCTCAATTTGGTGAGAAGCGAACATCTCTAACCCCTAAACATAACATGCTTCCCTAAGTTTCATGTCGAAAGCTCTTTCTATAGAACGAAGTCCTATGTTGGGATATGTGGAGTCAAAATAGGCTCTCAACCCGTAGCGTAAAATTGCATTTGGGTTCCCCGTATTTAATGCTTTAAAGTAAACACGGCGTAAATTAAAGTCTTCCCAATATGATATACCTCATCTTTCAAAGGAAAGCCTTTTATAAACTAAGGCATGTCTAGAACGTCTTTCAAATGTTTGACAAACTAATTTCGCCATAACTAATTGTGCTGAAGAATTTTGACCGACTCTAGACAAGATTTCATCAATCATGTCCCCGGGTAGGTCTTCTAAAATATTCGGTTGTCTATCCTTAACGTCCATTGTGTGTTTTTATACTGTAAAATAGACGAGGATTAGATTCGTAAAAGATAATTAACAAACAAAACAAGCAATTTTTACATATAACATAAAAGTACAAGCACACTTCAATACATATATTACACATCATGGTTACTACTCTTTATTCCGACTCACTCGTTTCTTCTTCCTCGGACTTGGTTTTGCTAACTTCCTAGGGATATATGGTGCTCCTCTAATGCGAGCCGTCGTTTTTACAAATGGTTTAGAAAAACCCGGTAACTTAGATGTTCCTGGGTTATAGTGAAAGTTTAAGAAATACGGGTGTTTACGGTACACCCCATCAGGGTATTTCATGTTAACGTAGAGTTCATCGGGGTTGGAATTAGGTTTCTCTATTTTGATGCCATTTCCCATATTATTTTCTTTTGCTTTTTCAAATTGGGTCGAGGTAATTTCTATAACATCATCGGAATCCTCATCGGGATCCAATTCATCAAAAAATTGGTAATTTTCTCAATATTTTGCTTCCTCGGCGGAAACACCACTGACCATTTTTAGCTTTGGTCCATTGGTTGAGAATTTTCTTTTATTTATCTGTTTTTCTGTGGTTCCTAATATTTCCTCCTCTGGAACCTCTTCTTCCGGTTCCTCTTCTTCCGGTTCCTCTTCTTCCGGTTCCTCTTCGGGAATTTGTGAATCTTCCCAGAATATATTCGACTCTTCATTATTATTAAGAGAGTCGATGGGATTTGTACTAGAGGTAGACATCTATCACACAATATCAAACACGTTAAGAGATTAATATATCACATAATATTTATATGTTAACAATATATAGTTTCCAACAAAAATGTTAAGCAATCATTTTTAAAGAAAACACGGTCGAAGTCCAGACTCACTAATGCATCCTAACAAACTCGATAAGACACACTAATGCAATTTTCTAGTTCTCAAAGACCAACGCTTGGATACCAACTGAAATGTCCCGTTCATATCGATTATAAACGTTTCATATTTATTGGTTTCACTGCGAGGTTTTGACCTCTATATGAGACGTTTTTTTTTAAATACTGCATTCGTTTTTAAAACAAACCATAACCTTTAACCTATCGATAAAGGTTTAATAATTATAACGTAGATTATCATGTAATGATAATATAAAATATCACGCTTACACACGACCATTACATAATGGTTTACAATAATTAATATGTTACAACAAAGTAAACTCCTGAATGCAGTTTTTAAACAATAATAAACAAGCATGGACTCCAAATCTTATCCTTAATTTAGTATGCAACAGCGGAAGCTCTTAACAATTACCTAAGAATAAACATGCTTAAAACGTCAACAAAAAATGTTGGTGAGTTATAGGTTTAACCTATATATTTATCAATCGTAATAATAGACCACAAGATTTTCTTTTCATTTCTCATAAATACACATTTCATATCAGGCATTTCGCAAACTGCATAGAGGTAAAAATCATTCATATGGTGAACACCTGGTAACCGACATTAACAAGATGCATATAGAATATCTCCATCATTCTGGGACATCCATCGGACATGATAATTTCGAAGTACTAAAGCATCCGCAACATGGATGGGGTTTGTTGAGCCCAATAGATCTATCTTTAGGATTCACGTCAATTAGGGTGTCTGTTCCCTAATTCTTAGATTACTAGACTAAAAAGGTCATATTCGATTTAATAATTCAACCATAGAATGTAGTTTCATGTACTTGTGTCTATTTTGTAAAACATTTAAAAACTGCATGTATTCTCATCCCAAAAATATTAGATTTTAAAAGTGGGACTATAACTCAATTTCACAGATTTTCACTTCGTCAAAAAATAAGACTTGGCCACGGGTCGATTCACGAACCTATAACAAATATATACATATATATCAAAGTACGATCGAAATATATTCATACCATATTTTATTACGTTTTAACGATTTTAGTTTGTTAAGTTGATTGTCCAACGCTAGTAGTCCATAATTAATTATCCATAGTTAGTAGAACAGAAATAAATTAATATATATTATCTTAAATCAATCCACGACCTAGTGTATACAATTCTCAGACTCGATCACAACTCAAAGTATATATATTATTTTAGAATCAACCTCAACCCTGTATAGCTAACTCGAGCATTACTGCATATAGAGTGTCTATGTTTGTTCCAAATAATATATAGATGACGTCGATATGATATGTCAAAACATTGTATACGTGTCTATGGTCTATCAAGATTACATAATATATGTTAGAATACATGTATAATACAATATAAGTTAATTAAGTTATGGTTGGTATAGATTTGTTACAAATTTCACGTAGATACAACAAGCAAATTTATCCAATTTTGTTTTACCCATAACTTCTTCGTTTTAAATCCGTTTTGAGTGAATCAAGTTGCTATGGTTTCATAATGAACTGAAATTTATGAAACTAAATAGAAAAATTATAAGTTTATAGTCGAAAATAAAGGTTACAAGTAGTTTTTGTAAGAGGTAGTCATTTCCGTCGAAAGATCGACATCTTGATGACCATTTTAAAAAACATACTTCCACTTTGAGTTTAACCATAATTTAAAGGTTATCATAGTTTTTAATTATCCAACCCAAAACAGCCCCCGGTTAACTACGACGGCGTATGTCCATTTTTACAGTGTTCTTCGTGTTTTCAGGTTTTAAATCATTAAGTTAGCATATCATGTAGATATAGAACATGTGTTTAGTTTATTTTTAAAGTCAAGTTAGAAGGATTAACTTTGTTTGCGAACAAGTTTAGAATTAACTAAACTATGTTCTAGTGATTACAAGTTTAAATCTTCGAATAAGATAGTTATATATATATATATATATATATATATATATATATATATATATATATATATATATATATATATATATATATATATATATATATATATATATATATATATATATATATATATATATATATATATATATATATATATATGAATCGAATGATGTTATGAAAATAATTACTACCTCAATTATAGTAGGTAAACCTACTAGAAGTGATAAGAAATGATCTAGCTTGAAAGAATCTTGGATGGCTTGAAAGTTCTTGAAACAAGATCATGACACGAAAACGAGTTCAAGTAAGATTAGTACTTGAATTAAAATAGTTATAGTTGTAGAAATTGAATCAAAGTTTGAGTATAAGTATTACCTTGAATAAGGATGATAACGTACTATAAATAACAAATATTTAGTGAGTTTGGATGATCACTTGAAATGGATTTGCAAGATTGGAAGTAAGTTAACAAACTTGGAAGTGTTTTTGAAGTGTTCTTGAGTAGTTGTTTTGTAGGTTGATCAAAGGTTGGATTTATGAGCTAGATTGATGTAGATTTTGATGAATATGATAAAGTACACTTAGAACATCATCATAGAACTAGAGAGAGATTAAATGGATGAAAGAAAATTGAAAAATGAAAGTGTATGAGAGTGTGATCAAAAACGTGAATGGCTTAGTCCATATATGCAAGTTGTAATTTGATTTTTAGTGTAATAATTCATGCTAGTTTCCAAATGATGGTTCCACATGTTTGTCTACTAAATGAGGGCTGCTAAGAGCTGATCATTGAGGTGTATATACCAATAGTATATACATATAGGAGCTGTGTATTGTATGAGTATGGATACGGGTGCATACGAGTAGAATTGTTGATGAAAATGAATGGGAATGTAAATGTAATCATTTTTGTTAAGTAGAAGTACTTTGATATGTGTCATGAAGTCTTTCAAAAGTGTACTAATACATTTTAATATACTACATGTGATGTGCGTAGAGGTGTATACGAAATAGTTATATATTTAATATGAAAAACTATTAAATACGATACAATTTTACACAAGTTATTTATTTATTTATTTATAGAGTGGATATACCTAAACCTTGCTTCAACACTTATAGGCAGTGTACCTAATCGTATAGTAGTGTAGTTTTTAGTAAGTCCGGTTCGTTCCACAGGGAGCTAGCCAAGTTTAACGTTATATTTTTAAAACTATATTTGTATAAATATAAATATATGTATATAAATATTATTATTATTATAAAAGGGGGTTTTTACCGTTTAATGACCGGTTTGTTAATTTTAAAACTTTAGTCGCAGTTAAAACCTAATGTAAAATATTATATATATATATATATATATATATATATATATATATATATATATATATATATATATATATATATATATAAAAGACTTAATTTAAAGCGTAAAGTAAATGACAATAATTAAAGTGCGATAAATTAAAATGCGAAAGATAAAATGACAATAAATAAAGTTGAGATAATTAAAAAGTACGATAATTAAAAGTGCAATTAAATAAAATGACAGTAAATAAAAGTGCGATAATTAAAAGTGCAATTAAATATGAAATAAAGGAATTATGCTTATTTAAACTTCCGTAATCATGATGTTTGACGTGTTGATTTTAGTTTATTACCATGGGTTAATTGTCCTTTGTCCTGGATTATTCAATATGTCCATCTGGTTTTTGTCCATAACAGTCCATCAGTCATAAATATAAAGTGCGAGTGTCCTCGTCAAATTATCCTTATATCCGAAGTCAAATATTCCAACTAATTGGGGACTTAAACTATAATTACACCAATTTTCCTTGTATATAATTCACCCCTATTTTAATAAGTCCATTGACTATTAATCCATCCCCGTGTCCGGTTAAATGAACGATTATTAGTACTTATAAATATCCCGCCCATCGTGTCCGATCGAGTGTATATGGTTATTTATAGGTACGTCCAATTGTAAATCTTTATATTAAATTAACAAACTATCATTTAATTAAAAAAATATAAAGCTCATTAATAGCCCATAGTCTAATTTCCACAAGCGTCGTTCTTTTGTCCAAACCCCAATTATGGTACAAAGCCCAATTACCCCGTCTTTAATATTTAGCCCAACATCATGATTACTTCAATTTAAATAAGCATAATAATAACTTAGCTACGAGACATTAATTTAACAACAAAATTAAACATAACTTACAGTGGGTGTTATTAGCGTAGCGGTACACGGACAGAGTTTCGACTTACAAAACCTTAAAACATTCGACTAACCTAACCTTATTATTATCACTAACTTAAAATTAAAATTACAAATTGAGATTAATATTTGGAGTGATAATTGATACATATATTATGTATATAGAGAAGGAAATAGAAAAAGATGTCGATGCTTGTTCTCTGCATGTGGTATTTATAGCCATATAAATTACTGTACCACGTTTGAAATTTGGTAAAGCTGAATAAATCAACTTGTTCATATGCACGTTCCTAATTCTCAATTTGTAAATTGAGATATTATTATATATTATTATTATTATATTATTATTATTATTATGAATTATTTAAATATTATATTATATTCTTGTACATAGTTGACTTGTACTTTTAGCTCCGTTGCGTCGCGCGTTGAAAGTTGGTTCATGTCTCAGTTCCGGATTTTCGAACGCCTTTTCGTATGCTTAGATATCTTGTACTTTATGTTTCGCGACTTGTACTCTTGTCAATTTTAGACGTTATTCATCAATAAATTGAACCACCTGGATTGTATTTTGTACTTTTTAGCGTTTTGGACCTTTGCGTCTTCAAATAGTCGAATCTGTCTTTTGTCTTCACCTTTTATTATTTAAACGAATATCACTTGTAAATAGAACAATTGCAACCAAAAGCTTGTCTTTCTTGAAGGATAATGCTATGAAATATATGTTCGTTTTTAGCATTATCAACATGTATATACATTTTAACTGAGTCGTTAAGTCATCGTTAGTCGTTACATGTAAGTGTTGTTTTGAAACCTTTAAGTTAACGATCTCATTTAATGTTGTTAACCCAATGTTTATTATATCTATTGAGAAGTTAAATTATTACATTATCATAATATTATGATGTATGAATATATCTTAATATGATATATATATATATATATATATATATATATATATATATATATATATACATTAAAATGTCGTTACAACGATAATCGTTACATATATGTCTCGTTTCGAAATTCTTAAGTTAGTAGTCTTGTTTTACATATGTAGTTCATTGTTAACATACTTAATGATATGTATAATTATCATTTTATCATGTTAAATATAGTGTAACAATATCTTAATATGATACATATGTATTTAGTAAGACGTTGTTATAACGATAATCGTTATATATATCGTTTCGAGTTTCTTAACTTAATAGTCTCATTTTTATGTATATAACTCATTGTTAATATACCTAGTGAGATGCTTACTTATCATAATATCATGTTAACTATATATATATATATATATATATATATATATATATATATATATATATATATATATAATCCATATATATATATATCATCATATAGTTTTTACAAGTTTTAACGTTCGTAAATCGTCGGCCAACTCGGGTGGTCAATTGTCTACATGAAACCTATTTCAATTAATCAAGTCTTAACAAGTTTGATTGCTTAACATGTTAGAAACATTTAATCATGCAAATATAGTTTTTATTTAATATATAATCATGGAAAACTTCGGGTCACTACATGTACTCCTACAATAACACATATGTATACCACTTATCTACATGTTATGTACATTAGAATAATCCGGGTCTTACATGTGGGTCATACACTAAGTATGCCCTCTTGTTTTAAATTTTAGGTTGATATGCTAAGTTCCTAATTTAGTCTAAAGTGATCTTAATCTAAGGTAATCTAGGGTAATCTAAAGTAATCTAAGGTAATTATCCTAAGTTTAATTATGTTTTTGGTTCTGGATATTGATTCCCTGGTATTTCGATAATAGAGCTTTGCACGAACTATTCAACAAACCAAGTGACCAGATTGACTACGGAGAGGCAGGATCCTTTTGGACCCAATATAATTGGCGACTGTTCGGAAAATTCAACAACCAAGTCCGTGTATAATTGTCTTTCTTAGACACCACTAAATGCTTGTAAATAGGTTTGATAGAAGTAGTAATAATTTTATGCGGTGTAGTTAGGCCGCAAGACGTCAGGATCAGCCACCAGGAGGGGAAGCAATAATTTTAAATTTATATTTAGCGGGGCCAAAATCGCACTAATCCTTATAATGGTGAGTAAGGGAAGTATGACCTAGGGTCAAATTTTTAAGAGATCAGTAGAATCGAACCTATATTTATAACTTAAGATAATCCTAAAGTGAAGAAGTTGTATATTACCTAATTTTGGGTTTTCTGGCTTATAAGATAAAATAAAGTAAATGCGATAAAATTTGTAATTCAGATAAGGTTAAAGCAAGTGCATACTATGATTTCGTTTGTTACTTTGCTGAGATTATGGAATGTTGGCTCATGAATAGGTAGCGACCATGTATTCACTACATTGGTCCTACCGGCCCTGTCATAAGACATGTCACTGGGTAATGCATTAGGTTTGAAGATTCTGAATCGACAGCAACATCTCATACCCCTGACGCCCGTGCATTCTAACTACAGGCATACATATTCAAACGGCTCATCTAATTGAGCGACTCGATTGGGTGATGTATTAACATTCCACAAAGCTCTAAACTTTCTTAAGCACAATGAAATACAAGGTATGCCATATCCGAGAGGTGTGATGTTTTTTGATGCTTTCGTTAATGATTGGGTTGTAAAAGATAGTTAGGCCCTTAAAAAGAGTTTAACCATAAAGAACACCATGGCCAAGTCAGTTTGATTTCCATGAACACATTCGGTTATCCTAACAGTTCAATCCTTTATGTGTTTAAACAAACAGCTCCTTAATTAACAAAGAATCCCTCAAGCTGGGTGCAATGCTTGAGACCGCGTTATGGTGCAATGTACTAATCAGCACTGACCGGGTTCCATGGCCTTATTTAGCAGAGGTACAGCTTACAACAACCGTTGTGCTTCAGCATGCACGTACGAAGTTTATATGCTTGGTGACTACACTAGCATGGTCTAAGATCGGCAATGTACTATGGGCCTAGTTAGATGTTTCACTACGAAAGAGTCCTCAGTCAGAATCAAAGGCTCGGTGGACTTACTACAACCGGTGTGCCTCTGTCAAATTTACGCTGTATCCGATAGACTTCTCTTACCAATGGGTGATACAGATAGTGTACTCTGAATCGGGGTTCGCGACTTCCCAATAACAGAGTCGATAACATGTTCTATTAGTTGGGAAAGAGATTGAGTTTAAAGCATAATCGAAAAGCATCTCAACAACATACACAAACCATAACATTATTTCGGCATTATAACTAATACAATCTTCAGACTTCACACCGCTCCTAATACAATCTTCGGTGTTCTTCTCCAGGTACTAAATTTTCCACACAGAGTCGAAGACCTTGAAAATATGAATAATATTTTAGAAAGAGAGAGAGAGAGAGAGAGAGAGAGAGAGAGAGAAGTGAATAGAAGTGTGTGGAAAATGGATGACAAATGCCCCTATTTATACTTGAAATTTGGCTGAGAGCCGGCTGGCAGGCCGGCTGACAAGTCGTTTTTGATGCCCGGTGCCAAGGGCAAGCCGTTTTTGGGAGCCGGTGACAAGGCAAGTCGTTTCTGATATGGCAAACCGGCTGGCAGGCCGTTTGGCAGGCCGGCGCTGGCCTCTAGTTTTGTTGTTTGCATGGATCGTTTTGCTTGTTCCCGGGATCGTAACTTGGTTTCCGGGGTCGTAACTTGTCTTTCACTGTTTTCGCTATAGAATTTTCATTTTAGCTCCGATTCTCTTGATTCTTTTTGCACCGTTTTCGTAATTACTTGATCTTCACTTTTAACCAACAAAGCGAGTATTTTGACGATAAAGCTTGGAACTTTATAGTTTTTAGGCCTCAATACCGGGGTGAAAATGTGACTTTTTAGCCGATATCATCCTTGCTAAGCTTTACGGAGTAATATATTTTTCCGTTCCAAAAAAAATATGAGGCAAAAACGAGGTCAAACAAAACAACGTCATCACTTCAAAAATGAAATTATGAGATATTTTTCTCATATAAAAATTAATCTTTGATTGACACATACATCATATTTACAACTCTTTTAAGTGATCTTGAAGTAGTAATGTGACTTGTACTAACTTTGAAGTTGTTAAAGTTCATTGATTCTTCACCCTTAGTTAGGGACTCAGTACAACATCCTTTTTTTTAAAGGCTAGCTTTTTTTAAATGGCAAAAAGCCAAAAACGTATTTCAAGCATAGTCTACAAGTAACAGACTTGCATAAACTATCACCACAAAATACAACATCAAGTAGATCTAAGTACTCCAAACAATACTCTTTGGAGAATTAAATCACAAGGGAACAAATATAAAAGCGGGTATATATATATATATATATATATATATATATATATATATATATACATATATATATATATATATATATATATATATATTGACTCCAAGTGTCATAAACAAATATGTTCATTAACCCAACTCAATTACTATTATTTTTTTACCCAATATAACAACTTAACCACATGGTAAAGGGGGAGGATTCTCACACACACTTTTTTTATCCTTACACACCAATTTAAAGAAATGGAGTATTATTAGAAGAGTAAAAGGTTAAAATAGGTGTGTGAGGATCAAAAAAGGGTATGTTAGAATCATCCCCCCATGGTAAAAGTTTAAAATATTTTAATAATAAAATATATTACACACAGACATAATTATATATATATATATATATATATATATATATATATATATATATATATATATATATATATATATATATATATATATATATATTAATTGTCTGTAATATTTTATTTATATTAGTACTTCTCATTTTTTTAAGAGCAGCTCCACCGCTCCCTAACTCTGTATAACCGACTAAAGCACCAACAACTCTAAAATTGGATTGCAACCCTGATGTTCAACATATGATCCGAGGCAATATGTTTGCGAGCCGCATGAAATTCTCGAAGCAGTGTGCAGACCACCGTCGAATCGCCTTCTTCAGATATACACACACTATTCAGATCCTCATATATACGATAGGATAAATTATTAATTCAATCGATTAGGTTCCATTAAAGTGTAATATGTAACTCCCTAAAATAAATATGCGGAATTCATTTAGTTGCCCCATTCACATTCCTAATTGCCATCGTATCTTCAGTAATCAGGCCATTCACCATCTTTAATGGATTTATATTATCACATACACTACTATTATGCATTATTACAAAAAAATTGTATCTTGCAATGGCACTAGCTACTGAAAACCCAACAACACAACACAGGCTATCGGAAAAAATTACGCCTAACTTTATGAATTAGAAATAGGTAAGGAAGTGGAGGTGAAGATCATGATATGTCGAACGTGGGATACTCATACAGCTTATGGGAAATACCTAAGCACTGATTTTATTGCTTTTAATGAGAAGGTACAAAATTCCCATTTATATACTTCATTGTCTTGCAACACCACATGAAAATATGAAGATTTAAAAAAAGACACTTCATGATGAATGTTATCATTTTGGCGGGAAAATGCTCGGAGAAATAAATGATAACATTCATTGCATTGAATGTTTTGCTTCTGAGTTTGCTTTTTAGGGTTTAAAAATTAGGCTTTAGAGATTACGGTTTAGAAATTAGGGGTTAAAAATTAGGGTCTAGCTATTAGGGTTTAGAAATTAGGGTTTTAGATTTATAAATTAGGGTTTAGGGTTTAGATATTAGGGTTCAGATTGAATTCTTAATACGAACAGTTTAGAGTTTAGGATTTAGGATTTAAGGTTTAGGATTTAGGGTTTAGGGCTTATGGTTTAGGGTTTTGGGTTTAGGGACTAAACCCAAAACCCTAAGCCCTAAACTCTAAATCGGACTAGATCTTATGAAAAAAAAATGCTCGAAGAATAACATTCAAGAATAACATTCAAGAATAACATTACGCATGCTGCATGTTATCAGTTTTTTCTTCGAGCATTTTCCCGCCAAAATAATAACATTTATCACAAAGTGTCTTTTTTAAATATTCATATTTTTGTTTGCTCTTCTTGTTGGAAAAAAATCCAAAAAAAAACGTAGAAAATGAAAAAATAAATTTTACTTCTCCTCCAAAAAGGTGCTTCCCTCTTGATTATGACCATATATATATATATATATATATATATATATATATATATATATATATATATATATATATATATATATATATATATATACAAATGTATGTAGATACCTAAGCACTGATTTTATTGCTTCTGATGAAAAGGTACAAAAGTCCCATTTATATAATTCATTATCTTGAAACACCACAATATATATATATATATATATATATATATATATATATATATATATATATATATATATATATATATATATATATATATATATATATATATATATATATATATATATATATATATATATATATATATATATATATATATATATATATATATGTGTGTGTGTGTGTGTGTGTGTGTGTGTGTGTGTGTGTACATTATGCATATGCATATAGATATATATATTATGTATACAAATGTATGTATACAGATTATAGATGATGTGTATATAAATATATCTGTGTATATAGAATATAGATGATGTATATATAAATATATCTAAATTCATAACATGTCTATAAATGTGCCTGTGTATATATGTTATACGTATATGCCTGTTTGTATCCATTTATATTCTTCATTTTTCCAAAAATTCATATAACACATACAGATTTAAGTGCAGCTACGTGCAAAGGGAAGAACAACATTGTAAGTGCAGCTACGTTCATTGTGTCACCCTCTGATGACAACTACCTTACTACGATAATTTGATGAAATTCATTTGAATGCTTAAATTGTCAGGTTGATGTTTTTAAATGTAAAGTGGGACTTACGAACATTCGTATGAATAATAGTTGGTATTATAATAGCTGCAGTATTTGTAAGGCAAAGAAGGGCATCACGAGGCAGTGTGGGGGCTTCTGGTGTGAATCTTGCGGGAAAAATATCCCCGACCCAACCACACGGTACTTAATCACGAGGAGATGATCGTACTTGTAGTAGCATCATCAGGTATGTTTACTGTAAATTTATAGTCTCCATACCTTTATAAAGCATCTTTATACTAAATCCACAAAAAGAGGCTAAAAAGGTGTTCCTTCTAGGCTTATCCCGATACATTTTTCAAGTCTATCTTATTTATCTTCATGTTGCTACTTACATCATCATACACATTTTCAAATACCAGTAGCATTTTACATTCATGTTCAGAAGCTAAGAACCTGAAAATGCAAGAATCGCTTTATTACTTTTGCCAGGAGGTCCGACTGCCCATAGTAGATTTGTCATCCCGCTGGAACAAATGGAAAATAGCACCTGCGATATAAAACAAAATCACATCTAGCAGAACTAATTCAGCAAGTAAGGTTGATAATCTGGGACGAAGATCCCATGACTCAGAGGTTTGCTTTTGAAGCATTAGACAAAACTTTAAGAGATATTTTAGGCGCTAAGGATGCCAACAAAGGCAAGCTCTTTGGTGGGATGCCTATTTTACTAGGCGGGACTTTAGACAGATATTACTAGTAATACCAAAAGGCAAAAGACAAGAAGTGGTACAAGCATGCATCAACAGATCCGATTTGTGGAAATATTGCCAGCTTCATACATTGTCACACATTATGCGGGTCAATGTGTAGTGACCCGAACTTTTCCATGTTTATATATATTAATTGAGATTGATATTTACATGATTAAATGTTTCCAACATGTTAAACAATCAAAATTGTTAAGACTTGATTAATTGAAATATGTTTCATATAGACAATTGACCACCCAAGTTGACCGGTGATTCACGAACGTTAAAACTTGAAAAAACTATATGATGACATATATATGGATATATATATATAGTTAACATGATAATATGATAAGTAAACATATTATTAAGTATATTAACAATGAACTACATATGTAAAAACAAGACTACTAACTTAATGATTTTTAAACGAGACATATATGTAACGATTATCGTTGTAAAGACATTTAATGTATATATATCATATTAAGAGATATTCATACATGATAATATCATGATAATATAATAATTTAAAATCTCATTTGATATTATAAACATTGGGTTAACAACATTTAACAAGATCGTTAACCTAAAGGTTTCAAAACAACACTTACATATAACGACTAACGATGACGTAACGACTCAGTTAAAATGTATATACATGTAGTGTTTTAATATGTATTTATACAATTTTGAAAGACTTCAATACACTTATCAAAATACTTCTACTTAACAAAAATGCTTACAATTACATCCTCGTTCAGTTTCATCAACAATTCTACTCGTATGCACCCGTATTCGTACTCGTACAATACACAACTTTTAGATGTATGTACTATTGGTATATACACTCCAATGATCAGATATTAGCAGCCCATGTGAGTCACCTAACACATGTAGGAACCATCATTTGGCAACTAGCATGAAATATCTCATAAAATTACAAAAATATGAGTAATCATTCATGACTTATTTACATGAAAACAAAATTACATATCCTTTATATCTAATCCATACACCAACGACCAAAAACACCTACAAACACTTTAATTCTTCAATTTTCTTCATCTAATTAATCTCTCTCAAGTTCTATCTTCAAGTTCTAAGTGTTCTTCATATATTCTACAAGTTCTAGTTACATAAAATCAAGAATACTTTCAAGTTTGCTAGCTCACTTCCAATCTTGTAAGGTGATCATCCAACCTCAAGAAATCTTTGTTTCTTACAGTAGGTTATCATTCTAATACAAGGTAATAATCATATTCAAAATTTGGTTCAATTTCTATAACTATAACAATCTTATTTCAAGTGATGATCTTACTTGAACTTGTTTTCGTGTCATGATTCTGCTTCAAGAACTTCGAGCCATCCAAGGATCCGTTGAAGCTAGATCCATTTTTCTCTTTTCCAGTAGGTTTATCCAAGGAACTTAAAGTAGTAATGATGTTCATAACATCATTCGATTCATACATATAAAGCTATTTTATTCGAAGGTTTAAACTTGTAATCACTAGAACATAGTTTAGTTAATTCTAAACTTGTTCGCAAATAAAAGTTAATCCTTCTAACTTGACTTTTTAAAATCAACTAAACACATGTTCTATATCTATATGATATTCTAACTTAATGATTTAAAACCTGGAAACACGAAAAACACCGTAAAACCGGATTTACGCCGTCGTAGTAACACCGCGGGCTGTTTTGGGTTAGTTAATTAAAAACTATGATAAACTTGGATTTAAAAGTTGTTATTCTGAGAAAATGATTTTTATTATGAACATGAAACTATATCGACTGAAATGACTACCTTTACAAAAACGACTTGTAACTTATTTTTCCGACTATAAACCTATACATTTTCTGTTTAGATTCATAAAATAGAGTTCAATATGAAACCATAGCAATTTGATTCACTCAAAACGGATTTAAAATGAAGAAGTTATGGGTAAAACAAGATTGGATAATTTTTCTCATTTTAGCTACGTGAAAATTGGTAACAAATCTATTCCAACCATAACTTAATCAACTTGTATTGTATATTATGTAATCGTGAGATACCATAGACACGTATACAATGTTTCGACCTATCATGTCGACACATCTATATATATTTCAGAACAACCATAGACACTCTATATGTGAATATTGGAGTTAGCTATACAGGGTTGAGGTTGATTCTAAAATATATATAGTTTGAGTTGTGATCAATACTGAGATACGTATACACTGGGTCGTGGATTGATTCAAGATAATATTTATCGATTTATTTCTGTACATCTAACTGTGGACAACTAGTTGTAGGTTACTAACGAGGACAGCTGACTTAATAAACTTAAAACATCAAAATATATTAAAAGTGTTGTAAATATATTTTGAACATACTTTGATATATATGTATATATTGTTATAGGTTCGTGAATCAACCAGTGGCCAAGTCTTACTTCCCGATGAAGTAAAAATCTGTGAAAGTGAGTTATAGTCCCACTTTTAAAATCTAATATTTTTGGGATGAGAATACATGCAGGTTTTATAAATGATTTACAAAATAGACACAAGTACGTGAAACTACATTCTATGGTTGAATTATCGAAATCGAATATGCCCCTTTTTATTAAGTCTGGTAATCTAAGAATTAGGGAACAGACACCCTAATTGACGCGAATACTAAAGATAGATCTATTGGGCCTAACAAACCCCATCCAAAGTACCGGATGCTTTAGTACTTTGAAATTTATATCATATCCGAAGGGTGTCCCGGAATGATGGGGATATTCTTATATATATGCATCTTGTTAATGTCGGTTACCAGGTGTTCACCATATGAATGATTTTTATCTCTATGTATGGGATGTGTATTGAAATATGAAATCTTGTGGTCTATTGTTACGATTTGATACATATAGGTTAAACCTATAACTCACCAACATTTTTGTTGACGTTAAAGCATGTTTATTCTCAGGTGAATACTAAGAGCTTCCGCTGTTGCATACTAAAATAAGGACAAGATTTGGAGTCCATGTTTGTATGATATTGTGTAAAAACTGCATTCAAGAAACTGATTTCGATGTAACATATTTGTATTGTAAACCATTATGTAATGGTCGTGTGTAAACAGGATATTTTAGATTATCATTATTTGATAATCTACGTAAAGCTTTTAAACCTTTATTTATGAAATAAAGGTTATGGTTTGTTTTAAAAATGAATGCAGTCTTTGAAAAACGTCTCATATAGAGGTCAAAACCTCGCAACGAAATCAATTAATATGGAACGTTTTTAATCAATAAGAACGGGACATTTCAGTTAGTATCCGAGCGTTGGTCTTAGAGAACCAGAAAATTTGCATTAGTGTGTCTTATCGAGTTTGTTAGGATGCATTATTGAGTCTGGACTTCGACCGTGTTTTCTTTAAAAATGATTGCTTAACATTTTTGTTGGAAACTATATATTTTTAACATATGAATATTATGTGATATATTAATCTCTTAACGTGTTTGATATTATGTGATAGATGTCTACCTCTAGAACAAGTCCCATTGACTCACCTAATAATAATGAAGAGTCAAATGTAAATTGGAATGATTCGTGGACTGATTCACAAGTTCCCGAAGAGGAACCGGAAGAAGAGTCGGAACCGGAAGAAGAATCGGAACTGGAAGAAGAAATAGAACCGGTGGGGGAAATAATAAAACGGTTAAGTAAAAGAAAATCCTCAACCAACCGACCAAGGTTAATTATGGTCAATGGTGTTTTCGCCAAGGAAGCAAAATATTGGTAGGATTACCAATTCTCCGATGAATCGGATTCCGACGAGAATTCCGATGATGTTATAGAAATTACCCCAACTGAATTTAAAAAGGCAAAAGAAAATAATAAGGGAAAGGGCACAAAAATAGAGGAATCTAATTCCAACTCCGATGAACTTTATATGTATCGGCAACCCCCGAAGTCCTTAAGTTGTAACAATGACCCGGGAACCTCTAAACCACCAGGTTTTTCTAAGCCAATGTGGATAACGACGGCTCGTATTAGGGGAACATCATATATCCCTACAAACTTGGTAAAACGAACCAAAACCGAAGAAGAAGAAACAAGCGAGTCGGAATAAGATAAGTGTATTCGTGTGGTGTAATATAAGTAATATAGTGAGCTTATGCTTTATGATATATGTAAAAATTGCTTGTATTAATTAGTATTTTTTTTATGAATCTAACTCTTGTCTATTTTACAGTATAAAAACACAAAATAGATAGACAACCCAATATTTTAAGAGACCTACCTGGAGACATGATTGATGAAATCTTGTCTAGAGTCGGTCAGAATTCTTCGGCACAACTATTTAAGGCGAGATCAGTTTGTAAGACATTTGAAGAACGTTCCAAGAATGCCTTGGTTTATAAAAGGCTTTCGTTCGAAAGATGGGGGATATCACATTGGGAAATCCATAAGTTACGATGTGTTTACTTTGATGCATATATTGCGGGAAACCCAAATGCTATTTTACGCAATGGGTTAAGAAATTATTTTGACTCAATATATCTGAATATTGGACTTCGTGATTTAGAAAAAGTGGCTAACATGCAACATAAAGAAGCATGTTATGCTTACGGATTAGTAATGTTCGCTTCTCACCAAATTGAGAACAAGAACATCGGGCTACAACTATTAAACAAAACGTTCCCACAAGTGACGGAGTCGGTAATTGGGGTAAGAAATGAGGTTTTTAGATTGTTACGGGACTGTTGGACATTACGTAACCCTCGTCCCTTTGATGACGTTACAACACGCTGTCTTATCAATGGCCATAACGGTTATGTTCCACAAGACCAAGGATGGGAAGTAGTCCTAGTAAAACCAGAATGCATGACTTGTTTCTGGACGTATGAATTACGTGTCTTTATTGCCTTTGCTGAACGACTTGTGTACTAGCTAGAATTATCTTCACAACTATCTTGTATCAAAGTTATTGTGTGCTATATTTCATGCTTTATGTAAAATAAGCGGTATTGTAAGTTTGTAAAATATTGTATAAAAGTTTGAACGCGAAATATTATTACAATCAGTTTTTCATATAGAATTGTAGTAGTTGAATTGTATATTAGCTATTAAGTATGAACTTAACGGGTAGGTACTACCCGAATTTAAACTTATAAAACGCTAATATGAAGAAAAAGCTTTTATAAATGAGTTCATATTATGCTACGAAATACTATTAACTACTCTTAATATTCTGTATGATTAACTTGTTCCATTTGACTATTTTGAAGGAAATGGCACCGACTACTCGACACATCGTGAATATGAATGAAGAGGAATTCCGTACTTTTCTAGCTTCAAACATAGCCGCAGTACAGGCTGCGCTACATACCAACAATAACCTTGGATCTGGCAGTACAGGAAATCGTGTAGGATGCACCTACAAAGAATTCACTGCCTGCAAACCTTTAGAATTTGATGGAACCGAAGGACCGATCGGATTGAAACGGTGGCTCGAGAAGGTCGAATCGGTGTTTACCATAAGTAAGTGTACTGAATAGGACAAAGTGAAGTACGCTACGCATACCTTCACAGGTTCTGCGTTAACATGGTGGAATACCTATCTAGAGCAAGTGGGACAAGATGATGCATACGCACTACCGTGGTCAGCATTCAAGCACTTGATGAACGAGAAGTACCGTCTCAGAACCGAGGTCAATAAGCTCAAGACAGAACTTAGAGGGTAACGAACCCAAGGATTTGATATTACCACGTACGAAAGACGATTCACAGAATTGTGCCTATTGTGTCCGGGAGCATTCGAAGATGAGGAAGAGAAGATCGACGCGTTTGTGAAAGGATTACCGAAAAGAATCCAAGAAGATATAAGTTCACACGAGCCCGCCTCCATACAACAGGCATGTAGAATGGCTCACAAACTAGTGAACCAGATTGAAGAAAGAATTAAAGAACAGACTGCTGAAGAGGCCAATGTGAAGCAAGTCAAAAGAAAGTGGGAGGAAAACGGTGATAAGAATCACCAATACAACAACAACAGCAATTACAACAATAATCGCAACAATTATCCCAACAATCGCAACATCAATCGCAACTACAACAAACGGCCCAACAACAACAACAACAGCAACTACAACAATCATCCCAACAACAATAATAACCGCAACAACAACAACAATCTGAAGCAGCTATGCCAAAGGTGTGAAAAGAATCACTCGGGGTTCTGCACCAAATTTTCCAACAAGTGTAAAAGAAATGGTCATAGCGCGGTGAAGTGTGAGGTCTACGGACCAGGGGTTAATAGAACGAAAGGAACAAATGGTGTCGGAATGAGTAATGGCGGAGCAAGTAGTGTCGGAGCAAGTTATGCCAATGTAGTTTGTTATAAATGTGGAAAACCAGGCCACATTATTAGAAATTTCCCGAACCAGGAGAACACGAATGGACAAGGCCGTGGAATAGTTTTCAATATTAATGCGGCAGAGGCACAGGAAGACCCGGAGCTTGTTACGGGTACGTTTCTTATTAACAATAAATCTGCTTACGTTTTATTTGATTCTGGTGCGGATAGAAGCTATATGAGTAGAGATGTTTGAGCTAAATTAAGTTGTCCATTGACGCCTTTGGATAGTAAATTTTTACTCGAATTAGCAAATGGTAAATTAATTTCAGCAGATAATATATGTCGGAATCGAGAAATTAAACTGGTTAGCGAAACATTTAAGATTGATTTGATACCAGTAGAGTTAGGGAGTTTTGATGTGATAATCGGTATGGACTGGTTGAAAGAAGTGAAAGCAGAGATCGTCTGTTACAAAAATGCAATTCGCATTATACGAGAAAAAGGAAAACCCTTAATGGTGTACGGAGAAAAGGGCAACACGAAGCTACATCTTATTAGTAATTTGAAGGTACAAAAACTAATAAGAAAAGGTTGCTATGCTGTTCTAGCACACGTCGAGAAAGTACAAACTGAAGAAAAGAGCATCAATGATGTTCCCATTGCAAAAGAATTTCCTGATGTATTTCCGAAAGAATTACCGGGATTACCCCCACATCGATCTGTTGAATTTCAAATAGATCTTGTACCAGGAGCTGCACCAATAGCTCGTGCTCCTTATAGACTCGCACCCAGCGAGATGAAAGAACTGCAAAGCCAATTACAAGAACTTTTAGAGCGTGGTTTCATTTGACCAAGCACATCACCGTGGGGAGCTCCTGTTTTGTTTGTCAAGAAGAAAGATGGTACATTCAGGTTGTGTATCGACTACCGAGAGTTGAACAAACTTACCATCAAGAACCGCTACCCACTACCGAGAATCGACGACTTATTTGATCAACTACAAGGCTCGTCTGTTTATTCAAAGATTGACTTACGTTCCGGGTATCATCAAATGCGGGTGAAAGAAGATGATATTCCAAAGACTGCTTTCAGAACACGTTACGGTCATTACGAGTTTATGGTCATGCCGTTTGGTTTAACTAATGCACCAGCTGTGTTCATAGACCTTATGAACCGAGTGTGTGGACCATACCTTGACAAGTTTGTCATTGTTTTCATTGATGACATACTTATTTACTCAAAGAATGACCAAGAACACGGTGAACATTTGAGAAAGGTGTTAGAAGTATTGAGGAAGGAAGAATTGTATGCTAAGTTTTCAAAGTGTGCATTTTGGTTGGAAGAAGTTCAATTCCTCGGTCACATAGTGAACAAAGAAGGTATTAAGGTGGATCCGGCAAAGATAGAAACTGTTGAAAAGTGGGAAACCCCGAAAACTCCGAAACACATACGCCAGTTTTTAGGACTAGCTGGTTACTACAGAAGGTTCATCCAAGACTTTTCCAGAATAGCAAAACCCTTGACTGCATTAACGCATAAAGGGAATAAATTTGAATGGAATGATGAACAAGAGAAAGCGTTTCAGTTATTAAAGAAAAAGCTAACTACGGCACCTATATTGTCATTGCCTGAAGGGAATGATGATTTTGTAATTTATTGTGATGCATCAAAGCAAGGTCTCGGTTGTGTATTAATGCAACGAACGAAGGTGATTGCTTATGCGTCTAGACAATTGAAGATTCACGAACAAAATTATACGACGCATGATTTGGAATTAGGTGCGGTTGTTTTTGCATTAAAGACTTGGAGGCACTACTTATATGGGGTCAAAAGTATTATATATACCGACCACAAAAGTCTTCAACACATATTTAATCATAAACAACTGAATATGAGGCAGCGTAGGTGGATTGAATTATTGAATGATTACGACTTTGAGATTCGTTACCACCCGGGGAAGGGAAATGTGGTAGCCGATGCCTTGAGCAGGAAGGACAGAGAACCCATTCGAGTAAAATCTATGAATATAATGATTCATAATAACATTACTACTCAAATAAAGGAGGCACAACAAGGAGTTTTAAAAGAGGGAAATTTAAAGGATGAAATACCCAAAGGATCGGAGAAGCATCTTAATATTCGGGAATACGGAACCCGGTATAGGGCTGAAAGGATTTGGGTACCAAAATTTGGAGATATGAGAGAAATGGTACTTAGAGAAGCTCATAAAACCAGATACTCAATACATCCTGGAACGGGGAAGATGTACAAGGATCTCAAGAAACATTTTTGGTGGCCGGGTATGAAAGCCGATGTTGCTAAATACGTAGGAGAATGTTTGACGTGTTCTAAGGTCAAAGCTGAGCATCAGAAACCATCAGGTCTACTTCAACAACCCGAAATCCCGGAATGGAAATGAGAAAACATTACCATGGATTTCATCACTAAATTGCCAAGGACTGCAAGTGGTTTTGATACTATTTGGGTAATAGTTGATCGTCTCACCAAATCAGCACACTTCCTACCAATAAGAGAAGATAACAAGATGGAGAAGTTAGCATGACTGTATTTGAAGGAAGTCATCTCCAGACATGGAATACCAATCTCTATTATCTCTGATAGGGATGGCAGATTTATTTCAAGATTCTGGCAGACATTACAGCAAGCATTAGGAACTCGTCTAGACATGAGTACTGCCTATCATCCACAAACTGATGGGCAGAGTGAAAGGACGATACAAACGCTTGAAGACATGCTACGAGCATGTGTTATTGATTTCGGAAACAGTTGGGATCGACATCTACTGTTAGCAGAATTTTCCTACAACAACAGCAACCATTCAAGCATTGAGATGGCGCCGTTTGAAGCACTTTATGGTAGAAAGTGCAGGTCTCCGATTTGTTGGAGTGAAGTGAGGGATAGACAGATTACGGGTCCGGAGATTATACAAGAAACTACCGAGAAGATCATCCAAATTCAACAACGGTTGAAAACCGCCCAAAGTCGACAAAAGAGCTACGCTGACATTAAAAGAAAAGATATAGAATTTGAAATTGGAGAGATGGTCATGCTTAAAGTTGCACCTTGGAAAGGCGTTGTTCGATTTGGTAAACGTGGGAAATTAAATCCAAGGTATATTGGACCATTCAAGATTATTGATCGTGTCGGACCAGTAGCTTACCGACTTGAGTTACCTCAACAACTCGCGGCTGTACATAACACTTTCCACGTCTCGAATTTGAAGAAATGTTTTGCTAAAGAAGATCTCACTATTCTGTTAGATGAAATCCAAATCAACGAAAAACTTCAATTCATCGAAGAACCCGTCGAAATAATGGATCGTGAGGTTAAAAGACTTAAGCAAAACAAGATACCAATTGTTAAGGTTCGATGGAATGCTCGTAGAGGACCCGAGTTCACCTGGGAGCATGAAGATCAGATGAAGAAGAAATACCCGCATTTATTTCCAGAAGATACGTCAACACCTCCAACTGCTTAAAATTTCGGGACGAAATTTATTTAACGGGTAGGTACTGTAGTGACCCGAACTTTTCCATGTTTATATATATTAATTGAGATTGATATTTACATGATTAAATGTTTCCAACATGTTAAGCAATCAAACTTGTTAAGACTTGATTAATTGAAATATGTTTCATATAGACAATTGACCACCCAAGTTGACCGGTGATTCACGAACGTTAAAACTTGTAAAAACTATATGATGACATATATATGGATATATATATAGTTAACATGATAATATGATAAGTAAACATATCATTAAGTATATTAACAATGAACTACATAAGTAAAAACAAGACTACTAACTTAATGATTTTTAAACGAGACATATATGTAACGATTATCGTTGTAAAGACATTTAATGTATATATATCATATTAAGAGATATTCATACATGATAATATCATGATAATATAATAATTTAAAATCTCATTTGATATTATAAACATTGGGTTAACAACATTTAACAAGATCGTTAACCTAAAGGTTTCAAAACAACACTTACATGTAACGACTAACGATGACTTAACGACTCAGTTAAAATGTATATACATGTAGTGTTTTAATATGTATTTATACAATTTTGAAAGACTTCAATACACTTATCAAAATACTTCTACTTAACAAAAATGCTTACAATTACATCCTCGTTCAGTTTCATCAACAATTCTACTCGTATGCACCCGTATTCGTACTCGTACAATACACAACTTTTAGATGTATGTACTATTGGTATATACACTCCAATGATCAGCTCTTAGCAGCCCATGTGAGTCACCTAACACATGTGGGAACCATCATTTGGCAACTAGCATGAAATATCTCATAAAATTACAAAAATATGAGTAATCATTCATGACTTATTTACATGAAAACAAAATTACATATCCTTTATATCTAATCCATACACCAATGACCAAAAACACCTACAAACACTTTAATTCTTCAATTTTCTTCATCTAATTAATCTCTCTCAAGTTCTATCTTCAAGTTCTAAGTGTTCTTCATATATTCTACAAGTTCTAGTTACATAAAATCAAGAATACTTTCAAGTTTGCTAGCTCACTTCCAATCTTGTAAGGTGATCATCCAACCTCAAGAAATCTTTGTTTCTTACAGTAGGTTATCATTCTAATACAAGGTAATAATCATATTCAAACTTTGGTTCAATTTCTATAACTATAACAATCTTATTTCAAGTGATGATCTTACTTGAACTTTTTTCGTGTCATGATTCTGCTTCAAGAACTTCGAGCCATCCAAGGATCCGTTGAAGCTAGATCCATTTTTCTCTTTTCCAGTAGGTTTATCCAAGGAACTTAAGGTAGTAATGATGTTCATAACATCATTCGATTCATACATATAAAGCTATCTTATTCGAAGGTTTAAACTTGTAATCACTAGAACATAGTTTAGTTAATTCTAAACTTGTTCGCAAACAAAAGTTAATCCTTCTAACTTGACTTTTTAAAATCAACTAAACACATGTTCTATATCTATATGATATTCTAACTTAATGATTTAAAACCTGGAAACACGAAAAACACCGTAAAACTGGATTTACGCCGTCGTAGTAACACCGCGGGCTGTTTTGGGTTAGTTAATTAAAAACTATGATAAACTTGAATTTAAAAGTTGTTATTCTGAGAAAATGATTTTTATTATGAACATGAAACTATATCGACTGAAATGACTACCTTTACAAAAACGACTTGTAACTTATTTTTCCGACTATAAACCTATACATTTTCTGTTTAGATTCATAAAATAGAGTTCAATATGAAACCATAGCAATTTGATTCACTCAAAACGGATTTAAAATGAAGAAGTTATGGGTAAAACAAGATTGGATAATTTTTCTCATTTTAGCTACGTGAAAATTGGTAACAAATCTATTCCAACCATAACTTAATCAACTTGTATTGTATATTATGTAATCGTGAGATACCATAGACACGTATACAATGTTTCGACCTATCATGTCGACACATCTATATATATTTCGGAACAACCATAGACACTCTATATGTGAATGTTGGAGTTAGCTATACAGGGTTGAGGTTGATTCCAAAATATATATAGTTTGAGTTGTGATCAATACTGAGATACGTATACACTGGGTCGTGGATTGATTCAAGATAATATTTATCGATTTATTTCTGTACATCTAACTGTGGACAACTAGTTGTAGGTTACTAACGAGGACAGCTGACTTAATAAACTTAAAACATCAAAATATATTAAAAGTGTTGTAAATATATTTTGAACATACTTTGATATATATGTATATATTGTTATAGGTTCGTGAATCAACCAGTGGCCAAGTCTTACTTCCCGACGAAGTAAAAATCTGTGAAAGTGAGTTATAGTCCCACTTTTAAAATCTAATATTTTTGGGATGAGAATACATGCAGGTTTTATAAATGATTTACAAAATAGACACAAGTACGTGAAACTACATTCTATGGTTGAATTATCGAAATCGAATATGCCCCTTTTTATTAAGTCTGGTAATCTAAGAATTAGGGAACAGACACCCTAATTGACACGAATCCTAAAGATAGATCTATTGGGCCTAACAAACCCCATCCAAAGTACCGGATGCTTTAGTACTTCGAAATTTATATCATATCCGAAGGGTGTCCCGGAATGATGGGGATATTCTTATATATATGCATCTTGTTAATGTCGGTTACCAGGTGTTCACCATATGAATGATTTTTATCTATATGTATGGGATGTGTATTGAAATATGAAATCTTGTGGTCTATTGTTACGATTTGATACATATAGGTTAAACCTATAACTCACCAACATTTTTGTTGACGTTAAAGCATGTTTATTCTCAGGTGAATACTAAGAGCTTCCGCTGTTGCATACTAAAATAAGGACAAGATTTGGAGTCCATGTTTGTATGATATTGTGTAAAAACTGCATTCAAGAAACTGATTTCGATGTAACATATTTGTATTGTAAACCATTATGTAATGGTCGTGTGTAAACAGGATATTTTAGATTATCATTATTTGATAATCTACGTAAAGCTTTTAAACCTTTATTTATGAAATAAAGGTTATGGTTTGTTTTAAAAATGAATGCAGTCTTTGAAAAACGTCTCATATAGAGGTCAAAACCTCGCAACGAAATCAATTAATATGGAACGTTTTTAATCAATAAGAACGGGACATTTCACAATGAATACCCGAGAAGTCCTAAGCAAAGGAGTATAACTTATAAAGTATAAAATCAAAGATCGCTGGGAGACCGAGAAACCACAAAAAGGATGCTTATTCATCAAAGAAGAAAAATTCCCGAAGAAACTTTATTAAAATCCTACAAATGCTTCACGGAAATATCAGCACTCCTATCTATCCTTTTCAATTTTACCAATAAAGTCTTCAAAAAGACTGTTTCACCCTTTTTCCATCTTTATACCCTTTCCAAAAAAAACAACTTCAACTTCAACTCAACAAAACACCATTTCACCATACCGTCAAACGAATGACCTAGAAACTATGGTTATCACTGTCGTCGCACTAGTAACAAGAATTTGAGTCTTGAACAAGCCTATGACGAAGAGTGCAGCATGGCTGGATTTGAGAGAATTCGATTCTTAGATCTATAGGGAACCCCAAACACTTGTGTGATTGAGTGACCCATGTGATTAATCCTAAATGTCATGTAACCTCCTCTCATGCTTGCAGAGACAATTTCTACCCTAAAATAGAAGACTCGCCCCTATTTTAGCTCGTATAATAAAAAGCAAAGCGCTTAGACATATAGAACAAAAACTTCAAAAGATTTCTTGAAGTTAAAAACAAGAAATTTGCTTGAGGACAAGCAAAGTCTAAGTGTGGGATATATGATATCGGTTAAAAAGTCACGTTTTTACCCCCGATATTTAGTCCTTAAACATTAAAGATATAAACTTTATCTCCAAATTAAGCAATTTATTTGCTTTATTTAATAGACCAAGTGATTACGAAGACGATGCAAGAAGAATCGACGAAAACAGGCTTAAAATGAAGAAGCTAGAGCAAAAACGATGAAACTCAAGTTACGACCCCGGAAATCAAGATATGATCCCAGAAATTAGCAAAAACGGCCAAGGAAGACCTGGCACATGGCCTGCCCAAAGATCACACGACCTGCCCAGGATGGCTTGCACACGACTACTTCACCCGGGCATGGCACCCACACGGCTTGATCACACGGCCAGGGCACATGGCCTGCCCAGTGGCACTGCCGTGTACACGGTTTGCCCATCTGGAAGTTTTGACTATAAATAGGTCATTTGTAATCTATTTCAACACACACTTCCCACTTCACACTTCTTGCTAAAAATTTCACCTTAGACACTTTCGAGGCCTTCTCAGCTCCGAGCGGGAAATTTAGTACCCGGAGGCGAACGCCGAAGATCGTGGTTGGAGCTATTTAGAGGTTGAAGTTGTCACTTTTGTACTTTTGAAACTCGCTTAATCTACTGGAACTTTTATCCCTTTACTCTATCTGTTATAATGCTTTCTATTCCTATGATGATAGATGATATCGTTGCAATGATTAGCGAGTAGTTATCTTTAAGTGCTTATTATGATGTAGTTAGTTACGATGCTGAAATAATAACTGTATGAGCATGATGTCGTTGAGATGTTTTTCGATTATGATTTAAACTCAATCGCTTATCCAACTAATAGAACATGGTTATTGGCTCTATTATGTAGTGACCCGAACTTTTTCCATGATTATATATTATATGAGATTAATATTTACATGAATAAATGTTTCCAACATGTTAAGCAATCAAACTTGTTAAGACTTGATTAACTGAAACGGATTTAGTGTTAACGTTTGACCACCCAGTTTGTCCGATGATTCATGAACGTTATAACATGTATATGACATGATACTATATATATATATATATATATATATATATATATATATATATATATATATATATATATATATATATATATATATATATATATATATATATATATATATATATATATATATATATGTTTAACATGATGAAATGATAATTAGGTATCTCATTATGTATATTAACAATGAACCTTATACATAAAACAAGACTACTAACTTAAGAAATTCAAAACGATATCAATACGTAACGATTATCGATGTAATAATGTCTTAATATTTATATATCATATTAAGATAAATTAGTACATCATGTTATCATGATAATGTAACAATTTAACATCTCATTATATTTAATAACAATGGGATTAATTACATTTAACGAAATCGTTAACTTAAAGGTTCCGAAACAACATGTACATGTAACGACTAACGATGACTTAACGACTCAGTTAAAATGCATATACATATAGTGTATTAAGATGTATTAGTACACTTTTGAGAGACTTCAAGACACATATCAAAATACTTGTACTTAACAAAATTGGTTACAATTGCATTCTCATACATTTTCATCAAGAATTCTACTCGTATTCGTTCGGTACTCGTACTCGTACAATACTCAGCTTCTAGTTGTATATACTATTGGTATATACACTCAATGATCAGCTCCTTATCAGCCTTAATGAGTCATCAAATATGTGGGAACCATTCTTTGTAATCTAGTATGAATTATTTAGCAAAATTACAAAAATATTATAAATCATTCATGAATTATTTACAAGAAAACAAACTTACATATCCTTTATATCTAATCCATGAGTCACGACCAAAAACACATACAAACACTTTCATTCTTTAATTTTCTTCATTTAATTGATCTCTCTCAAGTTCTATCTTCAAGTTCTAAGTGTTCTTCATAAATTCTATAAGTTCTAGTTTCATAAAATCAAGAATACTTTCAAGTTTGCTAGTTCACTTCCAATCTTGCAAATCCATTTCAAGTGATGATCCAACCTCAAGAAATCTTTATTATTTATAGTAGGTTATCTCTCTAATTTAAGGTAATACTCATATTCAAACTTTGATTCAATTTCTATTACTATAACGATCTTAATTCGAGTAGAAATCTTACTTGAACTTGTTTTCGTGTCATGATTCTACTTCAAGAACTTCTAAGCCATCCAAGATCCTTTGAAGCTCTAGATCATTTCTTGTCATTTCCAGTAGGTTTACCTACTATACTTGAGGTAGTGACGATGTGCATAACATCATTGGATTCATATATATATATATATATATATATATATATATATATATATATATATATATATATATATATATATGTATATATATATATATAACTATCTTATTCGAAGATTTAAACTTGTAATCACTAGAACATAGTTTAGTTAATTCTAAACTTGTTCGCAAACAAAGTTAATCCTTCTAACTTAACTTTTAAAATCAACTAAACACATGTTCTACATCTATATTATATGCTAACTTAATGAGTTAAAACCTGAAAACACGAAGAACACCGTAAAACCGGACATACGCCGTCGTAGTGAAACCGGGGGCTGTTTTGGGTTAGATAATTAAAAACTATGATAAACTTTGATTTAAAAGTTGTTCTTCTAGGAAAATGATTTTTCTTATGAACATGAAACTATATCTAAAAATCATGGTTAAACTCAAAGTGGAAGCATGTTTTTCAAAATGGTCATCAAGATGTCGTTCTTTCGACAGAAATGACTACCTCTTACAAAAATTACTTGTAACCTGTATTTCTGACAATAAACTTATACTTTTTCTGTTTAGTTTCATAAATTTTAGTTTATTATGAAACCATAGCAACTTGATTCACTCAAAACGGATTTAAAACGAAGAAGTTATGGGTAAAACAAAATTGGATATTTTTGCTTGTTTTAGCTACGTGAAACTTTGTAACAAATCTATACTAACCATAACTTAACTAACTTATATTGTATTACATGTATTCTAACATATATTATGTAATCTTGATAGAACATAGACACGAATACAATGTTTTAACATATCATATCGACGTCATCTATATATATTATTTGGAATAACCATAGACACTCTATATGCGGTAATGCTCGAGTTAGCTATACAGGGTTGAGGTTGATTCCAAAATAATATATATACTATGAGTTATGATCGAGTCTGAGACTTGTATACACTGGGTCGTGGATTGATTCGAGATAATATATATTGATTTATTTCTGTACTACTAACCGTGGATAACTAATTGTGGGCTACTAACGTTGAACGGTTAACTTAACAAATTTAAATCGTTAAAACGTAATAAAATATGTTGTGAATATATTTCGATCATACTTTGATATGTATGTATATATTTGTCATGGGTTCGTGAATCGACCCGTGGCCAAGTCTTATTTTTCGACGAAGTGAAAATACGTGAAAATGAGTTATAGTCCCACTTTTTAAAAATCTAATATTTTTGGGATGAGAATACATGCAGTTTTATAAATGTTTTACAAAATAGACAAAAGTACTTGAAACTACATTATATGGTTGAATTATCGAAATCGAATATGCCCCTGTTAGCTTGGTAGCCTAAGAATTAGGGAACTGTCCCCTAATTGACGCGAATCCTAAAGATAGATCTATGGGCACTAACAAGCTCCAGTCAGAGAATTTGAACTGCTTTAGTACTTCGATTTTATCATGTCCGAAGGGAGTCCCGGAATGATGGGGAGTCCCGGAATGATGGGGATATTCTATATGCATCTTGTTAATGTCGGTTACCAGGTGTTCACCATATGAATGATTTTTATCTCTATGTATGGGATGTATATTTATGAGAAATGGAAATATGAAATCTTGTGGTCTATTATTATTATTATGATATAGGTTAAACCTATAACTCACCAACATTTTTGTTGACGTTTTAAGCATGTTTATTCTCAGGTGATTATTAAGAACTTCCGCTGTTGCATGCTAAATTGAGGACAAGAATTGGAGTCAAGCATGCTTGTAACATATTGTTTAAAAACTGCATTCGGAGATTTAAATCGATGCGTAATATTATTGTAAACCATTATGTAATGGTCGCGTGTAAAACTGATATATTTTAGATTATCATTATTTGATAATATACGTCATGCTTTTAAACCTTTATCGATAAAATAAAGGTTATGGTTTGTTTTTAAAATTGAATGCAGTCTTTGAAAAACGTCTCATATAGAGGTCAATACCTCGCAACGAAATCAATTAATATGAAACGTTTATAATCAATATGAACGGGACATTTCAGTTGGTATCAGAGCGTTGGTCTTAGAGAACCATAAATTTGCATTAGTGTGTCTTATCGAGTTTTTTAGGATGCATTAGTGAGTCTGGAATTCGACCGTGTTTTTCTTTAAAAATGATTGCTTAACACGTTTGTTGGAAACTATATATTTTTACATGTAAATATTATGTGATATATTAATCTCTTAACGAGTTTGCTATTGTGTGATAGATGTCTACCTGTTGTACAAATCCCATCGACTCACCCAACAATAATGAAGAGTCGAATTTATTTTGGGAAGATTCACAAATTCCGGAAGAAGAAGAAGAAGAACCGGAAGAAGAGGAACCGGAAGAAGAGGTTCCGGAGGAGGAAATATTAGGAACCACAAAAAAACAGATAAATAAAAGAAAATCCTCAACCAATGGACCAAAATTAAAATTGGTCAATGGTGTTTCCGCCGAGGAAGCAAAATATTGGGAAAATTACCAATTTTTTTATGAATCAGATCCCGACGAGGATTCCGATGATGTTATAGAAATTACCCTGGCTCAATTTAATATAGCTAAAGAAAATAATAAGGGAAAAGCTATCAAAATAGAGAAACCCGAGTCCAAAACCGATGAACTTTATGTTAACATGAAATATACCGATGGGATATATCGTAAACACCCGTATTTCTTAAACTTTAACCATAACCCGGGAACATCTAAACCACTAGGTTTTTCTAAACCATTTGTGAAAATGACAGCTCATATGAGAGGAGCACCATGTATCCCTAGGAAATTAGCAAAACGAACCAGGTCTGAGGAGGAAGAAACAAGTGAGTCAGAATAAAGAATTGTAATCATGTTGTGTAATATGTGTACTGTAGTGTGCTTGTACTTTTATGCTGTATGTAAAAATTGCTTGTAACGTTTGTATTCTATCATCCTTTACAAGATCTAATTTTTTCATCTCTTTTACAGTATAAAAATACAAAATGGATGTTAAGGATAGACGACCGAATATTTTAGAAGACCTACCAGGGGATATGATTGATGAAATCTTGTCTAGAGTTGGACAGAATTCATCGGCTCAATTGTTTACAGCGAGATTAGTTTGTAGGAAATTTGACAGACGTTCTAGGCATGCCTTGGTTTATAAAAGGCTTTACTTCTATAGATGGTGTATATCGCATTGGGGAGACCTTAAGTTACGCCATATTTTCTTTAAGGCATTGTGTGCGAGAAACCCTAATGTAATTTTCCGCTATGGGTTGAGAGCCTATTTTGACTCCACATATCCCAACATAGGACTTCGTTCTTTAGAAAGAGCTTCAAACATGCAACTTAAAGAAGCATGTTATGTTTATGGGTTAGTGATGTTCGCTTCTCACCAAATTGAGAAAAAGAACATCGGATTTCAACTCCTTAATAAAACATTCCCACATGTAACGGATTCAATAGTTGGGGTGAGAAATAAGGTTTTTAACTTATTACGAGGATGTTGGATATTTCGTAACCCCCGTCCTTTTGACGATGTTACAACGTGCTGCCTTGCCAACGGTCACAACGGTTATTCCCCACTTGATCAAGGATGGGAAATAGTACTAGTAAAACCCGAATGCATGACTTGTTTCTGGTCTTATGAATTACGTGTCTTTATCACCTTCACTGAACAGTTTGAGTTTCACTAGAATTTTCCTAACAGCTGCCTGGTATTATGTTCATTGTGTGCCATATTTCATGATGTATGTAAAATAACGGTATTGTATGATTGTATGATATTGTATCGAAAATTTAAGCGTGAAATGTTAATGAATTAAAGTTTTCCATGATAGAATATTATGTTGATAGTAGTAGTAATTTTTGTACTAGCTATTAAGTATGAACTTTAACGGGTAGGTAATACCCTAATCACAATTATAAAAAGCTAATATGAAGAAAAAGCTTTTATAATAAGTTCATATCATGCTACAAAATACTACTCTTAATATTCTATATGATTAACTTTATTCTTTTGGCTATTTTTGAAGGAAATGGCACCAACTACTAGGCAGAACTTGAATATGAGCGAGGAAGATTTCCGTGCATTCCTTGCTGCAAATATAGCCGCAGTACAGGCTGCGATGCAAAATAACAATAACTCTGAATCCAGCAATGGAACAAATTCCACAAGAAATCTTGTAGGATGCTCCTACAAGGAATTCACTGCCTGCAAACCTCTGGAATTCAATAGAACCGAAGGACCAATCGAATTAAA
Source organism: Rutidosis leptorrhynchoides (assembly GCF_046630445.1). Taxonomy (NCBI): domain Eukaryota; kingdom Viridiplantae; phylum Streptophyta; class Magnoliopsida; order Asterales; family Asteraceae; genus Rutidosis; species Rutidosis leptorrhynchoides. The sequence goes on along the minus strand of NC_092336.1, from coordinate 400,318,567 downwards.
ACGGTGGACCGAGAAGGTCGAATCGGTGTTTGCCATAAGTAAATGTACTAAAGAAGACAAGGTAAAGTACGCTACGTATACCTTCACGGGTACTGCGTTAACATGGTGGAACACTTATCTCGAGCAGGTGGGACAAGATGTTGCTTACGCATTACCGTGGTCAGCATTCAAACACCTGATGACTGAACAGTACCGTCCCAGAAACGAGGTCAATAAGCTCAAGGTAGAGCTAAGAGGATTACGAGCGCAAGGATTCGACATTACCACGTACGAACGACGATTCACAGAGTTGTGCCTATTGTGTCCAAGAGTGTTCGAAGATGAAGAAGAGAAGATCGACGCATTTGTAAAAGGGTTACCAGAAAGGATTCAAGAAGATGTGAGTTCACACGAGCTCACCTCCATACAAAAGGCAAGTCGAATGGCTCACAAACTCATGAACCAGATTGAGGGAAGAATTAAAGAGCAGGCGGCAGAAGAGGCCAACATGAAACAAGTCAAGAGAAAGTGGGAGGAAAACAGTGACAAGAGTCACCAATTCAACAACAACAATCACAATAACTATCCCCACAATCGCAACATCAATCGCAACAACAGCAATCGCAATTCCAGCAACAACTATAATAACCACCATAACAACCACAACAAACGTCCCAACAACAACAACTACAATAATCGTTCCAACAACAATAACAACCACAACAACAACAATTCCTATAACAACAAGAAGCAGAAACAGCCATGTCAAAGGTGTGAAGAATACCATCCGAATGTGTTCTGCACGACATTTTTTAACAAGTGTAATAGAAATGGTCATGGTGCGACAAAGTGTGAGGTCTACGGACCGATGAATAACAGAATTAAAGTAACAAATAATGTTGAAACAAATAATGCCGCTGTAGTTTGTCATGGATGTGGAAAACCGGGCCACATTATTAGAAATTTCCCGAATCAGGGGAATACTAATGGACAACGCCGCAGAAGAGTTTTCAATATTAATGCGAGAGAAGCGCAGGAAGACCCAGAGCTTGTTACAGGTACGTTTCTTATTGACAATAAATCTGCTTATGTTTTATTTAATTCTGGTGCGGATAGAAGCTATATGAGTAGAGATTTTTGTGCTAAATTAAGTTGTCCATTGACGCCTTTGGATAATAAATTTTTACTCGAATTAGCAAATGTTAAATTAATTACAACAGATAAAATATGTCGGAATCGAGAAATTAAACTGGTTAGCGAAACATTTAAGATTGATTTGATACCAGTAGAGTTAGGGAGTTTTGATATGATAATTGGCATGGACTGGTTGAAAAAGGAGAGAGCAGAGATCGTATGTTACAAAAATGCAATTCGCATTGTACGAGAAAAAGGAAAACCCATAATGGTGTACGGAGAAAAGAGCAACGCGAAGTTAAATCTTATTAGTAATTTGAAGGCACAAAAGCTAATAAGAAAAGGTTGCTATGCTGTTCTAGCACATGTAGAGAAAGTACAAACTGAAGAGAAGAACATCAATGATGTTCCCGTCGCAAAAGAATTTCCCGATGTATTTCCGAAAGAATTACCGGGACTACCTCCACACCGATCTGTTGAATTTCAAATAGACCTTGTACCAGGAGCTGCACCAATAGCTCGTGCTCCATACAGACTCGCACCCAGTGAAATGAAGGAACTCCAAAGCCAATTACAAGAACTTTTAGAACGTGGTTTCATTCGACTAAGCACATCACCATGGGGAGCTCCTGTCTTGTTTGTCAAAAAGAAGGATGGTACATTCAGGTTGTGTATCAACTACCGAGAGTTGAACAAACTTACTATCAAGAACCGTTACCCACTACCATGAATCGACGACTTATTTAATCAACTACAAGGCTCGTTGGTTTATTCGAAGATCGATTTACGTTTCGGGTATCATCAAATGCGGGTGAAGGAGGATGATATTCCAAAGACTGCTTTTAGGACGCGTTACGCTCATTATGAGTTTATGGTTATGCTGTTTGGATTGACTAACGCAGCAGCTGTGTTCACGGATCTCATGAACCGAGTGTGTGGGCCATATCATGACAAGTTTGTCATTGTTTTCATCGATGACATCCTTATTTACTCAAAGATTGATCAAGAGCACGAAGAACATTTAAGAAAAGTGCTAGAATTGTTGAGGAAGGAGAAACTGTAAGCTAAGTTTTCAAAGTGTGCATTTTGGTTGAAAGAAGTTCAATTCCTCGGTCACATAGTGAGCAAAGAAGGTATTCAGGTTGATCCGGCAAAGACTGAAACCGTTGAGAAATGGGAAACCCCGAAAACTCCGACGCAGATACGCCAATTTTTAGGATTGGCTAGTTACTACAGAAGATTCATCCAAGATTTTTCCAAAATAGCAAAACCCTTGACTGCATTAACGCATAAAGGGAAGAAATTTGAATGGAAGGATGAACAAGAGAAAGCGTTTCGGTTATTGAAGAAAAAGCTAACTACGGTACCTATATTGTCATTGCCTGAAGGGAATGATGATTTTGTGATTTATTGTGATGCCTCAAAGGAAGGCCTCTGTTGTGTATTAATGCAATGAAAAAAGGTAATTACTTATGCATCCAGACAATTGAAGATTCATGAGCAGAATTATACAACTCATGATTTGGAATTGGGCACTGTTGTTTTTGCATTAAAAATATGGAGGCACTATCTATATGGGGTCAAATGTACCATATATACCGATCACAAAAGTCTCCAACATATATTTGATCAAAAACAACTGAACATGAGGCAACGTAGGTGGATTGAGCTGTTAAATGATTACGATTTTGAGATTCGTTACCACCCGGGGAAGGCAAATGTGGTAGCCGACGCCTTAAGTAGAAAGAAGAGAGAACCTATTCGAGTAAAAGCTATGAATATAATTATTCATACTAATCTTACTACTCGAATAAAAGAGGCGCAACAAGGAGTTTTGAAAGAAGGGAATTTGAAGAAGGAAATACCCAAAGGATCAGAGAAACATCTTAATATTCGGGAAGATGAAACCCGGTATAGGGCTGAAAGAATTTGAGTACTTTAGTTTGGAGATGTGAGAGAAATGGTACTTAGGGAAGCACATAAAACTAGATACTCAATACATCCTGGAGCGGGAAAGATGTACAAAGATCTCAAGAAACATTTTTGGTGGCCGGGTATGAAAGCCGATATTGCTAAATACGTAGGAGAATGTTTGACGTGTTCTAAGGTCGAAGCTGAACATCAAAAACCATCAGGTCTACTTCAACAACCTGAAATCCCAGAATGAAAATGGGAAAACATTACCATGGATTTCATTACTAAATTACCAAGGACTGCAAGTGGTTATGATACTATTTGGGTAATAGTCGATCGTCTCACCAAATCAGCACACTTTCTACTAATGCGAGAAGATGATAAAATGGAAAAGTTAGCACGACTATACTTGAAGAAAGTCATCTTCAGACACGGAATACCAATCTCTATTATCTCTGATAGGGACGGTAGATTTGTTTCAAGGTTTTGGCAAACGTTACAACAAGCATTGGGAACTCGTCTAGATATGAGTAATGCCTATCATCCACAAAGTGATGGGTAGAGTGAAAGGATGATACAGACTCTTAAAGACATGCTACGAGCATGTGTTATTGATTTTGGAAACAGCTGGGATCGACATCTACCGTTAGCAGAATTTTCCTACAACAACAGTTACCACTCGAGTATTGAGATGGCACCGTTTGAGGCACTTTATGACAGAAAGTGCAGGTCTCCAATTTGTTGGAGTGAAGTGGGGGATAGACAAATTACGGGTCCAAAAATTATCCAAGAAACTACCGAGAAAATCATTCAAATTCAACAACGGTTGAAAACCGCCCAAAGTCGACAAAAGAGTTGCACGGATAGTAAAAGAAAAGAAATAGAATTTGAAATTTGTGACATGGTCATGCTTAAGGTATCACCTTGGAAAGGTGTTGTTCGATTTGGTAAACAGGGGAAACTGAATCCAAGGTACATTGGACCATTCAAGATTATAGATCGTGTCGTACCAGTAGCTTACCGACTTGAATTACCTCAACAACTCGCCGGCGCACATGATACTTTTCATGTATCGAATCTGAAGAAATGCTTAGCCAAAGAAGATCTCACTATTCCTTTAGACGAAATCCAAATCAATGAAAAACTTCAATTCATTGAAGAACCCGTCGAAATAATGGATTGTGAGGTTAAAGGACTTAAGCAAAACAAGATACCAATCGTTAAGGTTTGATGGAATGCTAATAGGGGACCCGAGCTCACCTGGGAGCGTGAAGATCAGATGAAGAAGAAATACCCAAACTTATTTCCAGAAGATACGACAACACCTCCAACTGTTTAAAATTTCGGGACGAAATTTATTTAACGGGTAGGTAATGTAGTGACCCGAAATTTTTCCATGATTATATATTATATGAGATTAATATTTACATGAATAAATGTTTCCAAAATGTTAAACAATCAAACTTGTTAAGACTTGATTAACTGAAACGGATTTAGTGTTAACGTTTGACCACCCAGTTTGTCTGGTGATTCACGAATGTTATAACAAGTATATGATATATATATATATATATATATATATATATATATATATATATATATATATATATATATATATATATATATATATATATATATATATATATATATATATATGAACATATATATATGTTTAACATGATGAAATGATAATTAGGTATCTCATTATGTATATTAACAATGAACCTTATACATAAAACAAGACTACTAACTTAAGAAATTCAAAACGATATCTATACGTAACAATTATCGATGTAATAACGTCTTAATATTTATATATCATATTAAGATAAATTAGTACATCATGTTATCATGATAATGTAACAATTTAACATCTCATTAGATTTAATAGCAATGGGATTAATTACATTTAACGAAATCGTTAACTTAAAGGTTCCGAAACAACATGTACATGTAACGACTAACGATGACTTAACGACTCAGTTAAAATGCATATACATATAGTGTATTAAGATGTATTTGTACACTTTTGAAAGACTTCAAGACACATATCAAAATACTTGTACTTAACAAAATTGGTTACAATTGCATTCTCATATATTTTCATCAAGAATTCTACTCGTATTCGTTCGGTACTCGTACTCATACAATACTCAGCTTCTAGTTGTATATACTATTGGTATATACACTCAATGATCAGCTCCTTAGTAGCCTTAATGAGTCATCAAACATTTGGGAACCGTTCTTTGTAATCTAGTATGAATTATTTTGCAAAATTACAAAAATATTATAAATCATTCATGAATTATTTACAAGAAAACAAGCTTACACATCCTTTATATCTAATGCATGAGTCACGACCAAAAACACATACAAACACTTTCATTCTTCAATTTTCTTCATCTAATTGATCTCTCTCAAGTTCTATCTTCAAGTTCTAAGTGTTCTTCATAAATTCTATAAGTTCTAGTTTCATAAAATCAAGAATACTTTCAAGTTTGCTAGTTCACTTCCAATCTTGCAAATCCATTTCAAGTGATTATCTAACCTCAAGAAATCTTTGTTATTTACAGTAGGTTATCTCTCTAATTCAAGGTAATACTCATATTCAAACTTTGATTCAATTTCTATAACTATAACAATCTTAATTCGAGTAGAAATCTTACTTGAACTTGTTTTCGTGTCATGATTCTACTTCAAGAACTTCCAAGCCATCCAAGATCCTTTGAAGCTCTAGATCATTTCTTGTCATTTCTAGTAGGTTTAGCTACTATACTAGAGGTAGTGATGATGTTAATAACATCATTCGATTCATATATATATATAACTATCTTATTCGAAGATTTAAACTTGTAATCACTAGAACATAGTTTAGTTAATTCTAAACTTGTTCGCAAACAAAGTTAATCCTTCTAACTTAACTTTTAAAATCAACTAAACACATGTTCTATATCTATATTATATGCTAACTTAATGATTTAAAACCTAGAAACACGAAGAACACCGTAAAACCGGACATACGCCGTCGTAGTGAAACCGGGGGCTGTTTTGGGTTAGATAATTAAAAACTATGATAAACTTTGATTTAAAAGTTGTTCTTCTGGAAAAATGATTTTTATTATGAACATGAAACTATATCTAAAAATAATAGTTAAACTCAAAGTGGAAGTATGTTTTTTCAAAATGGTCATCAAGATGTCGTTCTTTCGACGGAAATGACTACCTCTTACAAAAATGACTTGTAACCTGTATTTCTGACTATAAACTTATACTTTTTCTGTTTAGTTTCATAAATTTCAGTTTATTATGAAACCATAACAACTTGATTCACTCAAAACGGATTTAAAACGAAGAAGTTATGGGTAAAACAAAATTGGATATTTTTGCTTGTTATAGCTACGTGAAACTTTGTAACAAATCTATACTAACCATAACTTAACTAACTTATATTGTATTACATGTATTCTAACATATATTATGTAATTTTGATATAACATAGACACGTATACAATGTTTTGACATATCATATCGACGTCATCTATATATATTATTTGGAATAACCATAGACACTCTATATGCGGTAATGCTCGAGTTATCTATACAGGGTTGAGGTTGATTCTGAAGGTTTTCTTATGCCCGAGAGACATATTAAATTAATGTGGCTAATGTGTTGTGATCCAAGTCGGGTCATACCCAATAACAAGCTTACCGACACCTTATATGTATTTAAACTTAACGAATGGATCGTTAAATAAGTACGCGACACTTAGATTTTAGAAAATGGGTTTTCTAAATTATAATCACTTGAGATAAATTATTTGGATAATTTATATATGATATGGATTTAATTATTTATAGGTTTAAATAATTATGTTGTGTTATATTTTATAAAATGGTTTATAAAATGCAAGTAACTTAACAAATACATGGAATTATATAACAAGTTTTATAAAATACAAAACTTATTATATACTAAACATGGGAGGACGTTTTTGAGGGCTCCAAGAAGTCCATTCCATGCTAGAATCTTGTTACTTTTAATAACACACTTCCATAGGTTGCATGTGAGTTCATATACCAAGCATTTGACTCATTCTCAAGACTTACAAGTTCAAAACACTCTTGCATTCATTTGGGACAGATTCTGGCTGAAATTTAGAGAGCAAATAGAGAGGGTTTCTTGCTTGGTATCTTGCTAATTAAGTGTCCAAAAATCCTAACCACATAAAGGAAGGTGTTGGTGATTGAAAGCTTGGGGTATTACTTGCTTGAGGCTTCAAGTTAGAGGCTTTATTCCATCATCTTTATCATCCATATTGCTGTCCAAATTCAGCTCCTAACTCATCTTGGAGGAGGTATAATCTTCTTCCTTCTTTGTTATATGTAAGCATTATTTCATAACTTGATTACTATATGGAATTCAATTAAAATGGTTTAACACATAAACTTGTTTTATTAATCATCATGCTTCCGCTTACTTTACTATCATAAAATGGATTTGTGATTATGTTGACATTATAAACATGTTGTTATGTTGAATTCCATCAATGGTATCTAGAGCCGAAGTCTATGAAATATGCTTCTTATATATGGTCTTTAAAACCCACCAACTTTGCATTTTATTAACATGCATGAAAGTAGAATGCAAAATTGATGGTTTTGGGTGGGTTCATGTTTTTGGCCGAATTTAGAGGGCTCCAAAGGTGGTTTTGGACTTGCCTTTTGGTTCATATTTGTTGATAAATTATTGTTCACAATCATAGCCATGACCATGTGTTTGAATGAATGCTTGTTTGGTTGATTTATTATTCAATTGATATGGTTGTAATATTCATTCATTTGGTTTGTAAAATTAATTATTCATTTGGTATGTAATATTAATTTTAGTTATGTAATTTATTTTATATTTGGTATGTAAAATAGATTAGGTTGTATTTTCATTTTTTAGAAAAAATGTATTAGGATATATTTTTTGTAAAAATGAAGATGAAAGGATGGAGTCAAAGGAAGAACACAAGAAGAATCTACTTGGATGCAAGAATAAGTGGGAGTGGTAAAATCTCCTATTTTGTGTTATGACCCATTACCCGGTGGCATTTTGTTTTCGGCTAAACAAAATGCTTACCAAAAGGCTTGATTGTGACCAAAATTGTTTTGCATGCATAGTTGTGTTGTTTGATTATGGTTTGTATGTTTGGTTGCTAAAAATTAATCACACAAGTTAACAACAAGCTAAAATGAAATTTAATTGGTTAAATTAGACGTTATTAATGACATGCAAAACGACAATTTAAATGGTTAAATTGAAATGGCTAAAAGGACATTAATAAACGGTTATTAAGAACATGATAAGGATCATACATATAAAATGGTTTATATCATGTAATTAGCTTAATTACAAAACATGAAAAATGGATTTTCAAATAAACCATACACTAAATGCATGTTAGTGTATGGTGCAAAAGTTTTCTCAAACTAGAATTAATGAAAACTTAAAATCCCTTATTAACAAGGCAAACAAGTTAAACGCCATCCTATTGTGTGACACTTAAAAGTATTAGGGAACTCATGATGGGATAAAGGTCACCTAACCATTATGAGCAAACTAATATGATTAAGGTAAATTTCGCATGCTTGTGGGATAAAGGTCACCTAACCACATGTATGTTAAATTTACAAGTCTATACAAGTAGGACGACTTGATTTGGGAATCATGAACTTAGGGTCACCGAAGCATGAGGAACAAATAGGTGTTGATGGGATAAATATGCCATGCAAAAGGATTGCATGATCCCATACTCTAGAAGTTGCAAATGGATTGCAATTGTCATTTATTGACTACCTAGCTAAATCAAATTGCGGGATAAAGGTCACCTAACCGAAATTTGGCTTACCATTGGATTCTAGAATTTAATAATTCAATTTGATTTAAAGGGTATTGAATGTTAAATTAAAATCGATACTTAAACGAACTTTGTTAATTTTGTAGATGGCCGCCAATAACAACAACAACATTCCAAACGCACCACTTAACCTAAACCACCTATCATTAAGGTCTCTCTTAGAGAAAGACAAACTCAACCATACCAACTTTATGGATTGGTTCCGCAATCTTCGGATTGTCCTCAAACAAGAGGATAAAGCGTATGTACTTGAGGACCCCATTCCCGATCAACCGGATGAGGATGATGAGGAGGCAATGGCCTTTTACGATAAGTATTGCCGCGACTCCCTTCAAGTCTCATGCCTAATGCTTGGGACTATGATTCCCGAACTCCAAAAGGATTTCGAGCATCATAGTGCATACGACATGATAACGCAATTGAAGGAGATGTTCCTTCAACAAGCGCGTGTCGAGCGCTTCGAAACGGTTCGGGCGCTACATGCTTGTCGTATGGACGATACCCAATCGGTTTCATCTTATGTACTTAAGATGAAAAGCCTTATCGATCGTGCTAACCGTCTTAACCTAAACATTTCCAATGAGTTAGCCACCGATCTTATCCTTAACTCCCTATCAAAAAGGTTTGATCAATTTGTAATTAATTACAATATGAATGGGATGGATAAGAGCATAGGTGAGCTTCACGGTATGCTTAGAACGGCAGAAACTAGCATGGGTAAAAGGTCTTTACCCGTGTTAGCAATCGATCAAGGTGGGTCCAAAGGTAAGACCTCTAAGCCAAAGGTGGCTAAGAGAAAAGGACCCGCATATCAAGGCAAAGGGAAGGGGAAGATGGTTACCCCAACCATCAACAAGGCTAAGAAGCAAAAGGTAGCTGAGAAGGCAAACCCCAAGGAAGACCCATGTTTCGGTTGCGGTGAGATGGGTCATTGGAAACGAAACTGTCCGGTCTATCTTAAGGAGTTGAAGGACAAGAGGGATGCAGGGCAAACCTCAGGTAATATATATATGGTATATATAGAGCTTAGTATTACTTCTTCTAATACATGGGTATTAGACACTGGATGTGGAACTCACATTTGCAATTCATTGCAGGGGTTCAAAAGAAGTAGCAAGCAAACGGGAACATCAAGTCTCTACATGGGTAATGGAGCTAAAGTGCAAGTGAAAGCTCAAGGAGACTTTGTGTTAAAACTTCCAAGTGGCTTGGAACTTATTTTGAATGATGTTTTGTATGCACCCGACTTATGTCGAAACATTATTTCTGTTTCCCGTTTGAAACAATGTGGTTTTAATCCTAATTTTGTTAATGATGATATCCACGTTTATTTAGATAATGTATTCTATTTCAAGGCTTCACCTTCAAATGGAATTTATGAATTGGTTCACGATGACACATTATCTAGTAGCTCAATGTACCATACAAGCACCAAGAAACTCAAAAGGGATTTGAGTGATTCCTACTTATGGCATTGTCGCCTTGGTCACATAAACAAGAACCGAATGCATACACTTCAAAAGAATGGACTTTTGAAATCAAATGAAATGGATTCGTTTGATGTATGTGAATCTTGTTTACAAGGCAAGATGACTAAAGCACCTTTCAAAGGGACCTATGAAAGGGCTAAAGATTTATTGGGATTAATACATTCGGATGTGTGTGGACCCTTTAAACCCATGACTAGGAATGGTGAAAGATACTTTGTTACTTTCATTGATGACTTTAGTTGTTTCGGATATGTCTACTTATTAAGACACAAGGACGAAACGTTTGAAGCATTCAAAGAATATCAAAACGAAGTACAAAATCAACTCAATGAGACAATTAAGGTACTACGTACTGATAGAGGAGGTGAATACCTAAGCGATGCCTTCCAAGATCATCTTAGGAGTTGTGGGATTATCTCACAACTTACTCCACCCGGAACACCCCAACTCAATGGAGTTTCCGAAAGGAGGAACCGAACCCTAATGGATATGGTTCGATCTATGATGGCAAGAAGCTCGTTACCTCTATCATTTTGGGGTTATTGTCTAAGCTCCGCGGCTCGTATTTTAAATATGGCCCCAACCAAGAAAGTGGAACGAACTCCTCACGAAATGTGGTTTGGTAAACCTCCATCTCTATCATACTTAAAGGTATGGGGATGTGAAGCTTATCCTAAGCGTTACGTCCCTAATAAGTTGAATGCTCGATCCACGAAGTGTATCTTCATAGGATATCCCAAGGATGATATGGGATACTATTTCTATGATCCATCCGAGCAGAATGTATTTGTTGCTCGGAAGGCGGAATTCCTTGAAACTAAGTTCCTAATGGAAGGAAATAGTGAAAGGAAGATAGATCTTGAATGTAACATCCCGCGTTTTTCCGTTAAATTTATTTTTAACACCGTCTTTTTCTTTTAAATAATACCTTTCGTTATTTAAATTCGTAGTTTCCGTTGACTAACGTTCATAAAAATTCCGACATTTAATTATAACATCTCTCGTTAACTTGCGTTTTAAAAATATTCGATCGGTTAAATCCCGCACCCGCTTTGAAACTCGAGGGACCGGAGTTGCCAAATGGGCAAACTAGTTGACTAGGTCAACTAGTCAACCCATTTTTCCACCATTCAATCCCTCTCTCTCTCTCTCTTTCTTTCTTTTTTTCTCTCAAGAACACAAACATAATTCATCATCTAAATTCGGATCGGGAAGCAAACTTCAAAACAAATTACATATTCGTGATCCTCTCATCATCCTCTTCGATTTGGTACCAATTTCATCCATTTTGGGTAACATTTCTAAAACACTAAATTTTCTCTAAATTCGTGTTTTTGACTTGAAATGTTGTTAGTTAGTGTCTATGGCTCGTGTATAACATGAATATATGATTTGTATGTTCGATCTTGATGTTTTGGTGTAACTAGCTTGAAAATGAAAAGTGTATGCTTAATCTTTGATTTTGGATGATGAAATGTGTTTAGATGTTAATGTTTGTGTGTTCAAAGTGTTAGTTACTTCAATAGCTTCGTTTTGGTGTGTTGATTGACATGAAAACCTTACATTAACATGATTAGTGATTTTGAGGTTTGGTTAGGGTTTGACAACTCTTAAAACGAACTTTTGATGCGTTGAATGCTTATTAATGTTATTGATAAGTGTTTAGTTGTATTACATGTTTCATTACCTTCAAAACGGCATATCGTATGTATAAATCGGATTCCCGAAACTTGAATTGCAATTGATGAACTTGAAACCTTGTTTTGGAACGTTTAACGAACTTTCGACGAGATTTTTGTTGTCTAAAATGATAAATTTGATTTAAGAAATGTATCTAGTTGTGTTCCTTGTCGAAAGAGCTTTCCGGTGATATAAAATACATGTCTTGATTGTTTGCGGATCATAAACTAGGATTGATTGAAGTTTGGCTCGTGCCTTGTGTTTTCTGCAAACAGGACCTGTAAGCCTCTTGGGACGCCGTCCCAACCTCCTAGACGCCGTCCCACCTTTTGAACCTAGACGCCGTCTAGGGTATCAGGACGTCGTCCCACCCTTCAATGTGGGACGCCGTCTAGCCATTTGGGACGCCGTCCCATTGTGCTAAAACTGGCTGTTTTGCTTGGTCATTTGACGTAAAATGTTTGATATGCTACGGACCTCCGATTAACATGAAACTTGGCCAACATGCTCATATATGATTATATAACTTAGAAAAATTGTCGGATACCCGACCCGACATCGTTGACTTTGACTTTGACCAAGTTTGACTTTTAGCCAAACTTAACCAAACTTTTATACAATCATTCTAACATGCTTTTATACTTGTTTCTTGTATGAAACTTGACAACGTGATTCACATGCTATACTTAATCGAGTCGTAACGAGCCATAAGACTAATTGAACACATTTCACCCGACCTTGTGTCGTAACCGGTTAATTGATACAACTTACTTGTTTAGGTCAAGGCTAAGCAACTATCATGCATACGTTACTTTGTGAAGTACTTTTATACTCGTGCACTCGAGGTGAGATCATAGTCCCACCTTTTCAACAACTTTTTATACTTTTAAATTGTGGGCTGAGAAACATATACTTTGTTACATTTTGTACTACTTACTTTTATACTTTGAACACAAGTATAAGGAAAACAAACATTCTACAGCGAGTTTAGAACAAAAATCCTCAATTCGATTATCATTAGTTACACTTGCCGGGTGTAAGCGAGAACTTATGTTATATGGCCATATGGGTTGACAACCCTCATCTTTGACGGTTCGCTACCGTCTACGGATGAAATATATTTTCGAGAATCAGTGTTTGTTCTAGCACTAAGTGATGGGGTATACAATGGAAGGAATGTTAAGCTTTGATAATTGGGTGCTCGCGAACCAACTTTTGGAATGCAACTTTTGGATGATCAATTTATGGAAATACTAAATCTTGTGGTTCAAAATATAACATTTACTAATACACCTATGATTTCACCAACGTTTTTCGTTGACAGTTTTCTATATGTTTCTCAGGTTCATACATGGCTATTTGATACATGCTTCCGCGTACATTCATACTTGCTTGGAGTCAAGCATACATACATGCATACGCTAGTGATAGCATCTTTGGATTCAAACATATTGTTTACATACTTACGCTATTTATAGCAACTGTGATTTTAAACTAATTATGTCGCAAGATATTTCATTTGTACTTTACTACTTTTGTAAACTTAAACTTGTTGTCGATCCGTTTGGTGAACTAAACTTTGCAAGTCATGCACGTTTCAAATGAATGCGACATAATTTTGGTCAAACGCGTCTCATATAGAGACTATGACCACGCAACGGGACCTAAGTAGCGGCGCCGTCAATGACGATTTGGTCGGGTCGTTACAGATGGTATCAGAGCGTTGGTTGTAGGGAACTAGGACGTGCATTAGTGTGTCTAACAGAGTCGTTAGGACGCATTAGTGAGTCTAGACTACAACCGGATAGTTAGCATTTGCATTCTGACATACATTTGCTATAGATAGCACTTACTTGACTACTTGTGCATTATACTTGAATCATTCTTAGGCAAACTTTTTAATGGTACCCAACCTTCATCATACGAACTCGTATTCCGCCACTTTTTGGTAACACACGTAAATTCATGATTCATACACGTATGGATGACGACGACTTCATTAGTCACACTCGTTCGGGAACTCTGACTCCTTGGTTGTTATTTCCCCCGTCTCATCTTACTATCCATGAATGTTGTAAAGTCACTGTCACTACTCTAGATGAGTATCGTCATCACCATTTATCGCTACGGTTGCGTATTACTTGTTATCATGACTCGTTACTCTTTTCATACCTAAATACAATATTGTCTGACTCGAACCACATTGACGTGAACAATCATTGATACACTTCCCTCGGGGAACGCTTGTTTATAGTTGCACAAATTCTTTCGATTTAATACGAGTCATGTTTGAGACGTCGTTACATTTTGTTCATTTTAGATTTTCGCGATGACACGAACTTGAATCTATAGAGTGATGTGGGAATGGAGGTATGAGTTAGCATAATATAACTACACTCGATCAACGTAGTTATATTACGGTAAGACATACCAAAGTTCTAGTGACGCGTGATGGTGGTTAGACTCGATCAACCTAAACACCACCATGTGCCATGTACATGACTTCATCTTTTCAGGTTTGGACATCCGAAAACTCCGAGAATATTTATAACAACCATACCAGGGACACACCTTCAATTATTGTCAAATTATATTTATGCTTCCGAATGAATTACCGATTCCATTCGACTTCAACCGTATGTCACACGGGTATACTAGCTCGTCCTCGCGCAGTCTTATTGACTAACTACAATTTACTCGTTATGCTCACATCGGGGCGGAAACTTCTCTTGCATCACCCTCGTACTTCCGGTTCAGGAGGTCCTTATTCTAAATTCTCAATGGAGAGCGACTCTTCACGTCGTACAAATATTCGCCGCGAGGGTGGATAGTCCTAACAATCGTTTTCAAAACCCGATAAGAACTTGCCCCGACGAACGTTTTTGGAAACTGATAAATCTTTCGCGACGCGAATTTTCTTGAGAAACTTGTCCTAACAAACTTGTCTAAATATACCTTACGGAATGTACTCCGTTTTGGACCGAGATCCTCGTTTCATTTCTAGATTTCGGAGTGCCTTACAAAAAGCCTCGGGACCACGTCTAGACATGAGTACCGCGTACCATCCGCAACCCGACGGACCGAACCAACATACGATTTAAACCTTAGAATCCATAATACGAGAGTGTATTACTAACTTCAAATTTACTTGAGAAAAGTATTTTCCTTTAGCTTAATCCTTGTACTACAATGATTTTCATTCGAGTTTTAACGTCACTCCTTTTGAAACCACATGTGACCGGAAACGTCATTCTCTTTTGTCGAACCAAGTAAACGATGATCAATTCACCGGGGCCGAGGTTATTCATGAGCAACCGAGAAAATTTATTCATATTCAGGTAAAACCCTACGCGACTCGTAATCACCAAGAGCTACGCCGATGTTAGACGTAAACATTTCAAATTCCACGTGGGAAACCGCGTCACGTTAAGAGTCGCACCTTGGAAAGGTGCAATCCGTTTCGGGAAAACGTAGGAAGCTAAATCCGCGATATTTTGACCCTTTAAATTCTTGGGGTGTTTTGGACCCGTCGCTAGCCGTTTAGACCTTTCCGACTCATTTTGGGGTCTCCGTTATCCTACATTCGACGTATCAACTCAAAGACGTGTTTTGCGAAACGAGAACTTGTTATCTTCTTTGATGAACTCACTATCGACGATGAACCTCACTTCCTAGGAGGACCGGAAACCATAAAATCATGGAACCAAACCTTAAAACGACATACCACCCCGACCTTCAGGTTCGTTGAAATACCCTAGAACGTACTTCTCCTTCATTCGTAGAATTGGCAACACAAAATCTCGAGGAAGATTCAACAACTACTACTTCCAACTAAATTTCGGGACGAAATTTCTTTTGAGTTGTGGATAATGTAACATCCCGCGTTTTTCCGTTAAATTTATTTTTAACACCGTCTTTTTCTTTTAAATAATACCTTTCGTTATTTAAATTCGTAGTTTCCGTTGACTAACGTTCATAAAAATTCCGACATTTAATTATAACATCTCTCGTTAACTTGCGTTTTAAAAATATTCGATCGGTTAAATCCCGCACCCGCTTTGAAACTCGAGGGACCGGAGTTGCCAAATGGGCAAACTAGTTGACTAGGTCAACTAGTCAACCCATTTTTCCACCATTCAATCCCTCTCTCTCTCTCTCTTTCTTTCTTTTTTTCTCTCAAGAACACAAACATAATTCATCATCTAAATTCGGATCGGGAAGCAAACTTCAAAACAAATTACATATTCGTGATCCTCTCATCATCCTCTTCGATTTGGTACCAATTTCATCCATTTTGGGTAACATTTCTAAAACACTAAATTTTCTCTAAATTCGTGTTTTTGACTTGAAATGTTGTTAGTTAGTGTCTATGGCTCGTGTATAACATGAATATATGATTTGTATGTTCGATCTTGATGTTTTGGTGTAACTAGCTTGAAAATGAAAAGTGTATGCTTAATCTTTGATTTTGGATGATGAAATGTGTTTAGATGTTAATGTTTGTGTGTTCAAAGTGTTAGTTACTTCAATAGCTTCGTTTTGGTGTGTTGATTGACATGAAAACCTTACATTAACATGATTAGTGATTTTGAGGTTTGGTTAGGGTTTGACAACTCTTAAAACGAACTTTTGATGCGTTGAATGCTTATTAATGTTATTGATAAGTGTTTAGTTGTATTACATGTTTCATTACCTTCAAAACGGCATATCGTATGTATAAATCGGATTCCCGAAACTTGAATTGCAATTGATGAACTTGAAACCTTGTTTTGGAACGTTTAACGAACTTTCGACGAGATTTTTGTTGTCTAAAATGATAAATTTGATTTAAGAAATGTATCTAGTTGTGTTCCTTGTCGAAAGAGCTTTCCGGTGATATAAAATACATGTCTTGATTGTTTGCGGATCATAAACTAGGATTGATTGAAGTTTGGCTCGTGCCTTGTGTTTTCTGCAAACAGGACCTGTAAGCCTCTTGGGACGCCGTCCCAACCTCCTAGACGCCGTCCCACCTTTTGAACCTAGACGCCGTCTAGGGTATCAGGACGTCGTCCCACCCTTCAATGTGGGACGCCGTCTAGCCATTTGGGACGCCGTCCCATTGTGCTAAAACTGGCTGTTTTGCTTGGTCATTTGACGTAAAATGTTTGATATGCTACGGACCTCCGATTAACATGAAACTTGGCCAACATGCTCATATATGATTATATAACTTAGAAAAATTGTCGGATACCCGACCCGACATCGTTGACTTTGACTTTGACCAAGTTTGACTTTTAGCCAAACTTAACCAAACTTTTATACAATCATTCTAACATGCTTTTATACTTGTTTCTTGTATGAAACTTGACAACGTGATTCACATGCTATACTTAATCGAGTCGTAACGAGCCATAGGACTAATTGAACACATTTCACCCGACCTTGTGTCGTAACCGGTTAATTGATACAACTTACTTGTTTAGGTCAAGGCTAAGCAACTATCATGCATACGTTACTTTGTGAAGTACTTTTATACTCGTGCACTCGAGGTGAGATCATAGTCCCACCTTTTCAACAACTTTTTATACTTTTAAATTGTGGGCTGAGAAACATATACTTTGTTACATTTTGTACTACTTACTTTTATACTTTGAACACAAGTATAAGGAAAACAAACATTCTACAGCGAGTTTAGAACAAAAATCCTCAATTCGATTATCATTAGTTACACTTGCCGGGTGTAAGCGAGAACTTATGTTATATGGCCATATGGGTTGACAACTCTCATCTTTGACGGTTCGCTACCGTCTACGGATGAAATATATTTTCGAGAATCAGTGTTTGTTCTAGCACTAAGTGATGGGGTATACAATGGAAGGAATGTTAAGCTTTGATAATTGGGTGCTCGCGAACCAACTTTTGGAATGCAACTTTTGGATGATCAATTTATGGAAATACTAAATCTTGTGGTTCAAAATATAACATTTACTAATACACCTATGATTTCACCAACGTTTTTCGTTGACAGTTTTCTATATGTTTCTCAGGTTCATACATGGCTATTTGATACATGCTTCCGCGTACATTCATACTTGCTTGGAATCAAGCATACATACATGCATACGCTAGTGATAGCATCTTTGGATTCAAACATATTGTTTACATACTTACGCTATTTATAGCAACTGTGATTTTAAACTAATTATGTCGCAAGATATTTCATTTGTACTTTACTACTTTTGTAAACTTAAACTTGTTGTCGATCCGTTTGGTGAACTAAACTTTGCAAGTCATGCACGTTTCAAATGAATGCGACATAATTTTGGTCAAACACGTCTCATATAGAGACTATGACCACGCAACGGGACCTAAGTAGCGGCGCCGTCAATGACGATTTGGTCGGGTCGTTACATTGAAGAGGTTCAAGATCAAGTAGATGATACACAATTGGTTAACACTAGCACTCAACATGAAAATGTTGATAGTGATCAAATGGATGATCAAAATACACAAGACATTCGTAGATCTGGTAGGATTAGCAATCCTCCTGAGAGATATGGGTTTCTCATAGATGGTTGCTATACGGTTGATTTGGATGAACCAACAAACTACCAAGATGCTTTATCAAGGATTGATAAAGATAAATGGCAGGATGCCATGAACGCCGAGATGCAATCCATGTATGAAAACCAAGTGTGGGAACTTGTTGAGCAACCGCCTAGCTCTAAGCTAGTTGATTGCAAATGGCTTTTCAAGAAGAAAACCGACATACATGGAAACTTGGATACATATAAAGCTAGACTTGTAGCAAAAGGTTTCACTCAAACTCAAGGGGTTGATTATGATGAAACTTTCTCGCCAGTGGCAATGCTAAAGTCTATTAGGATATTATTTGCCATTGCTGCTCACTACGACTATGAAATATGGCAAATGGATGTCAAAACCGCTTTCCTAAATGGATATCTTATGGAAGATGTCTATATGGTCCAGCCTGAAGGTTTTGTTGATCCAAAATATCCTAAAAGGGTATGCAAGTTAAAGAAGTCAATCTACGGATTGAAACAAGCATCTAGAATGTGGAATCATCGTTTTGATGAGGAAGCCGAGAAATTTGGCTTTATTAAAAATGGTGATGAAGCTTGTGTATATAAGAAAGCTAGTGGGAGCACTATCATATTCCTTGTACTATATGTGGATGATATATTATTATTTGGGAATGATATTACCACAATGCAAGGAGTCAAAACTTGGCTAAAGAGTTGCTTCTCCATTAAGGATCTTGGAGATGCACAATACATATTGGGGATAGGGATCTATAGGAATAGATCCAAGAGATTGATAGGTTTAAGTCAAAGTACATACATTGATAAAATCTTGAAAAGGTTCAAGATGGAAAACTCTAAGAAAGGTTTGGTACCTATTCAAAGAGGAACCAGTCTCAGTTCATCTCAGTGTCCCACCACGAAAGATGAACAAGAGAAAATGAAGAAACTCCCATACGCATCTGCTATTGGGTCTATCATGTATGCAATGATATGTACTAGACCGGATGTGTCATGCGCTCTAAGCTTGACAAGTAGATACCAGAATAACCCAGGAAACAGTCATTGGATTGCTGTTAAAAGTATATTGAAATACCTTAGGAGGACTAAGGATATGTTTCTAATATATGGGTCTGGTGAGGAGGAACTCGCTGTAAAAGGTTACGTGGATGCGAGTTTCCAAACTGATCGAGATGACTCTCGATCACAATCTGGTTATGTCTTCATGTTAAATGGTGGTGCGGTCTCTTGGAAGAGTTCGAAACAGGAGGTTGTTGCGTTATCCACTACAGAGTCAGAGTACATTGCCGCCTCACTGGCAGCTCAGGAAGCTGCATGGATGAAGAAATTCATCGACGACTTAGGAGTGGTCCCTTCCATTCAGGACCCTCTTGAGATCTTTTGTGACAACGAGGGTGCGATTGCTCAAATCAAGGAACCTCGTGCCCATCAAAAGACTCGTCACATTGAGCGGAGATTCAACTACATAAGGGATGAAGTTGAAAAAGGAAAGATATGTATTCGCAAAGTTCATACAGATCATAATGTTGCGGATCCACTCACGAAGCTTTTACATGGGCCAAAACATGAGGGACATGTTTGTGCATTAGGGCTTCGATATTCTAGTGATTGGATATGATCTATTTTATGTATTGTACCGGAACGAAATTATTCAAACTCATTAATATAATTATGGTATTAATTTAATTATGAGTCATGTTCCAATTTTGCATATTTTATCCATGAATAAACTATTATTCTAAATTCCGTAGTTGATCACATTTGTGGGAACAAGTGTGAGGTTTAGACTATTATGAACTTGGATTGGTAAACATTCACGGACTGAATGTGGGGCAAGGTTGCTATCAAGGTTCATAGATATTTGTGGGATACAAATATTGGAAGACCCGCTCTCAAGACTTACTGTATGGAGCCTTTGTGGTTGATCACATGTAATCTTGAGTAAAGGCGAATATCATCGTATCCTCTGACCTGAGATACATATTGGGTCCTAATATTCACCGAGTATTATGCCTTGATTCTTTCCTTCACTATTCTGAAATATGGTAGTACATAAGGAAGAGCTCAGGTATAATACAAAAGTGTGTATCTAGGACGTATGTAGTCAAGATGGAATTTGTCCCTCTTATTCGTTGAGAGTCAGATGTCTAAGGCCTGATAAAGTTAAATCTAAAAGAGAGTGATCACTCTGTATCTCTTGGATTTAACATGACATCTAGGATGAAAGGATAAAATGAAAGATTCACCTAATCATATTCGAGATGGGAACTCGAAAAGGATGATGTTATTGAATGGCACAAAGTCATAACATATTGGGGGTGATGGACGGTCGTTAGGTGGTATCCGTCACTTGCATTAATTTCTTATGTTTCTCGTGCAAGTAGGAGATTGAAGGTTTTCTTATGCCCGAGAGACATATTAAATTAATGTGGCTAATGTGTTGTGATCCAAGTCGGGTCATACCCAATAACAAGCTTACCGACACCTTATATGTATTTAAACTTAACGAATGGATCGTTAAATAAGTACGCGACACTTAGATTTTAGAAAATGGGTTTTCTAAATTATAATCACTTGAGATAAATTATTTGGATAATTTATATATGATATGGATTTAATTATTTATAGGTTTAAATAATTATGTTGTGTTATATTTTATAAAATGGTTTATAAAATGCAAGTAACTTAACAAATACATGGAATTATATAACAAGTTTTATAAAATACAAAACTTATTATATACTAAACATGGGAGGACGTTTTTGAGGGCTCCAAGAAGTCCATTCCATGCTAGAATCTTGTTACTTTTAATAACACACTTCCATAGGTTGCATGTGAGTTCATATACCAAGCATTTGACTCATTCTCAAGACTTACAAGTTCAAAACACTCTTGCATTCATTTGGGACAGATTCTGGCCGAAATTTAGAGAGCAAATAGAGAGGGTTTCTTGCTTGGTATCTTGCTAATTAAGTGTCCAAAAATCCTAACCACATAAAGGAAGGTGTTGGTGATTGAAAGCTTGGGGTATTACTTGCTTGAGGCTTCAAGTTAGAGGCTTTATTCCATCATCTTTATCATCCATATTGCTGTCCAAATTCAGCTCCTAACTCATCTTGGAGGAGGTATAATCTTCTTCCTTCTTTGTTATATGTAAGCATTATTTCATAACTTGATTACTATATGGAATTCAATTAAAATGGTTTAACACATAAACTTGTTTTATTAATCATCATGCTTCCGCTTACTTTACTATCATAAAATGGATTTGTGATTATGTTGACATTATAAACATGTTGTTATGCTGAATTCCATCAGATTCCAAAATAATATATATACTATGAGTTGTGATCGAGTCTGAGACTTGTATACACTGGGTCGTGGATTGATTCGAGATAATATATATTGATTTATTTCTGTACTACTAACTGTGGATAACTAATTGTGTGCTACTAACGTTGGACTGTTAACTTAACAAATTTAAATCGTTAAAACGTAATAAAATATGTTGTGAATATATTTCGATCATACTTTGATATGTATGTATATATTTGTCATAGGTTCGTGAATCGACCCGTGGCCAAGTCTTATTTTCCGACGAAGTGAAAATATGTGAAAGTGAGTTATAGTCCCACTTTTTAAAAATCTAATATTTTTGGGATGAGAATACATGCAGTTTTATAAATATTTTACAAAATAGACAAAAGTACTTGAAACAACATTATATGGTTGAATTATCAAAATCGAATATGCCCCTGTTAGCTTGGTAGCCTAAGAATTAGGGAACTGGCCCCTAATTGACGCGAATTCTAAAGATAGATCTATGGGCACTAACAAGCCCCAGTCAGAGAATTTGAACTGCTTTAGTACTTCAATTTTATCATGTTCGAAGGGAGTCCCGGAATGATGGGGATATTCTATATGCATCTTGTTAATGTCGATTGCCAGGTGTTCACCATATGAATGATTTTTATCTCTATGTATGGGATGTATATTTATGAGAAATGGAAATATGAAATCTTGTGGTCTATTATTATTATTATGATATAGGTTAAACCTATAACTCACCAACATTTTTGTTGACGTTTTAAGCATGTTTATTCTCAGATGATTATTAAGAGCTTCCGCTGTTGCATGCTAAATTAAGGACAAGAATTGGAGTCAAGCATGCTTGTAACATATTGTTTAAAAACTGCATTCGGAGATTTAAATCGATGTGTAATATTATTGTAAATCATTATGTAATGGTCGCGTGTAAAACTGATATATTTTAGATTATCATTATTTGATAATCTACGTCATACTTTTAAACCTTTATCGATAAAATAAAGGTTATGGTTTGTTTTTAAAATCGAATACAATCTTTGAAAAACGTCTCATATAGAGGTCAATACCTCGCAACGAAATCAATTAATATGAAACGTTTATAATCAATATGAACGGGACATTTCATGTTATTGGGAAGTCGCGAACCCCGATTCAGAGTACACTATCTGTGTCACCACTTGGTAAGAAACGCTTCCGGATACATAGTGCATTTGTCAGCTGCACAATGATTGCAGTAAGGCAACCTACGCTGTAGATTTCAACAATCACTCTTTCGTAATGGAAACTCTGACTGAGATACGTAGTACATGTTGGCCTTGAGCTATGCATGTGTAGTCACTAGCATTTAAACATTGTAAGCATATGAGGAGGCACAACGGTTGTAGTACTCTATGCCTCTGGAGTGTATTGAAATGTCCCGTTCTTATTGATTAAAAACGTTCCATATTAATTGATTTCATTGCGAGGTTTTGACCTCTATATGAGACGTTTTTCAAAGACTGCATTCATTTTTAAAACAAACCATAACCTTTATTTCATAAATAAAGGTTTAAAAAGCTTTACGTAGATTATCAAATAATGATAATCTAAAATATCCTGTTTACACACGACCATTACATAATGGTTTACAATACAAATATGTTACATCGAAATCAGTTTCTTGAATGCAGTTTTTACACAATATCATACAAACATGGACTCCAAATCTTGTCCTTATTTTAGTATGCAACAGCGGAAGCTCTTAATATTCACCTGAGAATAAACATGCTTTAAACGTCAACAAAAATGTTGGTGAGTTATAGGTTTAACCTATATATATCAAATCGTAACAATAGACCACAAGATTTCATATTTCAATACACATCCCATACATAGAGATAAAAATCATTCATATGGTGAACACCTGGTAACCGACAATAACAAGATGCATATATAAGAATATCCCCATCATTCCGGGACACCCTTCGGATATGATATAAATTTCGAAGTACTAAAGCATCCGGTACTTTGGATGGGGTTTGTTAGGCCCAATAGATCTATCTTTAGGATTCGCGTCAATTAGGGTGTCTGTTCCCTAATTCTTAGATTACCAGACTTAATAAAAAGGGGCATATTCGATTTCGATAATTCAACCATAGAATGTAGTTTCACGTACTTGTGTCTATTTTGTAAATCATTTATAAAACCTGCATGTATTCTCATCCCAAAAATATTAGATTTAAAAAGTGGGACTATAACTCACTTTCACAGATTTTTACTTCGTCGGGAAGTAAGACTTGGCCACTGTTGATTCACGAACCTATAACAATATATACATATATATTAAAGTATGTTCAAAATATATTTACAACACTTTTAAAATATTTTGATGTTTTAAGTTTATTAAGTCAGCTGTCCTCGTTAGTAACCTATAACTAGTTGTCTACAGTTAGATGTACAGAAATAAATCGATAAATATTATCTTGAATCAATCCACGACCCAGTGTATACGTATCTCAGTATTGATCACAACTCAAACTATATATATTTTGGAATCAACCTCAACCCTGTATAGCTAACTCCAACATTCACATATAGAGTGTCTATGGTTGTTCCGAAATATATATAGATGTGTCGACATGATAGGTCGAAACATTGTATACGTGTCTATGGTATCTCAAGATTACATAATATACAATACAAGTTGATTAAGTTATGGTTGGAATAGATTTGTTACCAATTTTCACGTAGCTAAAATGAGAAAAATTATCCAATCTTGTTTTACCCATAAATTCTTCATTTTAAATCCGTTTTGAGTGAATCAAATTGCTATGGTTTCATATTGAACTCTATTTTATGAATCTAAACAGAAAAAGTATAGGTTTATAGTCGGAAAAATAAGTTACAAGTCATTTTTGTAAAGGTAGTCATTTCAGTCGAAAGAACGACGTCTAGATGACCATTTTAGAAAACATACTTCCACTTTGAGTTTAACCATAATTTTTGGATATAGTTTCATGTTCATAATAAAAATCATTTTCTCAGAATAACAACTTTTAAATCAAAGTTTATCATAGTTTTTAATTAACTAACCCAAAACAGCCCGCGGTGTTACTACGACGGCGTAAATCCGATTTTACGGTATTTTTCGTGTTTCCAGGTTTTAAATCATTAAGTTAGCATATCATATAGATATAGAACATGTGTTTAGTTGATTTTAAAAGTCAAGTTAGAAGGATTAACTTTTGTTTGCGAACAAGTTTAGAATTAACTAAACTATGTTCTAGTGATTACAAGTTTAAACCTTCGAATAAGATAGCTTTATATGTATGAATCGAATGATGTTATGAACATCATTACTACCTTAATTTCCTTGGATAAACCTACTGGAAAAGGGAAAAATGGATCTAGCTTCAATGGATCCTTGGATGGCTCGAAGTTCTTGAAGCAGAATCATGACACGAAAACAAGTTCAAGTAAGATCATCACTTGAAATAAGATTGTTATAGTTATAGAAATTGAACCAAAGTTTGAATATGATTATTACCTTGTATTAGAATGATAACCTACTGTAAGAAACAAAGATTTCTTGAGGTTGGATGATCACCTTACAAGATTGGAAGTGAGCTAGCAAACTTGAAAGTATTCTTGATTTTATGAAACTAGAACTTTTGGAATTTATGAAGAACACTTAGAACTTGAAGATAGAACTTGAGAGAGATCAATTAGATGAAGAAAATTGAAGAATGAAAGTGTTTGTAGGTGTTTTTGGTCGTTGGTGTATGGATTAGATATAAAGGATATGTAATTTTGTTTTCATGTAAATAAGTCATGAATGATTACTCATATTTTTGTAATTTTATGAGATATTTCATGCTAGTTGCCAAATGATGGTTCCCACATGTGTTAGGTGACTCACATGGGCTGCTAAGAGCTGATCATTGGAGTGTATATACCAATAGTACATACATCTAAAAGCTGTGTATTGTACGAGTACGAATACGGGTGCATACGAGTAGAATTGTTGATGAAACTGAACGAGGATGTAATTGTAAGCATTTTTGTTAAGTAGAAGTATTTTGATAAGTGTATTGAAGTCTTTCAAAAGTGTATAAATACATATTAAAACACTACATGTATATACATTTTAACTGAGTCGTTAAGTCATCGTTAGTCGTTACATGTAAGTGTTGTTTTGAAACCTTTAGGTTAACGATCTTGTTAAATGTTGTTAACCCAATGTTTATAATATCAAATGAGATTTTAAATTATTATATTATCATGATATTATCATGTATGAATATCTCTTAATATGATATATATACATTAAATGTCTTTACAACGATAATCGTTACATATATGTCTCGTTTAAAAATCATTAAGTTAGTAGTCTTATTTTTACATATGTATTTCATTATTAATACACTTAATAATATATTTACTTATCATTTAACATAATTAACCAAGTGTATCAATATCTTAATATGATTCATATGTACCTAGTAAGACGTTGTTATAACGATAATCGTTATATATATATCGTTTTCGAGTTTCTTAAATTAATAGTCTCATTTTTATGTATATAACTCATTGTTAAAATACCTAATGAGATACATACTTATAATAAAAACATGTTAACTATATATATAACCATATATATGTCATTGTATAGTTTTTACAAGTTTTAACGTTCGTGAATCACCGGTCAACTTGGGTGGTCAATTGTCTATATGAAACATATTTCAATTAATCAAGTCTTAACAAGTTTGATTGCTTAACATGTTGGAAATATTTAATCATGTAAATATCAATCTCAATTAATATATATAAACATGGAAAAGTTCGGGTCACTACAGTACCTACCCGTTAAATAAATTTCGTCCCGAAATTTTAAGTTGTTGAAGGTGTTGACGAATCTTCTGGAAATAGATGCGGGTATTTCTTCTTCATCTGATCTTCATGCTCCCAGGTGAACTCGGGTCCTCTACGAGCATTCCATCGAACCTTAACAATTGGTATCTTGTTTTGCTTAAGTCTTTTAACCTCACGATCCATTATTTCGACGGGTTCTTCGATGAATTGAAGTTTTTCGTTGATTTGGATTTCATCTAACGGAATAGTGAGATCTTCTTTAGCAAAACATTTCTTTAAATTCGAGATGTGGAAAGTGTTATGTACAGCCGCGAGTTGTTGAGGTAACTCTAGTCGGTAAGCTACTGGTCCGACACGATCAATAATCTTGAATGGTCCAATATACCTTGGATTTAATTTCCCTCGTTTACCAAATCGAACAACGCCTTTCCAAGGTGCAACTTTAAGCATGACCATCTCTCCAATTTCAAATTCTATATCTTTTCTTTTAATGTCAGCGTAGCTCTTTTGTCGACTTTGGGCGGTTTTCAACCGTTGTTGAATTTGGATGATCTTCTCGGTAGTTTCTTGTATAATCTCCGGACCCGTAATCTGTCTATCCCCCACTTCACTCCAACAAATCGGAGACCTGCACTTTCTACCATAAAGTGCTTCAAACGGTGCCATCTCAATGCTTGAATGGTAGCTGTTGTTGTAGGAAAATTCTGCTAACGATAGATGTTGATCCCAACTGTTTCCGAAATCAATAACACATGCTCGTAGCATGTCTTCAAGCGTTTGTATCGTCCTTTCGCTCTGGCCATCAGTTTGTGGATGATAGGCAGTACTCATGTCTAGACGAGTTCCTAATGCTTGCTGTAATGTCTGCCAGAATCTTGAAATAAATCTTCCATCCCTATCAGAGATAATAGAGATTGGTATTCCATGTCTGGATATGACTTCCTTCAAATACAGTCGTGCTAACTTCTCCATCTTGTCATCTTCTCTTATTGGCAGGAAGTGTGCTGATTTGGTGAGACGATCAACTATTACCCAAATAGTATCAAAACCACTTGCAGTCCTTGGTAATTTAGTGATGAAATCCATGGTAATGTTTTCCCATTTCCATTCCGGGATTTCGGGTTGTTGAAGTAGACCTGATGGTTTCTGATGCTCAGCTTTGACCTTAGAACACGTCAAACATTCTCCTACGTATTTAGCAACATCGGCTTTCATACCCGGCCACCAAAAATGTTTCTTGAGATCCTTGTACATCTTCCCCGTTCCAGGATGTATTGAGTATCTGGTTTTATGAGCTTCTCTAAGTACCATTTCTCTCATATCTCCAAATTTTGGTACCCAAATCCTTTCAGCCCTATACCGGGTTCCGTCTTCCCGAATATTAAGATGCTTCTCCGATCCTTTGGGTATTTCATCCTTTAGATTTCCCTCTTTTAAAACTCCTTGTTGCGCCTCCTTTATTTGAGTAGTAAGGTTATTATGAATCATTATATTCATAGATTTTACTCGAATGGGTTCTCTGTCCTTCCTGCTCAAGGCATCGGCTACCACATTTGCCTTCCCCGGGTGGTAACGAATCTCAAAGTCGTAATCATTCAATAATTCAATCCACCTACGCTGCCTCATATTCAGTTGTTTCTGATTAAATATGTGTTGAAGACTTTTGTGGTCGGTATATATAATACTTTTGACCCCATATAAGTAGTGCCTCCAAGTCTTTAATGCAAAAACAACCACGCCTAATTCCAAATCATGCGTCGTATAATTTTGTTCGTGAATCTTCAATTGTCTAGACGCATAAGCAATCACCTTCGTTCGTTGCATTAATACACAACCGAGACCTTGCTTTGATGCGTCACAATAAATCACAAAATCATCATTCCCTTCAGGCAATGACAATATAGGTGCCGTAGTTAGCTTTTTCTTCAATAACTGAAACGCTTTCTCTTGTTCATCATTCCATTCAAATTTCTTCCCTTTATGCGTTAATGCAGTCAAGGGTTTTGCTATTCTGGAAAAGTCTTGGATGAACCTTCTGTAATAACCAGCTAGTCCTACAAACTGGCGTATGTGTTTTGGAGTTTTCGGGGTTTCCCACTTTTCAACAGTTTCTATCTTTGCCGGATCCACCTTAATACCTTCTTTGTTCACTATGTGACCGAGGAATTGAACTTCTTCAAACCAAAATGCACACTTTGAAAACTTAGCGTACAATTCTTCCTTCCTCAATACTTCTAACACCTTTCTCAAATGTTCACCGTGTTCTTGGTCATTCTTTGAGTAAATAAGTATGTCATCAATGAAAACAATGACAAACTTGTCAAGGTATGGTCCACACACTCGGTTCATAAGGTCCATGAACACAGCTGGTGCATTAGTTAAACCAAACGGCATGACCATAAACTCGTAATGACCGTAACGTGTTCTGAAAGCAGTCTTTGGAATATCATCTTCTTTCACCCGCATTTGATGATACCCGGAACGTAAGTCAATCTTTGAATAAACAGACGAGCCTTGTAGTTGATCAAATAAGTCGTCGATTCTCGGTAGTGGGTAGCGGTTCTTGATGGTAAGTTTGTTCAACTCTCGGTAGTCGATACACAACCTGAATGTACCATCTTTCTTCTTGACAAACAAAACAGGAGCTCCCCACGGTGATGTACTTGGTCGAATGAAACCACGCTCTAAAAGTTCTTGTAATTGGCTTTGCAGTTCTTTCATCTCGCTGGGTGCGAGTCTGTAAGGAGCACGAGCTATTGGTGCAGCTCCTGGTACAAGATCTATTTGAAATTCAACGGATCGATGTGGGGGTAATCCCGGTAATTCTTTCGGAAATACATCGGGAAATTCTTTTGCAATGGGAACATCATTGATGCTCTTTTCTTCAGTTTGTACTTTCTCGACGTGTGCTACAACAGCATAGCAACCTTTTCTTATTAGTTTTTGTGCCTTCAAATTACTAATAAGATGTAGCTTCGTGTTGCCCTTTTCTCCGTACACCATTAAGGGTTTTCCTTTTTCTCGTATAATGCGAATTGCATTTTTGTAACAAACGATCTCCGCTTTCACTTCTTTCAACCAGTCCATACCGATTATCACATCAAAACTCCCTAACTCTACTGGTATCAAATCAATCTTAAATGTTTCGCTAACCAGTTTAATTTCTCGATTCCGACATATATTATCTGCTGAAATTAATTTACCATTTGCTAATTCGAGTAAAAATTTACTATCCAAAGGCGTCAATGGACAACTTAATTTAGCACAAAAATCTCTACTCATATAGCTTCTATCCGCACCCGAATCAAATAAAACGTAAGCAGATTTATTGTCAATAAGAAACGTACCCGTAACAAGCTCCGGGTCTTCCTGTGCCTCTACCGCATTAATATTGAAAACTCTTCCACGGCCTTGTCCATTCGTGTTCTCCTGGTTCGGGCAATTTCTAATAATGTGGCCCGGTTTTCCACATTTATAACAAACTACATTGGCATAACTTGCTCCGACACTACTTGCTCCGCCATTACTCGTTCCGACACCATTTGTTCCTTTCGTTCTATTAACCCCTGGTCCGTAGACCTCACACTTCGCCGCGCTATGACCATTTCTTTTACACTTGTTGCAAAATTTGGTGCAGAACCCCGAGTGATTCTTTTCACACCTTTGGCATAGCTGCTTCTGATTGTTGTTGTTGTTGCGGTTATTATTGTTGTTGGGATGATTGTTGTAGTTGCTGTTGTTGTTGTTGTTATTGTTGGGCCGTTTGTTGTAGTTGCGATTGATGCTGCGATTGTTGGGATAATTGTTGCGATTATTTTTGTAATTGCTGTTGTTGTTGTATTGGTGATTCTTATCACCGTTTTCCTCCCACTTTCTTTTGACTTGCTTCACATTGGCCTCTTCAGCAGTCTGTTCTTTAATTCTTTATTCAATCTGGTTCACTAGTTTGTGAGCCATTCTACATGCCTGTTGTATGGAGGCAGGCTCGTGTGAACTTATATCTTCTTGGATTCTTTCCGGTAATCCTTTCACAAACGCGTCGATCTTCTCTTCCTCATCTTCGAATGCTCCCGGACACAATAGGCACAATTCTGTGAATCGTCTTTCGTACGTGGTAATATCAAATCCTTGGGTTCGTAACCCTCTAAGTTCTGTCTTGAGCTTATTGACCTCGGTTCTGGGACGGTACTTCTCGTTCATCAAGTGCTTGAATGCTGACCATGGTAGTGCGTACGCATCGTCTTGTCCCACTTGCTCTAGATAGGTATTCCACCATGTTAACGCAGAACCTGTGAAGGTATGCGTAGCATACTTCACTTTATCCTCTTCAGTACACTTACTTATGGCAAACACCGATTCGACCTTCTCGGTCCACCGTTTCAATCCGATCGGTCCTTCGGTTCCATCAAATTCCAAAGGTTTGCAGGCAGTGAATTCTTTGTAGGTGCATCCTACACGATTTCCTGTACTACTAGATCCAAGGTTATTGTTGGTATGT
This sequence comes from Rutidosis leptorrhynchoides, assembly GCF_046630445.1. Taxonomy (NCBI): domain Eukaryota; kingdom Viridiplantae; phylum Streptophyta; class Magnoliopsida; order Asterales; family Asteraceae; genus Rutidosis; species Rutidosis leptorrhynchoides. The sequence goes on along the minus strand of NC_092336.1, from coordinate 400,287,246 downwards.
AGCGCAGCCTGTACTGCGGCTATGTTTGAAGCTAGAAAAGTACGGAATTTCTCTTCATTCATATTCACGGTGTGTCGAGTAGTCGGTGCCATTTCCTTCAAAATAGTCAAATGGAACAAGTTAATCATACAGAATATTAAGAGTAGTTAATAGTATTTCGTAGCATAATATGAACTCATTTATAAAAGCTTTTTCTTCATATTAGCGTTTTATAAGTTTAAATTCGGGTAGTACCTACCTGTTAAGTTCATACTTAGTAGCTAATATACAATTCAACTACTACAATTCTATATGCAAAACTGATTATAATAATATTTCGCGTTCAAACTTTTATACAATATTTTACAAACTTACAATACCGCTTATTTTACATAAAGCATGAAATATAGCACACAATAACTTTGATACAAGATAGTTGTGAAGATAATTCTAGCTAGTACACAAGTCGTTCAGCAAAGGCAATAAAGACACGTAATTCATACGTCCAGAAACAAGTCATGCATTCTGGTTTTACTAGGACTACTTCCCATCCTTGGTTTTGTGCAACATAACCGTTATGGCCGTTGATAAGACAGCGTGTTGTAACGTCGTCAAAGGGACGAGAGTTACGTAATGTCCAACAGTCCCGTAATAATCTAAAAACCTCATTTCTTAAACCAATTACCGACTCCGTCACTTGTGGAAACGTTTTGTTTAATAGTTGTAGCCCGATGTTCTTGTTCTCACTTTGGTGAGAAGCGAACATTACTAATCCGTAAGCATAACATGCTTCTTTATGTTGCATGTTAGCCGCTTTTTCTAAATCACGAAGTCCAATATTCGGATATATTGAGTCAAAATAATTTCTTAACCCGTTGCGTAAAATAGCATTTGGGTTCCCCGCAATATATGCGTCAAAGTAAACACATCGTAACTTATGGGTTTCCCAATGTGATATCCCCCATCTTTCAAACGAAAGTCTCTTATAAACCAAGACATTCTTGGACCGTTCTTCGAATATCTTACAAACTGATCTCGCCTTAAATAGTTGTGCCGAAGAATTCTGGCCGACTCTAGACAAGATTTCATCAATCATGTCTCCGGGTAGGTCTCTTAAAATATTGGGTTGTCTATCCATTTTGTGTTTTTAAACTGTAAAATAGACAAGAGTTAGATTCATAAAAAAAATACTTATTAATACAAGCAATTTTTACATATATCATAAAGCATAAGAACACTATATTACATATATTATACCACACGAATACAACTATCTTATTCCGACTCGCTCGTTTCTTCTTCTTCGATTTTGGTTCGTTTTGCCAAGTTTCTAGGGATATATGATGTTCCCCTAATACGAGCCGTCGTTGTCCACATTGGTTTAGAAAAACCTGGTGGTTTAGAGGTTCCCGGGTCATTGTTACAACTTAAGAACTTCGGGGGTTGACGATACATATAAAGTTCATCGGGGTTGGAATTAGATTTCTCTATTTTTATGCCCTTTCCCTTATTATTTTCTTTTGCCTTTTTAAATTCAGTTGGGGTAATTTCTATAACATCATCGGAATTCTCATCGGAATCCGATTCATCGGAGAATTGGTAATCCTCCCAATATTTTGCTTCCTTGGCGGAAACACCATTGACTATAATTAACTTTGGTCGGTTGGTTGAGGATTTTCTTTTACTTAACCGTTTTATTATTTCCCCCACCGGTTCTATTTCTTCATCCGGTTCCGATTCTTCTTCCGGTTCCGATTCTTCTTCCGGTTCCGACTCTTCTTCCGGTTCCTCTTCGGGAACTTGTGAATCAGTCCACAAATCATTCCAATTTACATTTGACTCTTCATTATTATTAGGTGAGTCAATGGGACTTGTTCTAGAGGTAGAAATCTATCACATAATATCAAACACGTTAAGAGATTAATATATCACATAATATTCATATGTTAAAAATATATAGTTTCCAACAAAAATGTTAAGCAATCATTTTTAAAGAAAACACGGTCGAAGTCCAGACTCACTAATGCATCCTAACAAACTCGATAAGACACACTAATGCAAATTTTCTGGTTCTCTAAGACCAACGCTCTGATACCAACTGAAATGTCCCGTTCTTATTGATTAAAAACGTTCCATATTAATTGATTTCATTGCGAGGTTTTGACCTCTATATGAGACGTTTTTCAAAGACTGCATTCATTTTTAAAACAAACCATAACCTTTATTTCATAAATAAAGGTTTAAAAAGCTTTACGTAGATTATCAAATAATGATAATCTAAAATATCCTGTTTACACACGACCATTACATAATGGTTTACAATACAAATATGTTACATCGAAATCAGTTTCTTGAATGCAGTTTTTACACAATATCATACAAACATGGACTCCAAATCTTGTCCTTATTTTAGTATGCAACAGCGGAAGCTCTTAATATTCACCTGAGAATAAACATGCTTTAAACGTCAACAAAAATGTTGGTTAGTTATAGGTTTAACCTATATATATAAAAACGTAACAATAGACCACAAGATTTCATATTTCAATACACATCCCATACATAGAGATAAAAATCATTCATATGGTGAACACCTGGTAACCGACAATAACAAGATGCATATATAAGAATATCCCCATCATTCCGGGACACCCTTCGGATATGATATAAATTTCGAAGTACTAAAGCATCCGGTACTTTGGATGGGGTTTGTTAGGCCCAATAGATCTATCTTTAGGATTCACGTCAATTAGGGTGTCTGTTCCCTAATTCTTAGATTACCAGACTTAATAAAAAGGGGCATATTCGATTTCGATAATTCAACCATAGAATGTAGTTTCACGTACTTGTGTCTATTTTGTAAATCATTTATAAAACCTGCATGTATTCTCATCCCAAAAATATTAGATTTAAAAAGTGGGACTATAACTCACTTTCACAGATTTTTACTTCGTCGGGAAGTAAGACTTGGCCACTGTTGATTCACGAACCTATAACAATATATACATATATATTAAAGTATGTTCAAAATATATTTACAACACTTTTAATATATTTTGATGTTTTAAGTTTATTAAGTCAGCTGTCCTCGTTAGTAACCTATAACTAGTTGTCTACAGTTAGATGTACAGAAATAAATCGATAAATATTATCTTGAATCAATCCACGACCCAGTGTATACGTATCTCAGTATTGATCACAACTCAAACTATATATATTTTGGAATCAACCTCAACCCTGTATAGCTAACTCCAACATTCACATATAGAGTGTCTATGGTTGTTCCGAAATATATATAGATGTGTCGACATGATAGGTCGAAACATTGTATACGTGTCTATGGTATCTCAAGATTACATAATATACAATACAAGTTGATTAAGTTATGGTTGGAATAGATTTGTTACCAATTTTCACGTAGCTAAAATGAGAAAAATTATCCAATCTTGTTTTACCCATAACTTCTTCATTTTAAATCCGTTTTGAGTGAATCAAATTGCTATGGTTTCATATTGAACTCTATTTTATGAATCTAAACAGAAAAAGTATAGGTTTATAGTCGGAAAAATAAGTTACAAGTCGTTTTTGTAAAGGTAGTCATTTCAGTCGAAAGAACGACGTCTAGATGACCATTTTAGAAAACATACTTCCACTTTGAGTTTAACCATAATTTTTGGATATAGTTTCATGTTCATAATAAAAATCATTTTCTCAGAATAACAACTTTTAAATCAAAGTTTATCATAGTTTTTAATTAACTAACCCAAAACAGCCCGCGGTGTTACTACGACGGCGTAAATCCGGTTTTACGGTGTTTTTCGTGTTTCCAGGTTTTAAATCATTAAGTTAGCATATCATATAGATATAGAACATGTGTTTAGTTGATTTTAAAAGTCAAGTTAGAAGGATTAACTTTTGTTTGCGAACAAGTTTAGAATTAACTAAACTATGTTCTAGTGATTACAAGTTTAAACCTTCGAATAAGATAGCTTTATATGTATGAATCGAATGATGTTATGAACATCATTACTACCTTAATTTCCTTGGATAAACCTACTGGAAAAGAGAAAAATGGATCTAGCTTCAATGGATCCTTGGATGGCTCGAAGTTCTTGAAGCAGAATCATGACACGAAAACAAGTTCAAGTAAGATCATCACTTGAAATAAGATTGTTATAGTTATAGAAATTGAACCAAAGTTTGAATATGATTATTACCTTGTATTAGAATGATAACCTACTGTAAGAAACAAAGATTTCTTGAGGTTGGATGATCACCTTACAAGATTGGAAGTGAGCTAGCAAACTTAAAAGTATTCTTGATTTTATGAAACTAGAACTTTTGAAATTTATGAAGAACACTTAGAACTTGAAGATAGAACTTGAGAGAGATCAATTAGATGAAGAAAATTGAAGAATGAAAGTGTTTGTAGGTGTTTTTGGTCGTTGGTGTATGGATTAGATATAAAGGATATGTAATTTTGTTTTCATGTAAATAAGTCATGAATGATTACTCATATTTTTGTAATTTTATGAGATATTTCATGCTAGTTGCCAAATGATGGTTCCCACATGTGTTAGGTGACTCACATGGGCTGCTAAGAGCTGATCATTGGAGTGTATATACCAATAGTACATACATCTAAAAGCTGTGTATTGTACGAGTACGAATACGGGTGCATACGAGTAGAATTGTTGATGAAACTGAACGAGGATGTAATTGTAAGCATTTTTGTAGAGTAGAAGTATTTTGATAAGTGTATTGAAGTCTTTCAAAAGTGTATAAATACATATTAAAACACTACATGTATATACATTTTAACTGAGTCGTTAAGTCATCGTTAGTCGTTACATGTAAGTGTTGTTTTGAAACCTTTAGGTTAACGATCTTGTTAAATGTTGTTAACCCAATGTTTATAATATCAAATGAGATTTTAAATTATTATATTATCATGATATTATCATGTATGAATATCTCTTAATATGATATATATACATTAAATGTCTTTACAACGATAATCGTTACATATATGTCTCGTTTAAAAATCATTAAGTTAGTAGTCTTATTTTTACATATGTATTTCATTGTTAATACACTTAATAATATATTTACTTATCATTTAACATAATTAACCAAGTGTATCAATATCTTAATATGATTCATATGTACCTAGTAAGACGTTGTTATAACGATAATCGTTATATATATATCGTTTTCGAGTTTCTTAAATTAATAGTCTCATTTTTATGTATATAACTCATTGTTAAAATACCTAATGAGATACATACTTATAATAAAAACATGTTAACTATATATATAACCATATATATGTCATTGTATAGTTTTTACAAGTTTTAACGTTCGTGAATCACCGGTCAACTTGGGTGGTCAATTGTCTATATGAAACATATTTCAATTAATCAAGTCTTAACAAGTTTGATTGCTTAACATGTTGGAAATATTTAATCATGTAAATATCAATCTCAATTAATATATATAAACATGGAAAAGTTCGGGTCACTACATGTATGGCCATGGAAGATAATCTTCAGTGTGGATACAGTACATTGCACCATAACACGGTCTCAAGCATTGCACCCTGCTTGAGGGGTTCTTGGTTAATTAAGGAACTGTTTATTTAAAACCCATAAAGGATTGGACTGTTAGGATAACCAAACGTGTTCATGGAGGTTACTGTGTAACTTGGCCATGGGGTTCTTTATGGTTCTTCTCTTTTAATTAAGGGCCTAATTGATTTAATAAGTCCAATCTTTAACGAAAATATCGTAAACATATCATGTCTCTCGGATCATGGATACCTTATATCTTTGCTTATACTTGATAAAGTTTAGACCTTAAGGATCGCTAATATGTCACATCACCGGGTCGCTCCTATTGATGAGCCGTCAGTGTTTGCATGTAGTTCATGTTTCTCGGGCGTCGGGGGTATGGGACATTGATGTCTATTCAGAATCTTCAAGCCTAACGTATTTATCCAGTGATGTCAATGTTCTGACAGGGGCGGTAGGACCAGTATAACAGGTTTAAGGTCATCACCTATTCATGAGTCGACGCCATACATTTTCAGCTATGTAACTAAAAAAATCATAACATGCACTTGCTTTTAACCTTATATGAATTACAAATTTAATCTTTACCGCTTTCCTTTATTATCTGTCCTAGAAAATAGAAAAACCCAAAATACACCCAACACTACTCCTTAGAAATTTTAGGTCTAAAAGTGTTTACTACTACGATATGTTCGATTCTGTTGTCTTCTTAAATGAACGACCATATGTCATACTTCCCTTACTCATCCTTAGGTAGGATTTGTAGATTTAGGCTCCACATACTATAAATTTAAAACTCAGTCCTCCTGTGATGAACCTTGACAGACGGGTGGCAACCTAATGACATTGCCGCAAATTAAACCGTCCGTTTTAACCACATCAGCAACCTACATATTTTATTTTCATTTGGCTATGTTCACCTTCTGTCACAGTTTTCAAAAGTTTGTGCTCATTTGTTAATTCAATTGTTTAAATACTATTAGTGTAACCTGCTTAATATAGTCTCATTTTGCTCCGTTCACCTTAACTTGAAATGACAGTTTCGCTGCTTATGGACGATATCCCCGCAGAGGAATCACAGGTTCTTCGGCTTTATCATAACTAACCAACTTTGTCTAACTTTTTTGCGTTTGTTTCGTAGTTCGATAGTTTGTATTTTCGAAGTATAACCTCTATATTAAATTATCATTTGGATTGCTAGACCTTTAATCGCAGTTTAAAATGTATCAATTTTTTGTTAGTTCGATTGTATTTATGCTATTAGTGTAACCTCTAAATTTTAATGCCATTTACCTTGTATCTGTTGGAAAAATTAGTTTCAAATTGTATTTTTCCCAAACTTTGGACCTAAATATGTATATGTATATAACATATTTATGAGTGATAACTTACATGGTTACGCAGCTTGTGACAAGGGCTTCGTAACAGTATAGTATTTGTCCAAAGTTATGTTAAGGTGAATGAGATATCGTACTTTAAACTGAGGTGTTTGAGGCTAAATTTAAGGGAACAACGTGGGTCAGTTTTCGTTTAATCCGCTGAGCTGGTTTGACCCATGACCGATGGTTTAAATGGGTTTGGTTGACCCACCAGTTTTTATTTAGCTCTACATCTCCTCGCGATCTTTTCCTATTGTATGTATCATATTAATGGTAATGAAATAATGACAATTAAATTGTCATTAAATGTTTGGTGTATAAATAGAACACCTTCCTAGCCATTTGAGTACACAACAATAAGAAACACAGTAAGGCACACATTTCACCTCTACATTTTCAGGCAAACTTCATCTCCGGCTGTACACAGCTTTGGCCGTTGTATCCTGGGAAACAGACGACGTGTAGACGGCGAATCTGTTTTAAGGGAACCGTGTCAAACACGGGCATCAGCTCAACTTTTGTTGTTGATGGTAATATCCTTTTTGATTCCGCTCAGATATGAACATATTATTTCATATTTATTTATATGATAATTCGTTTAGTGGTTAATCTAAATTCGTGTCGGGTACTATATGAATAACAATCTTAAAACAGATATTGTAAAAGAATTTGTACCTGAATAATTTTCATAGAAATTTTGATAAAATTCAATTGTAGAAAACGGTTCGTACTATACAGTGAATTTACCCTTTGTTTTCTAATGTTTCAAACGAGTTTATATGGCTTAAATCTTGAGAAATGGTTTGGATGACTTATTTATTTTGAGATATATGTTATAATGTTTATCCGAATAATTTGTGTACATGTGTATTATGAAAACATATTTATGTGAAAAGTATACAAGCGGAAAATAATAGGAAGAATGATACAATTCAATCTTTTTTTATTCGATGTTTTTTCAAAAATACAATCGAAACTGATAAGGAAAAAAAAAGGCGTGGGCAACATTCTAAGAATTTTAATTCGTTTATTTAGAACTCAAATATCTTTGTTAAGGGAAGTATAAAAGGAAAATATTTACAAAGCATATATGGTTTTGAAACGTTTGTATCTTGTCAAAATTACTGAAATGGTCCCTGTGATTTGTAATAAAATACTGATTTAGTCCCTGTGATTTTTTTTTGATGGACTTCATCCCCGTGATTTGCAAATGTTGCTGATTTCGTCCCTTTGACTGACGGGCGTTAAAATAATCTGTTAACTCACATCACATGCCTTGCACATGAGGGTATTTTTGTCTTTATACACTTTTCCCATCTTTTACCTTCTAATTTATCATCAGTCATCAAATTCATCATCTATGTTTATCTTCTCCAAATCAAAATCAAAAATACCATTTAATCTCTGAAACTAATAACCGACTGCAGTATTTAAAATGGAGGTCAAGACTTACTTGAGCTTCTTTTTCAGGGTAGCCTCAACGACCCAATCACCAACACAATTAAAATCCGTCCCTTTAGGAAGAAGACCAACCTTTATCATACGTGAACGTAATTATAAAAAATAGCAAAAATCGCGATCGGTTTCAATCGACTGAAAAAGAGGGCATAATTTTATACCATTAAATCTCTAAAACTAATAACCGAATCAACACCAAGTAAATTCTAAAACTAAATTGTAAGTTTAAATTCAACAACAAACTCATAATCGAGATCTAAAAATCTGAAATCCATTTATAATTTCAACAAATAAATCAGACACTTTAAGCTTCAAAGTCAAAAGCAACTGGAATCTTCAAATAAATATGAACACCAACACCTTCGTACGTTTAAATTAATGACAAAATTACTAATTTTAATTTTAAGTAAATAAATACAAAATACAAAACCCACCAAGATTAACCAAAGTCAAACCTTAATTCAATTTTTGCTCTCTACTCCCATTTTCTTCTCCAGTACACAAAACACACACTCAGTGTGTGTTTTACAAACCTATACATACATCTTTTTTTATACGTACAGTCGTTACAAACATAATCCACACAACACACATACACCTCTGTACAATATCCCTTCGTCTTGCCGGCGATCTTTCTTCCGATTGAGCAGATCTGGGTTTCTTATTTTGAGATATGAAGGAGACAAGTGGTGGTGGTAATTAAAATTCTAGATTTGAAATAACTTATTCTTTCTTTTAAAATAAAAAAAATAATAAATAGATTATGAATAAATATAAAGATGATGGTGACGGAATTATTTTTTTTTACTGAAGTATCATGTGATATGTGATGTTGAAGTATATAGATAATGATGAAGCATATAGATGATGATGATGATGATGATGAATGTGAAGTGAAAGGTAACGTTTTGGATTTGAAGGGTATTGTTTTTTTTTATTATTATTTTATATATATTTATTTTTTTTATTTTATATATTTTGCAAAGCTGAAAGTGATACTCCGTATATAATTAACCAACTAAAATGACGAGAATACCCTCACATGATTTGCACATGACCTTGATTTAACGGTTAATTTAGACGGTCGTCGGAAATAGGAACTAAATCAGCAACATTGACATACCACGAGGACGAAGTCCATCAAAAAAAACCACAGGGACTAAATCAACATTTTGCTACAAACTACAGGGACTATTTCGGCAATTTTGTCTTGTATCTTTATCTAAAATAAATAATTTTTTGGAGTTCTTTAAGCGGTGTTGGTTTTATTTTTTGATAGAAAAATTGATATGGTTACTTTGTGAATGATGTTATCCTACATAGGTGGGAGGAGAAAGTTGGAGGTAGGTGACTTGGTTATAAAAGGAGGGCTAAGTCTTCATTCCAATTTGCACCAATCAATACACTTTAAGTATTTGATTATTTCTTTCTTTCTTTCTTACCCTTGTTTGAGAGTTGTATTAGTTAAATATTTTGGAGAGTGTAGTTGGCTTAAGAGAGTCGTCTATATCATTGTAACAATTTGTGATATAGTGTATTTCTCTCTTTAGGGGCCGCTGGTTTTTCTCATATTTTGGAGTTTCCATGTTAAATCTTGTGTTATGTATTGTTTTTATTTCTTTACTATTATTGTTGGGCTGGGTGGTGGGAATTAGTAAGACTGTAATTTCCCAACAACTGGTATCAGAGCGTCAGGTTTGACGGGGGTCTCGGTTATAGGAGTCGGAGTATGCTCTGTGGTTGTCACGGGAGTGGATCGTCCACATCAGAAACGAGTTCTATTGATCGTATAGGGTATCTGGTTAGACAATATTTTTTCTGATTCGTAGTAATAGTTGGATTTGTTAGTGGCGAGTTGTGGATTTCCAATTTAAAGGGTCCTGGCTACCTGCTACATCTTTTGGCTATTCGAAACGTGAGCAAAATCAGAGAAAGTGTTGTTTATATGATACGGATACGATGTCGAAGTTCAGTCCAATGAGGTTTGATGTTGAGAAATTTGATGGGAGGATCAATTTTGGCTTATGGCAGGTTCAAGTCAAGGATGTGTTGATTCAGTCCGGGTTACACAAGGCATTGAAAGGTAAACCCACATTTGTTTCCGACAGTGATTCTAGCAATAAGTTCGATGAAGAAGAATGGGATGATATGGATTTGAGGGCAGCAAGTGCGATTCGTTTGTGTCTTGCAAAAAATGTGCTTGCAAATGTGCACGGGTTATCAACGGCAAAGGAGCTTTGGGTTAAACTAGAGCAGTTGTACCAGGGCAAGGGCATCTCAAATCGGTTGTGTCTTAAAGAACAATTTCATACTCTGCGTATGGATGGGGGTTCAAAGATTTCAGATCATCTAAGTATTCTTAATGGTATTGTTTCAGAACTGGAGGCTATTGGAGTTAAAACGGATGATGAAGATAAAGCTTTGAGGTTGATATTATCTTTATCATCGTCTTATGAACACATGAAACTTATTTTGATGTATGGGAAGAAAACTCTGAAGTTTGAAGACGTTACTAGCAAGCTCCTATCCGAGAAGAAAAGATTGGAAGGTAACGGGGTCTCGTTGAAATGTCCCGTTCTTATTGATTAAAAACGTTCCATATTAATTGATTTCGTTGCGAGGTTTTGACCTCTATATGAGACGTTTTTCAAAGACTGCATTCATTTTTAAAACAAACCATAACCTTTATTTCATAAATAAAGGTTTAAAAAGCTTTACTTAGATTATCAAATAATGATAATCTAAAATATCCTGTTTACACACGACCATTACATAATGGTTTACAATACAAATATGTTACATCGAAATCAGTTTCTTGAATGCAGTTTTTACACAATATCATACAAACATGGACTCCAAATCTTGTCCTTATTTTAGTATGCAACAGCGGAAGCTCTTAGTATTCACCTGAGAATAAACATGCTTTAAACGTCAACAAAAATGTTGGTGAGTTATAGGTTTAACCTATATATATCAAATCGTAACAATAGACCACAAGATTTCATATTTCAATACACATCCCATACATAGAGATAAAAATCATTCATATGGTGAACACCTGGTAACCGACATTAACAAGATGCATATATATAAGAATATCCCCATCATTCCGGGACACCCTTCGGATATGATATAAATTTCGAAGTACTAAAGCATCCGGTACTTTGGATGGGGTTTGTTAGGCCCAATAGATCTATCTTTAGGATTCGCGTCAATTAGGGTGTCTGTTCCCTAATTCTTAGATTACCAGACTTAATAAAAAAGGGCATATTCGATTTCGATAATTCAACCATAGAATGTAGTTTCACGTACTTGTGTCTATTTTGTAAATCATTTATAAAACCTGCATGTATTCTCATCCCAAAAATATTAGATTTTAAAAGTGGGACTATAACTCACTTTCACAGATTTTTACTTCGTCGGGAAGTAAGACTTGTGTGATGACCCAGGAATTTCCGACTAAATTTAAACTTAATCTTTATATGATTTCGATACGATAAGCAAAGTCTGTAATATTGAGTCTCAAAACTGTTGAACTGTTTTATATATCATGTGACCATTGACTTTTTTCGACGATTCACGAACCTTTGATCTTAAACAGAAATGTAGATATAAATAATTACATGATAGTTTAATTATATTAATGAACTATTATGTGTTTCAGTTATTATTAAAAATAACTTAAAATAATTAAAACTTGTTATTTTAAATATATTGAGTATATATATTATAATTGATTCCGAACATAATTTGTCAACGATAACAAAGTACTAAATATATAATGTTATACTTTGAGTGTATTTGTTTCCATTTATAATTAACTATTGTATATTTAAAACATATTTATATATAGTAGTTCAAAATATGTATCTATATATGATTTCTGTGCATAAATATTGATTCTATGTATATCATAATATATTAAAATGTGTAAGTAATAAATATTCAAAATGTGTTACTATAATATATTCATTAATTATTAAATATTTAGTAAGATATAAATTCTACATATTAAATCTAATTACAAGTTAAAATATACAAGTTATAGCTAATATTATTTTAGTATCATTAATAAGATTTTTAATATCAAATTTAATTATCATTATTGTTAATATTATCATATTAGTATCTTTATAAATATTATTATTATTATTATTAATATTATTATTTGTATTATTAATTACTAGTAGTATGATGATAATAATTATTATTAGTAATTAAAGTTATCATTACTAGTATTAATATTATCATATTATTATTGTCATTTATTATTATTAGTCTTTATCAATAACATATTTATTAATAATAATATTATTAGTATTATTAATACAATTAAGTATTAGTATAATTATATTAGCTAAGATTAATAAAAAAATAAGAAATTTGGGATATATATAAATACCTTTACCTAATCAGAATATATAAATACGGTTACATATAATTATGTATACATAAAATACAGAAAATTATATAAGGAAACCAGTATTATTATTTATATAATTATTAGTAATTAATATTAATTAGAATATATATAAGTTTCTGAATAACGCGTGATTTCCTCTTCCTATCAGTTTCATCTTTTTAATTCCGTACTCGAATTTGTTATGTGTCAATTCTTGTCCACAATTAAAACCAAAAGCAGTTAAGTATCAAACTCAGACTTAATTTTTTAATTATTTATTTCACTATCTGCTTTATAAAAGGTTTGTTGTTATTCTGTGGATTGAAGAATCTGTCAAAAACACTTACAGTGTATATATCAATCGATCCCATATTTTTTTTTCGTCAAACAATTCATTCTACTCTTTTTCACAATTAACACAGTTAACTGTTAAAATTAAACTATATTTTTTTTTCGAGCTTGAAACCTCTGTTTCATATTTTTTTTCTTCAAAACTCGAAATCGAATTATTGTCAAAATCTAGAATTGAGGAGTTGTTAGGATTCATCTAACTTAATTCATGTTATAAACATAACCTGAAATAATCTTATTCGCGATTTCAATTTTTTTTTTTTGTTTATACTCAGCGACAGCAGCAAGGCTGCTCGTTTTTTATTTTTTTTTTATTTTTTTTATTATTATTTTTTTTGTTGTTGTTTTTGTTATTTTTTAATTCAATTACACAAACCGAACGTATCTGTCTCTATTATTATACCTACACTCAACAATTTAATACAATTTTGATTATGGTGTCTGTGTTTGAGCTGTTGAGTGAAAAAGATGAAGGAAACAGATTTTTACGGGTTTAAATAAATATGAAACGTGTATTAATCAAGAAAACAGAATAGCTTGGATGGTTTGGTGTAGTGTTGGGTTAACGAGAGGTTGCGGGTTCGAATCTAGGCGGCTACATTTTTTTTTTTTAACAATAGAAGGCTATGTTAAAAGTTTGGGCCGAGATTTAAGTATTGGGCCGAATTCATTTCTGTTTCTGATTGGGCTAACTTCTTGTTGGGCTATTCGAATTAATGGAGTTATAAAATTCTAGTTACATCTTATAATAAGAATGTAATAAATGGAGCATTGGTTTGATGTCCTGTGTGTTGAACGAGAGGTCTTGGGTTCGAGTCTCGTCCGAGGCATTTCTTTTTAAGAAATTGTTTTGAAGGTAGTTTCATTTTTAAGAATTACTATTATTATCATTATTATTATTATTGTTATTTATAAGTATTAGTATTATTATTATTGTTAGTATTAATAATATTATTATTGTTAGTATTAGTATTATTAAGTATTATGAATATTATATTTATCATATTTATTTTTATTGTTATGATTAGAATTATTATTATTATTATTGTTAAAAGTATTATTATTAAAATTATTTGAACTATCATGAAAACAAGTATTACTAATATCATGATTATTAAGAATATCATTTTTATTAAAAATTTACATTTTTTTTTATTTCTCAATAGAATCACTTTATTAATACTATCATTATCACAATCATTATTACTATAAATAAAGTGACAAATGTTATTTTTTCCAAAATTAATATTTTCAACATCATTATTAAATCTAATTAATTATTATCATTATTTTGGTATTATCGTTAATTTAAAAAATAAATGATATTTATATAAAAGTATATTTAATACACATAACTTAACTATATTAATAGTTTTATTTATTTAAAATATATATAATTAATGAACATATAAGTTATTAATATAAAAATGAAATAACTAATAAATTTATATATATATATATATATATATATATATATATATATATATATAAGTTTATTCGATTACGAGTATATGTTTTAATATATATACAAATGATATAGGTTCGTGAATCCGAGGTCAACCCCACAATTGTTCAGTGTCGTTATATGTATTTTTACTACAAAATACAGTATGGTGAGTTTCATTTACCTTTTACCCTTTATATTTTTGGGCTGAGAATACATGCGCAACTTTTATAACTGTTTTATGAAATAGACACAAGTAATCGAAATTACGTTCTATGGTTGAATGATCGAAACTGAATATGCCCTTTTTATTAAGTCTGGTAATCTAAGAATTAGGGAACAAACACCCTAATTGACGCAAATCCTAAAGATAGATCTATCAGGCCCAACAAGCCCCATCCAAAGTACCGGATGCTTTAGTACTTCGAAATTTATATCATGTCCGAAGGAGGATCCCGGAATGATGGGGATATTCTTATATGCATATTGTGAATGTCGGTTACCAGGTGTTCAATCCATATGAATGATATTTTTGTCTCTATGCATAGAACGTATGATTATGAGAAAGGGAAGTATGAAATCTTGTGGTCTATTAAAATTATGAAATGATTCTTTATGATAAACTAATGAACTCACCAACCTTTTGGTTGACACTTTAAAGCATGTTTATTCTCAGGTACGAAAGAAATCTTCTGCTGTGCATTTGCTCATATTAGAGATATTACTTGGAGTCATTCATGACATATTTCAAAAGATGTTGCATTCGAGTCGTTGAGTTCATCAAGATTATTATTAAGTCAATTATATTTAGATATATTATGAAATGCTTTACATGCCTGTCAACTGTCGATGTAACGAAAGTTTGTCTTTTAAAAACGAATGCAATGTTTGTAAAATTTATCATATAGAGGTCAATTACCTCGCGATGTAATCAACTGTTGTGAATCGTTTGTAATCGATATGGACTTCGTCCGGATGGATTAGGACGGGTCTCTACAGTTGGTATCAGAGCAGTGGTCTTAGCGAACCAGGTCTGCATTAGTGTGTCTAACTGATAAGTCGTCAGGATGCTTTAGTGAGTCTGGACTTCGACCATGTCTGTATGTCAAAAGTTTTGCTTATCACTTCGTGTCAAAAATCACTTGCTTATCATTCTTAGTCTAGACACGTTTTACTGCATTGATTGCATGATTAGTGTATGGACAAAATTCATATCTTAGCATATCTGCTAATTCATATCTTAGCTATCTGTTATTGTAAACTTTGCCTGACATTTTCTGTAGATTCCTCCGTAACTTATGGGATTTTAGTATTATATATGCATATGTAAATTATGTATTGCAGGGTACTAATCTATATCCTATAATCTATTTCTTATCGAAAATCCTTCATCTAATTGTACAGGATGAATTCCTCAACCAGTTCGAGTCCCTCAGATTTTGATAGCTAATCCGATAGTTATTCTGACAGATATTCCGACAAGGATATTCACCTAAGCTCCGAAAGCGATGTCACCAGAATGAATCAATCAATTAGCCATTCCCTAATTCATCTGATGGGTTCGTAGTCGACTTAATCAATGGAAACGCGCAGAAGACGATCCCCTTCACTAACCGAATTTATCTCTTGGCAATGAACCTGAAGCACTTACCGGCGAACCAGTCCGAAACACCATTTCCATCCTCATTTCCCGAATATCTCGCCATGATTATATTCTATCTAAAATTCTAAACCTTATTGATCTGCTCGTTCCGACCGATAATCATCTTGGAATAATAGGAGAAGTCAATGAACTTCGCGCTCGAGTAATCAATCTGGAGAATATGGTACAAAATGTACCAGCTTCAGCAACATCACCGGCACCAACAGTACCATCAGTAACAGCACCAGTACCATCAACAATCCATGCCTCAACATCTCATTATGTACCTCGAGTATAATCATCGTTCTACGTATCGTTCTACATCGATTATCTTCGTTCTTCATGACAATTAAGTAATCTCTAAATGTTTTAGAATTATGTATTCTAGTTCTAATGGTAAACCAAATGAGTTTAATATCATATTAACTCATTAAATCCATGATTATATCTTAAGAAAATATATATGTATATATATTTTCATAAAGATTGTAATTAAAAATTCTTTTGTACAAACTGTTAATGATGAAAATATTTTAACGGGTAGGTAATACCCGAGGAATATTTAAATTTCACATTAATAAGTTACATTGTACGTTCTTAGAATCTGTTTCAACAGACATATACTATCATACTTACATCCACCGATATACGTATCCGTTCACCAAAGAATAACTATTTTCATTCAAATTCAAATTTCATATTAGGATTTTGACATATCAGAATCCAACAAGTGGCATAATGAAGAAAAAATGGACACAATAAAAATTGATTAGAAACACACTAATTAACAATATGAAATTTTGTTAAGAATCCACGCTAACAAAATCCTAGCTAACTGTTCCTAGCCAACTATTAATTCCGTATTACATTTTATTTATCTCAATTTAATTATCGCAATTTATTTTATCGCAATTTAATTCTCGCAATTTTATTTATTGTTATTAAATTTCTGTTATTTATTATACGCACTTTAAATATCAGGACACGTATTCAAGGTTTTGACATATCATATCGACGCATCTATATATATTATTTGGAATCACCATAGACACTCTATATGCAGTAATGATCGAGTTCTCTATACAGGGTTGAGGTTGATTCTACAATAATATATATAGTTTGAGTTGTGATCGATTCTGAGACGTATACGGGTTACGATACGTATTAATTAATTCGGATATTATATATTAAGCTATATATGTATTATCGGACTGTTAATTGTGGACTATCAAATATGGACTGTCGACATTGAATAATTAAAATGAATTAAAATATTGATTATAACATATGAAACTAAACATATCTTCAAGTTTGCCACTTGATCTCATCTTAAACCTCATCTGTATCTTGACGATTACAATCTGCGTTCAAACCTTTCATGATTCTTGAAAACACCTAAATCGATAGGATGAATCAACCACACTTCATTTACGGAAGGAAAGATTTATGCATATAGTTATGCACCTGAGAAACTCTCGGCAACTAAGTAAAAGTTCAACACGTAGCCGCGTCAGATCCTTTGGCATTTATTAGTAAAAAAAAAAATAACTTTGCGATCCCTTTCAAAGTAGCCAATTTTGTCACAGCTCCAGCAAGTCAACTTCGACTCTTCATTCGAAGTAGCCTTACTATAATCCTGATATATACAATTACCCTTTTGATAACGGAGAATTCTTTTATATTCCACCATATTACCAGAAGACGTACCAGCAACCTCATTTTTTTTCTTTGGATTAAATCTCTCTGACAAATCATTATATTTATTTATTGAAACCCTATCATATACTCATCCGCATCTTGTAACGAGAACTGCCATAACAGTTACCGAGAATCAGCAATCAGTACTTTGAAAACTCACAGCATATCTACATCAACAGTTATATGTATGACATTTATCTCTTAGAACTATGATCTTTCATTCTGAAATTCTGAAAAGCAACCAGTCTACGAATTAATACTCTGAATGTTGAAAAAGCTGAATGAAGCAGCAGAAACTGTAGACAACCGTAAACGACCTTAATCGTCAGAAGTTTAATGATAAAGAATAGTATGTTGGAAAAGCTCAGAAAAGTTGGAACTGAAAAACGGATTGAGCTAACCATGAAGGAGACCAAGGACAAATACAAGGACCATACCCTATATTCAAAGAATTCAGAAAATTCTGGATCCGTTGAAATCTTTAGAGAATATCTTACTCCGAAGTCATGTTAAAATCTTTCGGAAAATCTTTCTCCATCAACCATCGAACTTAGAAATTCCAAAAAATATCCTCATCAATATCTTCGATATTTCTGAAGATATTTTCATAAATATTCTCGTCCGAAATTATATACCTCCTCGTGCTTCCTGTGTATCATTATATTGGAAACATTCAATAGAAAATTTAGTACCGAAAAGCAGATTATGCGAAACTATGAAGAAAGTCGTGGACAAATCACAAAGAATAAGTTTGACTTCAAAGAATCCAAATGATTCAATGTCTGCTAAAGTCTTTAGTGAATATCTTGCTCCTTACTCTAAACCCTTACAGACAATAGTTTTTATCATCCTTCGATATTAGAAATTTCAAGATATCATCGTATCTATCATTATAAATATCCTCCATATTTCTGAAGATATTTTTTTTTTTATTATTCTTATCTGAAATCAATAATCTCTTCGTGTTATCAGTGTTACATCATATAGAAACTGCTAGTTTCTATATTCTGTAAACTTTCGAGATTAAAATATGAATGTTATTGAAGTAATGTTGGGAACTGATGCATGAATTAGTATAATATAATGACACTTGATCAACGTGATTATATTACAGTAAGTCATGCTGAGTTTCTAATGAAACATGATGATTCACAGACTCTAACGTCATCATGTGCCATGTTACATAACTCTTTCATTCTATTTAACCTCCGAACATATCAAAGAAAATATATTCTTGATAGTTCTATCTTCTATAATTCTGGTAATTTAACCAATTAAAATCGTGCTATTACGTTCCTTCTTATTTAGAACATTAATAATGTTCATTCTGAAACTTATATCTGTGAATTCTGGACCATTACAATAGATGCCAAATCGCCAGAAGAAGAAACGAAGGGACAAAGCTCTGAAATAGAAATTGGAGTATAAATTGCAGCAATTAGGAGGGAGTATTAACTGTGGATGACAATGATTATAGGAAACAGAAAGGGGGACATTGAAATATAAGGAGAGATATAAAGCCCGATAACAACGCATAAATTACAAACCGTGTATATCAATGTTTATAGCAATATAAAGACACAGGAGGATTATAAATACAATAATCCCTAGAGCATAATAGAAATAAACAGATTCTTCAGGTGGGAGTTGGAAAAGAAGAACGATCATTGCGATAGTTAGAATAAGAATAAGGATTAGAACAGGGTTAAGCATTTTCATAAATCCTTTGAATTTGGGAATTGAGTATAGAAGTGGTGAAAATAAATGGAACGGAAAAGGTAAATTTATAAAGGAAATATCAGACGTAGTAATCGGGGCAGATCACCGTATTTAATTAAAGAGATCTTGATTTCCATAAATCCCGAAGAATCAGATCTTATAGATCTTCAAGATTTTCTTTAAATCCCCTGAATTCCGGAATTCAACCATGACTATGTCAAAAGTTAAGACGCACCTTATTTTCTAAATTCAACCCTATTTACGTCAAAAGCTGAGGAAAATATTATTTTTCTTCAATTCACTCTTTTGCGATAGCTTCACTCGTATCCTTAAAATAATCGAATTATTTTATCATTATTATTCAATGATGATAAACCTCTAATTATCCACTCATATTGGTCATGAAAACATTTTTATTGTTAACCATGACCACCTCACTCAAATTTCGGGACGAAATTTCTTTAACGGGTAGGTACTGTGATGACCCAGGAATTTCCGACTAAATTTAAACTTAATCTTTATATGATTTCGATACGATAAGCAAAGTCTGTAATATTGAGTCTCAAAACTGTTGAACTGTTTTATATATCATGTGACCATTGACTTTTTTCGACGATTCACGAACCTTTGATCTTAAACAGAAATGTAGATATAAATAATTACATGATAGTTTAATTATATTAATGAACTATTATGTGTTTCAGTTATTATTAAAAATAACTTAAAATAATTAAAACTTGTTATTTTAAATATATTGAGTATATATATTATAATTGATTCCGAACATAATTTGTCAACGATAACAAAGTACTAAATATATAATGTTATACTTTGAGTGTATTTGTTTCCATATATAATTAACTATTGTATATTTAAAACATATTTATATATAGTAGTTCAAAATATGTATCTATATATGATTTCTGTGCATAAATATTGATTCTATGTATATCATAATATATTAAAATGTGTAAGTAATAAATATTCAAAATGTGTTACTATAATATATTCATTAATTATTAAATATTTAGTAAGATATAAATTCTACATATTAAATCTAATTACAAGTTAAAATATACAAGTTATAGCTAATATTATTTTAGTATCATTAATAAGATTATTAATATCAAATTTAATTATCATTATTGTTAATATTATCATATTAGTATCTTTATAAATATTATTATTATTATTATTAATATTATTATTTGTATTATTAATTACTAGTAGTATGATGATAATAATTATTATTAGTAATTAAAGTTATCATTACTAGTATTAATATTATCATATTATTATTGTCATTTATTATTATTAGTCTTTATCAATAACATATTTATTAATAATAATATTATTAGTATTATTAATACAATTAAGTATTAGTATAATTATATTAGTTAAGATTAATAAAAAAAATAAGAAATTTGGGATATATATAAATACCTTTACCTAATCAGAATATATAAATACGGTTACATATAATTATGTATACATAAAATATAGAAAATTATATAAGGAAACCAGTATTATTATTTATATAATTATTAGTAATTAATATTAATTAGAATATATATAAGTTTCTGAATAACGCGTGATTTCCTCTTCCTATCAGTTTCATCTTTTTAATTCCGTACTCGAATTTGTTATGTGTCAATTCTTGTCCACGATTAAAACCAAAAGTAGTTAAGTATCAAACTCAGACTTAATTTTTTTAATTATTTATTTCACTATCTGCTTTATAAAAGGTTTGTTGTTATTCTGTGGATTGAAGAATCTGTCAAAAACACTTACAGTGTATATATCAATCGATCCCATATTTTTTTTTTCGTCAAACAATTCATTCTACTCTTTTTCACAATTAACACAGTTAACTGTTAAAATTAAACTATATTTTTTTTACGAGCTTGAAACCTCTGTTTCATATTTTTTTTCTTCAAAACTCGAAATCGAATTATTGTCAAAATCTAGAATTGAGGAGTTGTTAGGATTCATCTATTAAAAGTATCTGCAAACTTTCAAAGATTAATTTTACAAAACGAAACTGAATTCGAAGGTCAAAGTTTTTATATCAAAAAGTCAAAGGATTGTTCAAAGATCGAATTGATGTTTTAAAGACGGTTTCTGTTGAAATCGTTGATTGGAAAAGTTTCCTTGACTATTTTCTAACTTAATTCATGTTATAAACATAACCTGAAATAATCTTATTCGCGATTTCAATTTTTTTTTTTTTTTATACTCAGCGACAGCAGCAAGGCTGCTCGTTTTTTATTTTATTTTTTTATTTTTTTTATTATTATTTTTTTTGTTGTTGTTTTTGTTATTTGTTAATTCAATTACACAAACCGAACGTATCTGTCTCTATTATTATACCTACACTAAACAATTTAATACAATTTTGATTATGGTGTCTGTGTTTGAGCTGTTGAGTGAAAAAGATGAAGGAAACAGATTTTTACGGGTTTAAATAAATATGAAACGTGTATTAATCAAGAAAACAGAATAGCTTGGATGGTTTGGTGTAGTGTTGGGTTAACGAGAGGTTGAGGGTTCGAATCTAGGCGGCTACATTTTTTTTTTTAACAATAGAAGACTATGTTGAAAGTTTGGGCCGAGATTTAAGTATTGGGCCGAACTCATTACTGTTTCTGATTGGGCTAACTTCTTGTTGGGCTATTCGAATTAATGGAGTTATAAAATTCTAGTTACATCTTATAATAAGAATGTAATAAATGGAGCATTGGTTTGATGTCCTGTGTGTTGAACGAGAGGTCTTGGGTTCGAGTCTCGTCCGAGGCATTTCTTTTTAAGAAATTGTTTTGAAGGTAGTTTCATTTTTAAGAATTACTATTATTATCATTATTCTTATTATTGTTATTTATAAGTATTAGTATTATTATTATTGTTTGTATTAATAATATTATTATTGTTAGTATTAGTATTATTAAGTATTATGAATATTATATTTATCATATTTATTTTTATTGTTATGATTAGGATTATTATTATTATTATTGTTAAAAGTATTATTATTAAAATTATTTGAACTATCATGAAAACAAGTATTACTAATATCATGATTATTAAGAATATCATTTTTATTAAAAATTTACATTTTTTTTTATTTCTCAATAGAATCACTTTATTAATACTATCATTATCACAATCATTATTACTATAAATAAAGTGACAAATGTTATTTTTTCCAAAATTAATATTTTCAACATCATTATTAAATCTAATTAATTATTATCATTATTTTGGTATTATCGTTAATTTAAAAAATAAATGATATTTATATAAAAGTATATTTAATACACATAACTTAACTATATTAATAGTTTTATTTATTTAAAATATATATAATTAATGAACATATAAGTTATTAATATAAAAATGAAATAACTAATAAATTTATATATATATATATATATATATATATATATATATATATATATATATATATATATATATATATATATATATATATATATATATAAGTTTATTCGATTACGAATATATGTTTTAATATATATACAAATGATATAGGTTCGTGAATCCGAGGTCAACCCCACAATTGTTCAGTGTCGTTATATGTATTTTTACTACAAAATACAGTATGGTGAGTTTCATTTACCTTTTACCCTTTATATTTTTGGGCTGAGAATACATGCGCAACTTTTATAACTGTTTTACGAAATAGACACAAGTAATCAAAATTACGTTCTATGGTTGAATGATCGAAACTGAATATGCCCTTTTTATTAAGTCTGGTAATCTAAGAATTAGGGAACAAACACTCTAATTGACGCGAATTCTAAAGATAGATCTATCAGGCCCAACAAGCCCCATCCAAAGTACCGGATGCTTTAGTACTTCAAAATTTATATCATGTCCGAAGGAGGATCCCGGAATGATGGGGATATTCTTATATGCATATTGTGAATGTCGGTTACCAGGTGTTCAATCCATATGAATGATATTTTTGTCTCTATGCATGGGACGTATGATTATGAGAAAGGGAAGTATGAAATCTTGTGGTCTATTAAAATTATGAAATGATTCTTTATGATAAACTAATGAACTCACCAACCTTTTGGTTGACACTTTAAAGCATGTTTATTCTCAGGTACGAAAGAAATCTTCTGCTGTGCATTTGCTCATATTAGAGATATTACTTGGAGTCATTCATGACATATTTCAAAAGATGTTGCATTCGAGTCGTTGAGTTCATCAAGATTATTATTAAGTCAATTATATTTGGATATATTATGAAATGCTTTACATGCCTGTCAACTGTCGATGTAACGAAAGTTTGTCTTTTAAAAACGAATGCAATGTTTGTAAAATTTATCATATAGAGGTCAATTACCTCGCGATGTAATCAACTGTTGTGAATCGTTTGTAATCGATATGGACTTCGTCCGGATGGATTAGGACGGGTCTCTACAACTTGGCCACTGGTTGATTCACGAACCTATAACAATATATACATATATATCAAAGTATGTTTAAAATATATTTACAACACTTTTAATATATTTTGATGTTTTAAGTTTATTAAGTCAGCTGTCCTCGTTAGTAACCTATAACTAGTTGTCCACAGTTAGATGTATAGAAATAAATCGATAAATATTATCTTGAATCAATCCACGACCCAGTGTATACGTATCTCAGTATTGATCACAGCTCAAACTATATATATTTTGGAATCAACCTCAACCCTGTATAGCTAACTCCAACATTCACATATAGAGTGTCTATGGTTGTTCCGAAATATATATAGATGTGTCGACATGATAGGTAGAAACATTGTATACGTGTCTATGGTATCTCAAGATTACATAATATACAATACAAGTTGATTAAGTTATGGTTGGAATAGATTTGTTACCAATTTTCACGTAGCTAAAATGAGAAAAATTATCCAATCTTGTTTTACCCATAACTTCTTCATTTTAAATCCGTTTTGAGTGAATAAAATTGCTATGGTTTCATATTGAACTCTATTTTATGAATCTAAACAGAAAAAGTATAGGTTTATAGTCGGAAAAATAAGTTACAAGTCGTTTTTATAAAGGTAGTCATTTCAGTAGAAAGAACGACGTCTAGATGACCATTTTAGAAAACATACTTCCACTTTGAGTTTAACCATAATTTTTGGATATAGTTTCATGTTCATAATAAAAATCATTTTCTCATAATAACAACTTTTAAATCAAAGTTTATCATAGTTTTTAATTAACTAACCCAAAACAGCCCGCGGTGTTACTACGACGGCGTAAATCCGGTTTTACGGTATTTTTCGTGTTTCCAGGTTTTAAATCATTAAGTTAGCATATAATATAGATATAGAACATGTGTGTAGTTAATTTTAAAAGTCAAGTTAGAAGGATTAACTTTTGTTTGCGAACAAGTTTAGAATTAACTAAACTATGTTCTAGTGATTACGAGTTTAAACCTTCGAATAAGATAGTTTTATATATATGAATTGAATGATGTTATGAACATCATTACTACCTCAAGTTTAGTAGGT
The DNA here is from genome assembly GCF_046630445.1 of Rutidosis leptorrhynchoides. Classification (NCBI taxonomy): domain Eukaryota; kingdom Viridiplantae; phylum Streptophyta; class Magnoliopsida; order Asterales; family Asteraceae; genus Rutidosis; species Rutidosis leptorrhynchoides. The sequence continues at coordinate 400,262,071 of NC_092336.1, read as the reverse complement.
AAACCTACTGGAAGTGACAAGAAATGATCTAGCTTCAAAGGATCTTGGATGGCTTGAAAGTTCTTGAAGTAGGATCATGACACAAAAACAAGTTCAAGTAAGATTTTTACTCGAATTAAGATAGTTTATAGTTATAGAAATTGAATCAAAGTTTGAATATGAATATTACCTTGAATAAGAAAGATAACCTACTGTATATAACAAAGGTTTCTTGATCTTAGATGATTACTTGGAATGGATTAGAAAGCTTGGAAGTAAATTAGTAAACTTGAAGGGATTTTTGAAGTGTTCTTGAAGTGTTCTTCCTATGATGATTATAGCTTGATTCTTGAAGTGATTTTTAATGAAGATGATGATTAACTACTGGAAAAATACGTTCATAATAGTGTGTGTGTGTTGAGAGAGAATTAGAAAGAGAATTGGAAGTGAAATGGAGTGAATGATGAGTGGTAATTGGTGAGTGGTGAGTGGGGTTAAAAGGAGTTCTAGTTAGTTGACTAGCTCATGGTAGAAGTTAAAATTGATTAGTCATACATGACATAATCAAGAGTGGAATCCCAGGCTAGTTCCCATTGGTATATACTCATAGTAAGTACGTTTTGAAGCTGTGTATAATAAGGGTAAGAATACGACTAGAATTCTTGATGAAAGAAAAGAATGGAAAAGTAACTGTAACCATTTTCGTTAAGTATGAGTGTTTTGATATATGTCTTGAAGTCTTCCAAAAGTATTTTAATACATCTAAATACACTACATGTATATACATTTTAACTGAGTCGTTAAGTCATCGTTAGTCGTTACATGTAAGTGTTGTTTTGAAACCTTTAAGTTAACGATCTCAATTAATGTTGTTAACCCATTGTTTATTATATCTAATGAGATGTTAAATTATTATATTATCATGATATTATGATATATTAATATATCTTAATATGATATATATACATTTAAATGTCGTTACAACGATAATCATTACATATATGTCTCATTTCGAAATCCTTAAGTTAGTAGTCTTGTTTATATGTATATAACTCATTGTTAATATACTTATGGAGATACTTACTTATCATAATCTCATGTTAACCATATGTATATCCATATATATATCGTCATGTCGTTTTTACAAGTTTTAACGTTCGTGAATCGCCGGTCAACTTGGGTGGTCAATTGTCTATATGAAACATATTTCAATTAATCAAGTCTTAACAAGTTTGATTGCTTAAAATGTTGGAAACATTTAATCATGTAAATATCAATCTCAATTAATATATATAAACATGGAAAAGTTCGGGTCACTACAGTACCTACCCGTTAAATAAATTTCATCCCGAAATTTTAAGCTGTTGAAGGTGTTGACGAATCTTCTGGAAATAGATGCGGGTATTTCTTCTTCATCTGACCTTCATGCTCCCAGGTGAACTCGGGTCCTCTACGAGCATTCCATCGAACCTTAACAATTGGTATCTTGTTTTGCTTAAGTCTTTTAACCTCACGATCCATTATTTCGACGGGTTCTTCGATAAATTGGAGTTTTTCGTTGATTTGGATTTCATCTAACGGAATAGTGAGATCTTCTTTAGCAAAACATTTCTTCAAATTCAAGACGTGGAAAGTGTTATGTACAGCCGCGAGTTGTTGATGTAACTCAAGTCGGTAAGCTACTGGTCCGACACGATCAATAATCTTGAATGGTCCAATATACCTTGGATTTAATTTCCCTCATTTACCAAATCGAACAACGCCTTTTCAAGGTGCAACTTTAAGCATGACCATCTCTCCAATTTCAAATTCTATATCTTTTCTTTTAATGTCAGCGTATCTCTTTTGTCGACTTTGGGCGGTTTTCAACCGTTGTTGAATTTGGATGATCTTCTCGGTAGTTTCTTGTATAATCTCCGGACCCGTAATCTGTCTATCCCCCACTTCACTCCAACAAATCGGAGACCTGCACTTTCTACCATAAAGTGCTTCAAACGGCGCCATCTCAATGTTTGAATGGTAGCTGTTGTTGTAGGAAAATTCTGCTAATGGTAGATGTCGATCCCAACTGTTTCCGAAATCAATAACACATGCTCGTAGCATGTCTTCAAGCGTTTGTATCGTCCTTTCGCTCTGCCCATCAGTTTGTGGATGATAGGCAGTACTCATGTCTAGACGAGTTCCTAATGCTTGCTGTAATGTCTGCCAGAATCTTGAAATAAATCTGCCATCCCTATCAGAGATAATAGAGATTAGTATTCCATGTCTGGAGACGACTTTCTTCAAATACAGTCGTGCTAACTTCTCCATCTTGTCATCTTCTCTTATTGGCAGGAAATGTGCTGATTTGGTGAGACGATCAACTATTACCCAAATAGTATCAAAACCACTTGCAGTCCTTGGCAATTTAGTGATGAAATCCATGGTAATGTTTTCCCATTTCCATTCCGGGATTTCGGGTTGTTGAAGTAGACCTGATGGTTTCTGATGCTCAGCTTTGACCTTAGAACACGTCAAACATTCTCCTACGTATTTAGCAACATCGGCTTTCATACCCGGCCACCAAAAATATTTCCTGAGATCCTTGTACATCTTCCCCGTTCCAGGATGTATTGAGTATCTGATTTTATGAGCTTCTCTAAGTACCATTTCTCTCATATCTCCAAATTTTGGTACCCAAATCCTTTCAGCCCTATACCGGGTTCCGTCTTCCCGAATACTAAGATGCTTCTCCGATCCTTTGGGTATTTCATCCTTTAAATTTCCCACTTTTAAAACTCCTTGTTGCGCCTCCTTTATTTGAGTAGTAAGGTTATTATGAATCATTATATTCATAGATTGTACTCGAATGGGTTCTCTGTCCTTCCTGCTCAAGGCATCGGCTACCACATTTACCTTCCCCGGGTGGTAACGAATCTCAAAGTCGTAATCATTCAATAATTCAATCCACCTACGCCGCCTCATATTCAGTTGTTTCTGATTAAATATGTGTTGAAGACTTTTGTGGTCGGTATATATAATACTTTTGACCCCATATAAGTAGTGCCTCCAAGTCTTTAATGCAAAAACAACCGCGCCTAATTCCAAATCATGCGTCGTATAATTTTGTTCGTGAATCTTCAATTGTCTAGACGCATAAGCAATCACCTTCGTTCGTTGCATTAATACACAACCGAGACCTTGCTTTGATGCGTCACAATAAATCACAAAATCATCATTCCCTTCAGGCAATGACAATATAGGTGTCGTAGTTAGCTTTTTCTTCAATAACTGAAACGCTTTCTCTTGTTCATCATTCCATTCAAATTTCTTCCCTTTATGCGTTAATGCAGTCAAGGGTTTTGCTATTCTGGAAAAGTCTTGGATGAACCTTCTGTAGTAACCAGCTAGTCCTAAAAACTGACGTATGTGTTTCGGAGTTTTCGGGGTTTCCCACTTTTCAACAGTTTCTATCTTTGCCGGATCCACCTTAATACCTTCTTTGTTCACTATGTGACCGAGGAATTGAACTTCTTCCAACCAAAATGCACACTTTGAAAACTTAGCGTACAATTCTTCCTTCCTCAATACTTCTAACACCTTTCTCAAATGTTCACCGTGTTCTTGGTCATTCTTTGAGTAAATAAGTATGTCATCAATGAAAACAATAACAAACTTGTCAAGGTATGGTCCACACACTCGGTTCATAAGGTCCATGAACACAGCTGGTGCATTAGTTAAACCAAACGGCATGACCATAAACTCGTAATGACCGTAACGTGTTCTGAAAGCAGTCTTTGGAATATCATCTTCTTTCACCAGCATTTGATGATACCCGGAACGTAAGTCAATCTTTGAATAAACAGACAAGCCTTGTTGTTGATCAAATAAGTCGTCGATTCTCGGTAGTGGGTAGCGGTTCTTGATGGTAAGTTTTTTCAACTCTCGGTAGTCGATACACAACCTGAATGTACCATCTTTCTTCTTGACAAACAAAACAGGAGCTCCCCACGGTGATGTGCTTGGTCGAATGAAACCACGCTCTAAAAGTTCTTGTAATTGGCTTTGCAGTTCTTTCATCTCGCTGGGTGCGAGTCTGTAAGGAGCACGAGCTATTGGTGCAGCTCCTGGTACAAGATCTATTTGAAATTCAACGGATCGATGTGGGGGTAATCCCGGTAATTCTTTCGGAAATACATCGGGAAATTCTTTTGCAATGGGAACATCATTGATGCTCTTTTCTTTAGTTTGTACTTTCTCGACGTGTGCTAGAACAGCATAGCAACCTTTTCTTATTAGTTTTTGTGCCTTTAAATTACTAATAAGATGTAGCTTCGCGTTGCCCTTTTCTCCGTACACCATTAAGGGTTTTCCTTTTTCTCGTATAATGCGAATTGCATTTTTGTAACAAACGATCTCTGCTTTCACTTCTTTCAACCAGTCCATACCGATTATCATATCAAAACTCCCTAACTCTACTGGTATCAAATCAATCTTAAATGTTTCGCTAACCAGTTTAATTTCTCGATTCCGACATATATTATCTGCTAAAATTAATTTACCATTTGCTAATTCGAGTAAAAATTTACTATCCAAAGGCGTCAATGGACAACTTAATTTAGCACAAAAATCTCTACTCATATTGCTTCAATCCGCACCCTAATCAAATAAAACGTAAGCAGATTTATTGTCAATAAGAAACGTACCCGTAACAAGCTCCGGGTCTTCCTGTGCCTTTGCCGCATTAATATTGAAAACTCTTCCGCGGCCTTGTCCATTCGTGTTCTCCTGGTTCGGGCAATTTCTAATAATGTGGCCCAGTTTTCCACATTTATAACAAACTACATTGGCATAACTTGCTCCAACACTACTTGCTCCGCCATTACTCGTTCCGACACCATTTGTTCGTTTCGTTCTATTAACCCCTGGTCCGTAGACCTCACACTTCGCCGCGCTATGACCATTTCTTTTACACTTGTTGCAAAATTTGGTGCAGAACCCCGAGTGATACTTTTCACACCTTTGGCATAGCTGCTTCTGATTGTTGTTGTTATTGCGGTTATTATTGTTGTTGGGATGATTGTTGTAGTTGCTGTTGTTGTTGTTGTTATTGTTATTGTTGTTGTTGTTGTTGGGCCGTTTATTGTAGTTGCGATTGATGTTGCGATTGTTGGGATAATTGTTGCGATTATTGTTGTAATTGCTGTTGTTGTTGTATTGGTGATTCTTATCACCGTTTTCCTCCCACTTTCTTTTGACTTGCTTCACATTGGCCTCTTCAGCAGTCTGTTCTTTAATTCTTTCTTCAATCTGGTTCACTAGTTTGTGAGCCATTCTACATGCCTGTTGTATGGAGGCGGGCTCGTGTGAACTTATATCTTCTTGGATTCTTTTCGGTAATCCTTTCACAAACGCGTCGATCTTCTCTTCCTCATCTTCGAATGCTCCCGGACACAATAGGCACAATTCTGTGAATCGTCTTTTGTACGTGGTAATATCAATTCCTTGGGTTCGTAACCCTCTAAGTTCTGTCTTGAGCTTATTGACCTCGGTTCTGGGACGGTACTTCTCGTTCATCAAGTGCTTGAATGCTGACCACGGTAATGCGTACGCATCATCTTGTCCCACTTGCTCTAGATAGTCCACCATGTTAACGAAGAACCTGTGAAGGTATGCGTAGCGTACTTCACTTTGTCCTCTTCAGTACACTTACTTATGGTAAACACCGATTCGACCTTCTCGGTCCACCGTTTCAATCCGATCGGTCCTTCGGTTCCATCAAATTCCAAAGGTTTGCAGGCAGTGAATTCTTTGTAGGTGCATCCTACAAGATTTCCTGTACTGCCAGATCCAAGGTTATTGTTGGTATGTAGCGCAGCCTGTACTGCGGCTATGTTTGAAGCTAGAAAAGTACGGAATTCCTCTTCATTCATATTCACGGTGTGTCGAGTAGTCGGTGCCATTTCCTTCAAAATAGTCAAATGGAACAAGTTAATCATACAGAATATTAAGAGTAGTTAATAATATTTCGTAGCATAATATGAACTCATTTATAAAAGCTTTTTCTTCATATTAGCGTTTTATAAGTTTAAATTCGGGTAGTACCTACCCGTTAAGTTCATACTTAGTAGCTAATATACAATTCAACTACTACAATTCTATATGAAAAACTGATTATAATAATATTTCGCGTTCAAACTTTTATACAATATTTTACAAACTTACAATACCGCTTATTTTACATAAAGCATGAAATATAGCACACAATAACTTTGATACAAGATAGTTGTGAAGATAATTCTAGCTAGTACACAAGTCGTTCAGCAAAGGCAAAAAAGACACGTAATTCATACGTCCAGAAACAAGTCATGCATTCTGGTTTTACTAGGACTACTTCCCATCCTTGGTCTTGTGGAACATAACCGTTATGGCCGTTGATAAGACAGCGTGTTGTAACGTCGTCAAAGGGACGAGGGTTACGTAATGACCAACAGTCTCGTAATAACCTAAAAACCTCATTTCTTACCCCAATTACCGACTCCGTCACTTGTGAGAACGTTTTGTTTAATATTTGTAGCCCGATGTTCTTGTTCTCACTTTGGTGAGAAGCGAACATTTCTAACCCGTAAGCATAACATGCTTCTTTATGTTGCATGTTAGCCGCTTTTTCTAAATCACGAAGTCCTATATTCGGATATACTGAGTCAAAATAATTTCTTAACCCGTTGCGTAAAATAGCATTTGGGTTCCCCGCAATATATGCGTCAAAGTAAACACATCGTAACTTATGGATTTCCCAATGTGATATCCCCCATCTTTCGAACGAAAGCCTTTTATAAACCACGGCATTCTTGGAACGTTCGTCGAATGTCTTACAAACTGATCTCGCCTTAAATAGTTGTGCCGAGGAATTCTGACTGACTCTAGACAAGATTTCATCAATCATGTCTCCGGGTAGGTCTCTTAAAATATTGGGTTGTCTATCCATTTTGTGTTTTTATACTGTAAAATAGACAAGAGTTAGATTCATAAAAAAAATACTTATTAATACAAGCACTTTTTACATATATCATAAAGCATAAGCACACTATATTACATATATTACACCACACGAATACAACTATCTTATTCCGACTCGCTCGTTTCTTCTTGTTCGGTTTTGGTTCGTTTTGTCAAGTTTCTAGGGATATATGATGTTCCCCTAATACGAGCCGTCGTTGTCCACATTGGTTTAGAAAAACCTGGTGGTTTAGAGGTTCCCGGGTCATTGTTACAACTTAAGGACTTCGGGGGTTGACGATACATATAAAGTTCATCGGGGTTGGAATTAGATTTCTCTATTTTTATGCCCTTTCCCTTATTATTTTCTTTTGCCTTTTTAAATTCAGTTGGGGTAATTTCTATAACATCATCGGAATTCTCATCGGAATCCGATTCATCGGAGAATTGGTAATCCTCCCAATATTTTGCTTCCTTGGCGGAAACACCGTTGACCATAATTAACCTTGGTAGGTTGGTTGAGGATTCTCTTTTACTTAACCGTTTTATTATTTCCCCCACCGGTTCTATTTCTTCTTCCGGTTCCGATTCTTCTTCCGGTTCCGATTCTTCTTCAAGTTTCGACTCTTCTTCCAGTTCCTCTTCGGGAACTTGTGAATCAGTCCACGAATCATTCCAATTTACATTTGACTCTTCATTATTATTAGGTGAGTCAATGGGACTTGTTCTAGAGGTAGACATCTATCACATAATATCAAACACGTTAAGAGATTAATATATCACATAATATTCATATGTTAAAAATATATAGTTTGCAACAAAAATGTTAAGCAATCATTTTTAAAGAAAACACGGTCGAAGTCCAAACTCACTAATGCATCCTAACAAACTCGATAAGACACACTAATGCAAATTTTCTGGTTCTCTAAGACCAACGCTCTGATACCAACTGAAATGTCCCGTTCTTATTGATTAAAAACGTTCCATATTAATTGATTTCGTTGCGAGGTTTTGACCTCTATATGAGACGTTTTTCAAAGACTGCATTCATTTTTAAAACAAACCATAACCTTTATTTCATAAATAAAGGTTTAAAAAGCTTTACGTAGATTATCAAATAATGATAATCTAAAATATCCTGTTTACACACGACCATTACATAATGGTTTACAATACAAATATGTTACATCGAAATCAGTTTCTTGAATGCAGTTTTTACACAATATCATACAAACATGGACTCCAAATCTTGTCCTTATTTTAGTATGCAACAGCGGAAGCTCTTAGCATTCACCTGAGAATAAACATGCTTTAAACGTTAACAAAAATGTTGGTGAGTTATAGGTTTAACCTATATATATCAAATCGTAACAATAGACCACAAGATTTCATATTTCAATACACATCCCATACATAGAGATAAAAATCATTCATATGGTGAACACCTGGTAACCGACATTAACAAGATGCATATATATAAGAATATCCCCATCATTCCGGGACACCCTTCGAATATGATATAAATTTCGAAGTACTAAAGCATCCGGTACTTTGGATGGGGTTTGTTAGGCCCAATAGATCTATCTTTAGGATTCGCGTCAATTAGGGTGTCTGTTCCCTAATTCTTAGATTACCAGACTTAATAAAAAAGGGCATATTCGATTTCGATAATTCAACCATAGAATGTAGTTTCACGTACTTGTGTCTATTTTGTAAATCATTTATAAAACCTGCATGTATTCTCATCCCAAAAATATTAGATTTTAAAAGTGGGACTATAACTCACTTTCACAGATTTTTACTTCGTCGGGAAGTAAGACTTGGCCACTGGTTGATTCACGAACCTATAACAATATATACATATATATCAAAGTATGTTTAAAATATATTTACAATACTTTTAATATATTTTGATGTTTTAAGTTTATTAAGTCAGCTGTCCTCGTTAGTAACCTACAACTAGTTGTCCACAGTTAGATGTACAGAAATAAATCGATAAATATTATCTTGAATCAATCCACGACCCAGTGTATACGTATCTCAGTATTGATCACAACTCAAACTATATATATTTTGGAATCAACCTCAACCCTGTATAGCTAACTCCAACATTCACATATAGAGTGTCTATGGTTGTTCCGAAATATATATAGATGTGTCGACATGATAGGTCGAAACATTGTATACGTGTCTATGGTATCTCAAGATTACATAATATACAATACAAGTTGATTAAGTTATGGTTGGAATAGATTTGTTACCAATTTTCACGTAGCTAAAATGAGAAAAATTATCCAATCTTGTTTTACCCATAACTTCTTCATTTTAAATCCGTTTTGAGTGAATAAAATTGCTATGGTTTCATATTGAACTCTATTTTATGAATCTAACAGAAAAAGTATAGGTTTATAGTCGGAAAAATAAGTTACAAGTCGTTTTTGTAAAGGTAGTCATTTCAGTCGAAAGAACGACGTCTAGATGACCATTTTAGAAAACATACTTCCACTTTGAGTTTAACCATAATTTTTGGATATAGTTTCATGTTCATAATAAAAATCATTTTCTCATAATAACAACTTTTAAATCAAAGTTTATCATAGTTTTTAATTAACTAACCCAAAACAGCCCGCGGTGTTACTACGACGGCGTAAATCCAGTTTTACGGTATTTTTCGTGTTTCCAGGTTTTAAATCATTAAGTTAGCATATCATATAGATATAGAACATGTGTGTAGTTAATTTTAAAAGTCAAGTTAGAAGGATTAACTTTTGTTTGCGAACAAGTTTAGAATTAACTAAACTATGTTCTAGTGATTACGAGTTTAAACCTTCGAATAAGATAGTTTTATATATATGAATCGAATGATGTTATGAACATCATTACTACCTCAAGTTTAGTAGGTAAACCTACTGGAAGTGACAAGAAATGATCTAGCTTCAAAGGATCTTGGATGGCTTGAAAGTTCTTGAAGTAGGATCATGACACAAAAACAAGTTCAAGTAAGATTTTTACTCGAATTAAGATAGTTTATAGTTATAGAAATTGAATCAAAGTTTGAATATGAATATTACCTTGAATAAGAAAGATAACCTACTGTATATAACAAAGGTTTCTTCATCTTAGATGATTACTTGGAATGGATTAGAAAGCTTGGAAGTAAATTAGTAAACTTGAAGGGATTTTTGAAGTGTTCTTGAAGTGTTCTTCCTATGATGATTATAGCTTGATTCTTGAAGTGATTTTGATGAAGATGATGATTAACTACTGGAAAAATACGTTCATAATAGTGTGTGTGTGTTGAAAGAGAATTAGAAAGAGAATTGGAAGTGAAATGGAGTGAATGATGAGTGGTAATTGGTGAGTGGTGAGTGGGGTTAAAAGGAGTTCTAGTTAGTTGACTAGCTCAGGGTAGAAGTTAAAATTGATTAGTCATACATGACATAATCAAGAGTGGAATCCCATGCTAGTTCCTATTGGTATATACTGTAGCGACCCGACAAAATCGTCATTGACGGCGCCGTCTACTTAGGTCCCGTCACGTGGTCATAAGTCTTTAAAACAACGTTTGACCAAAAGATATGTCGCATTCATTTCAAATGTAAAGATTGTTCAAAGTTTACAAGAATAGTTCCACCACAAGTTACGTTACAAAGTTATAAGTACAAATGAAACTTATGCGACACAATTTAAAAGTAGCCAAAAGACGCTCCATGTATGCATAAATACTCGACATCCAATGCGGGTATCAAAATAATGAGCGGAAGCATGTATCATGTATCGTTCAAAGACCTGAGAAAAACATAGAAATCTGTCAACGAAAACGTTGGCGAAATCATAGGTTTGAGTAAGTAAGTACAAGTGAACCACAAGATTTGCAACAACGAGATAATAGTAATACATTCCAAAAGTTTGTTTCACGAGCACCCAATTATCAATGCTTAACATTCCTTCCATTGAACCCCATCACTTAGTGCTAGAACATACACTGTTTCTCGAAAATATATTTCATTCGTAAACGGTAGCGAACCGTTTGAATGAGGGTTTGTCAAACCCATATGGATCCATACAACATAAGTTCTCGCTTACACCCGGCAAGTGTAACTAATGATAATCGAATTGAGGATTTTGTTCTAAACTCGTATGTAGAATGTTTGTTTTCCTGTACTTGTGTTCACTTAGTAAAAGAAATGTTTATGTTTTCTCATCCCAAATGTAAGTTCAAAAAGAGTAAAAGTGGGACTATGATCTCACCTTGAGTGCACGAGTAGTAAAGTACTTCAACAAGTAAACGTGTGCAAGGAACAATGCTAGTCTTGACCTAAACAAATAGGTCGTATCAACAACGGTAAACACAAAAGGTCAAAGATGTTCAATTAGTCCTATGGCTCGTTACGACTCGATTACGTAGCATGTGAATCAATTTGTCACGTTTCATGCAAGATACAAGTATAGAAACAAGTTAGGAATGTTGCATAATCATTTAGTTAAGTTTGACAAAAAGTCAAACTTTGGTCGGTCAAAGTCAACGAAAAAGTCAACACGTTCGGGTCGGGTCCCGAACTATTTTTCTGAGGTTTTTAATCATATATGAGCATGTTAGAACAAGTTACATGTGAATCGGAGGTCCATAGCATAGCAAACATTTTCCGTAAAATGACCAACGAAGACAGTGGCCTGCCAGTGTATCTGGACGGCGTCCAGATTGTCTGGACGGCGTCCAGCTTTGAAGGCTGAGACGGCGTCCAAATATCTGGACGGCGTCCAGCTTTGAAAAGTGGGACGGCGTCCAAGGATCTGGACGGCGTCCAGATTGTTTTTCAAGTCTGATGCAGAAACTCCTAAGTGCACGAACCAAAAACCAAATAAACACAATTTACGATCCGCAAACAATCAAGTCAAGTATTTTATACCGTTGGGAAGGTAATTTGACGAAGAAAACGACTAGACACATTTCAACAAGTAATTTAACACCTACAACAACCCAAAACCGCATTAAACTTTCATAATCAAAGGTTCAAGTTCTAAAAACGCATTTCATGATTCGGGTAACCAATTTACATGTATGATATGCCGTTTCGAAGGTAATCAAACACACGTTGCAACAAAACACTTATCAACAATATTTCATAGCATTTGATACATCAAAAGTTCATATAAAGCTTATCAAACCCTAACCAAAATCTCAAAACCAGTAATCATGTTAATGTAAGGTTTTCATGTCAATCAACACACCAAAACGAAGTTAATGAAGTAACTAACACTTTGAACACACAACCATTAACATCTAAACACATTTTATCATTCAAAATCAAAGGTTAAACTAACCCATTTCAAGTGTTCATGCTAGTTACACCAAATAACAAGATCGAGCCTACAAATTACATACACGACATCACAATGAGCCATAGACACTAACTAACACCATTTCAAGTCAAAAACACAAATTTAGAGAAATCTAGAGTTTTATAAATGTTACCTAAACGAGATGAAGTTGGTACCAAAATGAAGAGGATGAAGAGAGGATCACGAATATGTAATTTATTTTGTTGTAAGCCTCCTAGATCGAATTTAGATGATGATTGAATGAATTTGGTAATTGTGTGTGTGTTCTTGCTAGAGAGAAAGAGAGAGAGATTGAGATGGTTGAATGGTGGTGATTGGGGTGGACTAGTTGACCTAGTCAACTAGTTTGCCCCGTGTCAATTTTAGTCCCTCAAGTTTGAATCGGGTGCGTGAATTTCCTAATCGAGATAATTTAAAACGCGTATCAACGGGAGATGTTATAAACATATAACGGAGTTTAAATTAGTATAACGGAAAAGTAAATGGAAAAAGGCGGGATGTTACATTACCTACTCCTTAAAAGAAATTTCGTCCCGAAATTTAAGTAGGCGTAGTAGTCGTTGTTTCTTCCTCGAGATCTTGCGTTTCTGAATTCACGAATAGATGAGGATACTTCCTTTGCATTTGATCTTGTCTTTCCCAAGTAAACTTGGCTCCCCTTTTGACGTTCCAACGGACTTTAACAATCGGGATTCGGCTTTGTTTCAATGTCTTGACGGAGGTGTCCACAATTTCAACCGGTTCCTCCACAAAATGAAGTTTGTCATCAATAGTAAGTTCCTCGAGAGGGATGATTATATCGGGTTCGGCAAGACACTTTTTCAAGTTATATACATGGAAGGTAGGATGAACGGAGTTCAATTGAGGCGGAAGATCTAAACGATAAGCAACGGTTCCGACACGCTCCAAGATTTCGAAAGGACCAATATACCGCGAATTTAGCTTCCCACGTTTCCCAAAACGGATTACACCCTTCCAAGGTGCGACTTTTAACATGACACGGTCACCGACTTGAAATTCAAGGTCGTTGCGTCTTTTGTCAGTATAGCACTTTTGACGACTTCGGACCGTCCTAAGCCTATCTCAGATTTGAACGATTTTCTCGGTGGTTTCGTGAATGAGTTCGGGTCCGATAATTTGCACGTCGCCTACCTCGGCCCAACAAAGAGGTGAACGACATTTTCGGCCATATTGCGCTTCAAAAGGTGCGGCCTTTATACTCGCGTGATAACTATTGTTGTAAGAGAACTCGGCGAGGGGTAAGTGCTTGTCCCAAGCTTTTCCAAAATCAACCACGCAAGCTCGTAACATGTCCACATAGGTTTGAATTGTACGTTCGCTTTGTCCATCGGTTTGAGGATGATATGCGGTGCTCATGTCTAAACGCGTTCCCAACGCTTCTTGTAAAGTACGCCAAAATCTAGAAACGAAACGACCATCTCGAGATAATCGATAAAGGTACACCGTGTCGGGCTATGATCTCCTTAATGTAAAGTTGTGCAAGTTTCTCCATTTTGTCCGTTTCTTTCATGGCAAGGAAGTGTGCGGATTTGGTGAGACGGTCAACAATAACCCAAATGGTATCATAACCGCCCGTCGTTTTTGGTACCTTGGTGATAAAATCCATTGTTATCCTTTCCCACTTCCATTGCGGGATCTCGGGTTGTTGAAGTAGTCCGGACGGTCTTTGGTGTTCGGCTTTGACTTTGGAACATGTCAAACACTTGGAAACATAAGTAGCTACGTCCCTTTTGATGTTCGGCCACCAATATAGTTGTTTAAGGTCGTGGTACATCTTATTGGCACCGGGGTGAATCGAGTATCGTGACTTATGGGCTTCATCTAAAATAAGGCTTCGTAGGTCCCCATAACTAGGCACCCAAATCCTTCCGGCGTAATATCGGAGTCCGGTCTCCCTAATTTCGAATCGAGAGACGAGAATGTTCAAGAGCTCGTGTGAAAGGTTTTCATCCTTGAGAGCCTCATCTTGGGCTACCCGAATTTGGCTATTAAGGTTTGTGTGGATGGTGATGTTTAAGGTTCGGACACGAAGAGGCACTGCTCTTTCTTTTCGACTTAAGGCATCGGATACTACGTTTGCCTTCCGGGGATGGTAACGAAGCTCGCAATCGTAATCGTTTAAGGTTTCAATCCACCTTCGTTGTCTCATGTTTTGTTGCTTTTGATCGAAAATGTGTTGGAGACTTTTGTGGTCGGTAAAGATAGTACTCTTGGTTCCATAAAGATAGTGTCTCCACATTTTAAGTGCAAATACAACGGCTCCGAGTTCGAGATCATGCGTCGTGTAGTTTTGTTCATGAATTTTGAGTTGTCGAGAAGCATAAGCAATGACTTTCGTTCGTTGCATCAATACACACCCAAAACCATGTTTCGAGGCATCGCAATATACAACAAAGTCATCATTGCCTTCGGGAAGTGACAAGATAGGAGCGGTGGTTAGCTTTGTTTTCAAGATTTGAAATGCGGATTCTTGTTCGGTCTCCCAAATGAATTTCTTTCCCTTGTGAGTTAATGCGGTTAGAGGACGTGCAACCAAAGAGAAGTTTTCGATGAATCTACGATAGTACCCGGCGAGACCCAAGAATTGACGAATGTGAGTAGGAGTAGTAGGAGTCTCCCATTTACTAATGGCTTCGATTTTCGTTGGATCGACTTTAATACCTTGGTCACTTACAACATGACCAAGAAATTGAACTTCCTTTAACCAAAATTCACACTTGGAGAATTTGGCATAGAGTTGTTCTTGTCTTAAAAGTTCAAGCACAAGTCGGAGGTGTTCCTCGTGTTCTTCTTCGCTTTTTGAATAGACTAAAATATCATCGATGAACACGATAACGAATTTGTCAAGATACGGTTTGCACACGCGGTTCATAAGATCCATGAACACTGCCGGTGCGTTAGTGAGACCAAATGGCATTACAAAAAATTCATAACTACCATAACGAGTTCGGAAAGCGGTTTTGGAGACATCTTCCCCCTTAACCCTTAATTGATGATAACCCGAGCGGAGATCGATTTTCGAATATACACAAGACCCTTGTAGTTGATCAAAGAGGTCATCGATGCGAGGAAGAGGATATCGGTTCTTAACCGTCAATTTATTTAGTTCACGATAATCAATTCACATTCGTAGGGATCCGTCTTTCTTTTTAACAAACAAAATCGGAGCGCCCCAAGGTGAATGGCTAGGTTGGATAAAACCACGGTTAAGTAGTTCTTGGATTTGACTTTGCAATTCTTGCATTTCGGATGGAGCAAGTCTATACAGTGCACGTGCTACGGGTGCGGCTCCCGGAATAAGATCGATTTGGAATTCAACCGGTCGATGAGGTGGAAGACCCGGCAATTCGTCGGGAAATACATCGGAAAAGTCACTAACAATTGGCACATCATCGATATGCTTCTCATCGGACTCGACTTTCTTAACGTGGGCAAGGATCGCAAAACAACCCTTACGGAGTAGTTTTCTAACTTTAAGGCACGAAACGAGGTTGAGTCTGGTGCAACTCTTATCGCCATAAACAATCAAAGGTTCACCATTCTCGATAGGGATTCGGATTGCGTTAAGATCAAAAAGGATGTGAGATTTCATTTTGACTAACCAATTCATACCGATTATTACATCAAAGCTTCCTAGTTCCATGGGTGTCAAGTCAATTTCAAATTCCTTACCCAAAATGTTTAACGTACACCCTCGATAATATGTGTCGGCACTCAATAGTTTTCTGTTGGCCACTTCAATGGTATAAGTGGTATCTAGTGGACGTGGTGGAGTATTAAAAGAATGAGTCAAAGTCTTGGATACAAAACTCTTATCGGCACCCGAATCGAATAAACAAGTAACATAAGTGTTGTTGAGAAGAAACGTACCCGTGACTAGTTCAGTGTCATCCCGGGCTTCCTCGGTGTTGATGTTGAAAGCTCGGCCGCGCGTGTTGGGGTTATCTTTCTTCTTTGGGCATGCATTTCTATAATGACCCGTTTGGCCACATTCGTAACAAGTGCCCGTCTTTGGTGCATTGGGCCACTTTCGAGCGACGGGAATGGCACTTTTACAATCGTTGGCCTTATGACCAACTCCTTGGCACCGGTGGCAAATTAACTTACTACATTCGCCAAAGTGATGTTTGTTGCATTTGTTGCAAAGAGGTAGGTTCCCGGCATAACCCTTCTTGCCGTCGGAGGTGAAAGATTTCTTGGCAAAGTTGTTGTTGCTTGATTGGGGAGCTTCCCATTTTCTTTTGTTGTTACCCGACTTGTCCTCGGCTTTAGGTGCCGGTACTACAATTTCGTCAACCGTTTCTATCAATTTGCGGGCCATGTTCAAAGCTTCTTGATGATTAGTGGGTTTGGATGACATTACTCCGTGTTTGATACTCTTTGGAAGACCATCCATGTAAAGTTCAACCCTTAAAGCTTCCGGGTTCACAAGATTTGGGCACATCAAGGCTAGTTTGGAAAATCGTTGATTATAAGCCTTGAGATCATTTCCGATCGCCTTTAAAGTTCTTAGCTCTTGTTCGAGCCTTCGGGTTTCTTCACGAGGGAAATATTCGACAATCATCTTTTCCCTCAAGTCGGCCCAAGAGAGGGCGTGAGCTTCATCGGTACCCACCGATTGTACATAAGTATTCCACCATGTAAGAGCGACACCGGCAAAGGTGTGAGTGGAGTATTTGACCTTGTCTTGGTCCCGACAACTGCTTATGCTAAAGACGGCTTCCGTTTGCTCAAACCATCGGGTGAGCACTACCGGTCCCCCGATTCCATCGAAAGTGTGAGGTTTGCACCCCATGAAAGCTTTATAGAAGCATCCCTCGTTTGAGTTACCGGCTCCATTGTTGTTGTTGTTGTGGTTGTTGTTATTATTGTTGTTGTTGTTGGATGAGTGACTGGCCATGGCCGCATCTACGGCGGTGGCTATCATCCGTTCGAGAGCTTGTTCGGGAGTTTCATTGCGGCGTACACGACGAGGAGCCATTGTTCCTTCAAAACAAAAGGATACCGTTGGTTAGTATTCTAAATAATACTAACCGTGATATGGAATAAAGATAGAGAGAAAATTTTCCTTGACTCGCCTTAAATTCTTTATGCCACAATGTCGGAACGTTCATATGAGTCACCGTAATATAATCCCGGAAATTATATTACCCTGATTCATATGTGCATTCGACATCATTTCATATAGTCAAGGTGGCGTGTCAATCAAATTAAACAACGTGAGATTAAGATGAACTAAGAGTAGATATGAGTAGAAGCGTTCGAGTATAAATGCACAAGTAGTCAAGTAATTCCTACTTCAAGTCTATATGCCGGTTGTAGTCTAGACTCACCAATGTACCCTATGACTCGAGGTTGACACCAATGAACTCTAAATCCCTACAACCAACGCTCTGATACCATCTGTAGCGACCCGACAAAATTGTCATTGACGGCGCCGTCTACTTAGGTCCCGTCACGTGGTCATAAGTCTTTAAAACAACGTTTGACCAAAAGATATGTCGCATTCATTTCAAATGTAAAGATTGTTCAAAGTTTACAAGAATAGTTCCACCACAAGTTACGTTACAAAGTTATAAGTACAAATGAAACTTATGCGACACAATTTAAAAGTAGCCAAAAGACGCTCCATGTATGCATAAATACTCGACATCCAATGCGGGTATCAAAATAATGAGCGGAAGCATGTATCATGTATCGTTCAAGAACCTGAGAAAAACATAGAAATCTGTCAACGAAAACGTTAGTGAAATCATAGGTTTGAGTAAGTAAGTACAAGTGAACCACAAGATTTGCAACAACGAGATAATAGTAATACATTCCAAAAGTTTGTTTCACGAGCACCCAATTATCAATGCTTAACATTCCTTCCATTGAACCCCATCACTTAGTGCTAGAACATACACTGTTTCTCGAAAATATATTTCATTCGTAAACGGTAGCGAACCGTTTGAATGAGGGTTTGTCAAACCCATATGGATCCATATAACA
This sequence comes from Rutidosis leptorrhynchoides, assembly GCF_046630445.1. Classification (NCBI taxonomy): domain Eukaryota; kingdom Viridiplantae; phylum Streptophyta; class Magnoliopsida; order Asterales; family Asteraceae; genus Rutidosis; species Rutidosis leptorrhynchoides. Next base: position 400,243,759 of record NC_092336.1, on the reverse strand, counting down.
TAAGTTCTCGCTTACACCCGGCAAGTGTAACTAATGATAATCGAATTGAGGATTTTGTTCTAAACTCGTATGTAGAATGTTTGTTTTCCTGTACTTGTGTTCACTTAGTAAAAGAAATGTTTATGTTTTCTCATCCCGAATGTAAGTTCAAAAAGAGTAAAAGTGGGACTATGATCTCACCTTGAGTGCACGAGTAGTAAAGTACTTCAACAAGTAAACGTGTGCAAGGAACAATGCTAGTCTTGACCTAAACAAATAGGTCGTATCAACAACGGTAAACACAAAAGGTCAAAGATGTTCAATTAGTCCTATGGCTCGTTACGACTCGATTACGTAGCATGTGAATCAATTTGTCAAGTTTCATGCAAGATACAAGTATAGAAACAAGTTAGGAATGTTGCATAATCATTTAGTTAAGTTTGACAAAAAGTCAAACTTTGGTCGGTCAAAGTCAACGAAAAAGTCAACACGTTCGGGTCGAGTCCCGAACTATTTTTCTGAGGTTTTTAATCATATATGAGCATGTTAGAACAAGTTACATGTGAATCGGAGGTCCATAGCATGGCAAACATTTTCCGTAAAATGACCAACGAAGACAATGGCCTGCCAGTGTATCTGGACGGCGTCCAGATTGTCTGGACGGCGTCCAGATTGTCTGGACGGCGTCCAGCTTTGAAGGCTGGGACGGCGTCCAAATATTTGGACAGCGTCCAGCTTTGAAAAGTGGGACGGCGTCCAAGGATCTGGACGGCGTCCAGATTGTTTTTCAAGTCTGATGCAGAAACTCCTAAGTGCACGAACCAAAAACCAAATAAACACAATTTACGATCCGCAAACAATCAAGTCAAGTATTTTATACCGTTGGGAAGGTAATTTGACGAAGAAAACGACTAGACACATTTCAACAAGTAATTTAACACCTACAACAACCCAAAACCGCATTAAACTTTCATAATCAAAGGTTCAAGTTCTAAAAACGCATTTCATGATTCGGGTAACCAATTTACATGTATGATATGCCGTTTTGAAGGTAATCAAACACACGTTGTAACAAAACACTTATCAACAATATTTCATAGCATTCGATACATCAAAAGTTCATATAAAGCTTATCAAACCCTAACCAAAATCTCAAAACCAATAATCATGTTAATGTAAGGTTTTCATGTCAATCAACACACCAAAACGAAGTTAATGAAGTAACTAACACTTTGAACACACAACCATTAACATCTAAACACATTTTATCATTCAAAATCGAAGGTTAAACTAACCCATTTCAAGTGTTCATGCTAGTTACACCAAATAACAAGTTCGAGCCTACAAATTACATACACGACATCACAATGAGCCATAGACACTAACTAACAACATTTCAAGTTAAAAACACAAATTTAGAGAAATCTAGAGTTTTAGAAATGTTACCCAAACGAGATGAAGTTGGTACCAAAATGAAGAGGATGAAGAGAGGATCACGAATATGTAATTTATTTTGTTGTAAGCCTCCTAGATCGAATTTAGATGATGATTGAATGAATTTGGTAATTGTGTGTGTGTTCTTGCTAGAGAGAAAGATAGAGAGATTGAGATGGTTGAATGGTGGTGATTGGGGTGGACTAGTTGACCTAGTCAACTAGTTTGCCCCGTGTCAATTTTAGTCCCTCAAGTTTGAATCGGGTGCGTGAATTTCCTAATCGAGATAATTTAAAACGCGTATCAACGGGAGATGTTATAAACATATAACGGAGTTTAAATTAGTATAACGGAAAAGTAAATGGAAAAAGGCGGGATGTTACATATACTCATAGTAAGTACGTTTTGAAGCTGTGTATAATACGGGTAAGAATACGACTAGAATTCTTGATGAAAGAAAAGAATGGAAAAGTAACTGTAACCATTTTCGTTAAGTATGAGTGTTTTGATATATGTCTTGAAGTCTTCCAAAAGTATTTTAATACATCTAAATACACTACATGTATATACATTTTAACTGAGTCGTTAAGTCATCGTTAGTCGTTACATGTAAGTGTTGATTTGAAACCTTTAAGTTAACGATCTCAATTAATGTTGTTAACCCATTGTTTATTATATCTAATGAGATGTTAAATTATTATATTATCATGATATTATGATATATTAATATATCTTAATATGATATATATACATTTAAATATCGTTACAACGATAATCATTACATATATGTCTCGTTTCGAAATCCTTAAGTTAGTAGTCTTGTTTATATGTATATAACTCATTGTTAATATACTTATGGAGATACTTACTTATCATAATCTCATGTTAACCATATGTATATCCATATATATATCGTCATGTTGTTTTTACAAGTTTTAACGTTCGTGAATCACCGGTCAACTTGGGTGGTCAATTGTCTATATGAAACATATTTCAATTAATCAAGTCTTAACAAGTTTGATTGCTTAACATGTTGGAAACATTTAATCATGTAAATATCAATCTCAATTAATATATATAAACATGGAAAAGTTCGGGTCACTACACTCGTCATCAGAAAGTACGATAGTGTTGTGTTCGGATAGACGTAAGAGAAACTATGGAAAGAATCTGGTATGCTGGAGGTGCGGGAAGATGGGGCATGTAAGGGTTAATTGTCCAGGTGGAGCTAATTCGGTAAATGGCTCCAAAGACGCTAACATTGTCTCCATTGTTACGGAGAGTGACGAATTCCTCTGAAGTCACGTCATCCTCATGGTGTGTCCACGTCACCATGGAAATAGATGTTTGTTAGCGGTTCCACAATTACACATGGGCATTGGTTTGGCGTTGATGCAGGTTGTGTGGTGGAAACTGATGTTGTAGCTGATGGGACTTTCGGGAAAGCCAAACAGGGAAGTTGCACCATAAAGTTTCAGCTGGTTGTTCAACAACATGTGCCGAGGTGAAATGCTTGGAATGTGATATTCTAAGTGATATACTCTTAATGGTGGAGTATGATAATTCTCGTTAAGAGTTATGATTGTCTGTGATGACAATGATTGTCGGTTTATACAATGTTCGGTAAAGATGCAAGTTTTGTCTCTTGGGAGATAATGTCATCGGCATGAAGATGAGGATCTTGAAGTTGTCGTCGAGGAAGCATCTATATCGGTTATCCTTATAATATTGAAGTATGGTTATCTTTTTCTATCAAAAATGTAGAGATTTGTTGGTTTTACTTTTTGATAGAAAAATTGATATGGTTACTTTGTGAAGGATGTTATCCCACATAGGTGGGAGGAGAAAGTTGGAGGTAGGTGACTTGGTTATAAAAGGAGGGCTAAGTCTTCATTCCAATTTGCACCAATCAATACACTTTAAGTATTTTATTATTTCTTTCTTTCTTACCCTTGTTTGAGAGTTGTATTAGTTAAATATTTTGGAGAGTGTAGTTGGCTTAAGAGAGTCGTCTATATCATTGTAACAATTTGTGATATAGTGTATTTCTCTCTTTGGGGACCGGTGGTTTTCTCCTGTTTTGGAGTTTTCACGTTAAATCTTGTGTTATGTATTGTTCTTATTTCTTTACTATTATTGTTGGCCTGGGTGGTGGGAATTAGTGAGACCGTAATTTCCCAACAAGCGGATCTCGGATCCTTTGAATAACAAATTGAGAAGAATATTTTGTCCGGTTATATCAAGTCTTATCAATCAATTTGGACTGATGTCGTAATTAGTTTAACCGGTTATATTTATGACGTTATGGTGGTCAATTGGATGTAGTATTAGATGATAGTAAATTGAAATGTGTATAAAACATTTTATAATTTGTGATTTATTTTTTACAAAATATTTTGTGGTGGTATTGGGTTGATGTCAGGATAGAGCATGACAGAAAAGTGGTTATTTGAAGTAAAATGACATGTAATCTTTTTTTTTTTTTTTTTTTGGTCTTGAAAACCTTTATGTGTCATGTTTAAGTTTTGCATATACGATTGAGATTTGAGAATCTTAATCAACTAAGTATATAATTGAGTATGTAACATGTTAACTAACTTGATTTGTGTAGAGTTTGTTTCTACATATATAGTTGAATTAGATGTTTATTGGTTAAAAAAAATAAGAAAATATATAATTTGTGTGTAGTTTGTTTCTACATATAAGCTTGGCAATAATTTTCGCTCTTGACAAAACAATTATTGATATAGAGTTTGTTTTTATATATGAGGTTGTTTGAAAAAAGTTTTATAACGGTGTTCTCTTTGACAAAATGATATAGGAGAATAATTTTAATTTTATCCAATTGTTTTGACATTCTTTTTGAATGTGAGAAAATAATTTATTTACATAGTTTTGTTGAAGCAAATTAAATACTTGTGTCTATTGAAATTTTTTGTAAACAAGTGGTGGGTTTGTTAAATGGCTTAATGTCATAGATTTAACAAACTAGCTTTAGTTTGATTACCGAAATTTAAAAATATTGATTTGAAATAAAAACTTTATTTTATTCAAAGTTTAAGTCTTAATGGCTTATTGAATTTTAGAATATACTTTATTTAAATCGTAAGGTTGGTAACTTACTAGAATAAAAGGAAAAAAAAAAGTTTATTCAGAATGAACCTTAGTTTGATTAAAACCTGTTTGATTTACGTGGTTGGTTGAAACTTATCTAGTTTAACCTATTTGGTTGAAACTTGTGTGGTTCAACATGTTTGGTTGAAACCAGTTTGGTTTATCCTGTATTGGTTCAAACCTATATGGTTTAACCTTGTTTGGTAAACATGTTTAGTTTATCTATTTGGGTTGAAACTTATTTGGTTTAATTTAGTTGTGATTCGAACGTTTGTATTAGTTCAGTCGATGATCACGAGTGAGAATGACTTGGTGGTCATTTTTAGTTGTATCGGTTATCATTTGAATGAGATAATGATAATAATAGATGGAACTGACATATCCTATTTAAAAAAAAAAAGAGAAACAGGACAGTGACGAGGTACGTGGTTTCTCTTTATACCTTGTTATGAAATTATTTTTGTATCCGTTAAAATTGCGGGTTATGAAACTTTGAATGATTTTGTAAATCATCTAATCAATACATAATAAATATATTTTGTAAAGGAGTCATAAACAATAGCTTCGTGTTTCCTTCTTTAAATTTTTTTTAACAGTATGTTACAAGAATTGATTTCAATTATATTGATTTTAAAGTTTTTTCATGACAACAATTGAAATGGAGAAGTTAGTTATGTCATTATATGACTTGGATCATATTTGAATACATTTGGTAGGATGTGATTCAAATGTGTGATTCCAAGATGCACATTAGTATGAATGACATGGCTTGAGGTATGTCATAATATGAGAAAACTTCATATGTGAATAAAAAATACAGCACTATAATGTAGAGCCTCACGAGATTAATATCTTTGTTGGTAGAAATTTCTACCTTGAGGGTCCGATTAAGTGTCAGAATACATTATATGTGACTTGGTATTAAAGGGTCAATATTATAATAAATAATTATATTATATATACCCTTTATGAGTGAATGTCTTACGATTATGATGTTGAAACTAATTCACTTTATCTTGTGATGATAAATTGAATTATGTGATATGGACCCTGAAGATGTCCAAGTGAAATTCTCTTGATGGAGAATCAAGGAATCTTCCTTCATAAGTTGCATATCATTATTTATATGAAGGAAGTGAGACTGAATGATTGATAATAGACATTGTTTATAAGACACTCAGGCTGATGTCTTTGTCTCAAGTGGATTTTGTCATGATACAAAGAACATGTTTTGAGATTCCTTGTGAGGAAAAATATGAAGAATTAGAATGATGCATCTTATGTTCTCATATTTTGGGTTTGAAGTCTATAGCATGCTAGACTTAGACTTCTTAATGATGATCACCTGCAGGGATCAATTAATAACGAATATTCCATTGTGTGGAAGTTATGTTAAAGAAAAAATTAGTATGTCATTCAGTATAAAAGGATTTGGTTTATTGTAAAATCAAATTAGTAACAACAATGATGTGGATTATTTCCATTTTATATTGAATTCAATTAGAGATTTGCAATTGAGTGCGAAAACTTTGTTAAGTTTGCAATTGCTTGAAATGTGTTCAAATTTGGAACGCATATGATGTAAGTCTCATGTGGGGGAATTTACCGCATTGTTGATTAGAATCATAGTTGAATTATATGATTGGTGTTGAAATTTCAAGACATGTGGGTGAAGCTTTGAAAGAATAAGTAGTAACCTTTGTTAGTTGTGTAAAATGCACACAAAATGTGGTGGTGTCTTGCAATTTGATATTAATTCATGATTTATAATAAAATGATTCATTGGATGGAAAAGGATAAGAATTTAGTTTATGTTATAATTCTAATTAAGCCAATGATCGGTAATTAAGATCATTAGAACAACTAATCTCTTTGTAGGTTATCTTAGTTAACTTTTTGAAGTTAAATGATAACATTTCGGATCCGACAATCACGAGGTTGAGAAGAGATTATGTTGTTGAATGAGACTAAAGCCCTTAATACGATAGTTTATATGAAGGAAACCTAACCCAGTTGATTGGAGATCCCAAGATCTGGGTTCAACAGGACAACCTAATTATATAAACTGAGGTCACTGTGGAGGAGTTGTTAAACTTCTCAAACCATTTGAGGGAGTTATTAAGCTTCCTAGTCCATTCCCATAACTAATTTATACAGTGATGTAAGTTTAAGCAATAAGCTTTTAATGATTTCTAAAGATACACACAGGGGGTTGGAGATCTTTAAGAAATCACCTATGTGAGAGAGAAGTGGGGTCGCTTCAAAAGGAATTATTGGACATAATTTGTTGAGATGCATATCACGTATACAAGACTTAAACACCAAGTCTTTCCTATTATTAATTATGATTTATTTAGATTTGTTTTCAATTAGGATTCATTAACTTATTAATCAAGTTTACCTTGAAGGTTAAGTTTAGTATTAGTATAAATACCTATGTAATCTCAAGATTTATTAAAATAAGAAAAATAAAAAAAGTATTCATCTTCTTTATCAAATTCTTCATGGTATCATGAGCAAAACCTGGGAATAAAAAAAACAAAAAAAAAAAAATTTCGTCTACATGGTTCGTGGTCGAAAGACTTCATCGGAAAAATCCGTGAACTCCTTTTGGGTTAAACGTGTCAGACAAAAGAAACGAAAGTGTTGTGGTTTCAACAAATTAATTCAAAGCTGGACTCACACTTTTAAGGAAATTAATTTGGGTTTCTTTCTTCGATTTGCGGTACGAAAACAACTCAACATCTCCGACTATCATTGATCTTTGTTTTCTTTTATTTGCGTGTTAGTATTAAAAAAAATGAAGTAAAGTGACAAGAGTGTGGACGACTAGAATTGCTTCGGTAAGAAGAAAGGCAAGAGTGCTTTTATATTGCAAGAGGTCAGAAGGATTAATAAAAATATAAAAAATAATAAAAAACTATTGTTCGACTTTTTTTTATTTTGTTAAGTCATCAGTGAAGTTTACAAATCAATTTTTACAAAATCGGCGTGGGGATGAGCCGCCTAGCTTGACTAGGTTCCAAACCCCGAGAAAAAAAAAGAAAAAAAAAGAGAGAAGACGGATTCTCCATGGCGAACCAAACAAGGTTCAAGTCGAACTGGGTTCATATCTAGAGGCTGAATGTTCCAAGCGATCCAAACAAGGTTAAAGAAAGAACTGGGTTCATCTTTGGAATCTAAATATCCTAGACGAACCAAACAATGTCCAAGATGGACTGGGTTCAAGTCGGGAAGATGAAAACTCCGGGCGAACCAAACAAGGTTTAAGAATGAATTGGGTTCATGTCCGGAGCTTGATGATCAAAAATCAAAAACGGAGTATTCATCTCCGATCAACAACCAAAAACAGAGTATTCGTCTCTGATCAAAAATCAAAAACAGAGTATTCGTCTCTGATCAAGAACCAAATACAGAGTATTCGTCTATGATCAAGAACCAAATACATAGTATTCGTCTCTGATCAAGAATTCGTCTCTGATCAAGAATCAAGAACAGAGTATTCATCTCTGATAAAAATCCAAAGGAGGAACCTTTACCGGCTGGATAGTCACATTCTAGAAGTTCTGTTAAGACAGCGATGGATAAAAAGGTGGAGGAGACTACCGATGAAATTCTTATGTGCCAAGTTGGATGTTCGAGATCTTCACATTCCAACTTGCGGGGGAGTGTTGAGATGCATATCACGTATACAAGACTTAAGCACCAAGTCTTTCCTATTATTAATTATGATTTATTTAGATTTGTTTTCAATTAGGATTTGTTAACTTATTAATCAAGTTTACCTTGAAGGTTAAGTTTAGTATTAGTATAAATGCCTATGTAATCTCAAGATTTATTAAAATAAGAAAAATAAAAGAAGTATTCATCTTCTTTATCAAATTCTTCATAATTCCTAGAGCTCTCACAGAACCAGACTAGTGTTCAGGACCATAATGGACACGACTATGAGGAGTTGAAATTGTCAGGGAGAGTCATGTGTGAAATGCATTGTCGTCTACACAAGCGGCAAATCAGTTCAAAGACATCGCGTCTACTGAGAGCTAGGAGACTAAGTATATTTCATAAGGGAAGGTTCAAAGGGTAACACCTACCTATCCTATGCAAGACTCAACTGTTGAAAATGTGGTACGTTTGTGTGCTTTAGATCGATATCTATTCATGTGGGGGATTGTTGGAAAAATTAGTTTCTAATTGTATTTTTCCCAAACTTTGGACCTAAATATGTATATGTATATAACATATTTATGAGTTATAACTTACATGGTTACGCAGCTTGTGACAAGAGCTTCGTAACAATATAGTATTTGTCCAAAGTTATGTTGAGGTGAATGAGATATCGTACTTTAAAGTGAGGTGTTTGAGGCTAAAATTAAGGGAACAAAGTGGGTCAGTTTTCGCTTAACCCGCTGAGCTGGTTTGACCCATGACCGATGGTTTAAATGGGTTTGGTTGACCCACTAGTTTTTATTTAGCTCTACATCTCCTCGCGATCTTTTCCTATTGTATGTATCATATTAATGGTAATGAAATAATGACAATTAAATTGTCATTAAATGTTTGGTGTATAAATAGAACACCTTCCTAGCCATTTGAGTACACAACAATAAGAAACACAGTAAGTGAAGCGACCCGTCCTAATCCATGAGGACGAATACAATAACATAAGGTTACATTGCGAGGTATTTGACCTCTATATAATACATTTTACAAACATTGCATTCGTTTTTAAAAAACAAACTTTCATTTCATTGAAAGTTGAGAGGCATACATACCATTTCATAATATCCAAACTATAAATGACCTAATCTGTCATTTTTAATAATAATCTTTATTTAACTCAACGACTTGAATGCAACGTCTTTTGAAATATGCCATGAATGACTCCAAGTAATATCTTTAACATGAGCAAATGCACAGCGGAAGATTTCTTTAATACCTGAGAATAAACATGCTTTCAAGTGTCAACCAAAAGGTTGGTGAGTTCATTAGTTTATCGTAATCAATCATTTCCATAATTTTAATAGACCACAAGATTTCATTTATTCAATAATCATACACTCGCAAGTGTTTAAAAATTCATTCATATGGATTGAACACCTGGTAATCGACAATAACAAAATGCATCTAGAATATCCCCAAACATATAAACATCGAAGTACTAAAGCAGTTCAAATTCTCTGACTGGGGAGTGTCAAAGCCCATAGATCTATCTTTAGGATTCGCGTCAATTGGTGACAATTATAATAAACACCAATTCTTAGGCTACCAAGTTCAACAAGGGCGATATCCGGTATAACAATTCAACCATAGAATGTAGTTTCAATTACTTGTGTCTATTTCTTCAAACATTTATAAAAGCGCATGTATTCTCAGTTCCAAAAATATATATTGCAAAAGTATTTAAAAAGGGAGCAAATGAAACTCACAATACTGTATTTTGTAGTAAAAATACGTATGACGACATTGAACATGTGTAGGGTTGGCCTTGGATTCACGAACCTATATCATTTGGATATTTATTAATACACATAATTGTAATCGAAAGTTTATATATTATATCTTAAATTAGATATTATATATATTTAGTTTGTGTATATATTCAAGATGTTTAATATTTATATAGTTATATTAATATATATTTGATTAGTATTTTAATAAAAATACCCAGCTTGTTATATATGAATATTTATATAAATATTGTTAATATGATTAAAATATACTTATAACCTTAATAATATCTTCAAAACTTTTTCTTTCATAAATGTAATTATTTTTTATAATAATGGTATAGACAATACTGATAATAATAATAATAATAATGATAATTTTTAATGAAAAACAAAATAATAATTTTAGTAATAATCATAATGATAATAATATTAACACTATTAGTAATGGTAATCTTAGTAATGATAATAACGATAATAATAACAGTGTTAGTAAAAATAATCAGATTATCATAAACATCGTGTTTAATTTCTAACTTATAATTATAGTTCCTATAACTTAATTTCATAGTCATATTCATAACTGCATCTGTATTCATATAATCTCATATCTATTTTCTAAAATTTTGCCACAACACTTTTATTATCATCTTTATAATATAGACGTTATTAAAATGTTCGTAATCATACTAATAATAGTAACGGTAATACTATTATAATAATAATACTAATAATAATATTAATAATGTTAATACTAAAAATTTTTAAGTCATAATACTAATACTAATGCTAATAATAATAATAATAATAATAATAATAATAATAATAATAATAATAATAATAATAATAACAATGATATTAATATGATAATAATACTTGTATTATGATAGTAATAATAATGATATTCTTAACAACAATAACAATAACAATAACAATCACAATAATAACAATAACAATAATAATAATAATAATAATAATAATAATAATAATAATAATAATAATAATAATAATAATAATAATAATAATAATAATAATAATAATAATAATAATAATAATAATAATAATAATAATAATGATAGAATTAAAATAAGAGTGTATACCCCTTTAAAAGCTTTTTCTAAAAAGAAAAGTCATGGACCGGGCTCGAACCTAAGACCTCTCGCACACCCGACACTCACCCAAACCAACTGAGCTGCTGCTCATTTTTTGATTTTTATCCCAGCCAAATATACATAACTCGTTTTATTTTGTTTCTTCTTCTTCCTCATTCTTAAATCAATCAGAACCCATAAATCATCATATCTCGTCTTAAGTTTTGATTTAGAGCATGAAAATGAACTGGAAACAATCATTTACTTGTTGGATTGTTTTTTTTAAATAAAAAATTATATATAAGAACAGCCTTGCTGCTGTTACGGTTTAAAAAAAAATTGATTTCCAAATCGTGAACGTTTTAGACAAAAATTTATATATAAAAGAGGTAGTAATTCACTCACATAAACTTCGTGATTCGTCAATTGAATCTGGAACATCAAGAAATTTTCGAATTTTAGGATGAACAAAAAGGTTGACTTTTTGTTTCAAATCTTTAACTCCAAAATTCAAGATCAATATGAGAAATTGATACATTTAATTTTACAGATAACTTGACTAGAAGATTCCTAACACTTTGTCATTTCTAGATTGTGAAGATTGACTCAGATTCGAGTTATTGATTTATGCCTGTCGTGAGCAGGAGAACCAAATTCGTTCCTAATTTTGCTACTTAAATTCTTCAATTATCAGATGTTAAAAAGTGATTATGATTGAGAATAATGATGAATGATTGAACGATTAATTCTCCATAATTCTGAGGTAATCGATTGATATATGGTGGAGGTATTGCTCGATACAGAATCACGGGTAAACAAGAAGTGAAAAATAAATTAAATAAATAAAAGCTGATTGATACCTATATGCACGTGATATTATTTGTTTTTATATATTTTATTTAATATTAATTATTAACAAATAAATACCTTAATAATAATAATACTATTAATATTAATAATAATAAAAATACTAATATAATAATAATAATAATAATTTTATTAGTGATGATAATAATTATTTGTATTGTAATAGCAATAACAATATTTATAATAATTTTAATAATAATTTTAGTAATAATTATATTACTAATAATATTAATAATAAAATTAGTAATTATATAAATGATAATAATAATTAATAATAATTATATAATAATATTAATGTGAATGTGAAATGACATGAAACAGAATGTTGGTAAATTTTCGGATCGATTAGAAACAGAGAAAGGAGTATGATTGATGAAAGGTGGTTGTTTTAATAGATACTGACAATAAACAGAAAAATAGATTGGTGATAATTGATTCCATCTGTCATCTATCTATTTGTACATATATAATCACAGAAAATAAATAATAATAACTATATTAATAATAATGATAATTCTAGAATTTTAATACTTATAATTATAACACTAATAATAATCATAATATTAATAATACTAATTTAGATATTAAATAATAATGAATGTAATAATAACAATATAAATATAATAACTATATTTTAACTTGTTATTACATATATTAATATTATATATTATTAATTATGAAATATTTAATATCGATATATATAATATATATTTTATATTTATACAATTTAACAATGAACACATTTTTAAATATACGTTGGAAGTTATTTATATAACTATTTCTAACAATTAATATTTCAACACTTAAAAATCAAATTCTTTTATATCGAAAAAAAAATTTTGATGTTATGAAACTAAATAATTAACACATCAAAAGACACAAGGAAATTATGATAAAGCACACATCATAAGTTAAGCAGGAATCTCCACTAACTTTTGTCTAACTTTCGTTATTTGACACTTTGTTCTCATATGTAGCTCACTTTACCAATTATTCCGAATATTGTTTAAAATTGAACGATTTCTCAAATCAATGTGGACCTCGTAACAGAGACCCATAATCTTATCGTAATGTATCTGATAATTCAATTATTTGATATCATCTTTTAATTTCGTCGATAAATATATTAAACATATATTGAAACAAATACGTTCATGTAAAGTATTATACATCCAATACTTTGTTAACATTTTCAAGTCATATAATAATTTCATAATTTATTTTCATATCACCCAAATCGTTAAATGTTTTATTAATATTTCTCAATTTAATAATCACACATGTGTATATATTCATACATATCTATTTACACACAATTGTCCGTGAATCATCGAGAGCAGTCGAAGGGTAAATGAATACATGAACACAGTTCAAAGTTTTTGAGATTTCAACATTACAGACTTTGCTTATCGTGTCGGAAACATTAAATCATTTAAAGATTAAGTTTAAATTTGATCAAAAATTTTCGGGTCGTCACAGTAAGGCACACATTTCACCTCTACATTTTCAGGTGTAACAACTCTGATTTTTCCGTTACTTCCGTTAACCTTCCGTTAGTTATTTAACGGCGATTATTTAACTTTTATGCGTTTACGTGTATTAAATGCGTACTTGATCTTTGGAGGGTTTCATTAATTAATATGGGTTAATATTAATTCAAATAAATATTTCGGATAATGAAATACGATAAAAATGATACGATTTTGATAATAGCTTTTTGAGCAACGAAATGCTCGGGATTATTTTAATAATTAATTTTATTAATTATTAACTTTTCAAAATATTTAATTTATTGGGTTTTTAATAAATTAAACAATTGGTTGCGTTTAACGATCGGGTTAGCGTTTCGGACCTTCGGTACGACTAAACGGCACTTAAAACGGACCATGATTTCACGAAATTGCAAAACGAGAGCCCGGGATACCCATGTGGGCCATGTTCGGCCAAAACCCCACCCCCTCCCCTTTATTTTCTATTTTGGGCTTATTGGTAACTTGTAATGTGTTAGGGTTTAATTTAAATAGCTTGTGTTAAAAGGTAAACTGCATAATCACACACACAAACATACCAGTCGACTTTTTTTGGCTCCCTCCCTCCCTTTTGGCCGTCGACCAACATCACCACTACCACCATCAATTTTTAATTTTTAGAGCAAGCCTTGAACACGAAAGTTGCAATTCTCGATCTCCTCTACGCGTTGATATAATTCTTTTAGCGATCTAAGGTATAATTGCATGAACCCTAATTCTTGAAATCTGATTTTCATGAGATTTTCATAGTTATGTTGTCAATTTCTCAAGTCTATACGCGTACGTGTTAATCGTTATCGTTATTTTGATTGTTTGATGCGTTAGGGTTTAAAAATGAATTTATATTTGTTTGATCAGAAAAATTAAGTTTTTCAAATGTTAATTATTATGTTATATTCATATTCCTTACAAAAAACTATTGAGTTTAGGCTTTGGATTCGTTTGATTTCGTTTCCATATGATTAAGTTATGTTAATTTGAATTATCGTTGTGTTTTTGTTGCTTGATCAGAAATCTGGTATTGATAGACAACGAATTGGCATATGAGACTTATACCACTAGAAAGATAATTTAAAAACACTCAATTTAGACTAGGATATCATGTCGTTTGCTTATGTATAACCCAAGATATGCCTGAATTAGTGTAAAAGTAGTTTTATACAGCACTTGCATGAAAATAACCTTGTATGATAAAATTTGTTAGCTTCTGTGATTAAATCTTTGCATATTTGAAAAGTATACAAAATTTACTTCATCTTTCATGTAGATATCATAGGCTAATTGTATCTAGATCTTCGGATAATCGCGTACGAATGTGACTAACTAAATGAGAATCGAATCTGTAAATTGCACACTGTTTTGTACTCTGTGGATTATGTGAATTGCATAAGCATGTATGCTTCTGGAAAATGGAATTGCATAAGCATGTATGCTTCTGGAAAATGAAACTTAACATGATATGTGACTTATTTTTAGTTTATGTCAATCTCTTAAACCTTATGCATTGGACACAATAGAGCCATACTTTATGCGAATTCTGATTTGAGCTGAAAACTGAATGTTCAACTTGCACGAATAAACTGTACAAATTGGCTAAACAAAAGTTGCTAGATTTTTTATATGTGTTACTTTGATTTGTCCTTGAACTATGGCCACTGGTATTGTATCAATTGCATGTTCCTAACTCCGGTTATAGCCAAAATGAAATCAGTGCGCGTTCAGAAACTGACTTGGCAAACCCCAAATGTATCCCTTCTGATTCCTGACTTTTATTTGTCGTATGAGTCCCTGGCTGGACTTTTTGGAATCTATTTTAAGTATATTTATGATCTGGAGTTTTTCATAATTACTTGAATTTTGTACTATGAGATAATGTGCTAAGTATGCTACGTGTTCATAAACTTTGTGCATGACGATAAACTGAAATTGTGAAAATGATCATTCATGACCTAAAACGTATTGTTTGACTTAGGTTTGACATGTTGACCAATATTTGACATGAACCTACTGATTTTGACTACTTTGACCAAGTTTGACTTTCGGTTTGACTTCGGTTGACTTTGTTTGACTTGCATGATATAGTTGACTTTTATTTGAAATGCGTCGAGTCGAGCAATAAGACAACGTACACTATAAAACCACACTTATTTAAGATACACATATTGACCAACCTACATACGTATACTTAGGTTGCATTACTCGGCTATAAACCGTACAAGTTATTTGTTCACTTTTCAATCCGAGCTTTATTCAAATGTGAGTCTACAGTCCCGCTTTTTACATATTTTCAGGGATGAGAATATACGCTGTTATATTTACATTTTCAAATACTTTGTATTGACATGAGTACTACACATATGCATAATGAGTTTGTTTAAAAAGCGTCTAGCTTGAATACTTTTAATACCATCGGTGTAAGCACAATTTAGATGGACGGATCCGTTAGGTTGACAACCTCACCCGCTATAAAAAATGTGGTGCATTTACTTTGAACATTAAATACATTTGAACAGTGTATAACATTTTACGAGGTAAGGCGGGTATAGTGGCTTCTTTACTCAGGTCATTGCTAGTATTCAGGTGCTCGGTTTATGCTGACGATAGAATCTCGTGGTCAAGGAAACTAAACTATTTTTCTGATAACTGTTTTTCAGATACTGTTACATTACTTTAAACTTGTAGATTCACCAACATTATTTGTTGACCTGTTTTTGCGTGTTGTTATTCTCAGGTCCTTAAGAGGTATGCTTCCGCTGTGTTTGCTGCATGACTGGCCGTGGAGTCAGCATTTGATTTTAAAGAATATTATTTACTTTCGCATTTAAAACTTTTATATACTGTTTAAATACTGTTGGCTTGTGGTTACGATCACAACGGTGTTTCTATTTCGAGATTATTGACTTATGTTTTTGAAAGTTAATTTTTGAATAAAATTAAATGCGATTGCTTTAAACATCTCATATAGAGGGCGTAACTGTTAACTGTGGAACCTGGATTAACGCGCCGTCAGATGGTAATTTGGCAGGGTGTTAAAGTTGGTATCAGAGCTAACAGTTCGTAGGAAAACTAGGACTTGCATTATTGTGTCTAATTTGGTCATTATGACACCTTGATGAGTCTAGACTACGACCAGGACTTAGTCATTACATGAGTACTTTGTGACTAACGTTATTTACTTGACTAATTTGTTTCGTTTGTGTTATTGTACTATGAGTTAGATGTCACAGGATTCAGGAAGCAGTGACAGCGACTCCAGTGTGGCTGAGGTGAATGTTCCTTTCCCAGCACTAGCACCTGCTCCGCATCAGATACCTAACCATCTCATGAACCTTTATGCATTAGATTTGGTTCATATTAACTGTAACAGGGATATTGTTGATCGTGTTAACGCTTTGAGCGATATTGCTAGGACATATCCGCACCCCGATGATCTTGAGAGGTTGTGTAGTGACCCGAACTTTTCCATGTTTATATATATATTAAATGAAATTGTTATTTACATGATTAAGTGTTTCCAACATGTTAAGCAATCAAACTTGTTAAGACTTGATTAATTGAAATAGGTTTCATATAGACAATTGACCACCCAAGTTGACCGGTGATTCACGAACGTTAAAACTTGTAAAAACTATATGATGATATATATATGGAAATATATATATATATATATATATATATATATATATATATATATATATATATATATATATATATAGTTAACATGATATTATGATAAGTAAACATATCATTAAGTATATTAACAATGAACTACATATGTAAAAACAAGACTACTAACTTAATGATTTTGAAACGAGACATATATGTAACGATTATCGTTGTAACGACATTTAATGTATATATATCATATTAAGAGATATTTATACATCATAATATCATGATAATATAATAATTTAAAATCTCATTTGATATTATAAACATTGGGTTAACAACACTTAACAAGATCGTTAACCTAAAGGTTTCAAAACAACACTTACATGTAACGACTAACGATGACTTAACGACTCAGTTAAAATGTATATACATGTAGTGTTTTAATATGTATTCATACACTTTTGAAAGACTTCAAGACACTTATCAAAATACTTCTACTTAACAAAAATGCTTACAATTACATCCTCGTTCAGTTTCATCAAAAATTCTACTCGTATGCACCCGTATTCGTACTCGTACAATACACAGCTTTTAGATGTATGTACTATTGGTATATACACTCCAATGATCAGCTCTTAGCAGCCCATGTGAGTCACCTAACACATTTGGGAACCATCATTTGGCAACTAGCATGAAATATCTCATAAAATTACAAAAATATGAGTAATCATTCATGACTTATTTACATGAAAACAAAATTACATATCCTTTATATCTAATCCATACATCAACGACCAAAAACACCTACAAACACTTTCATTCTTCAATTTTCTTCATCTAATTGATCTCTCTCAAGTTCTATCTTCAAGTTATAAGTGTTCTTCATAAATTCCAAAAGTTCTAGTTTCATAAAATCAAGAATACTTCCAAGATTGCAAGTTTACTTCCAAGTTTTCTAAATCCATTCCAAGTAATCATCCAAGATCAAGAAACTTTTGTTACTTACAGTAGGTTATCTTTCTAATACAAGGTAATAATCATATTCAAACTTTAATTCAATTTCTATAATTATAACAATCTTATTTCGAGTGGAAATCTTACTTGAAATTGTTTTCGTGTCATGATTCTGCTTCAAGAACTTTCAAGCCATCCAAGGATCCTTTGAAGCTAGATCCATTTTTCTCATTTCTAGTAGGTTTATCCAAGGAACTTTAGGTAGTAATGATGTTCATAACATCATTCGATTCATACATATAAAGCTATCTTATTCGAAGGTTTAAACTTGTAATCACTAGAACATAGTTTAGTTAATTCTAAACTTGTTCGCAAATAAAAGTTAATCCTTCTAACTTGACTTTTAAAATCAACTAAAAACATGTTCTATATCTATATTATATGCTAACTTAATGATTTAAAACCTGAAAACACGAAAAACACCGTAAAACCGGATTTACGCCATCGTAGTAACACCGCGGGCTGTTTTGGGTTTGTTAATTAAAAACTATGATAAACTTTGATTTAAAAGTTGTTATTCTGGAAAAATGATTTTTATTATGAACATGAAACTATATCCAAAAATTATGGTTAAACTCAAAGTGGAAGTATGTTTTCTAAAATGGTCATCTAGACGTCGTTCTTTCGACTGAAATGACTACCTTTACAAAAACGACTTGTAACTTATTTTTCCGACTATAAACTGATATTTTTTCTGTTTAGATTCATAAAATAGAGTTCAATATGAAACCATAGCAATTTGGTTCACTCAAAACGGATTTAAAATGAAGAAGTTATGGGTAAAACAAGATTGGATAATTTTTCTCATTTTAGCTACGTGAAAATTGGTAACAAATCTATTCCAACCATAACTTAATCAACTTGTATTGTATATTATGTAATCTTGAGATACCATAGACACGTATACAATGTTTCGACCTATCATGTCGACACATCTATATATATTTCGGAACAACCATAGACACTCTATATGTGAATGTTGGAGTTAGCTATACAGGGTTGAGGTTGATTCCAAAATATATATAGTTTGAGTTGTGATCAATACTGAGATACGTATACACTGGGTCGTGGATTGATTCAAGATAATATTTATCGATTTATTTCTGTACATCTAACTGTGGACAACTAGTTGTAGGTTACTAACGAGGACAGCTGACTTAATAAACTTAAAACATCAAAATATATTAAAAGTGTTGTAAATATATTTTGAACATACTTTGATATATATGTATATATTGTTATAGATTCGTGAATCAACCAGTGGCCAAGTCTTACTTCCCGACGAAGTAAAAATTTGTGAAAGTGAGTTATAGTCCCACTTTTAAAATCTAATATTTTTGGGATGAGAATACATGCAGGTTTTATAAATGATTTACAAAATAGACACAAGTACGTGAAACTACATTCTATGGTTGAATTATCAAAATCGAATATGCCCCTTTTTATTAAGTCTGGTAATCTAAGAATTAGGGAACAGACACCCTAATTGACGCGAATCCTAAAGATAGATCTATTGGGCCTAACAAACCCCATCCAAAGTACCGGATGCTTTAGTACTTCGAAATTTATATCATATCCGAAGGGTGCCCCGGAATGATGGGGATATTCTTATATATGCATCTTGTTAATGTCGGTTACCAGGTGTTCACCATATGAATGATTTTTATCTCTATGTATGGGATGTGTATTGAAATATGAAATCTTGTGGTCTATTGTTACGATTTGATATATATAGGTTAAACCTATAACTCACCAACATTTTTGTTGACGTTTAAAGCATGTTTATTCTCAGGTGAATACTAAGAGCTTCCGATGTTGCATACTAAAATAAGGATAAGATTTGGAGTCCATGTTTGTATGATATTGTGTAAAAACTGCATTCAAGAAACTGATTTCGATGTAACATATTTGTATTGTAAACCATTATGTAATGGTCGTGTGTAAACAAGATATTTTAGATTATCATTATTTGATAATCTACATAAAGCTTTTTAAACCTTTATTTATGAAATAAAGGTTATGGTTTGTTTTAAAATGAATGCAGTCTTTGAAAAACGTCTCATATAGAGGTCAAAACCTCGCAACGAAATCAATTAATATGGAACGTTTTTAATCAATAAGAACGGGACATTTCAGTTGGTATCCGAGCGTTGGTCTTAGAGAACCAGAAAATTTGCATTAGTGTGTCTTATCGAGTTTGTTAGGATGCATTAGTGAGTCTGGACTTCGATCGTGTTTTCTTTAAAAATGATTGTTTAACATTTTTGTTGGAAACTATATATTATTAACATGTATATATTATGTGATATATTAATCTCTTAACATGTTTGATATTGTGTGATAGATGTCTGCCTCTAGCACAAATCCCATTGACTCACCTAATAATAACGAAGAGTCGAATATATATTGGACTGATTCACAAGTTCCCGAAGAAGAACCGGAAGAAGAATCAGAACCGGAAGAAGAATCAGAACCTGAAGAGGAGGAACCGGAGGAGGAAATAGAACCGGTGGGGGAAATAATAAAATGATTAAGTAAAAGAAAATCCTCAACCAACCGACCAAGGTTAATTATGGTCAATGGTGTTTCCACCAAGGAAGCAAAATATTGGGAGGATTACCAATTCTTCGATGAATCGGATTCCGACGAGAATTTCGATGATGTTATAGAAATTACCCCAACTGAATTTAAAAAGGCAAAAGAAAATAATAAGGAAAAGGGCATAAAAATAGAGAAATCTAATTCCAACCCCGATGAACTTTATATGTATCGTCAACCCCCGAAGTCCTTAAGTTGTAACAATGACCCGGGAACCTCTAAACCACCAGGTTTTTCTAAACCGTTGTGGAAAACGACAGATCGTATTAGGGGAACGTCATATATCCCTAGAAACTTGGCAAAATGAACCAAAACCGAAGAAGAAGAAACGAGCGAGTCGGAATAAGATAGTTGTATTCGTGTGGTGTAATATATGTAATATAGTGTGCTTATGCTTTATGATATATGTAAAAATTGCTTGTATTAATAAGTATTTTTTTTATGAATCTAACTCTTGTCTATTTTACAGTATAAAAACACAAAATGGATAGACAACCCAATATTTTAAGAGACCTACCCGGAGACATGATTGATGAAATCTTGTCTA
The DNA here is from genome assembly GCF_046630445.1 of Rutidosis leptorrhynchoides. Classification (NCBI taxonomy): domain Eukaryota; kingdom Viridiplantae; phylum Streptophyta; class Magnoliopsida; order Asterales; family Asteraceae; genus Rutidosis; species Rutidosis leptorrhynchoides. Next base: position 400,222,524 of record NC_092336.1, on the reverse strand, counting down.
GAGTCGGTAAGAATTCTTCGGCACAACTATTTACGGCAAAATCAGTTTGTAAGACATTCGAAGAACGTTCCAAGAATGTCTTGGTTTATAAGAGACTTTCGTTTGAAAGATGGGGGATATCACATTGGGAAATCCATAAGTTACGATGTGTTTACTTTGACGCATATATTGCGGGGAACCCAAATGCTATTTTACGCAACGGGTTAAGAAATTATTTTGACTCAATGTATCCGAATATAGGACTTCATGATTTAGAAAAAGCGGCTACCATGCAACATAAAGAAGCATGCTATGCTTACGGGTTAGTAATGTTCGCTTCTCACCAAAGTGAGAAAAAGAACATCGGGCTACAACTATTAAACAAAACGTTCCCACAAGTGACGGAGTCGGTAATTGGGGTAAGAAATGAGGTTTTTAGGTTATTACGAGACTGTTAGTCATTACGTAACCCTTGTCCCTTTGACGACGTTACAACACGCTGTCTTATCAACGGCCATAACGGTTATGTTCCACAAGACCAAGGATGGGAAGTAGTCCTAGTAAAACCAGAATGCATGACTTGTTTCTGGACGTATGAATTACGTGTCTTTATTGCCTTTGCTGAACGACTTGTGTACTAGCTAGAATTATCTTCACAACTATCTTGTATCAAAGTTATTGTGTGCTATATTTCATGCTTTATGTAAAATAAGCGGTATTGTAAGTTTGTAAAATATTGTATAAAAGTTTGAACGCGAAATATTATTATAATCAGTTTTTCATATAGAATTGTAGTAGTTGAATTATATGTTAGCTACTAAGTATGAACTTAACGGGTAGGTACTACCCGAATTTAAACTTATAAAATGCTAATATGAAGAAAAAGCTTTTATAAATGAGTTGATATTATGCTACGAAATACTATTAACTACTCTTAATATTCTGTATGATTAACTTGTTCCATTTGACTATTTTGAAGGAAATGGCACCAACTACTTGACACACCGTGAATATGAATGAAGAGGAATTCCGTACTTTTCTAGCTTCAAATATAGCCGCAGTACAAGCTGCGCTACATACCAACAATAACCTTGGATCTAGCAGTACAGGAAATCGTGTAGGATGCACCTACAAAGAATTCACTGCCTGCAAACCTTTGGAATTTGATGGAACCGAAGGACCGATCGGATTGAAACGGTGGACCGAGAAGGTCGAATCCGTGTTTGCCATAAGTAAGTGTACTGAAGAGGACAAAGTGAAGTACGCTACGCATACCTTCACAGGTTCTGCGTTAACATGGTGGAATACCTATCTAGAGCAAGTGGGACAAGATGATGTGTACGCACTACCGTGGTCAGCATTCAAACACTTGATGAACGAGAAGTACCGTCCCAAAACCGAGGTCAATAAGCTCAAGACAGAACTTAGAGGGTTACGAACCCAAGGATTTGATATTACCACGTACGAAAGACGATTCACAGAATTGTGCCTATTGTGTCCGGGAGCGTTCGAAGATGAGGAAGAGAAGATCGACGCGTTTGTGAAAGGATTACCGGAAAGAATCCAAGAAGATATAAGTTCACACGAGCCCGCCTCCATACAACAGGCATGTTGAATGGCTCACAAACTAGTGAACCAGATTGAGGAAAGAATTAAAGAACAGACGGCTGAAGAGGCCAATGTGAAGCAAGTCAAAAGAAAGTGGGGGGAAAACGGTGATAAGAATCACCAATACAACAACAACAGCAATTACAACAATAATCGCAACAATTATCCCAACAATCGCAACATCAATCGCAACTACAACAAACGGCCCAACAACAACAACAACAACAACAACAACAGCAACTACAACAATCATCCCAACAACAATAACAACCGCAACAACAACAACAACAACAACAACAATCAGAAGCAGCTATGCCAAAGGTATGAAAAGTATCACTCGGGGTTCTGCACCAAATTTTGCAACAAGTGTAAAAGAAATGGTCATAGCGCGGTGAAGTGTGAGGTCTATGGACCAGGGGTTAACAGAACGAAAGGAACAAATGGTGTCGGAACGAGTAATGGCGGAGCAAGTAGTGTCGGAGCAAGTTATGCCAATGTAGTTTGTTATAAATGTGGAAAACCGGGCCACATTATTAGAAATTGCCCGAACCAGGAGAACACGAATGGACAAGGCCGCGGAAGAGTTTTCAATATTAATGCGGCAGAGGCACAGGAAGACCCAGAGCTTGTTACGGGTACGTTTCTTATTGACAATAAATCTACTTACGTTTTATTTGATTCGGGTGCGGATAGAAGCTATATGAGTAGAGATTTTTTTGCTAAATTAAGTTGTCCATTGACGCCGTTGGATAGTAAATTTTTACTCGAATTAGCAAACGGTAAATTAATTTCAGCAGATAATATATGCCGGAATCGAGAAATTAAACTGGGTAGCGAAATATTTAAGATTGATTTGATACCAGTAGAGTTAGTGTGATGACCCGAGAATTTCCGATGAAATTTAAACTTAATCTTTATATGTTTCCGACACGATAAGCGAAGTCTGTAATGTTGAGTCTCGAAAACTTTGAAACTAGATTCATATATTCAATTGACCTTTGACTATTCCGGTGATTCACGAACAAATGGTTGTATATATATATATATATATATATATATATATATATATATATATATATATATATATATATATATATATATATATATATATATATATAAAGTATGTACAACAAATTTAAATAATAAAATACTATAGGTCATTAAGATTAAATATGTAAAATACTATACAAGATAATTATTTAATTATTAAAATAAAACTATATACAAATGTGTATGAATTCTATAAACAATTTTTATAGTATATATACTGGATGATATATAAAAGGTATAAATATTATATGTAGATATAATTACTAAATGATATATAATTAATAAGATGTAATATTAACATATTAAATGTAAATACAAGTTAAAAATATAATTGCTATAGCAATATCGTTATTACTTCCATTATCAAAATAAATATCTGCATTATAATAATATGATTTGAATATGAAAGTTGATGAATATAAATTGTTATATTATTATTATTAATATTATCATAATAATATAGTTAGTAGTATTACTGGTATTATGAATAATATTATAACTACCATTGTTAATATCAATATTATAATAAGTAATAGAAAAATTATAATTTTAATTACTATGATTAATATTAAAATCATTATTATTATAACTAGTAATAAAAATTATAATTTTTGTTATTATGATTATTATAAGTATTAGTATTATTATTATTATCTCTATTATTATTATTATTATGATTATGATTATCCTTATCAATATTATTATTATTATTATTAATATCATTAGTTATATTAGGAAATAATACAAACTATTAATATTATCAATAATTATATAAATTACCATTTTTTTATTTATAATTATTATCAATATAATTATTACTAATATATAAAAAAATTATATTAATTATATAAATGAAATTGATTATTGTACCATTTGGTTAGCTGTATCTATCCTACTGTAATCTATTTTGTTCTGGTCCCTAAGTCTGATATATATCGAATCTGTGTACAGATATATAATCTAAAGTTTGTTAAAAGTTATAATCAACTTTTTATTTAATTATTATTATTTTTTTCTCATGTCTTTGTTTTAGACTGTAAAAACCGAAATTTCAATTACATTCGAACGATATCAGTTGTTAAACAAATTCATCCTACTTCCAATTATCAATCATCAATCACAACAGTTCCTAATTGTTAAGTCCTGATAATTTTCATAAATTTTTATTTTTTTTGAAGCTCGACATCTCTATTGAACAACTTTTTAGCCATAATTCAATTTCGAACGAATCTCCAAAATCTAATAATGCAAAATTGTTAGGAATGATGTATGTAAACAATCTGTAAGTTTTCAGCTTCCAATTCTTGTTATCAATCTCAAATTTTGAGGTCAAAGCTTTATTTCAAAAAGTCAACTCGAGTGTTCTTGTCAAAAATTCGAATTCGTTTTTGAATAAATGGAGCAATTGATGATCGAGGAAGTTTGTAGTAGTCATTTATAAACTATTTCATGTTGTGACTTTTACCTAAAACGTTCTTGAAACCAAACTTAATTTTTTTTTTCTTTCTTTTTTTTGTTCGACGCAGAAGCAGACTGTTTCTGTTTTTTTTTTGTTTTTTTTTTGTTTTGTTTATCCAATTTATGTATATATTTTTGTTCCTTGATTGTACAAGTCCTAAATGAAGTCACGATATGGTTATATTGATTTGGTTCCTGTCGAGTGTAATTGAGGAAGGAGAAGAAGTTAGATAACAGATTATACGAGTTATATATTATCAGATGGACTTATAAAACAGAAATTAGGCTACGGCCTGAATGGTTAAGGGAGGTGTCGGGTATGCTTGAGGTCTCGGGTTCAATCCCCGGTATGGACTGTTATTACTTTTTGGAACTCATTTTTGAGGTAGTCTATTTTATTTATTTTTATTATTATTACTTTTATTATTATTATTATTATTATTATTATTATTATTATTATTATTATTATTATTATTATTATTATTATTATTATTATTATTATTATTATTATTATTATTATTATTATTATTATTATTATTATTATTATTGTTATTATTATTGTTACTATCATTATTATTAGTAACTTAGGAAAATAAACATGTTTATGATTATTAAGAAGAAACATAAAAGTATTAGAGTTATATATCATGAAGATTTTTTATGATAAAAGATTAGTATAACAATTTTGATCATAAACTTATTGATAAAATAAGATTCAAGATAAATGATGGTTAAGGTCATGAATTCTAAAACTTAGAAAAGATTATACATTATCAATAACGGGAGAAACGAATAAAAGATAACGAACCGAAAGGCAAAGCAATGATTAAAAATTGAAATTTTAATAATGAAAAATGATATTATGAGTATTACTATAAATTTATGAATATTGTGATTATTATCATTATTATCATTTTTATTATTATTAGTATCATTATCATTATATATAAAATTATCATTAATATCAAAACTATCATTCTTAACAAATAGATATTAGGTACATAAAACCTACTTATTACCTATACTACAATTATATTACTAATCTATATAACTATATATAAGACATATTAACGTTTTTTTTATATAAACATCTACATACAACAAATTCGATATTTTTAATATTATATTAAATATATGTATGTATATATTAATATAACTAAAGGTATAGATTCTAATCATTTTAAATATATATAAAATAAATATATATATAACATATACCTTAAACATATAATAAAAGTATATATGTTTAAATGGAATTAAATATAAATTATATAAACTACAAACACATAAGTAATATATAATTAATAAAGAAAAATTATGTGATTTCTATTATATGTTTTAATAGATATATAAATGATATAGGTTCGTGAATCCAAGACCAACCCTGCATTGTTCAATGTCGACATATGTATTTTTACTACAAAATACATTAGGTGAGTTTCATTACTCCCTTATTATATATATTTTTGGGACTGAGAATACATGCGCTGCTTTTATAAATGTTTTACGATATAGACACAAGTAATCAAAACTACATTCTATGGTTGAATTATCGAAGTCGAATATGCCCCTTTTTATTAAGTCTGGTAATCTAAGAATTAGGGAACAGACACCCTAATTGACGCGAACTCTAAAGATAGATCTATCGGGCCCAACAAGCCCCATCCAAAGTACCGGATGCTTTAGTACTTCGAAATTTATATCATGTCCGATGGAGGATCCCGGAATGATGGGGATATTCTTAAATACATATTGTGAATGTCGGTTACCAGGTGTTCAATCCATATGAATGATATTTTTGTCTCTATGCATGGGACGTATGTTTATGAGAAATGGAAATATGAAATCTTGTGGTCTATTAAAATTATGAAATGATTTTATGCTAAACTAATGAACTCACCAACCTTTTGGTTGACACTTTAAAGCATGTTTATTCTCAGGTATGAAAGAAATCTTCCGCTGTGCATTTGCTCATCTTAGAGATATTACTTGGAGTCATTCATGACATATTTCAAAAGACGTTGCATTCGAGTCGTTGGGTTCATCAAGATTATTATTAAGTCAATTATAGTAAGATATATATGAAATGGTATGCATGCTGTCAAATTTCGATGTAATGAAAGATTGTCTTTTCAAAAACGAATGCAATGTTTGTAAAATGTATCATATAGAGGTCAAGTACCTCGCGATGTAATCAACTGTTGTGAATCGTTTATAATCGATATGGACTTCGTCCGGATGGATTAGGACGGGTCTCTACAGTTAGGGAGTTTTGATGTAATAGTTGGCATGGACTGGCTGAAGAAGGTGAAAGCAGAGATCGTATGTTATAAAAATGCAATTCGCATTGTACAAGAAGAAGGAGAACCCTTAATGGTGTACGGAGAAAAGAGCAACGCAAAGTTAAATCTTATTAGTAACCTGAAGGCACAAAAACTAATAAGAAAAGGTTGCTATGCTGTTCTAGCACACGTCGAGAAAGTACAAACTGAAGAAAAGAGCATCAATGATGTTCCCGTCACAAAAGAATTTCCCGATGTATTTCCGAAAGAATTACCGGGATTACCCCCACATCGATCCGTTGAATTTCAAATAGATCTTGTACCAGGAGCTGCACCAATAGCTCGTGCTCCTTACAGACTCGCACCCAGCGAGATGAAAGAACTGCAAAGCCAATTACAAGAACTTTTAGAGCGTGGTTTCATTCGACCAAGCACATCACCGTGGGGAGCTCCTGTTTTGTTTGTCAAGAAGAAAGATGGTACATTCAGGTTGTGTATCGACTACCGAGAGTTGAACAAACTTACCATTAAGAACCGCTACCCACTACCGAGAATCGACGACTTATTTGATCAACTACAAGGCTCGTCTTCTTATTCGAAGATTGACTTACGTTCCGGGTATCATCAAATGCGGGTGAAAGAAGATGATATTCCAAAGACTGCTTTCAGAACACGTTACGGTCATTACGAGTTTATGGTCATGTTGTTTGGTTTAACTAATGCACCAGCTGTGTTCATGGACCTTATGAACCGAGTGTGTGGACCATACCTTGACAAGTTTGTCATTGTTTTCATTGATGACATACTTATTTACTCTAAGAATGACCAAGAACACGGTGAACATTTGAGAAAGGTGTTAGAAGTATTGAGGAAGGAAGAATTGTACGCTAAGTTTTCAAAGTGTGCATTTTGGTTGGAAGAAGTTCAATTCCTCGGTCACATAGTGAACAAAGAAGGTATTAAGGTGGATCCGGCAAAGATAGAAACTGTTGAAAAGTGGGAAACCCCGAAAACTCCGAAACACATACGCCAGTTTTTAGGACTAGCTGGTTACTACAGAAGGTTCATCCAAGACTTTTCCAGAATAGCAAAACCCTTGACTGCATTAACGCATAAAGGGAAGAAATTTGAATGGAAGGATGAAAAAGAGAAAGCGTTCCAATTATTGAAGAAAAAGCTAACTACGGCACCTATATTGTCATTGCCTGAAGGGAATGATGATTTTGTGATTTATTGTGACGCATCAAAGCAAGGTCTCGGTTGTGTATTAATGCAACGAACGAAGGTGATTGCTTATGCGTCTAGACAATTGAAGATTCATGAACAAAATTATACGACGCATGATTTGGAATTAGGCGCGGTTGTTTTTGCATTAAAGACTTGGAGGCACTACTTATATGGGGTCAAAAGTATTATATATACCGACCACAAAAGTCTTCAACACATATTTAATCAGAAACAACTGAATATGAGGCAGCATAGGTGGATTGAATTGTTGAATGATTATGACTTTGAGATTTGGTACCACCCGTGGAAGGCAAAGTGGTAACCGACGCCTTGAGCAGGAAGGACAGAGAACCCATTCGAGTAAAATCTATGAATATAATGATTCACAATAACCTTACTACTCAAATAAAGGAGGCGCAACAAGGAGTTTTAAAAGAGGGAAATTTAAAGGATGAAATACCAAAAGGATCAGAGAAGCATCTTAATATTCGGGAAGACAGAACCCGGTATAGGGCTGAAAGGATTTGGGTACCAAAATTTGGAGATATGAGAGAAATGGAACTTGGAGAAGCTCATAAAACCAGATACTCAATACATCCTGGAACGGGGAAGATGTACAAGGATCTCAAGAAACATTTTTGGTGGCTGGGTATGAAAGCCGATGTTGCTAAATACGTAGGAGAATATTTGACGTGTTCTAAGGTCAAAGCTGAGCATCAAAAACCATCAGGTCTACTTCAACAACTCGAAATCCCGGAATGGAAATGGGAAAACATTACCATGGATTTTATCACTAAATTGCCAAGGACTGCAAGTGGTTTTGATACTATTTGGGTAATAGTTGATCGTCTCACCAAATCAGCACACTTCTTGCCAATAAGAGAAGATGACAAGATGGAGAAGTTAGCACGACTGTATTTGAAGGAAGTTATCTCCAGACATGGAATACCAATCTCTATTATCTCTGATAGGGATGGCAGATTTATTTCAAGATTCTGGCAGACATTACAGCAAGCATTAGGAACTCGTCTAGACATGAGTACTGCCTATCATCCACAAACTGATGGGCAGAGCGAAAGGACAATATAAACGCTTGAAGATATGCTACGAGCATGTGTTATTGATTTCGGAAACAGTTGGGATCGACATCTACCGTTAGCAGAATTTTCCTACAACAACAGCTACCATTCAAGCATTGAGATGGCGCCGTTTGAAGCACTTTATGGTAGAAAGTGCAGGTCTCCGATTTGTTGGAGTGAAGTGGGGGATAGACAGATTACGGGTCCGGAGATAATACAAGAAACTACCGAGAAGATCATCCAAATTCAACAACGGTTGAAAACCGCCCAAAGTCGACAAAAGAGCTACTCTGACATTAAACGAAAAGATATTGAATTTGAAATTGGAGAGATGGTCATGCTTAAAGTTGCACCTTGGAAAGGCGTTGTTCGATTTGGTAAACGAAGGAAATTAAATCCAAGGTATATTGGACCATTCAAGATTATTGATCGTGTCGGACCAGTAGCTTACCGACTTGAATTACCTCAACAACTCGCGGCTGTACATAACACTTTCCACGTCTCGAATTCGAAGAAATGTTTTGCTAAAGAAGATCTCACTATTCCATTAGATGAAATCCAAATCAACGAAAAACTTCAATTCTTCGAAGAACCCGTCGAAATAATGGATCGTGAGGTTAAAAGACTTAAGCAAAACAAGATACCAATTATTAAGGTTCGATGGAATGCTCGTAGAGGACCCGAGTTCACCTTGGAACGAGAAGATCAGATGAAGAAGAAATACCCACATTTATTTCCAGAAGATACGTCAACACCTCCAATTGCTTAAAATTTCGGGACAAAATTTATTTAACGGGTAGGTACTGTAGTGACCCGAACTTTTCCATGTTTATATATATATTAAATGAAATTTTTATTTACATGATTAAGTGTTTCCAATATGTTAAGCAATCAAACTTGTTAAGACTTGATTAATTGAAATAGGTTTCATATAGACAATTGACCACCCAAGTTGACCGGTGATTCACGAACGTTAAAACTTGTAAAAACTATATGATGACATATATATGGATATATATATATAGTTAACATGATATTATGATAAGTAAACATATCATTAAGTATATTAACAATGAACTACATATGTAAAAACAAGACTACTAACTTAATGACTTTGAAACGAGACATATATGTAACGATTATCGTTGTAACGACATTTAATGTATATATCATATTAAGAGATATTTATACATCATAATATCATGATAATATAATAATTTAAAATCTCATTTGATATTATAAACATTGGGTTAACAACACTTAACAAGATCGTTAACCTAAAGGTTTCAAAACAACACTTACATGTAACGACTAACGATGACTTAACGACTCAGTTAAAATGTATATACATGTAGTGTTTTAAAATGTATTCATACACTTTTGAAAGACTTCAATACACTTATCAAAATACTTCTACTTAACAAAAATGCTTACAATTACATCCTCGTTCAGCTTCATCAACAATTCTACTCGTATGCACCCGTATTAGTACTCGTACAATACACAGCTTTTAGATGTATGTACTATTAGTATATACACTCCAATGATCAGCTCTTAGCAGCCCATGTGAGTCACCTAACACATGTGGGAACCATAATTTGGCAAATAGCATAAAATATCTCATAAAATTACAAAAATATGAGTAATCATTCATGACTTATTTACATGAAAACAAAATTACATATCCTTTATATCTAATCCATACACCAACGACCAAAAACACCTACAAACACTTTCATTCTTCAATTTTCTTCATCTAATTGATCTCTCTCAAGTTCTATCTTCAAGTTCTAAGTGTTCTTCATAAATTCCAAAAGTTCTAGTTTCATAAAATCAAGAATACTTCCAAGATTGCAAGTTTACTTCCAAGTTTTCTAAATCCATTCCAAGTAATCATCAAAGGTCAAGAAACCTTTGTTACTTACAGTAGGTTATCTTTATAATACAAGGTAATAATCATATTCAAACTTTAATTCAATTTCTATAACTATAACAATCTTATTTCGAGTGGAAATCTTACTTGAAATTATTTCCGTGTCATGATTCTGCTTCAAGAACTTTCAAGCCATCCAAGGATCCTTTGAAGCTAGATCCATTTTTCTCATTTCCAGTAGGTTTATCCAAGGAACTTTAGGTAGTAATGATGTTCATAACATCATTCGATTCATACATATAAAGCTATCTTATTCGAAGGTTTAAACTTGTAATCACTAGAACATAGTTTAGTTAATTCTAAACTTGTTCGCAAATAAAAGTTAATCCTTCTAACTTGACTTTTAAAATCAACTAAACACATGTTCTAAATCTATATGATATGCTAACTTAATGATTTAAAACCTGGAAACACGAAAAACACCGTAAAACCGGATTTACGCCGTCGTAGTAACACCGCGGGCTGTTTTGGGTTAGTTAATTAAAAACTATGATAAACTTTGATTTAAAAGTTGTTATTCTGGGAAAATGATTTTTATTATGAACATGAAACTATATCCAAAAATTATGGTTAAACTCAAAGTGGAAGTATGTTTTCTAAAATGGTCATCTAGACGTCGTTCTTTCGACTGAAATGACTACCTTTACAAAAATGACTTGTAACTTATTTTTCTGATTATAAACCTATACTTTTTCTGTTTATATTCATAAAATAGAGTTCAATATGAAACCAAAGCAATTTGGTTCACTCAAAACGGATTTAAAATGAAGAAGTTATGGGTAAAACAAGATTGGATAATTTTTCTCATTTTAGCTACGCGAAAATTGATAACAAATCTATTCCAACCATAATTTAATCAACTTGTATTGTATATTATGTAATCTTGAGATACCATAGACACGTATACAATGTTTCGACCTATCATGTCGATACATCTATATATATTTCGGAACAACCATAGACACTCTATATGTGAATGTTGGAGTTAGCTATACAGGGTTGAGGTTGATTCCAAAATATATATAGTTTGAGTTGTGATCAATACTGAGATACGTATACACTGGGTCGAGGATTGATTCAAGATAATATTTATCGATTTATTTCTGTACATCTAACTGTGGACAACTAGTTGTAGGTTACTAACGAGGACAGCTGACTTAGTAAACTTAAAACATCAAAATATATTAAAAGTGTTGTAAATATATTTTGAACATACTTTGATATATATGTATATATTGTTATAGGTTCGTGAATCAACCAGTGGTCAAGTCTTACTTCCCGACGAAGTAAAAATCTGTGAAAGTAAGTTATAGTCCCACTTTTAAAATCTAATATTTTTGGGATGAGAATAAATGCAGGTTTTATAAATGATTTACAAAATAGACACAAGTACGTGAAACTACATTCTATGGTTGAATTATCGAAATCGAATATGCCCCTTTTTATTAAGTCTGGTAATCTAAGAATTAGGGAACAGACACCCTAATTGACGTGAATCCTAAAGATAGATCTATTGGGCCTAACAAACCCCATCCAAAGTACCGGATGCTTTAGTACTTCGAAATTTATATCATATCCGAAGGGTGTCCCAAAATGATGGGGATATTCTTATATATGCATCTTGTTAATGTCGGTTACCAGGTGTTCACCATATGAATGATTTTTATCTCTATGTATGCGATGTGTATTGAAATATGAAATCTTGTGGTCTATTGTTACGATTTGATATATATAGGTTAAACCTATAACTCACCAACATTTTTGTTGACGTTTAAAGCATGTTTATTCTCAGGTGAATACTAAGAGCTTCCGCTGTTGCATACTAAAATAAGGACAAGATTTGGAGTCCATGTTTGTATGATATTGTGTAAAAACTGCATTCAAGAAACTGATTTCGATGTAACATATTTGTATTGTAAACCATTATGTAATGGTCGTGTGTAAACAAGATATTTTAGATTATCATTATTTGATAATCTACGTAAAGCTTTTTAAACCTTTATTTATGAAATAAAGGTTATGGTTTGTTTTAAAATGAATGCAGTCTTTGAAAAACGTCTCATATAGAGGTCAAAACCTCGCAACGAAATCAATTAATATGGAACGTTTTTAATCAATAAGAACGGGACATTTCAGGTTGGAGGAAAGAGTCACAGGTATAAATACTTATACGTACGAGGCTGAAGCGAGGTTCGTTGAGATGGCGGGATTGATAGCAGCCTTAACTGCCAGGGTTGCTGCGTTTGAGGCGGAACGTAATAGGCCGAGGAATGATGGACCTGCCTCCCGTACCCGACAGAAGAGGAAGTGAAGGGTCGTTGACCATGAGCTTCTTTTCCTTTTTCATCCGCCATACTTTCTTTAATTGATTAAATAAGACTTACCGGGTGCTATAAACTGGGCTACTAGCACATTATGTTTATTGTTTGGTTTACTACTTTGGAATTTGGTTTATCACTTTCGGATGTTATTTATATTAATGGTGGATTATGCTATTAGTAACTATTATCTTCTATTGCATGCGGTATTACTCTATATTTAGTAACTTTGTATGATCATAATACTTGTGTTATGTTATACTACTACTATTGCCATTAATGTTACTACTTAGTGTTACTACCACTACTATCACTACATAACACTAGTACCACTACTACTACCACTAGTGTTACTACTATCACTACTATCACTACTTACACTACTTCTCACTACTAGCGAATCTTTTTGTACTATTATTTACTAGTCTTCAACACTCGTTGCTAGTATATTTTCATATATAGCGTTGTTTTGACACTGACCTGGTGTGTTTTTCTGTGTTGAAGATGCCTCCGAAGGAATCAACCGCCGCTCAAATCAGGAGAATGGTAGCCGAAGGAATCACGGCTGAAAGAGCTGAACTACTGAGAGAATTCAACAACGCTCGGAACAGTAATGATCGTGGTGGTTCGAGCAACACCAATGGAAATGGCACTCAAGGCCGTAATGGATGTTCTTACAAAACGTTCACTAGTTGCAATTGTAGTGACCCGAATATTTCCATGTTTATATATATTAAATGAAATTGATTTTTACATGATTAAGTATTTCCAACATGTTAAGCAATCAAATTGTTAAGACTTGATTATTTGAAGTGAGTTTCATGTAGACAATTGACCACCCAAGTTGACCGGCGATTCACGAACGTTAAAACTTGTAAAAATGACATGACGATATATATATGAATATACATATAGTTAACATGATATTATGATAAGTAAGTATCTCCATAAGTATATTAACAATGAGTTATATACATAAAAATGAGACTACTAAGTTAAGAAACTCGAAATGATATATATAACGATTATCGTTATTACAACGTCTTACTAAATACATATGTATCATATTAAGATATTGTTACACTATATTTAACATGATAAAATGATAATTATATATATCATTAAGTATGTTAACAATGAACTACATATGTAAAAACAAGACTACTAATTTAAGGATTTCGAAACGAGACATATATGTAACGATTATCGTTGTAACGACATTTAAATGTATATATATCATATTAAGATATATTAATATATCATAATATCATGATAATATAATAATTTAACATCTCATTAGATATAATAAACAATGGGTTAACAACATTAAATGAGATCGTTAACTTAAAGGTTTCAAAACAACACTTACATGTAACGACTAACGATGACTTAACGACTCAGTTAAAATGTATATACATGTAGTGTATTTAGATGTATTAATATACTTTTGGAAGACTTCAATACATATATCAAAACACTCATACTTAACGAAAATGGGTACAGTTACATTCCCATTCTTTTTCCATCAAGAATTCTAGTCGTATTCATACCCGTATTATACACAGCTTCTAGATGTACTTACTGTGGGTATATACCAATAGGAACTAGCATGGGATTCCAATCTTGATTATGTCATGTATGTCTAATCAATTTTAACTTCTACTATGAACTAGTCAACTAACTAGAACTCCTTTTAACCCCACTCACCACTCACCACTTACCACTCATCATTCACTCCATTTCACTTCCAATTCTCTTTCTAATTCTCTCTCAACACACTCACACACTTATGAACGAATTTTTCCAGTAGCTAATCATCATCTTCGTCAAAAATTACTTCAAGAATCAAGCTATAATCATCTTAGGAAGAACACTTCAAGAACACTTCGAAAATCCTTTCAAGTTTACTAGTTTACATCCAAGCTTTCTAATCCATTCCAAGTAATCATCTAAGATCAAGAAACCTTTGTTATTTATAGTTGGTTATCTTTCTTATTCAAGGTAATATTCATATTCAAACTTTGATTCAATTTCTATAACTATAAACTATCTTAATTCGAGTAAAAATCTTACTTAAACTTGTTTTTGTGTCATGATCCTACTTCAAGAACTTTCAAGCCATCCAAGATTCTTTGAAGCTAGATCATTTCTTGTCACTTTCATTAGGTTTACCAATTAAACTTTAGGTAGTAATGATGTTCATAACATCATTCGATTCATATATATAAAACTATCTTATTCGAAGGTTTAAACTCGTAATCACTAGAACATAGTTTAGTTAATTCTAAACTTGTTCGCAAACAAAAGTTAATCCTTCTAACTTGACTTTTAAAATCAACTAAACACATGTTCTATATCTATATGATATGCTAACTTAATGATTTAAAACCTGGAAACACGAAAAACACCGTAAAACCAGATATACGCCATCGTAGTAACACCGCGGGCTGTTTTGGGTTTGATAATCAAAAACTATGATAAACTTTGATTTAAAAGTTATTCTTCTGGAAAAATAATTTTTCTTATGGACATGAAACTATATCCAAAAATCATGGTTAAACTCAAAGTGGAAGTATGTTTTTCAAAATGGTCATCAAGACGTCGTTCTTTTGACTGAAATGACTACCTCTTACAAAAATGATTTGTAACTTATATTTCTAACTATAAACCTAAAATTTTTCTATTTAGATTCATAAAATAGAGTTCAATATGAAACCATAGCAATTTGATTCACTCAAAACGGATTTAAAACGAAGAAGTTATGGGTAAAACAAGATTGGATATTTTTGATTGTTGTAGCTACGGGAAATATTGTAACAATTCTATACAAATCATATCCTAGATAACTTATATTATATTATTCATGTATTCTAATATATATTATGTAATCTTAGGATACCATAGACATGTATACAATGTTTTGATATATCATATCGATCTATCTATATAATATATTTTGGAACAACCATAGACACTCTATATGCAGCAATGTTGGAGTTAGCTATACAGGGTTGAGGTTGATTCCAAAATAATATATATAGTTTGAGTTGTGGTCTAGCCTGAGGCTTGTATACACTGGGTCGTGGATTGATCCAAGACAATTTATATTTATTTATTTCTGTACATCTAACTGTGGACAACTAGCTGTAGGTTACTAACGAGGACTGCTGACTTAACAAACTCAAATCATTAAAATGTAATAAAAAATGTTGTAAATATATTTTGATCATACTTTGATATATATGTACATATTTGTATAGGTTCGTGAATCGACCAGTGGCCAAGTCTTACTTCCCGACGAAGTAAAAATCTGTGAAAGTGAGTTATAGTCCCACTTTTAAAATCTAATATTTTGGGACGAGAATACATGCAGTTTTATAAATGTTTTACGAAATAGACACAAGTAAATGAAACTACATTATATGGGTGAATGATCGAAGCCGAATATGCCCCTTTTGCTTGGTAACCTAAGAATTAGTAAACCGATCTACTAATTGACGCGAATCCTAAAGATAGATCTATTGGGCCTAACGAACCCCATCCAAAGTACCGGATGCTTTAGTACTTCGATGTTGTTTTTATCATGTCCGAAGGATTTCCCGAAATGATAGGGGATATTCTTATATGCATCTTGTTAATGTCGGTTACCATGTGTTCACCATATGAATGATTTTTATCTCTATGTATGGGATGTATATTGAAATATGAAATCTTGTGGTCTATTATTATGATTTGATAATATATAGGTTAAACCTATAACTCACCAACATTTTTGTTGATGTTTTAAGCATGTTTATTCTCAGGTGATTATTAAGAGCTTCCGCTGTTGCATAATAAAATAAGGACAAGATTTGGAGTCCATGCTTGTATGATATTATGTAAAAACTGCATTCAAGAAACTTATTTTTGATGTAATATATTCTTATTGTAAACCATTATGTAATGGTCGTGTGTAAATGGTATATTTTAGATTATCATTATTTGATAATCTACGTAATGCTTTTTAAAACTTTATAGATAAAATAAAGGTTATGGTTGTTTTAAAAATGAATGCAGTCTTTGAAAAACATCTCATATAGAGATCAAAACCTTGCGACGAAATCAATTAATATGGAACGTTTAAAATCAATATGAACGGGACATTTCAGTAACCCACATTCTTTCGACGGGACTGAGGGACCAGTTGGTCTCATTAGGTGGTTTGAGAAGCTCGAGTCGGTTTTCTGTATTAGTGGGTGTAATGATAACGACAGGGTAGGCTTTGCAACGGGCGCACTGGCAGACAGTGCGCTCACCTGGTGGAACAACTATGCTCAATATCTGGGTCATGATCAGGCTTATGCCCTACCTTGGGACATTCTGAAGCAAAGAATGATCGAGGAGTATTGTTCGAGGAATGAGGTTAAGAAAATGGAACGCGAGTATCGAGAGCTGAAGTTAGTAGGAAACGATCTCACCGCCTATAACAAGAGGTTCTTTGAGCTGGCGTTAATGTGTCCTGAAATGGTTACTCCGGAAAGGCATAAGGTGGAACTGTACATTGAAGGTCTGAGTGAGAATATTCAAGGCAGGGTCACTACTTCAAAACCCGCAAATGTGCAGGAAGCTATTGACATCGCTAGTTTGATGTTGGATCAGATTGCCTAGAGAGGGAAGGGCACTATAGTGAATGAGAATAAGTCAAACGATGGTAAGAGGAAGTGGAACGGTGGTCAGGACAAGAATTTCAATCAACAGCCGTTCAAAAAGCAAGATTCTTACCGCAACAACACTGGAATCTCAGGAACTAACTCCGGGTATAAGGGAAAAAGCCACAATGTCAGAAGTGTGGCAAGCATCATACTGGAAATTGTTCCGTTCTAAATTATGACCGTTGTAAGAAGTTTGGTCATTTGTCAAAAGATTGCAAGGTTAATCTCAACGGCAACACCAACAACAACAGCACTGCAAGCAACGCGAACAATGCTAACAATGGCAAGAACTGTTATGGTTGTGGACAGTCGGGTTATTTCAAGAAGGACTGTCCTAAGAACAACAATTGGAATGCTCGAGGAAGGGCGTTCAACATCAATTCTGCGGAAGCTCGTGATGATCCGAAGCTAGTCACGGGTACGTTTTCACTCGATGATCAACCTGTTTATGTTTTGTTTGATACAGGCACCGATAGAAGTTTTATATCTAAGGATATTTGTGATGTGTTCTAGAGGGTGTGTATGAAACGGCTATCAATTTTATATTTATTTACTACAGGAAATCACCTAAATTAAACTAAAACACAAAAGGCAAGTATACCTATCGTGTAATAATATAGCTAAGGTAAAGTCCGGGAGGTCGATCCGTGGACACTATTATTGGGTGTCTTACTAGGTCAAATTAGTTAATTAAGTAGTTAAACTAGATTTAGTAATATATAGTAATTATAAGTAACTTTGGGGGTTTTTACCGTTTAATGACCGGTTTGTCGATTTTAAAACTTAAGTCACAATTAAAACCTAATGCAAAATATTAAATATAAATATAAATATAACTTATTTTAAAGAGTAAAGTAAATGACAACAAATAAAAGTGCAAAAATTAAAAATATAAATAAAGCGTAAAAATAAAAGTGTGATAATTTAAAGTACGATAAATAAAATGACGATAAATGAAAGTACGATTAGATATAAAATAAAGGAATTATGCTTATTTAAACTTCCGTAATCATGATGTTTGACATTTTGATTTTAATTTATTACCATGGGTTAATTGTCCTTTGTCTTGGATTATTCGATACGTCTATCTGGTTTTTGTCCATAACAGTCCATCGACCATAATTATAAAGTGCGAGTATCCTCGTCAAATTACCCTTATACCCGAAGTCAAATATTCCAACTAATTGAGGACTTAAACTGCAACAAGGTTTTAATACTCTGTTAACAATTACACCAATTTTCCTTGTATGTAATCCACCTCTGTTTTAATGAGTCCATTGACTATTAATCCATCCCCGTGTCCGGTCAAATGAACAATTATTAGTACTTATAAATATCCCGCCCATCGTATCCGATCGAGTGTATGTGGTTATTTATAGATACATCAAATTGTAAATCTTTATATTAAATTAACGAACTATCATTCAGTTAAACAAATATAAAGCCCATTAATAGCCCATAGTCTAATTTCCACAAGTGTCGGTCTTTTGTTCAAACCCCAATTATGGTCCAAAGCCCAATTACCCAATCTTAATATTTAGCCCAACATCACGATTACTTCGGCTTAAATAAGCATAATAATAACTTAGTTACGAGACATTAATTTAAAAAGGAAGAACATAACTTACAATCATTATTTATAGTGTAGCGTTACACGGACAGAGTTTCGATTTAAAACCCGTAAAACATTCTTACAATAACCCAATTATTATTAAACTTAAATTAAAATTAAAATTATAAAATATAAATATATATATATATATTGTATATGATATGAGAAAGGAAAAGAAAAAGGTGTAGTTTCTTCATTACTGCGTGCCTTGCTTTTATAGGCAAATGATTAATACTGTTGTAGGTGGAATGTTAGCTGGCTACCATTCAAAGTTGAATCAATAATATCTGGTTGCGAATTATTGATTTGAAATTTTCACTTATGACCCTTTAACTATGCTCAATTAACAACTTTTTATTATTTATTATTATTCTTATTATGAATTATTTAAATATTATATTATATTCTTGTGCATAGTTGACTTGTACTTTCAGCTCCGTTACGTCGAGCGTTGAAAGTTGGTTCATATCTCGGTTCCGGATTTTCGAACGCCTTTTCGTATAATTTAATATGTTGTACTTTGCATTTTGCGGCTTGTACTTTTATAATTTTGAGACGTTTCTCATCAATAAATTGAACCACTTGAATTGTACTTTGTACTTTTTAGCTTTTTGGTCATTTACGTCTTCAAATCGTCGAATCTGTCTTTTGTCTTCACCTTTTATTATTTAAACGATAATTACTTGAAATTAGAACAATTGCAACTAAAAGCTTGTCTTTCTTGAAGGATAATGCTATGAAATATATGTTCGTTTTTAGCATTATCAAATATTCTCACACTTGAGCGTTGCTTGTCCTCAAGCAATATAGAACTTGAATATAACTTTACCAGAATCACTTCTTTATTCTTCACCCTTCGTACATCAGTGATTTCAATACGGCGGTATGAACAATGATAGTAACGATGTGGTTTACAGTCCCACATGACTATGAAAATTTAGATCCTTTAAGGAAATCGGATCTTTATGATAACATTTGATCTTTTGAAAATTCAATCTAGCTTTTACCCTAGATAAGTTTTCTAATTTGACCCACCATCGGTGTTGCAAAATATATTTGTGGATCAATATTTTGGCTAAAACTTTTAGGTTCGTGTAATCCACTACTATCCCTATATCAGAAAGCACACATCCAGTTTACTTGTTCCGTATATTACCTTTCGGCAAACTACCGTCCGGTTGTAAAGGAAAGCGATGAATAAGAAACTGTTAAGGCAATGTCTAATGACATGCTTTTGTTCATGGTCTAAAACGTGTCGGATGCAGTTACTATCCTTTGTAGGAGCAATAGTAAAGATCACCCTATGATTTTTCGGTCTGGCACAAGGTCCTATCTCTGACCATGCTATGCAACCACCGTTCTTACGGTTGACACCCGATTTGGTTCAGGTGACCTAATGAATTCTGATGAATTCTCAGGATTTTACGTTCAATGGTAATGAACGCATTGAAAATAGGTTTTCAGAAAACAAATCGGTTTTAATTTTATCAAAATATTTTCTCGTTCAAGCTCGAGTTTAGATATCATCGAATTCTATGAGTTTGTAATTCTCAATCTTTAAGGTCAATCTCAAGGATTGAGTAATATCAGGCTTAAATGCTGATTTTTAATCTTTAAGGAGATTATCCTTTCAGGGGGTCTGATTCATTAGTCTTATCAAGCTAATTTGCACGGCGCTCTCCCCATTTTACTAGACAGATCCTCTCATAGTTAGGATAAGTCTGACCACATGGCGACCCTGTTTGATGCTGAGGTCCGTGGATTTCTTGCTGATTTTAGAGATGACTTTTCTAGATTTTTCGTCAACCTACAGCTGGTCTGGACGACAACTTCTTGACCTAAATCAAGAAGCGCGTGTCTTTTTCAGAAGACTTTACTTCCTTTTAATGATGGAATTGATTCATCGTGTAGATCCATCTATTAATTCAAAGGTATTACAATAAATCGGGTAAAACTGATTAGTTTAGTCCAAAGCAAAAGTACCTGCAATAATCTTGTACAAATATATGTGATATGTGTTTTAAATAACTTGGTAAATTCTTCCCATACTTAGCTTTTATTTATTTCTTTGCCTTTTTATTCTCCTCTATTCCATTTTAAATGAATTCTAACGTTTTGGGTTGTTTCTCCATTTATGTTCTCTCCGAGGTAACAATAATTTCGGCATTAACACCTAGTTTTATCGTTCATAAATATGTATAAACATGATTTTGAATTCATTTAGTTGAAAATTTTTCAAATTTTCACAAAATTTGGCAATTAAACTAAGTGTAAACCCGAGAGAATTTATAACCCTTCCCTACACTTGAGATCATGCAATGCCCTCATTTGCATGAAATCAGACTATAATTATAAATTCATGAGGGTGATTAGTGTAGAAAAGTGATTAAAAATACCGAATTTGCAAACATATTATTTTATATCACATTTGATATTTTGCGTCTTGTCGTCAAAATTAGTAGTTTTTGCTTAACTTAATGTCAGTCTTTAAAAGTGCGCTGTTTTACCCTTTTTTGTACATGAGATAACTACAAACATATATATACATACTTTTACATATATATATATATATATATATATATATATATATATATATATATTTATAAAATCTTTATTTATTAAAACAATTTAAATGAATAATTTTTAAAATTTTGTTTCCTTTTACTTTAGGTAGTTTTGGTATGTTTACCTAGTCCGTCACTCGACAAAATTTAAAATTTATCGTTAAAGCGATTGTTTTAAAAGCAAATATTTTTGGGTTTTTTAATTTTTTTGGTATACTTTAGATCAATAAAATTAAAAATAATGATAACAAAATTTTTCGCCCCACCCTCGGGTAAAGCAATTTCGGTTCCATGACCTAGTCTTCAACTTACGATGAATTTTAGAAATCATTTTTTAAACTTAATGAAATAAAGTAAATTTTGTTTTTAAATTCACACAAAAATTAAATTTAAAAATGCATATTAATTTCATACAAAACCTACAAAAATAAATTCAGAATGGGGGGAGAAAACTAGTTCTTTAGTGTCTGCTAGTGGAAAAGACCAATCGGATTCCATTCTCGGAACTACACGAGAACAGAACAACTAACTCTAGACAGCATTTTCTTTTTAGAACATCTGAATCTCCCCACACTTAGGTAGCTGTGGTGTTGAAATTGTGATTAACTTCATCGTTAATTTCTCTTGGACCATAATCAACTTGCATATCTGTGACTTTTGCTTTAAGCCATTGGTCGGATTCTTGTGTAATATCCACAAATTCAACTAGTTTTGCCTTTTCTTTAGGCGATAGATTGGATACTAATCGGTTACATAACTTAAAGTTCCCCTTGGTTCTAGCATAGCGAATCCGTTTAATAAGTTTCTTTATTGAACTATTAATAACGGGGTCGTTTAATTTCGTATCAACAACGGGGTTCTTTGTTATCAGGTCATCATTAGGTGTTACTTCATTTTCCCCACACTTAGGCGTTTTATTATTGTTAAGCACTACCGTTGGAGTTGGTAAAACAACATGGTTCTTACCAATCGTTTTTATTGGTCCAACGGTTTTGGTTGGTGGAGATTTAGTCTTTCGAATCACAAAGGTGATCGATTTTTTACCATCACTAAGTGTCATTCTACCCTCTCTTACATCAAATAACGCCCCGGTAGACGCTAAGAATGGTCGACCTAAAATTATGGGAATGTTTGAGTCCTCTTCTATGTCAATGACAATAAATTCGATTAAAAAGGTTAAATTACCCACTTGAACGGGTAGGTTGTCAGCAATTCCAACTGGATGTTTAATAGTTTAATCAAAGAGTCGAACACTCATTTTCGTTAGACTTAACTCACCTACTCCTAATCTCTTATATAATGAAAGAGGCATAACACTAACACTCGCACCTAAATCTGCTAGTGCATCATACATGACACAATCACTAAGTTGACAAGGAACAATAAATTCACCCGGATCACCCAACCTGGGTGGAGATTTTGGTGGAACTGTCTTCACCGGGTTTATCTTTACGGTTTTTGTTTCTTGTACTTTCTTATTCTTCTTTTTCTTTCCAGAGGTATCACAAACTTTATTACCTATTACTTGCTCATACTCAACTCCTTTTCTTGGAAACGGGATGGGTGGTCTGTATGGTGCCACCACTGGCTTTACATACTCGGGTGGTAGTGGTGGTGGTGTTGTAACTTCTTCCTTGTTACTCACATCGAAAACCTTCCTATCTTCTGATGATGGTTTTTTAGAATTTGTTGACACCATATTAACATTCTCATTCTGAGGATTTACTTCAATATTACTCGGTAGCTATCCTTGTTCCCTCTTACTCATCAAGCTAGCAAGAGTGCCTACATGTTTTTCTAGATTCAAAATGGAAGCTTGTTGAGTTTTTAATGACTGATCAAACCTCTCATTTGTTTGGGTTTGAGATGTAATAAATTGTGTTTGAGATTCCATTAGCTTTGCCATCATTTCTTCCAGATTTGACTTTTTCTCTTCGGTTTGTTGTGGTGGTTTATATAAGCTAGGTTTTTGTTAATTGAAAGTGTTGTTTTGGGTTGGTTGGTTATTCGGACCTTGTTGGTTGTACGAGTTATTGTTAGGTCCATTTGGATTGTAAAGAATGTTTTGATTTCGATTAAAGTTCGTCCTTGGCGGTTGATAATTATTTTGATAATTATTTCCCGGCCTTTGGTTCATGTAGGAAACATTCTCACGTTGTTCCATTGTTTGCTCGATGTTACAATCTTTCGTTAAGTGTGGTCCACCGCATTGCTCACAACTGATTCATATTGCATGAATATCTTTATTCATTTTTTCCATTCTTCTCTCGAAAGCATCTATTTTGGCGGAAACGGGCATGGCTAGAATCGGCTCTAGCCACTTTAGATGAACGAAAAATATCTTTTTCCTGGTGCCACTCATGCGAGTGGGAGGCTGTGTTATCAATGATTTTGTAAGCTTCAGTTGCGGTTTTCTTCATAATGGAACCACCAGCTGTTATGTCGATGTCTTTTCGTGTAGCAACGTCGACACCTTGGTAGAATATTTGTATTGATAAGTATCTATACCGTGTTGAGGACATCCTCTCAACAACTTTCCAAATCTTGTCCACGCCTCATATAATGTTTCATTTGGCTTTTGCGCGAACGTAACAATTTCTCCTTGAAGTCTCACGGCTTTAGATGCTGGAAAGAATTGTTTAAGAAAATTTTCAACTAAAACGTCCCATGTATCAATCGCCCCTTCAGGTAATGATTCTAACCAATCTTTGGATTCTCCCTTTAAAGTCCAGGGAAATAACATGAGATAGATCTGTTCATCCTCCACTTCTCTGATTTTAAATAGGGTACAGATCCTATTAAAGGTTCGAAGATGTTCGTTTGGATCTTCTTTTGGCGTACCACTAAATTGGCATTGATTAGTCACCATGTGTAGGATTTGTCCTTTGATTTCATAATCTGGCGCATTAATGTCTGGTTGAGTAATTGCGTGACCTTGGCCAGTGCGTTTAACCCTCATTCGGTCTTCCATACTTAGAGGTTCCAGATTTTCCATGATTGAATTTGTTGAATCTGAATCACTAGAGGATTCGGATTTAATGGTTTCTTCCTCGACAATCTCTGGTTGAATGATTGGAGGTTCAGGAGGAAATATTAGTGGTTCAGGATCTCTGAATTGTCCTTGAATATCCTCCGGGTTCTCAATTGTAAGGTCGGGTTCAAAAAATGGATTATCGGTAATTTGAATTGGAGTACTTGGTCGACTAAATGACGATTCTAAAGAAAAATCAACGGCGACAATGTTGGCTAGATGTCTTGATCGAGTTACAGGTGGTGAACGTATGAAAGGTGGTGAACGTTTTGCTCGGTACATTCACTGAATATCCTATTAGTTATAAAAATAAAAATTATATAAGTTATCAAATTAATAGACTTTTCTGATTTTGCCCACATTTCGAATAGCCAATAGATGCAGCAGGTAGCCAGTACCCTTTAAATCGGAAGCCCACAATTCGCCACTAACAAATCCAACTATTACTACGAACCAGCAAATTTTGGATGTCTATCAATTTAACCACTTAAAACAATTTTTCGTCGAAATTTTGAAATAAAAATCTATGTCCTAAAAACTAGAGCGTCGAGAAATAAGAAAGAAAAAGAGCGCGTCGAAAAATGTCGAAAAATAAAAGGTCGAAAAATAAGAAAATTGTAGCGCGTCGAAAATTAAAAAGGGATTCTAAACGAAAAACGGGAATTACTTAAAAGGATACTAAAATTTTAACACGGCGTCGCAAAATTTTAAGGCACCTAAATCTTAGTCTAAAGAAAAAGCACTTAAGGGATTTTACTGCAAAGCCTAAAAATCTAAAAGTATAAAAATAACTATGGCAAAACTAAACTTAATACTAAAAGTTGTGACTAGAGTCTAAAAATCTAAAGGTAATAAAACTTAAAAAAAATAATAATTTTATAGACAAAATCTTAAAAATATATTTTTTTTAATTAATTTTTTTTTTAATTTTTTTAATAAAAATTTTATTTTTATATTTTTACATTTTTTTAATGATTTTAATATATATATATATATATATATATATATATATATATATATATATATATATATATATATATATATATTTACGAAATTAATAATTTTTTTTTAATTGGGTGGTTTTTTTTTACAACTATATTATTATTATAATTATAGGAGGTTCACTAAAAAGCTCAAACGGCCACGATTAAAATACGATTTGTAAACGCTATATCTTTAGAGAAGATATAGAGAAGTTTAATAATATAGCGTTTTCTATAAATTACAGCGTTTTCTATAAATAACACGATTATAGCGTTTTCTCAAACTTATATATAATTACATTTTTACAAATATAGATTAAAAATATAGCGTTTCGCCGAGTCCCCGGCAGCGGCGCCAAAAACTTGATGTGTTCTAGAGGGTGTGTATGAAACATCTATCAGTTTTATATTTATTTACTACAGAAAATTGCCTAAATTAAACTAAAACACAAAAGGCAAGTATACCTATCGCGTAATAATATAGCTAAGGTAAAGTCCGGGAGGTCGATCCGTGGACACTATTATTGGGTGTCTTACTAGGTCAAATTAGTTAATTAAGTAGTTAAACTAGATTTAGTAATATATAGTAATTATAGGTAACCTTGGGGGTTTTTACCGTTTAATTACCGGTTTGTCGATTTTAAAACTTAAGTCACAGTTAAAACCTAATGCAAAATATTAAATATAAATATAACCTATTTTAAAGAGTAAAGTAAATGACAACAAATAAAAGTGCAAAAATTAAAAATATAAATAAAGCGTAAAAATAAAAGTGCGATAATTTAAAGTACGATAAATAAAATGACGATAAATGAAAGTACGATGAGATATAAAATAAAGGAATTATGCTTATTTAAACTTCCGTAATCATGATGTTTGACGTTTTGATTTTAATTTATTACCATGGGTTAATTGTCCTTTGTCCTGGATTATTCGATACGTCTATCTGGTTTTTGTCCATAACAGTCCATCGGCCATAATTATAAAGTGCGAGTATCCTCGTCAAATTACCCTTATACCTGAAGTAAAATATTTCAACTAATTGAGGACTTAAACTGTAACAAGGTTTTAATATTTTGTTAACAATTACACCCATTTTCCTTGTATATAATCCACCCCTGTTTTAATGAGTCCATTGACTATTAATCCATCCCCGTGTCCGGTCAAATGAACAATTATTAGTACTTATAAATATCCCACCCATCGTATCCGATCGAGTGTATGTGGTTATTTATAGATACGTCAAATTGTAAATCTTTAAATTAAATTAACGAACTATCATTCAGTTAAACAAATATAAAGTCCATTAATAGCCTATAGTCTAATTTCCACAAGTGTCGGTCTTTTGTTCAAACCCCAATTATGGTCCAAAGCCCAATTACCCAATCTTAATATTTAGCCCAACATCACGATTACTTCGGCTTAAATAAGCATAATAATAACTTAGTTACGAGACATTAATTTAAAAAGGAAGAACATAACTTACAATGATTATTTATAGCGTAGCGTTACACGGACAGAGTTTCGATTTAAAACCTATAAAACATTCTTACAATAACCCAATTATTAATAAACTTAAATTAAAATTATAATTATAAAATATATATATATATATATATATATATATATATATATATATATATATATATATATATATATATATATATCGTATATGATATGAGAAAGGAAAAGAAAAAGGTGTAGTTTCTTCATTACTCCGTGCCTTGCTTTTATAGGCAAATGATTGATACTGTTGTAGGTGGAATGTTAGCTGGCTACCATTCAAAATTGAATCAATAATATCTCGTTGCGAATTATTGATTAGAAATTTTCACTTATGACCCTTTAACTATGCTCAATTAACAACTTTTTATTATTTATTATTATTCTTATTATGAGTTTGTTCAAAAAGCGTCTAGCTTGAATACTTTTAATACCATCGGCTTAAGCACAATTTAGATGGATGGATCCGTTAGGTTGACAACCTCACCCGCTATAAAAAATGTGGTGCATTTACTTTGAACATTAAATACATTTGAACAAGTGTATAACATTTTAGGAGGTAAGGCGGGTATAGTGGATTCTATACTCGGGTCATTGCTAGTATTCAGGTGCTCGGTTTATGCAGACGATAGAATCTCGTGGTCAAGGAAACTAAACTATTTTTCTGATAACTGTTTTTCAGATACTGTTACATTACTTTAAACTTGTAGATTCACCAACATTATTTGTTGACCTGTTTTTGCGTGTTCTTATTCTCAGGTCCTTAAGAGGTATGCTTCTGCTGTGTTTGCTGCATGACTGGTCATGGAGTCAGCATTTGATTTTAAAGAACATTATTTACTTTCGCATTTAAAACTTTTATACTGTTTAAATACTGTTGGCTTGTGGTTACGATCACAACAGTGTTTCTATTTCGGGATTATTGACTTATATTTTTGAAAGTTAATTTTTGAATAAAATTAAATGCGATTGCTTTAAACGTCTCATATAGAGGGCGTAACTGTTAACTGTGGGACCTGGATTAACGCACCGTCAGATGGTAATTTGGTGGGGTGTTAAAGTTGGTATCAGAGCTAACAGTTCGTAGGGAAACTAGGACTTGCATTATTGTGTCTGATTTGGTCATTATGACACCTTGATGAGTCTAGACTATGACCGGGACTTAGTCATTACATGAGTACTTTGTGACTAACGTTATTTACTTGACTAATTTGTTTCGTTTGTGTTATTGTACTATGAGTTAGATGTCATAGGATTCAGGAAGCAGTGACAGCAACTCCAGTGTGGCTGAGGTGAATGTTCCTGCCCCAGCACCAGCACCTGCTCTGCATCAGATACCTAACCATCCCATGAACCTTTATGCATTGGATTTGGTTCATACTAACCGTAACAGGGATATTGTTGATCGTGTTAACGCTTTAAGTGATATTGCTAGGACATATCCGCACCCCGATGATCTTGAGAGGTTGGAGGAAAGAGTCACAGGTATAAATACTTATACGTACGAGGCTGAAGCGAGGTTTGTTGAGATGGCGGGATTGATAGTAGCCTTGACTGCCAAGGTTGCTGCGTAAGAGGCGGAACGTAATAGGCCGAGGAATGATGGACCTGCCTCCCTTACCCAATAGAAGAGGAAGTGAAGGGTCGTTGACCATGAGCTTCTTTTCCTTTTTCATCCGCCATACTTTCTTTAATTGATTACATAAGACTTACCGGGTGCTATAAACTGGGCTACTAGCACATTATGTTTATTGTTTGGTTTACTACTTTGGAATTTGGTTTATCACTTTCGGATGTTATTTATATTAATGGTGGATTATGTTATTAGTAACTATTATCTTCTATTGCATGCGGTATTATTCTATATTTAGTAACTTTGTATGATCATAATACTTGTGTTATGTTATACTACTACTATTGCCATTAATGTTACTACTTAGTGTTACTACCACTACTATCACTACATAACACTAGTACCACTACTACTACCACTAGTGTTATTACTATCGCTACTATCACTACTTACACTACTTCTCACTACTAGCGAATCTTTTCGTACTATTATTTACTAGTCTTCAACACTCGTTGCTAGTATATTTTCATATATAGCGTTGTTTTGACACTGACCTGGTGTGTTTTTCTGTGTTGAAGATGCCTCCGAAGGAATCAACCACCGCTCAAATCAGGAGAATGCTCGCCGAAGGAATCGTGGCTGAAAGAGCTGAACTACTGAGAGAATTCAACAACGCTCGAAACAGTAATGATCGTGGTAGTTCGAGCAACACCCATGGAAACGGCACTCAAGGCCGTAATGGATGTTCTTACAAAATGTTCACTAGTTGCAACCCACATTCTTTCAACGGGACTGAGGGACCAGATGGTCTCACTAGGTGATTTGAGAAGCTCGAGTCGGTTTTCCGTATTAGTGGGTGTAATAATAACTGATAATGCTAAAAACGAACATATATTTCATAGCATTATCCTTCAAGAAAGACAAGCTTTTAGTTGCAATTGCTCTATTTACAAGTGATATTCGTTTAAATAATAAAAGGTGAAGACAAAAGACAGATTCGACGAATTGTAGACGCAAATGATCAAAAAGCTAAAAAGTACAAAGTACAATCAAAGTGGTTCAAATTATTGATGAGAAACGTCTAAAAATTACAAGAATACAAGCCGTGAAACACAAAGTACAAGATATTAAATTGTACGAAAAGGCGTTCGAAAATTTAGAACCGGGACATGAACCAACTTTCAGCGCGCGACGCAACGGACCAAAAATTACAAGTCAACTATGCACAAGAATATAATATTATATATAATTAATTATATATATATTATATATTATTTTAATCAAAGCAGCCCACGTTTAATTCAATTTGTGAGCTGGATTCCAGACCGCCGCACTCGCGGAGGTTTAAAGCTTAAAAGTTCAGCACTCGCGGAGCTCTACAGTACAACGTGGGCCTATAAAAGGCATCGAATTCTGCACGAAAAAACACACCTTTTTCTAATCTATCTCTCAATCTCTACGATATATATATATATATATATATATATATATATATATATATATATATATATATATATATATATATATATATTTTATAATTTTAATTTTAATTTTAATATAATAATGATAAGGGTATGTTAGCGAATGTTGTAAGTGTGTAAGTCAAAATTCTGTCCGTGTAACGCTACGCTATTATTAATCATTGTAAGTTATGTTCAACCTTTTTAAATTAATGTCTCGTGGCTAAGTTATTATTATGCTTATTTAATGCCGAAGTAATCGTGATGTTGGGCTAAATATTAAGATTGGGTAATTGGGCTTTGTACCATAATTGGGGTTTGGACAAAAGAACGACACTTGTGGAAATTGGACTATAGGCTATTAATGGGCTCTATATTTGTTTAATTGAATGATAGTTCACTAATTTAATATAAAGATTTACAATTGGATGTACCTATAAATAACCACATACACTCGATCGGACACGATGGGAGGGATATTTATAAGTACTAATAATCGTTCATTTAACCGGACACGGGAATGGATTAATAGTCAATGGACTTATTAAAATAGGGGTGAATTATATACAAGGAAAATTGGTGTAATTATAGTTTAAGTCCCCAATTAGTTGGAATATTTGACTTCGAATATAAAGATAATTTGACGAGGACACTCGCACTTTATATTTATGACTGATGGACTGTTATGGACAAAAACCAGATGGACATATTGAATAATCCAGGACAAAGGACAATTAACCCATGGTAATAAACTAAAATCAACACGTCAAACATCATGATTACGGAAGTTTAAATAAGCATAATTCCTTTATTTCATATTTCATCGCACTTTTATTTACTGTCATTTTATTTAATTGCACTTTTAATTATCGTACTTTTTAATTATTGCAATTTTATTTATTGTCATTTTATTTATCGCATTTTAATTTATCGCACTTTAATTATTGTCATTTACTTTACGCTTTAAATTAATTTATATTTATTTTTAATATTTTACATTATGTTTTAACTGCGACTTAAGTTTTGAAATCGACAAACCGGTCATTAAACGGTAAAAACCCCCTTTTATAATAATAATACTACTTATATATATTCATAGTTATACAAATATAGTTTTAAAAATATAGCGTTAAACTTGGCTAGTTCCCTGTGGACGAACCGGACTTACTAAAAACTACACTACTGTACGATTAGGTACACTGCCTATAAGTATTGTAGAAAGGTTTAGGTATATCCACTCTATAAATAAATAAATAACTTGTGTAAAATTGTATCATATTTAATAGTATTTCGCAATAAAAATATAACTATTTCGTATACACCTCTGCACACATCAAGTATTTTTGGCGCCGCTGCCGGGGAAAGTTCAACGCCGAAAGCGCAACGCTATATAAAAAAAAAGATTTTTATTAAGTCATAATCTATTTCTGTAAAAATATACATTTTAAATATTAAAAATACAAGAAAAAGAAAAATATATCTATATATTTTAAGTTTAGTTAAATTAAAAAGTTTATATTTTATTATTTATTGTGAAAAAGTTATAAAAAAGTAATAAGTTATATTTATATTTTATATTTTATATTTTATATATATTAAAAACAGAAAAATTAAAAAGTAAAAAAATAAAAATAACACTGAACCTGCACAAATTTGACCTGCACCTCAGCTGAGTTTGCATAGTCCGCACTCGCGGTTTGCCAGCTGGGATCCGCAATCGCGGAGGTTTCTGACAGGTCAAACATTGGACAGTAATTATTACGATTTAGGGTTTAAATTAATAAATATTATTGTTATTAAACCCTAATTAGGGTTAGTTATTTTATAAATTAGTGTTAATTTTATTTAATTTGTAATATTTAGTTTAAATTAGTTTTATTATTTATAAAATTAATACTTTTATAAAAATAATAATATAAAAATAATATTTTTATAAAAATTAGTAATTTTATCATTTTTTGTCTCTTTTTATAAATTGAATATTTTTATTATTTAGTACGTAATTTGTATTTTTATCGCTCGTAACTAGTTTTAAGATATAGTATTTGCCGTAGTTATTTTTTTTTCTAGACTCTTAGGCTTTGCCGTAAAATCCCTTAAGTGCTTTTTCTTTAGATTAAAATTTAGACGCTTTAGAATTTTATGACGTCGCTTATCGCTTTAATATTTTATAAGTTTTAGTACTTTTTAAGTTATTACCGTTTTGGATATAGAATTCCCTTTAAGCTTTAATACCTTTAGACGTAACTTTTAATTCTTAGTTTTTAGACTTTTAAGTTTCGACGCGCTACGTTCTTTTTATTATTTTTCGACTTTTTATTTTTTTTCGACGTTTTCCGACGCGCTCTTTTTCTTCCTTATTTCTCGCCGCTCTAGTTTCTAGGACATAGAATTTTCTTTATTTTTATTTATTTTTTCAACAAAAAATTATTTTAAGCGGTTAAATTGATAAACATCCAAATTTTCTGCTTCGTAGTAATAGTTGGATTTGTTAGTGGCTGAGTTGTGAGCTTCCGATTTAAAGGGTTCTGGCTCCCTGCTGCATCTATTGGCTATTCGAAACGTGGGCAAAAGCAGAAAAGTCTATTAATTTGATAACTTATATAATTTTTATCTTTTATAACTAATAGGATATTCAGTGAATGCACCGAGCAAAACGTTCACCACCTTTCATACGTTCACCACCTGTAACTCCATCAAGACATCTAGCCAATATTGTCGCCATTGATTTTTCTTTAGAATCTTCATCAAGTCGACCAAGTACTCCAATTTAAATTTCCGATAATCCATTTTTTGAACCCGACCTCACAATTGAGAATCCGGAGGATATTCAGGGACAATTCAGAGATCCTGAACCATTAATCTTTCATCCGGAACCACCAATCATTCAAACAGAGATTGTCGAGAAACAAACTGTTAAATCAGAATCCTCTAGTGATTCAGATTCAACAAATTCAATCATGAAAAATCTGGAACCTCTAAGTATGGAAGACCGAATGAGAGCTAAACGCACTGGCCAAGGTCACGCAATTACTCAACCAGACATTAATGCGCCAGATTATGAAATCAAAGGACAAATCCTACACATGGTAACTAATCAATGACAATTTAGTGGTGCACCGAAAGAAGATCCAAACGAACATCTTCGTACCTTTAATAGGATATGTACTCTATTTAAAATTAGAGAAGTGGAGGATGAACAGATATATCTCATATTATTTCCCTGGACTTTAAAGGGAGAAGCCAAAGATTGGTTAGAATCGTTACCTGAAGGGGCGATTGATACATGGGACGTTTTAGTTGAAAAATTTCTTAAACAATTCTTTCCGGCATCTAAAGCCGTAAGACTTCAAGGAGAAATAGTTACGTTCACGCAAAAGCCAAATGAAACTCTATATGAGGCGTGGACAAGATTTGGAAAGTTATTGAGAGGATGTCCGCAACATGGTTTAGACACTTATCAAATAGTACAAATATTCTACCAAGGATGCGACATCACTACACGAAAAGATATCGATATAGCAGCTGGTGGTTCCATTATGAAAAAAACCGCAACTGAAGCTTACAAAATTATTGATAACACTGCTTCCCACTCTCATGAGTGGCATCAAGAAAAAGATATCGTTAGATCATCTAAAGCAGCTAGAGCCGATTCTAGCCATGACTTAGATTCCATTTCCGCAAAGATAGATGCTGTCGAGAGACGAATGGAAAAGATGATTAAAGATATTCACTCAATACGAATTAGTTGTGAGCAGTGTGGACGACCACATTTGACAAAAGATTGTCTCAGTATTGAACAAATAATGGAACAAAGAGAGAATGTTTCATACATGAACCAAAGGCCTGGAAATAATTATCATAATAATTATCAACTGCCAAGACCAATCTACAATCAAAACCAGAATTATAACCGAAATGTTCCATACAACAACCAACAAGGTCCTAGCAATCAACAAGTATCTAATAATACTTACAATCAGCAAAGACCTATTTTTCCAAATAAACCACCACAAATCGATGATAAAAAGTCAAATTTAGAAGATATGATGTCAAAGCTAGTTGAATCTCAAACGCAATTTTTCACATCTCAGAAACAAACCAATGAACAAAATGCTCAAGCATTTAGAAATCAACAAGCTTCTATTCAAAATTTGGAATAAGAAGTAAGCAACCTAGCAAGGTTGATAGGTGAAAGAAAACCCAAAAGTTTACCTAGTGATACAAATGCTAACCCCCGGAATGAAACACCTAAAGCCATTACCATGAGAAGTGGTATTACACTTAAACCACCTGAAATTCCTGTAATTTCTGATGAAACTATTCCTACTCCACAAGAACCATAATTTGATCAAGAAAAGGAAACAGAACCGGTAGTTGAAAAGGTTAATGAAGATAACACAGTTAAAGCTAAACCTTATGTTAAACCATACCAACCACCGCTTCCTTACCCAAGTAAAATGAGAAAAGAAAGACTTGAAGCCGAGCAATCCAAATTCTTGGATATGTTTAAACAAATAAATGTAAATCTTCCTTTCATTGATGTAATTTCAGGAATGCCAAGATATGATAAATTCTTGAAAGATCTAATCACAAATAGAAAGAAAATGGAAGAACTCTCTGCTGTTACAATGAATGCTAATTGTTCTGCAGTGCTGTTGAATAAGATACCAGAAAAATTATCAGATCCAGGAAGTTTCACGATTCCATGTTTTCTGGGTAGCCTTAGTTCAATAGAAGCATTGGCAGACTTAGGTGCTAGTATAAATCTAATGCCGTATTCACTATACGCTAAACTAGACCTCGGAGAATTGAAACCAACAAGAATAAGCATACAACTAGCCGATCGATCAGTAAAATATCCTAGAGGGATAATGGAGAACATGCTAGTTAAAGTTGGTACTTTAGTATTTCCAGTAGATTTTGTTATTCTGGACATGGAAGAAGATTCTCGAGTTCCTTTCATATTAGGAAGACCATTCTTAAACACGGCTAAAGCAATAATAGACGTGTTCGGTAAGAAATTGACCCTAAGTATAGAGGACGAGAGTGTTACCTTTTCTGTTGATAGAGCCATGCAACAACCGCAATCTGCAGATGATACATGTTATTATATTCAAACTATAGATTCACATGCAGAATTGTTAGAAAATTTTCCAGAATTACAAGGAACAGGAGAATGTTCTTTAGGAGAAGGAACTGAACCAATTGATGAAGCTGAAATGTTAGCCACACTCATGGCTAATGAATACGAACCAACAACAGAAGAAATTCAAATGCTAAAAGAGGAAGACAGATATCGATACAAATCATCGATAGAAGAACCGCCGATATTAGAGTTAAAGCCACATCCAAACTATTTGGAATATGCTTATTTACATGGTGAATCTAAATTACCTGTAATAATATCTTCTTTTCTTACGGAAAATGAAAAATCTCAACTCATTTCTGTGCTAAAAGCTCATAAACCAGCTATTGCATGGAAGATTCATGACATTAAAGGCATAAGTCCTTCGTATTGCACACATAAAATCCTTATGGAAGAAGGTCATAAAACGTATGTGCAACGCCAACAAAGACTAAATCCAAATATGCAAGATGTTGTTAAGAAAGAAATTATTAAACTGCTAGATGCAGGTTTAATTTATCCAATCTCTAATAGTCCATGGGTAAGCCCAGTTCAATGCGTACCTAAGAAGGGTGGCATGACTGTTATCACAAATGAAAAAAATGAGCTTATTCCTACTAGGAATGTAACAGGATGGCGTGTTTGTATTGATTATAGAAAATTAAATGACGCCACCAGAAAAGATCACTTTCCCTTACCTTTCATTGATCAAATGTTGGAAAGATTAGCCGGAAATAGTTACTATTGTTTTCTTGACGGTTTTTTCGGATACTTTCAAATTTCAATAGCACCCGAGGACCAAGAGAAAACCACATTCACGTGCCCTTATGGTACTTTTGCTTACAAACGCATGCCATTTGGACTTTGCAACGCCCCTGCAACCTTTCAAAGGTGCATGATGGCAATTTTTCACGACATGATAGAAGAATTCATGGAAGTTTTCATGGATGACTTTTCAGTCTTCAGTGATACTTTTGAATCATGTCTAGTTAATCTTGAACGAATGCTTATTAGATGCGAGCAATCAAATCTAGTTCTTAATTGGGAGAAATGCCATTTCATGGTTAAAGAAGGCATCGTTCTTGGTCATAAAATTTCAAAGGAAGGAATTGAAGTGGATAGAGCTAAAGTAGATGTAATTGCTAAACTTCCACATCCCACCAATGTTAGAGGAGTTAGGAGTTTTCTAGGGCATGCCGGTTTTTACCGACGTTTTATAAAATATTTTTCTAAAATTGCCACTCCTATGAATAAACTCTTAGAAAAAGATGCTCCATTCATCTTTTCAGATGAATGCATCAAATCATTTAATATTCTTAAAGAAAAACTCACTAATGCGCCAATCATGATAACTCCAGATTGGAATCTACCGTTTGAACTCATGTGCGATGCAAGTGATTTTGCAATGAGAGCCGTTTTAGGACAAAGGATTGAAAAACGATTTCAACCTATTTATTATGCTAGTAAGACATTACCAGGAGCACAAACGAATTACACAACTACTGAAAAAGAACTCCTTGCTATTGTCTTTGCTTTTGACAAATTTCGTTCATATCTCGTTCTAGCTAAAACGGTGGTCTATACCGACCATTCTGCTCTTAGATACCTATTTTCGAAATAAGATGCTAAACCAAGATTAATCCGTTAGATCTTACTCTTACAAGAGTTCAATATTGAAATCTGAGACAAAAAGGGAGCAGAAAATCTCGCCGCTGATCATCTTTCTCATCTTGAAAATCCTGAATTAGAAGTTCTAAATGAATCGGCCATATAAGATAACTTTCCTGATGAATATCTATTGAAGATAGATTATAGTGAAATTCCATGGTTTACAGACTATGCAAACTACTTAGTATGTGGATTCCTTGAAAAAGGGTTGTCGTACCAAAAACGAAAGAAATTCTTTAGTGATATAAAACACTATTTCTGAAAAGATCCACATTTGTTTAAAAGTTGTCCCGATGGAATAATACGCCAATGTGTATTCGGGGATGAAGCTAGTCAAATCTTAAACCATTGTCACACAGGACCAACAGGAGGACATTATGGGCCTCAACTCACAGCAAGAAAAGTTTACGATGCTGGATTCTATTGGCTTACAATTTTCAAAGAAACACACCTTCTTTGCAAATCCTGTGATGCTTGTCAAAGGGCCGGAAAAATAAGTCAACGTGATGAAATGCCACAAAATGTCATTCAAGTATGTGAAGTATTTGACGTTTGGGGTATTGACTTTATGGGTCCATTTCCAAAATCTCATAATAATCTCTACATTCTCGTTGCCATTGATTATGTATCTAAATGGGAGGAAGCACAAGCTCTCCCAACTAATGATGCACGAGTTGTAGTCAACTTTTTAAAACGTTTTTTTGCAAGGTTCGGAACACCGAAAGCTTTAATAAGTGATCGGGGTACTCATTTTTGTAATAATCAACTTGAGAAAGTTCTTAAAAGATATGGAGTAACTCATAAAAAATCTCAACCGTTTATCATCCACAAACAAGTGGACAAGTTGAAAATACCAAACGAGCTTTAAAACGTATTCTAGAGAAAACCGTAGGATCAAATCCGAAGGAATGGTCAATGAAATTGGAGGATGCACTCTGGGCTTTTAGAACAGCCTACAAAACTCCAATTGGAACCACACCTTTTAAACTCGTTTACGAAAAAGCATGTCACCTTCTAGTAGAAATTGAACACAAAGCATTTTAGG
This sequence comes from Rutidosis leptorrhynchoides, assembly GCF_046630445.1. NCBI lineage: Eukaryota > Viridiplantae > Streptophyta > Magnoliopsida > Asterales > Asteraceae > Rutidosis > Rutidosis leptorrhynchoides. Next base: position 400,184,332 of record NC_092336.1, on the reverse strand, counting down.
CTTTGAAGACATGTAATATTGATTTACATGAAGCCGGACGTCTACGGTTAAGTCAACTAAACGAATTAGAAGAATTAAGACATGAAGCATACGAAAATTCATTAATCTATAAGGAACGAACGAAGAAATGGCATGATAAAAGAATCAGAAGTTCAAAATAATTCAAAGAAGGAGACAGAGTTCTTCTTTCCAATTCAAGATTCAAGCTATTTCCTAGAAAATTGAAATCAAGATGGTATGGACCATTCATAGTCAAAAGAGTTTTTCCATATGGAACAGTTGAACTAATAAATTCAAATGGAATTGAATTTAAGGTTAATGGTCACAGAGTTAAACATTACATAGATAGTCCGATGGAAGTTGAAGATGAAGTTAATCACAATTTCAACACCACAGCTAACTAAGTGTGGGAAGGTTCGAATCTTTTTAGGATAATATATGTTTCTGTTAGAGTTAGATATTCTGTTTTCGTGTAGTTCTCGAGAATGGAATCCGAATGGTCTTTCCCTAACAGACCCTAAAGAACTAGTCTTCTCCCTCCATTCTGAATTTTTATTTTTTTATGTTTTACGAGATGAAGAATTCCTTTGATCTAAACCATGGTCTAATGCTACACGCTTTGATTACTAAACGTAATAATGACACACTTCCGAGTGACCTGGTGTCAGTAATAAGAAGCAGATGTGACAAAGTAAGAAAAGAACTCAGGAAAGATCATCATAAGATACATTTTGGTAAAGGCAAATCAAAGTCCGCAACAAAAAGAAGAGCACGACACCTTGAAAGATGTTATAAATGCGGAAAATGGTCACACGAAGGTAAATATTCAAATAATCAAACATATTCAAATACCAAATTTGTTACTCTATGCAGAGAAGGACCGTTCATATGTTTAGAAGAAAAGATATTGAAGAATCGAGGTTACGCTTATGTAGCTATGGAGAACCAAATCACACGACTCTCCTATGAGTTGGCTAAAGCAGGTCTCTGAGAATTCTATCTCATAGGTAAGTATGTACAGTTTTTATTTTTTTATTGCTTTTAACCTTTTGATAATAAACGCTGAATCATTCGCTATAAAGTATTAAATTGATATTCAATAAAGTTAGGTATGCGTAACCGAAATTATTGATATCATACAAATATTTATTACATCACTGCGAAATTTACCGTTTATTCTTAAGGTATAAATATCTTTAATCAATCAACCCAAAATATTTCAGAAATTCGTCAGGAGTAAAACTAGGTTATGGAACCGAAATTACTTTACCGAAAAGAGGGGCGTATATTTTTGATAATATTTGATTGATTAAAGTGGGATAAAAGACCAAAAAAAATTTTAATTTTTAATTTTTACCTTAATTTTAAAATTAATATATAAATATTAAATTATTATTGTAAACTTTTTAAAATCAATATATTTAAGTTTGTAAATATTTGAAAAATTAATATTCTTAATATAAGTTTGTATGTATAAAAACAAAAATATAATATAAATTTGGTGTGAATTTTTAATTTTAATAATATGAATTTTTAATTTTATGCATTTTAAAATTAAGTTTGGTGTGAATTTAAAAACAAAAATGTACTTTATTTCATTAAGTTAAAAATGTGATTTCTAAAAATTCGTCGTAAGTTGAAAACTAGGTCGTTGAACCGAAATTGCTTTACCCAAGGGAAGGACGAGAAATTTTATTATCATTATTTTTAATCTTATTGAATTAAAGCATGCCAAAAACATTAAAAAACCCAAAAATATTGGCTTTTAAAACGACGCTTAAAAAGTAACAAATTATAAAACTTTGTTGAGAGACGGACTAGGACAACGATCCGAAACGCCCTCATTCTTAAAAGAAACAAATTTGTAAAATTTATTAATCTATGTTTTATTAGTTAAAGGTTTTTATAAAATAAAAAAAAAACCGCACTCGCTGTACTTTAAAGTGGCCCACATCCGCACTCACGGAGATATCAAAACCCATATGGGATTAACTGGTCGAACAGACCAGTCCCCAACACACCACACTTATATTTTTTTCTGCGAAAAAACCCACAAAAAGGCTCTCAAAATCGAAATTTTTCACCGTTAAACATCAAATTTTTTTGCTAAAATCATGTTGAGAAGGATCCTACCAAGAAGTTACTCAAGGAGATCGGTAATTTCTACATCTAAACACTCTTTAATTCGAATTATTAGTGTTCTTGAATAAATTTATTCCTAATTTAATTTTGATGATTTCTAGTTTAATTATGGTCAAATTGTTTGTGTATTATGCTTGTATAACCTAGATTGATGCTATTTAACATGATTAGAAGCCTTAAACTTCAAATTTTGAGTAATCTAGAGTTTGTGTTCTTGAGCAAAATTGGGGCTTTTAGATATAAACGGGTTATGGCCGAATTTTGTCGTTAGTTTATACTAAATTGAGTAGTGTAACATGTTTAGGTTGCTAAATGATCAAAACTTTGATCCTAAACATGATTTTCAAGTATTAAAGTAGACTTTTTGAGTCAAAAATGCATGAACTCAATTTAATTGATATGAATGCCATTTGGAACTTGTTTAATTGCTAGTAATGATTATTTTGACATATTATTTGAGATAAAAGTTAAAGAACATTGTATACATTTTCATATATGTTTATTTGTAAAAGTGTAGAATTGTTAATATTGTGAAAATGCATATAAAGTTTAATATGGATTAAACATGTCAGTATGATTGTTTTGATTTATGATTTTGCTAAGACTAATGCATATTTGGATGCACAAAAATTGTTTTTAATGTGTTTTGCAGACTGAAAGGGGTGAATCTTCATCAGCATCTCAGGCTCACAATGCTCCTCCTGAGAATGCAGAAGAACAGGAGATTAACGACCAATATAGACAAAATCTACCGCATTAATTCTTTTCATATTCAAATATAGAATTGACAGATTTACATCCTAATTTAAGGTTTGACCGACATTGGATAGATTATCCAAAATACCAGAGGAACTTGCACACCCTTCAGTCTAATGTTGTTGAAGTGCCCAGAGTAATAGATTGGGAACCGTTAGAAACAGTGGGATTGGCCGGTCCAATCAGAGAATTACTTACACAAAGGTATGGTAATTCTACTTTTACTGATTGGGAACGTTTGTTTAATATACGTAGGCGTGTATATAGAGAATGGTGTGTGGAATTATTATGTAGTGTTGAAATAAATGATCGGGTAGCTACCTTAACCGATCGTAGCTTTATTAGATTTTTATTAGGAGGTGTGATGTGCCATATGTCTCTACTAGACATGGCTCAGGCTTTGTGTATATATACGCCTGAGGAACTAGCATCTACTGATTGTCAAAGGTTGATAGTTAATGGTAGGAGGGTTGATGAAAATTTTGATATGAATGAAATATGGAGTAGAATGACTAGGCATAACCAATTTCGTGGGGGGGAATAACTCTTATACTGATATTGATAGAGCTGAGCTAAGAGTAATCCATAGGTTCTTAGCAAATTCGATTACACATCGAGGTAAGAACAAAGAGAAAGTAAATGAGAATGATTTATTTTATCTCATGTGTATTCGAGACCCACAGAGCGCTGTGAGTATACCTTATTGTGTGGGTTATTATTTATCAGCTATAGTTAAGAGTATACGGCCTAATGGTATAATCGGAGGTGGTATCTTTGTTACTTTAATTACTGAGTATCTCGGTGTCGATAGAAGTCGGGGTGATTAATAATTGCAGCACCAGAACCCCGTGATCCAATTGGTTTGAAAGTATATCATGGTGCTAAGGTATTAAAGAAATGACATAACGCTGCAGCACCATACGATGGCCCGCACCCACAGGTCGAAAGAGATCAGCAGCAAGGTAATGCGGGAGGGGGGAATCAGATGACAGAAATGCAACTTTTTATGGCTCATCATGAGTATGAAATGGCTAGACAACGAGCATTTCAAGATTGGCAGTATCATCAAAACCAAATCATAAGTCATCGTGCACACATAAATACAAACTACATTGCTACTCCAATGCTCGTATTTCCTCCCTGGACTATACAGACCTGACCACCGTACCCTACATATGACCCAGCTCAAGCATTCTACAGCACATACGGCTATGAATGGGATCCCTACTGGCACCATCCTTATCAACCCTAATTTTCTTTTATTCTTATTTTTATTTATTTGGTAACTTGTAATTTTATATTTTTAATATTTCTTTTGATACTATTATAGTTTTTATAATTTTTTAACTTTTATTATTAGATTTTTAATAATTTTTGAATGTGGGGTTATATACCCAACTTCAAAAATATGTTTATATATGTTTGTCGTTTATCTCATGTACAAAACAGGGTAAAACAGCGCATTTTCAAAGACTGGCATTAAGTTCAGCAAAAGCAACTAATTTTGACGACAAGATGCTAAATATATGTGAAATAACAACTGCAGGAATGAAGAAATGATGTGCATCATTTATCATTCAGCAAACAAACGCCAATATGTTTGGAAACTTTGGTAAAAATTAATCATTTTTCTACGCTAATCACCCTCAATAATTTAAATTGTACTGATTTCTTGCAAATGAGGGCATTGCAAGATCTTAAGTGTGGGAAGGGGTTAAATTCTTTCGGATTTTTAAAATTTTTGACTTATACACTTGGTTACCATTAAAAATACTAGTAACGCAGTAGTTGTATTAGAATCTAGTGCTCTCTGATAATAAAGAACAGCCCTAGTCTTATATACTAACTACCCAATTCTAGTAAAAATTTTCAAAATTTTCAAATAAATGAATTCAAAATCATGTTTATACATATTTATGAACGATAAAACTAGGTGTTAACATCGAAATTATTGTTACCTCGGAAAGGACATAAATTGAGAAACAACCCAAAATGTTAGAATTCATTTAAAATAGAATAGAGGACAATAAAAAGGCAAAGAAATGAAAATAAAAGCCAAGTGTGGGAAAAATTTACCAAGTTATTTAGAACATATATCACATATTTTTGTACAAATAATTGAAAATACTTTTGTTTTGGATGATATTAATCAGTTTTACCCAGTTTATTATAATTTAAAAGGAAGTAAAGTCTTTCGAGAGAAAAAGACACGCGCTTCTTGATTTAGGTCAGGAAGTTATCGTCCAGACCAGTTGTAGAGTCTACGAAAAATCTTGAAAAGTTTTCTCGAAAATCAGCTGGAAATCCACGGACCTCAGCATCAAACAGGGTTGCCAAGTGGTCAGACTTATCCTAACCATGAGAGGATCTATCTCGTACAATGGGGGGCACCGTGCAAATTAGCTTATAAGACTAATGAATCAGATCCCCAGAAAGGATAATCTCCTTAAAGATCAAAAATCAGCTTTTAAGACTGATATTACTCAATCCTTGAGATTGACCTTAAAGATTGAGAATTCAAACTCATGAAATTCGATGATATCTAAACTCGAGCTTGAACGAGAAAATATTTTGATCAAATTACAAACCGATTTGTTTTCTGAAAACCATATTTTCAATGCGTTCATTACCATTGAACGTAAAATCCTAGGAATTCACCTGGAATTCATTAGGTCACCTGAACCAAATCGAGTGTCAACCATAAGAACGGTGGTTGCATACCATGGTCAAAGACAGGACCTTGTGCCAGACCGAAAAAACTATAGGATGATCTTTACTATTGCTCCTACAAAGGATAGTAATTGCATCCGACACGTTATAGACTATAATCAAAAGCATGTCACGGGACATTGCCTTAACAGTTGCTTGTTCAACTCTTTCCTTTACAACCGGATGGTAGTTTACCGAAAGGTAATATACGGAACAAGTATACTGGACGTGTTGCTTTCCTAATACAAGGTTAGCATGTGGGTGACACAAAACCTCAAGTTTTGAGTTAAAATTTTAAATATGAAACCCACACAACCCACAAAAACAATTTGCAAACACCGGTGAAGGGTTATTCCGGAAAACTTATCTAGGGTAAAAGCTAGATTTAATTTTCAAAAGATCAAATGTTTTCATAAAGATCCAATTTCCTTAAAGGATCTAAATTTTCATAGTCATGTGGGACTGTAAACCACAACGTTACTATCATTGTTCATACTGCCGTATAGAAATCACTGATGTACAAAGTGTGAAGAATAAAGAAGTGATTCAAGTATGTTTTTATTTCAAGACTATATTGCTTGAGGACAAGCAACGCTCAAGTATGGGAATATTTGATAATGCTAAAAACGAACATATATTTCATAGCATTATCCTTCAAGAAAGACAAGCTTTTAGTTGCAATTGTTCTATTTACAAGTGATATTCGTTTAAATAATAAAAGGTGAAGACAAAAGACAGATTCGACGAATTGAAGACGCAAATGACCAAAAAGCTAAAAAGTACAAAGTACAATCAAAGTGGTTCAAATTATTGATGAGAAACGTCTAAAAATTACAAGAATACAAGCCGTGAAACATAAAGTACAAGATATTAAATTGTACGAAAAGGCGTTCGAAAATCCGGAACCGAGCCATGAACCAACTTTCAGCGCGCGATGCAACGGACCAAAAATTACAAGTCAACTATGCACAAGAATATAATATTATATATAATTAATTATATATATATTATATATTATTTTAATCAAAGCAGCCCACTTTTAATTCAATTTGTAAGCTGGATTCCAGACCTCCGCACTCGCGGAGGTTTAAAGCTTAAAAGTTCAGCACTCGCGGAGCTCTACTGTACAACGTGGGCCTATAAAAGGCATCGAATTCTACACGAAAAAACACACCTTTTTCTAATCTATCTCTCAATCTCTACGATATATATATATATATATATATATATATATATATATATATATATATATATATATATATATATATATATATATATATATATATATATATATATATATATATATAACTTATAATTTTAATTTAATAATAATAAGGGTATGTTAGCGAATGTTGTAAGTGTGTAAGTCGAAATTCTGTCCGTGTAACGCTACGCAATTATTAATCATTGTAAGTTATGTTCAGCCTTTTTAAATTAATGTCTCTTAGCTAAGTTATTATTATGCTTATTTAATGCCGAAGTAATCGTGATGTTGGGCTAAATATTAAGATTGGGTAATTGGGCTTTGTACCATAATTGGGATTTGGACAAAAGAACGACACTTGTGAAAATTAGACTATGGGCTATTAATGGGCTTTATATTTGTTTAACTGAATGATAGTTCGTTAATTTAATATAAAGATTTACAATTTGACGTATCTATAAATAACCACATACACTCGATCGGATACGATGGGCGGGATATTTATAAGTACTAATAATTGTTCATTTGACCAGACACGGGGATGGATTAATAGTCAATGGACTCATTAAAATAGGGGTGGATTACATACAAGGAAAATTGGTGTAATTGTTAACAAAGTATTAAAACCTTGTTACAGTTTAAGTCCTCAATTAGTTGGAATATTTGACTTCGGGTATAAGGGTAATTTGACGAGGATACTCGACTTCGGGTATAAGGGTAATTTGACTTCGGTTTGTCGATTTTAAAACTTAAGTCACAGTTAAAACCTAATGCAAAATATTAAATATAAATATAACCTATTTTAAAGAGTAAAGTAAATGACAACAAATAAAAGTGCAAAAATTAAAAATATAAATAAAGCGTAAAAATAAAAGTGCGATAATTTAAAGTACGGTAAATAAAATGACAATAAATGAAAGTACGATGAGATATAAAATAAAGGAATTATGCTTATTTAAACTTCTGTAATCATGATGTTTGACGTTTTGATTTTAATTTATTACCATGGGTTAATTGTCCTTTGTCCTGGATTATTCGATACGTCTATCTGGTTTTTGTCCATAACAGTCCATCGGCCATAATTATAAAGTGCGAGTATAATTTTAATTTTAATTTTAATTTAATAATAATAAGGGTATGTTAGCGAATGTTGTAAGTGTGTAAGTCGAAATTATGTCCGTGTAACGCTACGCTATTATTAATCATTGTAAGTTATGTTCAACCTTTTAAAATTATTGTCTCATAGCTAAGTTATTATTATGCTTATTTAATGCCGAAGTAATCGTGATGTTGGGCTAAATATTAAGATTGGGTAATTGGGCTTTGTACCATAATTGGGGTTTGGACAAAAGAACGACACTTGTGAAAATTGGACTATAGGCTATTAATGGGCTTTATATTTGTTTAATTGAATGATAGTTCGTTAATTTAATATAAAGATTTACAATTGGATGTACCTATAAATAACCACATACACTCTATCGGACACGATGGGTGGGATATTTATAAGTACTAATAATCGTTCATTTAACCGGACACGGGAATAGATTAATAGTCAATGGACTTATTAAAACAGGGGTGAATTATATACAAGGAAAATTGGTGTAATTGTTAACAAAGTATTAAAACCTTGTTACAGTTTAAGTCCTCAATTAGTTGGAATTTTTGACTTCGGGTATAAGGGTAATTTGACTTCAGATATATGACTTCGGGTATAAGGGTAATTTGACTTCGGTTTGTCGATTTTAAAACTTAAGTCACAGTTAAAACCTAATGCAAAATATTAAATATAAATATAACCTATTTTAAAGAGTAAAGTAAATGACAACAAATAAAAGTGCAAAAATTAAAAATATAAATAAAGCGTAAAAATAAAAGTGCGATAATTTAAAGTACGATAAATAAAATGACGATAAATGAAAGTACGATGAGATATAAAATAAAGGAATTATGCTTATTTAAACTTCTGTAATCATGATCTTTGACGTTTTGATTTTAATTTATTACCATGGGTTAATTGTCCTTTGTCCTGGATTATTCGATACGTCTATATGGTTTTTGTCCATAACAGTCCATCGGCCATAATTATAAAGTGTGAGTATCCTCGTCAAATTACCCTTATACCCGAAGTCAAATATTCCAACTAATTGAGGACTTAAACTGTAACAAGGTTTTAATACTTTGTTAACAATTACACCAATTTTCCTTGTATGTAATCCACCCCTGTTTTAATGATTCCATTGACTATTAATCCATCCCCGTGTCCGGTAAAATGAACAATTATTAGTACTTATAAATATCCCGTCCATTGTATCCGATCGAGTGTATGTGGTTATTTATAGATACGTCAAATTGTAAATCTTTATATTAAATTAACGAACTATCATTCAATTAAACAAATATAAAGCCCATTAATAGCCCATAGTCTAATTTCCACAAGTGTCGGTCTTTTGTTCAAACCCCAATTATGGTCCAAAGCCCAATTACCCAATCTTAATATTTAGCCCAACATCACGATTACTTCGGCTTAAATAAGCATAATAATAACTTAGTTACGAGACATTAATTTTAAAAGGAAGAACATAACTTACAATGATTATTTATAGCGTAGCGTTACACGGACAGAGTTTCGATTTAAAACCCGTAAAACATTCTTACAATAACCCAATTATTATTAAACTTAAATTAAAATTATAATTATAAATATATATATATATATATATATATATATATATATATATATATATATATATATATATATATATATATATATATATATATATATATATATATATATATATATATATATATATATATATATATATATATATCGTATATGATATGAGAAAGGAAAAGAAAAAGGTGTAGTTTCTTCATTACTCCGTGCCTTGCTTTTATAGGCAAATGATTGATACTGTTGTAGGTGGAATATTAGCTGGCTACCATTCAAAGTTGAATCAATAATATCTCGTTGCGAATTATTGATTTGAAATTTTCACTTATGACCCTTTAACTATGCTCAATTAACAACTTTTTATTATTTATTATTATTCTTATTATGAATTATTTAAATATTATATTATATACTTGTGCATAGTTGACTTGTACTTTCAGCTCCGTTGCGTCGAGCGTTGAAAGTTGGTTCATATCTCGGTTCCGGATTTTCGAACGCCTTTTCGCATAATTTAATATCTTATACTTTGCGTTTTGCAGCTTGTACTTTTGTAATTTTGAGACGTTTCTCATCAATAAATTGAACCACTTGAATTGTACTTTGTACTTTTTAGCTTTTTGGTCATTTGCGTCTTCAAATCGTCGAATATGTCTTTTGTCTTCACCTTTTATTATTTAAACGATAATTACTTGAAATTAGAACAATTGCAACTAAAAGCTTGTCTTTCTTGAAGGATAATGCTATGAAATATATGTTCGTTTTTAGCATTATCAATTTGTCACAATGTTAAGAATCCTGTTTCTTCCTTAGATAACATTTATTCCATAGAACTAGGAAATGGTAACTTGATGAGAGCTGGTAAGATTTATCGTGATTGTACCGTGATATTAGAGGGTAAGCCTTTTAGCATTGATGTGATACCTATTAAACTGAGAAGTTTTGACCTTGTGGTAGGAATGGACTGGTTAGCTGATAACAAAGCCGAGTTGGTCTGTGACCTAAAGGCTATTCGTATTCCTATTACTGACGGTGAACCTATGATGATTTATGGTGAAAAGAATGGCTCACAATTACATCTCATTAATTGCTTGAAAGTCCAGAAGTATGTGAGAAAGGGATGTATCGCGTTCTTGGCTCGTGTAAGCCAAATTGTACCAGAAGAAAGGAAACCCGAAGACGTTCCTATAGTTAAGGAATTTCTTAAAGTTTTTTCGGAGGAATTACCTGGTCTCCCACCGCATCGAGAAATTGAGTTTCAGATAGACTTAGTGCCAGGAGCGGCACCAGTGGCTCGCGCACCGTACAGACTCGCACCCCCAGAGCTTCAAGAGTTGTCTAGTCAATTGCAAGAGTTGTTAGATATGTAACGACCCAGAATTTTCCGATCGTTCTATACTTATTAGATTAATATTTACACAAATTAAACCTTACCAACATGATAAGCAATTCAAACTGTTGAGACTTATATTTTTGAAAAGAGTTTTACACAACGTTTGACCGTCCAATTTGACCGATGATATCACGAACTATATAACACACGATAATTATACGATTATGTATATGTACATATCTATACATATTTAACATGATTTAAGGATGGTTTAACATTTCATTGTTGTAACATCCCGCCTTTTTCCGTTAAATTTATTTTTAACACCGTCTTTTTTTTAATAATACCTTTCGTTATTTAAATTCGTAGTTTCCGTTGACTAACGTTCATAATAATTCCGTCATTTAATTATAACATCACTCGTTTACTCGAGCGTTTTTAAAATATTCGTTTGATTAATTCCCGCACCCGCTTTGAAACTTGAGGGACTAATCTTGGCACTTGGCCAAATTTTGGTAACTAGTCACCACCACCTCCCACCATCTCATCCATTCATTTCTCACTTCATCTTCTCCCTCTTTTTCTCTCTTCCATTTTAGAACTCAAACACCCATCTTTATAAAATCATCATCTAAATCCGGATCAAGAAGGAAACATCAAAACAAATTACATTTTCGTGATCCTCTCTTCATCCTCTACATTTTGGTACCAATTTCATCAAGTTTGGGTAACATTTCTAAAACTCTAGATTTTCTCTAAATTCGTGTTTTTATACTTGAAATGGTGTTAGTTAGTGTCTATGGCTCGTGTGTAACATGAATATATATTTTGTTTGCTCGATTTGTTGTTTTGAGTAACTAGTTTGAACATTTGAAATGGGTGTGCTTAATCCTTAATTTTGGATGAGTTAATGTTGTTAAATTGTTAGAGTTTATGTTTTAAAAGTGTTACTATTATCTTTAGCATCAATTTGATGTGTAGGTTGATTTGGAAAACATCATTAACATGATTATTGGTTTTGTGATTCTTGATTAGGGTTTGATGAACTCTAAAAGGAAATTTTGATGCTTTGAATGCCATGAAATGTTATTAGTTAGTGATTAGTTGTATTGTATGTTTCATTACCTTCAAAACGGCATATCATATGTGTGAATTGCATTCCCGAATCTTAAAATGCGTTTTGTAAACTTGAAACGATGGTTTTGAACATTTAATGACCACTTGATGAGATTTCGGCTATTGTAAATAATGTTTTTGCTTGATGAAAAGTGGTTAGTTGTATTCCTTGTCAAAATACCTTTCCAACGATATGAGATACTTGTTTTGGATGTTTACGGTTTAGGATTTATGGGTATTTGAAGTTGGATTCGTGCTTGAGTGTGAAAACTGCCAGAATTCTCTGCACAGGTAATGGCGCGGCGCGCCATGTACCCGCGCGGTGCGCCAAAGTGGTCTGTCCAACTTTGTCGATTTTTGAATAATGTTTGCTATTCTACGCACCTCCGATTCACATGTAACTTGTTCTAACATGCTCATATATGATTAAAAACCTTAGAAAAATAGTTCGGGACCCGACCCGAACGTGTTGACTTTTTGTTGACTTTGACCGACCGAAGTTCGACTTTTTGTCAAACTTAACCAAATGATTGTGCAACCTTCCTAACTTTTTTCTATACTTATATCTTGCATGAAACTTGACAAATTGATTCACATGCTACATAATCGAGTCGTAACGAGCCATAGGACTAATTGAACACATTTCACCCGACCTTGTGTTGTAACCGGTTAATTGATACAACTTATTTGTTTAGGTCAAGGCTAAGCAACTTTCATGCACACGTTTACTTTGTGAAGTACATTTATACTCGTGCACTCGAGGTGAGATCATAGTCCCACCTTTTCAACAACTTTTTATACTTTTAAATTGTGGGCTGAGAAATATATACTTTGTTACACTTTGTACTACTTACTTTTATACTTTGAACACAAGTACGATGAAACAAACATTCCACAGCGAGTTAGAACAAAAATCCTCAATTCGATTATCATTAGTTACACTTGCAGGGTGTAAGCGAGAACTTATATTGTGTGGCCATACGGGTTTGACAAACCCTCATTCAAACGGTTCGCTACCGTTTACGAATGGAATATATTTTCGAGAAACAGTGTATGTTCTAACACTATTGTGATGGGGTTCTATGGAAGGAATGTTAAGCATTGATAATTGGGTGCTCGCGAACAAACTTTTGGAAATGCAACTTTTGGATGATCAATTTTATGGAAATACTAAATCTTGTGGTTCAAAATATAACTTTTATTAATACACCTATGATTTCACCAACGTTTTTCGTTGACAGTTTTCTATATGTTTCTCAGGTTCATACATGGCTATTTGATACATGCTTCCGCGTACTTTCATACTTGCTTGAGGTCGAGCATACATGCATACACTCTGATTTCTTGCTTGGAGTCAAGCATACATACATACTTACGCTATTTATAGCAACTGTGATTTTCAACTAATTATGTCGCAAGTTATTTCATTTATACATTACTACTTTTGTAAATTTAAACTTGTTGTCGATCCGTTTGGTAAACTAAACTTTGCAAGTCTTGTACTTTTCAAATGAATGCGACATAGTTTTGGTCAAACGAGTCTCATATAGGGACTACGACCACGTAATGGGACCTAAGTTAGCGGCGCCATCAATGACGATTTTGTCGGGTCGCTACAGATGGTATCAGAGCGTTGGTTGTAGGGAACTAGGATATGCATTAGTGTGTCTGACAGAGTCGTTAGGACGCATTAGTGAATCTAGACTACAACCGGATAGTTAACCATTGCATTCTGACATACGTTTGCTATAGATAGCACTTACTTGACTACTTGTGCATTATACTTGAATCATTCTTAGGCAAACTTCTTAATGGTACCAAACTTTCATCATACGAATCGGTATTCTACCACTTTCTGGTAACCCACGTTAATTTCAAGATTCATACACGAAAGGATGACAACGACTTCATTAGTCACACTTGTTCGGGAACTCTGTCTCCCAGATTGTTATTTCGCCACCGTTTCTACTTACTATCGGTGCCACACCGGTGTTCCTTACTATCTACCACTTCTTGTTACTACCATCACTACTCTAGGTGAGTATCGTCATCACTATTTATCACTACGGTTGTGTACTATTCGTTATCATGATTCGTTACACTTCTCGTACCGGAATACATTATTGTTTGACTTGAACCGCATTAACGTGAACAATCATTTATACACTTCCCTCGGGGAACGCTTGTTTAGAGTTGCACTAATTCTTTCGATTCAATACGAGTCACGTTAGAGATGTCGTTACACTTTGTTCATTTTAGATCTTCACGGTTACACGAACTCGAATCTATGGAGTGATGTGGGAATGGAGGTATGAGTTAGCTTAATATAACGACACTCGATCAACGTGGTTATATTACGGTAATTCATACCAAAGTTCTAATGACACGTGATGGTGGTTGGACTCGATCAACCTAATCACCACCATGTGCCATGTACATGACTTCATTTTCCTTGTTTGAACACCCGAAAACTCCGAGAATACTGATAACAACCATACCCGGGACACATCGTCGATTATTATCGAACCATACTTATGCTTCCGAATGAATGACGAATTCTTTCAACTTCCAACATGTGTTATACGCGTATACTATCTCGTTTTCTTACGATTTTATCGACGAACTACAATATGCTTGTTATGCTCACATCGAGGCGGAAACCTCTCTCGCATTACACTCGTACTTCCGTTTAAGGAAATCTTTTATCTAAATTGTCAATGGTGAGAGAGACTCTTCACATTATACTAGTATTCGCCACGAGGGGGAATATTCCTAACGAACGTTTTCGGAAACCGATAAATCTTTCGCGGCGCGAAATTTCTTGAGAAGCTTGTTCTAACTAACGTTTTGGAGTCCTAACGAACTTGTTCAATATACCTTAAAGAGATGTACCTCGTTTCGGATCGAGATCCTCGTTTCACTTCTAGATTTTGGAGTGCCTCACAAAAAGTCTTGGGACCACGTTTAGACATGAGTACCGCACATCAACCACAACCCGACGGACCGAGCAAACATACGATTCAAACCTTGGAAACCGTAATACGAATTTGTGTTATCAACTTCAAATTTACTTGAGAAAAGTTTTTGCCTTTAACCAAATTCTCTTACAACGATGGTTATCATTCAAGTCTTAACGTCACACTTTTCGAGGACCCGTATAGCCGTAATTGTCGTTTTCTTAAATTGTTGAACCGAAGTAGGTGACAAGCGAACCACCGGACCCGAAATCATTCATGAAACAACCGGAAAATTTTTTAATTCCAAGAAAGGCTCAAGGCGGATCGTAGTCTCCAAAAGAACTATGCCGATGTTAGACGTGAACCTCTCAAATTCCAAGTGGGTAACCGCGTAACGTTAAAGTCGCACCTTGAAAAGGTGTAATCCGTTTCGGGAAACGTAGATAGCTAAATCCGTGATATTTTTAGTCCTTTTAAAATCCTGGGGCGTTTTGGACCCGTTACTAGCCGTTTAGATTTTTCAACTCATTCGAGTCTTCGTTCATCCTAAATTCTACGTATCAAACTTAAAGGCGTGTCTTGCGAAACAAGAACTTGTTATCCTCTTCGATGAACTTACTATCAACGATAAACTCCACCTCATAGGAGGACCGATTGAAACTATAAATCGTGAAACCAAACTTTAAACCAACGTAAAAACCCTGACTGTCAAAGTTCGTTGAAATGCCCAAGGAAGTACCTTCACTTATTCGTAGAATTGGCAACACAAGATCTCGAGGAAGAAACAACGACTACTACTTCCAACTAAATTTCGGGACGAAATTTCTTTTAAGGTGTAGGTAATGTAACATCCCACCTTTTTCCGTTAAATTTATTTTTAACACCGTCTTTTTTTTAATAATACCTTTCGTTATTTAAATTCGTAGTTTCCGTTGACTAACGTTCATAATAATTCCGTCATTTAATTATAACATCACTTGTTTACTCGAGCGTTTTTAAAATAATCGTTTGGTTAATTCCCGCACCCGCTTTGAAACTTGAGGGACTAATCTTGGCACTTGGCCAAATTTTGGTAACTAGTCACCACCACCTCCCACCATCTCATCCATTCATTTCTCACTTCATCTTCTCCCTCTTTTTCTCTCTTCCATTTTAGAACTCAAACACCCATCTTTATAAAATCATCATCTAAATCCGGATCAAGAAGGAAACATCAAAACAAATTACATTTTCGTGATCCTCTCTTCATCCTCTACATTTTGGTACCAATTTCATCAAGTTTGGGTAACATTTCTAAAACTCTAGATTTTCTCTAAATTCGTGTTTTTATACTTGAAATGGTGTTAGTTAGTGTCTATGGCTCGTGTGTAACATGAATATATATTTTGTTTGCTCGATTTGTTGTTTTGAGTAACTAGTTTGAACATTTGAAATGGGTGTGCTTAATCCTTAATTTTGGATGAGTTAATGTTGTTAAATTGTTAGAGTTTATGTTTTAAAAGTGTTACTATTATCTTTAGCATCAATTTGATGTGTAGGTTGATTTGGAAAACATCATTAACATGATTATTGGTTTTGTGATTCTTGATTAGGGTTTGATGAACTCTAAAAGGAAATTTTGATGCTTTGAATGCCATGAAATGTTATTAGTTAGTGATTAGTTGTATTGTATGTTTCATTACCTTCAAAACGGCATATCATATGTGTGAATTGCATTCCCGAATCTTAAAATGCGTTTTGTAAACTTGAAACGATGGTTTTGAACATTTAATGACCACTTGACGAGATTTCGGCTATTGTAAATGATGTTTTTGCTTGATGAAAAGTGGTCTTGTCAAAATACCTTTCCAACGATATGAGATACTTGTTTTAGATGTTTACGGTTTAGGATTTATGGGTATTTGAAGTTGGATTCGTGCTTGAGTGTGAAAACTGCCAGAATTCTCTGCACAGGTAATGGCGCGGCGCGCCATGTACCCGCGCGGTGCGCCAAAGTGGTCTGTCCAACTTTGTCGATTTTTGAATAATGTTTGCTATTCTACGCACCTCCGATTCACATGTAACTTGTTCTAACATGCTCATATATGATTAAAAACCTCAGAAAAATAGTTCGGGACCCGACCCGAACGTGTTGACTTTTTGTTGACTTTGACCGACCGAAGTTCGACTTTTTGTCAAACTTAACCAAATGATTGTGCAACCTTCCTAACTTTTTTCTATACTTATATCTTGCATGAAACTTGACAAATTGATTCACATGCTACATAATCGAGTCGTAACGAGCCATAGGACTAATTGAACACATTTCACCCGACCTTGTGTTGTAACCGGTTAATTGATACAACTTATTTGTTTAGGTCAAGGCTAAGCAACTTTCATGCACACGTTTACTTTGTGAAGTACATTTATACTCGTGCACTCGAGGTGAGATCATAGTCCCACCTTTTCAACAACTTTTTATACTTTTAAATTGTGGGCTGAGAAATATATACTTTGTTACACTTTGTACTACTTACTTTTATACTTTGAACACAAGTACGATGAAACAAACATTCCACAGCGAGTTAGAACAAAAATCCTCAATTCGATTATCATTAGTTACACTTGCAGGGTGTAAGCGAGAACTTATATTGTGTGGCCATACGGGTTTGACAAACCCTCATTCAAACGGTTCGCTACCGTTTACGAATGGAATATATTTTCGAGAAACAGTGTATGTTCTAACACTATTGTGATGGGGTTCTATGGAAGGAATGTTAAGCATTGATAATTGGGTGCTCGCGAACAAACTTTTGGAAATGCAACTTTTGGATGATCAATTTTATGGAAATACTAAATCTTGTGGTTCAAAATATAACTTTTATTAATACACCTATGATTTCACCAACGTTTTTCGTTGACAGTTTTCTATATGTTTCTCAGGTTCATACATGGCTATTTGATACATGCTTTCGCGTACTTTCATACTTGCTTGAGGTCGAGCATACATGCATACACTCTGATTTCTTGCTTGGAGTCAAGCATACATACATACTTACGCTATTTATAGCAACTGTGATTTTCAACTAATTATGTCGCAAGTTATTTCATTTATACATTACTACTTTTGTAAATTTAAACTTGTTGTCGATCCGTTTGGTAAACTAAACTTTGCAAGTCTTGTACTTTTCAAATGAATGCGACATAGTTTTGGTCAAACGAGTCTCATATAGGGACTACGACCACGTAATGGGACCTAAGTTAGCGGCGCCATCAATGACGATTTTGTCGGGTCGCTACAATTGTGAGCTAACAATAATGAGTTATAAGTATACTTTGAGACCACTAACTTAAGTTTTCAAAATGATAACTATATGTAACGTTCTTTGACATATATACTTACAATCTATAATGTGTTGTGATTTATATCACCAATATGATTTAAGTGTAATGGGATTAATTTGTAACCAAAATAATCTTGATAAATATCGAACAAGTTTGGGGAAGTGTGGAGTGCACACTTGTTTGAACTTATCTTGATTATGACGGGGGTTCGGGGGCAGCGCCCCCGATAAGCGGGGTCCAAGGGGTGGCAACTGTAGCGACCCGACCAAATCGTCATTGACGGCGTCGTCTACTTAGGTCCCGTTACGTGGTCATAAGTCTTTAAAACAACGTTTGACCAAAAGATATGTCGCCTTCATTTCGAAATAAAGATTGTTTCAAAGTTTACAAGAATTGTTCAACCAAAAGTTAAGTTACAACGTTATAATACGAATGAAATCTAGGCGACACGGTTTAAAGTAAAGTCAAAAGACGCTCCATGAAATGCACGTATACTCGACATCCAATGCAAGTATCAAATAATGAGCGGAAGCATGTATCATGTATCGTTCAAGGACCTGAGAAAAACATAGAAATCTGTCAACGAAAACGTTGGTGAAATCATAGGTTTAAGTAAGTAAGTACAAGTGAACCACAAGATTTGCATCAATGAAATAATAGTAATACATTCCAAAAGTTTGTTTCACGAGCACCCAATTATCAATGCTTAACATTTCCTTCCATTGAACCCCATCACTTAGTGCTAGAACATACACTGTTTCTCGAAAATATATTTCATTCGTAAACGGTAGCGAACCGTTTGAATGAGGGTTTGTCAAACCCATATGGATCCATACAACATAAGTTCTCGCTTACACCCGGCAAGTGTAACTAATGATAATCGAATTGAGGATTTTTGTTCTAAACTCGTATGTAGAATGTTTGTTTTCCTGTACTTGTGTTCACTTAGTAAAGAAATGTTTATGTTTTCTCATCCCAAATGTAAGTTCAAAAAGTGTAAAAGTGGGACTATGATCTCACCTTGAGTGCACGAGTAGTAAAGTACTTCGACAAGTAAACGTGTGCAAAGAACAATGCTAGTCTTGACCTAAACAAATAGGTCGTATCAATAACGGTAAACACGATAGGTCAAAGATGTTCAATTAGTCCTATGGCTCGTTACGACTCAATAATGTAGCATGTGAGTCAAGTTGTCATGTTTCATGCAAGGTACAAGTATAAAAACATGTTAGAACGATTGCACAATTATTTGGTTAAGTTTGATTAAAAGTCAACTTGGTCGGGTTAAAGTCAACAGAAAAGTCAACGGGGTCGGGTTGGATATCCGACAATTTTTCTAAGTTATATAATCATATATGAGCATGTTGGCCAAGTTTCATGTTAATCGGAGGTCCGTAGCATAGCAAACATTTTCATGTCAAATGGCCAAGGGAACAGCCAGTTTTAGTCAAATGGGACGGCGTCCCAATTTGCTAGACGGCGTCCAGGATTTAAGGGTGGGACGGCGTCCCTATTAGCTAGACGGCGTCCCATATTTAAGGGTGGGACGGCGTCCCAATATTTTGGACGGCGTCCCAATTCGTTTTCTGGTCCTGTTTGCTGAAACTCTAAGTGCACGAACCAAAACACAAACTAACACAATTTACAATCCGCAAACAACCAAAATATGTACCTTATATCATCGGAAAGGTAATTTGACAAGGAATACAACCAAGCACATATCATCAATCAAATCTTCACTTACAACAACCGAAAACCACAATTAATGTCCCTCATTCAATGCATACAAGTCATAAATGTAATTTAATGATTCGGCATCCAAATTACATGAACGATATGCCGTTTCGAAGGTAATTAAGCATACAACACAACCTAACACTTACAATTAACATTACATGTCATTCAAGTCATCAAAAGTCCATTTTAAGTTCATGAAACCTTAACCTAAATTCACCAAATTTCATAATCAAGTTTAAGAGGTTTCATTAATC
Source organism: Rutidosis leptorrhynchoides (assembly GCF_046630445.1). Lineage (NCBI taxonomy): Eukaryota > Viridiplantae > Streptophyta > Magnoliopsida > Asterales > Asteraceae > Rutidosis > Rutidosis leptorrhynchoides. Next base: position 400,164,129 of record NC_092336.1, on the reverse strand, counting down.
AAACTATACATCATAATGAAGCTAGTAACACTAGAAACACAATTAAAACATGAACTCTTAGCATCAAACAACATATGAACACTCAATTTTCAAGATTAAGCATGTCATCTTTCAATATGAACTAGTTACATCAAAATATCAAAAACGAGCATACAAATCACATAAACAAACTAGACTCGAGCCATAGACACTAATTAACAACCTTATAACTTAAAAATCTCAAGAACACAAGAATTAGTGATTTTAGAAAGTTACCCAAAATTGATGAAATCGGTATGGAAACGAAGAGGAGATCACGAGGAGTTCAAATATGCAATTTGTTTTGATCGAATCCTTCTTGAACGATTTTGGATGATGATTGAAGGTTTGAGGGTTTTGAGAGAAAAAGGTGAAGTATTATTTGGGAGGTGATAAAATGAATGGAGAGGAAAGAGTTGACTAGTTGACCTAGTCATCTCTTTCTCCATTTGGCAACTTTAGTCCCTCAACTTAGGAAACGGGTACGGGAATTACCTAAACGAGATAATTCAAACGCGTATTAACGAGATGTTTTATAAACATATAACGGAACTTAAATAGTTAAACGGAAAAGTGAATGGAAAAAGGCGGGATGTTACATTACCTACACCTTAAAAGAAATTTCGTCCTGAAATTTAAGTAGGCGCAGTAGTCGTTGTTTCTTCCTCGAGATCTTGCGTTTCCGAATTCACGAATAGATGAGGATACTTCCTTTGCATTTGGTCTTGTCTTTCCCAAGTAAACTCGGGTCCCCTTTTGGCTTTCCAACGGACTTTAACAATCGGGATTCGGCTTTGTTTCAAAGTCTTGACGGAGGTGCTCACAATTTCAACCGGTTCCTCCACGAAATGAAGTTTGTCATCAATGGTAAGCTCCTCGAGAGGAATGACGATATCGGGTTCGGCAAGACACTTTTTCAAGTTGGATACATGGAAGGTAGGATGAACGGAGTTCAATTGAGGCGGGAGATCTAAACGATAAGCAACGGTTCCAATACGCTCCAAGATTTCGAAAGGACCAATATACCGCGGATTTAGCTTCCCGCGTTTCCCAAAACGGATTACACCCTTCCAAGGTGCGACTTTTAACATGACGCGATCACCGACTTGAAATTCGAGGTCCTTGCGTCTCTTATCGGTATAGCATTTTTGACGACTCCGGGCCGTCCGAAGCCTATCTCGGATTTGAAGAATCTTCTCGGTGGTTTCGTGGATGAGTTCGGGCCCGGAAATTTGCACGTCACCTACTTCGGCCCAACAAAGAGGAGAGCGACATTTGCGGCCATATAGCGCTTCAAAAGGTGCGGCTTTAATACTCGCGTGATAACTATTGTTGTAAGAGAACTCGGCGAGAGGTAAGTGCTTGTCCCAAGCTTTTCCGAAATCAACCACGCAAGCTCGGAGCATATCTTCCAAGGTTTGTATCGTACGTTCACTTTGCCCATCGGTTTGAGGATGATATGCGGTGCTCATGTCCAAACGCGTTCCCAACGCTTCTTGTAACGTACGCCAAAATCTAGAGACGAAACGACCATCTCTGTCGGAGATAATCGATAAAGGTACGCCGTGTCGGGCTACAATCTCCTTAATGTAAAGTCGTGCAAGTTTCTCCATTTTGTCGGTTTCTTTCATGGCGAGGAAGTGCGCGGATTTGGTGAGGCGATCGACAATGACCCAAATAGTATCATAACCGCCCGACGTTTTCGGTAATTTGGTGATAAAATCCATCGTGATCATTTCCCACTTCCATTGCGGGATCTCGGGTTGTTGGAGTAATCCGGACGGTCTTTGGTGTTCGGCTTTGACTTTGGAACATGTCAAACACTTGGAAACATAAGTAGCTACGTCCCTTTTGATGTTCGGCTACCAATATAGTTGTTTAAGGTCGTGGTACATCTTATTGGCACCGGGGTGAATCGAGTATCGTGACTTATGGGCTTCGTCTAAAATAAGGCTTCGTAGATCCCCATAACTAGGCACCCAAATTCTTCCGGCGAAATATCGGAGTCCGGTTTCTTTAACTTCGAATCGAGAGGTGAGGACGTTCAAGTGTTCGAGAGAGATGTTTTCATCCTTGAGAGCCTCATCTTGGGCTACCCGAATTTGGCTATTAAGGTTGGTGTGAATGGTGATGTTTAAAGCTCGGACACGGAGAGGCACCGCTCTTTCTTTTCGACTTAAGGCATCGGCTACTACATTTGCCTTCCCGGGATGGTAACGAAGCTCGCAATCGTAATCGTTTAAGGTTTCAATCCACCTCCGTTGTCTCATGTTTAGTTGCTTTTGATCGAAAATGTGTTGAAGACTTTTGTGGTCGGTAAAGATAGTACTCTTGGTTCCATAAAGATAGTGTCTCCACATTTTAAGTGCAAAGACAACGGCTCCGAGTTCGAGATCATGCGTCGTGTAATTTCGTTCATGAATTTTGAGTTGTCGAGAAGCATAAGCAATGACTTTCGTTCGTTGCATCAATACACACCCAAAACCATGTTTTGAGGCATCGCAATATACAACAAAGTCATCATTGCCTTCGGGAAGTGACAAGATAGGAGCGGTGGTTAGCTTCGTTTTCAAGATTTGGAATGCGGATTCATGTTCGGTCGCCCAAATGAATTTCTTTCCCTTGTGAGTCAATGCGGTTAGAGGACGTGCAACCAAAGAGAAATTTTCGATGAATCTACGATAGTACCCGGCGAGCCCCAAAAATTGACGAATGTGAGTAGGAGTAGTAGGAGTCTCCCATTTGCTAATGGCTTCGATTTTCGTTGGATCGACTTTAATACCTTGGTCACTTACAACATGACCAAGAAATTGAACTTCCTTTAACCAAAATTCACACTTGGAGAATTTGGCATAGAGTTGTTCTTGTCTTAAAAGTTCAAGCACAAGTCGGAGATGTTGTTCGTGCTCTTCTTCATTTTTAGAATAGATCAATATGTCATCGATGAACACAATAACGAATTTATCGAGATACGGTTTGCACACGCGGTTCATAAGGTCCATGAACACCGCCGGTGCGTTAGTGAGACCAAATGGCATGACAAGGAATTCATAACTACCATAACGAGTTCGGAAAGCGGTTTTGGAGACATCTTCCCCCTTAACCCTTAATTGATGATAACCCGAGCGGAGATCGATTTTCGAATATACACAAGACCCTTGTAGTTGATCAAAGAGGTCATCGATGCGAGGAAGAGGATATCGGTTCTTAACCGTCAATTTATTTAGTTCACGATAATCAATGCACATTCGTAGGGATCCGTCTTTCTTTTTAACAAACAAAATCGGAGCGCCCCAAGGTGAATGGCTAGGTTGGATAAAACCACGATCAAGTAGTTCTTGGATTTGACTTTGCAATTCTTGCATTTCGGATGGAGCGAGTCTATATGGTGCACGTGCTACGGGTGCGGCTCCCGGAATAAGATCGATTTGGAATTCAACCGGTCGATGAGGCGGAAGACCCGGCAATTCGTCGGGAAATACATCGGAATAGTCACTAACAATTGGCACATCATCGATGTGCTTCTCATCGGACTCGACTTTCTTAACGTGAGCCAGGATCGCAAAACAACCCTTACGGAGTAGTTTTCTAACTTTAACACACGAAACGAGGTTGAGTCCGGTGCAACTCTTATCGCCATAGACGATCAAAGGTTCACCATTCTCGATAGGAATTCGGATTGCGTTAAGATCACAAAGAATGTGAGATTTCGTTTTGACTAACCAATTCATACCGATTATTACATCAAAGCTTCCTAGTTCCATGGGTATCAAGTCAATTTCAAATTCCTTACCCAAAATGTTTAACGTACACCCCCGGTAATATGTGTCGGCACTTAATAGTTTCCCGTTAGCCACTTCAATGGTATAAGTGGTATCTAATGAAAGAGGTGGAGTGCTAAAAGAATGAGTCAAAGTCTTGGATACAAAGCATTTATCGGCACCCGAATCGAATAAGCAAGAGACATAAGAATTGTTGAGAAGAAACGTACCCGTGACTAGTTCAGTGTCATCCCGGGCTTCCTCGGTGTTGATGTTGAAAGCTCGGCCGCGCGTATTGGTATTATCTTTCCTTTTCGGGCATGCATTTCTATAATGACCCGTTTGACCACATTCGTAACAAGTGCCCGTCTTTGGTGCATTGGGCCATTTTCGAGCGACGGGAGTGGTACTTTTACAATCGTTGGCCTTATGACCAATTCCTTGGCACCGGTGGCAAATTAACTTACTACATTCGCCAAAATGATGTTTGTTGCATTTGTTGCAAAGAGGTAGGTTCCCGGCATAACCTTTCTTGCCGTCGGAGGTGTAAGGCTTCTTAGCAAAGTTGTTGTTGCTTGATTGGGAGGGTTCCCACTTTCTTTTGTTGCCGCCCGATTTATCCTCGGCCTTAGGTGCCGGAACTACGATTTCGTCAACCGTTTCAATTAGTTGGCGAGCCATGTTCATAGCGGCTTGATGAGTAGTGGGTTTGGATGACATCACCCCTTGTTTGATGCTTTTTGGAAGACCGAGCATGTAGAGCTCAATCCTTTGAGATTCAGGGTTAACAAGATTAGGACACATCAAGGATAGTTCGGCGAAGCGTTGATTATAAGCTTTAAGATCGTTTCCGACCGCTTTCAAAGCTCTTAGTTCTTCCTCAAGTTTTCGGGTTTCTTCGCGCGGAAAATATTCAACAATCATCTTTTCCTTTAGATCGGCCCAAGAGAGGGCATGAGCTTCATCGGTACCCACCGATTGAACATAGGTATTCCACCATGTTAGAGCAATTCCGGAGAAAGTGTGAGTGGAGTATTTGACCTTATCTTGGTCCCGACAACCGCTTATGCTAAAGACGGCTTCCGTTTGCTCAAACCATCGGGTGAGCACGACCAGTCCCCCGGTTCCATCAAAAGTGTGAGGTTTGCACCCCATGAAAGCTTTATAAGAGCATCCCTCGTTTGAGTTTCCGGCTCCATTGTTGTTGTTGTTGTTGTTGTTGTTGTTGTTGTTGTTGTGGTTGTTATTATTATTGTTGTTGGATGAGTGACCGGCCATGGCCGCATCTACGGCGGTAGCTATCATCCGTTCGAGAGCTTGTTCGGGAGTTTCATTGCGGCGTACACGACGAGGAGCCATTGTTCCTTCAAGACACAAGAATATCATTGATTAGTATTCTCAATAATACTAACCGTGATATAGAATAAAGATAAAGAGAAGTTTTTCCTCGACTCGCCTTAAATTCTTTATGTCATAATGTCGGAACGTTCATATGAGTCACCGTAATATAATCCCGGAAATTATATTACCCTGATTCATATGTGCATTCGACATCATTTCATATAGTCAAGGTGGCGCGTCAATCAAATTAAACAACGTGAGGTTAAGATGAGCTAAGAGTAGATATGAGTAGAAGCGTTCGAGTATAAATGCACAAGTAGTCAAGTAATTCCTACTTCAAGTCTATATGTCGGTTGTAGTCTAGACTCACCAATGTACCCTATGACTCGGGGTTGACACTAATGAACTCTAAATCCCTACAACCAACGCTCTGATACCATCTGTAGCGACCCGACCAAATCGTCATTGACGGCGTCGTCTACTTAGGTCCCGTTACGTGGTCATAAGTCTTTAAAACAACGTTTGACCAAAAGATATGTCGCCTTCATTTCGAAATAAAGATTGTTTCAAAGTTTACAAGAATTGTTCAACCAAAAGTTAAGTTACAACGTTATAATACGAATGAAATCTAGGCGACACGGTTTAAAGTAAAGTCAAAAGACGCTCCATGAAATGCACGTATACTCGACATCCAATGCAAGTATCAAATAATGAGCGGAAGCATGTATCATGTATCGTTCAAGGACCTGAGAAAAACATAGAAATCTGTCAACGAAAACGTTGGTGAAATCATAGGTTTAAGTAAGTAAGTACAAGTGAACCACAAGATTTGCATCAATGAAATAATAGTAATACATTCCAAAAGTTTGTTTCACGAGCACCCAATTATCAATGCTTAACATTTCCTTCCATTGAACCCCATCACTTAGTGCTAGAACATACACTGTTTCTCGAAAATATATTTCATTCGTAAACGGTAGCGAACCGTTTGAATGAGGGTTTGTCAAACCCATATGGATCCATACAACATAAGTTCTCGCTTACACCCGGCAAGTGTAACTAATGATAATCGAATTGAGGATTTTTGTTCTAAACTCGTATGTAGAATGTTTGTTTTCCTGTACTTGTGTTCACTTAGTAAAGAAATGTTTATGTTTTCTCATCCCAAATGTAAGTTCAAAAAGTGTAAAAGTGGGACTATGATCTCACCTTGAGTGCACGAGTAGTAAAGTACTTCGACAAGTAAACGTGTGCAAAGAACAATGCTAGTCTTGACCTAAACAAATAGGTCGTATCAATAACGGTAAACACGATAGGTCAAAGATGTTCAATTAGTCCTATGGCTCGTTACGACTCAATAATGTAGCATGTGAGTCAAGTTGTCATGTTTCATGCAAGGTACAAGTATAAAAACATGTTAGAACGATTGCACAATTATTTGGTTAAGTTTGATTAAAAGTCAACTTGGTCGGGTTAAAGTCAACAGAAAAGTCAACGGGGTCGGGTTGGATATCCGACAATTTTTCTAAGTTATATAATCATATATGAGCATGTTGGCCAAGTTTCATGTTAATCGGAGGTCCGTAGCATAGCAAACATTTTCATGTCAAATGGCCAAGGGAACAGCCAGTTTTAGTCAAATGGGACGGCGTCCCAATTTGCTAGACGGCGTCCAGGATTTAAGGGTGGGACGGCGTCCCTATTAGCTAGACGGCGTCCCATATTTAAGGGTGGGACGGCGTCCCAATATTTTGGACGGCGTCCCAATTCGTTTTCTGGTCCTGTTTGCTGAAACTCTAAGTGCACGAACCAAAACACAAACTAACACAATTTACAATCCGCAAACAACCAAAATATGTACCTTATATCATCGGAAAGGTAATTTGACAAGGAATACAACCAAGCACATATCATCAATCAAATCTTCACTTACAACAACCGAAAACCACAATTAATGTCCCTCATTCAATGCATACAAGTCATAAATGTAATTTAATGATTCGGCATCCAAATTACATGAACGATATGCCGTTTCGAAGGTAATTAAGCATACAACACAACCTAACACTTACAATTAACATTACATGTCATTCAAGTCATCAAAAGTCCATTTTAAGTTCATGAAACCTTAACCTAAATTCACCAAATTTCATAATCAAGTTTAGGAGGTTTCATTAATCAAACTATACATCATAATGAAGCTAGTAACACTAGAAACACAATTAAAACATGAACTCTTAGCATCAAACAACATATGAACACTCAATTTTCAAGATTAAGCATGTCATCTTTCAATATGAACTAGTTACATCAAAATATCAAAAACGAGCATACAAATCACATAAACAAACTAGACTCGAGCCATAGACACTAATTAACAACCTTATAACTTAAAAATCTCAAGAACACAAGAATTAGTGATTTTAGAAAGTTACCCAAAATTGATGAAATCGGTATGGAAACGAAGAGGAGATCACGAGGAGTTCAAATATGCAATTTGTTTTGATCGAATCCTTCTTGAACGATTTTGGATGATGATTGAAGGTTTGAGGGTTTTGAGAGAAAAAGGTGAAGTATTATTTGGGAGGTGATAAAATGAATGGAGAGGAAAGAGTTGACTAGTTGACCTAGTCATCTCTTTCTCCATTTGGCAACTTTAGTCCCTCAACTTAGGAAACGGGTACGGGAATTACCTAAACGAGATAATTCAAACGCGTATTAACGAGATGTGTTATAAACATATAACGGAACTTAAATAGTTAAACGGAAAAGTGAATGGAAAAAGGCGGGATGTTACAGCAACCCCTGGCGAGGTCCAAGGGGCAGAGCCCCTGGCTGGGGTCGAGCTGAATTATACGACGCATGATTTAGAATTGGGAGCAGTAGTGTTTGCATTGAAGATATGGAGACACTACTTATATAGGGTTAAATGCACTGTGTTTACCGATCATAAAAGCCTTCAACATATCTTCGATCAGAAACAGCTGAACATGAGACAACGTAGGTGGGTCGAGCTGATAAACGACTATGATTGTGAGATTCGCTATCATCCTGGGAAAGCGAATGTAGTGGCCGACGCTCTAAGCAGAAAGGAATGGGAACCAATTCGAGTACGAGCAATGAACATAAAAATTCGCATGAATCTCAACTCACAAATCAAAGAGGCTCAACGAGAAGCTCTTACTAAAGAAAACATAGGAAATGAAATAATGAAGAAGTATGGGAAACAACTCGTTATACGGGAAGACGGAATTCGATATTTTGCAAACCGTATTTGGGTACCAAAGTTGGGTGGATTAAGGAAGTTGATATTGAATGAGGCACATAAGACAAGATACTCGATACATCCTGGAGTTGGAAAGATGTATCAAGATCTTAAGACGCATTATTGGTGGCCTAATTTGAAGACAGACGTTGCAACATATGTTGGGGAATGTTTAACTTGTTCCAAAGTCAAAACAGAACACCAGAAGCCGTCAGGGTTACTTCAACAACCAGAAATCCCAGAATGGAAATGGGACGGTATTACCATGGATTTCATCACAAAGTTACCTAAGACTGCCTGGGGTTATGACACCATTTGGGTAATAGTTGATCGTCTCACCAAATCTGCACATTTCTTGCCTATAAAGGAAATGGATAGAATGGAGAAACTATTACGATTATACATAAAGGAAATTGTTTCAAGGCATGGAATACCTATTTCCATTATATCCGATCGTGATAGTAGATTTACATCAAAGTTTTGGCAATCACTACAGGAGGCCCTGGGAACTCGTTTGGATATGAGCACCGCATATCATCTACAAACTGACGGGCAGAGTGAAAGAACAATTCAGACTCTTGAAGACATGCTCAGGGCATGTGTGATCGATTTTGGAAACGGATGGGATAAATATCTACCATTAGCAGAATTCTCGTATAATAACAGTTATCATGCGAGCATTAAAGCTGCACCATTCGAAGCACTGTATGGAAGGAAGTGTAGATCCCCTATCTGTTGGAATGAAGTAGGGGATCGACATTTAACTGGTCCCGAGATCATACACGAAACGACTGAGAAGATAGTACAAATCAAGGAGAGATTGAAAACAGCCCGTAGTCGCCAAAAGAGCTACGCCGATGTCCGAAGGAAACCATTAGAGTTTCAGATCGGTGACATGGTTATGTTAAAGGTGTCACCTTGGAAAGGTGTAATACGTTTTGGAAAAAGGGGTAAACTGAACCCAAGGTATGTAGGCCCGTTCAAGATCATCGAACGCATCGGACCGGTAGCTTATCGACTCGAGTTACCACAACAACTCGTCGGGGTACATAATTCATTTCACGTCTCAAACCTCAAGAAATGTCTTGCAAAGGAAGATCTCACCATTCCTCTTGAAGAAATCCAAGTCGACGAGAAACTACAATTCATAGAAGAACCAGTCGAAATCATGGACCGTGAAGTTAAACAACTCAAGCAGAGCAACATACCAATCGTCAAGGTTCGTTGGAATGCTCGAAGAGGTCCCGAGTTTACTTGGGAACGAGAGGATCAGATGAAACAAAAGTACCCACATTTGTTTCCCGAGAACGCAAAATAGGTACAACTTTAAAATTTCGGGACGAAATTTATTTAACGGGTAGGTACTGTAACGACCCAGAATTTTCCGATCGTTCTATACTTATTAGATTAATATTTACACAAATTAAACCTTACCAACATGATAAGCAATTCAAACTGTTGAGACTTATATTTTTGAAAAGAGTTTTACACAACGTTTGACCGTCCAATTTGACCGATGATATCACGAACTATATAACACACGATAATTATACGATTATGTATATGTACATATCTATACATATTTAACATGATTTAAGGATGGTTTAACATTTCATTGTGAGCTAACAACAATGAGTTATAAGTATACTTTGAGACCACTAACTTAAGTTTTCAAAACGATAACTATATGTAACGTTCTTTGACATATATACTTACAATCTATAATGTGTTGTGATTTATATCACCAATATGATTTAAGTGTAATGGGATTAATTTGTAACCAAAATAATCTTGATAAATATCGAACAAGTTTGGGGAAGTGTGGAGTGCACACTTGTTTGAACTTATCTTGATTATGACGGGGGAAGCGGGGTCCAAGGGGTGGCAACCCCTGGCGGGGTTCAAGGGGCAGAGCCCCTGGCTGGGGTCGAGCTGCCAGGTCAGCTTGGAAATTTTTTTTTGGGCTAACATTGGTTTATTAAAAATGTCTTAAAATTTTATTTTTGGCCCGGTTGGACCCAAAATAAAAGCCCGATTTTGAGCTTCTTTTACCGTATCATACTCATCATCCATACGTATTTACTATTGGTAAATACACATCAAATCAATATCCTTATCAGCTTTAGATCTGCCCTAGATAAGAGGGAATCTTATTTGTAAGCTAGCATACATTATTACTCAAAAATTCAACACAATAATTTGTCCTTGTTCCCTCAACAACCAGACTGTCCTATAAGTATCACCATCACCTTGGTTTTTCATTTCATTCTTACAACCATCTTTCTCTAACCAAAAACACACTCTTAGGAACTCTAAGTGTTCTTCACAATCTCAGCAAATACTCATGAAGAACTAGCTTCATGAACAACCTATAATCATCATAAGAAAGTTTGATCAAGATTATTTTCTATCTTTTCCAGTAGCTTTATCCAAGTAACTTGAGGTAGTAACCTTATTCATAATCTTATTCAATTCATATTTATATAGCTATCTTATTTTGTGTTATAAAATTTTTAACAACAAGAACATAGTTTGAATGATTTCAAACCTGTTCGCAAACTAAATAGATCCTTCTAATTTGATTTTTAAAACACTTCAAAACCTGTAATATATCATATTATGACAAAATCGGATTAATCATATCTTGGCTAATTAACATAATATTTAATATATATTTACTTATGATTTGATTTTATATATTCCAGGACCAACCGTAAACAACACGAGAAAATTAATCATAAGACCTCATGATTGTACGCAACACGTCATCTGACAACACGGTACTTTATGTACGCAACACGTCATTTGACAACATGGTACCATGGGTCGAGATTAATTCTGATCAATACGAATACGATGGGGTCTTTATTTATTTTATTGAGCAACTAATTGTGGACCATTAACAACAGACTGCTAACTACGGACTAAGAAAATATTAAAAGTATTATAAGTATATATATATATGTAACGATTACTTGAAAAGAAAATATGTTGATATATTATATATATGGTTAGGTTCGTGATATCTATCGGAGACCAAGTCGAGTTAAATACCTTCAAGGAAAAGGTGAGTATATAGTCCCACTTTTAAACTCTAAATATTTCGGGATGAGAATACATGCATTTTATGATTTACGTTATGGACACAAGTGATTAAAAATATATATTCTACGTTGAGTTGTACCACTGGCATACTTCCCTGTAACTTGGTAACTATTATTTACATGAGGTATTGTAAACGCGAATCCTATTGATAGATCTATCGGGCCTGACAACCCCAACCGGACTGGACGACCAGTATTCAACGGTTGCACAGTACTTCGTTTCGGTAACTACACTTGGTACGGTGTAGTAAGATTTCATAATAAAGGGAATACGCGACGTTGATTAAATGTTAAGTATGGTTATCAAGTGCTCAACAACTTAGAATATTTTTATTAAAACGTTTATATATGAAATCTTGTGGTCTATATTTATAACGCTGTCGGCATTAAACCTATATCTCACCAACTTTATGTTGACATTTTAAGCATGTTTATTCTCAGGTGATAACTAAAAGCTTCCGCTGCAACATGTTGGATTTAAGCAAGATCTTGAGTATGCATATTTGTGTTAAAAATAAAACTGCATATCGGAGAATTTGTAATGTAAAATATGTTGGAGGTCGTATTGTTATTATCACATGTAAAGTTTGTAAGTCTAAGATTATCGCTAAACGATAATCATTATTAAGTTGTTTAAACCTTGTATTTGTAATAAAAGCTATGGTTTGTATTGTAAAAACGAATGCAGTTTTTGAAAAATGTCGCATATAGAGGTCAATACCTCGCGATGAAATCATATGTTATTGTATTCGTCCTTATGGTTAAGGTCGGGTTATGACAAGATAAGGGATTCATTCGACCGAGTTCTTCGCCTTGGGGAGCTCTGGTCCTGTTTGTTAAAAAGAAGGATGGGTTGATGAGATTATGTATCGACTACAGAGAATTGAACAAGCTGACAATCAAGAATCGGTATCCGCTACCAAGGATTGATGACTTATTTGATCAACTGCAGGGATCCAGTTGTTATTCGAAGATTGATTTGAGATCCGGGTATCACCAATTTAGGGTCAAAGAAGCTGATGTCCCGAAGACAGCGTTTAGAACACTTTATGGGCATTTTGAGTTTACAGTGATGTTGTTTGGTTTGACGAACACACCAGCAGTGTTCATGGACCTCATGAACCGTGTGTGTAAGCCATACCTAGATAAATTCGTCATTGTGTTCATTGATGATATATTGGTGTACTTCAAGAACAGAGAAGAGCACGAGCAGCATCTACGTTCGATATTGACTATGCTTAGAGAAGAGCAGTTGTATGCAAAGTTCTCTAAGTGTGACTTTTGGTTACCAGAAGTACAATTTCTTGGCCAGGTTGTAGGGGCCAATGGAATATAGGTCGATCCAGCAAAGATTGAGTCAGTTAAGAATTGGGAAACTCTAAAGACGCCAACGCAGATTAGGCAATTTTTGGGTCTAGCTGGTTATTACAGGAGATTCTTTGAAGGATTCTCTAAGATCACCCGACCATTAACCGCGTTGACTCATAAGGGCAAGAAGTTTGAGTGGTCAGAACTGCAAGAGACTGTATTTCAGTTGTTGAAGGAGAAGTTAACAACTGCACCCGTATTGTCTCTACCCGAGGTGTAACAACCCGAGTTTTTCCGTTAAAACTTCCGTTAATTACTTGACGATCGTTAGTTAAATCATACAATTTTCATACGCCAAATTTTTTTCTTTAAAGTTAACAGTGGCTACGTGAAACTTTTTCGTATTTAAAGTAATTAAATGCGTACTTGATCCTTAGTGGATTACTTGAATTAATATGTTATATTAATTAGTGAATTTAATTCGGTTGACAAATTAAACTAGAAACGACACGATTAAAGTTAATCGCCTAGAAAACTTTTTAAGTTAACGGAACTCAGAAAAACGATAGAATAATTATTGTTAATAATTATTGAACTTACGAAAGAAATTTAATTTATTATTTACGTAATGAATTAAACACGGTGATTTTGTTTCAACGACTAGTTAATGTTCCGGAGATTCGGTACGGTTAACGGCACTCGAAACGAACCACGCGCGAACGAGCTTTTACACAAAACGAGCCCGAGACCCGAGCCCGAGGCCACATGGACATGACCTCATACCTCATCATCCTTGGCCCCATGAGTAGCCAATGCATGTTGACTATTAGTTTAGGCACATGTTTGTTGACTATTGGTTTTTAGGCCATGTTTGTTGACTTTTGATTTTTAGGCACTAAATAACTAGTTAGATAATCCTCTCATTCCATCCTAACTATGAAAAATGCAGCTCATTCCTCCTCCCTCTCTTCTTCTTCACATCAAACACACACACACAAATCAACCATCAAACTTGCTTGTTTGCTCTTACTCGTGTGATCAATCTTGCTCCGATCATCGTTCTCTACGCGCTAGTATAAACAATTTTGTGATCAAAGGTATAATTAGCTAAACCCTAATCTTTAAAATCAGATTTTTATTAAGGTTTCATAAATTAGGTTGTCTATTGCTCAAGTCTTGATATTTGTTGATTGTTTAATGCGTTAGATCACTCGTTTTGTTTATTTGTTGCGAAAACCGAATTGTATATTTCATGATCAGTAAATTTTGATTTTTCTAATGCATGATATTATGTGATAATTAGGTTCCTTACGAAAAACTATTAATTTTAGGCTTTGGATTCGCTTGATTTCGTTTTCGGATGATCAAGTTATGACCAATTGAAATTAACGTTGTGTTTTTGTGATTGATCAGAAAAAATGGGTTTGATAGACCACGAATTGGCTTGTGAAATTAATACCACTGGATAGTTAATTTAAAAACACACAATTTACACTAGGATATCATGTCGTTTACTTATGTATAACCTGAGATATACTCGATTTAGCGAAAATGTGAATTTATACAGCACTTGCATGAAAACAGTCTTGTATGATAAAATGTGTTAACTTCTGTGTTTAAAGCTTTGCATATTTGAAATTTATACAAAAATTACTTCACTTTTCATGTAGATATCATAGTCTAATTGTATCTAGATCTTCGGGTAATCGCGTGCGAATGTGACTAGCGAAACTAGAATCGAATCTGTAAATTGCTCCCTGTTTTATACTCTGTGGATTGTGTTTATTGAATGAGCATGTAAGCTTCTGGAATATGAATTTTAACATGATATGTGACTTATTTTTAGTTTATGCCAATCTCTGAAACCTTATGTATTGGGCACAATAGGGCCATACTTTATGTAAAATCTGATTTGAGCTGAAAAACTGAATGTTCAATTTGCATGAATAAACTGTACAAATTGGCTAAACTAAAATTGCTTGATTTTTGATATGTGTTAGTTTAACTTGTTTGTGAACTATGGCCACTGGTCTTGTATCAATTTCATGTCCCTAACTCCGGTTATAGCTAAAACCAAATCAGTGCCCGGTCAGAAACTGACTTGGTGAACCCCAAATGGACCCCTTCTGATTCCTGACTTTTAATTATCGTATGAGACCCTAGCCGGACTTTTTGGAATCGATTTTAAGTATATATATGATCTGGAGTTTTCCATGTTTGCATGAATTATGTACCATGAGATAATATGCTAAGTATGCTACGTGTTCATGAATTTTGTGCACAACGATAAACTGAAATTGTGAAAATGATTATTCATGACCTGAAACGTGTTGTTTGACTTAGGTTTGACATATTGACCCATATTTGACATGAACCTACTGATGTTGACTTTAGTTGACTACTTTGACCAAGTTTGACTTTGGTTTGACTTTGGTTGACTTCGTTTGACTTGCATGAATTAGTTGACTGTATGTTGACTTCTACTTTGAAACGCGTCGATTCAAGCAATAAGACAACTTATACTATGAAACCACACTTGTTTAAGACAAATTTATTGACCAACCTAAATACATATACTTAGGTTGCATTACTCGGCTATAAACCGTACAAGTAAATTGTCTACTTTTCAATCCGAGCTTTATTCAAAGGTGAGTCTACAGTCCCGCTTTTTACATGTTTTCAGGGATGAGAATACACGCTGTTGTTACTTACATTTTTACAAATGCTTTTTGTATTGACACGAGTACTATATATGCATATTGAGTTTGTACACAAAGCCTCTAGCTTGAATACTTTAAATACCATCGGTGTAGGCACAATTTAGATGGACGGATCCGTTAGGTTGACAACCTCACCCGCTATAAAAACTGTGGTGCATTTATTTTGAACATAATACATTCGTACAAGTGTATAACATTTTTATGAGGTAAAGTCGGGTATAGTGGATTCTATACTCGGGTCATTGCTAGTATTCAGGTGCTCATAGATTATGCAAACGTTTCGCAACTTGGAGTTGTACTTGTAAAATCTAGTGGTCAAGGAAACTTAAACTATTTTCTGATAACTGTTTTTCAGATACTATACAATGTTATTTAAAACTGTGGTTTACGAACAAATGAGATAAAACTTGACATGGTATTGTCTACGAATATTTAAAACTTGACATGGTATTGTCTACAAATGATTGAAACTTGACATGGTAGTGTCAAAAAACTTTTGAAATGAGACACGGAGTTGTCTACAAACTTTTAACATTGAACCTTGGTGGTCTTTTACTAATAACCGTTTTCGAAATGTATTTCTTAAACATACTGTATTGTTTACCTAAAACCTGTAGATTCACTTAACATTGTTGTTGATCCGTTTTGCGTGTTTTATTCTCAGGTATTAATTGCTTCCGTTGTAGAATATTGCTGTTATGTAGAAGTCAAGCCAAGCACTGGGACCAGAGTTAACATTCCATTAAATGGATTTTTGACGGGGTGTTACAGATGGTATCAGAGCTTTGGCTATAGGGAACTAGGATACATTAGTGTGTCTAACCGTAGGGCGCATTAGTGAAGTCTAGTCTATAGCCGTGTGTCTTGGATGACTTTTATACACCATACCTGCACTATTTGCTTCACAATACGACATGTAGGGCTACACATTACATCACGTACATATACACCTTACACCCATATGATATGGACTTAAACTAAACGTTATACTACGAATCACGTACGCACACGCGACGTGAGATTTAACTAAATTAAGTTGACTACGCTATCTTGAACTTATGGAGCGATGTCGAATGGAAATGTGAGATAGCGTAATGTAATGACCGGGATTACATTACAGTAACTCATATAGAAGTTCCGACATTGCAAAATAAGGAATTCGGAGCGAGTCAAGTAGGTTACTTGGATAGATACCGTTTAGAACATAAACCGTTTAATTTCAAATATGAGTAGAAATTTACACTGTACGATTTAATTGTTATTATAACCTATAAGGAGCGTGTAATCACGTCACAATTCGTCACTACCCGACACTGTCCCTGTAAAAACCCGACCTTATCCTCCCGGACGAAGTCTTCAACAGTTGGTCCCACTGCGATGATCGATTCCAAATGATATCTTTAATATGAGCTAATGCACAGCGGAAGACTTAATTCGTACCTGAGAATAACATGTTTTAAAACGTCAACATAAAGTTGGTGAGATATATAGGTTTGATGCTAGCAACATTATAACTATGGACCACAAGATTTCATGTGTAAACATTTTAATAAAAATATTCTAAGTGGTTGAGCACTTGGTAACCATACTTAACATTTAATCACGTCGCATATTCCCTTTATTATGAAATCTTACTACACCGTACCAAGTGTAGTTACGAAACGAAGTACTGTGCAACCGTTGAATACTGGTCGTCCAGTCCGGTTGGGGTTGTCAGGCCCGATAGATCTATCAACAGGATTCGCGTTTACAATACCGCTGTAAATAATAGTTACCAAGCTACAGGGAAGTATGCCAGTGGTACAACTCAACGTAGAATATATTTTTCAGTTACTTGTGTCCATAACGTAAAACATAAATACATGTATTCTCATCCCGAAATACTTAGAGTTTAAAAGTGGGACTATATACTCACCATACTGTATTTTGTAGTAAAAATACATATAACATCATTGATCAAGTATAAGGTTGGCCTCGGATTCACGAACCTATATCCAATTATGTATATTAATACGTGTAATGGTAATCGAACAAAATTATATAGTATTATTAATATCATGTTTGTTATCTTATGGATAAATTTATATTTAATCTATACATTATATATAACTAATACATATCATATCAAATTTTAATATAGTAATTACTCATTAAAATTTTGTGTAATATAATATGTAATATTGATATTAAAGTAGTTATATTTTATGTCATAAATATATTTTTATATAAAAGAAATTCTTTATTTGATATGCTAATAATAATGATAAAAATAATATTAATTATGATAAAAATCATGATACTTCTAATAATAATAATAATAATAATGATAAAAATGATAATTTTAATAAGGATATAAATTTTCAATAATAATACTAATATTAATAATACTTATCTAATAATAATAAAAATGATAATAATAATAATAATAAGTTAGTTAATGAATTACCTTTAAGTGCTTACAAAAATGATAAACAGTCCAAGACAAGACTCGAACCCATGACCTCCCGCTCATCACACACTCTCAACCACTGAACCATAAACATTTTTGTGATTGAAACCCGTTTTATTTGTTTATAACACGTTTTAAACAACCATCATCATACCCTTATAACTAGTTTTGGGCTTCGGTCCAATTACAAATCCAAACACAGCAAACTAATTAGAACCCGAACTTATAATTCCATAACAGTCCAACAGCTACAATCGGTCCAATCCAAAATCAGTTTTTAATATGTTCAAGTTAAAACCTATTAAAGGTTTTCGGTTCTTAAAGAAAACTCCCAGCCGACATTTTCTTGCAAGCAGATAAGGACAATAACGTACACACCTTCTTTTTCTTTATATTTACAGCTCATATCTAATAAACATAGAATATTCGCTACAATCATCATCTTATCGTATCCTATTATTGTGATTATCTTAATCATTATTGTTGTTATTCATCACAGGAACCGAAAAAAAATAGCAGCGTGCAGCTTTAAGTATTTCACGATGGTGTTTGTTGGTGTTGGGTGGCTTGTCGACAGCAAGCAAAACAAGGAGAATGTTGGTGATCGTTTTGATTGTTGGTTGGCTAGTTTATGTATTGTTGGAGCTGCAAAACAGGAAAGAACAGTGGTGGTTCAATAATGTTGTTGTTTGTCTTTGGTTTTAAACGGAAACGATTGCAGGTGATGGTAATGGTGGTAAAGATTAGTTGATGGTTTTGGGGTGTTTGTTCGAAATAAAGAGCAAACGCAGGTTTAGTTGATCGATTAATAGATTGTTCGTGGTAGTTTAATCGTTGTGGGTCTTTTCGAATAGTAACTGAACGGGTTGGCTTGGTATTTGTGTTGGACAAAGAATAGAACATGATGGAAGTGTTGGGTCTCGACAACGGAAATAAACAACAACGAAAGCAGGTGGTTTGCAACAACTTATTCGGTTGTGTGTGATGGACTCACGAAAAGAAACAGAAGAAGAAGGATGGCAACGGTTGCAGGAAAATTAAAAGGAGTAGGAGTAATAGTGAGTGTTGATGGTTCGTGATGGTTGAGCTTTTGATAAAATGGACATAGAACAAATATATCGTTTCTGTATTCTCTCATAATTCTCTTTTTAATTCTTCAATTGCATTAGTGGATATAGTATATAAAACAGATAATCCCTATTTGATATAGTACCATGAGGTGATAGATTTGTTTGATGTTGATAAAAGAATCGACAAGATCAAATGCGAATCAGAAGAAGGAAATAAATAAATGGAATCGGATAGAGACAGCAACAGAATTCGATTGTATAAGAATTTATTCGTACCAAAAAGTCAGACAAAAACAAATATCAAAAATAGTTTGAAAACGATATAGAACCGATCCTGAGATTTCCTGTATCTTATATCTTTCTTTCTTTTTTTTTTTATGATTAAAATGATAAATATATTAATATTAAAAATAATACAAATAACAATATTAATAATTATATTAATAATAATAATAAATAATATGATAGATAGAAAAAGATGATTATAATAATATTATTACTATATCATACCAATAATGATTTTTAATAATAAAAGTAATAATAATATCAAATAATATTAATACAAATACTAATAGTAATAATGAGAGTAGTAATAATAATATGGGTATAACAAATTATGACTATCAAATCTCATATTTATATATATGTATTAAATTCATAATGTTTGTAATTTTTTTTTGGTATCAATATTAATAATGAAAGTAATATTCATTAATATAATAATTATATTATAATTTGTAATTATATTTAATATATTAACATTACACATTATGTAATATTCATATAGCACATTCAGATATTTACCAAAAAGAAACATATATAACTATTTACACATAGTTGTTCGTGAATCGTCAGGCTTGGTCAAAGGGTAACTGATTATCCGAATATAGATTTCAGACTTTCTAGACTCAACATTAAGGTTTTTGCTTATCGTGTCGGAAACATATAAAGTTTAAGGTTTAAATTTGGTCGGAAATTTCCGGGTCGTTACAGTACCCACCCGTTAAAGAAATTTCG
This sequence comes from Rutidosis leptorrhynchoides, assembly GCF_046630445.1. Lineage (NCBI taxonomy): Eukaryota > Viridiplantae > Streptophyta > Magnoliopsida > Asterales > Asteraceae > Rutidosis > Rutidosis leptorrhynchoides. The sequence continues at coordinate 400,144,076 of NC_092336.1, read as the reverse complement.
TCCTCGAAATTTGGTAGAGGTCGTTATGGGTAACAACAAGAATGTTTTCATGACGAATTTGAGGTAATAAAGGAGTTTTTTTTTTTTCCCATTATTGAGAGATATAGATAAAACGATTCGATCATATGAAGCGTACGAGTGAAGCTATCACAAAAGAGTGAGATGAGTAAAAATATACTCGTTTTAACCGATGACGTGGTTATGATTGATTTCCAGAATTTAAGAGATTTAAAGAAAATCTTGCGTAATAAAATTTGGTTCTTCGGCGATCAGAATCTTCTTTGTTTTAGTGTGGCAATCTGTTTTGATTTCTCTGTCGGATATTTCACTATAAATCCATCTTCTTCCCTTCCTTACTTCCATACGTCACATCTTCTATCCTTTCTCCCTCAATTTATACCTTAAAGTATTCTTTAAAATGCTCCATCCCGTTCTGATACTTATTATACTTCTAACTTTCATATCTTTCATTCTTCTCTTTCTTTTGCCGCCCGAAGAATCTATTCACTTCTATTATTTCTTTGAATTATAATGTTTTTAATTCTCCCGTGTCTTTACGTTGCAATACGTATTGATACACACGGTTTGTAATTTCTGAGTGGTTGTCGGGTTTTATATCCTTCATTATTTTTCTGAGCTTCATGCTTTCGTTTTCTCTTCCCGGCTTCGAATCAAACGGGCAATGGTCCAGAATTTGTAGGTATGAAATTCGGAATGGATATAGCTAATGCTCTAAGATATAAATGGTAATGGCACGATTTTGATTTGTCAAATTACCAGAATATCCAGAAAGATATAACTATCAAGATGATATGTTCCTAATACGTTTCTGAATTGGATAGAATGTAAGAGTCGTATAACATGGCATATGATGATGGTACTGTGAATCATCACATTCCATTAGAAACTCAACATGACTTACTGTAATATAATGAAGTTGATCAAGTTTCATTATATTATACTAATTCATGCATCAGTTCCCAACACTGCTTCAGAACATTCCTATTTTAAACTTGAAGGTTTTAGAACTTAGAACTAACACAGTTTCTTTTATGTTGTAACGCAGATGTTACGGAGAGATAAATGATTCCAGATAAGATTAGTTGTGAAAATATCTCCAGAGATATGGAGAATATATATAATGGAAAATATGAAGATATCTTATAATATCTAGGATAAGATGATGATGAAGAATATCATCTGGAAATGTTTAGAATAAGGAGTAGGGTTCTTACTAACGGTTTCAGCAGGCACTGAATCATTTGGATTCTTTGAAGTCAGGTTTAATTTTCACGATTTGTTCACGGCCTCCTACATACTTTGCTCAAACCTGTTTCCAGTTCTCAACCTTCTCTTTTTCGAAGTTTTACCAACACACTGTACTTTATTGTCAAACTTTTGTCTGTTAAAGTCGTTTACAGTTTTTGCTGCTTCATCAGCATTTCAAGAATTATCTGTAGTTCAAGATGTTTTTCAGAACTTCACATTTGGAGTATGAAATTCTTAGGGATAGATGTTGTAGGTATAAGTGGAAAAGTTCTGCGAGATTTTCAAAAATACTAATTGCGGATTTCGCCAAAGAGATAACGAGTTGCTGGTATGTCTACTGATGATGTTGTGTAATATAAAAGGTTTTCTGGTAATGACGGCAAAAGAACAAGGTATAAATATCGAGGTTATAATAAGAGTAGTCTTACTGAGAAGTCGAAGTGGAGCTGTGACAAAATTAGCTTCTTGAAAAGGAATTGTAGGATTGTTTTTGCTAATAAATGGCAAAGGATTCAACACGGTATGTGTTAAACTATAAATTTGATTTCGAGAGTTTTTCGGGTGCATAACTGTATGCATGAATCTTTCTTTCATAGACAAGGTGCAGCTGGTTCAACTTCTCGATCGAAGTATGTTCAAGAATCACGATAGGTTTGAACGCGGATTGTAATAATCAAGATACGAATGAGGTTTAAGATGGATTCAAGTGGCAAACTTGAAGAATTGTTTAGTTTCATATGTTATAATCAACATTTTAATTCATTTTAATTGTCCAAAGTTGGCAGTCCAATAGTCCGATGATTCATATACAATTATAATATTCGAATTAATTAATACGTATCGTGACCCGTGTACCGGTCTCGGTGTCGATCACAACTCAAAGTATATATATATTTTGGAATCAACTCCGACCCTGTATAGCCAACTCCCACCTTCACATATAGAGTGTCTATGGTTGTTCCGAAATATATATATAGATGGGTCGATATGATAAGTCGAAACCTTGCATACGTGTCCCGTCATTTAAAATGCGTAAAAATAAATAACAGAAATTAAATGGCGATAAATAAAATTGCGAGAATGTAAATTGCGAGAATGTAAATTTGCGATAAATAAAATGTAACCAGTTAGCTAGGAACAGTTAGCTAGGAACAGTTAGCGTGGAATCTTAACAATATTTCAATTAGTTAATCCGTTTGTTTCTAACAAATTTTATTTTGTCCAATGTTTTCTTCTTTATGCCACTTGTTGAATTTTGATAGATCAAAATCCAAATATGAAATTTGAATAGAAATGGTTATTCTGTGGTGAACGGATACGTATATCGGTAGTTGTAAGTAGGATAGTAAATGATCGTTGAATCAGATTCGAAGAATGTACAGTGTAACTTGTTAATGTGAATTTTAAATATTCCTTGGGTACTACCCACCCGTTAAAATATTTTCATCATTAACAGTTTGTACGAAAGAATTTTTAATTACGATCTTTATAAAAATATACTTGCATATATATTTTCTTCAGATGAAATTATGGATTTAATGAGTCAATAAGATATCAAACTCATTTGATTTATCGTTAGTACTTAATTACATGATCTCTAAAACATTAGAGATTACATACTTGCCATATCGAACGAAGATAAATGAGGTAGAACGATACGTAAAGCGAAGATAATCGATGTAGAACGATAGGTAGAACGAAGATAAAGTAGATAGAACGATACGTAAAATGATGATTAGGCTCGAGGTACAGAATGAGATGTTGAGGCAGGTGATGTTGAAACTTGGGTTGTTGGTGATGTTGGTGCCGGTGATGTTGCTGGAGCTGTTAAGTTTTGCACCATATTCTCCAAAACTACTACTCGAGCGCGAAGTTTGTTGACTTCTTCTACTAACCCTGGCCGGTTATTAGTGTGAGATGGAGGTTGGATATCTTCTCTAGTTCCGTTAATGGTAGCCTCAAGACGAAAAATTCTTGCAACGAGGGTATAAACAGTATTGCGAACAGGTTCGCCGGTGAGCGGGTCGAGTACTCCGACATTAGGCGGTAGATTCGGCTCATGATATGGAGTACCTTCTTCATTTTTTCATAGAGTAAGTATTTCGCGAACCCATCCCCACTTTCTAAAGAAATCTCGGTAGTTGATCGGTTGATGCGCTCCCGTCACACTATCTTCAGAGTCAGAGGAACTTTGTCGATTCGTGGAGGTCATCGTACGCGATCACAGAAAGATTTTGGTACGAAAAGCTTAGTGAGAGCAATGAGAGTTGAATGGTATACTCAATGCATAATATGCATAAATATATATAGTACCAGGATCCCTTAAATTACGGAGAAATTTATGGAAAATATTAGGCAAAGTTTACCGTAATAGATACGCTAGGATATAAATTTGTCTATACACTATCAATGCAGTAAATGCAATATGACGTGTCTAGACTTAAGCAGGCAATTCCTAAAGATGATAAGCAGATAGTTTCCGACTAGAAATGATAAGCAAAACCTTTTGATAGGTAGACACGGTCAAAGTCCAGACTCACTAATGTATCCTAACAACTACCAGTTAGACACACTAATGCAAGGCATGGTTCACTAAGACCAACGCTCTGATACCAACTGTAAAAACCCGACCTTATCCTCCCGGACGAAGTCTTCAACAGTTGGTCCCACTGCGATGATCGATTCCAAATGATATCTTTAATATGAGCTAATGCACAGCGGAAGACTTAATTCGTACCTGAGAATAACATGTTTTAAAACGTCAACATAAAGTTGGTGAGATATATAGGTTTGATGCTAGCAACATTATAACTATGGACCACAAGATTTCATGTGTAAACATTTTAATAAAAATATTCTAAGTGGTTGAGCACTTGGTAACCATACTTAACATTTAATCACGTCGCATATTCCCTTTATTATGAAATCTTACTACACCGTACCAAGTGTAGTTACGAAACGAAGTACTGTGCAACCGTTGAATACTGGTCGTCCAGTCCGGTTGGGGTTGTCAGGCCCGATAGATCTATCAACAGGATTCGCGTTTACAATACCGCTGTAAATAATAGTTACCAAGCTACAGGGAAGTATGCCAGTGGTACAACTCAACGTAGAATATATTTTTCAGTTACTTGTGTCCATAACGTAAAACATAAATACATGTATTCTCATCCCGAAATACTTAGAGTTTAAAAGTGGGACTATATACTCACCATACTGTATTTTGTAGTAAAAATACATATAACATCATTGATCAAGTATAAGGTTGGCCTCGGATTCACGAACCTATATCCAATTATGTATATTAATACGTGTAATGGTAATCGAACAAAATTATATAGTATTATTAATATCATGTTTGTTATCTTATGGATAAATTTATATTTAATCTATACATTATATATAACTAATACATATCATATCAAATTTTAATATAGTAATTACTCATTAAAATTTTGTGTAATATAATATGTAATATTGATATTAAAGTAGTTATATTTTATGTCATAAATATATTTTTATATAAAAGAAATTCTTTATTTGATATGCTAATAATAATGATAAAAATAATATTAATTATGATAAAAATCATGATACTTCTAATAATAATAATAATAATAATGATAAAAATGATAATTTTAATAAGGATATAAATTTTCAATAATAATACTAATATTAATAATACTTATCTAATAATAATAAAAATGATAATAATAATAATAATAATAAGTTAGTTAATGAATTACCTTTAAGTGCTTACAAAAATGATAAACAGTCCAAGACAAGACTCGAACCCATGACCTCCCGCTCATCACACACTCTCAACCACTGAACCATAAACGTTTTTGTGATTGAAACCCGTTTTATTTGTTTATAACACGTTTTAAACAACCATCATCATACCCTTATAACTAGTTTTGGGCTTCGGTCCAATTACAAATCCAAACACAGCAAACTAATTAGAACCCGAACTTATAATTCCATAACAGTCCAACAGCTACAATCGGTCCAATCCAAAATCAGTTTTTAATATGTTCAAGTTAAAACCTATTAAAGGTTTTCGGTTCTTAAAGAAAACTCCCAGCCGACATTTTCTTGCAAGCAGATAAGGACAATAACGTACACACCTTCTTTTTCTTTATATTTACAGCTCATATCTAATAAACATAGAATATTCGCTACAATCATCATCTTATCGTATCCTATTATTGTGATTATCTTAATCATTATTGTTGTTATTCATCACAGGAACCGAAAAAAAATAGCAGCGTGCAGCTTTAAGTATTTCACGATGGTGTTTGTTGGTGTTGGGTGGCTTGTCGACAGCAAGCAAAACAAGGAGAATGTTGGTGATCGTTTTGATTGTTGGTTGGCTAGTTTATGTATTGTTGGAGCTGCAAAACAGGAAAGAACAGTGGTGGTTCAATAACGTTGTAGTTTGTCTTTGGTTTTAAACGGAAACGATTGCAGGTGATGGTAATGGTGGTAAAGATTAGTTGATGGTTTTGGGGTGTTTGTTCGAAATAAAGAGCAAACGCAGGTTTAGTTGATCGATTAATAGATTGTTCGTGGTAGTTTAATCGTTGTGGGTCTTTTCGAATAGTAACTGAACGGGTTGGCTTGGTATTTGTGTTGGACAAAGAATAGAACATGATGGAAGTGTTGGGTCTCGACAACGGAAATAAACAACAACGAAAGCAGGTGGTTTGCAACAACTTATTCGGTTGTGTGTGATGGACTCACGAAAAGAAACAGAAGAAGAAGGATGGCAACGGTTGCAGGAAAATTAAAAGGAGTAGGAGTAATAGTGAGTGTTGATGGTTCGTGATGGTTGAGCTTTTGATAAAATGGACATAGAACAAATATATCGTTTCTGTATTCTCTCATAATTCTCTTTTTAATTCTTCAATTGCATTAGTGGATATAGTATATAAAACAGATAATCCCTATTTGATATAGTACCATGAGGTGATAGATTTGTTTGATGTTGATAAAAGAATCGACAAGATCAAATGCGAATCAGAAGAAGGAAATAAATAAATGGAATCGGATAGAGACAGCAACAGAATTCGATTGTATAAGAATTTATTCGTACCAAAAAGTCAGACAAAAACAAATATCAAAAATAGTTTGAAAACGATATAGAACCGATCCTGAGATTTCCTGTATCTTATATCTTTCTTTCTTTTTTTTTTATGATTAAAATGATAAATATATTAATATTAAAAATAATACAAATAACAATATTAATAATTATATTAATAATAATAATAAATAATATGATAGATAGAAAAAGATGATAATAATAATATTATTACTATATCATACCAATAATGATTTTTAATAATAAAAGTAATAATAATATCAAATAATATTAATACAAATACTAATAGTAATAATGAGAGTAGTAATAATAATATGGGTATAACAAATTATGACTATCAAATCTCATATTTATATATATGTATTAAATTCATAATGTTTGTAATTTTTTTTTGGTATCAATATTAATAATGAAAGTAATATTCATTAATATAATAATTATATTATAATTTGTAATTATATTTAATATATTAACATTACACATTATGTAATATTCATATAGCACATTCAGATATTTACCAAAAAGAAACATATATAACTATTTACACATAGTTGTTCGTGAATCGTCAGGCTTGGTCAAAGGGTAACTGATTATCCGAATATAGATTTCAGACTTTCTAGACTCAACATTAAGGTTTTTGCTTATCGTGTCGGAAACATATAAAGTTTAAGGTTTAAATTTGGTCGGAAATTTCCGGGTCGTTACAGTCCGTCACCCCTGATTTCTACTTGGCACTACGAAGACACTTCCTGGACATACTCATCATCTTATACCACTACTCCTTACTATTTATCGTTGCTTACTACTACTCAACGCCGCCTCTCACTGCTAGTCACGACTGATCACTACTTCTCACTGCTTGTCATTACTACTTAATGCTACCCCTTGCTACTTGCCATTACTAAATACTACTCATTACCACTTACCACTACTAAGTACTACTCGTCACTACTAACACCTCCACGTTTTACTACTCGCTACTGTGCATCACAACTCATTTTCGATACGTATTTAGAGGAGGAATTCCTGGTAACAGCTCGCACAATACATAGTATATGTTGTCTACTTGACTTCCAACTTACCTATCATTCAACCACCCGCAGTTTCACGCTTTTGTTTCCCAACACGAGTCTACTGACTGATAACTATTATGTATTATTGGGTGCGTTAATATGCAGGTGTGTACTTATGATACGAGTATACTACCTAATAACTTATTCGTCACTACTATCATAACTGCACATCACAACCTATCGCTACTTATCGCTAACACCACCACTCATTGTTACTAGTAAGTACTACTTATTACCGTATCCCTTCTCATTCCGTTCTAACGTACCTTTTGTAAGCGGCAATCATTTTCATTACACCCGAAGACACTACCGATTGACTTTGAACACAATGACGTGAACTACACTTCATCTGTTTTCCGCGAGACGCATATGTTTGGAAATCTGTACCGACTCCTTTGATTAGATATCATATTTTAGTTGAGTTGCCATTACACCTTGTTCAGTATCGTTCTTCATGAAATTCATCACGAGTTTGTTCTTATTCATTGATCATAACGTTTATATATACTGTCAACACCAGCACTGATAGAAGTTTTAACGCTAGAGAATTTGGTCACAACGTCTATAATCCTATACCTTCATTAGACAATGTGTACCCTATAGAACTATTAAACTAGGAAGTTTTAACCTCGTGGTTTAAACAAATCGGTTATCAGACGATACAACTGAGGCAGCTACGACCTGAACACTATTCGAACTCCTTTCACCGATAGCGAACCAATGATAGTGTACGGAGAGAAGATCAGTACACCGTCATCTTACATTAATTACTCAAGGGTCCAGAAGTACCTGAGATGAGAATGTCTCGCAATTCAGGCACATGTGAGTATAATTAAATCAACATTTAAGGGAATCGAAGATGTCCTAACAATTAGAAACTTTCCTTAAGGTCCTTCTGGAGGAGTACCTGGTCTTCCACCTCACCAGGAAGCTGAATTTCAGATTGATCTAGTGCCAAGAGCAACCCCAATGACACGCGCACCACTTAGACCTTACCCCTAGAGCTATAAGAGTTGTTGGCTATGAATGCCAAGCTGAGGAGCAAGGTGCTCACATTGAATAAGAACTCCCCATGGTGAAGAACATCGGGGTTGTAATACTATGATCCGTGTCTGGCGCAACCAGGTGAACTTTACGACCGAGGAGTTCATAGTTCGAGCTCCGGTCTTGTTTGTTAAAAAGAAGGATGGATCATGAGGTCAAACAGTTGAAGCAACGCAGAATTCCTATCGTTAAAGTTCGGTGGAATGCTAGAATAGGACCAGAGTTCACGTGGGAGCGTGAAGATCAGATGAGACTGAAATACCCGCAACTGTTTCTCGAGGAAACAACTTCAGCGGACGATCACTAAAATTTCGGGACAAAATTTTCAATAACAGGTGGGTAATGTAACAACCCGAGTTTTTCCGTTAAAACTTCCGTTAAATACTTGACGATCGTTAGTTAAATCATACAATTTTCATACGCCAAATTTTTTTCTTTAAAGTTAACAGTGGCTACGTGAAACTTTTTCGCATTTAAAGTAATTAAATGTGTACTTGATCCTTAGTGGATTACTTGAATTAATATGTTATATTAATTAGTGAATATAATTTAGTTGACAAATTAAACTAGAAACGACACGATTAAAGTTAATCGCCTAGAAAACTTTTTAAGTTAACGGAACTCAGAAAAACGATAGAATAATTATTGTTAATAATTATTGAACTTACGAAAGAAATTTAATTTATTATTTACGTAATGAATTAAACACGGTGATTTTGTTTCAACGACTAGTTAATGTTCCGGAGATTCGATACGGTTAACGGCACTCGAAACGAACCACGCGCGAACGAGCTTTTACACAAAACGAGCCCGAGACCCGAGCCCGAGGCCACATGGACATGACCTCATACCTCATCATCCTTGGCCCCATGAGTAGCCAATGCATGTTGACTATTAGTTTAGGCACATGTTTGTTGACTATTGGTTTTTAGGCCATGTTTGTTGACTTTTGATTTTTAGGCACTAAATAACTAGTTAGATAATCCTCTCATTCCATCCTAACTATGAAAAATGCAGTTCATTCCTCCTCCCTCTATTCTTCTTCACATCAAACACACACACACACACAAATCAACCATCAAACTTGCTTGTTTGCTCTTACTCGTGTGATCAATCTTGCTCCGATCGTCGTTCTCTACGCGCTAGTATAAACAATTTTGTGATCAAAGGTATAATTAGCTAAACTCTAATCTTTAAAATCAGATTTTTATTAAGGTTTCATAAATTAGGTTGTCTATTGCTCAAGTCTTGATATTTGTTGATTGTTTAATGCGTTAGATCACTCGTTTTGTTTATTTGTTGCGAAAACCGAATTGTATATTGCATGATCAGTAAATTTTGATTTTTCTAATGCATGATATTATGTGATAATTAGGTTCCTTACGAAAAACTATTAATTTTAGGCTTTGGATTCGCTTGATTTCATTTTCGGATGATCAAGTTATGACCAATTGAAATTAACGTTGTGTTTTTGTGATTGATCAGAAAAAATGGGTTTGATAGACCATGAATTGGCTTGTAAAATTAATACCACTGGATAGGTAATTTAAAAACACACAATTTACACTAGGATATCATGTCCTTTACTTATGTATAACCTGAGATATGCTCGATTTAGCGAAAATGTGAATTTATACAGCACTTGCATGAAAACAGTCTTGTATGATAAAATGTGTTAACTTCTGTGTTTAAAGATTTGCATATTTGAAATTTACACAAAAAGTACTTCACTTTTCATGTCGATATCATAGTCTAATTGTATCTAGATCTTCGGGTAATCGCGTGCGAATGTGACTAGCGAAACTAGAATAGAATCTGTAAATTGCTCTCTGTTTTATACTCTGTGGATTGTGTTTATTGAATGAGCATGTAAGCTTTTGGAATATGAATTTTAACATGATATGTGACTTATTTTTAGTTTAGGCCAATCTCTGAAACCTTATGTATTGGGCACAATAGGGCCATACTTTATGTAAAATCTGATTTGAGCTGAAAAACTGAATGTTCAACTTGCATGAATAAACTGTACAAATTGGCTAAACCAAAATTTCTTGATTTTTGATATGTGTTAGTTTAACTTGTTTGTGAACTATGGCCACTGGTCTTGTATCAATTTCATGTCCCTAACTCCGGTTATAGCTAAAACCAAATCAGTGCCCGGTCAGAAACTGACTTGGTGAACCCCAAATGGACCCCTTCTGATTCCTGACTTTTAATTATCGTATGAGACCCTAGCTGGACTTTTTGGAATCTATTTTAAGTATATTTATGATCTGTAGTTTTCCATATTTGCATGAATTATGTACCATGAGATAATATGCTAAGTATGCTACGTGTTCATGAATTTTGTGCACAACGATAAACTGAAATTGTGAAAATGATTATTCATGACCTGAAGCGTGTTGTTTGACTTAGGTTTGACATATTGACCCATATTTGACATGAACCTACTGATGTTGACTTTAGTTGACTACTTTGACCAATTTTGACTTTGGTTTGACTTTGGTTGACTTCGTTTGGCTTGCATGAATTAGTTGACTGTATGTTGACTTCTACTTTGAAACGCGTCGATTCGAGCAATAAGACAACTTATACTATGAAACCACACTTGTTTAAGACATATTTATTGACCAACCTAAATACATATACTTAGGTTGCATTACTCGACTATAAACCGTACAAGTAAATTGTCTAATTTTCAATCCGAGCTTTATTCAAAGGTGAGTCTACAGTCCCGCTTTTTACATATTTTTAGGGATGAGAATACACGTTGTTGTTACTTACATTTTTACAAATGCTTTTTGTATTGACATGAGTACTATATATGCATATTGAGTTTGTACACAAAGCCTCTAGCTTGAATACTTTAAATACCATCGGTGTAGGCACAATTTAGATGGACGGATCCGTTAGGTTGACAACCTCACCCGCTATAAAAACTGTGGTGCATTTATTTTGAACATAATACATTCGTACAAGTGTATAACATTTTTATGAGGTAAAGTCGGGTATAGTGGATTCTATACTCGGGTCATTGCTAGTATTCAGGTGCTCATAGATTATGCAAACGTTTCGCAACTTGGAGTTGTACTTGTAAAATCTCGTGGTCAAGGAAACTTAAACTATTTTCTGATAACTGTTTTTCAGATACTATACAACGTTATTTAAAACTGTGGTTTACGAACAAATGAGATAAAACTTGACATGGTATTGTCTACGAATATTTAAAACTTGACATGGTATTGTCTACAAATGATTGAAACTTGACATGGTAGTGTCAACAAACTTTTGAAATGGGACACGGAGTTGTCTACAAACTTTTAACATTGAACCTTGGTGGTCTTCTACTAATAACCGTTTTCGAAATGTATTTCTTAAACATACTGTATTGTTTACCTAAAACCTGTAGATTCACTCAACATTGTTGTTGATCCGTTTTGCGTGTTTTATTCTCAGGTTTTAATTGCTTCCGTTGTAGAATATTGTTGTTATGTAGAAGTCAAGCCAAGCACTGGGACCAGAGTTAACATTCCGTTAAAGGGATTTTTGACGGGGTGTTACACGAGGGAACTGAAGATTTTGTTATTTATTGTGATGCCTCACGTCAAGGAATGGGTTGCGTGCTTATGCAACGAAACAAGGTTATTGCTTATGGATCGCGTCAGTTAAAGATTCATGAGCAGAACTACACTACGCACGACCTTGAGTTAGGAGCTGTTGTCTTTGCACTTAAAATGTGGAGACACTACCTGTTTGGAACCAAGTTCACTATCTTCACTGACCATAAGAGTTTACAGCACATATTCGATCAGAAACAGCTCAACATGAGACAACGACATTGGATGGAACTACTTAACGATTATAACTGCGAACTTCAATACCATCCGGGCAAGGCGAATGTTGTGGCAGATGCCTTAAGCAGAAAGGAGCGATAGAAACCTCTTAGGGTTAAAGCGCTTAACATAGTTGTCCGTACGAATCTCACATCACAAATCCGCGAAGCACAACAAGAAGCCATGAAACAAGATAATGTTGATGTTGAATTTCTCAAAGGGGTGGATAAGAAGTTTGACATCAAGGAGGACGGAACATGGTACTTTGCTAACCGAATTTGGGTACCAAAGTTTGGTGGATTGAGAGAACTAGTGTTGGAGGAAGCACACAAGTCGAGATACTCAATTCAGCCGGGATCAGATAAGATGTACCAAGATTTGAAGGCCTTTTATTGGTGGCCAAATTTGAAAGCTGACATTGTTACCTATGTCGGGAAGTGTTTGTCTTGCGCCAAAGTCAAGGCTGAGCATCAGAAGCCATCGGGATTATTAACTCAACCTGAGATTCCCCAGTGGAAGTGGGAAGTATTTCCATGGACTTCATTACAAAACTACCAAGAATGGTGGGAGGTTACGATACTATTTGGGTTATCGTGGATCGTCTCACTAATTTCGCACACTTCTTACCGATAAGGGAAACTGATAAAATGGAGAAGTTGGCTCAGATCTACATTAAGGAAGTCGTCTCTAGGCATGGAATGCCTATATCCATTATATCCGACCGCAACAGCAGATTTACTTCCAGGTTTTGGCAATCATTATAGAAAGCAATAGGGACTCGTTTAGATATGAGTACAACATATCACCCCCAGATGGATAGCCAGAGCGAACGAACTATTCAGACTTTTGAGAACATGTTGAGAGCGTGTTTCATTGATTTTGGAAACGGATGGGATAAGTATTTACCACTGGCTGAGTTCTCATACAATAACAGCTACCATGCGAGCATTAAAGTTGCACCTTTCGAGGCATTGTACAGACGGAAGTGTAGATCACCCGTTTGTTGGAGTGAGTTAGGAAATAGTCAGTTGACAGGTCCTGAGATTATTCAGGAGACAACTGAGAAAGTTCTACAGATTCAGGAACGACTGAGAACGGCTCGAAGTCGTCAAAAGAGTTACGTCGATGTTAGACGGAAGGACATGGAGTTCCAAGTTGGTGACAAGGTTATGCTTAAGGTATCACCTTGGAAGGGTGTTGTACGATTTGGGAAACGAGGTAAACTGAGTCCTAGATATGTTGGACCATTTGAGATAACTGAAAAAGTTGGACCGGTAGCTTACAGATTGGAACTGCCACAAGCACTCAGTGGTATTCATGACGTTTTCCATGTATCCAATCTAAAGAAGTGCCTAGCCGACGATAATTTGATTATTCCTTTAGAGGAACTACATATCGACGACAAACTTCATTTCATTGAGGAGCCTGTTAAAATCTTGGGCCGTGAGGTCAAACTGTTAAAGAAAAGCAGAATTCCTATCGTAAAAGTTCGGTGGAACGCAAGAAGAGGACCAGAGTTCACGTGGGAGCATGAAGACCAGATGAGGTTGAAATATCCGCAACTGTTTCCCGAGGAAACTACTTCAGCGGACGATCACTAAAATTTGGGGACGAAATTTTCAATAACAGGTGGGTAATGTAACAACCCTGATTTTTCCGTTACTTCCGTTAACCTTCCATTAGTTATTTAATTTTAATGCTTTTGCGTGTATTAAATGCGTACTTGATCTTCGGAGGGTTTCATTAATTAATATGGGTTGATATTAATTCCAATAAATATTTCGGATAATGATATACGATAAAAACGATATTATTTTGATAATAGCTTTTTGAGCAACGAAACGCTCGGGTTTATTTTAATAATTAATTATATTAATTATTAACTTTTCAAACTATTTAATTTATTGGGTTTTTAATAAATTAAACAATTGGTTGCGTTTAACGATCGGGTTAGCGTTCCGGGCCTTCGGTATGACTAAACGACACTTAAAACGGATCACGATTACACGAACTTGCAAAACGAGAGCCCGGGATACCCATGTGGGCCATGTTATGCCGAAACCCCACCCCTCCTCCCCTTTATTTTCTATTTTGGGCTTATTGGTAACTTGTAATGTGTTAGGGTTTAATTTAAATAGCTTGTGTTAAAAGGTAAACTGCATAATCACACACACAAACATACCAGCCGACTTTTTTTAGCTCCCTCCCTCCATTTTGGCCGTCGAACACCATCACCACTACCACCATCAATTTTTAATTTTTAGAGCAAGCCTTGAACACGAAAGTTGCAATTCTCGATCTCCTCTACGCGTTGATATAATTCTTTTAGCGATCTAAGGTATAATTGCATGAACCCTAATTCTTAAAATATGATTTTCATGAGAGTTTCATAGTTATGTTGTCAATTTCTCAAGTCTATACGCGTACGTGTTAATCATTATCGTTATTTTGATTGTTTGATGCGTTAGGGTTTAAAAACGAATTTGTATTTGTTTGATCAGAAAAATTAAGTTTTTTAAATGTTAATTATTATGTTATATTCAGATTCCTTGCGAAAAACTATTGAGTTTAGGCTTTGGATTCGCTTGATTTCGTTTCCGTATGATTAAGTTATGTTAATTTGAATTATCGTTGTGTTTTTGTTGCTTGATCAGAAATGTGGTATTGATAGACAATGAATTGGAATGTGAGACTTATACCACTGGAAAGATAATTTAAAAACACTCAATTTAGACTAGGATATCATGTCGTTTGCTTATGTATAACCCGAGATATGCTTGAATTAGTGTAAAAGTAGTTTTATACAGCACTTTCATGAAAATAACCTTGTATGATAAAATGTGTTAACTTCTGTGATTAAAGCTTTGCATATTTCAAAAGTAGACAAAAATTACTTCATCTTTCATGTGGATATCATAGGCTAATTGTATCTAGATCTTCGGATAATCGCGTGCGAATGTGACTAACTAAATGAGAATCGAATCTGTAAATTGCACACGGTTTTGTACTCTGTGGATTATGTGAATTGTATGAGCATGTATGCTTCTGGAAAATGAAACTTAACATGATATGTGACTTATTGTTAGTTTATGTCAATCTCTGAAACCTTATGCATTGGGCACAATAGAGCCATACTTTATGCGAATTCTGATTTGAGCTGAAAACTGAATGTTCAATTTGCACGAATAAACTGTACAAATTGGCTAAACAAAAGTTGCTAGATTTTTGATATGTATTACTTTAAAATCAGTGCGCAGTCAGAAACTAACTTGGCAAACCCCAAATGTATCCCTTCTGATTCCTGACTTTTATTTGTCGTATGAGTCCCTGGCCGGACTTTTGGAATCGATTTTAAGTATATCTATGATCTGGAGTTTGTCATAATTATTTGAATTTTGTACTATGAGATAATGTGCTAAGTATGCTACGTGTTCATAAACTTTGTGCATGACGATAAACTGAAATTGTGAAAATGATCATTCATGACCTAAAACGTATTGTTTGACTTAGGTTTGACATGTTGACCAATATTTTACATGAACCTACTGATGTTGACTTTAGTTGACTACTTTGACCAAGTTTGACTTTCGGTTTGACTTCGGTTGACTTTGTTTGACTTGCATGATATAGTTGACTTTATTTGAAACGCGTTGATTCAAGCAATAAGACAACGTACACTATGAAACCACACTTATTTAAGATACATATATTGATCAACCTACATACGTATACTTAGGTTGCATTACTCGGCTATAAACCGTACAAGTTATTTGTTCACTTTTCAATCCGAGCTTTATTCAAAGGTAATTCTACAGTCCTTCTTTTTACATGTTTTCAGGGATGAGAATACACGCTGTTATATTTACATTTTCAAATACTTTGTATTAACATGAGTACTACACATATGCATAATGAGTTTGTTCAAAAAGCCGCTAGCTTGAATACTTTTAATACCATCGGTGTAAGCACAATTTAGATGGACGGATCCATTAGGTTGACAACCTCACCCGCTATAAAAACTGTGGTGCATTTACTTTGAACATTAAATACATTTGAACAAGTGTATAACATTTTACGAGGTAAGGCAGGTATAGTGGCTTCTATACTCGGGTCATTGCTAGTATTCAGGTGCTCGGTTTATGCAGACGATAGAATCTCGTGGTCAAGGAAACTAAACTATTTTTCTGATAACTGTTTTTCAGATACTGTTACATTACTTTAAACCTGTAGATTCACCAACATTATTTGTTGACCTGTTTTTGCGTGTTCTTATTCTCAGGTCCTTAAGAGGTATGCTTCCGCTATGTTTGCTGCATGACTGGCCGTGGAGTCAGTATTTGATTTTAAAGAACATTATTTACTTTCGTATTTAAAACTTTTATACTATTTAAATACTGTTGGCTTGTGGTTACGATCACAACAGTGTTTCTATTTCGGGATTATTGACTTATATTTTTGAAAGTTAATTTTTGAATAAAATTAAATGCGATTGCTTTAAACGTCTCATATAGAGGGCGTAACTGTTAACTGTGGGACCTGGATTAACGGGCCGTCAGATGGTAATTTGGCGGGGTGTTAAATCAGGCAAACTTCATCTACGGCTGTACACAGCTTTGGCCGTTGTACCCTGGGAAACAGACGACGTGTAGACGGCGAATCTGTTTTAAGGGAATCGTGTCAAACACGGGCTGTAATAACCCGCCTTTTTCCGTTAATTTATTTTAACGCCCGTCTTTTTTTTTAGATAATATCTTTTGTTATCTAGATTCATACCTTCCGTTAATTATCGTTTTAATATTCTCGTTATTTAATTATAACATCTCTCGTTTACTCTAGCGTATTTTAAAATAATTTGTGTGGTTAATTCACGCACCCACTTTTAAACTCGAGGGACTAAAGTTGCCAAGGGGTCAAACTAGTGACTAGGTCAACTAGTCAAGCCCCATCTCATCCACTCATTCACTTCTTCTCCTACCTCCCTTTTTTTCTCTCTAGTCACCAAGAAAACCATTTTAACATCTTCAAAGATTCATCGTCCATTTCAAATCTAGCAAGCTAACATCAAAACAAATTACATATTTGTGATCCTTGCATCATCCTCTTCAATTTGGTACCAATTTCATAGCTTGGGGTAAGCTTTTCAAAATCTCTAATTTTCATAAATTAGACATTTAAACTTAAAAGTGTGTTATTTAGTGTCTATGGCTCAAGTCTAACATGAATATGTGATTCGTTTACTCGATCTTGTTAATTTGGTGTAACTTGCATGAACTTGAAAATGGGTGTGTTTAATCTTGAGTTTTGGTTGATTAAATATTGTTATTATGTTAAAGTTCATGTATTAAATGTGTTACTAGCATCTTTAGCTATATTTTGGTATGTAGGTTGACTTGGAAAAACTTCATTAACATGATTAATGATTTTATGATTTTTGGTTAGGGTTTGATAGACTTAAATATGAACTTTTGATGCATTGAATGCTATGAAACGTTTTTAGTAAGTGTTTAGTTGCAATGTATGTTTAATTACCTTCAAAACGGCACATCGTATGTGTAAATTCGATTCCCGAATCATGAAATGCATTTTATGAACTTGAAACTTTAATGATGAACTTTTAACGATCATTCGATGAGTATTTGGTTATTATAAATGATGAATTTGATTGATGAAATGTGTTTAGTTGTATTCCTCGTTAAATTACATTTCCAACGATATAAGATACGTGTTTTGAATCTTTGCGGTTCATTATTTGTGAATTGGTGAATTTTGGTTCGAGACTTAAACATTTGAAACAGCCCAGGAATCAGCCCAGGTGCTTTGCCGCGGCGCGACCAATCCTTGGCGCGGCACGGCGTATGCCTAGAAAGGGGGCTGTCCAATTTTGCGTTTTCACGTTTAATTCTAACTATGCTACGCACCTCCGATTAACATGTAACTTGTTCTAACATGCTCATATATGATTATGTAACTCAGAAAAATTGTCCGAGACCCGACCTGAACACGTTGACTTTTTCGTTGATTTTGACTTGACTAAAGTTGACTTTTATTCAAACTTAACCAATACTTTGTTTAATCGTTATAACCTCTCTCTTGTACTTATATCTTGCATGAAACTTAACAACTTGACTCACATGCTATATAATCGAGTCGTAACGAGCCATAGGACTAATTGAACACATTTCGACCGACCTTGTGTCTTACCCGGTATTGATATAACTTACTTGTTTAGTTCAAGACTAAACAACTTTCATTGCACAACGTTTAAAATGAAGTACTTTGGCATGCAACTACGGTGAGATCATAGTCCCACCTTTTCAACAACTTTTACGCTTTAAATCATGGGATGAGAAACATATACGGTTTATACTTTTATACTTTGAACACAAGTACGGAAACAAACATTCCACGTGCGAGTTAGAACAAAAATCCTCAAGTCCAATTATCATTAGTTACACTTATAGGGTTGATGTTATGCGAGGTGTATATAAAATAGTTTATATTTTACTAGGAAAAACTATTAAATACGATACAATTTTACAAAAGATATTTATTTATTTATAGAATGGATATACTTAAACCTTGCTACAACACTTATAGGCAGTGTACCTAATCGTACAGTAGTGTAGTTTTTAGTAAGTCCGGTTCGTTCCACAGGGAAATCTTTAAACAAAGCTCAACGCTATTTTAGTTTACTTTTATAAAAATACAAATATATATATAAGTAATATTATTATTATAATGGGGGTTTTTACCGTTTAATGACCGGTTTGTCGATTTTAAGACTTTAGTCGCAGTTAAAACCTAATGTAAAATATAAAATAAATACAAGACTTAAATTAAAGCATAAAGTAAATAACGATAATGAAATTGCGAATAATAAAAGTGCGATAAAATAAACTTGCGATAATTAAAAAGTACGATAATTAAAAGTGCGAATAAATAAAAGTGCGATAATTAGAAGTGCAATTAAATATAAAATAAAGGAAATTAAATATGAAATAAAAGAATTATGCTTATTTAAACTTTCGTAATCATGATGTTTGACGTGTTGATTTTAGTTTTATGCCCATGGGTTAATTGTCCTTTGTCCTGGATTATTTACTATGTCCGTCTGGTTTTTGTCCATAACAGTCCATCAGTCATAAATATAAAGTGCGAGTGTCCTCGACAAATTATTCTTATACCCGAAGTTAAATATTCCAACTAATTGGGGATTCGAATTATAACAAGGTTTTAATACTTTGTTTAATGAATACACCAGGTTATCGACTGCGTGTAAACCAAGGTTTTACTACTTTGTTAACAATTACACCAATTACCCTTGAATGTAATTTCACCCCTGTTTTAATTATTCTAGTGGCTATTAATCCATTCCCGTGTCCGGTTAAATGAACGATTATTCGTACATATAAATACCCCGCCCATCGTGTCCGATTGAGTGTATATGGTAATTTATAGGGACGCCCAATTGTAAATCTTTATATTAACATTAACAAACTTTCATTTAGTTAAACAAATATAAAGCCCATTAATAGCCCATAGTCTAATTTCCACAAGTGTCGTTCTTTTGTCCAAACCCCAATTATGGTACAAAGCCCAATTACCCAATTTTAGTAATTAGCCCAACATCATGATTACTTCGTTTTAAATAAGCATAATAATAACTTAGCTACGAGACATTAATATAAAAAGGTTGAACATAACTTACAATGATTAAAAATAGCGTAGCGTTACACGGACAGAATTTCGACTTATACCCTTACAACATTCGCTAACATACCCTTATTATTAGAATTAAAATTAAAATTAAAATATAAATTATATATATATATATAAATTTTACGTATGATAAGAGAAGAAAAAGATATGAATTGTGATCAGAATTCGGTTGGCTTTATAGGGAATTTCGATTTTTGGGGCTCCGCGACTCGCGGCGAATTTTTCCTTCAAACTCCGCGAGTCGTGGAGATTGAAATTACAGCTCACATCTTTTGGAGTCTTTCTTGCCGACGGATTTTATATATAAATATAAAATATAAATAATTAATATAATTATTTATATATTATATTATATTCTTGTGCATAGTAGACTTGTAATTTTTAGTCCGTTGCGTCGAGCGTTGAGAGTTGACTCTGGTCCCGGTTCCGGATTTTCGAACGTCCTTGCGTACAATTTTATATTTTGTATTTTGCGTTTTGAATCTTGTACTCTTGTAATTTCGAGACGTTTCTTATCAATAATTGGAACCTCTTTGATTGTCTTTTGTTCTTTTGAGCTTTTTGGTCGTTTGCGTCTTCAATTTGTCGAATCTGTCTTTTGTCTTCACCTTTTATTATTTAAACGAATATCACTTGTAAATAGAACAATTGCAACTAAAAGCTTGTCTTTCTTGAGGAATAATGCTATGAAATATATGTTCGTTTTTAGCATTATCAAATATTCCCACACTTGAGCGTTGCTTGTCCTCAAGCAATATCGTCTTGAAATACTAGAATCACTTCTTTATTCTTCACACTTTGTACATCAGTGATTTCTATACGGCGGTATAAACAATGGTAGTAACGATATGGTTTACAGTCCCACATGACAATAAAAATTTAGATCCATTAAGGAAATTGGATCTTTATGAAAACATTTGATCTTTTGAAAATTAAATCTAGTTTTTACCCTAGATAAGTTTTCCGGAATAACCCTTTACCGGTGTTTGCAAAATATTTTTGTGGGTTTGGTGGGTTTCAGATTTGAAAATTTTAGCTCAAAACTTACGGTTTTGTGTCACCCACTTGCTAACCTTGTATTTGGAAAGCAACACGTCCAGTTTACTTGTCCCGTATATTACCTTTCGGTAAACTACCGTCCGGTTGAAAGGAAAGCGTTGAACAAGCAACTGTTAAGGAAATGTCCCGTGACATGCTTTTGATTATGGTCTATAACGTGTCGGACGCAATTACTATCCTTGGTAGGAGCAATAGTAAAGCTCACCCTTATAATTTTTCGGTATGGTACAAGGTCCTGTCTTTGACCACTATGCAACCACCGTTCTTACGGTTGACACCCGATTTGGTTCAGGTGACCTAATGAATTCCAGGTGAATTCCTAGGATTTTACGTTCAATGGTAATGAACGCATTGAAAATAGGGTTTTCAGAAAACAAATCGGTTTATAATTTTGATCAAAATATTTTCTCGTTCAAGCTCGAGTTTAGATATCATTGAATTCCATGAGTTTGTAATTCTCAATCTTTAAGGTCAATCTCTAGGATTGAGTAATATCGGTCTTAAAAGCTGATTTTTAATCTTTAAGGAGATTATCCTTTCTGGGGATCTGATTCATTAGTCTTATCCAGCTAATTTGCATGGTGCCCCCCCCCATTGTACGAGATAAATCCTTCTCATGGTTAGGATAAATCTGACCACTTGGCGACCCTGTTTAATGCTGAGGTCCGTAGATTTCCTGCTGATTTTAGTGATGACTTTTCTAGATTTTTCGTCAACCTACAGCTGGTCTGGACGACAACTTCATGACCTAAATCAAGAAGCGCGTGTCTTTTTTCGGAAGACTTTACTTCCTTTTAATGATGGAATTGATTCATCGTGTAGATTCATCTCTTCTTTTCTTTCATTGGGTAAAACAGTTTAGTTTAGTTCAAAGCAAAAGTATTTTCAGTTATTTGTTACAGATATATGTGACATATGTTTAAGATAACTTGGTAAATTTTCCCACACTTGGCTTTTATTTTCCTTTTTATCGTCCTCTATTCCATTTTAAATGAATTTTAACATTTTAGTTTGTTTCTTAATTTATGTCCTTTCCGAGGTAACAATAATTTCGGTGTTAAAACCTAGTTTTATCGTTCATAAATATGTATAAACATGATTTTGAATTCATTTAATTGAAAATTTTGAAAAATTTTACTAGAATTGGGTAGTCAGTATATAAGACTAGGGCTGTTCTTTATTATCAGAGAGCACTAGATTCTAATACAACTACTGCTTTACTAGTATTTTTAATGGTAACCAAGTGTATAAAGTAAAAAAAAAAAAATTTAAAATCCGAAAGAATTTAACCCCTTCCCACACTTAAGATCTTGCAATGCCCTCATTTGCAAGAAATCAGTAACAATTTAAATTATTGAGGGTGATTAGTGTGAAAATGATTAAATTTTACCAAAGTTTCCAAATATATTGGCGTTTGTTTGCTGAATGATAAATGGTGCACATCATTTGTTCATTCCGTCTTGTTGTTATTTCACATATATTTTGCATCTTGTCGTCAAAATTAGTTGCTTTTGCTGAACTTAATGCCAGTCTTTGAAAATGCGTTGTTTTACCCTGTTGTGTACATAAGATAAACTGCAAACATATATACATATTTTTGAAGTTTGGTATATTACCCCACATTCAAAAATTATTAAAATCTAAGAATAAAAGTTAGATAATTATAAAAATGATTACAATATTAACAAAAGTATTAAACGTATCAATAATTACAAATTACAAAATAAAAAAAATAAAAAGTAAACTAAGGATGATATTGGTACCAATAGGGGTTCCAGGCATAACCATAAGTGCTATAGAATGCTTCGGCAGGGTCATACGTAGGATATGGTGGCTGCATCTCTATAGACCAAGGAGGGAAGGTGGGTTTCGGTGTAGGAATATAGTTTCTACCTATATGTTGGCAATGAGCTATGATTTGGTTCTGATGAACTTGCCAATCTTCAAATGCTCTCTGTCTAGCATTTTCGTATTCCTGAGAAGCTATAAACCTATGCATTTCTTGCATCTCATTCCCCCCTCCTACATTACCTTGCTGCTGGTTTCTCTCCACCTGTGGATGTCTACCATGGTATCGTACTGCGGCGTTATTTCGCCTCTTCAAAACTTTCGCACCATGGTATACATTTAAACCTATAGTATCGCGGGGTTCCGGCTCTTCTAGTAATAATCCCCCCCGACTTATATCCACACCGAGATATTCACCAATCAAAGTAATAAAAATACCACCTCCTATTATGCTATGTGGTCGCATCCCCCGAACCATAGCTGATAAATAATAACCCACACAATATGGTATACTTACAGCGCTTTGTGGGTCTCGAATACACATATGGTAAAACAAATCCTGTTCATTTACTTTTTCCTTGTTTTTACCCCTTTGTGAAATCGAATTAGCTAAAAACCTATGTATCACTCTTAATTCGGCTCTATCTATATCCAAATAAGAGTAATTTCCCCCTTTGAAACGGTGATGGCTTGTCATTTGACTCCACACACCGTGTGTATCAAAATTTTCATCTATCTTTCTACCGTTTAGTATCAATCCTCTACAATCGGCAGACGCTAACTCCTCAGGCGTATATATACGTAAAGCCTGAGCCATGTCCAGTAAAGACATGTGGCGCATCGAACCGCCTAACAAAAATCTAATAAAAGAACGATCGGTTAAACTAGCTACCCGATCATTCAACTCTATACTACATAACAATTCTTCACACCATACTTTATATACAGGTCTACGTATGGTGAATAAACATACCCAGTCATTAAAAGAAGAATTACCATACCTCTGTACAAGTAATTCCCTAATTGGCCCGGCCAATTCTACAGCTTCTAAGGGTCCCCATTATATGACCCTCGGTACCTCAACAACCTTAGAATGAAGAGTATGCAAACCCCGTTGATATTTTGGATAATCTATCCAAAGTCTGTCAAATCTCAGGTTCGGGTGCAACTCTTCCAAGTGCATATCGGAAAAGGTCATGACTGGATGAGGTATATCCTGCTTGTAGTAGTTATCCACCTCCTGTTGTTCCAAATTCTCAGCAGGAGCATTGCGGGCTTGGGATGAAGATTCACCCCTTTCATTCTGCAAAACACATCAAACACAATTTTTGTGCATCCAAATATGCGTTAGTGTCAGCAAAATCATCAATCAAAATAATTACAATGACATTATCAATTTATATCAAACTTAAGCTTATTTTCACATTTTTATCAAATCTACACTTTTTCAAATAAGCATATACGAAAATTTTCGCCAAGTTCATAAGCATTCAACTCAAATAACATGTCAAAATAATCATTACTAGCAATTAAACAAGTCTCAAATGGCATTATCTTTCAAAAATCAAGTTCATGAATTTTAGACTTGAAAAAGTCCACTTTAATTCTCAAAATCATGTTTAGGCTCAAAGTTTGGATCATTTAACTACCTAGACATGTTACACTACTCAATTTAGCAACAATTCATGACAAAAATCGGCCATAACCTGTTTATATCAAAAAGCCCCAAATTTGCTCAAGAACACAAACCCTAGATTATTCAAAATTTGAAGTTTAAGGCTTCTAATCATATTAAACAGCATCAATCTAGGTTATACAAGCATAATACATGAACAATTTAAGCCTAATTACGCTAAAAAACATCAAAATCAAATTGGGGGAAAAATAGCTCAATAACACTTAATTTCGAATTAAATGGTGTTTAGGTGTAGAAATTTACCGTTTTTCTTGAGTAATTCTTAGATAGCATCCTTCTCAACATGATTTTAGCAAAAGATTTGGTGATTAACGGTTAAAAATTGTGATTTTGGGGGGTTTTTTCGTGTTTTTCGGGTGCAGTTTTTCGAGCTGTATTTTTGGGTTGAGGAGTATGAAACTGATCAGTTTGCAGCTCTTATTTTTTTTTCTGTAATCCGGCTCCTCCGCGAGTCGCGGGGATTAACCCTCCAAACTCCGCGACTCGCGGAGTTTGGTATAATTTTTTTTTTTTTTTTTTATAATCATTAACTTATTAAAACAATTAAGTAATTAATTTTAAAATTTTGTTTCCCTTGTTATTTAGGACGAGGTCGTTTCGGATCGATGTCCTAGTCCGTCCTTCGACAAAATTTTAAAATTTGTCATTTTTAAGCAATTGCTTTAAAAGCTTAGATTTTTTTTTTTGATTTTTTAATTTTTTTGGCATACTTTAATTCAATAAGATTAAAAATAATGATAATAAAAGTTCTCGTCCCTCCCTCGGGTAAAGCAATTTCGGTTCAAAGACCTAGTCTTCAACTTACGACGAATTTTAAAAATCATATTCTTAACTTAATGAGATAAAGTAAATTTTTGTTTTTAAATTCACACAACTTAAATATAAAATTCAAAATTAATATTAAAAATTCACACCAAACTTAAAATTTGAAATGCATAAAATTAAAAATTAATATTTTAAAAATTAAAAATTCACACCAAACTTAATTTAAAAATTTATAAATTCATATCAAACTTATATTAATTTTTCAAATATTTACAATTTTAAATATATTGTTTTTACAAAGTTTACAATATTAATTTAAGATTTAAATATTAATTTTTAAAATATGGTAAAAATAAAATTAAAAATCTTTTTGTCTTTTTATCCCACTTTAATCAATCAAATATTATCAAAAATATGCGCCCCTCTTTTTGGTAAAGTAATTTCGGTTCCAAGACCTAATTTAACTCATGACGAATTTTTGAAATATTTTGGGTTGATTGTTTAAAGATATTTATACCTTAAGAATAAACGTTAAATTTCGCAGTGATGTAATAAATTTTTGAATGATATCAATAATTTTGGTCGCCAAACCTAATTTTATTCAATACCAATTTAATACTTTTTAGCGAACAAATTAGCGTTTATTATCAAAAGGTTAAAAATAAAAATAAAAACTGTACAGACATACCTGTGAAATAGATTTCTTAGTTATATGATCTATCCCATTCATAAGATAGTCGGTTTAATTGGTTTTCCATGGCTACATAGGCGTAACCTCGAGCATTCAGTGTCTTTTCTTCTAAACATATGAACGGTCCGTCTCTGCATAAAGTAACAAATTCGGTATTTGAATAGGTTTGATTATTTGAACATTTACCTCCATGTGACCATTTTCCGCATTTGTGACATCGTTCTAGGTGTCGTGCTCTTCTTTTCGCTGCGGATTTTGATTTTCCTTTACCAAATTGTAACTTATTATCTTCGCATCTGGATTCTTTTCTAACTCCGTCCATTCTTTCTCTGATTACTGATACTATTTCACTCGGGAGTATATCATTATTTCTTTTAGTGATCAAAGCGTGTAGCATTAGACCATGGTTTAGTTCACAGGCAGTCTTCATTTTGTAAAAACCTAAAAAAAATAAAAATTCAGAATGGGGGGGAGAAGACTAGTTCTTTAGGGTCTGCTAGGGAAAGACCATTCGGGTTCCATTTTCGAGAACTACACGAAAACAGACAATCTAACTCTAACAGAAATACATATTATCCTTTAAAGACTTGATTCTCCCCACACTTAGTTAGCTGTGGTATCGAAATTGTGATTAACTTCGTTGTCGACTTCCATCGGACCATGTATGTAATGTTTAACTCTGTGACCATTAACTTTAAATTCAATCCCATTTGAATTTATCAATTCTATCGTTCCGTATGGGAAAACTCTTTTGACTATGAATGGTCCAGACCATCTTGATTTCAATTTTTCAGGAAATAGCTTGAATCGTGAATTGAAAAGAAGAACTCTGTCTCCTTCTTTAAATTCTTTTGAACTTCTGATTCTTTTATCATGCCATTTCTTCGTTCTTTCTTTATAGATTAACGAATTTTCGTATGCTTCATGTCTTAATTCTTCTAATTCGTTTAGTTGACTTAATCGTAGACGTCCGGCTTCATGTAAATCAAGATTACATGTCTTCAAAGCCCAAAATGCTTTGTGTTCAATTTCTACTGGAAGATGACATGCTTTTCCATAAACAAGTCTAAAAGGTGTGGTTCCAATTGGAGTTTTGTAGGCTGTTCTAAAAGCCCAGAGTGCATCCTCCAATTTAATGGACCATTCCTTCGGATTTGATCCTACGGTTTTCTCTAGAATACGTTTTAAAGCTCGGTTGGTATTTTCAACTTGTCCACTTGTTTGTGGATGATATGCGGTGGAGATTTTATGAGTTACTCCATATCTTTTAAGAACTTTCTCAAGTTGATTATTACAGAAATGAGTACCCCGATCACTTATTAAAGCTTTCGGTGTTCCAAACCTTGCAAAAAGACGTTTTAAAAAGTTGACTACAACTCGTGCATCGTTAGTTGGGAGAGCTTGTGCTTTCGCCCATTTAGATACATAATCAATGGCTACGAGTATATATAGATTATTATGAGATTTTGGAAATGGACCCATAAAGTCAATACCCCAAATGTCAAATACTTCACATACTTGGATGACATTTTGTGGCATTTCATCACGTTGACTTATTTTTCCGGCCCTTTGACATGCATCACAAGATTTGCAAAGAAGGTGTGCGTCTTTGTAAATTGTAGGCCAATAGAATCCAGCTTCATAAACTTTTCTTGCTGTTAGTTGAGGCCCATAATGCCCTCCTGTTGGTCCTGTGTGACAATGGTTTAAAATTTTACTAGCTTCATCTCCAAATACACATCAGCGTATTATTCCATCGGGACAACTTTTAAACAGATGTGGATCTTCCCAGAAATAGTGTTTTATATCACTGAAGAATTTCTTTCGTCTTTGGTACGATAATCCTTTTTCAAGGAATCCACAAACTAAGTAGTTTGCATAGTCTGCAAACCATGGGATTTCTTTATAATCTATCTTCAATAGATATTCATCAGGAAAGTTGTCTTGTATGGCCGATTCATTCAGAACTTCTAATTCGGGATTTTCAAGACGAGAAAGATGATCAGCGGCGAGATTTTCTGCTCCTCTTTTATCTCGGATTTCAATATCAAACTCTTGTAAGAGTAAGATCCAACGGATTAATCTTGGTTTAGCATCTTGTTTTGAAAATAGGTATCTAAGAGCAGAATGGTCGGTATATGTCACACCCCCAGTTAGGGCCTGGGTGAAATGTGACTTAATATCAAATCAACCAACATATTATAATATACGAGAACAATACTAAATGATAAAACAAACTTTATTGAGCACGCAGCGGAAAATGAAACGTAGTTACAATGATAGGAATAACAATAATGGAAATGTTCACATGCAGAAGTAATAAATGCGATATCTCTTGATCCTATGTCCAAGTAGCATCACATAAGCAGTAAGTATAAGAGCTTGAATCAAACAGCACCTGAGACAAAACATGCTAAAGTGTCAACCAAAAGGTTGAGTGAAGTTCATAGGTTTAACAAATAAGTTTGACCGTTTGTTTTAGACCACAAGATTTAATTTGTAAGGTTGATCTCCCGCAGGATCAAAAAGTTATGCCAGTGCGTGATATTTAGACTAAACGTTCAAGTTTGCCCCATGACAAGTTGTGTCTGTCCTTGTCGGTTTAAATTTCATTATCAAGTAATACAAAGACTGAGTCAAATGTATCGGGGACGTTACTCCCGATAGGCCTACCCCCAATAAATAAGCATGCCGCAGCACTTAAAAATATCACTGTAGGGACTTAGTCGGACATAGCCGGGTATAGCATAGTTTTAGCAGTTGGTACTTGTGTCTAAATTGTAAATAGTAAAAGCAGCATGTGTCTCACCCCAAATAAATTAAATAAGTTTGCTAGCAATAAAGAGTGGGGCTATGAATTCACCTTAGTAAGTAGAGAGAGAGTTATTCCTCAGAATAGAGAGTTGAACGAGTGAGCAGGAAAGTCAACCTATTGACATTTAAGAGTAGTTAAGTGTTTTGCCCATGTTTAAGTTTAAGTATGTGTTTAAGTATAGTTTGTTTTACTAAGTTTCTATTCCTAGTAAGTTACTATTTTTATAAAGTTTCTATTTTTAGAAAGTTTCTTATTTTACTAAGTTTCTATGACTAGAGAGTTTCTACTTTTATGAGTGTTTCCATTTTAGGATACTTGCCGTATTAGATAAGCTTCCAATCACCCCTTTCCCTTCGAATGGCTAATTTAGATCTAGGGGCTTGAGCCATAGGACCCTTTAAATTGGAAGTCCAAACCCTCTGCCTAGAATCTCGTAGAAACCATTCGTCAAGAAAGTTCGAAGATCTATACATCTCTAATACATATCCCAAAATGTTTGTGTGCTACAATATAAGTAGTAGGTTATAGGTGCTAGTAATAGTAATAGTATATACATGTTAAGTACTAGTATAAGTAGTATTAGGGTTTAAGGTTTTAATATGTATATGTATATATAAAAATATATATATATATTTTTTTACATGTATATATGTATATATAAATCTAGGTGTGTTTATGGATAACAAGTTTATAATATGAATATGAATTAACAAAGATTAAAGTTTATGTAAATAGTTTAGGGTTTATGTTATACCTTTGAAGATTCAAGATAATTAACAAAGAAAAGATGAACACGATGAAGATGGAAGATCAAAGCCTTGAAAATCTTGAAGAACTCCTTGAAGATTCTTGAAGAACACGAAGAACAAGCTTGAAGATCCGAATACCACAAGAGAGGGAGAGGGAGAGATTGTTTTTGAGAGAGGATTTTGGTGTGATTTGTGAATGAGAAACTAGGAGTTTATATAGTGCAAGTATTAGAGTGTTAGTCAACATAAGGATGTTCTAATTAATGATTTTATTTTATTTTATAATTTTTAGTCAACAATAGGTGGTACTAGTTTATATATGTATTATTTTAATTTTTAGTCAACATAAGGATGTAATTGTTTAAGATTCTTTAGTCTCATTATTATTACTATTATTACTATTATTATTTTTTACATTTACTACATGATAAGTATTATTTTCTTTTTACTAATTCATGACTTGTATATATTTAGTTCTCAATTGTTTTATTATTTATATAAATGTCAATTTTTATTTATTACTTATAGGTTATCAGTTATAATATTACATAAATGCATAAATTTTAATTAGCAGTGAGTGTCGACTAACAGTTTATTATTTTCATCTTTTATTAACTTGTCAATTATTGCACAAAGTTAATTAATATGTTTTCTAACTCTTAATACTTAACAATTGTTGATTAAAGTTTAATCATTAAGTTTTGATTATATTGTTTGGGCATTTAATATTGGAAAAATATAGAATGGAAAAATGAGGGTCGTTATAGTACCTCCCCGTTATTGAAAACTTCGTCCCGAAGTTTTTAGGTAGTTTTCTCGTTTGCATCAGCAGTTGAGAAGAGATGGGGATATTTCCGTTTCATATGGTCTTTGCGTTCCCAGGTATATTCGGGGCCTCTACGCGAATTCCACCGGACTTTAACGATAGGTATATTGCTTTTACGCGTTTGTTTGACCTCTCCTTCCATGATTTCTATAGGTTCTTCAACGAAGTGCATTTGCTCATCAATGCGGACATCATCCAGAGGAATAA
Organism: Rutidosis leptorrhynchoides; assembly: GCF_046630445.1. Classification (NCBI taxonomy): domain Eukaryota; kingdom Viridiplantae; phylum Streptophyta; class Magnoliopsida; order Asterales; family Asteraceae; genus Rutidosis; species Rutidosis leptorrhynchoides. Next base: position 400,113,438 of record NC_092336.1, on the reverse strand, counting down.
CGAGTGTGTCATCGGCAAGACACCGTTTAAGATTTGAGACATGAAACACATCATGTACTTGACTAAGTTCGGTTGGCAGTTCTAATCGGTATGCCACGGGACCGACTCTTTCAGTGATTGTGAATGGTCCAACATATCGTGGACTGAGTTTACTTCGCTTACCGAAGCGGACAACACCTTTCCAAGGGGATACTTTCAACATGACTTTATCTCCAACTTGGTATTCGATGTCTTTTCGTTTCTTATTGGCATAGCTTTTCTGTCGGCTACGGGCAGTTTCTAAACGTTGCTTGATTTGAACGATCTTTTCGGTAGTTTCGTGAATAATTTCAGGACCAGTTAAATGTCTGTCCTCAAGTTCATCCCAACACAAAGGAGATCTACACTTCCGTCCATATAAAGCTTCAAAAGGTGCAGCCTTAATGCTGGAGTGATAACTGTTATTATAAGAAAATTCAACCAAAGGTAGATGTCTATCCCATCCTTTGCCGAAATCGATTGCACAAGCACGTAGCATATCCTCCATAGTTTGAATGGTTCGTTCACTTTGACCATCGGTTTGCGGATGATAAGCTGTACTCATGTCGAGTTGAGTTCCAAGAGCAGATTGTAAAGTTTTCCAAAATCTAGAAACAAATCGACTATCGCGATCAGAAATGATCGAGATAGGAACACCATGACGTGAGACGATTTCTTTAATATAAAGCTGTGCTAATCTCTCCATCTTGTCGGTTTCCTTGATTGGTATGAAATGTGCAGATTTAGTAAGACGATCAACTACGACCCAAATAGTATCGTTACCGTTCGAAGTCTTAGGTAACTTAGTAACGAAGTCCATAGTGATACCTTCCCACTTCCACTGCGGAATGTCGGGTTGTGTCAACAGACCAGAAGGCTTTTGATGTTCGGCCTTGACTTTCAAACAAGTGAGACACTTACTAACATAAGTAGCAATATCGGCTTTCATGTTAGGCCACCAGTAGAATTCCTTCACATCGTGATACATCTTACTGGAACCGGGATGGATAGAATATCTAGTCTTATGTGCTTCATCCAAGACTAGTTCGCGAAGATTACCAAAACGAGGAACCCAGATTCTATTGCCAAAGTACCGTGTACCATTAGCTTTCACTTGAAGTTGGTTCTCAAAACCAATAGGTCCTTCACCTTCGATAAGTGTCGGTCTAATAGCTTCCAATTGAGCTTCACAGATTCGTGAAATAAGATTCGATTTGATTTTTAGGTTTAAAGCACGAACACGTTTAATATCGTCTTTTCGACTAAGGGCATCGGCAACTACATTCGCCTTGCCAGGATGATATTTCAGCTCACAATAATAATCGTTCAATGTCTCGAGCCATCGACTTTGCCTCATATTCAGCTGTTTTTGATCAAAGATGTGTCGAAGACTTTTATGGTCAGTGTACACCGTAAAGTGATTACCATAGAGATAATGTCTCCATATCTTTAATGCAAATACCACGGCACCTAACTCTAGGTCATGTGTGGTATAGTTTACTTCATGTTTCTTCAACTGTCTAGATGCATAGGCGATAACCTTCTCTCGTTGCATTAAAACACAACCAAAGCCATGCTTTGAGGCATCGCAGTAAACAACAAAGTCGTCGGTACCTTCAGGTAAAGAAAGAATCGGGGCTGTGGTCAACTTCTCCTTCAGAATCTTGAAAGCAGATTCCTGTTCTTCGGACCACTCAAATTTCTTCCCTTTTTGAGTCAGCTTTGTAAGAGGTTTGGCAATGAGAGAAAAATCTTTTATAAACCTTCGATAGTAACCGGCAAGTCCCAAAAATTGACGAATATGCTTTGCAGTCTTTGGTATCTCCCAGTTCTGAATAGCAGTAATCTTAGCTGGATCGACATGTATTCCGTTTCTATCAACAACATGTCCGAGAAATTGTACGGTTTTGAGCCAAAACTCGCACTTAGAAAATTTAGCATAAAGTTGTTCCTTTCGTAAGAGTTCAAGAATCATGCGCAAATGTTGCTCATGCTCTTTCTCATTCTTCGAATAGATCAAGATGTCGTCAATGAATACGATGACAAATTTGTCAAGATATGGTTTACAAACACGATTCATGAGGTCCATGAACACGGCAGGAGCATTAGTTAAACCAAAAGGCATGACACAGAATTCATAGTGCCCATAACGAGTGCGAAAAGCAGTCTTAGGAATATCGGATTCCTTGACCTTGAGTTGGTGATAACCGGATCTTAAATCAATCTTTGAATAAACACTTGACCCTTGAAGTTGGTCAAATAGATCATCAATACGTGGCAACGGATAACGGTTCTTGATAGTAAGCTTGTTAAGTTCACGGTAATCAATGCACATCCTTAATGTACCATCCTTCTTTTTAACAAACAGAATAGGAGCTCCCCAAGGGGACGAGCTTGGACGAATGAAACCTTTATCCAATAGTTCTTGGAGTTGGTTGGATAATTCCTTCATTTCGGAAGGTGCTAAACGGTATGGTGCTTTAGCAACAGGAGCAGCACCAGGAGTTAAATCAATTTGGAATTCAACTTGTCGAGGAGGTGGAATACCCGGAAGATCTTCGGGAAACACATCGGGAAAGTCTTTAACTACTGGTACATCTTCAATTCGCTTCTCTTTCGATTCAATCAGATTAACGTGGGCTAGAATAGCTGGATAACCTTTCATAAGGTATTTGCGGGTTTTAATACAGGAGATAATATTGAGATTGGAACCACTCTTTTCACCTTGGATAATAAGAGTCTCTCCATTTCCTAATGGAACATGAACGGTTTTATCGTAACACATGATCGCAGCTCTTAATGGACGTAACCAATCCATTCCAACTATGACATCGAAACTTCCTAGCTCGACCGGCAAAAGGTCTATCTTAAATTCTTTGCTGGCTAAGATTAGGTTGCAGTTTTTATAAATTTTATCAACTTTCATGATCTTTCCATTGGCTACTTCTACTAATCGTTTAGTTTCTAAGGGTTGAGGCTTTTCAGTAAATAGGGTACAAAATTCATTAGATACGTAACTTCGGTCGGCACCAGTATCGAATAAAATAGTTGCGTAGCAATTATTGACGAGATACGTACCCGTGATGACCTCATCTTCATCTCGGGCTTCAGCAGCAGTAATAACAAATGCACGACCCTTTGCAGCAGTAGTATTGGCTCCAGTAGCAGGATTATCTCTCTTCTTAGGGCAATTTGGACTAATGTGTCCCTTTTCCCCACAAGTATAACAAGTAGGAGGAGCTTTGGCAGGAACAATTGATTTATTCTTTGGAGGAGTCCTACACGTCTTAGCTACGTGTCCCACTTTCTTACACAACGAACAAGTGGCAGTGCACTGCCCCGGGTGATGCCTTTCACAACGAACACAAAAAGGATAAGTGCCCTTATAATTCGTACTTGTACTATCCATAAGCTTTTTACTAACATTCTGATTTGAACCTTGAGACGGCTCAAACTTCCTCTTACCATCATTACCCTTGGTTTCAACTTGCTTATTGGTCGACGCCCTTCTTCTCTTGGCCAACATGAGATTTTGTGCCATGAGAATCACAGCATCCAAAGTAACCTTCTCAGCAGCAATAACATTCCCTTGAACATCCTCGGGAAGACCTTCAATATACCGCTCAATTCTTCTAGCTTCAGTAGGAAACATTTCAGGACATAGAGTAGAAAGCTCCAGATAACGATTGGTATAATTCTCAATGTCAGTACCCTTGACCCTGAGTTCCCAGAACTCAGCTTCAAGCTTCTGAACTTGACTCCTTGGGCAGAATTTGTTGACCATCATACTTTTGAGTTCGTCCCATGGAATTGCATTAGCATTATCAATTCCTACGGACTTGGCATAAGCAGTCCACCAAGTTAAAGCATTACCACCCAACGAGCTAGTGGCATACTTTACTCGATCATCATCACCACAGTTGCAAATACGGAAAATAGATTCCATCTTTTCGAACCAACAAACTAGTTCGACAGCTTCTTCGTTTCCCTTAAAAGCGGGAGGGTGACAGTTTGTAAAGTCCTTGTAGGAACAAGGTTTTGGTTGAGTATTAGCATGATTAGCTTGGGCGTTGCCTTGGGCAGCAGCGAGTAACTGTTGGAATTGCTCAGTAGTTAACACAACGTTGTTAACGGTAGGTGCAGCTGAACGAACCATGATGTCACTACATAAAAGTGAACATATGTTTGATAAGTTTAACAAGTTATAAGTTTGAGTAATCACAAGTATGAATAAACTAAAGTATTGATATCGCATGATATTAATAAAACACTTTATATTATTAGAACGAGGCATTAAATAAGCCTTTATTACACGATTCGGAAATAGAAATTGTTTAAGGCACAGCCTTTACATAGATGGAAAATAGGAAAAATAACTAGGAAATATTAAGATTGAAGTAGTCTTCATATTTCGTCTCCAACCTTCTTCATAAACTCCTCAACTTTCTCATTTTTCGACTTTTGTTTCTCATAGAGATACTCGAAGTTGTCATAAAGGTTGGTAACACGACTGTTTAAGGCATTAGTGTTGTACTCTCTTATGGCAAGTTGTTCGTCGACTCGACCTTTCTCCATTTTCATTCGGACATCAACATCCTCCTTGAGGTAAGCAAGTGATTGCTTTCCCCAGCGAGTGTTTCGTTCTTCCTCGCACTTTAGCATCAGCAACTCCTTTCTTAGCTCGACGTTTTCTTTCATAAGTTTCTTCATTCGACGATCCACTCTTTCCATGTGGCGAAGTAGACCTCCAATGTTTCTCTCGGTATCGTTTCGTAATCTCATGATTTCATACTTAGGACCATCATAAAAAGGAGATCGGGCTCTCTTCCTTGATGGACCAACTTCTTCATGCCGTTTTCCCTTATCTTGGGTTCTCGGAGTTGGGTAGTATTGAGGAGACCCATGTGAATCTAAAATAGTATTCGGGCTATAATTCAGTGGTGGTGAAGTAGGACTATAAAGAGGACTTCGAACTGGTCTCGAAGTTGAAGAGTGTCCAACACCTACTTCGGTGGTAGGGTTGTGAGTTGCTTTGTTGGACTTGTTAACGCTTGAGCTTGACATCCTATCATTAGGAAAGAGACCTTGATTAGAATCTTTGAGTCAAGTTTATTAAAGCATAATTGTTAAGATTATACGACAATCCTAAGTGCTTTAAGTCCAAGGCAGGAAAGGTTATAGTTTCCTAGATTGCTAAGGCACCCTAGCTAACAAGTAAGGCACACATAAAAATGCAATCCTGGTTCTCTATAACAGCCTGGTTTGCTCTGATACCAATCTGTCACACCCCCAGTTAGGGCCTGGGTGAAATGTGACTTAATATCAAATCAACCAACATATTATAATATACGAGAACAATACTAAATGATAAAACAAACTTTATTGAGCACGCAGCGGAAAATGAAACGTAGTTACAATGATAGGAATAACAATAATGGAAATGTTCACATGCAGAAGTAATAAATGCGATATCTCTTGATCCTATGTCCAAGTAGCATCACATAAGCAGTAAGTATAAGAGCTTGAATCAAACAGCACCTGAGACAAAACATGCTAAAGTGTCAACCAAAAGGTTGAGTGAAGTTCATAGGTTTAACAAATAAGTTTGACCGTTTGTTTTAGACCACAAGATTTAATTTGTAAGGTTGATCTCCCGCAGGATCAAAAAGTTATGCCAGTGCGTGATATTTAGACTAAACGTTCAAGTTTGCCCCATGACAAGTTGTGTCTGTCCTTGTCGGTTTAAATTTCATTATCAAGTAATACAAAGACTGAGTCAAATGTATCGGGGACGTTACTCCCGATAGGCCTACCCCCAATAAATAAGCATGCCGCAGCACTTAAAAATATCACTGTAGGGACTTAGTCGGACATAGCCGGGTATAGCATAGTTTTAGCAGTTGGTACTTGTGTCTAAATTGTAAATAGTAAAAGCAGCATGTGTCTCACCCCAAATAAATTAAATAAGTTTGCTAGCAATAAAGAGTGGGGCTATGAATTCACCTTAGTAAGTAGAGAGAGAGTTATTCCTCAGAATAGAGAGTTGAACGAGTGAGCAGGAAAGTCAACCTATTGACATTTAAGAGTAGTTAAGTGTTTTGCCCATGTTTAAGTTTAAGTATGTGTTTAAGTATAGTTTGTTTTACTAAGTTTCTATTCCTAGTAAGTTACTATTTTTATAAAGTTTCTATTTTTAGAAAGTTTCTTATTTTACTAAGTTTCTATGACTAGAGAGTTTCTACTTTTATGAGTGTTTCCATTTTAGGATACTTGCCGTATTAGATAAGCTTCCAATCACCCCTTTCCCTTCGAATGGCTAATTTAGATCTAGGGGCTTGAGCCATAGGACCCTTTAAATCGGAAGTCCAAACCCTCTGCCTAGAATCTCGTAGAAACCATTCGTCAAGAAAGTTCGAAGATCTATACATCTCTAATACATATCCCAAAATGTTTGTGTGCTACAATATAAGTAGTAGGTTATAGGTGCTAGTAATAGTAATAGTATATACATGTTAAGTACTAGTATAAGTAGTATTAGGGTTTAAGGTTTTAATATGTATATGTATATATAAAAATATATATATATTTTTTTTTACATGTATATATGTATATATAAATCTAGGTGTGTTTATGGATAACAAGTTTATAATATGAATATGAATTAACAAAGATTAAAGTTTATGTAAATAGTTTAGGGTTTATGTTATACCTTTGAAGATTCAAGATAATTAACAAAGAAAAGATGAACACGATGAAGATGGAAGATCAAAGCCTTGAAAATCTTGAAGAACTCCTTGAAGATTCTTGAAGAACACGAAGAACAAGCTTGAAGATCCGAATACCACAAGAGAGGGAGAGGGAGAGATTGTTTTTGAGAGAGGATTTTGGTGTGATTTGTGAATGAGAAACTAGGAGTTTATATAGTGCAAGTATTAGAGTGTTAGTCAACATAAGGATGTTCTAATTAATGATTTTATTTTATTTTATAATTTTTAGTCAACAATAGGTGGTACTAGTTTATATATGTATTATTTTAATTTTTAGTCAACATAAGGATGTAATTGTTTAAGATTCTTTAGTCTCATTATTATTACTATTATTACTATTATTATTTTTTACATTTACTACATGATAAGTATTATTTTCTTTTTACTAATTCATGACTTGTATATATTTAGTTCTCAATTGTTTTATTATTTATATAAATGTCAATTTTTATTTATTACTTATAGGTTATCAGTTATAATATTACATAAATGCATAAATTTTAATTAGCAGTGAGTGTCGACTAACAGTTTATTATTTTCATCTTTTATTAACTTGTCAATTATTGCACAAAGTTAATTAATATGTTTTCTAACTCTTAATACTTAACAATTGTTGATTAAAGTTTAATCATTAAGTTTTGATTATATTGTTTGGGCATTTAATATTGGAAAAATATAGAATGGAAAAATGAGGGTCGTTATAGTATAGACCACCGTTTTTGCTAGAACGAGATATGATCGAAATTTATCAAAAGCAAAGACAATAGCAAGGAGTTCTTTTTCAGTAGTTGTATAGTTTGTTTGTGCTCCTTGTAACGTCTTACTAGCATAATATATAGGTTGAAATCGTTTTTCAATCCTTTGTCCTAAAACGGCTCCCATTGCAAAATCACTTGCATCGCACATTAGTTCAAATGGTAGATTCCAATTTGGTGTTATCATGATCGGTGCATTAGTGAGTTTTTCTTTAAGAATATTAAAAGATTTGATACATTCATCTGAAAAGATGAATGGCGCATCCTTTTCTAGGAGTTTATTCATAGGAGTGGCAATTTTAGAAAAATCTTTTATGAAACGTCGGTAAAAACCGGCATGCCCTAGAAAACTCCTAACTCCTCTAACATTGGTGGGATGTGGAAGTTTAGCAATTACATCTACTTTAGCTCTATCCACTTCAATTCCTTCTTTTGAAATTTTATGTCCAAGAACGATGCCTTCTTTAACCATGAAATGGCATTTCTCCCAATTAAGTACTAGATTTGATTTTTCGCATCTAATTAGCATTCGTTCCAGATTAACTAGACATGATTTAAATGTATCACCGAAGACTGAAAAGTCATCCATGAATACTTCCATGCATTCTTCTATCATGTCGTGAAAAATCGCCATCATACACCTTTGAAAGGTTGCAGGGGCGTTACAAAGTCCAAATGGCATGCGTTTGTAAGCAAAAGTACCATAAGGGCACGTGAATGTTGTTTTCTCTTTATCCTCGGGTGCTATTGGAATTTGAAAATATCCGGAAAATCCATCTAGAAAACAATAGTAACTATTTCCGGCTAATCTTTCCAACATTTGATCTATGAAAGGTAAGGGAAAGTGATCTTTTCTGGTGGCGTCATTTAATTTTCTATAATCAATACATACACGCCATCCTGTTACAGTCCTAGTAGGAATAAGCTCATTTTTCTCATTTGTAATGACAGTCATGCCACCCTTCTTAGGCACGCATTGAACTGGGCTTACCCATGGACTATCAGAGATTGGATAAATTAAACCTGCATCTAGCAGTTTAATAATCTCTTTCTTAACTACATCTTGCATATTAGGATTTAGTCTTCGTTGGCGTTGCACATACGTTTTATGACCTTCTTCCATAAGGATTTTATGTGTGCAATACGAAGGACTTATTCCTTTAATATCATGAATCTTCCATGCAATGGCTGGTTTATGAGCTTTCAACACAGAAATGAGTTGTGATTTCTCATTTTCAGTAAGAGAAGACGATATTATTACAGGTAATTCAGATTCTCCATGTAAATAAGCGTATTCCAAATGGTTTGGAAGTGGCTTTAACTCTAATTTCGGAGGTTCTTCTATCGATGATTTATATCGATATCTGTCTTCTTCTTTTAGCATTTGAATTTCTTCTGTTGTTGGTTCATATCCATTAGCTATAAGTGTAGCTAATATTTCAGCTTCATCAATTGGTTCATTACCTTCTCCTAAAGAACATTCTCCTGTTCCTTGTAATTCTGGAAATTCTTCTAATAATTCTGCATGTGCATCTATAGTTTGAATATAATAACATGTATCATCTGCAGATTGTGGTTGTTGCATTGCTCTATCAACTGAAAAGGTAACACTCTCATCCTCTATACTTAGGGTCAGTTTCTTACCGAACACGTCTATCATTGCTTTAGCCGTGTTTAAGAATGGTCTTCCTAATATGAGAGGAACTTGAGAATCTTCTTCCATGTCCAAAACAACAAAATCTACTGGAAATACTAAAGTACCAACTTTAACTAGCATGTTCTCCATTATCCCTCTAGGATATTTTATTGATCTATCGGCTAGTTGTATGCTTATTCTGGTTGGTTTCAATTCTCCAAGGTCTAGTTTAGCGTATAGTGAATACGGCATTAGATTTATACTAGCACCTAAGTCTGCCAATGCTTCTATTGAACTAAGACTACCCAGAAAACATGGAATTGTGAAACTTCCTGGATCAGATAATTTTTCTGGTATCTTATTCAGCAGCACTGCTGAACAATTAGCATTCATAGTAACAGCCGAGAGTTCTTCCATTTTCTTTCTATTTGAGATTAGATCTTTCAAGAATTTAGCATATCTTGGCATTCCTGAAATCACATCAATGAAAGGAAGATTTACATTTATCTGTTTAAACATATCCAAGAATTTGGATTGCTCGGCTTCAAGTTTTTCTTTCTTCATTTTACTCGGGTAAGAAAGTGGTGGTTGGTATGGTTTAACATAAGGTTTATCCTTAACTGTGTTATCTTCATTAACTTTTTCAACTACCGGTTCTTTTTCCTTATCTTGATCAGGTTGTGGTTCTTGTGGAGTAGGAATAGTTTCATCAGAAGTTACAGGTATTTCAGGTGGTTTAAGTGTTGTACCACTTCTTGTGGTAATAGCTTTAGCTGTTTCATTCCGGGGGTTAGCATTTGTATCACTAGGTAGACTTCCCGGTTTTCTTTCACCTATTAATCTTGCTAGGTTACTTACTTCTTGTTCCAGATTTTGAATAGAAGCTTGTTGATTTCTAAATGCTTTAGCATTTTGTTCATTGGTTTGTTTTTGAGATGTGAAAAACTGCGTTTGAGTTTCAACTAGCTTCGTCATCATATCTTCTAAATTCGGCTTTTTATCATCGGTTTGTTGTGGTGGTTTGTTTTGAAAATTCGGTCTTTGCTGATTGTAAGTATTATTGGATACTTGTTGATTGCTAGGACCTTGTTGGTTGTTGTATGGAATATTTCGGTTATAATTCTGGTTTTGATTGTAAATTGGTCTTGGCGGTTGATAATTATTCTGATAATTATTTCCAGGCCTTTGGTTTATGTATGAAATATTCTCTCTTTGTTCCATTGTTAATTCAATACTGAGACAATCTTTTGTCAAATGTGGTCCTCCACACTGCTCATAACTAATTTGTATTGAGTGAATATCTTTAGTCATCTTTTCCATTCGTCTCTCCACAGCATCTATCTTTGCGGAAATGGAATCTAAGTCATGGCTAGAATCGGCTCTAGCTGCTTTAGATGATCTAATGATGTCTTTTTCTTGGTGCCACTCATGTGAGTGGGAAGCAGTGTTATCAATAATTTTGTAAGCATCAGTTTCGGTTTTCTTCATAATAGAACCACCAGCTGCTATATCTATGTCTTTCCTTGTAGTGATGTCGCATCCTTGGTAGAATATTTGTACTATTTGACAGGTGTCTAAACCATGTTGCGGACATCCTCTTAATAACTTTCCATATCTTGTCCACGCCTCATATAGAGTTTCATTTGGTTTCTGTGTGAACGTAACAATTTCTGCTTGAAGTCTTACGGCTTTAGATGCAGGAAAGAATTGTTTAAGAAATTTGTCAACTAAAACGTCCCATGTATCGATCGCCCCTTCAGGTAACGATTCCAACCAATCTTTGGCTTCTCCCTTTAAAGTCCAGGGAAATAACATGAGATATATCTGTTCATCCTCCACTTCTCGTATTTTAAATAGTGTGCAGATCCTATTAAAGGTACGTAGATGTTCATTTGGATCTTCCTTCGGCGCACCACTAAATTGGCATTGATTAGTCACCATGTGTAGAATTTGTCCTTTGATTTCATAATCTGGCGCATTAATGTCTGGATGAGTAATTGCGTGACCTTGGCCAGTGCGTTTAGCTCTCATTCGGTCTTCCATACTTAGAGGTTCTAGATTCTCCATAATTGAATTTGTTGAATCGGAATCACTAGAGGATTCAGATTTAATGGTTCGTTCCTCAACAATCTCTGTTTGAATGATTGGTGGCTCTGGAGGAAAGTTTAGTGGTTCAGGATCTATGAACCGTTCCTGAATATTTTCCGGATTCTCAATTGTGATGTTGGGTTCAAAAAATGGATTATCGGAAATTTGAACTGAAGTACTTGGTCGACTGGATGACGATTCTAAAGAAAAATCAACGGCGGTTATATTTGCTAAATGTCTTGATCTAGTTACAGGTGGTGAACGTACAAAAGGTGATGAACGTCTTGCTCGGTGCATTCACTGAATATCCTATTAGTTTTTAAAAAGGAAAGAAAAATTATAATAAGTTATCCAAATAATAGACTTTTCTGATTTTGCCCACGTTTCGAATAGCCAAAAGATGCAGCAGAGGGGCAGGATTCGTTTGGTCTCAATATAATTGAGGACTGTTTGGCTCCAATAACCCGGTCCACGTACAAATCCAACTATTACTACGAACCAGAAAATTTTGATGTCTATTAATTTAACCACTTAAAATAAATTTTCGTAATTTTAAGAAATTTAGATAAGAAGTAGAAAAAATTCTAAGTCCTAAAAACTAGAATGGCGAGAAATAAGAGAGAAAAAGAGTTCGTCGCAAAAGGTCGAAAAAGAAAAAAATGGTTGAAAAATAAAAGGTGACGGAAAAATAAAAGAAACTTATAAAAACTTAAAAATACTTAACTAACCTAACCTTATTACTACAACTAACTTAAAATTATAATCGCAAATTGAAATTACTAATTGGAATGACAATTGGTACATAGTAAAAGGTCTAAAAATATTAAAGCTTACAAGGAAAAACTAAATCCCAAATGGAAATAACTTAAAAAGAAACTAAAACTTAAAAAGGCGTCGCAAAATTCTAAAGCACCTAAATCTTAGTCTAAAGAAAAAGCACTTAAGGAATTCTACGGCAAAGCCTAAAAATCTAGGAGTAAAAATAACTATAGCAAAAACTAAGTTTAAAATTAAATATGAGCTAAAAATACAAATATTACGCTACAACGATTAAAAAGGGACAAAATATAAAAATATACAAAAAGTTGTAAAAAGTACAATTTTTATAAAAATATTATTTTTATATTATTTTTTTAATAAAACTACTAATTTTACAATTTAATAAAACTAATTAATACTAAATACATAAATTAAATAAAAAGTAAAAATAAAAATAAAACTAATAATAATAATAATAATAATTAGGTTTAAATAATAATTATAATTAATAATAACCCGTAATTAATGCTGAATTAGGGCTTCTGTCCGTGTGTCAGAGAAGCTCCGCGAGTCGCGGCAATTATTGCATCAAGCCCCGCGAGTCGCGGGGATCCAAATTTCAACTCTGGCACAGTTTTAAATCGACGCGTTTTTTCTTTATTTTTTTTTTTTTTCTGTTTTCTGTTTTTAAATAAATAAAAAATATTAAAATAAAACTTATATTTTTATAAATTAAAATAAAAATAAAGAAACTTATAAAACTTAAATATTTAACAAAATCTTAAAAAAATACTTATATTTTTGTTTTTCTTTTTATATTTTCGAATTTTTAAAACGTATTTTTACAAAAGCGACTTTTAATAAAAGTATAATAAAAAACTTTTTTTTTTTTTTTTTATATTAGCGTTGCGCTTCCGGCGTTTAAGAGTTGTCCCCGGCAGCGGCGCCAAAAATACTTGATGTTATGCGAGGTGTATATAAAATAGTTTATATTTTACTAGGAAAAACTATTAAATACGATACAATTTTACACAAGATATTTATTTATTTATAGAATGGATATACTTAAACCTTGCTACAACACTTATAGGCAGTGTACCTAATCGTACAGTAGTGTAGTTTTTAGTAAGTCCTGTTCGTTCCACAGGGAAATCTTTAAACAAAGCTCAACGCTATTTTAGTTTACTTTTATAAAAATACAAATATATATATAAGTAATATTATTATTATAATGGGGGGTTTTTACCGTTTAATGACCGGTTTGTCGATTTTAAGACTTTAGTCGCAGTTAAAACCTAATGTAAAATATAAAATAAATACTAGACTTAAATTAAAGCGTAAAGTAAATAACGATAATGAAATTGCGAATAATAAAAGTGCGATAAAATAAACTTGCGATAATTAAAAAGTACGATAATTAAAAGTGCGAATAAATAAAAGTGCGATAATTAGAAGTGCAATTAAATATAAAATAAAGGAAATTAAATATGAAATAAAAGAATTATGCTTATTTAAACTTCCGTAATCATGATGTTTGACGTGTTGATTTTAGTTTTATGCCCATGGGTTAATTGTCCTTTGTCCTGGATTATTTACTATGTCCGTCTGGTTTTTGTCCATAACAGTCCATCAGTCATAAATATAAAGTGCGAGTGTCCTCGACAAATTATTCTTATACCCGAAGTTAAATATTCCAACTAATTGGGGATTCGAATTGTAACAAGGTTTTAATACTTTGTTTAATGAATACACCAGGTTATCGACTGCGTGTAAACCAAGGTTTTACTACTTTGTTAACAATTACACCAATTACCCTTGAATGTAATTTCACCCCTGTTTTAATTATTCTAGTGGCTATTAATCCATTCCCGTGTCCGGTTAAATGAACGATTATTCGTACATATAAATACCCCGCCCATCGTGTCCGATTGAGTGTATATGGTAATTTATAGGGACGCCCAATTGTAAATCTTTATATTAACATTAACAAACTTTCATTTAGTTAAACAAATATAAAGCCCATTAATAGCCCATAGTCTAATTTCCACAAGTGTCGTTCTTTTGTCCAAACCCCAATTATGGTACAAAGCCCAATTACCCAATTTTAGTAATTAGCCCAACATCATGATTACTTCGTTTTAAATAAGCATAATAATAACTTAGCTACGAGACATTAATATAAAAAGGTTGAACATAACTTACAATGATTAAAAATAGCGTAGCGTTACACGGAAAGAATTTCGACTTATACCCTTACAACATTCGCTAACATACCCTTATTATTAGAATTAAAATTAAAATTAAAATATAAATTATATATATATATATAAATTTTACGTATGATAAGAGAAGAAAAAGATATGAATTGTGATCAGAATTCGGTTGGCTTTATAGGGAATTTCGATTTTTGGGGCTCCGCGACTCGCGGTGAATTTTGCCTTCAAACTCCGCGAGTCGCGGAGATTGAAATTACAGCTCACATCTTTTGGAGTCTTTCTTGCCGACGGATTTTATATATAAATATAAAATATAAATAATTAATATAATTATTTATATATTATATTATATTCTTGTGCATAGTAGACTTGTAATTTTTAGTCCGTTGCGTCGAGCGTTGAGAGTTGACTCTGGTCCCGGTTCCGGATTTTCGAACGTCCTTGCGTACAATTTTATATTTTGTATTTTGCGTTTTGAATCTTGTACTCTTGTAATTTCGAGACGTTTCTTATCAATAATTGGAACCTCTTTGATTGTCTTTTGTTCTTTTGAGCTTTTTGGTCGTTTGCGTCTTCAATTCGTCGAATCTGTCTTTTGTCTTCACCTTTTATTATTTAAACGAATATCACTTGTAAATAGAACAATTGCAACTAAAAGCTTGTCTTTCTTGAGGAATAATGCTATGAAATATATGTTCGTTTTTAGCATTATCAAGGGTGTAATCGTGAACTTATGTTGTGTGGCCATACGGGTTTGACGAACCCTCATTCAGACGGTTCGCTACCGTTAGCGGATGAAATATATTTTCGGGTATAGTGTAGGTTCTAACACTATGATTCAGATGTACCATTCAGTTAAGCCTTGATATTTGGGTGCTCGGTAAACAAACAACATCTTTGGAATGCAAACGATTTGGATAATTAACTTTATACTAAATCTTGTGGTTAAAAAACATACGTTTACAAATACACCTATGATTTCACCAACGTTTTTCGTTGACAGTTTTCTATATGTTTCTCAGGTTCATACTTGGCTACTTGATACATGCTTCCGCACACTTTGATTACTTGCTTGGGGTCAAGCATACATGCATACGCTAGTGATAGCACCTTTGTATTCAAACTTAATGTTTACATGCATACGCTATTTGATAGCATTCGTGATTTTCAACTTATATTATGTCGCAAGTTATTTCATTTATACTTTACAACTTCTGTAAACTTAAACTCATTGTCGAACGTCTGGTAACTTAAAACTTTGCAAGTCATACACGTTTCAAATGAATGCGACATAATTTTGGTCAAACACGTCTCATTTAGGGACTATGACCACGTAACGGGACCTAAGTTGACGGCGCCGTCAATGGCGATTTTGGCGGGTCGTCAGGGTTGGTATCAGAGCGTTGGTTGTAGGGATCTAGGATATGCATTAATGTGTCTGACAGAGTCGTTAGGACGCATTAGTGAGTCTAGACTACAACCCAATAGTTAACCATTGCATTCTGACTTGCATTTGCTATAGATAGCACTTACTTGACTACTTGTGCATTATACTTGAAACTTTTTATAGGTGAACTTCTTAATTGTATCTAACTCTCGTCATGCGAACCCATAGTCTGCCACTTACTGGTAACACACGTAAATTCAAGATTTATATGCGCAATGATGACGACGACTTCATTAGTTATACTAGTTCTGGAACTTTGTCTCCCATGTTGTTATTCACCACTGTCCCAGCTTACTATCCACGAGTGCTGTAATGTTTCCACCACTATGGCAATCACTAAACACTACCGATGTTACACTAGTGTTCTTCACTATCTATCACTTCTTGTTACTACCATCACTACTCTAGGTGAGTATCATCATCACTACTTATCACTACGGTTGCGTACTACTCGTTATCATAATTCGTTACTCTTTTCGTACCTAAAGACATTATTGTTCCACTTGAACCGCATTGACATGAATAACCAGTTATACACTTCCCTCGGGAAACGCATCTTCAGTGTTGCACTAATTCTTTCGATTAAATACGAGTCACGTTAGAGATGTCGTTATACTTTGTTCATTTTAGATCTTCAATATTACACGAACTTAATTCTATGGAGTGATGTAGGAATGGAGGTATGAGTTAGCATAATATAACGACACTCAATCAACGTAGTTATATTATGGTAAGTCATACCAAAGTTCTAATGACTCGTGATGGTGATTGGACTCGATCAACCTAATCACCACCATGTGCCATGTACATGACTTTATTTTTCTTTGTTACCATCCGAAAACTCCAAGAATATTGATAACAACCATACCAAGGACACACCTTTGATTATTGCAAAACCATATTATGCTTCTGAATAAATGACCGATTCTTTCAATTTCAAAACATATGTTATACGTGAATACTATCTAGTTTTCGCACAGTTTTATCGACGAACTACAAAATGCTTGATATGCTCACATCGAGGCAGAAACTTCTCTCGCATTACACTCGTACTTCCGTATAAGGAAATCTTTTATCTAAATTCTCAATGGAGAGAGAGACTCTTCACGTTATACTAGTATTCGCCACGAGGGTGAATAGCCCTAACGAACGTTTTCAGAAATTGATAAGAAACTTGTTCTAACAAACGTTTTTCAGAAACCGACAAGATGGGAAAGACTTGTATAACTATACATTATAGGAATTCTATCTCGACACGGTGTGCCGTTGTCATTTATATCGGATTGAGATACTCGTTTCACTTCTAAATTTCGGAGTGCCTTACAAGAAGCCTTGGGGACTCATTTACCCATGAGTACCGCGTACCATCCACAAACCGACGGACTAAGCAAACGTACGATTCAAACCTTGGAAGACGTATTACAAACTTGTATTGTTGCTTTTAGCCGATTCCTCATACAATGATAGTTATCATTCGAGTATTAATTTCGCACCTTCCAAAAATTTATATGGCCGTAAATGTCGTTCTCCTATTCGTTGGGCCGAAGTAGGTGACAAGCAAACCACCGGACTCGAACTCATTCATGAAATAACCGCTAAGATCATTCAAATCTAAGAAAGGCTCAAGACGGCCCGTAATCGCTACTATGCCGATGTTAGATGTAAACTTCTCGAATTCCAAGTGGGTGGCCGCGAAATGTTAAAAGTCACACCTTGAAAAGGTGTAATCCGTTTTAGGAAACTTAGAAAGCTAAATCCGCGATATTTTGATCCTTTTGAAATTTTGGAGCGTATTGTACCCGTTGCTTACCGTTTCGATCTCCCAACTCAATTGAGCTCCATTCATCCTACATTCCATGTATCAAACTTAAAGAAGCGTCTTGCGGAGCAAGAACTTGTTATTCCTTTCGAAGAGCTTACTATCTATGACAAACTCCACTTCATATGAGAACCGGTTGAAATTATGGATCGTGAAGCCAAACCTTACGACAAAGTAGAATTCCTATTGTCAAAGTTCGTTTGAATGCCAAAAGAGGATCCGAGTTTACGTGGAAAATACAAGATCAAATGAAAAGGGAGTGCCCTCACTTATTCGTAGAATTTGCAACGCAAGGTCACGAGGAAGAAACAACGACTATTACTTCCAACTAAATTTTGGGACAAAATTTCTTTTAAGGTGTGGGTAATGTAATAACCCGCCTTTTTTCGTTAATTTATTTTAACGCTCGTCTTTTTTTTAGATAATATCTTTCGTTATCTAAATTCATACCTTCCATTAATTAGCGTTTTAATATTCCCGTTATTTAATTATAACATCTCTCGTTTACTCTAGCGTATTTTAAAATAATTCGTGTGGTTAATTCACGCACCCGTTTTTAAACTCGAGGAACTAAAGTTGCCAAGGGGCCAAACTAGTAACTAGGTCAACTAGTCAAGCCCCATCTCATCCACTCATTCACTTCTTCTCATACCTCCCTTTTTTTCTCTCTATTCACCAAGAACACCATTTTAACATCTTCAAAGATTCATCATCCATTTCAAATCTAGCAAGCAAACATCAAAACAAATTACATATTTGTGATCCTTGCATCATCCTCTTCAATTTGGTACCAATTTCATAGCTTGGGGTAAGCTTTTTAAAATCTCTAATTTTCATAAATTAGACCTTTAAACTTAAAAGTATGTTAATTAGTGTCTATGGCTCAAGTCTAACATGAATATGTGATTCGTTTGCTCGATCTTGTTATTTTAGTGTAACTAGCATGAACTTGAAAATGGGTGTGTTTAATCTTGAGTTTTGGTTGATTAAATGTTGTTGTTATGTTAAAGTTCATGTATTAAATGTGTTACTAGCATCTTTAGCTACATTTTGGTATGTAGGTTGACTTAAAAAAACTTCATTAACATGATTAATGATTTGTGATTTTTGGTTAGGGTTTGATAGACTTAAATACGAACTTTTGATGCATTGAATGCTATGAAACATTGTTAGTAAGTGTTTAGTTGCAATGTATGTTTAATTACCTTCGAAACGGCACATCGTATGTGTGAATTGGATTCCCGAATCATGAAATGCATTTTATGAATTTGAAACTTTAATGATGAACTTTTAAAGATCATTCGACGAGGATTTGGTTATTGTAAATAATGAATTTGATTGATGAAATGTGTTTAGTTGTATTCCTCGTTAAATTAACTTTCCAACGATATAAGATACGTATTTTGAATGTTTGCGGTTCATTATTTGTGAATTGGTGAATTTTGGTTCGAGACTTGAACACTTGAAACAGCCCAGGAATCAGCCCGGGTGCTTTGCCGCGGCGCGGCGCGGCATATGCCTGGAAAGGGGGCTGTCCAATTTCGTGTTTTCACGTTTAATTCTAACTATACTACGCACCTCCGATTAACATGTAACTTGTTCTAACATGCTCATATATGATTATGTAACTCAGAAAAATTGTCCGAGACCCGACCCGAACACGTTGACTTTTTCGTTGACTTTGACTTGACCAAAGTTGACTTTTATTCAAACTTAACCAATACTTTGTTTAATCGTTATAACCTCTCTCTTGTACTTATATCTTGCATGAAACTTGACAACTTGACTCACATGCTATATAATCAAGTCGTAACGAGCCATAGGACTAATTGAACACATTTCGACCGACCTTGTGTCTTACCCGGTATTGATATAACTTACTTGTTTAGGTCAAGACTAAACAACTTTCATTGCACGACATTTAAAATGAAATACTTTGGCGTGCAACTACGGTGAGATCATAGTCCCACCTTTTCAACAACTTTTACGCTTTAAATCATGGGATGAGAAACATATACGGTTTATACTTTTATACTTTGAACACAAGTACGGAAACAAACATTTCACGTGCGAGTTAGAACAAAAATTCTCAAGTCCAATTATCATTAGTTACACTTGTAGGGTGTAAGCGTGAACTTATGTTGTGTGGTCATACGGGTTTGACGAACCCTCATTCGGACGGTTCGCTACCGTTAGTGGATGAAATATATTTTCGGGTATAGTGTAGGTTCTAACACTATGATACAGAGGTACCATTCAGTTAAGCCTTGATAATTGGGTGCTCGGCAAACAAACAACATCTTTGGAATGCAAACGATTTGGATAATCAACTTTATACTAAATCTTGTGGTTCAAAAACATACGTTTACAAATATACCTATGATTTCACCAACGTTTTTCGTTGACAGTTTTCTATATGTTTCTCAGGTTCATACTTGGCTACTTGATACATGCTTCCGCACACTTTGATTACTTGCTTGGGGTCAAGCATACATGCATACGCTAGTGATAGCACCTTTAGATTCAAACTTAATGTTTACATGCATACACTATTGATAGCATTCGTGATTTTCAACTTATATTATGTCGCAAGTTATTTCATTTATACTTTACAACTTCTGTAAGCTTAAACTCATTGTCGAACCGTCTGGTAATTTAAAACTTTGCAAATCATACACGTTTCAAATGAATGCGACATAATTTTGGTCAAACGCGTCTCATTTAGGGACTATGACCACGTAACGGGACCTAAGTTGACAGCGCCGTCAATGGCGATTTTGGCGGGTCGTCACACGGGCCTCGGCTCAACTTTTGTTGTTAATGGTACTATCCTTTTTGATTCCGCTCAGGTATGAACATATTATTTCATATTTATTTGTATGATAATTCGTTTAGTGGTTAATCTAAATTCGTTTCGGGTACTATATGAATAACAATATCACAACTTTAAAAAGTTTGTCTTTCATTTCTTCATTCAATCGTTTACATGCTATAACTATAACCTGCTTATTTTACTCTGATTTGGCTCCATTCACCTAAACTTGCAATCACATATTCGCTCATTTCATGTAGGTACAAGACATTATAGTGAGGTACAATAACATTTGTTTCAGAGGAACGTCTATGCTATATCAGGTATTTTCTCACATAATGTAAATATTTTACTGCATGTATAACACTTTATGCCTCTAACATCCACATTTACAACAACTGCATTCAGGTAACCAATTTTCGACTTGCATGATATCACCTGCTACGTCACTGATACATGTTCAACAAGTACATAGTAATGTGGATACAATATTGATGCTGTTTAAGGATTCTTAAAGAAGAGGAAGGTTAGGCTGAAAAAATGACCAAATGTGCTGGAAGACATTAGTTGATGATGACATTGTACTATTTTTTGTTCCATGCCAACAACTTTTATGCATATAAGTGTTTGAAATTTCATTTTAACTTATAAATTACTTGATTAATAGACATGTGTTGCATAAAGTTGTTATGGGAGATTATGCATTAACTACATATACATATAGTTTAGAAAGACGCTAAGTATAGTTAACGAATGTTAACATGAACCCTATGATCTTTTTTTTTTTTTTTTTTTTTTTTGAAAGGCAAACATGAACCCTATGATCTTACATCACAAACCTCAACAGACATACCCGAAACGAAACTCTCCACGTGCAACGCATGGGCATTGGCCACTAGTTGTATGTATTTTTGGGTCTATTCTTGCGGGCTGTCTTTAATGTATTTATTATTGACTATTGGCCTTTGGAGTGTTATAAAATTATAGTTTTCAAAAAAAAAAACAAACAATACTCTAAAGAATTTTAACATGGTTGTGCTTTATGGTACTCTTATAAACCATGAAAAGCATAAGCCATATTAGAAAAGAATATGGTACTCTTGTAAACCATAAAAAGCATACATCATATTGGGAAAGAATATTGAAAGACAATTATAAGTTACCCCCTCCTAGATCAAAAACTCCTAGATGATAAAATTACCATAAAAATTCCATTTGATAGAACCGCATTACTGCTCTTGTTGTTCACTCCAAAAGAAAGAATTCAAAGGCTTTTAATAGTATATAAAACAAGACTTTGTAAGGTTTTTCAAAGGCTTTTAGTAGTATAGAAATCAAGAGTTTGAAGGAAAGAGAGCCCGCACAAGAAGTAGATAATAAGTTATACGGAGTAAGAAGAAGAATAAAAGAAGGGACAAGAAGTGAAGTGATGATTATCCCACTCAACAAGACTGAACCACTGTCATCCATCACATACTTTCCCAACAAAACTTGACCCAATATATTAATTAACTATACTAGTGTACGAAGATTAAAGCTAAAACTACAACACATATATTCATAGTTCTCGTCCTCCAGCATGCCAAAAAAGTACGAGCAGCAGCGAGTGAGGGCGGTGGAGTGCCATCGGTTGTTTTCGGAAGACATGGTGAGCACGAGATGTAGCATAAAGGATTGGCATTGGTATGATCACGTTTAAAGTTTTATCAAGGGCATTGGTTATGTTGGCCAGAAAGCTCAGAAATATTGTCCTAAACGAGCTAGTAAGTCAACATATAAGTTAAGCAAGAGAACCACGTGAGCTATGTTGTTAAACCTAGTTCGAGTACAAACTCCGACTTAAATCTGAATGGTATAACCTGTAAAAGGGTTGGACACTCCATCTGATAGCATGTTCGAAAAGCAAACCACTCAATAACCGTTGAAAACTTTC
Organism: Rutidosis leptorrhynchoides; assembly: GCF_046630445.1. NCBI lineage: Eukaryota > Viridiplantae > Streptophyta > Magnoliopsida > Asterales > Asteraceae > Rutidosis > Rutidosis leptorrhynchoides. The sequence continues at coordinate 400,091,188 of NC_092336.1, read as the reverse complement.
TAATTAAATCGTTATACTTTTTCCTGACTTCTCGCTAGCTTTTTAAATTCTCTCAGTCAGCCGCTTCCCCCGTCGTCAGCTCGTTTTTGACATATCCGATCGGGTATCAGTCTCATATCAATAGTTTGTTTTGACTTTGGAGTTATTTTTCTTTTCAACTTTGACTTTATATATTTTCATTTGTATTAAATTATATTCGACAAACTTAATATCAATGGATTGATTTTTGAAAATATATTTTTACAGTATAACATTCATCAAATATTATATAACACAAAAAACTAAATAAAGTCAAAATTGAAAAGAAAAAACTTTTTGAATTAAATAGAACTATTAATATGAGACAATGGAGTATATATTATGTTGTAAAATAACTCCAACCTTTGTTAATTTGTTAATCCGATTAACAACATTTAAAGTAATCAAAACGATTTAGTTAATATTAACAACTATATTAAGATATATTTATTAATAATAAATAATAGTAACAACTATCCCACAAATAATGTAACCGAACACGTACATAACTATGTTGGTTGGAGATGGGTCTTCGTTGCCACTCTTCGAGTCGGTGGATAATCACATAATCTTGGTGAAGGGATTGATGTTAGTTGTTCGGCTTCTAAAGCGGTTTTTGCCTCTCTTTCGCTGCCTGATCAAGTTGTTTGTGGGTTTAGAGTGTGTAACAACCCGACTTTTTCGTTAATTCATTTTAACGCTCGTCTTTTTTTTATAATATCTTTCATCATCTAAATTCGTATCCTCCGTTGTTTAGCGTTTTAATATTTCCGTCATTTAATTATAACATCTCTCGTTTACTCTAGAGTATTTAAAATAATTCGTTCGGTTAATTTACGCACCCGCTTTTAACTCAAGGGACTAAGGTTGCTAAGTGGGCAAACTAGTTGACTAGGTCAACTAGTCAACCCACCACCACCACCACTCATTCATTCATCACCTCCTCATCTCTTAATACTTCTCTTTTTCTCTCAAACCCACTCAACAAAGAATCATCATCTAAATCCAATCTATCAAGCTTACATCAAAACAAATTACATATTTGGAATCCTCTCTTCATCATCTACAACTTGATACCAATTTCATCTCGTTTGGATAACTTTTCTAAAACTCTAGATTTCATATTCTTAGTGTTCTTGACTTAAAAGTGTGTTAATTAGTGTCTATGGCTCATTATGATGTCGTGTATGTAATTTGTATGCTCGATCTTGTTAATTGACATAACTAGCATGAACTTGAAAAAGTGTTTGTTTAATCTTTGATTTTGGTTGATTAAATATTGATTAAATGTTAAAGTTCATGTATTAAATGTGTTACTAGCATCATTAGCTTCAATTTAATGTGTAGGTTGATTTGGAAAACTTCACTAACATGATTATTGATTTTGTGATTTTGGTTAGGGTTTGATAGAATTTAAAATGAACTTTTGATGCCTTGAATGCTATGAGATGTTAGTGGGAAGTGATTATTTGTATTGTATGCGTAATTACCTACGAAACGGCATATCATATGTGTGCATTCAATTCCCGAATCATTAAATTGCAATTATGAACTTGGAACGTTAATAATGAATATTAAATAATCATTAGACGAGGATTCAGTTATTGTAAATGATGTTTTTGTTTGATGAAATGTGTTTAGTTGTATTCCTCGTTAAATTACCTTTCCAACGATATAAGATACGTGTTTTGAATGTTTACGGTTCATGATTTGTGTTTAAAAGTGTTTTGGTTCGAGACTTGTGAAATTTCAGCAAAGCAGGAATCTGTACATATTTGGACGCCGTCCCAATACTTGGACGCCGTCCAGTCCTTCAATGCTGGACACCGTCCAGGCATTTTGGACGTCGTTCAAATGAACTACAGATTTCTGCCCAACTTGGTCGTTTACCGTTTAATTCTAACTATGCTACACACCTCCGATTAACATGTAACTTGTTCTAACATGCTCATATATGATTATATAACTTAGAAAAATTGTCCGAGACCCGACCCAAACGTGTTGACTTTTTCGTTGACTTTAACTTGACCAAAGTTTGACTTTTAGTCAAACTTAACCAAATGCGTATGCGATCGTTCTAACATGCTTTTATACTTATATCTTGCATGAAACTTGACAACAAGATTCACATGCTTTATATAATCGAGTCGTATCGAGCCATAGGACTAATTGAACACATTTCGCCCGACCTTGTGTCGTAACCGTTAATTGATACAACTTAATTGTTTAAGTCAAGGCTAAGCAACTTTCATACGCACAACATTAAATTTCAAATACTTTGGCGTGCAATTACGGTGAGATCATAATCCCACTTTTACTCTTTTATACTTATATTTGGGATGAGAAAACATAAACGTTTTGTTTTACAAAGTGAACACAAGTACGAAAACAACCATTCTACGTACGAGTTAAAACAAAAAGCCTCAATTCAATTATCATTAGTTACACTTGCAGGGTGTAAGCGAGAACTTATGTTGTATGGCCATACGGGTTTGACAAACCCTCATTCAGACGGTTCGATTGTTGGAGGATGAAATATATTTTCGAGTATAAGTGTAGGTTCTAACACTATATTAATGGGGTTCGTGACAGTTAAGCCTTGATAATTGGGTGCTCGTGATAACAACAACAACAACTTTTAGAATGGGTTACTATTATTTCAACATTATAAATCTTGTGGTTCAATTTACTTACTCACTTACCAAACCTATGATTTCACCAACGTTTTCGTTGACAGATTTTCTATGTTTTTCTCAGGTCTTTGAATGCTAAGTGATACATGCTTCCGCACTCTATTTTGATACTTGCTTGGATGTCGAGTATACATACATATTTGGAGCGTCGTTTGACTTTATCTTAAATTGTGTCGCATAGGTTGCATTTGTACTTAAAACATTGTAACGTAACTAGTTGTTGAACTACTTTTGTAAAATTGAAACACCTTTACATTTGAAATGAATGCTACATATTTTGGTCAAACGTTGTTTTAAAGACTTATGACCACGTAACGGGACCTAAGTAGACGGCGCCGTCAATGATGATTTTGTCGGGTCGCTATAGATGGTATCAGAGCGTTGGTTGTTGGGATTCAGAGTTCATTGGTGTCAACCCCGAGTCATAGGGTGCATTAGTGAGACTAGACTATAACCGGCATATAGACTCGAAGTAGGACTTGCTTGACAACTTGTGCATTTATACTTGTACTCTTCTATTCATATCTAACTCCTGTTTCATCTTAAATCTTACGGTGCTTGATTTGATTGACACGCCGTCTTGACCTTATGAAGTAATGTCGAATGCACATATGAATTAGGGTAATATAATTGCCGGCATTATATTACGGTGACTCATATGGACGTTCCGACATTATAACATAAATAATTGAGGGCGGGCCAAGGAAAAATTTTCTCTCTATCTTTATTCCATATCACGATTAGTATTATTGAGAATACTAATCAACGATATTCTTGCGTTTTCAAGGAACAATGGCTCACCGAGGACAACACAATACTCATCCCGAAACTCTCGAACAAGCTCTTCAACAAATGATAGCCATCGCCGTAGATGCAGCCATGGCCGGTCACTCCTCCAACAACAACAACAACCATGGAGCCAATAATTCAAACGAGGGATGTTCTTACAAGAATTTCATGGGGTGCAAACCTCCCACTTTCGATGAAATCGGGGGACCGGTTGCTCTCACCCGATGGTTTGAGCAAACGGAAGCCGTTTTTAGCATAAGCGGATGCCGAGACCAAGACAAGGTCAAGTATTCCACCCACACTTTCACCGGTATTGCTCTCTCATGGTGGAACACGTATGTACAATCGGTGGGTACCGATGAAGCCCACGCACTCTCTTGGACCAAATTAAGTGTAACGACCCGTTAAAATCGTCATTGACGGTGCCGTTAACTTAGGTCCTGTTACGTGGTCATAGTCCCTAAATGAGACGCGTTTGACCAAAATTATGTCGCATTCATTTGAAACGTGCATGACTTGCAAAGTTTTAAGTTACCAAACGGTTCGACAAAGAGTTTAAGTTTACAAAAATATAAAGTATAAATGAAATGACTTGTGACGTAATATAAGTTGAAAATCACGGTTGCTATAAATAGCGTAAGTATGTAAACAGTATGCTTAAATCCAAAGGTGTTATCACTAACGTATGCATGTATGCTTGACCCCAAGCAAGTAATCAAAGTGTGCAGAAGCATGTATCAAGTAGCCAAGTATGAACCTGAGAAACATATAGAAAACTGCCAACGAAAAACGTTGGTGAAATCATAGATGCATTTGTAAACGTTGTTTTGAACCACAAGATTTAGTATTTTCATAACGTTGATTGTCTAAATCATTTGCATTCCAACAGTATGTTCGCGAGCACCCAATTATCAAACTTAACTGTTTTGTACCCTGTTACGTAGTGTTAGAACATACATTATACTCGAAAATATATTTCATCTGCTAACGGTAGCGAACCGTCCGAATGAGGGCTCGTCAAGCCCATGTGATCATATAACATAAGTTCACGTTTACACCCTGCAAGTTTAACTAATGATAATTGAATTGAGGCTTTTTGTTCTAACTCGCTGTGGAATGTTTGTTTTCGTACTTGTGTTCAAAGCATAAAAGTATGATACGTATATGTTCCTCATCCCATAATTTAAAGAGTAAAAGTTGTTGAAAAGGTGGGAATATGATCTCACCGTAGTTGCATGCCAAAGTACTTGTAATTAAACGTTGTGCAATGTAGGTTGCTTAGCCTTGACATAAACAAATAAGTTATATCAATACCGGGTAAGACACAAGGTCAGTCGAAATGTGTTCAATTAGTCCTATGGCTCGTTACGACTCGATTAAATAGCATGTGAGTCACGTTGTCAAGTTTCATGCAAGAATCAAGTACAAAAGAAGATTAGAACGATTGCATAAGTATTTGGTTAAGTTTAACTAAAATTCAAACTTGGTCAAAGTCAAAGTCAACGAGGTCGGGTTTCCGACCATTCCACATAAAAACGTAGTCATATATAAGCATGTTGGCAAAATTTCATGTTAAACGGAGTTGCGAGTAAGCGGGGATGAATTTGTGAAAAACAAAACACAAGTGATTTGGGTCTGGGGAAGTGCGCGGCGCGCATTACAGCGTCGAATCAGGGCAGGTACCATTACAGGGGTTAAACATCTGTACCTTCACAATTGCGCGGCGCGCTCAAGATTGTGCGTCGCGCTTTACTACACGAAAAATGCTGTTTGCTGAATTTTTGTTAAGTCTCTAACCAAACTTCATACAAACATAAATCATGAACCGAAAACATTCAAAACGCATGCCATACATCATTGAAAAGGTAATTTAACGAGGAACACAACTAAGCACATATTATTAATCAAATTCATCATTTTCAATAACCAAAACCTCATCGAATGATCATTAAAAGATTATTAAAAGTTTATCACTAAAGTTTCAAGTTCATAAAATGCATTTCATGATTCGGGAATCCAATTTACACATAAGGTATGCCCATTCGAAGGTAATTAAACATACAATACAACTAAACACTTACTAACAACATTTCATAGCATTCAATGCACCAAAAGTTTATTTTAAAGTTCATCAAACCCTAACCAAGAATCATGAATTCAACCATTTTGTAAATAGAGCTTTTCTAAATCAACCTACATACCAACACGAAGCTATTGATGCTAGTAACACGTTTAATACATGAACTTTAACATTTAATCAACATTTAATCAACCAAAATCAAGGATTAAACCAACCCATTTTCAAGTTCATGCTACTTACTCAAAAATAAAGAACAAGCAAACAAATCACATTTTCATGTTATAAACGAGTCATAGACACTAACTAACACTATTTCAAGTCTATAAAACGAATTTGAGAAATCTAGAGTTTTTAGAAACTTTACTCCAAGTAGTGAAATTGGTACCAAAACGTAGAGGGTGAAGAGAGGATTCCAAAAGTAAGATTTGTTTTGATGTTAGCTTCTTGATTTAGATTTAGATGATGAATTAGTGATGAAGATCAAAAGGATGGAAGTTTGGAAGTAAAAATTGAGAGAAAATGGAAAAGAAAAGAAAATATAATGAATGGTGGGGAGGGAGGTGGTTGACTAGTCAACCACTAGTTACCTCTTTGCTCATTTGACAACATTAGTCCCTCGAGTTTGAAAGCGGGTGTGTGAATTAACCAAACAAATTATTTCAAAAACGCAAATTAATGAGAGATGTTATAATCGAACAACAAAAATATTGAAAACACTAATTAACGGATGATACTAATTTAGATAATGAAAGATATTATCTAAAAAAAGACGTCGTTAAAGTGAATTAACGAAAAAATGCGGGATGTTACATTACCTATACCTTAAAAGAAATTTTGTCCCGAAATTTAGTTGGAAGTAGTAGTCGTTGTTTCTTCCTCGAAATCTTGCGTTGCCAATTCTACGAATGGGTGAAGGTACTTCCTTGGGCATTCCAACGAACTTTGACGGTCGGGATTTACGTTGTTTGAAGGTTTGGTTTCACGATCCATAATTTCGACCGGTTTCCCTATGAAGTGGAGTTTGTCATCGATAGTAAGTTCATCAAAAGAAATAACAAGTTCTTGTTCGGCAAGACGTTTCTTTAAGTTTGATACATGGAATGTAGGATGAACGGGATTTCAATTGAGTTGGAAGTTAGAAACGGTAAGCAACGGGTCCAATACGCTCCAAGATTTCAAAAGGATCAAAATATCGCGAATTTAGCGTTCTACGTTTTCCGAAACGGATTACACCTTTCCGAGGTGCGACTTTTAATATTATGCGGTCACCCATTAGGAATTCGAGAGGCTTACGTCTAACATCGGCATAGCTCTTTTGGCGACTACGGGCCGTCTTGAGCCTTTTTTGGATTTGAACGATCTTAACGGTTATTTCGTGAATGAGTTCAAGTTCGGTGGTTTACTTAAAACCTACTTCGGTCCAACGAATAGGAGAACGACATATGCGGCTATATAAAGTTTCAGAAAGGTGCGGCGTTAATACTCGAATGATAACTATCGTAGTAAGAGGAGATCAATTTAAAGGCAACAATACAAGCTCGTGATATGTTTTCCAAGGTTTGAATCGTATGTTTGCTTAGTCTGTCAGTTTGTAGATGATACGCGGTACTCATGTTTAAATGTGTTGGCAAAGCTTCTTGTAAGGCACTCCGAAATCTAGAACGAGCGTCTTGATGCGAAACAAATGACAAAGGCACACCGTGTTGAGATAGCATTCCTATAATGTATAGTTGGATAAGTTTTTCCTATCTTGTCAGTTTCTGAAAAACATTTGTTGGGATAAGTTTCTTATCGGTTTCTGAAAATGTTTGTTAGGACTATTCACCCTCGAGGCGAATACTAGTATAACGTGAAGAGTCTCTCTCTCCATTGAGAATTTAGATAAAGGTTTTCCTTATACGAAAGTACGAGTGTAATGCGAGAGAAGTTTCCGCCTCGATATGAGCATATCCAACATTTTGTAGTTCGTCGGTAAAACTGTGTGAAAACGAGATAATATACACGTGTAACATATGTTTTGAAGTTGAAAGAATTGGTCATTCATTCAGAAGCATAAATAGGATTTGGTAATATCAAGATGTGTCCCTGGTATGGTTGTTATCACTATTCTCGAAGTTTTCAGATGGCAACAATGAAAAATAAAGTCATGTACATGGCACATGATGCTGATTAGGTTGATCGAGTCCAATCACCATCACGAGTCATTAGAACTTTGGTATGACTTACCATAATATAACTACGTTGATCGAGTGTCATTATATTATGCTAACTCATACCTCCATTTCCACATCACTCCCTAGAATCAAGTTCGTGTAATCGGGAAGATTTAAAATGAAAAAAATATAACGGCATCTCTAACGTGACTCGTATTAAATCGAAAGAATTTGTGCAACTCTGAAGATGCATTTCTCGAGGGAAGTGTATAACTGGTTGTTCACGTCAATGAGGTTCAAATCAAACAATAATGTCTTTGAGTACGACAAGAGTAACGAATCGTGATAACGAGTAGTATGCGACCGTAGTGATAAGCGGTGATGATGATACTCATCTAGAATAGTGATAGTAGCAACAAGAAGTAGGAGATAGTGAAGGTTACCGATGTAACATCGATAGTGGTTAGTGATTGCCATGGTGTTGGAAACTTTACAGCGCTCGTGGAGAGTAAGATGAGACGGTGGCGAATAATAACCGAGGAGACAGAATTCCCGAACTACTATAACTAATGAAGTCGTCGTCATCCTCACGTGTATGAATCTTGAATTTACGTGTGTTATCAGAAACTGGCAGAGTACGAGTTCGTATGATGAACATTTGGCACCATTAAGAAGTTCACCTAAGAAAGGTTTAAGTATAATGCATAAGTAGTCAAGTAAGTGCTATCTATAGCAAATGTAAGTCAGAATGCAATGGTTAACTATCCGGTTGTAGTCTAGATTCACTAATGCGTCCTAACGACTCTGTCAGACACACTAATGCATATCCTAGTTCCCTACAACCAACGCTATGATACCATCTGTAATGACCCATCAAAATCGTCATTGACGGCGCTGTTAACTTAGGTCCCGTTACGTGGTCATAGTCCCTAAATGAGACGCGTTTGACCAAAATTATGTCGCATTCATTTGAAACGTGCATGACATGCAAAGTTTTAAGTTACCAAACGATTCGACAAAGAGTTTAAGTTTACAAAAATATAAAGTATAAATGAAATGACTTGCGACATAATATAAGTTGAAAATCACGATTGCTATAAATAGCGTAAGTATGTAAACAGTATGCTTAAATCCAAAGGTGCTATCACTAGCGTATGCATGTATGCTTGACCTCAAGCAAGTAATCAAAGTGTGCGGAAGCATGTATCAAGTAGCCAAGTATGAACCTGAGAAACATATAGAAAACTGTCAACGAAAAACGTTAGTGAAATCATAGATGTATTTGTAAACGTTGTTTTGAACCACAAGATTTAGTATTTCCATAACGTTGATTATCTAAATCGTTTGCATTCCAAAAGTATGTTCGCGAGCACCCAATTATCAAACTTAACTGTTTTGTACCATGTTACATAGTTTTAGAACATACATTATACTCAAAAATATATTTCATCCGCTAAAGGTAGTGAACCGTCCGAATGAGGGCTCGTCAAGCCCATGTGATCACATAACATAAGTTCACGTTTACACCCTGCAAGTTTAACTAATGATAATTGAATTGAGGCTTTTTGTTCTAACTCGCTGTGGAATGTTTGTTTTCGTACTTGTGTTCAAAGCATAAAAGTATGATACGTATATGTTTCTCATCCCATAATTTAAACAGTAAAAGTTGTTGAAAAGGTGGGACTATGATCTCACCGTAGTTGCATGCCAAAGTACTTGTAATTAAACGTTGTGCAATGAAGGTTGTTTAGCCTTGACCTAAACAAATAAGTTATATCAATATCGGGTAAGACACAAGGTCGGTCGAAATGTGTTCAATTAGTCCTATGGCTCGTTACGACTCAATTAAATAGCATGTGAGTCACGTTGTCAAGTTTCATGCAAGAATCAAGTACAGAAGAAGATTAGAACGATTGCATAAGTATTTGGTTAAGTTTGACTAAAAGTCAAACTTGGTCAAAGTCAAAGTCAACGGGGTCGGGTCGAGTTTCCGACCATTCTACATAAAAACGTAGTCATATATAAGCATGTTGGTAAAATTTCATGTTAAACGGAGTTGCGAGTAAGCGGGGATGAATTTGTGAAAAACAAAACACAAGTGATTTGGGTCTGGGGAAGTGCGTGGTGAGCGCAGGTGAAATGTCTCGTTCATATTGATTATAAACGTTCCATATTAATTGATTTCGTTGCGAGGTTTTGACCTCTATATGAGACGTTTTTTTCAATGGCTGCATTCGATTTTAAAACAAACCATAACTTCTAAAATATTACGACGATTATCAAATAATGATAATCTAAAATATAGCGTTTTCAGACGACCATTACATAATGGTTTACAATAATATTACACATCAATATATGCCTTCGAATGCAGTTTTTAAACAATATAATACAAGCATGGACTCCAAATCTTGTCCTTAATTTAGTATGCAACAGCGGAAGCTCTTAACAATCACCTGAGAATAAACATGCTTAAAACGTCAACAAAAAATGTTGGTGAGTTATAGGTTTAACCTATATATTTATCAAATTGTAATAATAGACCACAAGATTTCATTTCTCATAAATACACATCTCGTATCAGGCATTTCGCAAACTGCATAGAGATAAAAATCATTCATATGGTGAACACCTGGTAACCGACCTTAACAAGATGCATATAGAATATCCCCTATCATTCCGGGACTCCCTTCGGACATGATAAATTCGAAGTACTAAAGCATCCGGTACTTTGGATGGGGTTTGTTGAGCCCAATAGATCTATCTTTAGGATTCACGTCAATTAGGGTGTCTGTTCCCTAATTCTTAAATTACCAGACTAAAAAGGGGCATATTCGGTTTAATAATTCAATCATAGAATGTAGTTTCATGTACTTGTGTCTATTTTGTAAAACATTTATAAAACTGCATGTATTCTCATCTCAAAAATATTAGATTTAAAAAGTGGGACTATAACTCACTTTCACAGATTTTTCCTTCGTTGGAAATAAGACTTGGCCACTGGTCGATTCACGAACCTATAACAAATATGTACATATATATCAAAGTATGATTGAAATATATTCACAACATTTTTTATTACGTTTTTATGATTTAAGTTTGTTAAGTTAGCAGTCCTCGTTAGTAACCTACAACTAGTTGTCCACAGTTAGATGTACAGAAATAAATCAATATATATTATCTTGAATCAATCCACGACCCAGTGTATACACGTCTCAGACTAGATCACAACTCAAAGTATATATATTTTTGGAATCAACCTCAACCCTGTATAGCGAACTCGAGCATTACAGCATATAGAGTGTCTATGGTTGTTCCAAATAATATATATAGATGGGTCGATATGATATGTCAAAACATTGTATACGTGTCTATGGTATCCCAAGATTAGAATAAATGTATAATACAATATAAGTTAGCTAGGATATGATTAGTGTAGATTTGTTATAAAATTTTCGTAGCTACAACAAGTAAAATTTTCCAATTTTGTTTTACCCATAACTTCTTCGTTTTAAATCCATTTTGAGTGATTGAAGTTGCTATGGTTTCATAATGAACTGTAATTTATGAAACTAAACAGAAAAAGTATAAGTTTATAGTCAGAAATACAGGTTACAAGTCATTTACTAAAGAGGTAGTCATTTTCGTCGAAAGAACGACATCTTGATGATCATTTTGAAAAACATACTTCCACTTTGTGTTTAACCATGATTTTTGGATATAGTATCATGTTCATATGTAATATCATTTTTCAGAAAAAAAACTTCCAATTCAAAGATTAAGATAGTTTTTATTTTTCTAACCCAAAACAGCCCCCGGTTTCACTAAGACGGTTTATGTCCGGTTTTACGGTGTTCTTCGTGTTTCCAGGTTTTAAATCATTAAGTTAGCATATCATATAGATATAGAATATGTTTTTAATTGATTTTAAAAGTCAAGTTAGAAGGATTAACTTTGTTTGCGAACAAGTTTAGAATTAACTAAACTATGTTCTAGTGATTACATGTTCAAATCTTCGAATAAAATAGTTTTATATATATGAATCGAATGATGTTATGAACATCATTACTACCTCAAGTTTAGTAGGTAAACTTACTGGAAGTGACAAAAATTGATCTAGCTTCAAAGGATTCTTGGATGACTTGAAATTTCTTGAAGTAAAATCATGACACGAAAACAAGTTCAAGTAAGATTTCCACTCGAAATAAGATTGTTATAGTTATAAAAATTGAATCAAAGTTTGAATATGAGTATTACCTTGTATTATAAAGATATCTTACTGTAAATAAGAAAGATTTCTTGAGGTTGGATGATCACTTGAAATGGATTTGTAAGATTGGAAGTAAGCTAGTAAACTTGAAAGTGTTATTGAAGTGTTCTTGAGTAGTTGTTTTGTAGGTAGATCAAAGGTTGGTTTTAGGAGCTAGATTGATGTAGATTTTGTTGAATATGATGAAGAACACTTAGAACATTATCATAGAACAAGAGAGAGATCAAATTGATGAAAGAAAATTGAAAAATGCTAGTGTGGGTGATGGTACATAAAAACATGTATATGCATGTGTTTATATGCAAATTGTAGTTTGATTTTTAGTGCAATTATTATCCCTAATGGCCAACTTGATCAATCATCCATGCTAGAGAACAAATGTAGCTGATTAGGAGTCTGATTTTGATGTTTTTCTATTGGTATATACCAATAGTAAATACATCTAGAAGTTGTGTATTGCACGAGTAATAATATGGTTGCATACGAGTAAAATTGTTGATGAAAAGGAACGAGAATGTAATTGTAAGCATTTTTGTTAAGTAGAAGTACTTTAATATATGTCATGAAGTCTTCCAAAAGTGTATTAATACATCTTAATACACTACATGTATATACATTTAACTGAGTCGTTAAGTCATCGTTAGTCGTTATATGTAAGTGTTGTTTCGGAACCTTTAAGTTAACGATCTTGTTAAATGTAATTGATCGATTGTTATTACACTTAAATGAGATGTTAAATTGTTATGTTAACATGTTAACATGGTGTATTAATATATCTTAATATCATATATATATATATATATATATATATATATATATATATATATATATATATATATATATATATATATATATATGTGTGTGTGTGTGTGTGTGTGTGTGTGTGTGTGTGTGTAAAATACTATTACAATGATAATCGTTACATATATGTATTGTTTCGAAATCCTTAAGTTAGTAGTCTCATCTTACTAGTGTAGTTCATTGTTAATACGCTTAATGATATATGTAATTATCATTTCATGATATTAAACATAGTGTATTAATATCTTAACATGATACATATGTATTTAGTAAGACGTTGTTGTAACGATAGCCGTTATATATATCGTTTCACGTTTCTTAATTCACTACTTTCATTTTATGTATATAACTCATTGTTAATGTACTTGGTGAGATGCTTACTCATCATAATATCATATTAAATATATATATATATATATATATATATATATATATATATATATCATGTTGTTTTTACAAGTTTTAACGTTCGTGAATCGCCGGTCAACTTGGGTGGTCAATTGTCTACATGAAACTCATTTCAATTAATCAAGTCTTAACAAGTTTGATTGCTTAATATGTTGGAAACATTTAATCATGCAAATATAGTTTTCATTTAATATATAATCATGGAAAAAGTTCGAGTCACTACAGTACCTACCCGTTAAATAAATTTCGCCCCAAAATTTTAAGCTGTTGAAGGTGTTGACGCATCTTCTGGAAATAAGTGCGGGTATTTCTTCTTTATCTAGTCTTCACGTTCCCAGGTGAACTCGGGTCCTCTACGAGCATTCCATCGAACCTTAACAATTGGTATCTTGTTTTGCTTAAGCCTTTTAACCTCACGATCCATTATTTCGACGGGTTCTTCGATGAATTGTAGTTTTTCATTGATTTGGATTTCGTCTAGCGGAATAGTGAGATCTTATTTAGCAAAACATTTCTTCAAATTCGAGACGTGGAAAGTGTTATGTACAGCTGCAAGTTGTTGAGGTAACTCAAGTCGGTAAGCTACTGGTCTGACACGATCTATAATCTTGAATGGCCCGATGTTTCTTGGATTTAGTTTCCCCCGTTTACCAAATCAAACAACACCTTTCTAAGGTGAAACCTTAAGCATGACCATCTCTCCAATTTCAAATTCTATATCTTTTCTTTTAATGTCCGCATAGCTCTTTTGTCGACTTTGGGCGGTTTTTAACCGTTGTTGAATTTGAATGATCTTCTCGGTAGTTTTTTGAATTATATCCGGACCCGTAATTTTTCTATCCCCAACTTCACTCCAACAAATCAGAGACCTGCACTTTCTACCATAAAGTGCCTCAAACGGTGCCATCTCAATACTCGAGTGGTAACTGTTGTTGTAGGAAAACTCTGCTAACGGTAGGTGTCGATCCCAACTGTTTCCAAAATCAATAATACATGCTCGTAGAATGTCTTCAAGCGTTTGTATCGTCCTTTCACTCTGCCCATCCGTCTGTGGATGATAGGCAGTAATCATGTCTAGACGAGTTCCTAATGTTTGCTGTAATGTCTGCCAAAACATTGAAACAAATCTGCCATCCCTATCAGAGATAATAGAGATTGGTATTCCATGTCTGGAGACAACTTCTTTCAAGTATAATCGCGCCAACTTCTCTATTTTGTCATCTTCTCTCATTGGCAGAAAATGTGCTGATTTGGTGAGACGATCGACTATTACCCAAATAGTATCATAACCACTTACAGTCTTTGGCAATTTAGTAATGAAATCCATGGTAATGTTTTCCCATTTCCATTCCGGGATTTCAGGTTGTTGAAGTAGACCTGATGGTTTCTAATGTTCAGCTTTGACCTTAGAACACGTCAAACATTCTCCTACATAACTAGCAATATCGGCTTTCATACCCGTCCACCAAAAATGTTTCTTGAGGTCCTTGTACATCTTTCCCGCTCCGGGATGTATTGAGTATCTGGTTTTATGTGCTTCCCCAAGTACCATTTCTCTCACATCTCCAAACTTTGGTACCCAAATTCTTTCGACTCTATACCGGGTTCCATCTTCTCGAATATTAAGGTGTTTCTCCGATCCTTTGGGTATTTCATTCTTCAAATTCCCTTCTTTTACAACACCCTGTTGCGCCCCCTTTATTTGAGTAGTAAGATTAGTGCGAATAATTATATTCATAGCTTTTACCCGTATAGGTTCTCTGTCCTTTCTACTCAAAGCGTCGGCTACCACATTCGCCTTCCCCGGATGGTAACGAATCTCGAAATCGTAATCATTTAATAACTCAATCCACCTACGCTGCCTCATGTTTAGTTGTTTCTGAATAAATATGTGTTGGAGACTTTTGTGATCGGTATATATAATACTTTTGACCCTATATAAGTAGTGCCTCCAAGTCTTTAATGCAAAAACAACCGCGCCTAATTTCAAATCATGCGTCGTATAATTCTGCTCGTGAATCTTCAATTATCTAGACGCATAAGCAATTACCTTCATTCGTTGCATTAATACACAACCAAGACCTTGCTTTGAGGCGTCACAATATATCACAAAATCATCATTCCCTTCAGGCAATGACAATATAGGTGCCGTAGTTAACTTTTTCTTCAACAATTGAAACTCTTTTTCTTGTTCATCCTTCCATTCAAATTTCTTCCCTTTATGTGTTAATGCAGTCAAGGGTTTTGCTATTTTGAAAAAATCTTGGATGAATCTTCTGTAGTAACCAGCTAATCCTAAAAATTGGCGTATGTGTTTCGGAGTTTTCGAGGTTTCCCATTTTTCAACGGTTTCAATCTTTGTTGGATCCACCTGAATACCTTCTTTGTTCACTATGTGATCGAGGAATTGAACTTCTTCCAACCAAAATGCACACTTTGAAAACTTAGCATACAGTTTTTCTTTCCTCAACAACTCTAGCACTTTTCTCAAATGTTCTTCGTACTCTTGATCATTCTTTGAGTAGATTAGTATGTCATCGATGAAAACAATGACAAACTTGTCAAGATATGGTCCACACACTCGGTTCATAAGGTCCATGAACACAGCTGGTGCGTTAGTTAAACCAAATGGCATAACCATAAACTCGTAATGATCGTAACGCGTCCTAAAAGCTGTTTTCAGAATATCATCCTCCTTCACCCGCATTTGATGATATCCAGAACGTAAATCGATCTTCGAATAAACTGACGAGCCTTGTAGTTGATCAAATAAGTCGTCGATTCTCAGTAGTGGATAACGGTTCTTGATGGTAAGTTTGTTCAACTCTCGGTAGTCGATACACAATCTGAATGTACCATCCTTCTTTTTGACAAACAAAACAGGAGCTCCCCATGGTGATGTGCTTGGTCGAATGAAACCACGCTCTAAAAGTTCTTGTAATTGGCTTTGAAGTTCCTTCATTTCGCTGGGTGCGAGTCTGTATGGAGCACGAGCTATTGGTGCAGCTCCTGGTACAAGATCTATTTGAAATTTAACGGATCGGTGTGGAGGTAGTCCCGATAATTCTTTTGGGAAATACATCGAGAAATTCTTTTGCGACGGGAACATCATTGATGTTCTTTTCTTCGGTTTGTACTTTCTCGACATGTGCTAAAACAGCATAGCAACCTTTTCTTATTAGCTTTTGCGCCTTCAAATTACTAATAAGATTTAGCTTCGCGTTGCTCTATTCTCCGTATACCATTAAGGGTTTTCCTTTTTCCCGTACAATGCGAATTGCATTTTTATAATATACGATCTCTGCTCTCTCCTTTTTCAACCAGTCCATGCCAATTATTACATCAAAACTTCCTAGCTCTACTGGTATCAAATCAGTCTTAAATATTTCGCTAACCAGTTTAATTTCTCGATTCCGACATATATTATCTGCTGTAATTAATTTACCGTTTGCTAATTCAAGTAAAAATTTATTATCCAAAGGGGTCAGTGGACAACTTAATTTAGCACAAAAATCTCTACTCATATAGCTTCTATCCGCACCCGAATCAAATAAAACATAAGCAGATATATTGTCAATAAGAAACGTACTCGAAACAAGCTCCGGGTCTTCCTGCGCTTCTGCCGCATTAATATTGAAAACTCTTGCCTTGCCCATTAGTATTCCCTTGGTTTGGGCAATTTCTAATAATGTGACCCAGTTTTCCACATTTATAACAAACTACGTCGGCATTATTTGTTTCGACATTATTTGTTTCTTTATTTTTGTTGTTCTTTGTTCCGTAAACTTCACATTTTGCCGCTCCATGACCACTTCTCTTACACTTGGTGCAAAATGTTGTGCAGAACAAATTCGGATGGTACTCTACACACCTGAAGCATGGTTGTTTCTGTTGTTTGTTGTTATCGAAATGGTTGTTGTTGCGATTGTTATTATTGTTGGGACTGTGGTTGTAATGGTTATTATTGTTGGGATGGTTGTTGTTGCAGTTGTTGTTGCGAAATTTGGTGCGATTGAAATTTTGATTGCTGTGTTGATTGTTAAAATTGTGACCCTTGTCACTGGTTTCTTCCCACTTTCTCTTGATTTTTTTCGTGTTGGCTTCTTCAGCCGCCTGCTCTTTAATTCTTTCCTCAATCTGATTTATGAGTTTATGAGCCATTCGACTCGCCTTTTGTATGAAGGCGGGCTCATGTGAACTTATATCTTCTTGGATCCTTTCTGGTAACCCTTTTACAAATGCGTCGATTTTCTCCTCTTCATCTTCGAATGCTCTTGGGCACAATAAATACAACTCCATGAATCGTCGTTCGTATGTGGAAATATCGAATCCTTGTGTTCGTAATCCCTTAAGCTCTACTTTGAGCTTATTGACCTCGTTTCTGGGATGATACTGCTCAGTCCTCAGATGTTTGAATGCTGACCATGGTAGTACGTACGCAGCATCTTGTCCCACTTGCTCTAGATAGGTATTCCACCATGTTAACGCAGTACCTGTGAAGGTATGCGTAGCGTACTTTACTTTTTCTTCTTTAGTACACTTACTTATGGCAAACACCGATTCAACCTTTTCGGTCCACCGTTTCAGTCCGATTGGACCCTCGGTTCCATCGAATTCCAAAGGTTTACAGGCAATGAATTCTTTGTAGGAGCATCCTACACGATTTCTTGTGGCGTTATTTGCATTGCTAGATTCAAAGTTATTGTTGTTGTTTTACATTGCAGCCTGTACTGTGGGTATGTTTGCTGCAAGGAAAACACGGAAGTCTTCCTCGCTCATGTTCAAATTCTGACGAGTCATCGGTGTCATTTCCTTCAAAAATAGCCCAAAAGAATTAAGTTAATCATATAGAATTTTAAGAGTAGTCAATAGTATTTCGTAGCATAATATGAACTCATTTATAAAAGCTTTTTCTTCATATTAGCATTTTATAGTTTTAATTCGGGTAGTACCTACCCGTTAAGTTCATAATTAGTAGCTAATATACAATTCAACTACTGCAATTCTATATGAAAAACTGATTATAATAATATTTCGCGTTCAAACTTTTATACAATATTTTACAAACTTACAATACCGCTATTATACATATAGCATGAAATATAGCACACAATAACTTTGATACAAAACAGTTGTGACAACAATCCTAGTTAATACGCAAGTCGTTCAGCAAAGGCAATAAAAACACGTAATTCATAAGTCCAGAAACAAGTCATGCATTCTGGTTTTACTAAGACTACTTCCCATCCTTGGTCTTGTGGAACATAACTGTTGTGGCCGTTGACAAGACAGTATGTTGTAACGTCGTCAAAGGGACGAGGGTTTCGTAATGCCCAACAGCCCCGTAATAATCTAAAAACCTTGTTTCTCACCCCAACAACTGAATCCGTCACTTGTGGGAAGGTTTTATTTAAAAGCTGTAATCCGATGTTCTTTTTCTCACTTTGGTGAGAAGCGAACATCACTAACCCGTAAGCATAACATGCTTCTTTATGTTGCATGTTAGAAGCTCTTTCTAACTCATGAAGTCCTACGTTGGGATATGTTGAGTCAAAATAGGTTCTTAACCCGTAGCGTAAAATTGCATTTGGGTTCCCCGCATTTAACGCTTTAAAGAAAACACGGCGTAACTTACGGTGTCCCCAATGTGATCTACCCCATCTTTCAAATGAAATCCTTTTATAAACTAAGGCATGCCTGGAACGTTCTTCAAATGTTCTACAAACTAATTTTGTCGTAAATAATTGTGCCGACGAATTCTGACCGACTTTAGACAAGATTTCATCAATCATGTCCCCGGGTAGGTCTTCTAAAATTTTTGGTTGTCTATCCTTAACGTCCATTGTGTTTTTATACTGTAAAACAGGCGAGAATTAGATTCATAAAAGATAATTATCAAATAATACAAGTAATTTTTACATACAACATGAAAGTACAAGCGCACTTATATTACATATATTACACCGCATGATTACAACTCTTTATTCCGACTCACTTGTTTCTTCTTCTTCGGACTTGGTTTGTTTCACTAATTTCCTAGGGATATAGGGTGTTCCCCTAATACTAGTCGTTCTTTTCACAAATGGTCTAGAAGGACCCGGTGGCTTAGATGTTCCCGGGTTATAGCTAAAACTTAAGAAATACGGGTGTTGACGGTATTTTCCATCGGGACATTTCATGTTAACATAGAGGTCATCGGGGTTGGACTCGGGTTTTTCTATTTTTATGCCTTTTCCCTTATTATTTTCTTTTGCCTTTTCAAATTGTGTTGGGGTAATTTCTATAACATCATCGGAATCCTCATCGGGATCCGATTCATCGAAAAATTGGTAATCTTCCCAATATTTTGCTTCCTCGGCGGAAACACCATTGACCATTATTAATTTTGGTCCATTGGTTGAGAATTTTCTTTTATTTATCTGTTTTTCAGTGGTTTCTAATATTTCCTCCCCCGAAACCTCTTCTTCTTCGGGTTCCTCTTCTTCCGGTTCCTCTTCTTCCGGTTCCTCTTCTTCCGGTTCCTCTTCGGAAATTTGTGAATCTTCCCAATATATATTCAACTCTTCATTATTATTAGGTGAGTCGATGGAATTTGTATTAGACGTAGACATCTATCAAACAATATCAAACACGTTAAGAGATTAATATATCACATAATATTTACATGTTAATAATATATAGTTTCCAACAAAAAAATGTTAAACAATCGTTTTTAAATAAAATATGGTCGAAGTCCAGACTCACTAATGCATCCTAAAAATTCGGTTAGACACACTAATGCAAATTTCTGGTTCTCTAAGACCAACGCTCGAATACCAACTGAAATGTCCCGTTCATATTGATTAAAAAAGTTCCATATTAATTGATTTCGTTGCAAGGTTTTGACCTCTATATGAGACGTTTATCAAAGGCTGCATTCGATTTTAAAACAAACCATAACTTTTAAAATATTACGACGATTATCAAATAATGATAATCTAAAATATAGTGTTTTTACACGATCATTACATAATGGTTTACAATAATATTACACATCAATATATGCCTTCGAATGCAGTTTTTAAACAATATAATACAAGCATGGACTCCAAATCTTGTCCTTAATTTAGTATGCAACAGCGGAAGCTCTTAACAATCACCTGAGAATAAACATGCTCAAAACGTCAACAAAAAATGTTGGTGAGTTATAGGTTTAACCTATATATTTATCAAATTGTAATAATAGACCACAAGATTTCATTTCTCATAAATACACATCTCGTATCAGGCATTTCCCAAACTGCATAGAGATAAAAATCATTCATATGGTGAACACCTGGTAACCGACCTTAACAAGATGCATATAGAATATCCCCTATGTGATGACCCAGAAATTTCCGACCAAATTTAAACTTAATCTTAATATGATTTCGACACGATAAGCAAAGTCTATAATATCAAGTCTCAAAAAGTTTGAACTGTTTCATATATTCAATTGACCTTCGACTGCTCTCGACGATTCACGAACAATTAATTGTAAATAGATATGTGTGTATGTACATATATAAATAATAATTCGAAATATAATTTGAAGTATTATATGTTGTTGTTATTAAAAATTAATAAAATAAAAATAGGATATTATAATAATTATTATTTAAAATATATCTCTATATATAAATAAAGTATATTAAAAATAAATATTAAATGATAGTAATACTCGTTAGATGTTTCGATTGATATTAAGCAAGTTAAATTCAAAACTTATGTAATTTTAAAATAAACGGTGATACGAAAATGAGTTCTATAAATTTTAGGCTTACTAAAAATGTATTTAGGAACTATTTGTTGAATTTTAAAACTTTTTATATTTTACTTGAGGTTGGGAGTGAATAATTAATGTAATTTTTCTTTAATAGTTAATGACCGAATTTTATACCATAATGACCAAAATAAATAAATATAGTTAATTTAAAAATACGATATTTTTCTGAACACTTTTATCCACCACTGATTTCAAATAGTGTACGATACACAGTCCATTAAAACTGTCGACGGATTAAAATCCAAATGTTAGGCTGCTTATATTTTTTTAATATTATTTAATACTACACGTTTCTTAACTTATCTCATATAATAGATTATATATATATAATATGCATATGAGTGACTTATGACAAAATAGAAACCCACTAGTAATCAATATTGATTATTGATATTAGAATTTCTACTGTATTTGCTTTGTTCTCTTTCTTC
This sequence comes from Rutidosis leptorrhynchoides, assembly GCF_046630445.1. NCBI lineage: Eukaryota > Viridiplantae > Streptophyta > Magnoliopsida > Asterales > Asteraceae > Rutidosis > Rutidosis leptorrhynchoides. The sequence goes on along the minus strand of NC_092336.1, from coordinate 400,069,741 downwards.
ATCACAAGACAGATTTATATATATATATATATAAATATATATATATATATATATATATATATATATATATATATATATATATATATATATATATATATATATATATATATATATATATATATATATATACTTATGTCACTTGCTCGTTTTCCATTCATCAACGTCATAATACACTTTGGTTCCCTGTTGATTGGAGATGTATTAACCCAAGAGAGGTGGCCGATGTTTCTGTCCCAAACAAACGAACTCCAACCTCCATCGTGCTCCATCACCATAAGTCTCCACCTCAAACACTAAACCCACCACCTTGATTACCAATTTTTGTTAAACTGCTATGCATATTCTTTCTGATTTCTGTTATTTAGAACCATCCAAAACCACCACCATTCCCCATCCAACTCAACCCATTTAAACCGTCACTTTAAACCACTACGGCTACAACTATATTTTTTTTTCTTTCTTTTTCTTTCTTCGATCATCATCACCATGAATATACTGTTTTGCTGTCACTGGTAGGCCTACTGTTTTTTGTTCTCCTCCGTTACCAACTCACCTTCGTATGTATTTGTTCTTGCCCATATGCAAATCATAAACCATCATCATCACTGTTACTTGGACTACTGCTATTCGACAAGTATCTATTCAAACCATCCTGCTTACAATTATCCTTTCTATTCTGTATCAAACAAAACCAACACACACCCGTTTGCTTAGTTTTCGAGAATATAACATGCTGCTACTTCCATTCGTTTGCAACCTAACAACCGAACACCAAAAATATTTTTTTTCTTTTCTCGTTTGCTTGCTGCTATACATCTTTTTCTTTATGTTTATAACTCATGTTATAGCAGCAATGATAATAAAGACGATGATTACTCGATGAAGATGATGAATAGTAAATAACAACGACAATGATAATTAATGATGATTATCGTGAGCTACTTCTGTCTCCTGTTGCAGTTCGAAACCCACCCAAGAATACTTTAATTTTTGTTGCAGGCCATAAATTAAACAAACCCTAAGACCTTCGACTTGCTTCTGTTTACTTTTTGTGTTTTTAAAAAAAAGAAAAAAAAAGGGAAAAATAAACCGATCTAATTTGCTAGCTGGGTCACATGTTCTATTTTTGGGCCGGAATCTCAATTTTAGTTGGGCCGAGAGCATGATCTGTTGGGCCGAAAGCTGTTATATTTTGTTGGGCTTGAAAAAGAAAAAAAAAACGAGTTATAATATATAAGATTCGTAATAAATCAGAAAAGAATGGATGGAGGGATGGTTTGGACTGTTTTGGGTTAAGCGAGTAGTCGAGGGTTCGAGTCCGGGCAATGGCATTCTATTCTTTTTGAAGCCTATTTTATGTGAGGTAGTAATTTTGCTATCTTATTATTATTATTATTATTATTATTATTATTATTATTATTATTATTATTATTATTATTATTATTATTATTATTATTGTAATTACAAACATTGTTATCATTAATAGTATTATTATTAAGTAGTATTATTATTAATATTATCATTAGTAATAAGATTTTTATTATTATTATTATTTTTATTATTATTATTATTATCATAAGTATTAGTATAATTATTAGTAGTATTATTATCATTATAGTTATTAATATTAATACCATTATTATTATTAGTAAAACCATTATTTTTACAGTTATTATTATTAGTAGTCATTAATATTAAAATTAACATTTTTATTAAAAAGTATCATTTTTATTAAAGTTATCATTTTATCATCATTTATATTAAAAGTATCATTTTTAACTCTATTATCATTATTATTATTTTTATCATTACTAATATTATTTTAGTGTTATTATAATTTTAACAAACAAACGATATGTATATATAAACAAAATATATTTAATACATATAACATAACAAAATTATATTTTTATTTATTTTAAATATATAAAATGAATATATGAAACATATAGGTTATTAATATAAAAATGATATAACTAATGAATTTATATATATATATATATATATATATATATATATATATATATATATATATATATATATATATATATATATATAAATTTGTTCGATTACCATTACATATGTTAATATACATAATTGAATATAGGTTCGTGAATCCGATCCCAACCCTGCATTGTTTAGTGTCGTCATAAGTATTTTTACTACAAAATACAGTATTGTGAGTTCATTTACTCCCTTTTACTCTTTACATTTTTGGGACTGAGAATACATGCGCTGTTTTTACAACTGCTTTATTAAATGCTTTTGAAATATATTTTGAACTGAGAATACATGAAATGCTTTTATAAATGTTTGACGCGATATGACACAAGCAAAACATTCCTCGAATGAATTATTATGCAGACAGAAGTTCTGTTGATTATTATTGAATTAGTTGGACGTGATAATTGCCACTAATTGTTGTGAATATTTTCCCCTGATTATTATTGTTTGGTAACCAAAGAATTAGAATCGGGTATGGCCCTAATTCACGCGAATCCTAAAGGTAGCTACCGGGTTTAACACCCCCACCCAGAATGTTCACTAGACGAAAGAGCTAGTGGGCGTGGTATTTAGTACTTCGAGGTTTATATATTTCTACAGACGAGATGTTCTGTTTTGGGGATATTATTGATGCGCATTATATGTTAAGGTAGGTTACCAAGCCAAGCAAAGAAAAGCGAATGTTATGTATCGAGAGAATGATTTTATACACAGGTTATGTGTATGTTATTTTGTACACGAGATATGTGTACGGTTACTAAGATTTATGAAAAATGGTTTCGTACACGAGATAAGTGTACTGTATTTAAATCTTGTGGTCTATCAAAATGATGAATTTTATTGCTTATGATAAACCTATGAACTCACCAACCTTTTGGTTGACACTTTTAAAACATGTTTATTCTCAGGTATGAAAGAAATCTTCCGCTGTGCATTTGCTCATTTTAAAGATATTACATGGAGTCGTTCATGGCATATAGAGGTCAGAACCTCATAATGGGACCATCTGTTGAAGACTGCGTCCAGGTGGATTAGGATGGGTCACTACAGGTGGTATCAGAGCGGTGGTCTTAGCGAACCAGGTCTTTCATTAGTGTGTCTAACTGATAGTTGTTTAGATGCATTAGTGGGTCTGGACTTCGACCGTGTCTGCATGTCAAAAGTTTTGCTTATCATTTTGTGTCGAAAATTACCTGCTTATCATTCTTAGTCAAGACACATCTTGCTGCCTCTATTGCATAGATAGTGTATAGATAAATTCATATCTTAGCGTATACGTTACTGTAAACTTTGCCTGACAACTTCTGAAGATTCCTCCGTAACTTATGGGATCTTGGTATTTTATATACATATGAAAATTATATATTTCTAAGTCCTATAATCTATCTCATATCGAAAAAATCAATTCCCTGATCGTAAGAAATGGATCCTTCAACAAGTTCGAGTTCATCAGACTCCGACAACTATTCCGACATGGATGTTCACCTAAGCTCCGAAACCAGCGTCACCAGAATGAATCAACCAATCATCCATCCCCAATTCATCTGATGGGTTCGTAATCTACTTAATCACTGGAGACAAGAAAAAAAGGTGATCCTTTCCACCCACCTTATTGCCCTCTCAACGAGGAACCTGAAACACTTACCGGCGAACCTATCCGAAACACCATTTTCAGCCTCATTTCCAGAGTATCTCGTCACGATTATATACTATACCAAATTCTAGATCTTATTTATCCACTCGTCCGAACCGACAATCACCCAGGTGTAATAGAAGAAGTCAACGAGCTTCGTGCCCGGGTAGTAGTTTTGGAGAATATGGTGCAAAGGTTACAAGCACCAGCAACAGCACCGGCAGCAACAGTACCACCAGCAACAACACCAACAGTACCATCACCACCACCAACAGTAACATCCGCATCCCACACCTCGACATCACAATCTGTACCTCGAGCATAATCATCAATCTGCGAATCGTTCTACATCATTTATCTTCGTTCGACATGGCGATTATGTAATCTCTAATGTTTTAGAGATTATATATTCTTGTTCTAACGGTAAATCAAATGAGTTTAATATCGTATTGACTCATTAAATCCATGATTACATCTGAAGAAAATATATATGTACATATATTTTTTCATAAAGATTGTAATTAAAAATTCTTTTGTACAAACTGTTAATGGTGAAAACATTTTAACGGGTAGGTAATACTTGAGAAATATTTATATTTCACATTAATAAGTTACACAGTACATTCTTCCAATCTGATTCAACAGTCATTTACTATCCTACTTACAACCACCGATATACTACTTACAACCACCGATATACGTATCCGTTCACCGCAGAATAACCATTTTCATTCAATTTTATATTTGGATTTTGACCTATCAGAATCCAACAAGTGGCATAATGAAGAAAACATATGACAAAATAAAATTTGTTAGAAACAGACAAATTAACTATGAGAACTTTTGTTAAGAATCCACGCTAACTGTTCCTAGCTAACTGATTACATTTTATTTATCGCAATTTAATTATCGCAGTTTATATTCTCGCAATTTTATTTATCGTCATTTAATTTCTGTTATTTATTTTACGCACTTTAAATATCGGGACACGTATACAAGGTTTTGACATATCATATCGACACATTTATATATATTATTTGGAATAACCATAGACACTCTATATGCAGTAATGCTGGAGTAAGCTATACAGGGTTGAGGTTGATTCTACAATAATATATATACTTTGAGTTGTGATCGAGTCTGAGACATGTACACGGATCACGATACGTATTAATTAATTCAAATATTAAAAATTAAACTATATATGAATTATTGGACTGTTAACTGTGGACTATCGACTGTGGACTAATAACATTGGACAATTAAAATGAATTAAAATATTGATTATAACATATGAAACTAAACATTTCTTCAAGTTTGCCACTTGATTTCATCTTAAACCTCAATTGTATCTTGACGATTACAATCTGCGTTCAAACCTTTTGTGAATCTTGAAAACACCTCAATCGAGAGGATGAATCAACCGCACTTTATCTACGGAAGAAAAGATTGATGCATATAGTTATGCACCTGAAACACTCGGAACCTGAGTAAACGTTTAACACGTATCTGTACTAGCTCATTTGGCATTGTTATTACCAAAAATCACTTTGCAATCCCTTCCAAATTAGCCAATTTTGTCACAGCTTCAGCAAATCAATTTCGACTTTTCATTCGAATAAACTCTACTATAACTTTGATATATAAGTTTTCCTTTCGTCATCATTACCGGAGAACCATTTATATTCCACCAAATTAGCAGTAAACTTACCAACAACTTCATTGATCTTTGACTTTTCAAAAAAAAAAATCATTATATTCATTGAAACTCTATCATTTACTCATCTGCATCTTGTAACGAGAATTGCCATACCAACTGCTGGTAATCAACAATCAGTATTTTGAATCTCGAAGCGTTTCTACATCAACAGTTACATGTATACATATAACATTCATCTCTTAGAATTATGATCTCCCATTTCGAAATTCTGAAAAGCACTCTAGTCTACGAATCAGTTCTCTGAATCTTGAGAAAGCTGATAACACAGCGAAAACTGAAAACTGCCTTAACAGTGAAAAGCTTGATGATAAAGATTGGAGTGTTGAAAAAGTTCACAGATTTTGATACTGAAAAAAAAAATGAATTGAGCAAACCATGAAAGAGATTCTGAACAAATCACAAGGACTAAACTTGTACATAAAGAATTCTGATGATTCTGATTCTGATGAAATCTTTAGTGAATACCTTGTTTCTTAATCGCTCTAAATCATCGTAAATGAATTTCTTCAACACAAATTGATTCTAAAATTCTAAGATATTATCGTATCATCTATTATGAATATCCTCGATATTTTTGAAGATAATTTCATAACTATTCTTACCCGAAATCATTTATCTTCTCGCGTTATCAGTGTTACATCAGAAAGAAACTGTTTTAGTTTCTAAATTCTGAAAATTCGAATTTAAATTATGAATATTTTTGAAGTAGTGTTGGGAATTGAAGCATAAGTTAGTATAATATAATGACACTTGATCAACGTGATTATATTACAGTAAGTCATGCTGAGTTTCTAATGAAACGTGATGATTCACAGACCATAACGTCATCATGTGTCATGTTACACGACTCTTACATTCTACCCAATCTCCAAACATATCAAGAACATATTTTCTTGATAGTTCTATCTTTTCCCTTGAATTCTGGTAAGTTAACCAATCAAGATCGTGTTATTACAATCTCTCTCTTAGAACATTAGTCATGTTCATTCGAAACTTCATATCTACGAATGCTGGACCATTATTCGCTTAACTTAAAGTCGGGAAGAGAAAACAAAAGTATGAAACTCTGAAACATAAGGGAGAATATAAAGCCCGATAACAATACATAAATTACAAACCGTATATATCAATGTTTATCGCAACATAAAGACACGGGAGAATTAAAAACACTATAACCCCAAGAGCGAAGTAGAAGTAAACAGATTCCTCCGGTGGAAGTTGAAAAAGGAGAATGATTGTTGCAATAGTCAGGATAAGGACAAGGATTAGAACTGGATTAAGCATTTTCACAATCTTGTGAATTTGAGAATTGAGTATAGGAGTTGTAAAAGTAATGGAACGGAAGAAGTTAATTTATAGTGAAATATCTGATAAAGAAATCAAAGCAGATCTCCGCATTTAATTAGAGAGATTCTAATTTCCTTAAATCTCGAAGAATCAGATCTTATTTAGATTTCAAAGATTTCTTTAAATCCCTTGAATTCCGGAATTCATCAGTGACTACGTCAATAGTTAAGACAATTCTTTAATTCCTAATTTCACTCTTTTGTGATAGCTTCATTCGTACTCTTCGAATAATTGAATTATTTTATCCTTATTACTAAATGGTAATAAAACTCTATTTATCAGCTCATATGAGTCATGAAAACATATTTATTGTCAGCCATGACCATCCCAATCAAATTTCGGAACGAAATTTCTTTAACGGGTAGGTACTGTGACGACCCGGAAATTTCTAACCAAATTTAAACTTAATCTTAATATGATTTCGACACGATAAGCAAAGTCTATAATATTGTAACAACCCAACCCGTTAACCTACCAAAAACGCGGAATAAAAAAAAAATTTAAAACTGATCTGGAGGGTGCGCGGCGCGCACCACT